>NC_090931.1:35915571-37233071 GCF_040938575.1 Ambystoma mexicanum
AGCAGCCCATTGCTGGTCGCTATCAGCCATTTGCCTTTAGGCGCCCCTTCACAGAACACCATGCATCTCCGTTGCCACCTGGACCCGCTCCTGGCACTCGTGTCCTTTCATCCACACACTAGAGATCGCCCCCCCGGGAGGTGCCCTCCCAAACCGTGGGTCTTACCTCATCAGCACAAGCCCACCTTGCCAGTGCTGCCCTTACCAAGCACTCTGAGCTGATGCCACCTCAATCACTTTCCCGGCAACCCTCTGCCTGGTCCTTTGATCAAGCAACACAAATTGGAAAATGTGTAGTTTAGACAATACAAGCCTCCACAGAAATCGCAGGCCGCCTGGTGCCCGGGGGCAGTCATGCGGCGTCAAACGCCGCTCCCTTGTTACTTATTTCCTCCGCAGCGCCCTTGGCTGTACCTGACCCACGTCACATCGAGTAGTCTCAATCGAACTTCGACCTAACACCCAACCTCTCTTTTTTGTCCATCGTTTCTAACCCCTTCCCCTTTTATCATTGTACAGATCGCTGCATGATGTAGACTGTAATTACCTTTGTGCGCCGTTTTGCAACCCTGCTGCCATCCCATGCCTCCCTCATATAAAATGTGCACCAATGTCTGTGTGCTAGTCCTTATTGCTAGTCTGATGTCCCCTACAAGCCCTCCAGTGCCCCAGAGAGACCGCCAGGGAACTGTGTGCATAGTGCATAGCGTTCCGTGCGGCCAGCTTTCACATAAGATGCCAACCCATCAGCGTGCACACGTGCATTATCCTTCCACTCTGGAATGCTGTCTAGCTCTGTCCTAAAGTTAAGTTTGACCCCCAGTCGGAGTGAGGAGCCACAGTGACCCCCGGTTGCCGTTGTGAAGCCCCTCTCCCTTCACTTCTGAAACCTGCCCCCCACGTTTGTAGTTGTTTGAGGGGTGAATCCTCTTCTTGTGGCTGCAACGCGGGACACCGCGAAGCGGGCAGCCTAAACCATTGTGCAAAGTACCCGCAATAGCGCTACCATTGCAGCCACTGCTTGTTCAAATGAAATCCCATTATCCTTACACGGCTTATCCCGATTTTCCGATTTGTACTGCATCCCCAGTGCAGCCGTGCGTGAACCGTAGCCCCTTATTGACACCCAGGTATGCGGAAAGAACATCCCTGTGCCTAGTTCTACGCCGCCTGAGAGGACCCTATGCCGTTCAACCCGAGGAAGCAACACCGTCCTGCCACCCTTCATAGCGAAGTTCCATCAACCCCAGTAAGGTAATACTTACCAGCCAATTCCTGGCCAATTAGCCCATGCTACCATGCCCTTGACGGATGAAAATTAACTGCGATCATGGAAGCTGACCTTCTAGTCATCCTGCCTCTAAGAAGCCGTGCCAGGTACACACGATTGCACGACCTTTCCACCCCTTCCTTGGTACAATGATCCCCCCATCACTTTCAAGTTCTTCTCCTGAAATTCCATTGCCTCCCCCTTGCAGCAGCGAGTGAACCCCTACATCCTTATTAACATGGTATGCTAAAGAACCTCCCTGTGTCCTGGCTGTAAACCACCCGAGAGGACCCTGTGCACTTCAACTGGAAGAAGTAATACAGCCGTGCCCCAATGAATAACTTGCTACTGTTATGTACCTGTCCCCCAAATTCCAGTTCACTCTTCCCTCCACAACCTACTGGGACCAACGCCCCCCCCCCACCCCTTCAAGGAGTGCATCTAGCCGTTAAAGACAAGCTCCAGAACAGGAGTAACCCATGCAGTACTGGAAGGGGTAACCACCTTCCTTCTACACCCATGACTTTCAGGCTGCAGTGCAGCGTATCGTCATGCCGGTTGAAATGGAAGTGTTACAATGGAAGTGTGACCCTCCCGTTGTCCTTTTGCACAACCCCAGTGAGGTGCCCTAGGCACTATGCAAGGCAAAACCACCTTATTCTTAGGTCAACTCAGTAAAGGTAATACCCCTTAAAATCAAATGTAGCCAAGTGCCCCAATTCGCACAATGGTCTCCCAGCCATTAACGACGTAATTGTAGCTCTGTTTAAAAACATCTTGAACTTAGGGAGGGAACTGTGCCTGGCAGACACTTCACCCACCTTGCTTGACCAGTGACTACTCTCCTTACCCGCATGATACCCTGCCAACCTTACCACCAATGTCCAGCTCTTCGCCAGTACCGTGAGCAAAGCTGTGTTTTGCACATAAAACACCAGCTCCTTTGCAGCAATGAGGGGGCGGGCAGTACCGTCTAGAGGGGCGGGCAAGTGGGCATTAGGAAGTGAGGAGCAGGGAATAAGTGGCCGCGACTGATAACCTAACCTGTAAACATGGCACAGGCTGCCGTGCGCAAACTCAAACCTCCTCCCCCGTGTTCTACATGTTCACACTTTGCTCTTAGACCCCCGTACTCCTGTTACAGGCTGCGCACAAACGCCTTCCCGCAAGGACTACTAAATGAATACACACGTGCAGCGCACATTGCGGGGAAGTGATAAATATGTAATCACTAGATACACCCTCCCTCCCCAGACTGGACCACTCGGCCAGTAATGAAGATGGCAACTGGGAAGGCTCGTTCCATGGGCCCAAACGTGGTAAACCCGTAGGTCGACACACCATTACATGAAATGACGTCACTAATAGAAGCAGCCTCCAGCACTGCAAGGCCCCTTCAACACGCCATACCCGGGGGGCTGCGCACCTTCCGCGTCCTGATACCCCCCCTTCTGTAATATGAAGTATCCTTTTACCATAGTGACCCTCCACCTCGCTCGTAAACTCACCCACTGCCCTCATCTTGACCACCATTCATGTTCGCCACCGCCGTTCATATATAATAAGAGGAGCCACGCATGTCGCGTGAAAAACCTACCCCGGCAAGGTCCTTAACAGGCGTGACTGTGTGAGATGCTTTTAAGAGGGGCTTAAAGTCAGGGGGAGGGATTTCAAAATACGTATTCACTCACCACATAAGAGCGAATGGTTGCCAGGGACCGGATTTTCGCACCTGTGTGGCACCGTGCGGTCCTGATTCCAAGCAATGACGGTCTCAGCTGCGCCTGGGGCACCCCTCTACCCCAAAGAGGACCCAAACCCACCTCGCTGGCCCTCTGGTTCTAAACCAAAGTGCCAGTAATCACCCTAAATGCTGGAATCTGCAATGTTGCTTAAATCCAATGCGACCCGGTGGCCGCCAAAGGGGCATGGAAACCATGTACACCAACTAATACCAGGAACCCGCTCTGCCTTGCGGCCCCTAAGACGCCCTGCCCGTGCCCAAAACAACACACTAATATGCCAAAACCCTGCCACAACCCTGCTGCTTGGGCTGGAACAGAGACTTGGCTCTCTCAGCCCAGGCTATTCTGGCGCCCCCCAGGGGGCAGCCGTTTCCGGCCAGACCCAAGGGGAAACACTCACTCCGCCCCCTCAGAGGGGAGGCAAGCCCACAGATGGGGTAAGCCAGAGGGGTGGCTAACTATGTCAGCTGCCCCTCTAGCGCCCCCTGCCTGGGCTGGTGTACCTGCTGAACCCATTGTTACAGTAGCAGAGGGTGGGGGGGGGGCAGCTAAGAGGGCTCCGACGGGAGGCTGGGGGGGGGGGGGGTACACTGACACCAGGTGGGAGCAAGGGCGGGGGAGTGGCTGCCCCCTTGCCCCCTCCCTGGCTCTGCCACTGGTGTTAGTCCAGTACCAGGATCCTAAACAGCCATAAGTACCGTTTTAGTACAAACGAATAGCTGGTAACCTGGAGTGATCATTAAAGGGCCACGTCCACGATTAATCATCTTGTGAAATAATGCGTCCCCGAGTTCCCTGTTGGTCTGGTAAACTGACATTGAAATCAGGTTCGTGTTTAGGAATGGAGGATGAGTGTGATTTTTTCTTTCAGAACAATTTAGCAGCTGGGACGTCATTTCACCAAAATGCGGAAGTGACATCACACGGCCCTTCACCCCTGATGACATCACAGGAAGTGATGACATTTAACCACAACCTGAAACATGGAGCACGACCTTTCACCCCTTGACAAAACAGGAAGTGTCATCACATAGCATTGTTCCTAAGAACACTACGGAAAATATGGTTACACTATCACTAACGTGGTATACGTTTCATTCAAGAATGGATCGCCATACGTAACGTTAAGATCAGTGTTTATAGGCCCATATTACCTAATTACTGTGAATGCAAGCAGACGTCCATGACCAAATGATAATGATGTGTTATTATAAAGCACATTTATGCTTAAGCACTTTATATAGAACAAATATACACCCAATATCACCCAACCTGTGTTGGTACTCATTTATCGAAAAACAGAAAAGTGATGGCTGGAAGGCTTTGAATTAATCATAACCACGGGCAAAGCTATGGGCAACCCCCCAGACCATCATTTATCAGCCTGCCAAGCCATCACAGAAGGGGAAAAACCATATGCAAATCAGGCCTGGTCCTATCCCAAAAGGGGCAGTCCAGCCTGAACTGCTAGGTCACATCCCTTCTGCACGAGACCACAAGCATCCCCAACATGCTTCAGCCTTGTTGGGCGTCATCAGTGAGGAGTAGCTTGGGTCTCTAGGCCCGGCAGACTCGGGACCCACGTCTGGGCATACCCGTCCCACTCGGGGTGACTTTAGGAAAACAGAAAGGTGATGGCTGGAAGGTTTTGAATTAATCATAACCACGTATAAAGCTCTGGGCAACCCCCCAGACCATCATTTTTCAGCCTGCCAAGCCATCACAGAAGGAGAAAAACCATATGCAAATCAGGCTCGGTCCTACCCCAAAAAGGGCTGTCCAGCCCGAACTGCTAGGTCACATCCCTTCTGCACGAGACCACAAGCATCCCCAGACATGTTTCAGCCTTGTTGGGCGTCATCGGTGAGGAGTAGCTTGGGTCTCTAGGCCCGGCAGACTCGGGACCCACGTCTGGGCATACCCGTCCCACTCGGGGTGACTTTAGAAGAACAGAAAGGTGATGGCTGGAAGGTTTTGAATTAATCATAACCACAGGCAAAGCTCTGGGCAACTGTTAGGCAGAAACCTGTGCAGTTCCCTTAGGGAACACTGCAAAAGATTTAAGAACACAGGTGTTGGCAGTAAACCCACTTGGTAGCAGTCTGTACCACCCAGATTTACCTGGTAGCTGTGGCTGAGCAGTCAGACTTGCCTCAAGAAGAGTTAGGCAGTATGCAAAGTATACACAATAGGCACTCAGATACAATAATACAAGCAAACACTGACCAGAGCTTTGGTATCAAAGTATATAATTATTTATTAAAAACACACTGTTTGAAACACTCCAGCACTCTTATTGTAAAATATTCTAAACACAGTTACTATTGTAATATATACACCCCTTTTTCCTTATCAGATAAGTCACAGTAAAACACCACTTATTTTCAAACAGAGTTGAGCGCTTAACTAGATGGCACTCCAATAAGTTTGTGAGAAAGAGGGGTGGGGGAAAGACAGAATATGGAACGGTACACCATTCTAAGATTCAGGAACACTGTTAGCAAGGCAGAAGAGCAAAAGTCACTGGTGAGCCAAAGTCCAAAGACTGGGCCCCCTCTTAGAGAGAGCAGAGCACAAATGCGCCCAAGATCACACAGTTACACTAGGCTTAGAAAGTCTTGCAGAGGGTTCAAAAAGAGTTTAGAGAGGCTTAGGAAAGTTTAGCCAGAGTGTCCCAGGCTAACACAGGTTTGAAAGCCGGGGGCTAAATCTACCCCATACAGTCGGTAGCAAGGGAAGCCAGGCGGGATAGGTACCTTAAGTGGGAAGGATCCTCCAGCGTTGGCAGTTGTTCCTGGTAGTGGGTGTAAGTTGCGTCTTCGTCCAGGGGAAGAGAAGATCTCGACTTGGAGGAAAGATGAAGGTCGTTGCACTACCAGGGAAGAAATCAGCCACAGAGTTTTCCGGTTAAAGGTTGTACCTTTGTTTCGCGTTCGTGGTAAAACGTGGTATCCTGGTTGCCGGGGCGCTTGGCACAGGCAAGGCGGCCACAAGGTACGTCGGGAAGGTGAAAAGACGGTGAAACTGGTTATCCCCACCAGTCAAAGGAAGAAGACTCTCCGGCGGGAGATCTCCTCTGTCATTGGGAAAAGTGGTGAGGCGGTCCAGCAGGGCTCCACCGGTGGTGGTGTCGTGGAAGGTTGGCTCAGCTTCTCCCTCATCGGATTCTTAGGTCCTGTGGCGGCTTCTGAAGTTCCAGTCCCCAAAGCCCTGCTTTTATGCAGAAAACCCCCATTCACTGAGCCTAGCTGTCACTCAAACATGCTAAGTGGTGAGCCGGCCGGCTCACCACTTGGGCCAATCAGGACGGAGTGTGACTTGAGTTGCCTAGGCAACTCAGTCCAGGGTGCCTAAATCACCCTCCACCCCTCCTAAGTACCCCAGACAGAGTGGCGCCACTTTGGAAGGCTTCTGTGGAGAAGCCCGCCAAAAAGTGGAACAAAGGGCTCGACTTGGGTTGGAGCCACAGAAGAGAACACAAATGCCATTTTAGAATCAAGTTTTGGCAAAAAATACCAACCGGAGAATTAATATTAATTAAATAAACCAGCGGTATGTTCGAGGCTACCGTAAATAATTAAATAAAGATAGTAGCCTAAAACAATGGGAAATCCCATAGGAAAATATTCGCGGTTGAATATAAAAAGTAGTATCCACTGCCACCAGCCAAAACTCGATCAGGGGGGACGGAGACGTGCCCCCTCGACTAACAGACCCTGGGGCAATTGAATTGCCCCAGCCAGTACGTCCACAATATGATGGTTTGTACTGGTTCATGTTCAGAATTTAAGACTAGTAAAGTCAATGGTGACTTTACATGCCCTGGGAGACAGTAGTCAGTCCCAGGGTATGGAGTCTATACTGGGGGGTCACTATGACACCCTTGTGCCACTGTACTTAGGGTGCTGTGTAACATACATCACAAAAACCCATGAAGCCCTATGGAGTAAAAGACCCCCTAGCCCATTAAACACATCTAGATTCAAAGAAACACACTCAAATCATGCCCAAGAGTGAGGGTAAAAGAGTCTCACTCTTGGCAGGAGAAAAAAATAAACCCCAAAAATCCAGCAACGCTGCTGGGGGACTCACTAGGTTAGGAAATTCAGCCTAAACAGAGAATTCTCCCTAACACTCGCCCCCCCAGACTAAGGGACAGGAGGATTTAATCCACTCCTGGATGAACCTCATACCTCTAGTCGATGACATACATCCTAGAGAGTCCATCAGCATTTTGATGGTGACACCCTGACCTGTGCTCAATGGTGAAATCAAACCCTTGCAGGCAGATTGACCATCTCAATAGTTTTGGATTTTCTCCCTTCATTTGCATTAACCATCTCAAGGGTTGGTGGTCATTCTGAATGACAAAAGTAGAACCATACAAGTATGGCCTAAACTTCTTCAGTGCCCACACAATAGATAGCAAAGCATTCTCTTTCTATTGTTGCCCACCTTGTCTCAGGATCCTTCAGCTTACGGCTGATGAAGCAAATGGGGTGCTCCCTACCCTTCTCATCCAGTTGGCTTAGAACTGCACCTATACCTACATTGGAAGCATCAGTTTGTACAATGAAAGTTTGGTGGTAGTCAGGAGCTCTCAATACTGGAGCTTGGCAAAGAGATTTCTTCAGTTTTTCAAAGGCCTGATTGCACTCCTCATTCCATTTGACCTTTTTAGGGAATTTTGGAGAGGGGATTACATTCAGTGGAGAAGCTATGGTCCCATAGTTCTCAATGTAATTCCTGTAATACCCAGTGAGGCCTAGGAAGGCTCTCACTTGGGTTTGAGTAGTAGGTGTTGTCCAATTTTGCACAGCTTCAATCTTGCTGAGCAAAGGCCTTATTTCTCCACCTCCTACCTCATGCCCAAGGTAGACCAGCTTACTTTGACCTATCTGGCATTTACTTGCCTTGATAGTCAAATTGGCCTGTCCAAGAGCCTGCAAAACATGTCCTAGGTGGTTCACATGATCCTCCCAGGAGTGGCTGAAGACTGCAATGTCATCCAAGTATGCCATGCAGAAGTCCTCCATCCCAGCTAGAACTTGGTTCACCATCCTTTGGAATGTAGCAGGTGCATTTTTTAATCCAAAAGGCATGACCTTAAACGGATACAAGCCAACTAGGGTGGAAAATGCAGTTTTCTCCTTGGCATGGTCTGTCAAGGCTATTTGCCAATAGCCTGACCTAAGGTCAAATGTGCTGAGGTACTTGGCTGCACCAAGTTTATCCACCAACTCATCTGTCCTTGGTAAAGGGTGGGAATCAGTCTTGGTGACTGCATTAAGAGCTCTATAGTCCACACAGAATCTCAAGTCTTTGGATCCTGCCTTTGGTACTAACACAACTGGGCTAGACCATGGACTCGTAGAGGGTTCTATTACCCCGAGATCAAGCATATTCTTGACCTCCCCCTTGATGTGGGTCCTCACGTTTTATGACATGCGGTATCCTCTGCTTTTGACTGGCAGACAGTCACCAGTGAGTATCTCGTGCTGTCCCCAAGGGGTCAAGCCTGGTGAGAGTGAGAACAGGGAGGCAAACTGATTTAACATAGATTTGCACTCCTCTTGTTGCTCAGGTGTCAGATCTGAAGAGAGATTGACTCCTTCAATTTTTTCATATAAAGGTACACCTCTGAGGAGATCAGGGAGAGACTCACTCTCTTCTTCCTCTGCTGCTGAAGCTAGAAGCAAGGCTCCTACTTCAGGTCTGGAGATGTACGCTTTCAGTCGGTTGGTGTGGAAGACTCTAGGAGCTTCCCTGGGTCTGCACAGATCCACCAGATAGTTGACCTCTCCAAGTTTTCCTACAACTTTGAAGGGTCCCATCCATTTGTCTTGCAAGGCCCTCTGCCTTGTTGGGACCATAACGAGAACTAGCTGGTCTTGAATGAACTCAACCATGTTAGCCTTTTGATCATGCCAATGCTTGACCAAAGCTTGTCCAGCTTTCAGGTTATCACTAGCTTCTGCCATCATGTGTGACATTCTCCTTCGGAGACCTATCACATAGTCAGTCACTCTGACTGGCTTGAGGGGAGGAGCACCTTCCAACCCCTCCTTAACCAGGGCCAATGGACCTCTGACCGGATGGCCATAGAGAAGTTCAAAGGGAGAATAACCTACTCCCTCCTGAGGGACTTCTCTATAAGCAAAGAGAAGGCATGGCAGTAGAAGGTCCCACTTTCTTTTCAGAGGTTCATCTAAAGCACCTATCATGCTCTTCATGGTTCTGTTAAACCTTTCTACCAACCCATTGGTTTGGGGTGGAAGGCGGTTGAGAACTTGTAAGTAACTCCACAGGTTTTCCACATGGCTTTCATGTAGTGGGACATAAAGTTTGACCCCCTGTCGGATATTACTTCCTTAGGAAACCCAACCCTGGTAAAAAATACCAAGGAGGGCCTTAGCCACAGCCGGAGCTGCACAGTCCTCATAGGAATTGCCTCAGGGTATCTAGTAGCATGGTCTACTACAACAAGGATAAACCTGTTGCCTGAGGAGGTAGGGGGATCAAGGGGACCAACAATGTCAATCCCTACCCTCTCAAATGGGACTCCCACAACTGGGAGAGGCATTAAGGGTGCCACATTCTTGGCACCAACCTTACCAGAAGTTTGGCAGGTATGGCAGCTCTTGCAAAACTTATCTACTTCTGCCCCCATTTTTGGCCAATAGAAGTAGAGTGAGAGCCTTTCCTTGGTCTTCTTGAAGCTCAAGTGACCAGCCAAAGGAATCTCGTGGGCTAAGTGCAAGAACTGTTGTCTCTTGTCTTGAGGTACTACAAGGCGTTTGTAGTCTCCCGGTTCAGACTCAGTTGGTTCACTTTGGAAGAGGCCATCTTCCCAGTGCAACCTATACTTCCCGGGCTCTTGCCCATCAGCCTAAGCAGCTGCCTGCTGGCGGAGACCCTCCAGAGTTGGACATTCTCTCTGTCCCTTACGGAAAACTGCCCCGCTGGGCCCACCTTCTGCCAGTAAAGACTGCAGCTCAGGATGGTCCTCAGGGTCTAGATCTCCAATAAGTTCTTGGCCTCCCACTAGCTCTTCTTCAGAGTCTAGTTCAACCATACAGGGTTGTGCCTCCCTCTCAGCCTCAGCTGGAGGTGGAGTTACAGGTGTAACTGTTGGAAGCACTGGAGTGCTTGCTGCTGTCTTTTTCCTAGGAGTCTTGGGTTGCCCCTTTGCTCCTGATCTGGTAGTTACTGCAGTGAGTTGCTCCAGTGGTAAAGGAGTGCTCTCTGTCATCATCTCCTGAGATAACCCTCGCAGGGTTTTCTCTCTGGCAGGTTTTGTGAGCTCCTGTAACCTTTTACTAGGTGGTCTGGGGTATGTAACACAACTCCAAGAGCTTTCAGGTCATTACCCAACAGAACCCTACCTGGCACTTCACATTGTACACTGACAGGTATTTTTACAGCCATGTCATTACACTGGATGAGAACTGGTAACTGGGGACACATCTGCACAGGCCCTCCAGCTAACTTGGTGAGGCATTTGGGTGCCTTAGCAACATCCTCTGCCTTGAAAAATGATTCATCCACCACAGTTATGCTGGTAGCAGTGTCTCTAATGGCAGGAGTCTCCTGACCATTCACCTGGACACTGTCTTTATAATACTCTTTAGTATTATCTGGGATAGAATTATACAAATCTAAGTTCTGTTGTTCCCACAACCCCAGAGAGACTAAAGAAACACTGGCTGAGACACCAATGGGTTCATCAGCCAGCAGTAGAAAGTTTCCACTTGCCATGGGGACTTCCTCTTCTGGAGCGAAGGCTAAAGAGGCAAGTTGGATCTCTGAAGGTTTACCCTTGCATCTGGGATCTCCTTTCACATGGTCAGTAGAGCCACAAACAAAGCATTTACCAAATGCCTTCTGGAATGGAGGCTTGTTCTGACCTCCCTCTGGTTTGGCACCAGAGGAGACACTATTCTGCTGTGGTTTCCCTGGTGGCTTACCCTTCTGGTTTTGTTTGGGGCCCTCTTTGGAATTTGCAGTATTAGAATTCTCTTTGGAGTCCTTTTTAGGCCGTTTCCCCTCATCCTTTTTCTGAGTTACCCTAGAATCCTTGTGAGTGGCCCTGTTGGCAACCCACAAGTCAACAGCCTTAGCTAGTTTTCGGGAATCTAATTCCTTTGAATTAGCCAAGTGCTATCTGAGCTCAGGGGAGCAGGCATCATAAATTGACTCCAACATAAAAAGATTCTTCATACCTTCATAAGTGTTCACTTTGTAACCCTAAATCCATCTCTCTAAGTTTTTCAACCCTTTACTCACCCAGGTAGCCCAAGGGGTACCATCATGCTTTTTGAGGGTTCTAAACCTCTTAAGATACTGGGAAGGGGTCTTCCCAAATCTAGCTATCAGAGCTACTTTCACACATTCATACTCTTTCCTATCCCCCCCCAACTCCATTACCACATCAGTTGCAACAGGGGGAAGCATAGAGAACAACCAGGTGAGTAAGTCATTTCCTGTGATGTTCTGGAGCCCATGATTATATTCAAACAGAGACAACCAATCCAACACATCCAACTTAGGCTCATACATACCAACCAATCCTTTAGGCATCCGGGGACTTTTAGGACTGGAACTTCTAGAGGAGCCAGAGAGAGAAGCATTTTCGACAGATAATTTCTTCATTTCTAGCTCATGCTTGAGCTCCATTTCCCTTAGCCTTAGTTCTTGATTCATTTCCTTCATTTCCTGATGTCTCTGTTCAGCCAGAGTATTCAGTCTCTTGAACTCTAGTTCAAGTTTCATTTTCTCTAATTCAAGATATTGAGGACTAAGTGTGGGACTTGGCAAAGGCCCAGTAGGTAAAGCAGGTGGAGCACACAGAGGCCTAGGGGGGACAGTCACAGCAGCCTCACCCTCCTCTTCTGACTCTTCCTCAAGATTATCAACATTTTGATCAATATCAATTTCTATACTGTTATCTACATTTTCTGTCATGGTAGGTTCCTCAGACCCATCATCCAGACTTTGGTTAGCTAACAACCTTTCTATTAATTCCATTTTCTTGCCTTTAGTCAGGAGGTTCTTATGCTTACATAGAACTCTTAAACAATCAGCAGTTTTTGTAGCAAGGGACTCTTGACTATAAGTTTCCATAGTTGACATGTTAGAAAGATTACTTTTCAGTGCTAAGCTTTGTGGTTAGTTGTACTAAGGTATCCTAAAGCACTCTAAAGTGTATACTCAATACAAATCCCACCGCTGTACACCAGTGTTAGGTAGAAACCCGTGCAGTTCTCTTAGGGAACACTGCAAAAGATTTAAGACTACAGGTGTTGGCAGTAAACCCACTTGGTAGCAGTCTGCACCACCCAGATTTACCTGGTAGCTGTGGCTGAGCAGTCAGACTTCCCTCAAGAAGAGTTAGGCAGTATGCAAAGTATACACAATAGGCACTCAGATACAATAATACAAGCAAACACTGACCAGAGCTTTGGTATCAAAGTATATAATTATTTATTAAAAACACACTGTTTGAAACACTCCAGCACTCTTATTGTAAAATATTCTAAACACAGTTACTATTGTAATATATACACCCCTTTTTCCTTATCAGATAAGTCACAGTAAAACACCACTTATTTTCATACAGAGGTGAGCGCTTAACTAGATGGCACTGCAATAAGTTTGTGAGAAAGGGGGTGGGAGACAGAATATGGAAAGGTACACCACTCTAAGATTCAGGAACACTGTTAGCAAGGCAGAAGAGCAAAGGTCACTGGTGAGCCAAAGTCCAAAGACTGGGCCCACTCTTAGAGAGAGCAGAGCACAAATGCACCCAAGATCACACAGTTACATTAGGCTTAGAAAGTCTTGCAGAGGGTTAAAAAAGAGTTTGGAGAGGCTTAGGAAAGTTTAGCCAGAGTGTCCCAGGCTAACGCAGGTTCGAAAGCCGGGGACTAAATCTACCCCATACAGTCGGTAGCAAGGGAAGCCAGGCGGGACACGGTACCTTAAGTGGGAAGGATCCTCCAGCGGTGGCAGTTGTTCCTGGTAGTGGGTGCAAGTTGCGTCGTCGTCCAGGGGAAGAGAAGATCTCAACTTGGAGGAAAGATGAAGGTCGTTGCACTACCAGGGAAGAAACCAGCCGCAGAGTTTTCCGGTTAAAGGTTGTACCTTTGTTTCGCGGTCGTGGTAAAATGTGGTATCCTGGTTGCCGGGGTGCTTGGCACAGGCAAGGCAGCCACGAAGTACGCCGGGAAGGCGAAAAGACGGTGAAACTGGTTATCCCCACCAGTCAAAGGAAGAAGACTCTCCGGCGGGAGATCTCCTCTGTCATTGGGAAAAGTGGTGAGGCGGTCCAGCAGGGCTCCACCGGTGGTGGTGTCGTGGCAGGTTGGCTCAGCTTCTCCCTCATCGGATTCTTAGGTCCTGTGGCGACTTCTGAAGTTCCAGTCCCCAAAGCCCTGCTTTTATGCAGAAAACCCCCATTCACTGAGCCTAGCTGTCACTCAAACATGCTAAGTGGTGAGCCGGCCGGCTCACCACTTGGGCCAATCAGGACGGTGTGTGACTTGAGTTGCCGAGGCAACTCAGTCCAGGGTGCCTAAATCCCCCTCCACCCCTCCTAAGTACCCCAGACAGAGTGGCACCACTTTGGAAGGCTTCTGTGGAGAAGCCCGCCAAAAAGTGGATCAAAGGGCTCGACTTGGGTTGGAACCACAGAAGAGAACACAAACGCCATTTTAGAATCAAGTTTTGGCAAAAAATACCAACCGGAGAATTAATATTAATTAAATAAACCGGCGGTATGTTCGAGGCTACCGTAAATAATTAAATAAAGATAGTAGCCTAAAACAATGGGAAATCCCATAGGAAAATATTCACGGTTGAATATAAAAAGTAGTATCCACTGCCACCAGCCAAAACTCGATCAGGGGGGACGGAGATGTGCCCCCTCGACTAACAGACCCTGGGGCAATTGAATTGCCCCAGCCAGTACGTCCACAATATGATGGTTTGTACTGGTTCTGTTCAGAATTTAAGACTAGTAAAGTCAATGGTGACTTTACATGCCCTGGGAGACAGTAGTCCCAGGGTATGGAGTCTATACTGGGGGGTCACTATGACACCCCTGTGTCACTGCACTGAGGGTGCTGTGTAACACACATCACAAAAACACATGAAGCCCTATGGAGTAAAAGACCCCACAGCCCATTAAACACATCTAGATTCAATGAAACACACTCAAATCATGCCCAAGAGTGAGGGTAAAAGAGTCTCACTCTTGGCAGGAGAAAAACATGAACCCCAAAAATCCAGCAAAGCTGCTGGGGGACTCACTAGGTTAGGAAATTCAGCCTAAACAGAGAATTCTCCCTAACACTCGCCCCCCCCCCCAGACTAAGGGACAGGAGGATTTAATCCACTCCTGGATGAACCTCATACCTCTAGTCGATGACATACATCGTAGAGAGTCCATCAGCATTTTGATGGTGACACCCTGACCTGTGCTCAATGGTGAAATCAAACCCTTGCAGGCAGATTGACCATCTCAATAGTTTTGGATTCTCCCCCTTCATTTGCATTAACCATCTCAAGGGTTGGTGGTCAGTCTGAATGACAAAAGTAGAACCATACAAGTATGGCCTAAACTTCTTCAGTGCCCACACAATAGCAAAACATTCTCTTTCTATTGTTGCCCACCTTTTCTCAGGATCCTTCAGCTTACGGCTGATGAAGCAAATGGGGTGCTCCCTACCCTTCTCATCCAGTTGGCTTAGAACTGCACCTATACCTACATTGGAAGCATCAGTTTGTACAATGAAAGTTTGGTGGTAGTCAGGAGCTCTCAATACTGGAGCTTGGCAAAGAGCTTTGTTCATTTTTTCAAAGGCCTGATTGCACTCCTCATTCCATTTGACCTTTTTAGGGAATTTTGGAGAGGAGATTACATTCAGTGGAGAAGCTATGGTCCCATAGTTCTCAATGAAATTCCTGTAATACCCAGTGAGGCCTAGGAAGGCTCTCACTTGGGTTTGAGTAGTAGGTGTTGTCCAATGTTGCACAGCTTCAATCTTGCTGAGCAAAGGCCTCATTTCTCCACCTCCTACCTCATGCCCAAGGTAGACCACCTTACTTTGACCTATCTGGCATTTACTTGCCTTGATAGTCAAATTGGCCTGTCCAAGAGCCTGCAAAACATGTCCTAGGTGGTTCACATGATCCTCCCAGGAGTGGCTGAAGACTGCAATGTCATCTAAGTATGCCATGCAGAAGTCCTCCATCCCAGCTAGAACTTGGTTCACCATCCTTTGGAATGTAGCAGGTGCATTTTTTAATCCAAAAGGCATGACCTTAAACGGGTACAAGCCAACTGGGGTAGAAAATGCAGTTTTCTCCTTGGCATGGTCTGTCAAGGCTATTTGCCAATAGCCTGACGTAAGGTCAAATGTGCTGAGGTACTTGGCTGCACCAAGTTTATCCACCAACTCATCTGTCCTTGGTAAAGGGTGGGCATCAGTCTTGGTGACTGCATTAAGAGCTCTGTAGTCCACACAGAATCTCAAGTCTTTGGATCCTGCCTTTGGTACTAACACAACTGGGCTAGACCATGGACTCGTAGAGGGTTCTATTACCCCGAGATCAAGCATATTCTTGACCTCCCCCTTAATGTGGGTCCTCACGTTTTCTGACATTCGGTATCCTCTGCTTTTGACTGGCAGACAGTCACCAGTGAGTATCTCGTGCTGTCCCCAAGGGGTCAAGCCTGGTGAGAGTGAGAACAGGGAGGCAAACTGATTTAACATTGGTTTGCACTCCTCTTGTTGCTCAGGTGTCAGATCTGAAGAGAGATTGACTCCTTCAATTTTTTCATCTAAAGGTACACCTCTGAGGAGATCCGGGAGAGACTCACTCTCTTCTTCCTCTGCTGCTGAAGCTAGAAGCAAGGCTCCTACTTCAGGTCTGGAGATGTACGCTTTCAGTCGGTTGGTGTGGAAGACTCTAGGAGCTTCCCTGGGTCTGCCCAGATCCACCAGATAGTTGACCTTTCCAAGTTTTCCTACAACTTTTAAGGGTCCCATCCATTTGTCTTGCAAGGCCCGCTGCCTTGTTGGGAGAATAAGGAGAACTAGCTGGTCTTGAGTGAACTCAACCATGTTAGCCTTTTGATCATGCCAATGCTTGACCAAAGCTTGTCCAGCTTTCAGGTTATCACTAGCTTCTGCCATCATGTGTGACATTCTCCTTCGGAGACCTATCACATAGTCAGTCACTCTGACTGGCTTGAGGGGAGGAGCGCCTTCCAACCCCTCCTTAATCAGGGCCAATGGACCTCTGACTGGATGGCCATAGAGAAGTTCAAAGGGAGAATAACCTACTCCCTCCTGAGGGACTTCTCTATAAGTAAAGAGAAGGCATGGCAGTAGAAGGTCCCACTTTCTTTTCAGAGGTTCCTCTAAAGCACCTATCATGCTCTTCATGGTTCTGTTAAACCTTTCTACCAATCCATTGGTTTGGGGGTGGTAGGCAGTTGAGAACTTGTAAGTAACTCCACAGGTTTTCCACATGGCTTTCATGTAGTGGGGCATAAAGTTTGACCCCCTGTCGGATATTACTTCCTTAGGAAACCCAACCCTGGTAAAAATACCAAGGAGGGCCTTAGCCACAGCCGGAGCTGTAACAGTCCTCACAGGAATTGCCTCAGGGTATCTAGTAGCATGGTCTACTACAACAAGGATAAACCTGTTGCCTGAGGAGGTAGGGGGATCAAGGAGACCAACAATGTCAATCCCTACCCTCTCAAATGGGACTCCCACAACTGGGAGAGGCATTAAGGGTGCCACATTCTTGGCACCAACCTTACCAGAAGCTTGGCAGGTATGGCAGCTCTTGCAAAACTTATCTACTTCTGCCCCCATTTTTGGCCAATAGAAGTAGAGTGAGAGCCTTTCCTTGGTCTTCTTGAAGCTCAAGTGACCAGCCAAAGGAATCTCGTGGGCTAAGTGCAAGAACTGTTGTCTCTTGTCTTGAGGTACTACAAGGCGTTTGTAGTCTCCAGGTTCAGACTCAGTTGGTTCACTGTAGAAGAGGCCATCTCCATCTTCCCAGTGCAACCTATACTTCCCAGGCTCTTGCCCATCAGCCTGAGCAGCTGCCTGCTGGAGGAGACCCTCCAGAGTTGGACATTCTCTTTGTCCCTTATGGAAAACTGCCCCGCTGGGCCCACCTTCTGCCAGTAAAGACTGCAGCTCAGGATGGTCCTCAGGGTCTAGATCTCCAATAAGTTCTTGGCCTCCCACTAGCTCTTCTTCAGAGTCTAGTTCAACCATACAGGGTTGTACCTCCCTCTCAGCCTCAGCTGGAGGTGGAGTTACAGGTGTAACTGTTGGAAGCACTGGATTGCTTGCTGCTGACTTTTTCCTAGGAGTCTTGGGTTGCCCCTTTGGTCCTGATCTGGTAGTTACTGCAGTGAGTTGCTCCAGTGGTAAAGGAGTGCTCTCTGTCATCATCTCCTGAGATAACCCTCGCAGGGTTTTCTCTCTGGTAGGTTTTGTGAGTTCCTGTAACCTTTTACTAGGTGGTCTGTGGGTATGTGACACAACTCCAAGAGCTTTCAGGTCATTACCCAACAGAACCCTACCTGGCACTTCACATTGTACACTGACAGGTATTTTTACAGCCATGTCATTACACTGGATGAGAACTGGTAACTGGGGACACATCTGCACAGGCCGTCCAGCTAACTTGGTGAGGCATTTGGGTGCCTTAGCAACATCCTCTGCCTTGAAAAATGATTCATCCACCACAGTTATGCTGGCCCCAGTGCCTCTAATGGCAGGAGTCTCCTGACCATTCACCTGGACACTGTCTTTATAATACTCTTTAGTATTATCTGGGATAGAATTATACACATCTAAGTTCTGTTGTTCCCACAACCCCAGAGAGACTAAAGAAACACTGGCTGAGACACCAATGGGTTCATCAGCCAGCAGTAGAAAGTTTCCACTTGCCATTGGGACTTCTTCTTCTGGAGCGAAGGCTAAGGAGGCAAGTTGGATCCCTGAAGGTTTACCCTTGCACCTGGGATCTCCTTTCACATGGTCAGTAGAGCCACAAACAAAGCATTTACCAAATGCCTTCTGGAATGGAGGCTTGTTCTGACCCCCCTCTGGTTTGGCACCAGAGGAGACACTATTCTGCTGTGGTTTCCCTGGTGGCTTACCCTTCTGGTTTTGTTTGGGGCCCTCTTTGGAATTTGCAGTATTAGAATTCTCTTTGGAGTCCTTTTTAGGCCGTTTCCCCTCATCCTTTTTCTGAGTTACCCCAGAATCCTTGTGAGTGGCCCTGTTGGCAACCCACAAGTCAGCAGCCTTAGCTAGTTTTCGGGAATCTAATTCCTTTGAATCAGCCAAGTGCTATCTGAGCTCAGGGGAGCAGGCATCATAAATTGACTCCAACATAAAAAGATTCTTCATACCTTCATAAGTGTTCACTTTGTAACCCTGAATCCATCCCTCTAAGTTTTTCAACCCTTAACTCACCCAGGTAGCCCAAGGGGTACCATCATGCTTTTTGAGGGTTCTAAACCTCTTAAGATACTGGGAAGGGGTCTTCCCAAATCTAGCTATCAGAGCTAGTTTCACACATTCATACTCTTTCCTATCCCGCCCCCCCCCCCCAACTCCATTACCACATCAGTTGCAACAGGGGGAAGCCTAGAGAACAACCAGGTGAGTAAATCATTTCCTGTGATGTTCTGGAGCCCATGATTATATTCAAACAGAGACAACCAATCCAACACATCCAACTTAGGCTCATACATACCAACCAATTCTTTAGGCATCCGGGGACTTTTAGGACTGGAACTTCTAGAGGAGCCAGAGAGAGAAGCATTTTCGACAGATAATTTCTTCATTTCTAGCTCATCCTTGAGCTCCATTTCCCTTAGCCTTAGTTCTTGATTCATTTCCCGATGTCTCTGTTCAGCCTGATTATTCAGTCTCTTGAACTCTAGTTCAAGTTTCATTTTCTCTAATTCTAGATATTTAGGACTAAGTGTGGGACTTGGCAAAGGCCCAGTAGGTACAGCAGGTAGAGCAGACAGAGGCCTAGGGGGGACAGTCACAGCAGCCTCACCCTCCTCTTCTGACTCTTCCTCAAGATTATCAACATTTTGATCAATATCAATTTCTATACTGTTATCTCCATTTTCTATCATGGTAGGTTCCTCAGAACCATCATCCAGACTTTGGTTAGCTAACAACCTTTCTATTAATTCCATTTTCTTGCCTTTAGTCAGGAGGTTCTTATGCTTACATAGTACTCTTAAACAATCAGCAGTTTTTGTAGCAAGAGACTCTTGACTATAAGTTTCCATAGTTGACATGTTAGAAAGATTACTTTTTCAGTGCTAAGCTTTGTGGTTAGTTGTACTAAGGTATCCTAAAGCACTCTAAAGTGTATACTCAATACAAATCCCACCGCTGTACACCAATGTTAGGCAGAAACCCGTGCATTTCCCTTAGGGAACACTGCAAAAGATTTAAGACTACAGGTACAGGTAGCAGTCTGTACCACCCAGATTTACCACTGACCAGAGCTTTGGTATCAAAGTATATAATTATTTATTAAAAACACACTGTTTGAAACACTCCAGCACTCTTATTGTAAAATATTCTAAATACAGTTACTATTGTAATATATACACCCCTTTTTCCTTATCAGATAAGTCACAGTAAAACACCACTTATTTTCATACAGAGGTGAGCGCTTAACTAGATGGCACTGCAATAAGTTTGTGAGAAAGGGGGTGGGAGACAGAATATGGAAAGGTACACCACTCTAAGATTCAAGAACACTGTTAGCAAGGCAGAAGAGAAAAAGTCACTGGTGAGCCAAAGTCCAAAGACTGGGCCCACTCTTAGAGAGAGCAGAGCACAAATGCACCCAAGATCACACAGTTACAATAGGCTTAGAAAGTCTTGCAGAGGGTTCAAAAAGAGTTTAGAGAGGCTTAGGAAAGTGTAGCCAGAGTGTCCCAGGCTAACCCAGGTTCGAAAGCCGGGGGCTAAATCTACCCCGTAAAGTCGGTAGCAAGGGAAGCCAGGCAGGACACGGTACCTTAAGTGGGAAGGATCCTCCAGCGCTGGTAGTTGTTCCTGGTAGTGGGTGCAAGTTGTGTCGTCGTCCAGGGGAAGAGAAGATCTCGACTTGGAGGAAAGATGAAGGTCGTTGCACTACCAGGGAAGAAACCAGCCGCAGAGTTTTCCGGTTAAAGGTGGTACCTTTGTTTCGCGGTTGTGGTAAAATGTGGTATCCCGGTTGCCGGGGTGCTTGGCACAGGCAAGGCGGCCACGAGGTACGTCGGGAAGGCAAAAAGACGGTGAAACTGGTTATCCCCACCAGTCAAAGGAAGAAGACTCTCCGGCGGGAGATCTCCTCTGTCATTGGGAAAAGTGGTGAGGCGGTCCAGCAGGGTTCCACCGGTGGTGGTGTCGTGGCAGGTCGGCTCAGCTTCTCCCTGGTCGGATTCTTAGGTCCTGTGGCGACTTCTGAAGTTCCAGTCCCCAAAGCCCTGCTTTTATGCAGGAAACCCCCAATCACTCAGCCTAGCTGTCAATCAAACATGCTAAGTGGTGAGCCGGCCGGCTCACCACTTGGGCCAATCAGGATGGAGTGTGACTTGAGTTGCCTAAGCAACTCAGTCCAGGGTGCCTAAATCCCCCTCCATCCCTCCTAAGTACCCCAGACAAGACAGAGTGGCACCACTTTGGAGGGCTTCTGTGGAGAAGCCCACCAAAAAGTGGATCAAAGGGCTCGACTTGGGTTGGAGTCACAGAAGAGAACACAAACGCCATTTTAGAATCAAGTTTTGGCAAAAAATATCAACCGGAGAATTAATATTAATTAAATAAACCGGCGGTATGTTCAAGGCTACCGTAAATAATTAAATAAAGATAGTAGCCTAAAACAATGGGAAATCCCATAGGAAAATATTTGCGGTTGAATATAAAAAGTAGTATCCACTGCCACCAGCCAAAACTCGATCAGCGGGGGCAGAGACGTGCCCCCTCGACTAACAGACCCTGGGGCAATTGAATTGCCCCAGCCAGTAGGTCCAAAATATGATGGTTTGTACGGTTCTGGTCAGAATTTAAGACTAGTAAAGTCAATGGTGACTTTACATGCCCTGGGAGACAGTAGTCAGTCCCAGGGAATGGAGTCTATACTGGGGGGTCACTATGACACCCCTGTGTCACTGCACTGAGGGTGCTGTGTAACACACATCACAAAAACACATGAAGCCCTATGGAGTAAAAGACCCCATAGCCCATTAAACACATCTAGATTCAAAGAAACACACTCAAATCATGCCCAAGAGTGAGGGTAAAAGAGTCTCACTCTTGGCAGGAGAAAAAAATAAACCCCAAAAATGCAGCAAAGCTGCTGGGGGACTCACTAGGTTAGGAAATTCAGCCTAAACAGAGAATTCTCCCTAACAGCAACCCTCAAGACCATCATTTTCCAGCCTGCCAAGCCATTACAGAAGGGAAAAAACCATATGCAAATCAGGCTCCGAACTGCTAGGTCACATCCCTTCTGCACGAGAACACAAGCATCCCCAGACATGTTTCAGCCTTGTTGGGCGTCATCAGTGAGGAGTAGCTTGGGTCTCTAGGCCCGGCAGACTCGGGACCCATGTCTGGGCATACCCGTCCCACTCGGGGTGACTTTAGAAATCAGAAAGGTGATGGCTGGAAGGTTTTGAATTAAAAACCTTCCACCCATCACTTTTGTGGTCACGGTACTCATTTATCGACAAAAGAAATAGGGCATATCACCCATACATTTTTAAAATAGAGGGGCATGTATAATACTCCTCAATGATGTATTGTACGAGAAAAAGAGGCTCTCCCTGGGGGTGGTACAGAGGAGGATGGCTACCACCTGTTAATATCGGCACAGAATCACTTGCTCAATTAGATGGTTAATGCCCAGTGATGTGGTATTGGCAAGCAAGGAGGGATGTAAAGGGGACAGAGAACTCTCTAAACCACACTTTCCCTTGGCAGCGCTGGGGGGCCGCTTATCTAAAAGTGGATAGAATAAAGAGGTGCAAAGAATTCGATTGTTTTTAATACCAATCAAGGGATTTTTTGTTTAGACTGTAGATGTGTGCTATCTAGTCTTTAGGTAGTCTTTCAATAGCTCTAATAGTGTGCAAGACTATGGCAGGTGTGGCCCCAGGGGTTAGCAATATAATCAACTAAAAACAGGGCAGGAACCCCCAAAGATATTGTGGCAATGACTGCGTTATTAGCCTAGGGGTCTGCAACCTTTGGCTCCCAGAAGTGTTTGGACTACCATTCCCATGATCTCCTGACATTGACTATTGCTGTACAGGCCGGATGGGAATGGTAGTCCAAACACATCTGGGCCATGGCAAAAAAGGGAGGGATAGAGCCCTCTCAATGGAGCAGTTAAAAAGGAATTGTTGTGAAGACTCAGCACTGTCTTGGATGACTGGTAGTATCCGCTGAGACTTAAAGGCTTTCAGCTGCGTCTGTGTGGTGGGGATGTCCCAATCCGTCACAGCCTGTACCTTTGATTCGAGAGGTTGTTTCTTACCTCCACTGACCAGGTGGCCTAGGCAAGTCACGGTACCTTGCGCTACCTGGCACTTCATGGCCTTGATAGTCAGACCTGTATTCTACAGCACCTGAAGCACTTGTTTCAGGTGGGATAAGTGATCTTCCTAAGTGTGGCTGAAGACAGTAATGTCGTCTAAATAGGCGGCACTGAAGTTTTCCAGACCAGACAAAACCTGGTTAACCATCAGATGAAAAGTGGCAGGGGCATTCTTCAGTCCGAAGAGGATCACAGTGAAATGATAATGTCCTTCTGGCGTTGAGACTGCTGACCTCTCTCTCGCTCCATCTGTGAAACCGACCTGCCAGTACCCTGCCATGAGGTCAAACACACTCATGTACTTGGCAGCGCCAAGCTTGTCAATGAGCTCATCTGCCCCGGGAATGGGGTGAGCATCTGTCTTGGTGACAGAATTGAGCCCCCTGAAGTCCACACAAAACTTCAGTCTCCTCACCACTGGTCGTTTTATGGACCTGTATGACTGGGCTAGTCCAGGGGCTGTGGGATGGCTCTATCACTCCTAGGGACAGCATATTGGAAACTTCCTCCTTTATGGTGTCCCTGATCTTATCAGACATCAGGTGAATCCTACTCTTTTCCGGTTTACTGTCTCCAGTGTCCACATTATGGGTGCACCAATCTACGCGACTTGGAGTCAGACAAAACAGAACGGCAAACTGTCCCATTAAACGGAGACAGTTTGTCAGTTGCTGTTCTGACAGATCCGTTGCAAGGTTGACACCTTCAACTGACCCATCTGTGGTTTCAGTGTGCAAGAGGACTGGGAGGGGATCAGTCTCCTCCTCAGTCTCTCTGTCAGTCACTAATGCCATGACCAAGTCATCCGGGCTATAATGGGGTTTAGCCGGTTGACGTGTAAGACCCTGCACATCTCTTTAGGTCCTTTCACGTCAATGAGATAATTCACCTCACTGGCCTTTTCCAGCACACAGTCAGGCCCAGTCCACTTGACCTGAAGGGCACTGGGTTTGTCAGGCTCTATAATCGACACCCACTGGCCTGGAGAATAGACTGTCACTGTATCCTTCTGGTCGTGCCAGTGCTTCATCGCTCCTGACTGGCCTTTAGGTTCTTTGTTGACTGTTCCATGTACTACAACAATGGCTGAGCCTGCGGGCCATTACCTTAAGGTTGTAATGGCCCGCCAGCGAGGTGGTTATTGCCATTAGTATTCTGGGGTCTGCAGGCTCAGGATACTAGTTTTCCGGAGTTTCCAGCCCCGGAATACTAATGCGCTGACGAAACCTTTTCAAGCAGCATTTCTTTTGCCATTTGAGAAGGCGTCGCTGCAGTACGCATCAGTTCTAGGAACACTAGAACCTGCATGCTGCTTCATCAGTACGGAGGAACAGGGCACCATTTTGGGCTAACTTGCTCTGTACTAATGAATGGGAGGAAAATAAACATAAAAAATTGACACCTTGGAAAAGGGAGAAGGGACTACATGTGGTCCCTTCTCCCTTTTCATGGTCGCCTGAAAAAAAAAAAGAGACTGTACCCGGCGTGCGATGCACGCAAGTGCGTCTACGGTATTACACTGTGGTATGGCTCGGGTACTAATTTGCCATTCTAGACCGAAGGCCGAGTACATAGTCCACCACATCTTGTGTAGGGGATGAGGGTTAGCTTTCCCATCCCTCTTTCACTAGACTGAGGGTACCTCATCCCGGGTGTTGTTAGGAAGGCATGGTATCAAACAGTAAGACAGAGACCGGGCTGAGAGGATAGCTCTTGGGCAGCGCGTTCGCCTTGGAAGTAAGACGACGCAAAGCAACACAGGTGCGATGCCTGGGTCCACGCTTAGAAAACTCTGGGTATGAAGCGCGTTATAAATAACCAATTACAATTACACAAGTGATCACAGTTCAAGGGTGTTTATTGAACTTTCAAATGGGTTGCTAAAACACCTATCTAATCCTAAATCTAAAGATGGGAGCAAGCTACGAGCATCAAATAATAATAACGCAGTCCTAGTGGAGTTTGTCAAAATAAAAGGGCCTACACTAATAAACCTATTGCCAATCCTTTCTATGGCAATAACCGCCAAGCAGGCGGGCTTTTACCACCTAAGGTAATGTCCCCGGGGCCTGAAGTTACAGCGCTCGGGCCTTAACAGTGGCCCCGGGGGCATTACCTTAAGGCGGTAATGCCCCACCGGCGAGAAGGTTATTGCCATTAGTATTCCGGGATCTGCAGGCTCGGGATACTAGTTTTCCGGAGTTTGCAGCCCCGGAATACTAATGCGCTGATGAAACCTTTTTAAGCAGCATTTCTTTTGTCATTTGAAAAAGGCGTCGCCGCAGTACGCGTTAGTTCTACGAACACTAGAACGCGTGTACTGCTTCATTAGTACAGAGCAACAGGGTGCCCTTTTGGGCCAACTTGCTCCGTACTAATGAATGGGAGGAAAATAAACATAACAAATTGGCACCTTGGAGAGTACCAGGCGCACGATGCACGCAAGTGCGTCCATGGGATTACACTGGGGTATGGCTCGGAAACTCTAAATACAAAATGGTGTGGGAAAACTATATGGACAAGAAAAGTCTTCAAGAAACAATATTTCAGGATCCAGGAACCGGAACGTCACGAACTGCAACTAAGCAGAGATTCCCATTTGCTCGCAATTATGCAGTTAAATTGAAGACCGTCGGAATTGCCATATTCTCAATCAAAAACACATTAAATCAGATATATCCGCCACAGTACTTATTTGTTCCTGTGTATTCAAACCTTATCAGCTTGATTAATTGGCAGGCGTATAGATTCACTGCAGAATTATATCACAAGCACACGCCTTATACATTCGAGATGGAGCATACCAAAATCCACTACTCTAGCCGACCGAATTTGTCAGTGACCCAATTACTTATACGCCCTGAGGACGACCCAAGAGGGTTGAAACACGTGTTGGCGTTTTTCAGCATTTCGTACTTTGTTTGGTTGTTTCATCCCAATATGATGGTTTAATACTTCCAAAAAATGGGCTAACAAAATATGAGTTTTTGTGAAGATGCAATACACATTCTTTCAGACAAACAAAACAGGTGTCTGTTCAGTGTTTTTTCCTCTCGTTTTATTATTTGGTATATTGAATAATGGTTGCAAAACCTGGTCTGTATCAAATACTTGGAGCAAATAGGTGATCTACACAAGTGATAATTTATAACTCAAGAGTCAGCGCAGTTAGTGAGGATACCTTTCACAGTTTTTCCAATATGTCAGGATAGTTGAGCAGTTGGCTTCCCTTGAAACAAAGTTCACTTTGCTTGTCAAAACACAGACTTCTTTTACTTCTCACTTTAGGCTTTACCAAAGTGGCTTCTCCGGACTTTTCGAAAACAGCATGGGGTTTTACTTAGACCATACCTGACCACTTCGACTTTCTCGGGACTACCTTCTTTCCCAGTGTCTGCTGGTACTTGAAGTTTCTTTTGTCACTCGTGCAGTTCAATATTCGATATTTTACAATTCTTAATCTCAGTGGCTTCCCCCCATGGGATCAAACCAGTCTCTTATCTTTGCTCTGGTACTTTAAACCTGCAGTTTCAATGTTAATGTGTGTCCTCAATTCAGCTTTTCACGGGCAGTAGAGCAGACATTTCCTCAAGCCTCAACGAAGGACAAAGCAGGTTTCTCATCAGTGTGTGGAAAACAGGGTCTTCCTCCTTGGCTTTCCTGGGGTTTCTCTTTCTCTCCTACAGCCTCTGGACCCCTTGATTATACTACCGCTGCTCCACCAGAGGCACTCCTCCTCGCCCCCTGTCTCTCTGTCCCACAGCTTCCCTCTGTCTCACAGCTTCGCTCTTTCGGACTACACATCACAGAATGCACTTTCAAGGTTTTGTTCCCACTTCGCCAGTTACAGGCAATTTTGGGATTTACACAAAGTTCTTGACACGACAGATTATCCGGCCGTAGCTTCCGTCGAGTCACAGGCTCTCCATCTTTTATCCTCAGTGACGAGGTGTTAACAAGTCTTCAATGGGGGATTCACTTGAGATCAGGGTGCCAGCACCTGCCCCTCACTTTCTGGGCTTCTGGAACTCGTGCAGGATCCACTCATCGTCAGCCTATCCCTGGATGGTCAGGGGTAGTGTAGGACCATCCTAGTCAGCCTATTCCTGGATAGTCAGTGGTAGTGTAGGACCATCCTGTTGAGGACCCACTCATAGTCAGTTTATCCCTGGATGGTCAGTGGTAGTGTAGGACCATCCTAGTCAGCCTATCCCTGGATAGTCAGTGGTAGTGTAGGACCATCATGTTGAGGACCCACTCATAGTCAGCCTATCCATGGATGGTCAGTGGTAGTGTAGGACCATCCTAGTCAGCCTATCCCTGGATAGTCAGTGGTAGTGTAGGACCATCCTTTTGAGGACCCACTCATAGTCATAGTCAGTCTATCCATGGATGGTCAGTGGTAGTGAAGGACCATCCTGTGCAGGACCCACTCATAGTCAGTCTATCCCTGGATAGTCAGTGGTAGTGTAGGGCCATCCTGTGCAAGACCCACTCATAGTCAGCCTATCCCTGGATGGTCAGGGGTAGTGTAGGACCATCCTAGTCAGCCTATGCCTGGATACTCAGTGGTAGTGTAGGACCATCCTGTTGAGGGCCCATTCATAGTGAGCCTATCCCTGGATGGTCAGGGGTAGTGTAGGACCATCCTAGTCAGCCTATTCCTGGATAGTCAGTGGTAGTGTAGGACCATCCTGTTGAGGACCCACTCATAGTCAGTTTATCCCTGGATAGTCAGTGGTAGTGTAGGACCATCCTAGTCAGCCTATCGCTGGATTGTCAGTGGTAGTGTAGGACCATCCTGTTGAGGACCCACTCATAGTCAGCCTATCCCTGGATGGTCAGTGGTAGTGTAGGACCATCCTAGTCAGCCTATCCCTGGATAGTCAGTGGTAGTGTAGGACCATCCTTTTGAGGACCCAGTCATAGTCATAGTCAGTCTATCCATGGATGGTCAGTGGTAGTGTAGGACCATCCTGTACAGGACCCACTCATAGTCAGTCTATCCATGGATGGTCAGTGGTAGTGTAGGACCATCCTGTGCAGAACCCACTCATAGTCAGTCTATGCCTGGATAGTCAGTCGTAGTTTAGGACCATCCTGTTGAGGACCCACTCATAGTCAGCCTATCCCTGGATGGTCAGGGGTAGTGTAGGACCATCCTAGTCAGCCTATCCCTGGATAGTCAGTGGTAGTGTAGGACCATCCTGTTGAGGACCCACTCATAGTCAGTCTATTCCTGGATAGTCAGTCGTAGTGTAGGACCATCCTGTTTAGGACCCACTCATAGTCAGCCTATCCCTGGATGGTCAGGGGTAGTGTAGAACCATCCTACTCAGCCTATCCCTGGATAGTCAGTGGTAGTGTAGGAACATCCTCTTGAGGACCCACTCATAGTCAGTCTATCCCTGGATGGTCAGTGGTAGTGTAGGACCATTCTAGTCAGCCTATCCCTGGATAGTCAGTGGTAGTGCAGGACCATCCTGTCGAGGACCCACTCATATTCAGTCTATCCCTGGATGGTCAGTGGTAGTGTAGGTCCATCCTAGTCAGCCTATCCCTGGATAGTCAGTGGTAGTGTAGGACCATCCTGTGCAGGACCCATTCATAGTCAGCCTATCCCTGGATAGTCAATGGTAGTGTAAGACCATCCTAGTCCGTCTGTCCCTGGATAGTCAGTGGTAGTGTAGGACCATCCTGTTGAGGACCCATTCATAGTCAACCTATCCCTGGGTGGCCAGTGGTAGTGTAGGACCATGCTAGTCAGCCTATCCCTGGATAGTCAGTGGTCTGATTATCCCTGGACCATCCTGTCATCCTGTGCAGGACCCATTCATAGTCAGTCTATCCCTGGATGGTCAGTGGTAGTGTAGGACCATCCGGTGCAGGACCCACTCATAGTCAGCCTATCCCTGGATGGTAAGTGGTAGTGTAAGACCATCCTAGTCAGTCTGTCCCTGGATAGTCAGTGGTAGTGTAGGACCATCCTGTTAAGGACCCATTCATAGTCATCCTATGCCTGGGTGGCCAGTGGTAGTGTAGGACCATCCTAGTCAGCCTATCCCTGGATAGTCAGTGGTAGTGCCTATCCCTGGATAGTCAGTGGTAGTGTAGGACCATCCTGTGCAGGACCCATTCATAGTCAGCCTATCCCTGGATGGTCAGTGGTAGTGTAGGACCATCCTGTGCAGGACCCAATCATAGTCAGTCTATCCCTGGATGGTCAGTGGTAGTGTAGGACCATCCTGTGCAGGGCCCACTCATAGTCAGCCTATCCCTGGATGGTCAGTGGTAGTGTAGGACCATCCTGTGCAGGGACCATTCATAGGCAGCCTATCCCTGGATGGTCAGTGGTAGTGTAGGACCATCCGGTGCAGGACCCACTCATAGTCAGTGTATCCCTGGATGGTCAGTGGTAGTGTAGGACCATCCTAGTCAGCCTATCCCTGGATAGTCAGTGGTAGTGCAGGACCATCCTGTCGAGGACCCACTCATAGTCAGTCTATCCCTGGATGGTCAGTGGTAGCGTAGGGCCACTCCTAGTCAGCCTACCCCTGGATGGTCAGTGGTAGTGTAGGACCATCCTGTTATCCTGTTGAGGACCCACTCGTAGTCAGTCTATCCCTGGATGGTCAGTGGTCGTGTCGGACCATCCTGTTGAGGATCCACTCATAGTCAGCCTATCCCTGGATGGTCAGTGGTAGTGTAGGACCATCCTAGTCAGCCTATCCCTGGATAGTCAGTGGTAGTGTAGGACCATCCTGTTGAGGACCCACTCATAGTCAGTCTATTCCTGGATAGTCAGTCGTAGTGTAGGACCATCCTGTTTAGGACCCACTCATAGTCAGCCTATCCCTGGATGGTCAGGGGTAGTGTAGAACCATCCTACTCAGCCTATCCCTGGATAGTCAGTGGTAGTGTAGGAACATCCTCTTGAGGACCCACTCATAGTCAGTCTATCCCTGGATGGTCAGTGGTAGTGTAGGACCATCCTAGTCAGCCTATCCCTGGATAGTCAGTGGTAGTGCAGGACCATCTTGTTGAGGACCCAATCATAGTCAGTCTATCCCTGGATGGTCAGTGGTAGCGTAGGGCCATCCTAGCCAGCCTATCCCTGGATGGTCAGTGGTAGTGTAGGACCATCCTGTTATCCTGTTGAGGACCCACTCATAGTCAGTCTATCCCTGGATGGTCAGTGGTAGTGTCGGACCATCCTGTTGAGGATCCACTCATAGTCAGCCTATCCCTAGATGGTCAGTGGTAGTGTAGGTCCATCCTAGTCAGCCTATCCCTGGATAGTCAGTGGTAGTGTAGGAACACCTTGCATGACCCATTCATAGTCAGCCTATCCCTGGATAGTCAGTGGTAGTGTAAGACCATCCTAGTCCGTCTGTCCCTGGATAGTCAGTGGTAGTGTAGGACCATCCTGTTGAGGACCCATTCATAGTCAACCTATCCCTGGGTGGCCAGTGGTAGTGTAGGGCCATGCTAGTCAGCCTATCCCTGGATAGTCAGTGGTAGTGTAGGACCATCCTGTGCAGGACCCATTCATAGTCAGTCTATCCCTGGATGGTCAGTGGTAGTGTAGGACCATCCTGTTGAGGATCCACTCATAGTCAGCCTATCCCTGGATGGTCAGGGGTAGTGTAGAACCATCCTACTCAGCCTATCCCTGGATAGTCAGTGGTAGTGTAGGAACATCCTCTTGAGGACCCACTCATAGTCAGTCTATCCCTGGATGGTCAGTGGTAGTGTAGGACCATCCTAGTCAGCCTATCCCTGGATAGTCAGTGGTAGTGCAGGACCATCTTGTTGAGGACCCAATCATAGTCAGTCTATCCCTGGATGGTCAGTGGTAGCGTAGGGCCATCCTAGCCAGCCTATCCCTGGATGGTCAGTGGTAGTGTAGGACCATCCTGTTATCCTGTTGAGGACCCACTCATAGTCAGTCTATCCCTGGATGGTCAGTGGTAGTGTCGGACCATCCTGTTGAGGATCCACTCATAGTCAGCCTATCCCTAGATGGTCAGTGGTAGTGTAGGTCCATCCTAGTCAGCCTATCCCTGGATAGTCAGTGGTAGTGTAGGAACACCTTGCATGACCCATTCATAGTCAGCCTATCCCTGGATAGTCAGTGGTAGTGTAAGACCATCCTAGTCCGTCTGTCCCTGGATAGTCAGTGGTAGTGTAGGACCATCCTGTTGAGGACCCATTCATAGTCAACCTATCCCTGGGTGGCCAGTGGTAGTGTAGGGCCATGCTAGTCAGCCTATCCCTGGATAGTCAGTGGTAGTGTAGGACCATCCTGTGCAGGACCCATTCATAGTCAGTCTATCCCTGGATGGTCAGTGGTAGTGTAGGACCATCCTGTTGAGGATCCACTCATAGTCAGCCTATCCCTGGATGGTCAGTGGTAGTGTAGGGCCATCCTAATCAGTCTGTCCCTGGATAGTCAGTGGTAGTGTAGGACCATCCTGTTGAGGACCCATTCATAGTCAGCCTATCCCTGGGTGGCCAGTGGTAGTGTAGGTCCATCCTAGTCGGTCTATCCCTGGATGGTTTGTGGTAGTGTCGGACCATCCTGTTGAGGATCCACTCATAGTCAGCCTATCCCTGCATGGTTAGTGGTAGCGTAGGACCATCCTAGTCAGTCTGTCCCTGGATAGTCATTGGTAGTGTAGGACCATCCTGTTGAGGACCCATTCATAGTCAGCCTATCCCTGGGTGGCCAGTGGTAGTGTAGGTCCATCCTAGTCAGCCTATCCCTGGATAGTCAGTGGTAGTGTAGGACCATCCTGTGCAGGACCCATTCATAGTCAGCCTATCCCTGGATGGTCAGTGGTAGTGTAAGACCATCCTAGTCCGTCTGTCCCTGGATAGTCAGTGGTAGTGTAGGACCATCCTGTTGAGGACCCATTCATAGTCAGCCTATCCCTGGGTGGCCAGTGGTAGTGTAGGACCATCCTAGTCAGCCTATCCCTGGATAGTCAGTGCTAGTGTAGGACCATCCTGTGCAGCACCCATTCATAGTCAGTCTATCCCAGGATGGTCAGTGGTAGTGTAGGACCATCCGGTGCAGGACCCACTCATAGTCAGCCTATCCCTGGATGGTAAGTGGTAGTGTAGGACCATCCTAGTCAGTCTGTCCCTGGATAGTCAGTGGTAGTGTAGGACCATCCTGTTAAGGACCCATTCATAGTCAGCCTATCCCTGGGTGGCCAGTGGTAGTGTAGGACCATCCTAGTCAGCCTATCCAGGGATAGTCAGTGGTAGTGCCTATCCCTGGATAGTGAGTGGTAGTGTAGGACCATCCTGTGCAGGACCCATTCATAGTCAGCCTATCCCTGGATGGTCAGTGGTAGTGTAGGACCATCCTGTGCAGGACCCACTCATAGTCAGCCTATCCCTGGATGGTCAGGGGTAGTGTAGAACCATCCTACTCAGCCTATCCCTGGATAGTCAGTGTTAGTGTAGGAACATCCTCTTGAGGGCCCACTCATAGTCAGTCTATCCCTGGATGGTTAGTGGTAGTGTAGGACCATTCTAGTCAGCCTATCCCTGGATAGTCAGTGGTAGTGCAGGACCATCCTGTCGAGGACCCACTCATAGTCAGTCTATCCCTGGATGGTCAGTGGTAGTGTAGGTCCATCCTAGTCAGCCTATCCCTGGATAGTCAGTGGTAGTGTAGGACCATCCTGTGCAGGACCCATTCATAGTCAGCCTATCCCTGGATAGTCAATGGTAGTGTAAGACCATCCTAGTCCGTCTGTCCCTGGATAGTCAGTGGTAGTGTAGGACCATCCTGTTGAGGACCCATTCATAGTCAACCTATCCCTGGGTGGCCAGTGGTAGTGTAGGACCATGCTAGTCAGCCTATCCCTGGATAGTCAGTGGTCTGACTATCCCTGGACCATCCTGTCATCCTGTGCAGGACCCATTCATAGTCAGTCTATCCCTGGATGGTCAGTGGTAGTGTAGGACCATCCGGTGCAGGACCCACTCATAGTCAGCCTATCCCTGGATGGTAAGTGGTAGTGTAAGACCATCCTAGTCAGTCTGTCCCTGGATAGTCAGTGGTAGTGTAGGACCATCCTGTTAAGGACCCATTCATAGTCATCCTATGCCTGGGTGGCCAGTGGTAGTGTAGGACCATCCTAGTCAGCCTATCCCTGGATAGTCAGTGGTAGTGCCTATCCCTGGATAGTCAGTGGTAGTGTAGGACCATCCTGTGCAGGACCCATTCATAGTCAGCCTATCCCTGGATGGTCAGTGGTAGTGTAGGACCATCCTGTGCAGGACCCATTCATAGTCAGTCTATCCCTGGATGGTCAGTGGTAGTGTAGGACCATCCTGTGCAGGGCCCACTCATAGTCAGCCTATCCCTGTATGGTCAGTGGTAGTGTAGGACCATCCTGTGCAGGGACCACTCATAGGCAGCCTATCCCTGGATGGTCAGTGGTAGTGTAGGACCATCCGGTGCAGGACCCACTCATAGTCAGTCTATCCCTGGATGGTCAGTGGTAGTGTAGGACCATCCTAGTCAGCCTATCCCTGGATAGTCAGTGGTAGTGCAGGACCATCCTGTCGAGGACCCACTCATAGTCAGTCTATCCCTGGATGGTCAGTGGTAGCGTAGGGCCACTCCTAGTCAGCCTACCCCTGGATGGTCAGTGGTAGTGTAGGACCATCCTGTTATCCTGTTGAGGACCCACTCGTAGTCAGTCTATCCCTGGATGGTCAGTGGTCGTGTCGGACCATCCTACTGAGGATCCACTCATAGTCAGCCTATCCCTGGATGGTCAGTGGTAGTGTAGGACCATCCTAGTCAGCCTATCCCTGGATAGTCAGTGGTAGTGTAGGACCATCCTGTTGAGGACCCACTCATAGTCAGTCTATTTCTGGATAGTCAGTCGTAGTGTAGGACCATCCTGTTTAGGACCCACTCATAGTCAGCCTATCCCTGGATGGTCAGGGGTAGTGTAGAACCATCCTACTCAGCCTATCCCTGGATAGTCAGTGGTAGTGTAGGAACATCCTCTTGAGGACCCACTCATAGTCAGTCTATCCCTGGATGGTCAGTGGTAGTGTAGGACCATCCTAGTCAGCCTATCCCTGGATAGTCAGTGGTAGTGCAGGACCATCTTGTCGAGGACCCAATCATAGTCAGTCTATCCCTGGATGGTCAGTGGTAGCGTAGGGCCATCCTAGCCAGCCTATCCCTGGATGGTCAGTGGTAGTGTAGGACCATCCTGTTATCCTGTTGAGGACCCACTCATAGTCAGTCTATCCCTGGATGGTCAGTGGTAGTGTCGGACCATCCTGTTGAGGATCCACTCATAGTCAGCCTATCCCTAGATGGTCAGTGGTAGTGTAGGTCCATCCTAGTCAGCCTATCCCTGGATAGTCAGTGGTAGTGTAGGACCACCTTGCATGACCCATTCATAGTCAGCCTATCCCTGGATAGTCAGCGGTAGTGTAAGACCATCCTAGTCCGTCTGTCCCTGGATAGTCAGTGGTAGTGTAGGACCATCCTGTTGAGGACCCATTCATAGTCAACCCATCCCTGGGTGGCCAGTGGTAGTGTAGGACCATGCTAGTCAGCCTATCCCTGTATGGTCAGTGGTAGTGTAGGACCATCCTGTGCAGGGACCACTCATAGGCAGCCTATCCCTGGATGGTCAGTGGTAGTGTAGGACCATCCGGTGCAGGACCCACTCATAGTCAGTCTATCCCTGGATGGTCAGTGGTAGTGTAGGACCATCCTAGTCAGCCTATCCCTGGATAGTCAGTGGTAGTGCAGGACCATCCTGTCGAGGACCCACTCATAGTCAGTCTATCCCTGGATGGTCAGTGGTAGCGTAGGGCCACTCCTAGTCAGCCTACCCCTGGATGGTCAGTGGTAGTGTAGGACCATCCTGTTATCCTGTTGAGGACCCACTCGTAGTCAGTCTATCCCTGGATGGTCAGTGGTCGTGTCGGACCATCCTACTGAGGATCCACTCATAGTCAGCCTATCCCTGGATGGTCAGTGGTAGTGTAGGACCATCCTAGTCAGCCTATCCCTGGATAGTCAGTGGTAGTGTAGGACCATCCTGTTGAGGACCCACTCATAGTCAGTCTATTTCTGGATAGTCAGTCGTAGTGTAGGACCATCCTGTTTAGGACCCACTCATAGTCAGCCTATCCCTGGATGGTCAGGGGTAGTGTAGAACCATCCTACTCAGCCTATCCCTGGATAGTCAGTGGTAGTGTAGGAACATCCTCTTGAGGACCCACTCATAGTCAGTCTATCCCTGGATGGTCAGTGGTAGTGTAGGACCATCCTAGTCAGCCTATCCCTGGATAGTCAGTGGTAGTGCAGGACCATCTTGTCGAGGACCCAATCATAGTCAGTCTATCCCTGGATGGTCAGTGGTAGCGTAGGGCCATCCTAGCCAGCCTATCCCTGGATGGTCAGTGGTAGTGTAGGACCATCCTGTTATCCTGTTGAGGACCCACTCATAGTCAGTCTATCCCTGGATGGTCAGTGGTAGTGTCGGACCATCCTGTTGAGGATCCACTCATAGTCAGCCTATCCCTAGATGGTCAGTGGTAGTGTAGGTCCATCCTAGTCAGCCTATCCCTGGATAGTCAGTGGTAGTGTAGGACCACCTTGCATGACCCATTCATAGTCAGCCTATCCCTGGATAGTCAGCGGTAGTGTAAGACCATCCTAGTCCGTCTGTCCCTGGATAGTCAGTGGTAGTGTAGGACCATCCTGTTGAGGACCCATTCATAGTCAACCCATCCCTGGGTGGCCAGTGGTAGTGTAGGACCATGCTAGTCAGCCTATCCCTGGATAGTCAGTGGTAGTGTAGGACCATCCTGTGCAGGACCCATTCATAGTCAGTCTATCCCTGGATGGTCAGTGGTAGTGTAGGACCATCCTGTTGAGGATCCACTCATAGTCAGCCTATCCCTGGATGGTCAGTGGTAGTGTAGGACCATCCTAGTCAGTCTGTCCCTGGATAGTCAGTGGTAGTGTAGGACCATCCTGTTGAGGACCCATTCATAGTCAGCCTATCCCTGGGTGGCCAGTGGTAGTGTAGGTCCATCCTAGTCGGTCTATCCCTGGATGGTTTGTGGTAGTGTCGGACCATCCTGTTGAGGATCCACTCATAGTCAGCCTATCCCTGCATGGTTAGTGGTAGTGTAGGACCATCCTAGTCAGTCTGTCCCTGGATAGTCAGTGGTAGTGTAGGACCATCCTGTTGAGGACCCATTCATAGTCAGCCTATCCCTGGGTGGCCAGTGGTAGTGTAGGTCCATCCTAGTCAGACTATCCCTGGATAGTCAGTGGTAGTGTAGGACCATCCTGTGCAGGACCCATTCATAGTCAGCCTATCCCTGGATGGTCAGTGGTAGTGTAAGACCATCCTAGTCCGTCTGTCCCTGGATAGTCAGTGGTAGTGTAGGACCATCCTGTTGAGGACCCATTCATAGTCAGCCTATCCCTGGGTGGCCAGTGGTAGTGTAGGACCATCCTAGTCAGCCTATCCCTGGATAGTCAGTGCTAGTGTAGGACCATCCTGTGCAGCACCCATTCATAGTCAGTCTATCCCAGGATGGTCAGTGGTAGTGTAGGACCATCCGGTGCAGGACCCACTCATAGTCAGCCTATCCCTGGATGGTAAGTGGTAGTGTAGGACCATCCTAGTCAGTCTGTCCCTGGATAGTCAGTGGTAGTGTAGGACCATCCTGTTAAGGACCCATTCATAGTCAGCCTATCCCTGGGTGGCCAGTGGTAGTGTAGGACCATCCTAGTCAGCCTATCCAGGGATAGTCAGTGGTAGTGCCTATCCCTGGATAGTGAGTGGTAGTGTAGGACCATCCTGTGCAGGACCCATTCATAGTCAGCCTATCCCTGGATGGTCAGTGGTAGTGTAGGACCATCCTGTGCAGGACCCATTCATAGTCAGCCTATCCCTGGATGGTCAGTGGTAGTGTAGGACCATCCTGTGCAGGACCCATTCATAGTCAGGCTATCCCTGGATGGTCAGTGGTAGTGTAGGACCATCTTGTGCAGGGCCCACTCATAGTCAGCCTATCCCTGGATGGTCAGTGGTAGTGTAGGACCATCCTGTGCAGGGCCCACTCATAGGCAGCCTATCCCTGGATGGTCAGTGGTAGTGTAGGACCATCCAGTGCAGGACCCACTCATAGTCAGCCTATCTCTGGATGGTCACTGGTAGTGTAGGACCATCCTCTGCAGGACCCATTCATAGACAGTCTATCCCTTGATGGTCAGTGGTAGTGTAGGACCATCCTAGTCAGCCTATCCCTGGATAGTCAGTGGTAGTGTAGGACCATCCTGTTGAGGACCCACTCATAGTCAGTCTATTCCTGGATAGTCAGTCGTAGTGTAGGACCATCCTGTTTAGGACCCACTCATAGTCAGCCTATCCCTGGATGGTCAGGGGTAGTGTAGAACCATCCTACTCAGCCTATCCCTGGATAGTCAGTGGTAGTGTAGGAACATCCTCTTGAGGACCCACTCATAGTCAGTCTATCCCTGGATGGTCAGTGGTAGTGTAGGACCATCCTAGTCAGCCTATCCCTGGATAGTCAGTGGTAGTGCAGGACCATCTTGTTGAGGACCCAATCATAGTCAGTCTATCCCTGGATGGTCAGTGGTAGCGTAGGGCCATCCTAGCCAGCCTATCCCTGGATGGTCAGTGGTAGTGTAGGACCATCCTGTTATCCTGTTGAGGACCCACTCATAGTCAGTCTATCCCTGGATGGTCAGTGGTAGTGTCGGACCATCCTGTTGAGGATCCACTCATAGTCAGCCTATCCCTAGATGGTCAGTGGTAGTGTAGGTCCATCCTAGTCAGCCTATCCCTGGATAGTCAGTGGTAGTGTAGGAACACCTTGCATGACCCATTCATAGTCAGCCTATCCCTGGATAGTCAGTGGTAGTGTAAGACCATCCTAGTCCGTCTGTCCCTGGATAGTCAGTGGTAGTGTAGGACCATCCTGTTGAGGACCCATTCATAGTCAACCTATCCCTGGGTGGCCAGTGGTAGTGTAGGACCATGCTAGTCAGCCTATCCCTGGATAGTCAGTGGTAGTGTAGGACCATCCTGTGCAGGACCCATTCATAGTCAGTCTATCCCTGGATGGTCAGTGGTAGTGTAGGACCATCCTGTTGAGGATCCACTCATAGTCAGCCTATCCCTGGATGGTCAGTGGTAGTGTAGGACCATCCTAGTCAGTCTGTCCCTGGATAGTCAGTGGTAGTGTAGGACCATCCTGTTGAGGACCCATTCATAGTCAGCCTATCCCTGGGTGGCCAGTGGTAGTGTAGGTCCATCCTAGTCGGTCTATCCCTGGATGGTTTGTGGTAGTGTCGGACCATCCTGTTGAGGATCCACTCATAGTCAGCCTATCCCTGCATGGTTAGTGGTAGCGTAGGACCATCCTAGTCAGTCTGTCCCTGGATAGTCAGTGGTAGTGTAGGACCATCCTGTTGAGGACCCATTCAGTGTAGGTCCATCCTAGTCAGCCTATCCCTGGATAGTCAGTGGTAGTGTAGGACCATCCTGTGCAGGACCCATTCATAGTCAGCCTATCCCTGGATGGTCAGTGGTAGTGTAAGACCATCCTAGTCCGTCTGTCCCTGGATAGTCAGTGGTAGTGTAGGACCATCCTGTTGAGGACCCATTCATAGTCAGCCTATCCCTGGGTGGCCAGTGGTAGTGTAGGACCATCCTAGTCAGCCTATCCAGGGATAGTCAGTGGTAGTGCCTATCCCTGGATAGTGAGTGGTAGTGTAGGACCATCCTGTGCAGGACCCATTCATAGTCAGCCTATCCCTGGATGGTCAGTGGTAGTGTAGGACCATCCTGTGCAGGACCCACTCATAGTCAGTCTATCCCTGGATGGTCAGGGGTAGTGTAGAACCATCCTACTCAGCCTATCCCTGGATAGTCAGTGTTAGTGTAGGAACATCCTCTTGAGGACCCACTCATAGTCAGTCTATCCCTGGATGGTCAGTGGTAGTGTAGGACCATTCTAGTCAGCCTATCCCTGGATAGTCAGTGGTAGTGCAGGACCATCCTGTCGAGGACCCACTCATAGTCAGTCTATCCCTGGATGGTCAGTGGTAGTGTAGGTCCATCCTAGTCAGCCTATCCCTGGATAGTCAGTGGTAGTGTAGGACCATCCTGTGCAGGACCCATTCATAGTCAGCCTATCCCTGGATAGTCAATGGTAGTGTAAGACCATCCTAGTCCGTCTGTCCCTGGATAGTCAGTGGTAGTGTAGGACCATCCTGTTGAGGACCCATTCATAGTCAACCTATCCCTGGGTGGCCAGTGGTAGTGTAGGACCATGCTAGTCAGCCTATCCCTGGATAGTCAGTGGTCTGACTATCCCTGGACCATCCTGTCATCCTGTGCAGGACCCATTCATAGTCAGTCTATCCCTGGATGGTCAGTGGTACTGTAGGACCATCCGGTGCAGGACCCACTCATAGTCAGCCTATCCCTGGATGGTAAGTGGTAGTGTAAGACCATCCTAGTCAGTCTGTCCCTGGATAGTCAGTGGTAGTGTAGGACCATCCTGTGCAGGACCCACTCATAGTCAGCCTATCCCTGGATGGTCAGGGGTAGTGTAGAACCATCCTACTCAGCCTATCCCTGGATAGTCAGTGTTAGTGTAGGAACCTCCTCTTGAGGACCCACTCATAGTCAGTCTATCCCTGGATGGTCAGTGGTAGTGTAGGACCATTCTAGTCAGCCTATCCCTGGATAGTCAGTGGTAGTGCAGGACCATCCTGTCGAGGACCCACTCATAGTCAGTCTATCCCTGGATGGTCAGTGGTAGTGTAGGTCCATCCTAGTCAGCCTATCCCTGGATAGTCAGTGGTAGTGTAGGACCATCCTGTTGAGGACCCATTCATAGTCAACCTATCCCTGGGTGGCCAGTGGTAGTGTAGGACCATGCTAGTCAGCCTATCCCTGGATAGTCAGTGGTCTGACTATCCCTGGACCATCCTGTCATCCTGTGCAGGACCCATTCATAGTCAGTCTATCCCTGGATGGTCAGTGGTAGTGTAGGACCATCCGGTGCAGGACCCACTCATAGTCAGCCTATCCCTGGATGGTAAGTGGTAGTGTAAGACCATCCTAGTCAGTCTGTCCCTGGATAGTCAGTGGTAGTGTAGGACCATCCTGTTAAGGACCCATTCATAGTCATCCTATGCCTGGGTGGCCAGTGGTAGTGTAGGACCATCATAGTCAGCCTATCCATGGATAGTCAGTGGTAGTGCCTATCCCTTGATAGTCAGTGGTAGTGTAGGACCATCCTGTGCAGGACCCATTCATAGTCAGCCTATCCCTGGATGGTCAGTGGTAGTGTAGGACCATCCTGTGCAGGACCCATTCATAGTCAGTCTATCCCTGGATGGTCAGTGGTAGTGTAGGACCATCCGGTGCAGGACCCACTCATAGTCAGTCTATCCCTGGATGGTCAGTGGTAGTGTAGGACCATCCTAGTCAGCCTATCCCTGGATAGTCAGTGGTAGTGCAGGACCATCCTGTCGAGGACCCACTCATAGTCAGTCTATCCCTGGATGGTCAGTGGTAGCGTAGGGCCACTCCTAGTCAGCCTGCCCCTGGATGGTCAGTGGTAGTGTAGGACCATCCTGTTATCCTGTTGAGGACCCACTCGTAGTCAGTCTATCCCTGGATGGTCAGTGGTCGTGTCGGACCATCCTGTTGAGGATCCACTCATAGTCAGCCTATCCCTGGATGGTCAGTGGTAGTGTAGGACCATCCTAGTCAGCCTATCCCTGGATAGTCAGTGGTAGTGTAGGACCATCCTGTTGAGGACCCACTCATAGTCAGTCTATTCCTGGATAGTCAGTCGTAGTGTAGGACCATCCTGTTTAGGACCCACTCATAGTCAGCCTATCCCTGGATGGTCAGGGGTAGTGTAGAACCATCCTACTCAGCCTATCCCTGGATAGTCAGTGGTAGTGTAGGAACATCCTCTTGAGGACCCACTCATAGTCAGTCTATCCCTGGATGGTCAGTGGTAGTGTAGGACCATCCTAGTCAGCCTATCCCTGGATAGTCAGTGGTAGTGCAGGACCATCTTGTCGAGGACCCAATCATAATCAGTCTATCCCTGGATGGTCAGTGGTAGCGTAGGGCCATCCTAGCCAGCCTATCCCTGGATGGTCAGTGGTAGTGTAGGACCATCCTGTTATCCTGTTGAGGACCCACTCATAGTCAGTCTATCCCTGGATGGTCAGTGGTAGTGTCGGACCATCCTGTTGAGGATCCACTCATAGTCAGCCTATCCCTAGATGGTCAGTGGTAGTGTAGGTCCATCCTAGTCAGCCTATCCCTGGATAGTCAGTGGTAGTGTAGGACCACCTTGCATGACCCATTCATAGTCAGCCTATCCCTGGATAGTCAGTGGTAGTGTAAGACCATCCTAGTCCGTCTGTCCCTGGATAGTCAGTGGTAGTGTAGGACCATCCTGTTGAGGACCCATTCATAGTCAACCCATCCCTGGGTGGCCAGTGGTAGTGTAGGACCATGCTAGTCAGCCTATCCCTGGATAGTCAGTGGTAGTGTAGGACCATCCTGTGCAGGACCCATTCATAGTCAGTCTATCCCTGGATGGTCAGTGGTAGTGTAGGACCATCCTGTTGAGGATCCACTCATAGTCAGCCTATCCCTGGATGGTCAGTGGTAGTGTAGGACCATCCTAGTCAGTCTGTCCCTGGATAGTCAGTGGTAGTGTAGGACCATCCTGTTGAGGACCCATTCATAGTCAGCCTATCCCTGGGTGGCCAGTGGTAGTGTAGGTCCATCCTAGTCGGTCTATCCCTGGATGGTTTGTGGTAGTGTCGGACCATCCTGTTGAGGATCCACTCATAGTCAGCCTATCCCTGCATGGTTAGTGGTAGTGTAGGACCATCCTAGTCAGTCTGTCCCTGGATAGTCAGTGGTAGTGTAGGACCATCCTGTTGAGGACCCATTCATAGTCAGCCTATCCCTGGGTGGCCAGTGGTAGTGTAGGTCCATCCTAGTCAGCCTATCCCTGGATAGTCAGTGGTAGTGTAGGACCATCCTGTGCAGGACCCATTCATAGTCAGCCTATCCCTGGATGGTCAGTGGTAGTGTAAGACCATCCTAGTCCGTCTGTCCCTGGATAGTCAGTGGTAGTGTAGGACCATCCTGTTGAGGACCCATTCATAGTCAGCCTATCCCTGGGTGGCCAGTGGTAGTGTAGGACCATCCGAGTCAGCCTATCCCTGGATAGTCAGTGCTAGTGTAGGACCATCCTGTGCAGCACCCATTCATAGTCAGTCTATCCCAGGATGGTCAGTGGTAGTGTAGGACCATCCGGTGCAGGACCCACTCATAGTCAGCCTATCCCTGGATGGTAAGTGGTAGTGTAGGACCATCCTAGTCAGTCTGTCCCTGGATAGTCAGTGGTAGTGTAGGACCATCCTGTTAAGGACCCATTCATAGTCAGCCTATCCCTGGGTGGCCAGTGGTAGTGTAGGACCATCCTAGTCAGCCTATCCAGGGATAGTCAGTGGTAGTGCCTATCCCTGGATAGTGAGTGGTAGTGTAGGACCATCCTGTGCAGGACCCATTCATGGTCAGCCTATCCCTGGATGGTCAGTGGTAGTGTAGGACCATCCTGTGCAGGACCCATTCATAGTCAGCCTATCCCTGGATGGTCAGTGGTAGTGTAGGACCATCCTGTGCAGGACCCATTCATAGTCAGGCTATCCCTGGATGGTCAGTGGTAGTGTAGGACCATCTTGTGCAGGGCCCACTCATAGTCAGCCTATCCCTGGATGGTCAGTGGTAGTGTAGGACCATCCTGTGCAGGGCCCACTCATAGGCAGCCTATCCCTGGATGGTCAGTGGTAGTGTAGGACCATCCAGTGCAGGACCCACTCATAGTCAGCCTATCTCTGGATGGTCACTGGTAGTGTAGGACCATCCTCTGCAGGACCCATTCATAGACAGTCTATCCCTTGATGGTCAGTGGTAGTGTAGGACCATCCGGTGCAGGACCCACTCATAGTCAGCCTATCCCTGGATGATCAGTGGTAGTGTAGGAACATCCTCTTGAGGACCCACTCATAGTCAGTCTATCCCTGGATGGTCAGTGGTAGTGTAGGACCATCCTAGTCAGCCTATCCCTGGATAGTCAGTGGTAGTGCAGGACCATCCTGTCGAGGACCCACTCATAGTCAGTCTATCCCTGGATGGTCAGTGGTAGCGTAGGGCCATCCTAGCCAGCCTATCCCTGGATGGTCAGTGGTAGTGTAGGACCATCCTGTTATCCTGTTGAGGACCCACTCATAGTCAGTCTATCCCTGGATGGTCAGTGGTAGTGTCGGACAATCCTGTTGAGGATCCACTCATAGTCAGCCTATCCCTAGATGGTCAGTGGTAGTGTAGGTCCATCCTAGTCAGCCTATCCCTGGATAGTCAGTGGTAGTGTAGGACCATCCTAGTCCGTCTGTCCCTGGATAGTCAGTGGTAGTGTAGGACCATCCTGTTGAGGACCCATTCATAGTCAACCTATCCCTGGGTGGCCAGTGGTAGTGTAGGACCATGCTAGTCAGCCTATCCCTGGATAGTCAGTGGTAGTGTAGGACCATCCTGTGCAGGACCCATTCATAGTCAGCCTATCCCTGGATGGTAAGTGGTAGTGTAGGACCATCCTAGTCAGTCTGTCCCTGGATAGTCAGTGGTAGTGTAGGACCATCCTGTTAAGGACCCATTCATAGTCAGCCTATCCCTGGGTGGCCAGTGGTAGTGTAGGACCATCCTAGTCAGCCTATCCCTGGATAGTCAGTGGTAGTGCCTATCCCTGGATAGTCAGTGGTAGTGTAGGACCATCCTGTGCAGGACCCATTCATAGTCAGCCTATCCCTGGATGGTCAGTGGTAGTGTAGGACCATCCTGTGCAGGACCCACTCATAGTCAGCCTATCCCTGGATGGTCAGTGGTAGTGTAGGACCATCCTGTGCAGGGACCACTCATAGGCAGCCTATCTCTGGATGGTCAGTGGTAGTGTAGGACCATCCTGTGCAGGACCCACTCATAGTCAGTCTATCACTGGATGGTCAGTGGTAGTGTAGGACCATCCTAGTCAGCCTATCCCTGGATAGTCAGTGGTAGTGCAGGACCATTCTGTCGAGGACCCACTCATAGTCAGCCTATCCCTGGGTGGCCAGTGGTAGCGTAGGGCCACTCCAAGTCAGCCTACCCCTGGATGGTCAGTGGTAGTGTAGGACCATCCGGTGCAGGACCCACTCATAGTCAGTCTATCCCTGGATGGTCAGTGGTAGTGTAGGACCATCCTAGTCAGCCTATCCCTGGATAGTCAGTGGTAGTGCAGGACCATCCTGTCGAGGACCCACTCATAGTCAGCCTATCCCTGGGTGGCCAGTGGTAGTGTAGGTCCATCCTAGTCAGTCTATCCCCGGATGGTCAGTGGTAGCGTAGGGCCATCCTAGTCAGCCTATCCCTGGATGGTCAGTGGTAGTGTAGGACCATCCTGTTATCCTGTTGAGGACCCACTCATAGTCAGTCTATCCCTGGATGGTCAGTGGTAGTGTCGGACCATCCTGTTGAGGATCCACTCATAGTCAGCCTATCCCTGCATGGTTAGTGGTAGTGTAGGACCATCCTAGTCAGCCTGTCCCTGGATAGTCAGTGGTAGTGCAGGACCATCCTGTTGAGGATCCACTCATAGTCAGCCTATCCCTGCATGGTTAGTGGTAGTGTAGGACCATCCTAGTCAGCCTGTCCCTGGATAGTCAGTGGTAGTGCAGGACCATCCTGTTGAGGACCCATTCATTGTCAGCCTATCCCTGGGTGGCCAGTGGTAGTGTAGGTCCATCCTAGTCAGCCTATCCCTGGATAGTCAGTGGTAGTGTAGGACCATCCTGTGCAGGACCCATTCATAGTCAGCCTATCCCTGGATGGTCAGTGGTAGTGTAAGACCATCCTAGTCCGTCTGTCCCTGGATTGTCAGTGGTAGTGTAGGACCATCCTGTTGAGGACCCATTCAAAGTCAGCCTATCCCTGGGTGGCCAGTGGTAGTGTAGGACCATCCTAGTCAGCCTATCCCTGGATAGTCAGTGCTAGTGTAGGACCATCCTGTGCAGCACCCATTCATAGTCAGTCTATCCCAGGATGGTCAGTGGTAGTGTAGGACCATCCGGTGCAGGACCCACTCATAGTCAGCCTATCCCTGGATGGTAAGTGGTAGTGTAGGACCATCCTAGTCAGTCTGTCCCTGGATAGTCAGTGGTAGTGTAGGACCATCCTGTTAAGGACCCATTCATAGTCAGCCTATCCCTGGGTGGCCAGTGGTAGTGTAGGACCATCCTAGTCAGCCTATCCAGGGATAGTCAGTGGTAGTGCCTATCCCTGGATAGTGAGTGGTAGTGTAGGACCATCCTGTGCAGGACCCATTCATAGTCAGCCTATCCCTGGATGGTCAGTGGTAGTGTAGGACCATCCTGTGCCGGGCCCACTCATAGGCAGCCTATCCGTGGATGGTCAGTGGTAGTGTAGGACCATCCGGTGCAGGACCCACTCATAGTCAGCCTATCTCTGGATGGTCACTGGTAGTGTAGGACCATCCTCTGCAGGACCCATTCATAGACAGTCTATCCCTTGATGGTCAGTGGTAGTGTAGGACCATCCGGTGCAGGACCCACTCATAGTCAGCCTATCCCTGGATGATCAGTGGTAGTGTAGGACCATCCTACTCAGTCTGTCCCTGGATAGTCAGTGGTAGTGTAGGACCATCCTGTTGAGGACCCATTCATAGTCAGCCTATCCCTGGGTGGCCAGTGGTAGTGTAGGACCATCCTAGTCAGCCTGTCCCTGGATAGTCAGTGGTAGTGTAGGACCATCCTGTGCAGGGCCCATTCATAGTCAGCCTATCCTTGGATGGTCAGTGGTAGTGTAGGACCATCCTGTGCAGGACGCACTCATCGTCAGCCTATCCCTGGATGGTCAGTGGTAGTGTAGGACCATCCTAATCAGCCTATCCCTGCATGGTCAGTGGTAGTGTAGGACCATCCGGTGCAGGACCCACTCATAGTCAGCCTATCCCTGGATGGTCAGTGGTAGTGTAGGACCATCCTAGTCAGCCTATCCCTGGATGGTCAGTGGTAGTGTAGGACCATCCTGTGCAGGACCCATTCATAGTCAGCCTATACCTGGATGGTCAGTGGTAGTGTAGGACCATCCTGTGCAGGACCCACTCATGGTCAGCCTTTCCCTGGATGGTCAGTGGTAGTGTAGGACCATCCTGTGCAGGACCCACTAATGGTCAGCCTATCCCTGGATGGTCAGTGGTAGTGTAGGACCATCCTAATCAGCCTATCCCTGGATGGTCAGTTGTAGTGCAGGACCATCCTGTGCAGGGCCCACTCATCGTCAGCCTATCCCTGGATGGGCAGTGGTAGTGTAGGACCATCCTGTGCAGGACCCACTCATGGTCAGCCTATCCCTGGATGGTCAGTGGTAGTCTAGGACCATCCTAGTCAGCCTATCCCTGGCTGGTCAGTGGTAGTGTATGACCATCCTGTGCAGGGCCCACTCATAGGCAGCCTATCCCTGGATGGTCAGTGGTAGTGTAGGACCATCCTGTGCAGGGCCCACTCATGGTCAGCCTATCCCTGGATGGTCAGTGGTAGTGTAGGACCATCCTGTGCAGGGCCCACTCATAGGCAGCCTATCCCTGGATGGGCAGTGGTAGTGTAGGACCATCCTAGTCAGCCTATCCCTGGATGGTCAGTGGTAGTGTAGGACCATCCTGTGCAGGGCCCACTCATAGGCAGCCTATCCCTGGATGGTCAGTGGTAGTGCAGGACCATCCTGTCGAGGACGCACTCATCGTCAGCCTGTCACTGGATGGTCAGTGGTAGTGTAGGACCATCCTAGTCAGCCTATCCCTGGATGGTCGGTGGTAGTGTAGGACCATCCTGTGCAGGAACCACTCATCGTCAGCCTATCCCTGGATGGTCAGTGGTAGTATAGGACCATCCTGTGCTGGGCCCACTCCTAGGCAGCCTATCGATGAACCGTCGGTGGTTGCACAGGACCCTCCTGGTCCCGTGCAGGACCCTTCCAGAGTCAGTGGTGGGACAGTGACAGCCAGGGCCAGTGCGCCCCTCCTTCTGGGTGCCGCCACTTTATAAACCGCAGGAAGGGAGGGCTTGATAAGCGTGCTCGAAGTGTCAGGGGGGAGATGGGAAGCAAGGTTTGGGCAAGGCGTGGGGGGGGGGGGGGTATGGCGAGGGAGTGATCGCGCGAAGAACGCGGGATGTGGCGTTGGGGACAGAGGGTGGGGAGACGTGTGTGCTGGCGGTGTGCGTGCGTGTGCGCGTGCGTGTGAGAGATAAGATGGTGTCTGCCACGCTCTGTGCGGTCGCTTTTCGGGGATGCAGGAGGAGCGTGTGCAGAGAAAGCAAACGCTCTGTGGGAAGGGCACGGGACGCACTAGCCCTGAGGAGGAGTGGGGAGGGGGCTGCAGAATATACTGATGCATATCTGCAGCAGGGGTGTGCATGGATATGCAGAGGAGAGCAGGGGCTGTCGACGAGGGGGAGGAGGGATGTGTGTCTGTGGGGCTACAGAGGCTACAGTCCCCCAAGCACTGGGCTGACACAGTGACACGTCTCAGAGACCAGAGCATCTCACTCCTCGTTTCCATGGCAACCGCGGAGTATCTGCACCAATCGCAGCATTTCATTGGTTCCTCGCCACGTGAAGGTGACCAGAGTGTGGGAAGCCGCCAGAGGGCGCCCTGGCTTTCGCCGAGCTGAAAGGAGCCAATATCCGCGGACCCTCCGGACTTGGGGCTGTAGACAGCTGGCTGAGGGTTTAGTACTCTACAGCTATTACAGCAATGAGTGCCCGTGTGCGTTCTCTGCAAAAGTGCACTAACACCATTGCATTATACTCAAAAGAGGAACTCCAAAAATGTGGGAACTCAATGGAGCACAAAACTAACCTATAACACAAGGGTGTTCCCGAACAGACTAAAGTTATATTATTTAAATAGCTGTCAGTACTTAATCAACTGATAGCTTAAACAGACCGGAGCATACAATTATTCACGTGTCTTGTTTTACCTCACCAATCCGATGAACCTAAAACTCCATTCAGAAAATATACACGAAAATATGAAGACAATTATTTTTTTGTTTTATTATTTATAATAAAGGCAACCAATTTAGTCAGTTGTTGGCTACAGGCATGAACAGTAATGACACAGATAAGTAAACATATATAAACCAAACTACAAATAGGAACACCGATGCATGCCAGGGAGGGACAGGAGTCTGGGGGCCGCGCCCACTCCTTCTCCACACACCCCTGCTGCTAAATCCCGCCTCTACCCTCTCCCGCATACCGGCCCTGTGCCTCCTGACAGCTATTTAAATAATATCCTAACTTTAGTCTGTTCGGGAACACCCTTGTGTTATAGGTTAGTTTTGTGCTCCATTGAGTTCCCACATTTTTGGAGTTCCTCTTTTGTTTATAATGCATCGGTGTGAGTGCACTTTTGCAGAGAACGCACATGAGCACTCATTGGCAGCACATGGCACTAGACTAGAGAGTATATACCACATAACTTGTAAGCACACACTTGCAGCACGCCTAGCACACATGAGCGAGCACACATCAGCACCAAAGAGCACACTGATCCGCAGTGAGCAGGCAGCAAAAGATAGCATTAGCGCAGTACACTGAATAGCACAGAACACAAGTGCGCTCAGAAATGCAGCGCTAACTTTAGTACGAACACTTAACAGCACAGTGCACTAGTGAGCACACATTGCAACTCAGAACCCTGGTGAACACACGTTGCCACACAGGGCACCAGTGGGGCACCTTAACTTCTCAGAACTGTGAGTACACAGCAGCACACAACACTAGTGAGCACACATTGGCAACTCAAAACCCTGGTGAACATGCCTTGGTAGTGGCAAACAGGGCACCAGTGGGGCACCTTAACCTCTCAGAGCTGCAGTGAGTACACAGCAGCACACAGCACTAGTGAGCACACATTGCAACTCAGAACCCTGGTGAACACGACTTGCCACACAGGGACCCAGTGGGGCACCTTAACCTCTCAGAACTGTGAGTAGACAGCAGCACACAACACTAGTGAGCACACATTGGCAACTCAGAACCCTGGTGAACACGTCTTTGCACACAGGGCACCAGTGGGGCAACTTAACGTGTCAGAACTGCCTGAGTACACAACAGCACACATCAATAGTGAGCACACATTGGCAATTCTGAACCATGAGCAACATGCATTGGCACACAGGGTACCAGCCGTGAGTACACAGCAGCACACAGCACTAGTGAGCACACACTGGCAACTCAGAACCGTGGTGAGCACGCCTTGACACACAGGGCACCAGTGGGGCACATTAACTTCTCAGAACTGCCGTGAGTACACAGCAGCACACAGCACCAGTGGGCACGAGTGGGGCACATTAACTTCTCGGAACTGCCGTGAGTACACAGCAGCACACACCACTAGTGGGCACGAGTGGGGCACATTAACTTCTCAGAACTGCCGTAAGTACACATCAGCACACAGCACTAATGGGCACGAGTGGGGCACATTACCTTCTCAGAACTGCCGTGAGTACACAGCAGCACACAGCACTAGTGGGCACGAGTGGGGCACATTAACTTCTCAGAACTGCCGTGAGTACACAGCAGCACACAGCACTAGTGGGCACGAGTGGGGCACATTACCTTCTCAGAACTGCCGTGAGTACACAGCATCACACAGCACTAGTGGGCACGAGTGGGGCACATTACCTTCTAAGACCTTCTAAGAACTGCCGTGAGTACACCGACCAGATGTGAACTCAGAGGTAAGGGGGCGGGTAAGACTGCTAGCAGCGAGGCCACCTCTCCACGCCTTAGCTGCCGGGCTCTGGAGAGGGTCGGGCCTTGAATCTGAGGTGGGACTTGGGCATTTACAAAGCTGCAAAGTGCGCCTCAATGGGCGGATTTGTCGGACCACCCTGCTTTTTATCCTAAAGGGACAGTTTCTTTCCCTCACCCCCAAAATATTGGTACAGTTCAATACATGTGAATAGAAAATGCAAGTTGGTCACCCGTGTCAATTCCAGAGGACCCTCACGAAACAGTTTGACGTGGGGTTTGCACTTTGTAAGGGCGTTAGTGCCTAGAAGTGACGTGTGTTCTGGGGTGATCCCCGGGTGCTCAATCGGCGAGAGAGAGAGACCATTGACCCCTTCCTCTCCTGCCGTGCCCTCCTAGCACATCCTTTCCTCTCCTGCAGTGTCCTCCTGCAGGCCCCTTCCTCTCCTGCAGTGTCCTCCTGCAGACCCCTTCCTCTCCTGCAGTGCCCTCCTGCAGAGCCCTTCCTCTCCTGCAGTGCCCTCCTGCAGACCCCTTCATCTCCTGCAGTGCCATCCTGCAGGTCCCTTTCTCTCCTGCAGTGATCTTCTGCAGATCCCTTCCTCTCCTGCAGTGCCCTCCTGCAGACGCCTTCCTCTCCTGCAGTGCCTTCCTGCAGACCCCTTCCTCCCCTGCAGTACCCTCCTGCAGACCCCTTCCTCTCCTGCAGTGCCCTCCTTGCAGACCCCTTCCTCTCCTGCAGTGCTCTCTTTGCAGACCCCTTCCTCTCCTGCAGTGTCCTCCTGCAGACCCCTTCCTCTCCCGCAGTACCCTCCTTGCAGATCCCTTCCTCTCCTGCAGTGTCCTCCTGCAGATCCCTTCCTCTCCTGCAGTGTCCTCCTGCAGATCCCTTCCCCTCCTGCAGTGTCCTCCTGCAGGCCCCTTCCTCTCATGTAGTGCCCTCCTGCAGATGCCTTCCTCTCCCACAGTGCCCTCCTTGCAGATCCCTTCCTCTCCTGCAGTGCCCTCCTTGCAGATCCCTTCCTCTCCTGCAGTGCCCTCCTTGCAGACCCCTTCCTCTCCTGCAGTGCCCACCTGCAGATCCCTTCCTCTCCTGCAGTGCCCTCCTGCAGATCCCCTCCTCTCCAGCAGTGCCCTCCTTGCAGACCCCTTCCTCTCCTGCAGTGCCCTCCTGCAGACCCCTTCCTCTCCTGCAGTGCCCTCCTGCAGGCCCCTTCCTCTCATGTAGTGCCCTCCTGCAGATGCCTTCCTCTTCCGCAGTGCCCCCTTGCAGATCCCTTCCTCTCCTGCAGTGTCCTCCTGCAGATCCCTTCCTCTCCTGCAGTGCTTTCCTGCAGATCCCTTTCTCTCCTGAAGTGCCCTCCTTGCAGACCCCTTCCTCTCCTGCAGTGTCCTCCTGCAGACCCCTTCCTCTACCGCAGTGCCCTCCTTGCAGACCCCTTTCTCTCCCGCAGTGCCCTCCTTGCAGACCCCTTCCTCTCCTGCAGTGCCCTCCTGCAGATCCCTTCCTCTCCTGCAATGCCCTCCTTGCAGATCCCTTCCTCCCCCGCAGTGCCCTCCTGCAGACCCCTCCTCTCCAGCAGTGCCCTCCTTTCAGACCCCTTCCTCTCCTGCAGTGCCCTCCTTGCAGACCTCTTCCTCTCCTGCAGTGCTCTCCTTGCAGACCCCTTCCTCTCCTGCAGTGCTCTCCTTGCAGACCCCTTCCTCTCCTGCAGTGCTTTCCTGCAGATCCCTTCCTCTCCTGCAGTGCCCTCCTTGCAGACCCCTTCCTCTCCTGCAGTGCCCTCCTGCAGATCCCTTCCTCTCCTGCAGTGCCCTCCTTGCAGACCCCTTCCTCTCCTGCAGTGCCCTCCTTGCAGACCCCTTCCTCTCCTGCAGTGCCCTCCTTGCAGACCCCCTCCTCTCCTGCAGTGTCCTCCTGCAGACCCCTCCTCTCCAGCAGTGCTCTCCTTGCAGACCCCTTCCTCTCCTGCAGTGCCCTCCTGCAGACCCCTTCCTCTCCTGCAGTGCTTTCCTGCAGATCCCTTCCTCTCCTGCAGTACCCTCCTGCAGATCCCTTCCTCTTCTGCAGTGCAGTCTTGCAGATCCCTTCTTCTCCTGCAGTACCCTCCTGCAGATCCCTTCCTCTCCAGCAGTGCCCTCCTGCAGATCCCCTCCTCTCCTGCAGTGCCCTCCTGCAGATCCCCTCCTCTCCAGCAGTACCCTCCTTGCATATCCCTTCCTCTCCTGCAGTGTCCTCCTGCAGATCCCTTCCTCTCCTGCAGTGCCCTCCTGCAGATCCCCTCCTCTCCAGGAGTGCCCTCCTTACAGATCCCTTCCTCTCCTGCAGTGTCCTCCTGCAGATCCCTTCCTCTCCTGCAGTGCTTTCCTGCAGATCCCTTCCTCTCCTGAAGTGCCCTCCTTGCAGACCTCTTCCTCTCCTGCAGTGTCCTCCTTCAGACCCCTTCCTCTCCCGCAGTGCCCTCCTTGCAGACCCCTTCCTCTCCCGCAGTGCCCTCCTTGCAGAACGCTTCCTCTCCTGCAGTGCCCTCCTGCAGATCCCTTCCTCTCCTGCAGTGCCCTCCTTGCAGATCCCTTCCTCCCCCGCAGTGCCCTCCTGCAGACCCCTCCTCTCCAGCAGTGCCCTCCTTGCAGACCCCTTCCTCTCCTGCAGTGCCCTCCTTGCAGACCCCTTCCTCTCCTGCAGTGCTCTCCTTGCAGACCCCTTCCTCTCCTGCAGTGCTCTCCTTGCAGACCCCTTCCCCTCCTGCAGTGCTTTCCTGCAGATCCCTTCCTCTCCTGCAGTGCCCTCCTTGCAGACCCCTTCCTCTTCTGCAGTGTCCTCCTGCAGACCCCTTTCTCTCCCACAGTGCCCTCCTTGCAGACCCCTTCCTCTCCTGCAGTGCCTTCCTGAAGATCCCTTCCTCTCCTGCAGTGCCCTCCTTGCAGACCCCTTCCTCTCCCGCAGTGCCCTCCTTCCAGATCCCTTCCTCTCCTGCAGTGCTCTCCTGCAGATCCCTTCCTCCCCTGCAGTGCCCTCCCTTCAGACCACTTCCTCTCCTGCAGTGCCCTCCTGCAGATGCCTTCCTCTCCTGCAGTGTCCTCCTGCAGACCCCTTCCTCTCCCGCAGTGCCCATCTTGCAGACCCCTTCCTCTCCTGCAGTGCCCTCCTTGCAGACCCCTTCCTCTCCTGCAGTGCCCTCCTGCAGATCCCTTCCTCTCCTGCAGTGCCCTCCCTTCAGACCACTTTCTCTCCTGCAGTGCCCTCCTGCAGATGCCTTCCTCTCCTGCAGTGTCCTCCTGCAGACCCCTTCCTCTCCCGCAGTGCCCATCTTGCAGACCCCTTCCTCTCCTGCAGTGCCCTCCTTGCAGACCCCTTCCTCTCCTGCAGTGCCCTCCTGCAGATCCCTTCCTCTCCTGCAGTGCCCTCCTTGCAGATCCCTTCCTCTCATGTAAAGCCCTCCTGCAGATCCCTTCCTCTCCTGCAGTTCCCTCCTTGTAGATCCCTTCCTCTCCTGCAGTGCCCTCCTGCAGATCCCCTCCTCTCCAGCAGTGCCCTCCTTGTAGATCTCCTCCTCTCCAGCAGTGCTTCCTTGCAGACCCCTTCCTCTCCTGCAGTGTCCTCCTGCAGATCCCCTCCTCTCCAGCAGTGCCCTCCTTGCAGATCCCTTCCTTTCTTGCAGGGCCCTCCTTGCAGACCCCTTCCTCTCCTGCAGTGCTCTCCTTGCAGACCCCTTCCTCTCCCGCAGTGCCCTCCTGCAGATCCCTTCCTCTCCTGCAGTGCCCTCCTTGCAGACCCCTTCCTCTCCTGCAGTGTCCTCCTGCAGACCCCTTCCTCTCCGCAGTGCCCTCCTTGCAGACCCCTTCCTCTCCCACAGTGCCCTCCTGCAGATCCCTTCCTCTCCCGCAGTGCCCTCCTTGTAGATCCCTTCCTCTCCTGTAGCCCTCCTGCGGATCCCTAACTCTCATCATACCCAGGGTCCTGGCCCCACGTGCAGGGGGGGCTGGCCTCCCGTGTGTCATCGGTCCTCTGTTCCTGGCTCCACGTAAAGCCAGTGGCTGCAGGGGGAGATGGCCTCCCGTGTGTCATCATTCCTGTGGGCCTGGCTCCACGTGAAGCCAGTGGCTGCAGGTCCAGGTGGAGATGGCCTCCTGTGTCTCATTGGTCCTCTGGTCCTGGCTCCATGTGAAGCCAGTGGCTGCAGGTGCAGGGGGAGCTGGCCTCCTGTGTGTCATCAGTCCTCTGGTCCTGGCTCCATGTGAAGCCAGTGGCTGCAGGTGCAGGGGGAGCTGGCCTCCTGTGTGTCATCAGTCCTCTGGTCCTGGCTCCACGTGAAGCCAGTGGCTGCAGGAGCAAGGGAAGATGGTCTCCCGTGTCTCATTGGTCCTCTGGTCCTGGCTTCATGTGAAGCCAGTGGCTGCAGGTGCAGGGGGAGCTGGCCTCTTGTGTGTCATCAGTCCTCTGGTCCTGGCTCCATGTGAAGCCAGTGGCAGCAGGTGCAGGGGGAGCTGGCCTCCTGTGTGTCATCAGTCCTCTGGTCCTGGCTCCATGTGAAGTCAGTGGCTGTCATCAGTCCTCTGGTCCTGGCTCCACGTGAAGCCAGTGGCTGCAGGTGCAGGGGGAGCTGGCCTCTTGTGTGTCATCAGTCCTCTGGTCCTGGCTCCATGTGAAGCCAGTGGGTGCAGGTGCAGGGGGAGCTGGCCTCCTGTGTGTCATCAGTCCTCTGGTTCTGGCTCCATGTGAAGCCAGTGGCTGCAGGTGCAGGGGGAGCTGGCCTCCTGTGTCTCATTGGTCCTCTGGTCATGGCTTCACGTGAAGCCAGTGGGTGCAGGTGCAGGGGGAGCTGGCCTCCTGTGTGTCATCAGTCCTCTGGTTCTGGCTCCACATGAAGCCAGTGGCTGCAGGTCCAGGGGGAGATGGCCTCCTGTGTGTCATCAGTCCTCTGGTCCTGGCTCCACGTGAAGCCAGTGGCTGCAGGTCCAGGGGGAGCTGGCCTCCTGTGTGTCATCAGTCCTCTGGTCCTGGCTCCACGTGAAGCCAGTGGCTGCAGGAGCAAGGGAAGATGGTCTCCCGTGTCTCATTGGTCCTCTGGTCCTGGCTTCATGTGAAGCCAGTGGCTGCAGGTGCAGGGGGAGCTGGCCTCTTGTGTGTCATCAGTCCTCTGGTCCTGGCTCCATGTGAAGCCAGTGGCAGCAGGTGCAGGGGGAGCTGGCCTCCTGTGTGTCATCAGTCCTCTGGTCCTGGCTCCATGTGAAGTCAGTGGCTGTCATCAGTCCTCTGGTCCTGGCTCCACGTGAAGCCAGTGGCTGCAGGTGCAGGGGGAGCTGGCCTCTTGTGTGTCATCAGTCCTCTGGTCCTGGCTCCATGTGAAGCCAGTGGGTGCAGGTGCAGGGGGAGCTGGCCTCCTGTGTGTCATCAGTCCTCTGGTTCTGGCTCCATGTGAAGCCAGTGGCTGCAGGTGCAGGGGGAGCTGGCCTCCTGTGTCTCATTGGTCCTCTGGTCATGGCTTCACGTGAAGCCAGTGGGTGCAGGTGCAGGGGGAGCTGGCCTCCTGTGTGTCATCAGTCCTCTGGTTCTGGCTCCACATGAAGCCAGTGGCTGCAGGTCCAGGGGGAGATGGCCTCCTGTGTGTCATCAGTCCTCTGGTCCTGGCTCCACGTGAAGCCAGTGGCTGCAGGTCCAGGGGGAGCTGGCCTCTTGTGTGTCATCAGTCCTCTGGTCCTGGCTCCATGTGAAGCCAGTGGCAGCAGGTGCAGGGGGAGCTGGCCTCCTGTGTGTCATCAGTCCTCTGGTCCTGGCTCCATGTGAAGTCAGTGGCTGTCATCAGTCCTCTGGTCCTGGCTCCACGTGAAGCCAGTGGCTGCAGGTGCAGGGGGAGCTGGCCTCTTGTGTGTCATCAGTCCTCTGGTCCTGGCTCCATGTGAAGCCAGTGGGTGCAGGTGCAGGGGGAGCTGGCCTCCTGTGTGTCATCAGTCCTCTGGTTCTGGCTCCATGTGAAGCCAGTGGCTGCAGGTGCAGGGGGAGCTGGCCTCCTGTGTCTCATTGGTCCTCTGGTCATGGCTTCACGTGAAGCCAGTGGGTGCAGGTGCAGGGGGAGCTGGCCTCCTGTGTGTCATCAGTCCTCTGGTTCTGGCTCCACATGAAGCCAGTGGCTGCAGGTCCAGGGGGAGATGGCCTCCTGTGTGTCATCAGTCCTCTGGTCCTGGCTCCACGTGAAGCCAGTGGCTGCAGGTCCAGGGGGAGCTGGCCTCCTGTGTGTCATCAGTCCTCTGGTCCTGGTTCCACGTGAAGCCAGTGGCTGCAGGCCCAGGGGGAGATGGCCTCCTGTGTGTCATCAGTCCTCTGGTTCTGGCTCCATGTGAAGCCAGTGGCTGCAGGTCCAGGGGGAGATGGCCTCCTGTGTGTCATCAGTCCTCTGGTCCTGGCTCCATGTGAAGCCAGTGGCTGCAGGTCCAGGGGGAGATGGCCTCCTGTGTGTCATCAGTCCTCTGGTCCTGGCTCCATGTGAAGCCAGTGGCAGCAGGTGCAGGGGGAGCTGGCCTCCTGTGTGTCATCAGTCCTCTGGTCCTGGCTCCATGTGAAGTCAGCGGCTGTCATCAGTCCTCTGGTCCTGGCTCCACGTGAAGCCAGTGGCTGCAGGTGCAGGGGGAGCTGGCCTCTTGTGTGTCATCAGTCCTCTGGTCCTGGCTCCATGTGAAGCCAGTGGGTGCAGGTGCAGGGGGAGCTGGCCTCCTGTGTGTCATCGGTCCTCTGGTTCTGGCTCCATGTGAAGCCAGTGGCTGCAGGTGCAGGGGGAGCTGGCCTCCTGTGTGTCATCAGTCCTCTGGTCCTGGTTCCACGTGAAGCCAGTGGCTGCAGGCCCAGGGGGAGATGGCCTCCTGTGTGTCATCAGTCCTCTGGTCCTGGCTCCACGTGAAGCCAGTGGCTGCAGGTCCAGGGGGAGATGGCCTCCTGTGTGTCATCGGTCCTCTGGTCCTGGCTCCACGTGAAGCCAGTGGCTGCAGGTCCAGGGGGAGCTGGCCTCCTGTGTGTCATCGGTCCTCTGGTCCTGGTTCCACGTGAAGCCAGTGGCTGCAGGCCCAGGGGGAGATGGCCTCCTGTGTGTCATCGGTCCTCTGGTCCTGGCTCCACGTGAAGCCAGTGGCTGCAGGTCCAGGGGGAGATGGCCTCCTGTGTGTCATCGGTCCTCTGGTCCTGGCTCCACGTGAAGCCAGTGGCTGCAGGTCCAGGGGCAGATGGCCTCCTGTGTGTCATCAGTCCTCTGGTCCTGGCTCCACGTGAAGCCAGTGGCTGCAGGTCCAGGGGGAGATGGCCTCCTGTGTGTCATCAGTCCTCTGGTCCTGGCTCCACGTGAATCCAGTGGCTGCAGGTCCAGGGGGAGATAGCCTCCTGTGTGTCATCGGTCCTCTGGTCCTGGCTCCACGTGAAGCCAGTGGCTGCAGGTCCAGGGGGAGATGGCCTCCTGTGTGTCATCGGTCCTCTGGTCCTGGCTCCACGTGAAGCCAGTGGCTGCAGGCCCAGGGGGAGATGGCCTCCTGTGTGTCATCGGTCCTCTGGTCCTGGCTCCATGTGAAGCCAGTGGCTGCAGGTCCAGGGGGAGCTGGCCTCCTGTGTGTCATCGGTCCTCTGGTCCTGGTTCCACGTGAAGCCAGTGGCTGCAGGCCCAGGGGGAGATGGCCTCCTGTGTGTCATCGGTCCTCTGGTCCTGGCTCCACGTGAAGCCAGTGGCTGCAGGTCCAGGGGGAGATGGCCTCCTGTGTGTCATCGGTCCTCTGGTCCTGGCTCCACGTGAAGCCAGTGGCTGCAGGTCCAGGGGCAGATGGCCTCCTGTGTGTCATCAGTCCTCTGGTCCTGGCTCCACGTGAAGCCAGTGGCTGCAGGTCCAGGGGGAGATGGCCTCCTGTGTGTCATCAGTCCTCTGGTCCTGGCTCCACGTGAATCCAGTGGCTGCAGGTCCAGGGGGAGATAGCCTCCTGTGTGTCATCGGTCCTCTGGTCCTGGCTCCACGTGAAGCCAGTGGCTGCAGGTCCAGGGGGAGATGGCCTCCTGTGTGTCATCGGTCCTCTGGTCCTGGCTCCACGTGAAGCCAGTGGCTGCAGGCCCAGGGGGAGATGGCCTCCTGTGTGTCATCGGTCCTCTGGTCCTGGCTCCACGTGAAGCCAGTGGCTGCAGGTCCAGGGGGAGATGGCCTCCTGTGTGTCATCGGTCCTCTGGTCCTGGCTCCACGTGAAGCCAGTGGCTGCAGGTGCAGGGGGAGGTGGCCTCCTGTGTGTCATCGGTCCTCTGGTCCTGGCTCCACGTGAAGCCAGTGGCTGCAGGCCCAGGGGGAGCTGGCCTCCTGTGTGTCATCGGTCCTCTGGTCCTGGCTCCACGTGAAGCCAGTGGCTGCAGGTCCAGGGGGAGATGGCCTCCTGTGTGTTATCGGTCCTCTGGTCCTGGCTCCATGTGAAGCCAGTGGCTGCAGGTGCAGGGGGAGATGGCCTCCTGTGTGTCATCAGTCCTCTGGTCCTGGCTCCATGTGAAGCCAGTGGCTGCAGGTGCAGGGGGAGATGGCCTCCTGTGTGTCATCAGTCCTCTGGTCCTGGCTCCACGTGAAGCCAGTGGCTGCAGGTCCAGGGGGAGATGGCCTCCTGTGTGTTATCGGTCCTCTTGAACTGGATGCTCTCCAGCCAGCCCTCTGACCGGGATCTCCAAACAGCCCTTTAAGATGAGGAGCAGTACCCTCGAGATAGAGGGGGATGCAGATTCGCACTCATGCATCAAATAACTATGACATCTCAATAGTTCGGCAAAGGGAGTGCGTTTAATGACAAGTACATAAAACAGGGAGTACAATGAACATCAGCAACCGCTCGATCTTCTCTCTCTCTTCCAACTCCAGCTTAATTTCAGAAAAAACACATTATTTATAGCAAAAACCTGTCACCACTGACACGCAATCTTAAAAACCTAACATGCAACGTGATTGGTTATAGGAAGGTAACTTTATCATAGGTACTATAACTGTATATGGTAACAGGGAGAGCGGATTGGACAATCATTGTCAGATGTGGCAACTAAGCCCTTCCTTCAAAATGGCCACTATGAACGTCACTAAAAGTACGACATCCCATTCGCTCTACTCTCTATAGGACCCTAGATTACACGGTCCGCTATGATTGGGTGCGCATGAACCCCATTCATACTTTTTCACGTACGTCTAGCAGTATGCAGAAAGACCAGCCAGGTGCAGGGAGTTAGTCTGCACCCCAGCTCCCTGCCAATTATGTTACAATCATTCATCACCTCAGTGCTCATGTGTCAATTACTTCTTTGTAGTTTGGCCTCGAGTCTGCTTCTTGGTCTGAGATTTATTAAAGAGTATGGGTATGGCAGGGATCCATGGTTAGGCGTGAAAGTCTCATCCCTTCCTGCCTGCCTGGTCACGTGATTTGGACACCTTGAAATCAGCCTCTTCTTCATGCATTTTCGTGTATTTGATTTCATTCTGCCAGTCTTCTACCATCTGTGGCTTATCTTGATCTTTCTGAACAGGATACTCTGTTCTTTTCTCCTTATTTGTATCCACTGATGGCCTTTTCCAACCAGATAGGACCTTGGCTTCTTGGCATGGTTACCTTCAGATGGGTTTCTCTCCATCCTAATTCTTGATTTGTTTGCTGCAACACTCTCCTCTCGAGACCTTTAGTAACCTTTGTTCAATTCTGCTCATGTGCACTGTGGATTTACACTCATCTATAAAGTACTTTTGAGGTAGATATATGTATATGTTGGCACATGCCGCAATCTATTTACTACTAAGCATAAGCAAGCTTCACGATTTCTTTGCTTCTTGCGGTTTCTTGCATCTGTACAAGTTTAAACTAACTGAATATCTTCATCATGCATATGGCATAAGTTTCTGCATCTCGACATCAATTTCTTCATTTTAGGCTCAAAATGTCACTTATCCATGGTATTTCGTCTCTTTGTCAGTATTCTCAGGTCATTATATCTCCTACATGTGCGTCAGTCCGATTTCTTATGACGTCACCATTTGTTTTCATTTATTATCTTCTTGGCTTCTTCGGGTATTCCATTCTGACAGCCGATATTCTGTCTTGACTGTAGATATGGTTTTCTCAATGGGTACCTTACTGTCCATGTTTTCTTAGGTGTCGGTACTTCAATAGGTGCTGTTACTCTAATAGGCACTGGGTAGAGCCCAACAGCTGCTCTTTGCTGGTTTATTTGTTCATTATACATCACATATTTTGGCATGAAAGTACCGGGTACTACAAAGGGAGTGGCTGGAGTGCGGATGACACTTGGCACTTCCTCTTCACCCCCCCTCTGGGTGATTCATCAATCACTCTCACTTCCTTCTTTGTGTCCACTTTAATTTCATCCTCTAGATCTAGACATCTAGGTCTGAAGAAATGCTTGTTTGGGGTCCATATCTTTACCACTCCCTTCAAGCATCCTGCTGTTCCCACATGCTTATTTTTGTTCCATGTCATTAGTTGACATTCTCCACTTGGATTGCAGTAAACCCATCTTCCCACATATTTTCTATGTTTTCTAGGATACAGGAACTTTGTTCCTTCTGGTGCATTAATGCTGGCCTTCACAAAATCTCTTATTTTTTCATCAGTCAAGTCCATGGGCTTCCATCCTGACTCAACATCAATCATGATTTTCATCCCTTTGGCCTTTTTTGCAATTTTCTGGCACTGAGAGATTATTAGCTTGATTATACAGAATCCAAGCAATATCATCACCAACAAAGCTCCTAAGAACTTGAATGCATCTGCCATCCATTGTGGAACCCATGAAAACATTGTTCCAAAACAACTGTCATCATCAACTTTATCAACTTCATCTATCATCTGATTCTGTAGTTTCGTCAGCATACCTATGGCTTCTGTTAAGGTTCCATTTTCGCCATCGTGTGACGGTGTAAATGTGCAACATGATTATCTGATTTTTGCACAAACACCTCCATCCATGGCTGTGATCACACGGTAGGCAGTAACGTTTACCGGTACCGGTATTTTACCGGTACCGGTAAATCCTTACCGCCTTACTAGGCGGTCCCTTTGCGGGTTGGGGAATTTAATGCCTGCTTTTTGCAGGCGTTAAAAACCAACCCGCAAAGGGACCCAGGGAGCTAATTACGGTACCACAATTTGCGGTGCCGTAATTAGCGCCTTCCCCATTCCCATTATGCCCTGTGGGGCAAAAATGGGAATGGGAAGGGCAATGGTGGAAGGGGGAATTACCGCCCCACCAACCTTGGAATGGGGCGGTAATTCCCCTTTCCACCAAGGCGGTGCCGGTATATTACCGGCATGAACCATGGCGGTAATGGTTGTGTTGATGGTCTGCAGTAACTCCCATCTGGTTATATGCAACCATTTAGTATTTGCTCCAACCTGAATTCTTGGCATCAGGATTGTCTTGAACACTGATGAGGTTAAGCTGAAGAACCTATGTTCACATGGGATTGCATCACAAGCTTCTATCGACTTGGCATAGAAGTAGTTTTCTCTCTTCATTCGGCTTAGCAGTTCCACATACCTCTTCTTTCTCAGGTGAGAATCTGCTTTTGGGAAACTATCAATATTCAGATCACTTCTTGGAATCACCAATGCTGGAACATGGATATTCCCCAATGTACATATCCCTCCCCAATTCTTCGGCAATCTTGAATATGCTTTGGATCCACACGCCCAATAATGATCCATGATCACTGCAGTCCCATGCATCATTCCTGTAGCATCGAAGAGTCGGCCACAGTTCTGGTTCTCTCCCATTCTTCTTGTACTGTTGTTTCTGGAGCACAGTTTGGCACTATCTGCAAGGGTCCTCATCTGTCTTTGACCCATGTCAGCAGTCTTGCAAGCCTCAGCCATAATGATTTGCATATCATTTGTGCATTTGCAAATGTTTCTTTATGGTAGCCAATGATCATCCATGCTCTGCAGATCACCACTCCATACTCCCATCCTTCTGGAGAAAGCACTGTTCCCCAAATTTGCAATTGACCTCTGTCCTTCCATCTTTGAGTGTCTTCTGTTGATTTTCCTTTGATGTTCAGCTTTTTGTTTGTTTCTCTTCTGATCTCTGCTCCTTTCACTCCAGGTTTCTGATATCTGATCACAATGTTCTTCGTTTTGCCATTATTTCTCGTCTTTATGTCTTGGACATAATCATCTTCATCTGGATCAGTTGCTTCAGTTGCCCATTTGAGTGAAGCATCACTTCCCATGAACTGGCCTTTGTCATGCACATTGCTATATGTGACAGGCAGTGTGCTGGTTTGGCATCTATTTCAACAGCTATAAAGATTTTTGGCTTCCCCATGCTGTACAGTAGAAGTGCACAAACAAAGCATTCTTTGTCTGAAGTTCGTCTTCCAGCTTCTGTAGGGGAGGACTGGCCGCGAGGCCCTCCTCACCTGCAGCCTTCTCCCCAGGTGAGGACCATGACTCGGTGGGCGTCCCCTCATGCCACCTGGGCCCAGGTGGAGGAGGGTTCACCCGCCGACGACATTGCCCACACGTATCCGTTCCTTGCATATACCAAAATTCAGTTAGGCCTAGAAGCCATCTTGTCTAGCAAACATGGCGTGAGTTCAGCACACTGTAACGCGGCCCCCACCTTTGGAGGGCCTTTCATGCATCTCTGCCGCCGCAGCAGCCCTGGTAGATCCGCTGCGAGCGCGTTCCCATGAGAAAGTCGGATATGAGCTAAACCTGAGATGCCAACACTGTAACATTTCATCGTTCACAATGTAATATTGCACCCCGCATGACCCGGTCCGCGAGGCCGGGGTGACGGGGAAAAAGCTGAAGCATCACTATCTGAAGAAAGTAGAAAACAATTCAAGTATTGGTATTAACGAACTACCTCTGTTTAAACAGATCCTGTAAACTGTGAATAAACCATAAAGATGTAACGTTATATGATATCACCCCAGGTCTGGACTAGTGCTGCTATAACCACAGAGAAAGATGTCGACCAAACGTGTAACCTCTATCTGTAAAAGTGTTTTTCAATATTATGTAGAAACCTGAACTCATATATGTTTTCTTAATCACCCAAAGCGGCGAGCATCAATCTCTGTAGGCCATAACCTAGAACTACCTCGTATAACGTCTAATGTACATACAATACGCACACAATGTAGTGAATATAATGTTAGGTAATGAAAAGGTACTGGAACCGACTGTATTAAAGAAATGTGTAACGAAATTGATATATATATGTGTGTATAAATAACATCAAAATAAGGCAGAACATTATAAAAGTTCTGCATTCAAAAGTCAGCAACGCACGAGGAAAAAACCTTTGTGAATATATGCAAGGCCATTCTCCCTCCCACCCTACCAAGCCTGCCAGATAAAAAAGCTAAGACTTGTGCCGCGCTCCCTCACCTCCCCCAACCAAGCTGGAGCTACTTCAGAGAGTCAGAGGCCCCGGTACCGCACCCAAGGCCACAGCCCGCCACCTGTGTTATTTACAGCACGGTAATAAACCCACGTTTGAATCCACTGATCTACCAGCACCCTCTCGTAAATCCCACAACCCCCCTAGACCCCCCAAGAATCATGACCCCGTGCAAGGACGACCCCCATCATTGGGACAAGACACAGAGACCCATTTATATAATAACTTCTAACGCGGCAGACAGACATGTATCATTCGGCTCAGGCCCCAGAGCCCAGCCCCTCGACCTAAAATACCGGTCAATAGGACACAGGTAAATCTCACCCCAACCGACAACCACCAGACCTCTCACGAGGTGCATTCCTCATGTGTTGCGTTTATTTTATAAGATAAACTGCTGAGCGATTTATTGATGAACTTAAATGTCGTTTCTTGAATAACTGCAGTGTGCATGGCCTAGGGCAAACGAGTCAGGAAAGGTATTCATCTTTGTCACAGGCTGCCCCAGCATACCAACACCGCGCGGATGACCTCAAGCTGGCCTGCCAGGCCCAACCCAACCCACGAGGCTGACCAGTGACGTCCTCACGCCAAGACCAACCACGCTGCAGCAACACCTATAGTTAGTCGACGCCACCCAATCCCAATTAACTTGTGCCCCCTATAGTGTGTAGGTGCTGATGACGTTTTTTGTATTAGAAATACGCCTGTCTTTGCTATTGTCAGACAGAGCGCTCTCGGAGGTTGCAGAGTTCTTTGCATGCCCTATTCTTTGGATAAACTCCCACTTACGCTCACCCGCACTCTGTCTTGGCCTTATTCCCACTACGGGAGAGTCCCTTATTGTCTCTCATTGCGGGGAGGATCGTGCTGAAATTGGGGGCGCTTCCTTTCAGTGGTGACCCCGATAGCGTGATATCTCCAAATTATTTTTCCTAACTCCTTTTTAACGACCCCCTTGTGGCACGAGAATCTCCGGTCGAGAAGGGATACGCACGGTGAGCCGGCTCCGGGAGGCTGCCCGCCAACGGCGACCGGCACAATAAGAAGTGCGCACTCAATGAGAAAGGGTACGGGATCCCGATTGGAAAAAAATCCCCTTTGAGTGCCGCTCGCCGGAGCCAGGGGCTGACCGTTGAGTTACCGGTGACACTGCCTGGACGGACCCAGTTTCGGAGACTATCGGTTCAAGACGGGCACGTGAGTACTGAGTGCGAGCGATCGTAAAGGGGAAGGGAGGGGAAATTGTGAACAGAAGAACGGGGACAGGTAGAGGAGAAGAATAACGGGGGTCTACTAAAGACGGGTCTTGAAACTTTCTTTATCTTTTCTTTGCATATGGCCATTAGGAGTAAGAAATAAGTGAAGTGGTAGAAGTGACGGAAACCTAGCTCCGAAAGGGGGTGGAAGGCGGCGCCGCATAGTGCTATCTAAACTAGTACTGGGAATATGTGAAGAAGTAAGAAATAAATTATTGGTGTCTGGCAAAGGGAGACACCGGGAATATTTTTTAGTGATTGCTACTCTCTCTATTTCTTTTTTCCATTCCACGGGGCAGGGGGTGAAAGCGAAAAGGGTATAAGATAAATATACTTGTAGAAGAACTATAAAATAGGGAGCACATTCTGAGGAGTGGGGACTAAGTAGTGGCACGTACAGACGTGAACACAGTAACCTTAGCGGAAAAACAGGGACAGCTGGCCAGGGAGGAAAGGGAGGAAAAAAGACGAGGTGTGAGTGGAAAAGCATTGTGAAGGGTGCGCGCACCGTGTGAGTATTGGAGACGAACGGTTGACCGCGAGGTGGTGCCAGAGAGTGTTGGCCATAACTAGTAATTGATCAGTTGCAAGTGAAATCACATGAGAGTGCCTGGGAATGGGAAGGAGATGAGCTATGGTGAGTGAGAAAGGATTTGCGCAGTGAATAAAATTGGGTGATAATCTTTGAGACGTCCGCTCTTGTCTGGGCCATAAAGGTATACATACGCATATCTACACCTAACTAAAAGTAAAGAAGGTGGACACGGCTGTGTTAGTGATTTAGAGAATGGGGGCAGAAACTCCCTTGTCACATATTTGTAAGAGCTTACCGGGATACGCTGAACGAATAAATAAATATCACGATCAATGGGTAACAGAATTGAAAGGGGAGGGTCTGCCCCAGATTTGGCCCGAGGGAGGGTCTTTTGACAAAAGCGTTCTTGATATGGTACGAGCATGTATTAGCCTCAAGTATAAGGGGAAACAATGGCAAAATAGGAAGGAGATATTAGATCTCTGGAGATTGTTTGAGGAAGTACCCCCACCCAAAGCTCCGGCACCAAATATTGATCTACCTTCCACCACAGATAATCCACTGATGATTCCAAGAGAGGAAAAGGAACAGCTAAGTACAGAACAACCTGCGGAGGTGATTAGTTTGTACCCAATATTACATAAACCAGCCCCCGCAGCAGGATATAGCGACCCTACTTATGTGCCTCCCCCCACAACTGGTACACCACAAAGACCAACCGCCCCCCCCGCCATACGAAAGCACCAGAGAGCGCGCCCAGGGAAGCACACAGAGGGTGGATATAGAGAAGCTAACGAGTGACTTAGAGTCGAGGCTTACTGTGGCAAGGGATGAACTCTCAAGAATAAAAGACATATGTGAGCGCACAGCGTGCGCCCCCACACAATCAGGACGCACGTCTAGAGCATCGAACGAAAGTAGACAAATTGAGGAAGGATGGAAAAAGGGGGAAATACTGTTCAGAATTGAGGAAGAGCCGACACGAATAATAGAGGTAGGAGCAGTAGAAGGGAGCATTGGTGATGTATCACGAGAGAGAGGGATCAGAGAGGACTTGTTATGTGATGTCAGAGGAGGGTTGGATGAGAGTGATAGGTTGAGTATGGCAGTAGGAGGGGAAAGCGAGGAGGTGGACGGTGCATGTTCGCTAGGGACTATAGACGACGAATGGATGGGACGACTAAGAAATAGGGTGGGGAAGATGGCGTCATTGGAGTCAGCAGCGACTAAGGAAAGGGAGGGTGCAACTGCAAAAGGGAAGTTACAACTTCCATTGATACACAGAGGGGGGGGGAGACCAAACTATATACCATGGGCTCAGATGGATAAGGCTAATTTAATGAAATTATTGCCCCAGCTGTCAGGAGGGGCGAGCAAGTGGATATATGCATTTGAGAAACATACCGCCGGCATACCGTTGGCAGTAGGCGATGTGAAAAGCCTACTAGTATCCGCAGTAGGAGACCAAGCGGACAGAGTATGGGCTAAGGCTGGTTTCCCGGCCGTGACGTTAGAGTGTGATCGCCATGATGGGGCTTCCTTTAATACAGTACGAGCAAGGGTGTGGGACGCACTGCGGGAGACATTCCCAGATACCCCTGATTTGCAGTCAGTAATGCAATGTACAATGAATGACGGGGAGGATGCTATGGATTACATTCTCCGGGTGCAGGAGATGTGGAGAGCGGAAACGGGCACGCCCTGGCACCAATCCACATCTCTATTTTATTTTATCATTAAGAGAGGGCTCCCAAAAGAGGTGCAGAAGGCACTCGATAAAATAGCGGGCGTTGAGGCAAAGGGGTGGCCAGAGATCCAAAGTATAATAGTACACCATTGCAAACGGATCAAAGAGAGAGAGAGGGAAGTAGCACAGAAAAGGTTGGCAGACGAGGCAAAGTTGGTACAATCAAAACTGGTGAAGGTTGCAGCAGCGGTAGCAGGGCTCCCACTCATGAGGGAGGGAGAGGAAGGAGAGGAGGGGCAAATAGCAATACAAGGAAGAATAGCAGCAAATTGGGCAGGACAAGGACAACGACAGTGGACTGAGCAGGAGCAGAACGGAGGTCCAACGTGGCAAGAGTGGGCCCCAAGAGGGGGAAGAGGTGGGTACAGGGGCCGAAGAGGAGGACAAGGGTATGGAGGAATGGGAGGAAATGGGTGGCAGGGTCCCAGAGGTCCACAGGGGAGCTGCTGGAATTGTGGGAGATGGGGGCACTACTCAAGAGAGTGCAGGAGCAGACAAAACAACGGGTTCCAGGAGACAGAGCAGTACGGACACCCCCACCCAGGAAGCCCCTACGGCCTCCCCATGGGACAATACCAGCAACCAGAAAATGTGGGACAAAGAAGTAACGCACAACTACACGGACATCAGTACAGAACACAAAACCACCCACAGAATAATGACAATATGCAATACACGCCAGGTAACACTTTCGCCACAGTAGCTAATGGAGCGCCTGCCCCCGCACCTTACAGCGGGGTGTCAGTAGTTTCGGGGAACATTTTCGATCAAGGGGGGGCAATGAGACACCCCGCATAGGACAGCCCACAGAGAGCACTTGCGTGTCCAGTACTATCTACGACCCACAATGCATCAGAGGAACCATTGATAGGAGCGCAGATAGGAGACAAGCAGTTCATATTCATGGTGGATTCGGGAGCGGAGAAATCATGCATTAGAGAGGGCCGGTTCCCGTTATCTAATAGAACGTTAGAGACGCAGGGGTTCTCTGGGGCTGTAATTGAAGTTCCTTACACAGAGGTATTGGATGTGACAGTAGGGGGTAAAACAGTGAAAGCACCCTTACTGTACTATGAACACTCTCCCATTAATTTGCTGGGGAGAGATCTCTTAAGCAAACTAAATATGACAATATCATTCACAGGGAGCGGTATCGTATGTTCGACGCCAGGCATATGCCCCCTCCGCATATTAGCAGTAATACACGGCCACACAATCATGCAAGAGATCAGAGGAATGCCAAGAAACGAGGAGATGTTTGTTGAGGGCATGAGAACATTGGCTCTCATAGTACCAGAATTAAAAAGGATGGATTGGAGGATTCCAGCCGAATTCCTTTTCCGCCCCATAGCAAGCCCCGACACTGCTCCCGGGTCAGTGCTATCGTTGGATTTACACGCAGTACACGTGTCAGCAAACAGAATATGTGTGATTGGCGTTGACATGGAAGGATGTGAGTGGCGGACAGTACTGTGTACAAATGCAAATATCCCACTGAGGGAGCTCTCGGACGAGGAGCTATTTTCTGACACTGAGACAGATGGCGAAATAGTGATGGAACTAGCAATGCCATGCGACATTGTAGTTACAGCCAGAAAAACTAAAGTTGAATTAATGGCAGTAGTAGGAGCACCACATACATTTTTTGATGATGACATGAGGTCAGTACCCACTAACCTATGGACAAATGGCCCCCACGATGTGGGGTTACTACATGGGGTTCAGCCTGTGGTAATACAACTTAAACAGGGAGCAATCCTACCCCGGGTAAAACAATATCCATTGTCACGCGAAGCAGAAGAAGGGATCAGAGAGACAATAGATGCACTACTAGCACAAGGAATAATAGTGCCCTCAAACTCCCCATGCAACACATGCATTTACCCGATTAAAAAGGCGAAGGGAGGTTCATGGAGGATGATACAAGATTTACGCCCACTCAATGATGTGATTCAGAAGGAGTTCCCTTTAGTCCCGAACCCGGCGACAATACTGTGCAACATTCCGAAAACGGCATCCCACTTCACAGTTATTGACTTGAAAAATGCATTTTTCTCGATTCCCTTAGCAGAAGAGAGCAGGTACTTAACAGCATTTACACTAGGGGGGAGGAGGTTCGAACACTGCAGACTACCACAAGGATATTGCGAGAGCCCAAGCATATTCAACAGGGTACTACATGAAGATCTGGGGAATTTGTCTGTAGAAAGCACAGTGATTCAGTACGTTGATGATTTATTGGTTTGTGCACAAACTGAGGAGGAGTGTAGAAAGGACTCAATAACACTCCTGACATTATTGGCCAATAAAGGGTACAAGGTGGACAAGGGGAAGTTACAATACTGTCTGACAGAGGTCCTATACTTGGGACAGCTGATATCAAAGGATGGCAAGCGGATCATACCAGACAGGGCACAGGCGATTAGAACAGTTGGGGAGCCCAAAACAGTAAAAGAGATGCAGAAATTTCTGGGTATGTGCAACTATTGCCGAGCATGGATATTGGATTATGCAGCGTACACAAGGCCCTTGTTACAGGCACTAAAAGAAGCACAGCAGGAAAACAAACACATAGAATGGACAGAGGAGATGAACACAGCATTCAACTCACTAAAAGAGCTGATATCAAGCGCTCCGGTACTGGCAAATCCGGATTATGGGCGCAAATTCTTCTTATTTTCACACTGCAAAGGAACACTGATGACAGCAGTACTGACACAAAAGACATCGTTAGGGCACAAACCATTGGCTTACTATAGTGGCACCCTAGACGCAGTAATGCAAGGTCATTTCGCGTGCGAGCAATCCCTAGCCGCAGCCGCGTTCGCTATTGAAAAAAGTGCCACGATAGTGATGGGCTGTCCTGTGACACTGTTTGTGGAACACTCACTCTTCGCAATATTAGAGCGATCAAAGAGCACATTGACGACACAACGCGCCACAGCATATGAAATAATACTGTCCAGCGCAAACATCCATATAGTAAGATGTAAAACAGTGAACCCCGCCACATTCATCACAGAGGCGTGCACCGTAGAGGACATGCAGAACCACAACTGCGCCACGTACACAGGTGACGAAGGTCAGGATCAAGCGATTTTTGAGAATGCCCTGAACGAGGGAGAGGTGTATTTCGTGGACGGGTCAGCATCAATAGACATGGAGACAGGAGAGAAACGTGTGGGTATGGCAGTGGTACGATTAGAGGAAGATGAATACGAGACACTAGTGCAACACCGCCTCCCATCACACTATTCAGCACAAGCAGCAGAACTAATAGCGCTAATAGAAGCATTGCATGCCGCCAAGGGGTGCGCAGTGACAATATATACAGACTCAGCATACATGACAACAACAGTACACGGCGGGTTGGCACGGTGGGGGCGGAGAGGGTTTCGACGAGCAGATGGAACACCGGTTCAGCATGCAGAATTATTGAAAGAACTGATTGAGGCCCTGCAAGACCCCACGGCAGTGGCCATCGTAAAATGCCAAGCCCACACCACAAATACAGATTTTATATCTTTGGGGAACGCGGCAGCAGACGCCGCTGCCAAAGCAGCTTCGTATTTACAGAAAGGTGAAGTAGGAGAGTACATGTTGCACCACACAGCAAGCCAAGAGGTCCCCACAGGATACAACATGATGCCCACACAGGAAATAATAGAGCTGCAAGAGGGAGCTAGTGAAGAAGAAAAATTGCTGTGGACTAAGAGGGGATGCAGCAAATCGCCGACTGATTTATTGTGGCGACAAGAAAGTTCAGGAAAAGCGGTAATGCCAGTTACATTGTTAGAAATAGCATTTCAACAACTACACTTTCCCGCACATAACGCAAAGCAACACATAATGGCGGAGATACAAGAAGATTGGTTTGCACCTTGCCTCCAGGAACACATCACAAGGCTGGCTTTAGAATGCACGACATGTCAGATTTACAACTCAGGTATGACATTGCGCACACTAAGAGGAACGATACCAAAACCAAATGGCCCATTCAGAGAGCTCCACATTGATTATGTAGACATGGGAGAAAGGTGTAACGGGGCTCGCTACATGATTGTGGTTGTATGTCCATTTTCGAGGTGGGTGGAGGCAGGCCCTTGTGCGCGCCCTGATGCGAAGGGCGCCGCGAAGTTCCTAGTGCGGGAAGTATTTCCGCGCTGGGGAATTTGCGAAGTTATTCGCTCAGACAACGGCACGCATTTTGTTAATGAACTATTCAAGGAAGTGACTACGCTATTGGGAATAAAGCACAAATTATGTTCGATTTATCATCCTCAAAGTAATGGCGTTGTGGAAAAGATGAACGGTCTGTTAAAAAGCAGATTGTCAAAACTGTGTTTTTCCCTTAAAAAGACCTGGATGTACTGCCTGCCTTTGGCCCTGTTTGAGTTACGAAATCAGCCAAGTAAAGACCACCACTTGTCCCCGCATGAGATCGTCACGGGAAGGAGAATGCACACAGCGCATTCGCCTCTCCGTGAACGTTCTGATGCACACAGAAGCGCAGCGATATTGGGAGAGGAGTTCACAGAGTACTTGAAAAAACTGACACGGGCAGCGCGCGTAATTGCGAAGCAACTAGCCCCCCCCTCTACAAGAGAGGAGGGGAACACAACCGAAGCAGAGACACTGCCTGAAAAACCATTACAACTAATGCCTGGTGACCTTATATATGTCAGAAGTTTTGTGCGAAGGTGGAATGCGCCACGTTTCCATGGCCCTTATGAGGTAGTGTTTTGCACGCCCACGGCAGTAAAGGTGAAGGGCCTACGATACTGGGTGCATTTGACAGACGTACGCAGAGCTTATAGCGCCGTGGAAGGTGAGGTGCAGGACGAGGCACAGGCAACAGCGGACAATGAAGTTGTGCAGAATGAATGATGGGAATTTTGTGTGCATTAAGTGATGAACATTGAACGCGACTGGCGCACGACAAGTGTACTGAAATAAATATGTATATATATATATGATTTTTTTTGATTACAACTTTTGAAGGTTTTTGTGGGGTTTTTTTGGTTTTGAAGAAGTTTTTGTCTCTCAACTTTCATTTTTTTTATATATAAAATAATGTACGGATAGTAATGATTGTAAAGTTACCTTGTCTGTCGACACACCCCCTCCCTCACCCATTCCTATATTCTGTCGAAGCAACGTCACAACGTTAGAAATGTTTACATGCTTGTACTTAATGCACTTTTGTGTTTCAAACAGGATTTACCATGGCATCCAATGGGCAGCCTGCAACTAATAGATGTGTTAGATTTAGAGAAATGTTAGTAGATAGATTGACATATTCATACGAATGTGGTTTATCAATGTGTGTTATTGTGTTCTTCATCTCAATATTTTGCCTGGTAACATATTGGTTCATAGCGTTCATCTCTATCGAGATGAACGAGGGGGGAGGGGGGAATAACACCACCCTTGCCCCTGGCACGAATTCAATTACAAGTATGAATATTAAAGAAGGTGATTTTTTGGTCTGGGATGGATCACACTTTGTATGGGGTTACTATACTACACCACCCACTGCTGCCCTGTCACAATCAAGAAATAAAGAAATGGAAAATGACACAATGTCCCTACCTGAAATATATAACAGCCCCACGACCCTTCCCGCCCCGATACAAAACAGCGATTTGTTGTTTATTGAGGAAAATGGAAAAGTAATTACGATGACAGAACACAAGTTCCTATATGAGGAATTGGAAAAGGGGGGTGGGAAGGAGAAAGGGGGGCCTATTCTTTCACCTATCGAAACTAAAAGGTATAGGAGGAGGGAGAAAAGTAGGCGAAGAAGAGAGACAAGTAGGAGGGGGTATGATGAGTATTATGGGTTAGGATTAGACAAGATGGAAGACCCACGACACACCCACCAAGCAAATAAATGGTATGCAGATATGAGTACAACAGCTAAACAGACAACCAATGAAAGCTGTTATGTCTGTTCGCTCATCCCCCATGCATCAGGCACACCCAAAGTGTTGTTGCCAAGAGAATTGCCCATTGTGGATGCCCAATGTCTCCTTCATCTCACACTGTGTAGAATAAAGAACACCTTCCAAGCACACGATGTCTCTTTCAAAATGCTACAGAACAACAAAACGTGCTATTCACAAGCGTCTGGAGTGGTCTGTCTTAAAGAACCTTTCTTTGCAATACAAGGGACACTGTTTTCCGAAAACAGATGGAAAGATGAAGAAGTACTGTGCAAAGCGGAAGCACTGAGAGGTGTCCAACCAGACAAGCTGCGGTGGATGGAAAAAACGTGCTTGCCAATATGGAAAGAACACATCTCTAAACTAACATGGGTAACAGCGATGGAGAAACCCTTCAAGCTACAACGTGAAATACAAAACGAACTATGTTTCAAGGGAGAAGGAAAAGTGGCAATGGGAACGAATAAAAACTGTAACAAAACTCTCACCATCCCAGACATGAAAAAAGGAACAGCAGCACTAATGGACACATACTGGGTATGCGGGAATCAGGCTTACTTGCACCTTCCCCAGGTATGGAGTGGCAGCTGCTCAATGGCCACTTTGCATTCAGCCCTAATGGTGATTCCAGAAAGTCACGTCGACGAAAATAAAAGGATGCAAGGAAACGTGAACCAGGATGTGACTTCTCCCACTGCAAAAGCGCACCTCTATGTCCTGTCCTCCGGAGGGAAAGAAGAGGAGCTATCACGGAACAAGCGAGCATCGAACTACATATCACAAGCATCATCCGATTTATTGGCACAGATCCCAGACAGGTATCGCCTGTTCAGCTCCGTGGAAACATTTTTTGCCTCACTAGTTTCAAGTGTCCAAGCAAGAGCAAATGCAAAATGGCTCCAGATCACACGGTGGGAACTGATTCAGCTGGCCAATGACACTGAAGAAGGGTTCAACATAATAAAGGTGGAACTACGAGCTCTGCGACTAATGACCATGCAGAACAGGTATGTTCTGGACCTGTTAACAGCGATTGATGGAGGTGTTTGCCGAAAAATAGGAAGTGCGTGCTGCACATTCGTACCTTCTGAAGACGCAGAAAATGGGTCCCTGTCCCACGTCATTGAAGCAGTACATAACCTGGGAGAGAAGATGAAAATGGAAGGTGGGGCTGAAGATAGCTCATGGTTCGACAATATCTTCTCCTGGGTTCCCTCATGGCTTGGAATGGCAATGAAGTTCTTGATACCAATTGTGGTGGTCCTCCTCGTGGTGTTCTGCCTGTGCCAGGTGGGCCTCCGATGTTGTGCTAACGCAGTCCCTAACGGTGCAATGATGATGGTGACAATGGGCAACTCTGGTGGTACAATTAAGGCGACACAAGAAGTACATGTGCAGACAGGAACAGATAACACTCCCAGGTACCAGTTAGTGCCTATGTACCATGATAAGTACATAGTAGACAAACTATGGCACACCACTATCAAAGAACCACGAGACGTGGAACTGGAATGGTATGAGGAGGTCTGGGTAGACTTGGAAGGAACTGGTGACTGTATATATTTAACATGTACACCAGACGAGTATGCTAGAAGAGGTGAGAGCTTAAGGGGGGTATGCAGAGCATGGATGCCTAGAAAAGGAACACCTGCATGGGATGACGCAGTGATAGAGGAACAAGAATGTAGAAGATTAGAAGAGCTAAAGAATTCGTTACTTTAGTAACGAAAGGGGGGAAATGTAGGGGAGGACTGGCCGCGAGGCCCTCCTCACCTGCAGCCTTCTCCCCAGGTGAGGACCATGACTCGGTGGGCGTCCCCTCATGCCACCCGGGCCCAGGTGGAGGAGGGTTCACCCGCCGACGACATTGCCCACACGTATCCGTTCCTTGCATATACCAAAATTCAGTTAGGCCTAGAAGCCATCTTGTCTAGCAAACATGGCGTGAGTTCAGCACACTGTAACGCGGCCCCCACCTTTGGAGGGCCTTTCATGCATCTCTGCCGCCGCAGTAGCCCTGGTAGATCCGCTGCGAGCGCGTTCCCATGAGAAAGTCGGATATGAGCTAAACCCGAGATGCCAACACTGTAACATTTTATCATTCACAATGTAATATTGCACCCCGCATGACCTGGTCCGCGAGGCCGGGGTGACGGGGAAAAAGCTGAAGCATCACTATCTGAAGAAAGTAGAAAACAATTCAAGTATTGGTATTAACGAACTACCTCTGTTTAAACAGATCCTGTAAACTGTGAATAAACCATAAAGATGTAACGTTATATGATATCACCCCAGGTCTGGACTAGTGCTGCTATAACCACAGAGAAAGATGTCGACCAAACGTGTAACCTCTATCTGTAAAAGTGTTCTTTCAATATTATGTAGAAACCTGAACTCATATATGTTTTCTTAATCACCCAAAGCGGCGAGCATCAATCTCTGTAGGCCATAACCTAGATATCCCTCGTATAACGTCTAATGTACATACAGTACGCACACAATGTAGTGAATATAATGTTAGGTAATGAAAAGGTACTGGGACCGACTGTATTAAAGAAATGTGTAACGAAATTGAAATATATATATGTGTGTTTAAATAACATCAAAATAAGGCAGAACATTATAAAAGTTCTGCATTCAAAAGTCAGCAACGCACGAGGAAAAAACCTTTGTGAATATATGCAAGGCCATTCTCCCTCCCACCCTACCAAGCCTGCCAGATAAAAAAGCTAAGACTTGTGCCGCGCTCCCTCACCTCCCCCAACCAAGCTGGAGCTACTTCAGAGAGTCAGAGGCCCCGGTACCGCACCCAAGGCCACAGCCCGCCACCTGTGTTATTTACAGCACGGTAATAAACCCACGTTTGAATCCACTGATCTACCAGCACCCTCTCGTAAATCCCACAACCCCCCTAGACCCCCCAAGAATCATGACCCCGTGCAAGGACGACCCCCATCATTGGGACAAGACACAGAGACCCATTTATATAATAACTTCTAACGCGGCAGACAGACATGTATCATTCGGCTCAGGCCCCAGAGCCCAGCCCCTCGACCTAAAATACCGGTCAATAGGACACAGGTAAATCTCACCCCAACCGACAACCACCAGACCTCTCACGAGGTGCATTCCTCATGTGTTGCGTTTATTTTATAAGATAAACTGCTGAGCGATTTATTGATGAACTTAAATGTCGTTTCTTGAATAACTGCAGTGTGCATGGCCTAGGGCAAACGAGTCAGGAAAGGTATTCATCTTTGTCACAGGCTGCCCCAGCATACCAACACCGCGCGGATGACCTCAAGCTGGCCTGCCAGGCCCAACCCAACCCACGAGGCTGACCAGTGACGTCCTCACGCCAAGACCAACCACGCTGCAGCAACACCTATAGTTAGTCGACGCCACCCAATCCCAATTAACTTGTGCCCCCTATAGTGTGTAGGTGCTGATGACGTTTTTTGTATTAGAAATACGCCTGTCTTTGCTATTGTCAGACAGAGCGCTCTCGGAGGTTGCAGAGTTCTTTGCATGCCCTATTCTTTGGATAAACTCCCACTTACGCTCACCCGCACTCTGTCTTGGCCTTATTCCCACTACGGGAGAGTCCCTTATTGTCTCTCATTGCGGGGAGGATCGTGCTGAAATTGGGGGCGCTTCCTTTCACTTCCTACATATGTTGGTACCATATGTTGTTTCCCAAATGTGCTGTGCTGTCCAGGTAATCGTTCAGTTTGTTACTGTCTTCTTGTGTGCTTCCTCTGGCTCTTATTCTTTTGATATGAGCTTTCACAATCATGTCACGAAGTACGTCTGTATAGCTCCTTCTTGCTGAAGGATTCTCAGGCATCTCCATCAATGATCCGGGTGTATCTACTTGTATTATTTGTGTATGAAAAAGTACAATATGCTTCATCCTTTCAACATACTAACTGGGCATGAAAATGTCTCTCAAGATTTCTGTCCCTGTCTTTCTTCCAGGCACTGTCCTGATATCATGTCTCGTTGGATCAGGTGTGCTTGCCGGTGTTGTCTCTATTTGCTTATTCTCTAAAGCCTTTTGTCCCTTTAAACGTTCTGCTTTCTCCATTTTTCTCTCAACCTCTTTTGGCGTAAAACTTCTTATTGTTGTTTGTACAAACTTTCCCTATTCTCTAGAATGTACTTCAGATGTCATTGACACGTAGACCAGGTGTATATATGTCTATTTTCTGTGTATGTGTACTTTTCATCAATCCCTTATCTGACTTACTTTGCCGACCCTGTCTCTGGCGTTCCAATCCATTTGTTAACCCAAGTGCTGCGTGCATGTCATTGTTTATCACATCCATCTCAAGCTCAGTCACACTATCATTCTTTCTAGGGACTGGAATGACTATGTAAGGTCTAAGCACCTTTGTAGGTTTCATGCGTACATCATTAGGTGGGTGCACAGGAATCTGAACGCTTTGTGCACCTATATAAAACGCATTTCTAATCGTTAAAGACAACAGTATGATAATGAACACAATACACGTGTAAATTATACACTTGTAGGTAATCTTGCAGCATTTGTTCCTGGGCCAATATGAATGTCTCTCTGCCTGGGGGAGAATTACGCTGCTGTTCTGGCTTCCCATCTCGATCATCTAAGGAAGCAAAACTAATCCTTTTAATGCATGCAAACAGTGTCACTATATCTGGACTCTGCTGTCACAAGTGCTGGACCGATTATCCTCTTGGTCTGGCTGATAGACTGTCTCTTGTCTCTGAAAACAGTTCTTTTTCACCTAACGAAAGTTCCAAATGAGGCAATAAGTTCAGTAAGTCTTAATTTACATGTTCCATGTAGACCAATTGCCAGTCTACGCCTCTAATCTGCTTCACTCCAGACGACATGTTGTTTTCTTGTCAGCATAACCAAAAGTGAAATCCTTGGCAACACTTTCACGATCTGTCCCTCGAAGGAAAGTTTCTACACTCTTCTGTGATTTCGATGATGACTGGAAAGTTTGACCTGAATCACAATACTGTGCAGGAGCATACTCAGATGTGTAGTGTTTGCTGGATCTCTGATGAAAGTGAGGACGTCAACATTGGCATGTCTCCCCACATGTTCTGGAAAGTCTTCAATTAAGCGAAAAAACACAGTGTTGGCTAGTCTGTTATTCTCTTGTGATATTTGCCTTATCCTCGCTGTACTCCGGAAGTAAAAGAAACAGTTCTGCAATCACTGTGAGCAGCCTCTTTATAGTCTTTTCGTTTTCAGGATCTTGAAGAAACTCTTTTATGTTTGTGAGCCTTCCCACCAGCGACAGGTAGGACCTCAATACTAACTCGAAATAGATCAGAATGTCTTTGATGAGGTCACTATTGCGTTTGTTTGTCTGTTTGTTTATTTATATAGCGCAGCAGACCCAGAGGTAAAAGGGCGCTTAGATAAATGGTTACAGGATACAGTTTATACATTTACAATGTATACAGTTCATATAGTATATACACATCTATGGTAAGAAGCAATACAATTGGAGCACAGGGGTAAGAGAGAGTGGCCCTCATTACGACCCTGGCGGAAAGTGACTGACCGGAGCGCCACAGCGTAAATAGCGTTTCCGCCATTGCACGAAGGAGCAAAGTGCGGCCCATTCCGACCCATCGGGCACGAGCACCACGCCACGGCGGAAGTGCAAAGTCCGCGATGGCGGAAATGACCCCAAAACGGCCCACACCGCCGCTGTACGGCGCCCTAGGTGCAATACCGCAACCCCTCTTAGCGGTCACCGCAGTGTGCGCCTACCGGAAAGTACGGTGACCGGAAATATACGGAAACGGAAGTTAAAACATGGGCCCGGAACGGGAAACATCCCGGCGTACACCTATAAAAACACTAAAACCACACAACCACTAAAATCACTACCCTGAAACACACCCCAACCCGTCACCCACCCTAGCGAAACCAAGAAAAATGGGAAAAGTAGCGAAGAAAGCGTGCGACCGCAAGCGGCAGGTCCACTTCTCCCGTGAGGAACTCACCGTGCTAACAGAGACCCTCCAGGAGAATGCTGCCGTCGTCTTCTCCACGCAAATGACCAGAACGGCACTTGCAAACAAGAAGACCATATGGGCTCTTGTGGCACAGCGGGTAAGTGCGGTGGGGACCGCACCCCGCACCCCGCACCCCACAGCAATGCCGCAAGCAATGGGACGACCTGCGGATACGCGTCCGCAGCATACTGTCTGCCAACCGCAACATTGCCACAGCCACCGGGGGAGGTCCTGATTCACCCATCAAGTTGACCCCCTGGGAAGAAATCTGTGCCTCCACCATCGGAATGGAGAGCATAGAGGGAGTCGGAGGGATGGAGAAAGGAGTGCAGACATCCGAAGATTCAGGTAGGTGGCCCAGATAAAACAATGCCAAATCCACACAGTCCATCCATGTGAAGTACCATGCGTCCACATAGTGCAACAGAAACACATGTCCAGGAGAACGTCCACACACATCGGCCTGATAGCGCACGTTAAAACCCACAATAAATACATAAATAATTAAAAACCCCTAAAACACCCACTACACGTGCAGCAGGCACACCCTAACTGCAGGCTGCCAAACAACTGCACCCTCACTCCACACACAAATGAAAGCACCTCCAAGGCCCCGACCCAAATCACCCTCAGGTACCACCCCAAAGCATGTGATACAATGCCATTCCAATTCCCACAGACCCATCAATAACCCTCGCCCTCCTTAACTCCACCACAGGGTCCGATCCAAACGACGAGCTACAGGACACCCCTACCAGCACACCTGCAAAGAGGGCCAAGACCAACGGCCAGAGACCCTCCACCTCAGCTGCATGCATCAAGACACGGCAGCAGCACAAATCAGGTGGCAGCACAGAGGAGGGAACATCAACAGGCACCCCAGCAGCCAGCATGGCCACAACACCACCACCACAGGTCCCCCCAATGGATGCCACAGAAGGCACTGCCTCTGGTGGCAGCAGCACCATAGGTGACACCCCATTGATGGCAGCATGCTCGGACACAGAAAACGGGGATGTCGAGGTCAGATCCATCCATGACCTGTCCCAATCCCCCTGTCTGTCCCATCCCGTACAACATGAGGATACCACGCAGGTGCAGCCACAAGACGACGACTGGCCATCCCCCACAAGCCCTGTGGCAAGGCAACATGAGGACAACAGCCCCTCTGTGACACCCCCGCAAATGGCCATGGCCCAGCAGAGGCAACAGTCCCTCGACAAGTTAATCGTCCAACAGCAGCAAATGGCCACACTCCTCAAGGACCATGCCGATGAATGTGGGGGCACTAAGGCAGACATAGAAACATCAACTGAGACACTTAGGGCAGAAATGGAGAGAGGTACAGAGACGCTAAGGGCACAAATGGAGAGTAGCACCGAGAGCCTGAGAGTCCAAATGGAGAGAAGCACCGAGAGCCTGAGGGGGGAACTGCATGCGACGTCCAAAGACGTATGTGCCGAACTTGCCGCAGTGCGCCGTGTGCTCACTGAGCTCTCGCAAACCCTTAGGGACATGCATGGACGTGAGCAGGCAGACACATCATCCGTTGCAAGTTCCGTCCAGGGCAGCCCCCAACGTAGATCTGGAAGGAACCTGCGCTCCACAGGCAGGGGTGCCCCTGATACCCGCAGAGGGGGCTTGCAATAGCGACAGCCCACTGACAATGAGCATCTTTGGACACTGGTGTTCGGGGGGGAGGTAGGAGGGTGGAGGGGGTGTGTTGGGCTCACTTGGGTGGCGGGTCGATAGGGTGTACAACATGATATCACATATGCCATAAAAAGTGCACGATCAACCAATGAGATGTGTGGACATTGATCTTTGTGTACTAGGCCATCATAGGCGTACAGTCCATATTGTGCATGTCCCAGACACACGCAGTGCCACGAGTCCCGTGTCCATGTATCAGCCACCAGGCGTGAGTGCTAGAAGCATACATCAATGAGATGCTGACGAATGTCACGGGCCTCCGGTGCCTCGCAGACTCCATGAGGTGCTGCCACATCCCCACCCTCATCATGACCATCATCAGGTGCTTGCAGTTCTGCGTCAGGGGGCATGGGCACATTTCTACGTACGCACATGTTGTGGAGCATGACACATGCCATGACCATCTTTGCAACCTTCTCATGGCGGTACAGGAGTGCCCCGCCAGACCTGCTGAGGCAGCGGAAACGAGTCTTCAGTAGGCCGAATGCCTGTTCTATGACTACACGGGTACGTGAGTGGGCATGGTTGTAGTCCTCCTCATGCTGGTCCCGTGGGTTCCGGACTGGTGTGAGGAGCCATCTCTTCAGTGGATATCCAGCATCACCTGTATGTGGACGAGAAACGTATGATGTGGAATGCCATTGATACGTACGCACAACCCCCCCCCTTCCTGCCAGGTCATTGCCAATTCACATACCCCACATCATCATGCATGTAATGAGACTCACCGAGTAGCCAGGATCTGTTCCCTGCGTGTCGCTCCATGTAGCGTGGTATTGTAGAGTTCCTCAAGACCATAGAATCATGGGTTGATCCAGGGAATCGGGCACAACAATGTGTAATGATCCTGTTGGAGTCACACACCATTTGTACATTCAGGGAATGAAATTGTTTCCGGTTGCGGTACTGGGCCTCCATGGTATGTGGGACGACCAATTCAACATGGGTGCAGTCGATGGCACCAATGCAACCCGGTATGCCGGCTAGTGCATGGAATCCCACTTTTGTGTTGGTAATTTCCTGCTCCGAGCGTGGTAGAGAGATGTAGTCGTCTGCGTGCTGCAGGAGGGCATCGAGCACTTGCAATAGTGTCCGTGAGAACAGTGGCTGAGAAATGCCGTGCAACTGTCCGACTGTGTGCTGGTAGGTGCCTGTGGCCAGGAAGTGGAGTACAGACACCACCTTCAGTAGGGGTGGGATGGCGGTTGGGCTATCAATCATGCTGACAAGGTCAGCCTGTGTCATGTCCACAATGGCGGCTATGGTGTCCCGGTCCAAACGGTAGAAGGTGTGGATCTGCTCATCAGTGAGGTTGAATGGATGTGCTCGGAGGCGTGGGATTGCGGGCTGCCTGCGTGGTGGTAGTGGCTGTGCTGGCGGCCCTTGCTGGCCCTGCCTTGGCCTCCTCCTCCTCCTGCGTCTCCTCCGTGCGGCTGGTTGTAGATGGTGTTCGTCTTCTTCTTGGAGTCGGAGCACTTGCAGTGCTATCAGGTCCCCCAGGGCCAACATCGCGAGTCCTGCCGGTAGCATTTCGGTGTGGTTGTGGGAGGAGGCTGGCTGTGCAATTTATGTGTATTCAGGCTGTATGGCCTCCACCTGTGGTGATTAATTCCACCTGTGCAAACTGCTCTCCCCTTTGGCCGAGCACGTCCCGCGCACAACGCTGCAATTCGGGGAATGGTATCTTGCTATTGCAATCATGTATTTGTACCCGATGGCCGTGTAAGATTGGTTGATATGTTCATTCTGCTGTGGTCCCATTGTTTCCCATACTATCTGTGCAGTCGCGAACAGACTTGTGAAGGGTCAGTGGAACGTAGTACTCGGGTAACTGTGGGCCCTCATGCATCACTGTACCGAGTTGCAACGACGGGCGGGGCGTCCCATTTGTGGGTGAAGGCAGTTGCCATTTTCACACACAGCCGCACTCGATGGAATAATTAGTGATTTCAAACGGCCACAGATGCCTTTTCGACGTGATGTTGCAAATGAGGAATTCGAAGGCCGGCGCTTTCGGTTTCCAGCTAGCGGCGAGGAGATGCCCACAGGTCTGACTGCAAATATAACGTTCTATTGTTCAGTGTCCTTGAGACAGGGCCCATGGCGAGGGAGCAATGATTGATATGAATAGTTTGGGATGCGCAATAGCTACGTGGGCGATGAGGCCGGCCGTTCCCAGATACATGTTACTTCACAACACTGGAATTACGGCCTGGGGCACTGTGGATTTAGCAGGCTGCATAACGCACAGACTCAATGGATGTTTCTAATGTCATGTGAGTAAATAATCAGGCGTTTTGGTCCCGGGATGGGGGAATGATGAATGGATGCATGGGCAGGTGATTTGATACAGAGTTTGCCATGTACAGGGCTTCTTGGGATCTTTCCGCCTCCCCTACGCTATGTGATGCAGGGCTGCCTTAGTGGGACCATCGTCTATCTGGCCTTGTTGAGCCCTCCCTGTCTCGAGGCGCACTCAGACACTTGTGTCCATGCACGTTGACATTCCCATCTGGTGGAATCTGTTTTGACAGACGCATGCACAGGTACACTCGTTTGTGATGGTGTTTGCACCTCGATATAGATGGTTATGAGTCGCAAGTGGTTTTGGGGTGGTGATGATCCTTTTGAGTGGGCTAGCATGCATATGGCTGTGGATTTCGTGTGATCATTGAAGTGAGTTGTTTGAATGTAGTTCTGATGGCCATTGTGTTCTTTTTCTGTTCTTTTGGTTGACAGGTATCTCCTCCCCTTTTGCCACTGCCATCTGTATGCCACTCCTGCAGATGGGGTTTACTCCCGACACCTGCTGCTTCGTGTTAATCAGTGGAGCAGCATTACGATCTTATGGGACGATCGCCAATGGCCCACATGCCCTTACGCAGTACTGGTGGCTCGGAGCAACATTTCGGCCTTTCAGCTGGACTAGTGCCTCCCCATTGGGACGGCCCTGCGGTTCTGTGCGCTTCCATGTTGCCTTTTCGTACGTGAATGTGGCTCTGTGTACCATGGGGGAACAGGGCGACACACAGGTAGTGGCTGGTCATTTCTTGCGGATGCAGCCCACGATGGTGATTAGTGTTTTGGAGTTCATGGCCTGATGGCTGTATGGGCTTGGTGACTTTGATGTGCATTAAATTTCTATTCTGATTTGGCCCGTGTAGCGTTTTTCTTTGCAAGTGATGTGGCATATGCCGATTTGGGGGGCGATGTGTTGTGAGGAGATCTGCATTGGGTTCCAACTTCGGGGTTTAGTTGCGTGGTACTGTGCTGGGCGCGTTTGCCTACGAAGCCCAGTGAGGTCAGGGATGGGGGCTGCCAATATGACTGTTTGAATGTTGTCATGCTCAGGGGCGGGGGATTGGGTTTTGTGTAACAGATGCCGTTCAGCCAGGTGGACTGGTGGAATGATGTGATTTTCGGGATATTGCTGGTCTCAGGTGCCTGTGTTAGCATGCGTTTCTTGGTGGGGGACTGTGGTCATGTCCATTGGGATGGCTTCTGTATTCGTGCCATCTGTGCCCTGCAGCTCCCATTGGCCCCTCTTGTGTTTCTTTTGTTCGTTGCCATGCATGGGTGACTTGTACATTTCAATGGTTGCATTGTGACTTCATTGCACCTACGGGGAGTTGTACTTTGTGGGCAGGGAGCGGTGTACAGGCACTCAGTGGGGCCGTTTACGGTTGATTCGCGATGCCGTACTTCTCGCCATGGCGGAATGGTACATTACGCCATGCCTGATGGCGTTAGGTACATGTCCGCTAGGGTCGGAATTGGCGTACCCTTGCGCCATGGTGGTGTTTGCGGTTTGGCATGGCGCGCGCGCGCGTGCTTGGTGCAGTTAGCGTTGGCGTTCACTACGGTGTCGCTAATGGCTTCGTACTTTGCGGTGACGGGTCATAGTCGCACCGAGCGCTATTCGATGGCGGTATTGCATTTCCGCCATCGTTTTTCGATTTCCGCCAGGGTCGTAATGAGGGCCAGTGAGTACTAAGGTATGTATGAGTGATGACAGGAGTTAGACGAGGTAATGTTAGTTTTTATTCAGTATCTATGTAATGACATGATTTCTGAATGATTGAAAGGTTGAGATGGATTTGATGTCCAATGGTAGAGTATTGCAAAGTTGGGAGGCTAGAACCGGGAAGCTATTATATGGCATTGGTGGACAAAGAAAACTTGCCTTCACGTATACATGAGTGCGTCGCATCTGTGTCAACTAAGAAGGAATATTCCTTATCCCCTATAAAGACATATACCCTTGGTTCCTCATGAGGGTTCAGTGTCACTGATATAATAGAACACATCAGGTCTCCCGGTGAGCTGTCCTAATCTATATATAATCTTGTCCCACAGCTTCTGGAGGGCGCCCGGCCAGCATTGCAAAGATTACGCCCTTGACCTGCAGACTAAGGAAGTATTTCCTTTCTTTCCTTCCTCCTCCAGCTTCAGAAGAGCTTCCGGCCAGCATTGCAAAGATTATGCCCTTGACCTTCAGTCTACGAAAGTCTTTCCTTTGTTTCCATCCCATGTGCATTGCCCCTTTCGGATGGGCCATGACTGTGTCATGGCCCAAGCTAATAAAGGGAGCCCTGCAGGCACGTGCAGCAGAAGGGCTGCAGTCTCCGAAACGGAATTACCTGAGTCCATGTCTCATTAAGGCCTGCAGACCTACCCTGTGTAAGCAGGACCTACAGGCCAGGTTGCCATGGGCCCCCCCTGCCAGCAGGGCAGCCAGGGTCTGCATGGGCAGTCAAGACTTTCCCTGTCACCCACCGAAGCACTGGGCCTCCAAGGTGCTGGTGTCCCATAGCCCCTCAGGGGGCTGGTGCGATGTCCATGACCAGCCTCCACCCATCAACTCCTCGAGGCACTGGGCCTCCCAAGGTGCTGGTGTCCCATAGCCCCTCAGGGGGCTGGTGCGATGTCCATGACCAGCCTCCACCCATCAACTCCTCGAGGCACTGGGCCTCCCAAGGTGCTGGTGTCCCATAGCCCCTCAGGGGGCTGGTGCGATGTCCATGACCAGCCTCCACCCATCAACTCCTCGAGGCACTGGGCCTCCCAAGGTGCTGGTGTCCCATAGCCCCTCAGGGGGCTGGTGCGATGTCCATGACCAGCCTCCACCCATCAACTCCTCGAGGCACTGGGCCTCCCAAGGTGCTGGTGTCCCATAGCCCCTCAGGGGGCTGGTGCGATGTCCATGACCAGCCTCCACCCATCAACTCCTCGAGGCACTGGGCCTCCCAAGGTGCTGGTGTCCCATAGCCCCTCAGGGGGCTGGTGCGATGTCCATGACCAGCCTCCACCCATCAACTCCTCGAGGCACTGGGCCTCCCAAGGTGCTGGTGTCCCATAGCACCTCAGAGGGCTGGTGCGACGTCCATGGTCAGCCCCCACCCATCAACTCCTCGAGGCACTGGGCCTCTCAAGGTGCTGGTGTCCCATAGCACCTCAGAGGGCTGGTGCGATGTCCATGGTCAGCCCCCCCCATAACAATGGCAATGAGGGAATCAACATTTAACAAAAAAAATAATAATAAATAAAAGGAGTGAAGAAGCAAAGCACAATCCCTGCTGCCCCTCAGGTGTGCCGGTGAGGGGAAAGGAAGGAGAATGAGGAAGGGAGCGCTCAGCTCCACCGCAAGCCATTGGATCGGCCTGCACTTCACCGCCTATGTAGGGGTGTAAGCCTGGGCCACCTGGCGGTGAGGTGCGCCCCTGCAGCATTCGGCCGCAAAGAGAAGAAGTGTGCATTCCCCAAGGGTCCCCCAAGAGGTGGTGCGGCCGCAGCTGCAAGAGAAGCGACGTCTCCCACCTTGGGAGAGAGCTGTGCTGCCCCCGTGGGAGAAAGAAGAGGTGAGGTGGTGGCCCCAATCACGCTGCAGAGGTGGGAGCCAGCCTGCACCACCCTTGCTGCATCCGCTGCCGTAGGAGGGGGAAAAATGATGCGGCCGCAGCTGCTGCAGTGAAACGCCCTCCCGCCGGAGGACAGAGTGGTGCTGCCCAGCCCCAGGCGAGAGGCAAAGAGAAGAGGCACCCTTCGCTGTGGGTCCTCCCAGGCCGCGGCCCTCTGCAAGGAGGGTGCTTGTGCGGCCAGGGGAGGATCCAGCCTGCAGCTCTCTGTGGCACCCACTGCCAGCGAAGGGAAGCACCCATGTTGCACCTGCAGCCCCCGGCACATTCGCCATAGCTGAAAGAAGACTTGCCAGGGTCACCCACTGTGATCCCAGGCCTGGCAGTGAAATAAATCAAGTGCTCCAGTCGAGAGCGAATGATAGGAGGTGGGTTTTCCCCTGCAGGTGGCAACGCTGTCCTGTGTTGTGGTGCCGCCCGAGCCCCCAGCATGAGCTCGGGCTCTGCGGCGGTGAAATGAAGCATTGCTACAGTGCCCCGGTGGGAGCAGAATGAATACCCGCTGGATCCCTCATCATGAGCGACCCTGTGCCCGGCATTAAAGGTAATGCAGTGCTCCAGCCTGGAGCGACAGCAGTGCAAGCCCAGCACGATCCTGGGCCGACAGGCTGTGAAGTGACAATGTGGCGTTCCAATCTGGCGCGGTAGCGAGGAAAGCCCCAGCCTGATCCCGGGCCCCGAGGCAGGGAAAGTGATAATGTGCTCCGGTCGGGTCGGAGCAGCAAGCAAGAAGATAAAAGGAAGCGTGCTCCATACCAGAGTTTATAGCATGTGCCCGGGCCACGGAGCAGTGAGAACAATGCATGCTCCCTGCCGGAGCTGAAGCAAATAAAGCAGGTGGCTGGCCGTCTGAAGAGGCCGGGCCGCGTGGCGGTGATCGTCCGAAATAATCCCGTGTTGGAACTCGTGCAAAGCAAGAGCCCAACCGTGAACCCTGGCCCAGCAGCGAATAAGAAAGTGGCCCATATCAGCATAGACATAAAATGTGCTCGTAGCATCGGAGGATGCCGTCAGACCCCGGACCCCAACGGCAGCAACAGGGATAGTTGGACTGCATGTCTCTGTGCCACAGAAGGTGAAAGGAAAGGACTCTGCGCACCAAAGGCAGCACTGTGTTAACGAAGTGTGGCATTGCACCAGCACCAATAATGGCCACACTGTTGGCAACATGGGACTTCCACCCTGATGCTCCTCAGGGCTACAGGCCATGGGCGTTTAAGCATCCGGCGCTCTGTGCACTGCACATCTCACCAGTATTATCAAGCATGGGATGATGGATGCACAGGACTCGACAAACTGAAGGCCTTTAAGCACCGGGTAACAGGAGCTCTGCGCTGCCAGGTGACCCGAGAGGCTAAATCCCACTGCGCACCTGTAACACCGGGCAATTCCTGCAATGCCAGCTGCGCTAGAACCTGTGCACGACACCAGCAGTTGAAAGGCATGGCACAACAAGAATAAAGGTAATCATCTCGGAAGTCACCCTGCCACCGAAGTTACCGTGCCTGCTCTACAAGTGGCCTCGACACCATGCCACTAATGTCTCCTACTGTACTGTCCAAGAACCAGAGAGCTAGTGGCCCAGACTGCCTGCCAAGAGTGTCACCCTGCATACCATGCCATCAGAGGAACAGGCCAATGTGGGCTTAAGGGAGATACCTGCCAGCCCCCTGAGTACAGCCAACAACTAGTGTCTGACCATCAAGCACTTGTGGCCTTGATGCCCACCACAAGGAGGCGGTGCATCGGGCATGGTAAGGGTTGCAGCTCCCCGGAAGTGCTTGTGCGCCCTCGTGTACCCCCGGAGGGAATGACACCCCTGACTGGGGAACAAGGGTGAGTGATGTCCTGTCACATCATGCCTGACCAGCCTGGACGCCGAGTGATCTGCGTCTCGCTGACTGGCCCACAACATCAAGGGACTATGCTGATGTGGCCCCTGGTACCCGCCAGGTGCGGCTTTGCCGGTTTTGAACTGTACCATCAATGGACCTGGCCCCAGGGAAGTGACTTCTGAACGGACACTGATGGAAAGCGAACTGGTCTCCTGCAGTGGTGGTAATTCCGTACCCCAGGTTAATAAAGGGTTTTGTAACTTGTGGTCCAACTCTCTCCATCCACCGGTGGTTCGCCCACTGTGACTGTCACCTGAGGGGGATGGGTGATATGTGTTATATGTGTATAAGTGTGTGAGATCATAGGTGCATCAGTAGCCTATCCTAAAGGTGGTCCCATGACCCTCAAGTAGTCCAAGTAATGTTGTTCTGTAAGGGGGCGGGTAGGAATTCATTTATGTTGTAATCACACTTGTTTGCTCCTTATGAAAAAGGAGGGATGTTGTGAAGTAACCCTCCCATGTGGGTTGACCCTTTAAGGGGATGTGTCCTATTAAGATGGGCCATGAGCTAATAAAGGGATCCCTGCCGGCACGTGCACCAGACCGGCTGCAGACTCCGAAATGGAATGACCTGAGTCTGTGTCTCATTAAGGCCTGCGGCGCCACACTGTGTAAGCAGAGCCTGCAGGCCAGGTTGCCATGAGCCCCCTCCCCTGGGGTCTGCATGTGCAAGCAAGGCTTGCCCTGTCACTCTCCAAGGCACTGGGCCTCCATGGTGCTGGCGTCCCATAGCACTTCAGCGGGCTGGTGCGATGTCCATGACCAGCCCCCCCCCCCCACCACCCCATAACACTGGCCTCCCCTGCTAGTCTCGGGGTCCTCGCAGAGTGAAATTCCCCTGAAATTACTTTCCCTCAAGCTTTCATTTCTGGTGGCTATAACTGGAGCCAGAAGTCTGGGAGTAAGAGACAGGGGCGCTCCTCGGGGTGTCCGTAATTCTGCACACCCGGGCTCTGCTTACTCTCGTGCGGTAGAGCTCAGGGATTATTCTTCTAGGTTTTTGATCCCCAGGTAATCCTACCCATGCCATGTATGTGGATTCAGCAGCCAGACAGTAGGTCTCTCGCACTTCCGTTTTTTCGAAAGGGCACCCATTGTTTGTGACATTCGAGCCTCGTCATCGGGTTGCAAACCGTCTATGGCACTCTCAGTGGGTGGATTAAGCAGGTGACTGCATTGGCAACCAAGCTTCTGGCATACCGGTAGGGTGATCAGATTTAAAAAGTAAAAAGCCGCACCAGGCAACTAACATAAAAGTAGGACTAACTCTTGACAGTAGCTGTCAAGGCACTAGACTTCAGTAGCGTTTGGAGGAGAAGGGGGTTTAAGTGTTATTGGTGGAAAAAAAGGCTGAAACATGTCTGGGGATGCTTGTGGTCTCGTGCAGAAGGGATGTGACCTAGCAGTTCGGGCTGGACTGCCCCTTTGGGGGTGGGGCCAAGCCTGATTTGCATATGGTTTTTCCCCTTCTGTGATGGCTTGGCAGGCTGAAAAATGATGGTCTGGGGGGTTGCCCATAGCTTTGCCCGTGGTTATGATTAATTCAAAACCTTCCAGCCATCACCTTTCTGTTTTGCCATTGGTGGAATAAATACATATTATAATTAATTTATCACAAACTACTACTATCTTAATTCGTAAAATGCAGAATTTTTTCTGTGTGAGATTGTGCATTCCTGTTACCAGCCATGAAGACCTACTCCAAAAACCAGTACCACTGCAGTCTCCAATGGGAACATGATCTTGAGAAAGGGGGGGCAGAGCACCAAATACTGGGACAATCCCAGCAAGACTGGGACGCCTGGTCACCCTACATACAGGGCCGATCACCCAGAGGAGTGGCAGCTTCACGGGTAGGCTGATGGCAGAGATCCACTGAGTGGGCCCCTGGCCTCACCCATCTACTTTCATTCTACACTACAAGTTTCAGGTGCAAGGGCCCCTCTGGGCCCCTCTGTACTGGAGGTCTCAGCACAGCCACTGAATACGGGGGCCCTCGTGTGTGACTACAGTTGGTTGCAGCCACAGTGCAGACTCGAGTGTTGCGGTTCAGAGTCTACCCCTCGCCATACCCTCTGCGGCCTAGAAGGCTGGATGAGCAAGTAAGGCCTGGATTTCTTACCGGTAATCTTCATTACTCTGAGTCTAGGGGGCTCATTATAAGTTCCCTGGTTTTCCACCGGTAATTTCAGCGGGGTAGAGGGAACCTACTGTAGCGTCTCCACCGCCTGATGTCCTGGTGTTACCGGGATAGTACAGGTTGCAAACACGGCGGTAACTCCCCATTCCCATGGAGTCCCATAGTCCCATAGGACTCCATGGGATGCCGCAATCACAGGAACTGGTGATACCGGTGCTGCTAATCGGGGTAATTGTCTGCCAGTAGGGGATCACATCCCCTAAGAGCAGACTTGGAGTTTGCGGGTCCGGAAAGGTGCGAGTACATGTTTATTTCTGGACCAGCAAACTCATTGGGCCTCACTACGAGGTTGGAGGTAGCCTTGATGGTAAAACCGGCAAAGCTACCCGTAAATTGGCAATTACCGGGCTCTTTCGGCCCCGCCGGACCCGGTAATTTTTCGCGGGTGCGGGGCCCGGTACATCCCCATTCCCATTTGTGCCCCATAGGGCTCAATGGGAATGGGGAGGGTGGTAGCACCGGTGCCGTTAATAACGGTACCGGTGCTACCATCATGTCCTGCTTGCGGGTGCCGGTACGGCCACCAGGTCATACCTGGTGGCTGCAAGGGCACCCGCGAGCAGAACTCGTAGTATGGCGGTACGGTAGCAACGGTGCCGGTAGCGATACCGGCGCCGTTGTTGCCTTACCACCATACTCCTAATGAGGCCCACTATCTTTGTCAGAGACGTGTTCCCTCGCCTCTGCACTGGGCCCAGCTCGTGACTGTGAACCTATTTCGTGGCTTGTGACGGTGAGGTGGGGCTGTGGACGGACCCTGCATTTACACTTGATCAGTAGTGGAGGGCGGGAAAATATATCTATCTATATATATCTACATATAAAGATTTTGTTATTCTCACTGCTTGTCAGCAGAGCTCTGTCTGGGGGTGCTGGGGTCTCCATTGCGTGAGGCCTGTGAGGAGTCGGATGAGAAGTCCCGCTAAGCATTCTGGGGGATTGCTCTACAGCAGTGCCGTTGCCTTCCTGCAGTGTGCCCGCATTTCCATGACTCTACACAGTCGGCAGCCCCCCCCCGCAATCCCGAAGGAGGCACTAAATGAGGTCCCCACGCTCGGAATATCTGTCTGCTAGGCCCAGGTAGATGAATTGCTGACTGGGCATTTCTTTGGATTTCCCGCATTAATGATCCTGAATCCCAGAGTCACAGCCCTGTGGGGGGGTTGGAGGAGGTGGGGCGGGTATGAGATACAGCCTAGCCCCTCTACAACATCAAAATAATAAAGGAATCATGGACCCATGCAAGGTATTACTTTAACAAGAACTACCATTTAATGGACCTTAATAAACAAAGAAGAAAACACTGTGCTTACAATCTGCGGTTTCTAGGCACACCTATTGGTAAAATAGAGCAAGGGTAAAGCTGGAGACACGCCACATTAATACGTGTTTTCTCATGCCTCAAGATCTGTGGTGTTGTTTCGTGATTAGGGGTGGGTGCAGCGTTCTCGTGGGCAGTTTTTTAGGTGCAAACCTTTAAATGTATTGCAGGTGGAGCATGGCTGAACTTACTGCTCAACGTTTGCCCCAGGTGATGTCATGGGAAGTGACATCACAGGAAGGGACATCAAAGCAGGTGACACAGACACGTGGACTCTTCTTTTGTTTAAATGATGGTGGCCACCAGCATCCTTCTGGGCTATTCCGGGTGCCTTGCATCGGTCACGGGACCGGACCGAAACTGGTTTGGAACTGGCGGCCCCCCTCTGTAGTGCAGCAGACGATTAAAACATGATGGTGCAGAAGGCCCCCCAGAGCAAGGATAGTGGCCATGCTTCAGGCAAAGACTTGAATCCGCCCCCCACCCCCCGTGGGGCTAAGAGCCGCCTGGATGGAAGAAGGTGCGTTATGGGAAATCCAATGACATGCTTTCCTCTTCCGGTCTACATTGCCCACATATCGGCCCTCAGTTTCCAACCCACAGAAGACATCATTTAAATAGAATTTCCAAGATAGCTCCGTTGGTTGATGCACCTGCTGCAGCGATGTGTGCGCCAGGTGTAAATCACACGTCTGTGTCCTAGGTATGCCAGGAATCCATGCCACCCTCCTCAGGCTGATGAAACGGGTAGTATTGAGTTGGCTCATGCCCGCCTGTCTGGGAAGGGAGGGGGCAAGCAGCAAACAGAGCGACTAGTGGGGGAGCCTTTCCCAGCCCACCAGCAGGCAAAAGTGGGAGCAGCGGGGGACACCCCAATGTCCTGTATGGTGAGAGAGGGGAGAAGGCACCCCACTAGCCCCCCCTTCGTACAATGAGCTCCACCTCCCACAGCACCCACCTTGCAAGCTGTGCAGCAGATGAAGACCCCATGGTTCTTGCCTCTCGGATGATGGGTGAGGGGCGTTCTGGGGCGCTGCAGTATGTGATATGCACTGCACATGCATATCATGTATGGGGCAAACGCCGCGGGGTATTAAGCCACGCACGAAGCAGGCTTCTTTTGAAGTTCACACCCCACAGAGTCACTATTAGGTGCAAAAGAAAAGGCGACACATTTAGAGTGGTTTGCCCAGGATCACACAGACTCGTCAAAATGAGAAACCTTTCGGTGTCACCTAGGTTTTCTTCTTGCAGTTTGCAAATGTGTGTGCTTCACACTAAACCATTTTCGATTCCATCTCTCCTTGTCCTGGGTAGAGAGGCTCAAGTCGAGGGTACACGCGGGGGTCAGAGTCCACCCACTTGTTTCAGAGGGTGGACTCAGTCGCCCCCCACCTCGCCCCCTCCTCCAGCTATTAGAATTAGAGCCGACCTCGGGGATCAAACCGCTGCACTATATAACCTGACTACACTGCAAGTTCCAGGGAAAACATTTGTATTGGTCCTTGGCGTTTAAAACATGCACACCTTTTAATCTTTTCAAAAACACTATTAGAACAACATCTCCTCTCTTGGTTTTGTGTGTGTGTGTGTTGGTTTTATCGACGGCAAAGGCCATTCGTCCTGTGCAATTTGGGTGGTTATTCAAAGCCAATTTAATGAAATGTGATATGCTAAATTCTGGTGAAGTCACATCCCATTGCGTTTGTTCATGAGCACCCCCCCCCCCACACACACACTTTAATTGTTAGGACTTGACCCCTGAATGTATGTTTGGCAATGTGTGGCTTTTTAGCGTACATACTTTTGTATTTTTGTACAGTGCCTGTAATTTTATTTTGCATGTAGAAAAAACACAGGGCTACGCTTACCGGTAAGTAATCCGATGGGATCCCAAAAGCCAGAAGTCTCGGGGCATCGTGCACGGGCCAACTGAGATGCCTTTAACATCCATGTGATAATATCAACTGCTCTTAATCACTATTTCACAAAGCAACCAACGCGTCGGATCGATATGGACAGCTGACTGCAATTTGCATTGCAGGAGCAGGTGGTTTCAGTCTTGGAAGATGCTTTTGCTTTGTGAATTGGTGCGTTTCTTTAGAGCAGGCTGAATACCGCCCAGTAAGCACAAGTGCAAGACCCAGGGTCTTCAGAGCCCACCCAAAACACCTGCTCATCTTGAGGCAATGGCGGGTGACTACAGGTGGGTCACACTGACATGCCAATGTCCAGGCATCACACAGAGGATGACCCGCGCTGTCTGCTCTCCGCGGAAAATAATGACAGCAGCCAGGAGGAGAAACAGGTAATGGGGGGCTCCCAGCCGCCCCTGAGCTCCTTCAGTCCAGAGGGGGCCCTCACGGTAGGAGGGCAGGGGTGTCATGCCTATAGCATTCTGCATATAATAACTGAACGCATTAAACAGCTTCCATAGTGTATAAGCTCTCCTGCCAGCTGGTGCATAACTGATCGCATTGAACAGCTTCCATAGTGTATAAGATCTCCTGCCAGCTGGTGCATAACTGAACGCATTAAACAGCTTCCATAGTGTATAAGCTCTCCTGCCAGCTGGTGCATAACTGAACGCATTAAACAGCTTCCATAGTGTATAAGCTCTCCTGCCAGCTGGTGCATAACTGAACGCATTAAACCGCTTCCATAGTGTATACGATCTCCTGCCAGCTGGTGCGTAACTGAACGCATTAAACCGCTTCCATAGTGTTTAAGTTCTCCTGCCAGCTGGTGCATAACTGAACGCATTAAACAGCTTCCGTAGTGTATAAGCTCTCCTGCCAGCTGGTGCATTACACCATGAGTATTCTGCATCTAATTACTAAACGCATTAAACAGCTTCCATAGTGTATAAGCTCTCCTGCCAGCGGGTGCATTACACCATGAGTATTCTGCATCTAATTACTAAACGCATTGAACAGCTTCCATAGTGTATAAGATCTCCTGCCAGCTGGTGCGTAACTGAACGCATTAAACAGCTTCCATAGTGTATAAGCTCTCCTGCCAGCTGGTGCGTAACTGAACGCATTAAACCGCTTCCATAGTGTATAAGATCTCCTGCCAGCTGGTGCATAACTGAACGCATTAAACAGCTTCCATAGTGTATACGCTCTCCTGCCAGCTGGTGCATAACTGAACGCATTAAACAGCTTCCATAGTGTATAAGCTCTCCTGCCAGCTGGTGCATAACTGATTGCATTAAACAGCTTCCATAGTGTATAAGCTCCCCTGCCAGCTGGTGCATAACTGAACGCATTAAACAGCTTCCATAGTGTATAAGCTCTCCTGCCAGCTGGTGCATAACTGAACGCATTAAACAGCTTCCATAGTGTATAAGCTCTCCTGGCAGCTGGTGCATTACACCATGAGTATTCTGCATATAATAACTGAACGCATTGAACAGCTTCCATAGTGTATAAGCTCTCCTGCCAGCTGGTGCATAACTGAACGCATTAAACAGCTTCCATAGCGTATAAGATCTCCTGCCAGCGGGTGCATTACACCATGAGTATTCTGCATATAATAACTGAACGCATTGAACAGCTGCCATAGTGTATACGCTCTCCTGCCAGCTGGTGCATACACCATGAGTATTCTGCATATAATTACTGAACGCATTAAACAGCTTCCGTAGTGTATAAGCTCTCCTGCCAGCTGGTGCATTACACCATGAGTATTCTGCATATAATAACTGAACGCATTGAACAGCTTCCATAGTGTTTAAGTTCTCCTGCCAGCTGGTGCATAACTAATTGCATTAAACAGCTTCCATAGTGTATACGCTCTCCTGCCAGCTGGTGCATACACCATGAGTATTCTGCATATAATTACTGAACGCATTGAACAGCTTCCATAGCGTATAAGCTCTCCTGCCAGCAGGTGCATTACACCATGAGTATTCTGCATATAATTACTGAACGCATTGAACAGCTTCCATAGTGTATAAGTTCTCCTGCCAGCTGGTGCATAACTGAACGCATTAAACAGCTTCCATAGTGTATAAGCTCTCCTGCCAGCGGGTGCATTACACCATGAGTATTCTGCATATAATTACTGAACGCATTGAACAGCTTCCATAGTGTATAAGTTCTCCTGCCAGCTGGTGCATAACTGAACGCATTAAACAGCTTCCATAGTGTATAAGCTCTCCTGCCAGCTGGTGCATTACACCATGAGTATTCTGCATATAATAACTGAACACATTGAACAGCTTCCATAGCGTATAAGCTCTCCTGCCAGCTGGTGCATAACTGAACGCATTAAACAGCTTCCATAGTGTATAAGCTCTCCTGCCAGCTGGTGCATAACTGAACGCATTAAACAGCTTCCATAGTGTATAAGCTCTCCTGGCAGCTGGTGCATTACACCATGAGTGTTCTGCATATAATTACTGAATGCATTGAACAGCTTCCATAGTGTTTACGCTCTCCTGCCAGCTGGTGCATAACTGAACGCATTAAACAGCTTCCATAGTGTATAAGCTCTCCTGCCAGCTGGTGCATTACACCACGAGTATTCTGCATATAATAACTGAACGCATTGAACAGCTTCCATAGCGTATAAGCTCTCCTGCCAGCGGGTGCATTGCACCATGAGTATTCTGCATATAATTACTGAACGCATTGAACAGCTTCCATAGCGTATAAGCTCTCCTGCCAGCGGGTGCATTACACCATGAGCATTCTGCATATAATTACTGAACGCATTGAACAGCTTCCATAGCGTATAAGCTCTCCTGCCAGCGGGTGCATTACACCATGAGTATTCTGCATGTAATTACTGAACGCATTGAACAGCTTCCATAGTGTATAAGCTCTCCTGCCAGCGGGTGCATTTCACCATGAGTATTCTGCATATAATTACTGAACGCATTGAACAGCTTCCATAGTGTATAAGCTCTCCTGCCAGCTGGTGCATTACACCATGAGTATTCTGCATATAATAATTGAACGCATTGAACAGCTTCCATAGTGTATAAGCTCTCCTGCCAGCTGGTGCATTACACCATGAGTATTCTGCATATAATAACTGAACGCATTGAACAGCTTCCATAGTGTATAAGCTCTCCTGCCAGCTGGTGCATAACTGAACGCATTAAACAGCTTCCATAGTGTATAAACTCTCCTGCCAGCTGGTGCATTACACCATGAGTGTTCTGCATATAATTACTGAATGCATTGAACAGCTTCCATAGTGTTTACGCTCTCCTGCCAGCTGGTGCATAACTGAACGCATTAAACAGCTTCCATAGTGTATAAGCTCTCCTGCCAGCTGGTGCATTACACCACGAGTATTCTGCATATAATTACTGAACGCATTGAACAGCTTCCATAGTGTATAAGCTCTCCTGCCAGCGGGTGCATTTCACCATGAGTATTCTGCATATAATTACTGAACGCATTGAACAGCTTCCATAGTGTATAAGCTCTCCTGCCAGCTGGTGCATAACTGAACGCATTAAACTCATGGTGTAATGCACCCGCTTCCTGCCAGCGGGTGCATTACACCATGAGTATTCTGCATATAATAACTGAACGCATTAAACAGCTTCCATAGTGTATAAGCTCTCCTGCCAGCGGGTGCATTACACCATGAGTATTCTGCATATAATAACTGAACGCATTGAACAGCTTCCATAATGTATAAGCTCTCCTGCCAGCTGGTGCATTACACCATGAGTATTCTGCATATAATAACTGAACGCATTGAACAGCTTCCATAGCGTATAAGCTCTCCTGCCAGCGGGTGCATTACACCATGAGTATTCTGCATATAATTACTGAACGCATTGAACAGCTTCCATAGCGTATAAGCTCTCCTGCCAGCGGGTGCATTACACCATGAGTATTCTGCATATAATTACTGAACGCATTGAACAGCTTCCATAGCGTATAAGCTCTCCTGCCAGCGGGTGCATTACACCATGAGTATTCTGCATATAATTACTGAACGCATTGAACAGCTTCCATAGTGTATAAGCTCTCCTGCCAGCGGGTGCATTTCACCATGAGTATTCTGCATATAATTACTGAACGCATTGAACAGCTTCCATAGTGTATAAGCTCTCCTGCCAGCTGGTGCATTACACCATGAGTATTCTGCATATAATAATTGAACGCATTGAACAGCTTCCATAGTGTATAAGCTCTCCTGCCAGCTGGTGCATTACACCATGAGTATTCTGCATATAATAACTGAACGCATTGAACAGCTTCTATAGTGTATAAGCTCTCCTGCCAGCTGGTGCATAACTGAACGCATTAAACAGCTTCCATAGTGTATAAACTCTCCTGCCAGCTGGTGCATTACACCATGAGTGTTCTGCATATAATTACTGAATGCATTGAACAGCTTCCATAGTGTTTACGCTCTCCTGCCAGCTGGTGCATAACTGAACGCATTAAACAGCTTACATAGTGTATAAGCTCTCCTGCCAGCTGGTGCATTACACCACGAGTATTCTGCATATAATTACTGAAGGCATTGAACAGCTTCCATAGTGTATAAGCTCTCCTGCCAGCTGGTGCATAACTGAACGCATTAAACTCATGGTGTAATGCACCCGCTTCCTGCCAGCGGGTGCATTACACCATGAGTATTCTGCATATAATAACTGAACGCATTAAACAGCTGCCATAGTGTATAAGCTCTCCTGCCAGCGGGTGCATTACACCATGAGTATTCTGCATATAATAACTGAACGCATTGAACAGCTTCCATAATGTATAAGCTCTCCTGCCAGCTGGTGCATTACACCATGAGTATTCTGCATATAATAATTGAACGCATTGAACAGCTTCCATAGTGTATAAGCTCTCCTGCCAGCGGGTGCATTACACCATGAGTATTCTGCATATAATAACTGAACGCATTGAACAGCTTCCGTAGTGTATAAGCTCTCCTGCCAGCTGGTGCATAACTGAACGCATTAAACAGCTTCCATAGTGTATAAGCTCTCCTGCCAGCTGGTGCATAACTGAACGCATTAAACAGCTTCCATAGTGTATAAGCTCTCCTGCCAGCTGGTGCATTACACCATGAGTATTCTGCATATAATTACTGAATGCATTGAACAGCTTCCATAGTGTTTAAGCTCTCCTGCCAGCTGGTGCATCACTGAACGCATTAAACAGCTTCCATAGTGTATAAGCTCTCCTGCCAGCTGGTGCATTACACCATGAGTATTCTGCATATAATTACTGAACGCATTGAACAGCTTCCATAGTGTATAAGCTCTCCTGCCAGCAGGTGCATTACACCATGAGTATTCTGCATATAATTACTGAACGCATTGAACAGCTTCCATAGTGTATAAGCTCTCCTGCCAGCTGGTGCATAACTGAACGCATTAAACAGCTTCCATAGTGTATAAGCTCTCCTGCCAGCTGGTGCATAACACCATGAGTATTCTGCATCTAATTACTGAACGCATTGAACAGCTTCCATAGTGTATAAGCTCTCCTGCCAGCGGGTGCATTACACCATGAGTATTCTGCATATAATAACTGAACGCATTGAACAGCTTCCATAGTGTAAAAGTCCCCTGCCAGCTTGTGCATTACACCATGAGTATTCTGCATGTAATAACTGAACGCATTGAACAGCTTCCATAGTGTATAAGCTATCCTGCCAGTGGGTGCATTACACCATGAGTATTCTGCATATAATAACTGAACGCATTGAACAGCTTCCATAGTGTATAAGCTCTCCTGCCAGCGGGTGCATTACACCATGAGTATTCTGCATATAATAACTGAACGCATTGAACAGCTTCCGTAGTGTATAAGCTCTCCTGCCAGCTGGTGCATAACTGAACGCATTGAACAGCTTCCATAGTGAATAAGCTCTCCTGCCAGCGGGTGCATTACACCATGAGTATTCTGCATATAATAACTGAACGCATTGAACAGCTTCCATAGTGTATAAGCTCTCCTGCCAGCTGGTGCATAACTGAACGCATTAAACAGCTTCCATAGTGTATAAGCTCTCCTGCCAGCTGGTGCATAACTGAACGCATTAAACAGCTTCCATAGTGTATAAGCTCTCCTGCCAGCTGGTGCATTACACCATGAGTATTCTGCATATAATTACTGAATGCATTGAACAGCTTCCATAGTGTTTAAGCTCTCCTGCCAGCTGGTGCATCACTGAACGCATTAAACAGCTTCCATAGTGTATAAGCTCTCCTGCCAGCTGGTGCATTACACCATGAGTATTCTGCATATAATTACTGAACGCATTGAACAGCTTCCATAGTGTATAAGCTCTCCTGCCAGCAGGTGCATTACACCATGAGTATTCTGCATATAATTACTGAACGCATTGAACAGCTTCCATAGTGTATAAGCTCTCCTGCCAGCTGGTGCATAACACCATGAGTATTCTGCATATAATTACTGAATGCATTGAACAGCTTCCATAGTGTTTAAGCTCTCCTGCCAGCTGGTGCATCACTGAACGCATTAAACAGCTTCCATAGTGTATAAGCTCTCCTGCCAGCTGGTGCATTACACCATGAGTATTCTGCATATAATTACTGAACGCATTGAACAGCTTCCATAGTGTATAAGCTCTCCTGCCAGCAGGTGCATTACACCATGAGTATTCTGCATATAATTACTGAACGCATTGAACAGCTTCCATAGTGTATAAGCTCTCCTGCCAGCTGGTGTATAACTGAACGCATTAAACAGCTTCCATAGTGTATAAGCTCTCCTGCCAGCTGGTGCATAACACCATGAGTATTCTGCATCTAATTACTGAACGCATTGAACAGCTTCCATAGTGTATAAGCTCTCCTGCCAGCGGGTGCATTACACCATGAGTATTCTGCATATAATAACTGAACGCATTGAACAGCTTCCATAGTGTATAAGCTCTCCTGCCAGCTGGTGCATTACACCATGAGTATTCTGCATATAATAACTGAACGCATTGAACAGCTTCCGTAGTGTATAAGCTCTCCTGCCAGCTGGTGCATAACTGAACGCATTGAACAGCTTCCATAGTGAATAAGCTCTCCTGCCAGCGGGTGCATTACACCATGAGTATTCTGCATATAATAACTGAACGCATTGAACAGCTTCCATAGTGTATAAGCTCTCCTGCCAGCTGGTGCATAACTGAACGCATTAAACAGCTTCCATAGTGTATAAGCTCTCCTGCCAGCTGGTGCATTACACCATGAGTATTCTGCATATAATTACTGAATGCATTGAACAGCTTCCATAGTGTTTAAGCTCTCCTGCAGCTGGTGCATCACTGAACGCATTAAACAGCTTCCATAGTGTATAAGCTCTCCTGCCAGCTGGTGCATTACACCATGAGTATTCTGCATATAATTACTGAACGCATTGAACAGCTTCCATAGTGTATAAGCTCTCCTGCCAGCAGGTGCATTACACCATGAGTATTCTGCATATAATTACTGAACGCATTGAACAGCTTCCATAGTGTATAAGCTCTCCTGCCAGCTGGTGCATAACTGAACGCATTAAACAGCTTCCATAGTGTATAAGCTCTCCTGCCAGCTGGTGCATAACACCATGAGTATTCTGCATCTAATTACTGAACGCATTGAACAGCTTCCATAGTGTATAAGCTCTCCTGCCAGCGGGTGCATTACACCATGAGTATTCTGCATATAATAACTGAACGCATTGAACAGCTTCCATAGTGTAAAAGTCCCCTGCCAGCTTGTGCATTACACCATGAGTATTCTGCATATAATAACTGAACGCATTGAACAGCTTCCATAGTGTAAAAGTCCCCTGCCAGCTTGTGCATTACACCATGAGTATTCTGCATGTAATAACTGAACGCATTGAACAGCTTCCATAGTGTATAAGCTATCCTGCCAGTGGGTGCATTACACCATGAGTATTCTGCATATAATAACTGAACGCATTGAACAGCTTCCATAGTGTATAAGCTCTCCTGGCAGCTGGTGCATTACACCATGAGTATTCTGCATATAATAACTGAACGCATTGAACAGCTTCCATAGTGTATAAGCTCCCCTGCCAGCTGGTGCATAACTGAACGCATTAAACAGCTTCCATAGTGTATAAGCTCTCCTGCCAGCTGGTGCATTACACCATGAGTATTCTGCATATAATAACTGAACGCATTGAACAGCTTCCATAGTGTATAAGCTCTCCTGCCAGCTGGTGCATAACTGAACGCATTAAACAGCTTCCATAGTGTATAAGCTCTCCTGCCAGCTGGTGCATAACTGAACGCATTAAACAGCTTCCATAGTGTATAAGCTCTCCTGCCAGCTGGTGCATTACACCATGAGTATTCTGCATATAATAACTGAACGCATTGAACAGCTTCCATAGTGTATAAGCTCTCCTGCCAGCTGGTGCATAACTGAACGCATTAAACAGCTTCCATAGTGTATAAGCTCTCCTGCCAGCTGGTGCATAACTGAACGCATTAAACAGCTTCCATAGTGTATAAGCTCTCCTGCCAGCTGGTGCATTACACCATGAGTATTCTACATATAATTACTGAATGCATTGAACAGCTTCCATAGTGTATAAGCTATCCTGCCACTGGGTGCATTACACCATGAGTATTCTGCATATAATAACTGAACGCATTGAACAGCTTCCATAGTGTATAAGCTCTCCTGCCAGCGGGTGCATTACACCATGAGTATTCTGCATATAATAACTGAACGCATTGAACAGCTTCCATAGTGTATAAGCTCCCCTGCCAGCTGGTGCATAACTGAACGCATTAAACAGCTTCCATAGTGTATAAGCTCTCCTGCCAGTTGGTGCATTACACCATGAGTATTCTGCATATAATAACTGAACGCATTGAACAGCTTCCATAGTGTATAAGCTCTCCTGCCAGCTGGTGCATAACTGAATGCATTAAACAGCTTCCATAGTGTATAAGCTCTCCTGCCAGCTGGTGCATAACTGAACGCATTAAACAGCTTCCATAGTGTATAAGTTCTCCTGCCAGCGGGTGCATTACACCATGAGTATTCTGCATATAATAACTGAACACATTGAACAGCTTCCATAGTGTATAAGCTCCCCTGCCAGCTTGTGCATTACACCATGAGTATTCTGCATGTAATAACTGAACGCATTGAACAGCTTCCATAGTGTATAAGCTCTCCTGCCAGCTGGTGCATTACACCATGAGTATTCTGCATATAATAACTGAACGCATTGAACAGCTTCCATAGTGTATAAGCTCTCCTGTCAGCTGGTGCATAACTGAACACATTGAACAGCTCCCATAGTGTATACGCTCTCCTGCCAGCGGGTGCATTACACCATGAGTATTCTGCATATAATAACTGAACGCATTGAACAGCTCCCATAGTGTATAAGCTCTCCTGCCAGCGTGTGCATTACACCATGAGTATTCTTCATATAATAACTGAACGCATTGAACAGCTTCCATAGCGTATAAGCTCTCCTGCCAGCTGGTGCATTACACCATGAGTATTCTGCATATAATAACTGAACGCATTGAACAGCTTCCATAGTGTATAAGCTCTCCTGCCAGCTGGTGCATTACACCATGAGTATTCTGCATATAATAACTGAACACATTGAACAGCTTCCATAGTGTAAGCTCTCCTGCCAGCTGGTGCATTACACCATGAGTTTTCTGCATATAATAACTGAACGCATCGAACAGCTTTCATATATAGAGCAGTAAACAATCAGCTTAGATCCATCTCGGATCGTAAAGACGCAAAGGCAATCGTACCTTATCGCTGGAGAAGAATACAAGAACTATGAAAGGTAACGCTTGGAGTCTTAAATCTCTAACCCTTTCTTCTATCCTAGTCACTATCCAGCACTCTTAATCAGAGCATTTATATACTTGTATCCTCGAAGTTGTTAAGTAATCCTAGACTGAAATTCTGCTAAAGTTATAATGACAAAATAAGATATGGGGAGACCAGTAACCATCCTCTCAACTCTGGGTCTCCCCATAAGAACTTTTCAAACTTATAATCTTTAGGTAACAAATTACAGTAAAGATCTCGTACAAGAATAGCTAATATATGCACCGTTTCACAGATTTGCTGAGAAAATTATAAAAACAATCTCGAGAAAAGGTGAATGGAAATACATTAATAATTCAAGCAACCTTGTCAAACCGAGATCCAAAAAAACAGATACAAGCGTGAGTGGACTTATATTAACTAACCTTATATCTAAGGTCCTCTTTTTCATAAATAATAAAAGTATGGCATTATTCAGAGAATGCTCACCATTTAAATTTAAAAAAAAGTTTTTGGTTTTTTACTTATTTTCTTTTTGGGCTTAGAATCTCTCCTGAGGAACCACAGCCACAACTGTGGGGAAACACGTGTTGGGAGATTTGTTACTCACCACTCCGTAAATAGGTCAGGAAGATAGATAGATGACCTTGGAGATGATATGTACACAGGAATCGATATTTAGCCTCCAATTCCAGCTCCCCTGAGTACAAGACTCAGGCTTCCTCAAGAGAGGGGCTCTTCTTTACTACGTACCTCTCTGCTGTTTCTATTGGAACAGGCAGACATGTCAGTTGAATAAAAGAGTGGGGAGAACACACACCGCCAATACCCAAGATGCAAAGGAATACAAAGATATTAGACAGTGCTGAGAAAACAAGAAAGCAATCAAGCACAGTATGGGAAAGGAAATACCTAGGCAGGGATTGGAATCAAACTTTCCCTGGAATGGACCTACAAGTAAAGAAGTAAACCCAAATGAGTGAATTAATCTAATGGATTCTTCCTATAGAGAGTTTTATTTATTATTATTTTTTTATTGTATTTGGTTAAAAACCTTTACAAAATAAATTTTATACAAAGTACATTTTTCTTTACGCATACAAATACCAAAACATGGATTTCAAAAATACCAAACAAATTCGCATGATAAAACAGTCCAATTCTTCACATAACAGATACCACTTGGCTAAAAAAGACGTCTTATCTTTCAATGCACTCCATCAATTTTGTGTCAATGGTCATTAGAACCGGTAATAATCTCAATATTAACTTTGTGCTTTCACCCAGCATACATCTACTCCATAAGGTTTCACAAGACAGGTTAGAGTTGGCGATCATATAGTCACCAAACCTAGTATGTCTCAGATCTTCAAAATATTTGCAATAGATCACTAGGTGTTTAAGAGTCTCAAGTATGGACAACTCTTTGCAAAATCGACAGGAGCCATTTTTAGATTCAGTTTCACTAGTACCCCATTTACACAAACGTTCATTAGTATAAAACAAGTTAAGTTTAAATCGTAGATATGAATTACGACCCGAGGCTGAAGGAAACCTCATTATGTATCCTGGCCTATCACCCATTTTTCTTCTGAACCGGGCATACTCATAGTAAGATCGATAGGACACAATTCTATCACATTGGCAGCTCCAATAGTAAAAGTATAATTTTTGTTTACAACTAGGAAGACCTAACATTAGGTCCTCCTTCAAAATCCCTAGAAGAGCCATTAGATCATTCATTGTTTCAGCGTATTTAGACAGTGATCTCATGCAACCCAAAGCAAGATGCTCTTTCAAGTCTTCGTACAATGAATTGGCAGGAGGAGTCAACATGTTAACATAGTTATTCAAGAGCCTCCAATTCCGTTTAGCTGATAATGGAAGAATACCAAGTTCATGCAGAACTATATCATTTGGAACGGATGGAGGAAGCCTTAGCACATTTTTCCAAATACCTCCTTGAAGTGTATCTAAGATGTCGTCTATTTCATATAAACACATATCTAACATGTATAGAATTGAATGTTCCACTTTTAGGATATAAAATTGAAGAACGGGCAGAAGCGAGAACCCACAGTATTTACCCGTGATTAGTCTCATTTGGGAAACCAGGAGTTTAATTTTTTCGCATATTTTATTTCTCCACCATATCTTTGAAAATGAGTTTGATAGGGGATACCCCAAGTATTTGAATTCTTGGATTATAGCAATCCTGGTATCATCCATAAACCATGTGTATGTACAAATCTTTTTGTGACCATCTTTAAACATCAAAATATGGGATTTGGAATGGTTCATTTTCAGGTTATGGGCATTGGCATAGGAGCTGAAAGCATTTAGTTTGTGCTGTAGGCCGAATGGTGTTTTATCAAAAATAAGTATATCATCCGCAAAGCCAATATAGTTCAATTTGGTTCGACCAATTCGAATTGGGTAAATCACTTCATTTGACCAACATTTCTCAATATCACAGCTATACAAGTTGAACAATACGGCCGCTAGAGTACACCCCTACACCCCTGCTTTAGCCCCACCTAAGATGGTATTCGTCCAGTTAGCATACCTTCCTTGTTAAGGCGCACTCTATAAGTGGTGTCAGTATGGAGTAGGTGTATTAGCGTTATAAGATATTCAGGGAATCCCAACACCTTCATCTTTAACCACAGAAGATTCCTTACCACAGTATCGAATGCAGAGCTCAAGTCAAGAGCAGCCATGTAAACTGCACCCGAGTGGTTATGCTTAGAATTCCACTCAATATGGGCGATAATGGTAGCATTAAGAGTGCATCCCATTTGTCAACGAAAGCTAGTCTGGAATTTTGAGAGAGTGACATTAGTTTTCATAAATACTTGGAGTTCTTCCAGAATTAGTTGGCAAAATACCTCAGAGGACGCGTCGGTTAATGCAATGGGGCGAAACTTTCTGGGGTCATCAATAGGTCCTTGTTTGTAAATAGGTATAATATTAACAGAGCACCATGAGCTCGGAATAGATTGGGAAGTAAATACTGCATCAAATTTTTTTTTTCAAGATCATGGCCCACAACTGTATATCTGATCTATAGAGACAAGCTGGAATACCATCAGGTCCCATGGCCTTAGAGGGATTAGATTTCTTAATAGCCCGTGAAATATCTTCTAAGCTCCAAGGGGAGCACATAGGTATACTATTCTGTGTCACCAAATAAGGATGGTTTAGAAACGGTATAGGTAATTCATATTTCTGCCTGAAGTAGCTGGTCCACTGATCGACTGAGATAGCATTTTCTTTCAACCCTTCATTGTTACCATTGATCATTCTTAACAGGGACCACATTTTACGTGTATCATTTTTCAAGATATGATAAATCATATTATAGTTGTCATTCATGTAAAGTTGAGTTTTTAAGTTTTCCACAGCAGTTTTATGTGTAGCTAAGATGGTTTTTCTTTGCATGAAATATTGGGTTGGATCAAGCGACAACCTAGATAATCTACGTAATTTATAATTTCTGGTCTTCTTAAGTTGGAAGATTTCAATATTAAATTTGTGTCAGTGTTGTTTGGCGACTGGCGGCGGTTTTCTGTACTTAGACATTTCCAGCAGGTGGAATTCGATCATTTTGGAGATATACTGGTCAACACCTGCAGGATCCTGGAGAGAATCATACAGACATATGATCAACCCCAAATCAACTCTAATACGCTCAGTAAGTTGATAACATACCGAGGGATTCCATCTGACCGTTAAACCTGTGCGATCATTCTCAACCAACTTTAGGGAGTAAGATGGGGTAAATCCCCAACCCTCTAATTTTAATTTTGTTGAAATGGCATTATGATCACCAAATCCCAAATTCTTAATATGCACACTGTCAGATAAGAGGCAGATATTCGAGGATTTAAAAAAGTGATCAATATGTGAATACAAACCGCCCCTAGACCAAGTGTATGTATAGTTCACTGAATCAGTTGGAATTATATGAATGTCCCAGTTAAGAAAAAACTCCACCCATTTCAACCCGTTCCTGGCCGAGCTAGAGGCGATAGGAAAGGGTTGATATCCCAAATGAAGGTTTTGCTTTAAACATGAAGAATTAAAGTCACCACCAACCACTACACCAACCTCATTATGTCGAGAAAAACACCTTCTAAGATGGAATCAAGAATGTCGGTGATTTCATTAAATGTTATGGTCTATCTATTCCAATAGATGCACAACAGGATAAGGAATTTGCCCTGCAGAGAAACCGGTGCTAATTCTATAGCTATCACATTCGGATCTTTATAAACAAGTTCTGTTGGATATTTACATGCATTACTTACTAAAATAGCAAGACCACCCGACGGTCTACCCTTTTCTCCTCGGGTTGCAGGTTGAGAGTAAGAAACAAAACCATCAAACAACAGTTGGGAGGCATGCATTGTTTACTGGAATAGCAATATTGCCGGAAATTCACATGAGTTTGTGGATCCCCACCATCTATTCAAGTTAGCAAGCCCACAACAGTTCCAGGACAAACATTCAAATGATTGTAAATGAGCAGGGCTAGGGTGGCACCACCGATACAGACGCTGAGTTAGAGTGTGGTAGAGTGTTTAAACCTGATAATACAAAAGCCATTGCTAATAACTGTTTAACCAGATCACCACTAATTTGGGGAGACTGCATTTGCATCGTATTATGGTCAGTGCTGGCTGTGGAAACAGTGGGTTTGTCAAGGAAAATTCTAGCATCAGAATCGGACTGTAATAAAAAGGGGGTCAATCCAATAAATTCAAAGTTTTCTTTTTGTTCCCATACAAGTTTCATAATAAGTCTGGAATAGAACCCACATGTCATCCTGTTATTATATTATATCTATTAGCTAGTCTTACCCAATCAATATCATCTGATACTATGGTTCTCAGACAGGGTATTGTGTGAAATGCTTTTAGAAGAGATGATCGATTCAGAGTTAATTTGCCGTTAATACTGGGGTCACTTTCCCAACCAAGTATATACGGTGGATCAAGGATGGACTCAAGCTCATTATTGTCCACTTTGGGGCTACTATTAGAACTACCAGCCACATTTAAATCAACCAAATCCGTTGTTGCTATAGCATCTTTTTCCTTACAGGACTTAACTTTGAGCGGTGGAGGCATGGTTTATAGTCAAAGAAACGAATAAAAAAATCTCGAAAAAAAATATCGAATTGAAAATCTCGAAAAAAAAATCTCGAATTTTTTTTTAATACGTTTTTATTTCGAAATGGGGGGGTTCCCCCCCAACCACCCTTTTTTCATTTTTTTTAATTTTACCCTTTTTTGTATACTTACCTGAACCCACAAATACATATAAATAAATAAATAAATAATTCGAGATTTTTTTTTCGAGATTTTAAATTCGAGATTTTGGTAATTCGATATTTTTTTTTTGTTTTTTGACCGACCACCGGAGGCATAGGCCCTAGGTCAATTTTTAAGACCTTTGAACCTTCCCGACATCGTAATGGATCCCCACCCAATACACCCAACATCCATGGCTCATCAGAGGAACACTCTGGTGAGTCATTGTCAGCAGGCTGTGGGATACAAGCCCTGGGTATGGTAACCTTACTTTTCCCTTTACAGGCAGAGGTTTGTTTATGGCTTATGGGGTAGAAGTGGGAGAGCGACATTTGCAACCCCCCCCAGAGATGCCTGAAGGGAGTGGACTGGATTGAGGGTTCGAGGAGCATTCGACCCCCCCATTTCTTTTTACACTAACATTTTCATGGATACCCTTTTGTTTTTTTATCCCTATTTGTTTTTTCTTTGCTTTTACTTGGGGGCTTGATATCAAGTAACAGTCTGGATTCGTCATCAAGTTGAGAAAGATTAATCACTGCGTCATTCTCAGGTATGACCGGCATCGCTTTTGTTTGGGCATTTAGCGCGGCCTTCACATGTTTCTTTGCTAAGGCCGATGCTTTAGCTTTCCTTTTCAAAGCTCTGCCAGCTAGTCTTTTTTCCCTGCGGGTTAGAACTGTTATAGGTTTCAATGGGAGATCACTGTCTATAGATTCAGACATTTTTTGGTCTCCCATCATGGAACATTCACCCCCTAGATCAATTAGATCCATCAACTGGGAAGGGCTATCAGGACTTTGGGATATGTTTATGGATTCGATCCCGATGACAGCAGGAGAGATCACTGCTTGAGGTGCTGATGTCTCTATATTCATTCTGTCCAATTGATACTCAATTTTTTGGACAGTGGACAAAACTTTACACAAGTCATCAACAATGACATCAGTCTGTGTACAGTTTGAGATATAAGATCTAGGGTATACAGTACTGGCATAAGAGCATCTTTTCTGCGTAGGTATGTTAAATATGCCATCAAATTGAATGGCACTATCCACCATATCCTTTTTTTTAGATCGTCAATCAGTTAGAGCAGCCACCGCATCACAAGTGAACAGTAAGCCTTCAATTCTGTTAGTTTTATTAGATAAGTCAGCGATTTCTTCTCTCATGATTCCTATTTCATAGTGTGAACGCTCATGTCCCTTATCCAGTAAGTTAAGAATTCTTGATAAAACTGGAAAATCAGGGCTTAGAGATGGTGCATCAAGTGTGATGCTCTCAGAACGGACCTCATTATTAGAGGCATCTTTGTCTTTTCCAATCAGGCTAGATTGGAATTCTTTAATGTCAATGTTCATCCTGTCATTTAGAGCAGTTTGAGCACTAGAAGCTTTAGGGGAATTAACCATGGGTTTATTTAAGGATTAATTTGATTTAAAATCCATTTCCCAGGTCAGTTTGGCCGTTTCACCACTCAAAGTATCGGAATTGCTAATAGGAGCAAGTTTACTTCTAGTACTCAACATAAAAACATCTTCTCTCCCGACCAGTTTCTGATTAACAGGAGTAGATGGTCCAAGAGAAAGACAAATATGTTTGCTTAGCTCTGCTTCAATGGTGGGGCCCATTACTGAGCAATCAACTGTTTCCTCTTTGTAGGAAATGTTGGAGATACTGTATAATCCAATATCGGTACCTTGTTTCGAGTCAATTGCAGGGAGATTACTAGGAGCACTATTATTTAGATCTTTAAGTTCAAATTTAGTGTTCCTCACTGAAGTATCAGCCATATTATCAGAGCAGTGTATCATAGCATTAATATAAAATTTGGGAACAACCCCCATTTCATTGAATACCATGGTTTTTAGGAATGCTGGAATGCACTTATCAGCCCCAGCACCATCTATTGACATTGTAGCTTGATGTACCGATGCAGCCACAAGATCAACAGACGTTGCCTCACTCCCAAAAGTGGCCGGTGTTGTTAACATAGTGGCTTGTTGGATAAATGGAGCCACAAACTCAGCAGACATACCCTCGCTCACAGAAGGGACAGGTATTATAGTTATCGGCTCACGAAGCTTCCGACCACTGCGCAAGCCATTAACCATACTGCGACTTATGTGTCCGGAATACCGCCAAAATAAGCTCTGAGCACACTTGCACTTAGTGTCTAAACACCAAATAGTAACAAACGATCACCGTGAATATATCCCAGCTAAACAAGTAAATTTCATGCAGGTACCCACTAAGGTGTGCGCCTAAGTTGACCAAGAAGTTCTATATATAACAAAACATATCTCAATCCTCAATTTTGCCCCTTACCCCGCCGATCAGCCGAACAGCAAAACAGCAATTGCAGTGCACTTCCGGGGTGCGCGCGCGGGTGCGCGTGCACCCGGGTTAAGAGCACAACGAAGAACGGCGGGCGGATGGGAGGGGGCGGGTCACGCTCGATGAGGATCTGCTTGCAGAAAGAAGAAAAGAACGTAAGTACCTACGAGAGCACTTGCATAACAAACAATGCGAGACACAGTACATACACAGGCTCCTTAGGTAAAAGTACATGCTCCTTATGAAGTTAGAACTAAGGAGACTCAGGAAGAGGCGAAACACAGAGTCCAACGTCCAATGACAACAAGTCCAAAAGTAGGTAGAATGCAGTATAATTACTCTGGAGAATGGAGTCCAGCAGCCCGTTTCGCCGCACTTTGGATGATTTGTTTCCTCTTGTGCATGGGCACCTTCCCGTAGTGGAAAAGGCAGGAGCACGCCAGCGGGTCCCCACAGCAAAACAGCACTTGCAGTGCACTTCCGGGGTGCGTGCGCGGGTGCGCATGCACCCGGGTTAAGAGCACAACAAAGAATGGCGGGCGGATGGGAGGGGGCGGGTCACACTCGATGAGGATTCTGGAGAATGGAGTCCAGCAGCCCGTTCCGCCGCACTTTGGATGATTTGTTTCCTCTTGTGCATGGGCACCTTCCCGTAGTGGAAAAGGCAGGAGCACGCCAGCGGGTCCCCACAGCAAAACAGCACTTGCAGTGCACTATAGAGTTTTAGCCAAAACTACAGACCTGAATTGTGGGACTCTCAAGGGTTAATGATTTCCAGTATTGGAGAAAACGACAGGAAAAAAATAATAAACAGGGAAGTTAGTACAGGGAAGTAAACCCGGGCGGCACGAGGGTCGCGCTAGAGCCGGGTTGGTGCAGGATCAGGAGAGCGTCAATATGCACTTTGAAAATAAGTTTGTTGAGTGTTGTAATTCAATGAATGCCCCAAATCCAGTAGAGAGGAATACCAATAGAGCAGTAGGTAAATAATGTACAATAGTCAGAGATGGCACTGGCAGAAATAGAAGAAAATAAACACAGTTGGTTACCTGAAACACGGACTTCCCAAACGAGGGTTGGAGTAACTGAAGTGTTCCGAATAACTGCTGACGAAGGTGTTGCAAAGACAGCAGGATCAGGGAAGGACAATCCAAGTAAGGTTCCGTGTCAAATACCAGAAGATCACGACAATGATAACGGCGTAGAGAAGGCAGTCCAGGGGCAGACCGGGTCGATACCGTAGCGGTCTAAGAAGTGCCAATGGAATAGGAGACGTAACAAACCAAACGTTCAGGCTAGGGTCGGAACCAGGAGATCAAGTTGGGATTTTGTGACAAGATTTCACAAAGGAAAATGGACGTAACCGCAAATAGTAAGAAACACTAATTAGCAGCAACAAGCCTGCTGGAAGATGATAGTTTTAAACCCGTAAGGGGGGCGTGCCTTGTTGTACGTCCTTCACGTACGAGACATGTCAGCTGACATGGGTTCCGCCGTAGCTTGTACAGACCCCCGGAAACCTGTATCTGCTCCACAAAGGAGCCTGTGAACGGGATGTACACCGCAGGGAAATTTTTCTCTGCCAAAGTGTAACAGCATCCTCCCACAAAGACACCGGCAACCCCCGGGTGGAATGAAAATCTTTCAAAAGATCAGGGTAATGCAAGTTGGACAAAGTTCCCAGGTACGATCCTCAGGCCAGAAACCCTTCCAATCCACCAGATAGAAGACCGTACCCTTAGAGACTTTGCAGTCCAAAATGCGTGAGACCTCGTACTCCTCTTCGCCGTCCACCAAAATCGGTGAAGGACATGTCGGTAGACGAGTAGATCGGACAAAGGGTTTGATCAGAGAGCCGTGAAAGACCGGGTGAATGCGCCAAGAACGTGGCAATGACAACTTGACCTCTGCAGGGTTAATTACATCAGAAATGGTAAAGGGCCCCACAAATTTAGGCAGAAGAGAGCGTTTACCAGCAATCCGTAAGTTACGGGATGACAACCACACCTTCATGCCAATCCGATAGACTGGCACCAGGGAACGATGATCATTCGCGTACTTCTTTGCACGATCTTGAGCCCGAAGCAAGTGACAGCGAACCTCCCAATGAACTTGGTCCAGATCTCTTACGCAATCTCTTGCGGCCGGGTTGGTATCCGGCAAGGTCGGATCAAGCGGGAGTGCTCTAGGGTGGCAACCATACAAGGCAAAGATGGGAGACACCCCGTGGACGTAAGCATAGAATTATTGTATGCAAACTCGGCATAAGGCAATGCAGTGAACCATGACTGTTGAAACTGAAGACATAAGCAGCATAGGAGCTGTTCAATAGTAGCATTGGTTCTTTCAGTCTGCCCATCAGTCTGAGGATGGTATGCCGAGGAATACCTATCCTCAATACCTAGAGAAGCCGTAAGAGTCTTCCAGAATCGTGAGGTAAATTGCGTCCCACGATCGGAAACAATGACAGATGGCAAGCCAAAGAAACTAAATACATTCGTGATGAACAATCTAGCCAGACCAGGAGCTGAGGGCAAACCGGAAGAAGGAATGAACAAAGCAAATTTTGTGAAGTAGTCCACAATCACCCAAATGGTGTTGTGTCCCTGGATGTCAGGCAAGTCAACAATGAAATCCATCGACACCATCTGCCAAGGTTTGAATGGGCTTGGCAGGGGCTGTAACAAACCCACACTTTTGGCTCTGGAGGTCTTACATTGGATGCAAACGGCACATGTTATGATGTAATCCTTTACGTCGCGTGCCATGGAAGGCCACCAAGCCCAACGACGTAATGCCTCGAGGGTTTTCTGGCTTCCTGGATGTGCTGCAAACAGAGAATCATGGGACCACTGGAGAGCCAAGGTCCGAGCCTGACCCGGTGGAACAAAGATGCGTCCTTGAATGAATGGCAAACCTTGAACTAGTTCCAGGTTGAAATCAGCAATTTCTGTTGGATGGGTTGAGACCCTATCAATGATGATTGAACATAAGGACGGTTGAGCAGAACATCCACAAACAACTTTGTTTGGTAGGAGAGGTAGTGCTTCATTTCGCTGGAACTGGTTCCCCCCATGGAGGCGGGAGAGAGTGTCGGCCGAAACATGGGCCTTGGCAGGACGGTAGGTGATAAACTGATATTGTGAAAAAAATAAGTGCCACCGTGCCTGCCTGGCAGTAAGATATTTCATTGATTTGAAAGCTAACAGGCTTCTATGATCCGAGTATACTGTTACTGGTTGTTTTGCCCCCAAGAGGTGATGTCTCCATTCCATAAAGCATCTCTGATGGCTAGGAGTTCACGTTCAGTAATGGGATAATTCCTCTCGTAAGGAGTCAACTTGCGAGAGAAGTAGGCAATGGGATGTATATCCCCGGAAAGAGGACAATGTTGAGACAGGACAGCACCAACTGCATAACCCGAGGCATCAGCCTCCACAAAAAATGGGAGATCAGGATCGGGATGTTTGAGGACAGGCGCGAAAGTGAAAGCGGCTTTTAACTGGTCAAAAGCCTTTTGGGTTTCAGATGACCATACATAAGGCACCTTGGCACTGGTCAGAGAGGTAAGAGGCGCAGAAATCTCTGAAAATCCGTTGATAAAACGCCTATAAAAATTTGCGAAACCCAGAAATGATTGTAGTGATTTGATAGTTTTGGGCTCTGCCCATTCCAAAATGGCACTGATTTTAGATTGACTCATACGAACCCCACTGCTTGTGAGATCGTAACCCAAGAATTCCACCTCTGAAGCATGAAAGATGCATTTTTCGGCTTTTACGAATAAATTGTGATCCCTCAGCCGTTGGAGCACCGTTTTGACATGTAGTACATGGTCTGTCTGGTTTTGCGAATAGATCAAAATATCATCCAGGTAAACTACCACGTACTGATCAAGGATGTCATGGAATATATCATTCATAAATGCGTGGAAGGTGGCCAGTGCGTTACAGAGCCCAAAGGGCATCACCAGGTACTCAAATAAACCGTAACGTGTCTTGAACGCAGTTTCCACTCATCCCCTCTTCTCATACGGATTAAATTGTAGGCCCCTCTGAGATCGAGTTTAGTAAATATTTTTGAGGAACCCAACTGATCAAGGAGAAAAGAGATCAGGGGAAGAGGGTACTGATTTTTTATAGTAGCTGCATTCAAGGCGCGATAGTCAATACAGGGACATAAATCCCCTTCTTTCTTTGGAGCAAAAAAGAGCGGGGATGCAACTGGGGATTTTGAAGGACGAATAAACCCCATGGCAAGAGCCTTGTCTATGTACTCTTTGAGTACTGCATCTTCCTTGAGAGTGAGTGAATACACCCTTCCAGCAGGTATCTTTATCCCTGGTATCAAGTCTATCAGACATTCATAGGCCCGATGTGGAGGTAGAGATTCTGCCATACCTTTGTCAAATACGTCCAAATATTCTGCATAATGAGAAGGAACCATGGACGTGATGTTGTTTGATATTGCTCCAATGTGCATGGTAGAGGATACCAGCGCCCTGGCAGGGCTATCCTGGCTGATTCCAGGCAAGGAAGTGAATTGACTATTGCAAACATTGGAAGGAAACTGGATCTGATATTTCGACCAAATAATGACAGGGTTGTGGAACTGCAGCCATGGAATACCCAGGATGACTTTGTAGGCCGGAGTTTTGATAATATTGAATATCATTTCTGTATGGCCTTCATCAGTGCTCATATGCAATGCAACCGTCTGATGAGTTACCTTTCCAGAGACAAGGATCAAACCGTTCACTGCATTAACAGTTTCAGGTATGGTTTTGCGAATTAGCGGTATGCCTGACATAGAGGTAAAGCATTGGTCAACATAGTTACCGGTTGCTCCCGAATCTATCACTGCCATTGCCTGAAACGAACGATCTTGGTTCAAAGAAAATGTAACAGGAAGGCGGACCAGCTGAACCGGATTCTGTATCTGAGAGTCCAAAGGTGGTCCTCCCGACATAGGGACTCCATCTACTGTCGGGATTTGGCGTTTCCCGCCTTTCTCTTCGGTTATTTTGGGACACTCGGGCAGCAGATGATCAGAGGCCCCACAATACATGCAAAGATTGTGAGATCTGCGGTATTCTCTTTGATCAGGTGTGAGTGGACCCCTAACCACACCGATCTGCATAGGTTCTAGTGCAGGAAGTGTCGAGGGTGAAGCATCCGCAGGGGCTGAGGCGAATAGAGCAGGTTTCTTCTCTCCATGCCTTTCAGCTTTACAGGCATCAATCTGAAGGACTAAATCAAGCATTTCCCCGAATGCTGTGGGAACCACTGGGACAGTGGAGAGAATGTCCTTTAGTTCATCAGAGAGACCTTGATAGAAGACTGCAGTCTTCTTTTCTTCGGGCCAATCTGTTTCCGCTGCCAGCTGATTAAAGCGAGCCATATACACCAATAGAGAATTGTTCCCTTGTCGACACTTCAACAGTTCCAAGTCGGTAGCTTGAGTAGTATAACGTGTATCAAATACTTTACTCATCATACCTAAAAGGGCATTGCAATTGTAGAGAACATGACTATTTGATTCGAACAATGGATTTGCCTCGGCAGCAGCGGTGCCACCCAAATGTGACAAAACAAAAGCTGCCTTAGTCGTGGAAGTAGGGAACGAAGCAGGACGACACAAGAAGTGCAACTTGCAGTGATTAATGAAGGTCCTGCATTGTTTAGGATCACCCAGGAAGCGTTCCGGAGGAGCCAGAGGAAACTGGGTGGTAAGCATGATAGGATTTGATTCCTGTGCGGGAGCTGGAAAGCCGGACCCCGAAGCAGTAGCACCAGTGCCTGAGGCTGGGGTAGTTACCAAGGCCTGGATAGCATCCATACGTTGACGTAAAGCCTCTTGTGCATTGGTCAAGTCGGTTCATAGATCTGTGACCATTTCCACGATCTGATTCAACACATCACTGGTCTCCGTGGACATTATTAGGCTGCTAATTCTGTTACTCACCGCTCCGTAAATAGGTCAGGAAGATAGATAGATGACCTTGGAGACGATATGTACATAGGAATCGATATTCAGCCTCCAATTCCAGCTCCCCTGAGTACAAGACTCAGGCTTCCTCAAGAGAGGGGCTCTTCTTTACAACGTACCTCTCTGCTGTTTCTATTGGAACAGGCAGAGATGTCAGTTGAATAAAAGAGCGGGGAGAACACACACCACCAATACCCAAGCTGCAAAGGAATACAAAGATATTAGCCAGTGCTGAGAAAACAAGTAAGCAATCAAGCACAGTATGGGACAGGAAATACCTAGGCAGGGATTGGAGTGGAACTTTCCGCGGAATGGACCTACAAGTAAAGAAGTAAACACAAATGAGTGAACTAATCTAATGGATTCTTCCTATAGAGAGTTTCAGCCCAAACTACAGAGCGGAATTGTGGGACTCTCAAGGGTTAATGATTTCCAGGATTGGAGAAAACGACAGGAAAAAATAATAAACAGGGAAGTTAGTACAGGGAAGTAAACCCGGGCGGCACCAGGGTCACGCTAGAGCCGGGTTGGTGCAGGATCAGGAGAGCGTCAATATGCACTTTGAAAATAAGTTTGTTGAGTGTTGTAATTCAATGAATGTCCCAAATCCAGTAGAGAGGAATACCAATAGAGCAGTAGGTAAATAATGTACAATAGTCAAAGATGGCACTGGCAGAAATAGAAGAAAATAAACACAGTTGGTTACCTGAAACACAGACTTCCCAAACGAGGGTTGGAGTAACTGAAGTGTTCCGAATAACTGCTGACGAAGGTGTTGCAAAGACAGCATGAGCAGGGAAGGACAATCCAAGTAACGTTCCGTGTCAAATACCAGAAGATCACGACAATGATAAGGGTGTAGAGAAGGCAGTCCAGGGGCAGTCCGGGTCGATACCGTAGTGGTCTAAGAAGTGCCAATGGAATAGGAGACGTAACAATCCAAAAGTTCGGGCGAGGGTCGGAACCAGGAGATCAAGTTGGGATTTCGTGACAAGATTTCATGAAGGAAAACTGACATAACCGAAAATAGTAAGAAACACTAATTAGCAGCAACAAGCACGCTGGAAGATGGTAGTTTTAAACTCGTAAGGGGGGTGTGCCTTGTTGTACGTCCTTCACGTACGAGATGTGTCAGCTGACACGGGTTCCGCCGTAGCTTGTACAGACTCCATGGCTACCTCTATCTGCTCCGTAAAGGAGCCTGTGAATGGGACGTACACCGCAGGGAAGTTTTTCTCTGCCGAAGTGTAACAAGATTATGCGACCAATGTGAAACTATACAAATGTGTTATCCAATCATTGAAAAGAAGAAATTGTATACATATGTATGAAGTAAATACTTATTGCAAATATGCATTAAGGACACAACAATATCTGAATGTATGAATTGAATACAAAGAAGAAACTTACAACTTGTAAAATAAACGAATCAAATCAGATTGAAAAATTGATTGCATTTCTCTCTGGGGATCGCACAACACTAGAGCACCAACCACAAAAGATACTAGCTTCCATAGCGTATAAGCTCTCCTGGCAGCTGGTGCATTACACCATGAGTATTCTGCATATAATAACTGAACACATTGAACAGCTTCCATAGTGTATAAGCTCTCCTGCCAGCTGGTGCATTACACCATGAGTATTCTGCATATAATTACTGAACGCATTGAACAGCTTCCATAGTGTATAAGCTCTCCTGCCAGCTGGTGCATTACACCATGAGTATTCTGCATATAATAAATGAACGCATTGAACCGCTTCCATAGTGTATAAGCTCTCCTGCCAGCTGGTGCATTACACCATGAGTATTCTGCATATAATAACTGAACACATTGAACAGCTTCCATAGTGTATAAGCTCTCCCGCCAGCTGGTGCATTACACCATGAGTATTCTGCATATAATTACTGAACACATTGAACAGCTTCCATAGTGTATAAACTCTCCTGCCAGCTGGTGCATTACACCATGACAACGAGGCGTTCTTCCCCTTCTTTACTGCAGCTAGCAAAACATGACGATGAACCCGTAAGGAACATGTATGTTTGCTGTGGGTTTTATCTCCCATGTCCCTTCCACTGACGTTAATGTGAGTGCCTCCAGTTCAAAGCGCACTTGTTTTCTGTCTGCAGCTAGACTGCACTTTTGGGTTGAAGGAGGCGAGGGCATTTTAAATGCATAGCCGGCTACCTACTGAACTCGCAGTACTGTGCTACCCATGCCGGGTACAGCGTTCTGCTGCTCTTGCAGTACTGCGCTACCCACGCCAAGTAGAGCGTTCCACTGCCCTCACAGCACTGCGCTACCCACACCCGGTACAGCATTCTGCTGCTTTCACAGTACTGCGCTACCGACGCACTGGTACAGCGTTCCGCTGCTCTTGCAGTACTGCGCTACCCATGCCTGGTATAGCCTTCCGCTGCTCCTGCAGTACAGCGCTACCCACACCCGGGAGAGCGTTCCACTGCTCTCGCAGTACTGCGCTACCCACATCCGGTACAGCATTCCGCTGCTCTCGCAATACTGCGCTACCTACATCTGGTACAGTGTTCCACTGCTCTCGCAGCACTGCGCTACCCACATCCGGTACAGCATTCCACTGCTCTCGCAGTACTGCGCTACCCACATACGGTACAGTGTTCCACTGCTCTCGCAGCACTGCGCTACCCACATTCTGTACAGCATTCCGCTGCTCTGGCAGTACTGTGCTACCTACATCCGGTACAGTGTTCCACTGTTCTCGCAGCACTGCGCTACCCATATCCGGTACAGCATTCTGCAGCTCTCGCAGTACTGCGCTACCCACATCCGGTACAGCATTCCGCTGCTCTCGCAGTACTGCACTACCCATGCCCGGTACAGCATTCCGCTGCTCTCGCAGTACTGCACTACCCATGCCCGGTACAGCGGTCCGCTGCTCTTGCAGTACTGTACTACCCATGCCCGGTACAGTGTTCCATTGCTCTTGCAGTACTGCGCTACCCACACACGGTACAGCGTTCCGCTGCTCTTGCAGTACTGCCCTACCCATGCCCAGTACAGTGTTCCGCTGCTCTTGCAGTACTGCACTACCCACACCCGGTACAGCATTCCACTGCTCTCGTAGTACTGCACTACCCACGCCCGGTAGAGTGTTCCACTGCTCTCGGAGCACTGCGCTACCCATGCCCGGTACAGCGTTCCGGTGCTCTTGCAGTACTGCGCTACCCACTCCCGGTAGAGCGTGCGACTGCTCTCAGAGCACTGCGCTACCCACATCCGGTACAGCATTCCGCTGCTCTCGCAGTACTACGCTACCAACATCCGGTACAGTGGTCCACTGCTCTCGCAGCACTGCACTACCAACATCCGGTACAGCATTCCGCTGCTCTCGCAGTACTGCGATACCCACACTCGGTAGAACATTCCAGGGCTCTCGCAGCACCACACTACCCACATTCGGTACAGCATTCCGCTGCTCTTGCAGTACTGCGCTACCTACATCCGGTACAGTGTTCCACTGCTCTCGCAGCACTGCGCTACCCACATCTGGTACAGCATTCCGCTGCTCTCGCAGTACTATGCTACCCACATCCGGTACAGCAATCCACTGCTCTCGCAGTACTGCGCTACCCATGCCCGGTACAGTGTTACGCTGCTGTTGCAGTACTGCGCTACACAAACACGGTACAGAGTTCCGCTGCTTTCAAAGTACTGCGCTTCCATGCCTGGTACAGTGTTCCACTGCTCTTGCAGTACTGCGCTACCCACACACGGTACAACGTTCTGCTGCTATCGCAGTACTGCGCTACCGACGCCCAGTAGAGCATTCCACTGCTCTCACAGTACTGCGCTACCCATGCCTGGTACAGCATTCTGCTGCTCTTGCAGTACTGTGCTAACCACACCCGTTACAGCGTTCTGCAGCTCTTGCAATACTGCGCTACCCACACCTGGTACAGCGTTCTGCTGCTCTCGCAGTACTGCGCTACCCACATCCAGTACAGCGTTCCACTGCTCTCGCAGTACTGTGCTACCCGCGCCCGGTAGAGCGCTGCGCTGCTCTCGCACTACTGCACTACCCATGCCTGGTACAGTGTTCCACTGCTCTTGAAGTACTGTGCTACCCACACCCGGTAGAGCGTTCCGCTGCTCTCGCAGTACTGCGCTACCTACATCTGGTACAGTGTTCCACTGCTCTCGCAGCATTGCACTACCCACATCCGGTACAGCATTCCGCTGCTCTCACAGTACTGCGCTACCCACATCCGGTACAGTGTTCCACTGCTCTCGCAGCACTGCGCTACCCACATCCGGTACAGCATTCCGCTGCTCTGGCAGTACTGCGCTACCTACATCTGGTACAGTGTTCCACTGCTCTCGCAGCACTGCGCTACCCACATCCGGTACAGCATTCTGCAGCTCTCACAGTAATGCGCTACCCACATGCGGTACAGCATTCCACTGCTCTCGCAGTACTGTGCTACCCATGCCCAGTACAGCGTTCCGATGCTCTCACAGTACTGCGCTACCCATGCCCGGTACAGCGGTCGGCTGCTCTTGCAGTACTGCACTACCCACACCCAGTACAGCATTCCGCTGCTCTTGCAGTACTGAGCTACCCACACATGGTACAGCGTTCCGCTGCTCTTGCAGTACTGCCCTACCCATGCCCGGTACAGCGTTCCACTGCTCTTGCAGTACTGCACTACCCACACCCGGTACAGCGTTCCTCTGCTCTCACAGTACTGCGCTACCCATGCCCGGTAGAGCGTTCCACTGCTCTCGGAGCACTGCGCTACCCATGCCGGGTACAGCTTTCCGGTGCTCTTGCAATACTGCACTACCCACACCCGGTAGAGCATTCCACTCCTCTCGGAGCACTGCGCTACCCACATCCGGTACAGCATTCCGCTGCTCTTGCAGTACTACGCTACCAACATCCGGTACAGTGTTCCACTGCTCTCGCAGCACTGCACTACCCACATCCATTACAGCATTCCGCTGCTCTCGCAATACTGCGCTACCCATGCCCGGTACAGTGTTCCAGTGCTTTTGCAGTACTGCGCTACACACACACAGTACAGTGTTCCACTGCTCTCGCAGTACTGTGCTACCCATGCCCGGTACAGCACTCTGCTGCTCTTGCAGTACTGTGCTTCCCACACCCAGTACAGCGTTCTGCAGCTCTTGTAGTACTGCGCTACCCATGCCCGGTACAGCAGTCCGCTGCTCTTGCAGTACTGCGCTACCCACACCCGGTACAGCGTTCTGCAGCTCTTGCAGTACTGCACTACCCACACCCGGTACAGCGTTCTGCTGCTCTCACAGTACTGTGCTACCCACATCCAGTACAGTGTTCCACTGCTCTCGCAGTACTGCGTTACCCATGCCCGGTAGAGCGCTGCGCTGCTCTCGCACTACTGCACTTCCCATGCCCGGTACAGCGTTCCGCTGCTCTTGAAGTACTACCCTACCCACACCTGGTACAGTGTTCCGCTGCTCTCGCAGTACTGCGGTACACACACACAGTACAGTATTCCGCTGCTCTCGCAGTACTGTGCTACCTACGCCCGGAACAGCGTTCCACTGCTCTCGCAGTACTACGCTACACACACACGGTACAGCGTTTCCGTGGCTCTCGAAGTAGTGCGCTACCCATGCCCGGTACAGTGTTACGCTGCTCTTGCAGTACTGTGCTACCCACACACGGTGCAGCGTTCTGTTGCTCTCGCAGTACTGCGCTACCAATGCCCGGTACACCGTTCCGCTGCTCTTGCAGTACTGCGCTACACACATCCGGTACAATATTCCGCTGCTTTCGCAGTACTGCGCTGCCCACACCCGGTACAGTGCTCCACTGCTCTCGCAGTACCGTGCTACACACACACGGTACAGCGTTTCCGCTGCTCTTGCAGTACTGCGCTACCTACACCCGGAACAGCATTGCGCTGCTCTCGCAGCACTGCGCTACCCATGCACAGTACAGCATTCTGCTCCTCTCACAGTACTCCGCTACCAATGCCCGGTACAGTGTTCCGCTGCTCTCGCAGTACTGCGTGACACACACACGGTACAGTGTTCCGCTGCTCTCGCAGTACTGTGCTAACCATGCCTGGTACAGTGTTCCACTGCTCTCGCAGTACTGCGCTACCCACACCCAGAACAGTGTTCCGCTGCTCTCGCAGCACTGTACTACCCATGCCCGGTACTGTATTCCGCTACTCTCGTCCTACTGCCCTAGCCACACCCGGTATAGTGTTCTGCTGCTCTTGCAGTACTGCACTACCCATGCCCGGTAGAGTGTTCTGCTGCTCTCGTAGTACTGCGCTACCCACATCCAGTACAGCGTTCCACTGCTCTCGCAGTACTGCACTACCCACACCCGGTACAGTGTTCTGCTGCTCTTGCAGTACTGCACTACCCACGCCCGGTAGAGCACTGCGCTGCTCTCGCAGTACTGCGCTACCCATGTCCTGTACAGCGTTCCGCTGATCTTGCAGTACTGCACTACCCACACCCGGTACAGTGTTCTGCTGCTCTCACAGTACTGCGCTACCCATGCCTGGTACAGCGTTCTGCTGCTCTTGCAGTACTGCGCTACCGACACCCGGCACAGCGTTCTGCTGCTCTCACAGTACTGCGCTACCCATGCCTGGTAGAGCATTGCACTGCTCTCGCAGTACTGCGTTACCCACGCCCGGTAGGGCATTCCGCTGATATCGCAGTACTGTGCTACCCACATACAGCAGAGTGTGCCGCTGCACTCGCAGTACTGTGCTAACCATGCCCGGTACAGCATTCTGCTGCTCTTGCAGTACTGCGCTACCCTTGCCCGGTACAGCGTTCCGTTGCTCTCGCAGTACTGCGCTACCCACACCCGGTACAGTGTTCCGCTGCTCTTGCAGTACTGCACTACCCATGCCAGGTAGAGCTTTCCGCTGCTCTCGCAGTACTGCACTACCCATGCCCGGTAGAGCGTTCCGCTGCTCTTGCAGTACTATGCTACCAATGCCCAGTTCAGCGTTCCACTGCTCTCGCAGTACTGTGCTACCCACACCCAGTAGAGCATTCACTGCTCTCGCAGTACTTTGCTACATATGCCTAGTAGAGCATTCCGCCACTCTCACAGTACTATGCTAACAATGCCCAGTACAGCATTCCACTGCTCTCGCAGCACTGTGCTACCCATGCCCGGTACAGCGTTCCGATGCTCTCGCAGTACAACGCTAACCATGGCAGTACAACATTCCGCTGCTGTTGCAGTACTGCGCTACCCACACCCGGTACAGCGTTCTGCTGCTCTTGCAGTAATGCGCTACCCATGCCCGGTTGAGCTTATGCTGCTCTTGTGTACTGCGCTACCCACTTCCGGTACAGCGTTCCACTGCTCTCGCAGTACTGCGCTACCCTTGCCCGGTACAGCGTTCCGCTGATCTCACAGTACTGCGCTACCCATGCCTGGTAGAGCATTGCACTGCTCTCGCAGTACTGCGTTACCCACGCCCGGTAGGGCATTCTGCTGATATCGCAGTACTGTGCTACCCACATACAGCCGAGTGTGCCGCTGCACTCGCAGTACTGTGCTAACCATGCCTGGTACAGCATTCTGCTGCTCTTGCAGTACTGCGCTACCCATGCCCGCTACAGCGTTCCGCTGCTCTCGCAGTACTGCGCTACCCACACCCGGTACAGTGTTCTGCTGCTCTTGCAGTACTGCACTACCCATGCCAGGTAGAGCGTTCCGCTGCTCTCGCAGTACTGCACTACCCATGCCCGGTAGAGCGTTCCGCTGCTCTTGCAGTACTACGCTACCAATGCCCAGTTCAGCGTTCCACTGCTCTCGTAGTACTGTGCTACCCACACCCAGTAGAGCATTCACTGCCCTCGCAGTACTTTGCTACCCATGCCAGTAGAGCATTCCGTCACTCTCACAGTACTACGCTACCAATGCCCAGTACAGCGTTCCACTGCTCTCGCAGCACTGTGCTACCCATGCCCGGTACAGCGTTCCGATGCTCTCGCAGTACTACGCTAACCATGGCAGTACAGCATTCCACTGCTGTTGCAGTACTGCGCTACCCACACCCGGTACAGCGTTCTGCTGCTCTTGCAGTAATGCGCTACCCATGCCCGGTTGAGCTTATGCTGCTCTTGCAGTACTGCGCTACCCACATCCAGCACAGCGTTCCACTGCTCTTGCAGTAGTGCGCTACCCACGCCCGGTAGAGCGTTCCACTGCTCCTGCAGTACTGCACTACCCACACCCAGGAGAGCGTTCCACTGCTCTCGCAGCACTGCACTACTCGCATCAGTTACAGCATTCCACTGCTCTCGCAGTATTGTGCTACCTACATCCGGGACAGTGTTCCACTGCTCTCGCAGCACTGCGCTACCCACATCTGGTACAGCATTCTGCTGTTCCCGCAGTACTGCTCTACCCATGCCCAGTACAGCGTTCCGCTGCTCTTGCAGTATTGCACTACCTACGCCCGGTAGAGCGTTCCGCTGCTCCTGCAGTACTGCACTACCCACACCCGGGAGAGCGTTCCACTGCTCTAGCAGCACTGCGCTACACACATCCGGTACAGCCTTCCACTGCTCTCGCAGTACTGTGCTACCTACATTCAGTACAGCATTCCGCTGCTCTCGCAGTACTGCGCTACCTACATCCGGTACAGTGTTACACTGCTCTCACAGCACTGCGCTACCCACATCCGGTAGAGCATTCCGCTGCTCTCGCAGTACTGCGCTACCCACATCCAGTACAGTGTTCAACTGCTCTCGCAGCACTGCGCTACCCACATTCGGTACAGCATTCCACTGCTCTCGCAGTACTGTGCTACCTACATTCAGTACAGCATTCCGCTGCTCTCGCAGTACTGTGCTACCTACATCCGGTACAGTGTTCCACTGCTCTCACAGCACTGCGCTACCCACATCCGGTAGAGCATTCCGCTGCTCTCGCAGTACTGCGCTACCCACATCCAGTACAGTGTTCAACTGCTCTCGCAGCACTGCGCTACCCACATTCGGAACAGCATTCCACTGCTCTCGCAGTACTGCACTACCCATGCCCGGTAGCACGTTCCACTGCTCTCGCAGCACTGAGCTACCCACATCCGGTACAGCATTCCACTGCTCTCGTAGTACTGCACTACCCACATCCGGTACAGTGTTACGCTGCTCTCACAGCACTGCGCTACCCACATCCGGTACAGCATTCTGCAGCTCTCACAGTACTGCGCTACCCACATCTCGTACAGCATTCCGCTGCTCTCGCAGTACTGCGCTACCCATGCTGGGTACAGCGTTCCGCTGCTCTCGCAGTACTGCACTACACACACATGGAACAGCGTTCTGCTGCTCTCCAGAACTGCGCTACCCATGCCCGGTACAGTGTTCCGCTGCTCTTGCAGTACTGCGCTTCCCACACTCGGTACTGCATTCCCTGCTTTCGCAGTAAAGCGCTACCCACGCCCGGCAGAGCGTTCCACTGCTCTCGGAGCACTGCGCTACTCACATCCGGTGCAGCATTCCGCTGCTCTCGCAGTACTACGCTACCCACACACGGTACAGTGTTCCGCTGCTCTTGCAGTACTGTGCTAACCATGCCCGGTACAGTGTTCCACTGCTCTCGCAGTACTGTGCTACCCATGCCCGGTACTGCATTCCGCTACTCTTGTCCTACTGCGCTACCCACACCCGGTACTGTGTTCTGCTGCTCTTGCAGTACTGCACTACCCATGCCCGGTAGAGTGTTCTTCTGCTCTCGTAGTACTGCGCTACCCAAATCCAGTACAGCGTTCCACTGCCCTCGCAGTACTGCGCTACCCACGCCCGGTAGAGCACTGCGCTGCTCTTGCAGTACTGCGCTACCCATGTCCTCTACAGCGTTCTGCTGCTCTTGCAGTACTGTGCTACCCACACCCGGTACATCGTTCCACTGCTCTCACAGTACTGCGCTACCCATGCCCGGTAGAGCATTGCATTGCTCTCGCAGTACTGCGCTACCCACGCCCGGTAGGGCATTCCGCTGATCTCACAGTACTGTGCTACCGACATACAGCAGAGTGTTCCGCTGCTCTCGCAGTACTGTGCTAGCCATGCCCGGTACAGCGTTCTGCTGCTCTCGCAGCACTGCACTACCCACACCCAGGAGAGCGTTCCACTGCTCTCGCAGCACTGCACTATCCGCATCGGTTACAGCATTCCGCTGCTCTCGCAGTACTGTGCTACCTACATCCGGGATAGTGTTCCACTGCTCTTGCAGCACACTGCGCTACCCACATCCGGTACAGCATTCCGCTGCTCTTGCAGTACTGCTCTACCCATGCCCAGTACAGCGTTCTGCTGCTCTCGTAGTACTGCACTACCTACGCCCGGTAGAGCGTTCCGCTGCTCCTGCAGTACTGCACTACACACATCCGGGAGAGCGTTCCACTGCTCTCGCAGCACTGCGCTACACACATCCGGTACAGCATTCCACTGCTCTCGCAGTACTGTGCTACCTACATTCGGTACAGCATTCCGCTGCTCTCGCAGTACTGCGCTACCTACATCCGGTACAGTGTTCCACTGCTCTCGCAGCATGCGCTACCCACATCCGGTAGAGCATTCCGCTGCTCTCGCAGTACTGCACTACCCACATCCGGTACAGTGTTCCACTGCTCTCGCAGCACTGCGCTACCCACATTTGGTACAGCATTCCACTGCTCTCGCGGTACTGCACTACCCACACCCGGTAGCGCGTTCCACTGCTCTTGCAGCACTGTGCTACCCACATCCGGTACATCATTGCACTGCTCTCACAGTACTGCACTACCCACATCCGGTACAGTGTTCCACTGCTCTCGCAGCACTGCGCTACCCACATCCGGTACAGCATTCTGCAGCTCTCACAGTACTGCGCTACCCACATCTGGTACAGCATTCCGCTACTCTCGCAGTACTGTGCTACCCATGCCCGGTACAGCGTTCTGCTGCTCTTGCAGTACTGCGCTACACACACATGGTACAGCGTTCCGCTGCTCTCCCAGAACTGCGCTACCCATGCCCGGTACAGTGTTCCGCTGCTCTCGCAGTACTGCGCTACCCACGCCCGGCAGAGCATTCCACTGCTCTCGGAGCACTGCGCTACCCACATCCGGTACAGCATTGCACTGCTCTCGCAGTACTGCACTACCCACACACGGTAAAGTGTTCCGCTGCTCTCGCAGTACTGTGCTAACCATGCCCGGTACAGTGTTCCACTGCTCTCGCAGTACTGTGCTACCCACGCCCGGAACAGCGTTCTGCTGTTCTCGCAGCACTGCACTACCCATGCCCGGTACTGCTTTCTGCTACTCTCCTCCTACTGCGCTACCCACACCCGGTACTGTCTTCTGCTGCTCTTGCAGTTCTGCACTACCCATGCCCGGTAGAGTGTTCTGCTGATCTCGTAGTACTGCGCTACCCACATCCAGTACAGCATTCCACAACTCTCGCAGTACTGCGCTACCCATGCCCGGTAGAGCACTGCGCTGCTCTTGCAGTACTGTGCTACCCATGTCCTGTACAGCGTTCCGCTGCTCTTGCAGTACTGCACTACCCACACCCGGTACAGTGTTCTGCTGCTCTCACAGTACTGCGCTACCCATGCCCGGTAGAGCATTGCACTGCTCTCGCAGTACTGCGCTACCCACGCCCGGTAGGGCATTCTGCTGATCTTGCAGTACTGTGCTACCCACATACAGCAGATGTTCCGCTGCTCTCACAGTACTGTGCTAGCCATGCCCGGTACAACGTTCTGCTGCTCTCGCGGTACTGGACTACCCATGCCTAGTACAGCGTTCTGCTGCTCTTGCAGTACTGCGCTACCCACACCCGGTACAGTGTTCCGCTGCTCTTGCAGTACTGCACTACCCATGCAAGGTAGAGCGTTCCGCTGCTCTCGCAGTACTGCGCTACCCACATCCGGTACAGCGTTCCACTGCTCTCGCAGTACTGTGCTACCCACGCCCGGTAGAGCGTTCGCTGCTCTCGCAGTACTGTGCTACCCACACCCAGTAGAGCGTTCACTGCTCTCGCAGTACTTTGCTACCCATGCCCAGTAGAGCATTCCACCACTCTCACAGTACTGCGCTCCCCATGCCCGGTAGAGCATTCGGCTGCTCGCTCAGTACTGCGCTACCGATGCCCAGTACAGCGTTCCACTGCTCTCACAGCACTGTGCTACCCATGTCCGGTACAGAGTTCCGCTGCTGTTGCAGTACTGCGCTACCCACACCCAGTGCAGTGTTCTGCTGCTCTTGCAGTACTGCACTACCCATGCCCAGTTGAGCTTACGCTGCTCTTGCAGTACTGCGCTACCCACATCCGGTACAGCATTCCACTGCTCTTGTAGTACTGCACTACCCACATCCGGTACAGTGTTACGCTGCTCTCACAGCACTGCGCTACCCACATCCGGTACAGCATTCTGCAGCTCTCACAGTACTGCGCTACCCACATCTCGTACAGCATTCCGCTGCTCTCGCAGTACTGCGCTACCCATGCTGGGTACAGCGTTCCGCTGCTCTCGCAGCACTGTGCTACCCATGTCCGGTACAGAGTTCCGCTGCTGTTGCAGTACTGCGCTACCCACACCCAGTGCAGTGTTCTGCTGCTCTTGCAGTACTGCACTACCCATGCCCAGTTGAGCTTACGCTGCTCTTGCAGTACTGCGCTACCCACATCCGGTACAGCATTCCACTGCTCTTGCAGTACAGCGCTACCCTTGCCCGGTACAGCGTGCCGCTGCTCTCACAGTACTGCGCTACCTATTCCCGGTACAGCGTTCTGCTGTTCTCACAGTAGTGCGCTACCCACGCCCGGTAGAGCGTTCCACTGCTCCTGCAGTACTGCACTACCCACACCCATGAGAGCGTTCCACTGCTCTCGCAGCACTGCACTACCCGCATCGGTTATAGCATTCAGCTGCTCTCGCAGGACTGTGCTACCTACATCCGGGACAGTGTTCCACTGCTCTCACAGCACTGCGCTACCCACATCCGATATAGCATTCCGCTGCTCTCGCAGTACTGCACTACCCACATCCGGTACAGTGTTCAACTGCTCTCGCAGCACTGCGCTACCCACATTCGGTACAGCATTCCACTGCTCTCACAGTACTGCACTTCCCACGCCCGGTAGTGCGTTCCACTGCTCTCGCAGCACTGCGCTACCCACATCCGGTACAGCATTCCACTGCTCTCGTAGTACTGCACTACCCACATCCGGTACAGTGTTCCGCTGCTCTCACAGCACTACGCTACCCACATCCGGTACAGCATTCTGCAGCTCTCACAGTACTGCGCTACCCACATCTGGTACAGCATTCCGCTGCTCTCGCAGTACTGCGCTACCCATGCCCGGTACAGCGTTCCGCTGCTCTTGCAGTACTGCGCTACACACACATGGTACAGCGTTCTGCTGTTCTCCCAGAACTGCGCTACCCATGCCCGGTACAGTGTTCCGCTGCTCTTACAGTACTGCGCTTCCCACACTCGGTACTGCGTTCCCTGCTCTCGCAGTAAAGCGCTACCCACGCCCGGCATAGCGTTCCACTGCTCTCGGAGCACTGCGCTACCCACATCCAGTACTGCATTCCGCTACTCTCGTCCTACTGCGCTACCCACACCCGGTACTGTGTTCTGCTGCTCTTGCAGTACTGCACTACCCATGCCCGGTAGAGTGTTCTTCTGCTCTCGTAGTACTGCGCTACCCACATCCAGTACAGCGTTCCACTGCCCTCGCAGTACTGCGCTATCCACGCCCGGTAGAGCACTGCACTGCTCTTGCAGTACTGCACTACCCACACCCGGTACAGCGTTCCGCTGCCCTCACAGTACTGCGCTACCCATGCCTGGTAGAGCATTGCACTGCTCTCGCAGTACTGCGCTACCCACGCCCGGTAGGGCATTCCGCTGATCTCACAGTACTGTGCTACCCACATACAGCAGAGTGTTCCGCTGCTCTTGCAGTACTGTGCTAGCCATGCCCGGTACATCGTTCTGCTGCTATCGCTGTACTGCACTACCCATGCCCGCTACAGCATTCTGCTGCTCTAGCTGTACTGCGCTACCCACACCCGGTACAGTGTTCCGCTGCTCTTGCAGTACTGCACTACCCATGCCACGTAGAGTGTTCTGCTGCTCTCGCAGTACTGCGCTACCCACATCCGGTACAGTGTTCCACTGCTCTCGCAGTACTGTGCTACCCATGCCCGGTAGAGCGTTCGCTGCTCTCACAGTACTGTGCTACCCACACCCAGTAGAGCGTTCACTGCTCTCGCAGTACTTCGCTACCCATGCCCAGTAGAACATTTTGCACGCTCTCACAGTACTGCGTTACCCATGCCCGGTAGAGCATTCTGCTGCTCTCGCAGTACTGCTCTACCGATGCCCAGTACAGTGTTCCACTGCTCTAGCAGCACTGTGCTACACAAGCCCAGTACAGCATTCCACTGCTCTCGCAGTACTGCACTAACCATGGCAGTACAGCATTCTGCTGCTGTTGCAGTACTGCGCTACCCACACCTGGTGCAGTGTTTTGCTGCTCTTGCAGTACTGCGCTACTCATGCCCGGTTGAGTTTATGCTGCTCTTGCAGTACTGCGCTACCCAAATCCGGTACAGCGTTCCACTGCTCTTGCAGTACTTCGCTACCCTTGCCCGGTACAGCGTTCCGCTGCTCTCACAGTACTGTGCTACCTATTCCCGGTACAGCGTTCTGCTGTTCTCACAGTAGTGCGCTACCCATGCCCGGTAGAGCATTCCAGTGCTCCTGCAGTACTGCACTACCCACACCCATGAGAGCGTTCCACTGCTCTCACAGCACTGCACTACCCGCATCGGTTACAGCATTCAGCTGCTCTCGCAGTACTGTGCTACCTACATCCGGGACAGTGTTCCACTGCTCTCATAGCACTGCGCTACCCACATCCGATAGAGCATTCCGCTGCTCTCGTAGTACTGCACTACCCACATCCGGTACAGTGTTCAACTGCTCTCGCTTCACTGTGTTACCCACATTCGGTACAGCATTCCACTGCTCTCGCAGTACTGCACTACCCACGCCCGGTAGTGCGTTACAATGCTCTCGCAGCACTGTGCTACCCACATCCGGTACAGCATTCCACTGCTCTCGTAGTACTGCACTACCCACATCCGGTACAGTGTTCCGCTGCTCTCGCAGCACTGCGCTACCCACATCCGGTACAGCATTCTGCTGCTCTCACAGTACTGCGCTACCCACATCTGGTACAGCATTCCGCTGCTCTCGCAGTACTGCGCTACCCAGGCCCCGTTCCGCTGCTCTTGCAGTACTGCGCTACACACACATGGTACAGCGTTTTGCTGTTCTCCCAGAACTGCGCTACCCATGCCCGGTACAGTGTTCCACTGCTCTTACAGTACTGCGCTTCCCACACTCGGTACTGCATTCCCTGCTCTCGCAGTAAAGCTCTACCCACGCCCGACATAGCGTTCCACTGCTCTCGGAGCACTGCGCTACCCACATCCAGTACTGCATTCCGCTACTCTCGTCCTACTGCGCTACCCACACCCGGTACTGTGTTCTGCTGCTCTTGCAGTACTGCACTACCCATGCCCGGTAGAGTGTTCTTCTGCTCTCGTAGTACTGCGCTACCCACATCCAGTACAGCGTTCCACTGCCCTCGCAGTACTGCGCTACTCACGCCTGGTAGAGCACTGCGCTGCTCTTGCAGTACTGCGCTACCCATGTCCTCTACAGCGTTCTGCTGCTCTTGCAGTACTGTGCTACCTACATCCGGGATAGTGTTCCACTGCTCTTGCAGCACTGCGCTACCCACATCCGGTACAGCATTCCGCTACTCTTGCAGTACTGTGCTACCTACATCCGGGATAGTGTTCCACTGCTCTTGCAGCACTGCGCTACCCACATCCGGTACAGCATTCCGCTACTCTTGCAGTACTGCTCTACCCATGCCCAGTACAGCGTTCTGCTGCTCTCGCAGTACTGCGCTACCTACGCCCGGTAGAGCGTTCCGCTGCTCCTGCAGTACAGCACTACACACACCCGGGAGAGCGTTCCACTGCTCTCGCAGCATGCGCTACCCACATCTGGTAGAGCATTCCGCTGCTCTCGCAGTACTGCGCTACCCACATCCTGTACATTGTTCCACTGCTCTCGCAGCACTGCGCTACCCTCATTCGGTACAGCATTCCACTGCTCTCGCAGTACTGCACTACCCACGCCCGGTAGTGCGTTCCACTGCTCTTGCAGCACTGCGCTACCCACATCCGGTACAGCATTCCACTGCTCTCGGAGCACTGCACTACCCACATCCGGTACAGTGTTCCACTGCTCTCGCAGCACTGCGCTACCCACATCCGGTACAGCATTCTGCAGCTCTCACAGTACTGTGCTACCCATGCCCGGTACAGCGTTCCACTGCTCTTGCAGTACTGCGGTACACACACATGGTACAGCGTTCCGCTGCTCTCCCAGAACTGCGCTACCCATGCCCGGTACAGTGTTCCGCTGCTCTTGCAGTACTGCGCTACCCACACTCGGTACTGCGCTCCCTAATCTCGCAGTACTGCGCTACCCACGCCTGGCAGAGCGTTCCACTGCTCTTGGAGCACTGCGCTACCCACATCCGGTACAGCATTGTGCTGCTCTCGCAGTACTGCGCTACCCACACACGGTACAGTGTTCCGCTGCTCTCGCAGTACTGTGCTAACCATGCCCAGTACAGCGTTCCACTACTCTCGCAGTACTGTGCTACCCAAGCCCGGAACAGCGTTCCGCTGTTCTCGCAGCACTGCACTACCCATGCCCGGTACTGCATTCCGCTACTCTCCTCCTACTGCGCTACCCACACCCGGTACTGTGTTCTGCTGCTCTTGCAGTACTGCACTACCCATGCTCGGTAGAGTGTTCTGCTGCTCTCGTAGTACTGCGCTACCCACATCCAGTACAGCGTTCCACTGCTCTCGCAGTACTGCGCTACCCACACCCGGTAGAGCACTGCGCTGCTCTTGCAGTACTGCGCTACCCATGTCCTGTGCAGCGTTCCGCCGCTCTTGCAGTACTGCACTACCCACACCCGGTACCGTGTTCCGCTGCTCTCACAGTACTGCACTACCCATGCCCGGTAGAGTGTTCTGCTGCTCTCGTAGTAATGCGCTACCCACATCCAGTACAGCGTTCCACTGCTCTCGCAGTACTGCGCTACCCACGCCCGGTAGAGCACTGCGCTGCTCTTGCAGTAATGCGCTACCCACGCCCGGTAGGGCCTTCTGCTGATCTCGCAGTACTGTGCTACCCACATACAGCAGAGTGTTCCGCTGCTCTCACAGTACTGTGCTAGCCATGCCCGGTACAACGTTCTGCTGCTCTTGCAGTACTGCACTACCCACACCCGGTACAGTGTTCCGCTGCTCTCACAGTACTGCGCTACCCATGCCCGGTACAGCATTCTGCTGTTCTTGCAGTACTGCACTACCCACACCCGGTACAGCGTTCCGCTGCTCTCACAGTACTGCACTACCCATGCCCGGTAGAGCATTGCACTGCTCTCGCAGTACTGCGCTACCCACGCCCGGTAGGGCATTCTGCTGATCTTGCAGTACTGTGCTACCCACATACAGCAGAGTGTTCCGCTGCTCTCACAGTACTGTGCTAGCCATGTCCGGTACAACATTCTGCCGCTCTCGCGGTACTGCACTACCCATGCCCCGTACAGCGTTCCGCTGCTCTTGCAGTACTGCGCTACCCACACCCGGTACAGTGTTCCGCTGCTCTTTCAGTACTGCACTACCCATGCCAGGTAGAGCGTTCCGCTGCTCTCGCAGTACTGCGCTACCCACATCCGGTACAGCGTTCCACTGCTCTCGCAGTACTGCGCTACCCACGCCCGGTAGAGCGTTTGCTGCTCTCGCAGTACTGTGCTACCCACACCCAGTAGAGCGTTCACTGCTCTCGCAGTACTTTGCTACCCATGCCCAGTAGAGCATTCCACCACTCTCACAGTACTGCGCTCCCCATGCCCGGTAGAGCGTTCGGCTGCTCGCTCAGTACTGCGCTACCGATGCCCAGTACAGCGTTCCACTGCTCTCGCAGCACTGTGCTACCCATGCCTGGTACAGAGTTCCGCTGCTGTTGCAGTACTGCGCTACCCACACCCAGTGCAGTGTTCTGCTGCTCTTGCAGTACTGCACTACCCATGCCCGGTTGAGTTTACGCTGCTCTTGCAGTACTGCGCTACCCACATCCGGTACAGCATTCCACTGCTCTTGCAGTACTGCGCTACCCTTGCCCGGTACAGCGTTCCGCTGCTCTCACAGTACTGCGCTACCTGTGCCCGGTACAGCGTTCTGCTGTTCTCACAGTAGTGCGCTACCCACGCCCGGTAGAGCGTTCCACTGCTCCTGCAGTACTGCACTACCCACACCCATGAGAGCGTTCCACTGCTCTCGCAGCACTGCACTACCCGCATCGGTTATAGCATTCCCCTGCTCTCGCAGTACTGTGCTACCTACATCCGGGACAGTGTTCCACTGCTCTCACAGCACTGCGCTACCCGCATCCGATATAGCATTCCGCTGCTCTCGCAGTACTGCACTACCCACATCCGGTACAGTGTTCAACTGCTCTCGCAGCACTGCGCTACCCACATTCGGTACAGCATTCCACTGCTCTCGCAGTACTGCACTATCCACGCCCGGTAGTGTGTTCCACTGCTCTCGCAGCACTGCGCTACCCACATCCGGTACAGCATTCCACTGCTCTCGTAGTACTGCACTACCCACATCCGGTACAGTGTTCCGCTGCTCTCACAGCACTGCGCTACCCACATCCGGTACAGCATTCTGCAGCTCTCACAGTACTGCGCTACCCACATCTGGTACAGCATTCCGCTGCTCTCGCAGTACTGCGCTACCCATGCCCGGTACTGCATTCCGCTACTCTCCTCCTACTGCGCTACCCACACCCGGCACTGTGTTCTGCTGCTCTTGCAGTACTGCACTACCCATGCTCGGTAGAGTGTTCTGCTGCTCTCGTAGTACTGCGCTACCCACATCCAGTACAGCGTTCCACTGCTCTCGCAGTACTGCGCTACCCACGCCCGGTAGAGCACTGCGCTGCTCTTGCAGTACTGCGCTACCCATGTCCTGTGCAGCGTTCCGCCGCTCTTGCAGTACTGCACTGCCCACACCCGGTACAGTGTTCCGCTGCTCTCACAGTACTGCACTACCCATGCCCGGTAGAGTGTTCTGCTGCTCTCGTAGTACTGGGCTACCCACATCCAGTACAGCGTTCCACTGCTCTCGCAGTACTGCGCTACCCACGCCCGGTAGAGCACTGCGCTGCTCTTGCAGTAATGCGCTACCCACGCCCGGTAGGGCCTTCTGCTGATCTCGCAGTACTGTGCTACCCACATACAGCAAAGTGTTCCGCTGCTCTCACAGTACTGTGCTAGCCATGCCCGGTACAACGTTCTGCTGCTCTCGCAGTACTGCACTACCCACACCCGGTACAGTGTTCCGCTGCTCTCACAGTACTGCGCTACCCATGCCCGGTACAGCATTCTGCTGTTCTTGCAGTACTGCACTACCCACACCCGGTACAGAGTTCCGCTGCTCTCACAGTACTGCACTACCCATGCCCGGTAGAGCATTGCACTGCTCTCGCAGTACTGCGCTACCCACGCCCGGTAGGGCATTCTGCTGATCTTGCAGTACTGTGCTACCCACATACAGCAGAGTGTTCCGCTGCTCTCACAGTACTGTGCTAGCCATGTCCGGTACAACATTCTGCTGCTCTCGCGGTACTGCACTACCCATGCCCCGTACAGCGTTCCGCTGCTCTTGCAGTACTGCGCTACCCACACCCGGTACAGTGTTCGACTGCTCTTGCAGTACTGCACTACCCATGCAAGGTAGAGCGTTCCGCTGCTCTCGCAGTACTGCGCTACCCACATCCGGTACAGCGTTCCACTGCTCTCGCAGTACTGCGCTACCCACGCCCGGTAGAGCGTTCGCTGCTCTCGCAGTACTGTGCTACCCACACCCAGTAGAGCGTTCACTGCTCTCGCAGTACTTTGCTACCCATGCCCAGTAGAGCATTCCACCACTCTCACAGTACTGCGCTCCCCATGCCCGGTAGAGCGTTCGGCTGCTCGCTCAGTACTGCGCTACCGCTGCCCAGTACAGCGTTCCACTGCTCTCGCAGCACTGTGCTACCCATGCCTGGTACAGAGTTCTGCTGCTGTTGCAGTACTGCGCTACCCACACCCAGTGCAGTGTTCTGCTGCTCTTGCAGTACTGCACTACCCATGCCCGGTTGAGTTTACGCTGCTCTTGCAGTACTGCGCTACCCACATCCGGTACAGCATTCCACTGCTCTTGCAGTACTGCGCTACCCTTGCCCGGTACAGCGTTCCGCTGCTCTCACAGTACTGCGCTACCTATTCCCGGTACAGCGTTCTGCTGTTCTCACAGTAGTGCGCTACCCACGCCCGGTAGAGCGTTCCACTGCTCCTGCAGTACTGCACTACCCACACCCATGAGAGCGTTCCACTGCTCTCGCAGCACTGCACTACTCGCATCGGTTATAGCATTCAGCTGCTCTCGCAGTACTGTGCTACCTACATCCGGGACAGTGTTCCACTGCTCTCACAGCACTGCGCTACCCGCATCCGATATAGCATTCCGCTGCTCTCGCAATACTGCACTACCCACATCCGGTACAGTGTTCAACTGCTCTCGCAGCACTGCGCTACCCACATTCGGTACAGCATTCCACTGCTCTCGCAGTACTGCACTACCCACGCCTGGTAGTGCGTTCCACTGCTCTCGCAGCACTGCGCTACCCACATCCGGTACAGCATTCTGCAGCTCTCACAGTACTGCGCTACCCACATCTGGTACAGCATTCCGCTGCTCTCGCAGTACTGCGCTACCCATGCCCGGTACAGCGTTCCACTGCTCTTGCAGTACTGCGCTACACACACATGGTACAGCGTTCTGCTGTTCTCCCAGAACTGCGCTACCCATGCCCGGTACAGTGTTCCGCTGCTCTTACAGTACTCCACTTCCCACACTCGGTACTGCATTCAATGCTCTCGCAGTAAAGCGCTACCCACGCCCGGCATAGCGTTCCACTGCTCTCGGAGCACTGCGCTACCCACATCCAGTACTGCATTCCGCTACTCTCATCCTACTGCGCTACCCACACCCGGTACTGTGTTCTGCTGCTCTTGCAGTACTGCACTACCCATGCCCGGTAGAGTGTTCTTCTGCTCTCGTAGTACTGCGCTACCCACATCCAGTACAGCGTTCCACTGCCCTCGCAGTACTGCGCTATCCACGCCCGGTAGAGCACTGCACTGCTCTTGCAGTACTGCGCTACCCACACCCGGTACAGCGTTCCGCTGCTCTCACAGTACTGCGCTACCCATGCCTGGTAGAGCATTGCACTGCTCTCGCAGTACTGCGCTACCCACGCCCGGTAGGGCATTCCGCTGATCTCACAGTACTGTGCTACCCACATACAGCAGAGTGTTCCGCTGCTCTCGCAGTACTGTGCTAGCCATGCCCGGTACAGCGTTCTGCTGCTATCGCTGTACTGCACTACCCATGCCCGCTACAGCATTCTGCTGCTCTAGCTGTACTGCGCTACCCACACCCGGTACAGTGTTCTGCTGCTCTTGCAGTACTGCACTACCCATGCCAGGTAGAGTGTTCTGCTGCTCTCGAGTACTGCGCTACCCACATCCGGTACAGTGTTCCACTGCTCTCGCAGTACTGTGCTACCCATGCCCGGTAGAGCGTTCGCTGCTCTCACAGTACTGTGCTACCCACACCCAGTAGAGCGTTCACTGCTCTCGCAGTACTTTGCTACCCATGCCCAGTAGAACATTTCGCACGCTCTCACAGTAATGTGTTACCCATGCCCGGTAGAGCATTCTGCTGCTCTCGCAGTACTGCGCTACCGATGCCCAGTACAGTGTTCCACTGCTCTCGCAGCACTCTGCTACCCAAGCCCGGTACAGCATTCCACTGCTCTCGCAGTACTGCACTAACCATGGCAGTACAGCATTCTGCTGCTGTTGCAGTACTGCGCTACCCACACCCGGTGCAGTGTTCTGCTGCTCTTGCAGTACTGCGCTACCCATGCCCGGTTGAGTTTATGCTGCTCTTGCAGTACTGCGCTACCCACATCCGGTACAGCGTTCCACTGCTCTCGCAGTACTGCCCTACCCTTGCCCAGTACAGCGTTCCGCTGCTCTCACTGTACTGCGCTACCTATGCCCGGTACAGCGTTCTGCTGTTCTTGCAGTAGTGAGCTACCCACGCCCGGTAGAGTGTTCCACTGCTCCTGCAGTACTGCACTACCCACACCCAGGAGAGCGTTCCACTGCTCTCGCAGCACTGCACTATCCGCATCGGTTACAGCATTCCGCTGCTCTTGCAGTACTGTGCTACCTACATCCGGGATAGTGTTCCACTGCTCTTGCAGCACTGCGCTACCCACATCCGGTACAGCATTCCGCTGCTCTTGCAGTACTGCTCTACCCATGTCCAGTACAGCGTTCTGCTGCTCTCGCAGTACTGCGCTACCTACGCCCGGTAGAGCGTTCCGCTGCTCCTGCAGTACAGCACTACACACATTCGGTACAGCATTCCACTGCTCTCGCAGTACTGCACTACCCAGGCCCGGTAGTGCTTTCCACTGCTCTTGCAGCACTGCGCTACCCACATCCGGTACAGCATTCCACTGCTCTCGCAGTACTGCACTACCCACATCCGGTACAGTGTTCCACTGCTCTCGCAGCACTGAGCTACCCACATCCGGTACAGCATTCCACTGCTCTCGCAGTACTGCACTACCCACATCCGGTACAGTGTTCCACTGCTCTCGCAGCATGCGCTACCCACATCTGGTAGAGCATTCCGCTGCTCTCGCAGTACTGCGCTACCCACATCCGGTACAGTGTTCCACTGCTCTCGCAGCACTGCGCTACCCACATTCGGTACAGCATTCCACTGCTCTCGCAGTACTGCACTACCCAGGCCCGGTAGTGCTTTCCACTGCTCTTGCAGCACTGCGCTACCCACATCCGGTACAGCATTCCACTGCTCTCGCAGTACTGCACTACCCACATCCGGTACAGTGTTCCACTGCTCTCGCAGCACTGAGCTACCCACATCCGGTACAGCATTCCACTGCTCTCGCAGTACTGCACTACCCACATCCGGTACAGTGTTCCACTGCTCTTGCAGTACTGCGCTACCCACATCCGGTACAGCATTCCACTGCTCTTGCAGTACTGCGCTACCCTTGCCCGGTACAGCGTTCCGCTGCTCTCACAGTACTGCGCTACCTATTCCCGGTACAGCGTTCTGCTGTACTCACAGTAGTGCGCTACCCACGCCCGGTAGAGCGTTCCAGTGCTCCTGCAGTACTGCACTACCCACACCCATGAGAGCGTTCCACTGCTCTCGCAGCACTGCACTACCCGCATCGGTTACAGCATTCAGCTGATCTCGCAGTACTGTGCTACCTACATCCGGGACAGTGTTCCACTGCTCTCATAGCACTGCGCTACACACATTCGATAGAGCATTCTGCAGCTCTCACAGTCCTGCGCTACCCACATCTGGTACAGCATTCCACTGCTCTCGCAGTAATGCACTACCGACGCCCGGTAGTGCGTTACACTGCTCTCGCAGCACTGTGCTACCCACATCCGGTACAGCATTCCACTGCTCTCGTAGTACTGCACTACCCACATCCGGTACAGTGTTCCGCTGCTCTCGCAGCACTGCGCTACCCACATCCGGTACAGCATTCTGCAGCTCTCACAGTCCTGCGCTACCCACATCTGGTACAGCATTCCGCTGCTCTCGCAGTACTGCGCTACCCATGCCCGGTACAGCGTTCCACTGCTCTTGCAGTACTGTGCTACACACACATGGTACAGCGTTTTGCTGTTCTCCCAGAACTGCGCTACCCATGCCCGGTACAGTGTTCCACTGCTCTTACAGTACTGCGCTTCCCACACTCGGTACTGCATTCCCTGCTCTCGCAGTAAAGCGCTACCCACGCCCGGCATAGCGTTCCACTGCTCTCGGAGCACTGCGCTACCCACATCCAGTACTGCATTCTGCTACTCTCGTCCTACTGCGCTACCCACACCCAGTACTGTGTTCTGCTGCTCTTGCAGTACTGCACTACCCATGCCCGGTAGAGTGTTCTTCTGCTCTCGTAGTACTGCGCTACCCACATCCAGTACAGCGTTCCACTGCCCTCGCAGTACTGCGCTACCCACGCCCAGAAGAGCACTGCGCTGCTCTTGCAGTACTGTGCTACCCACACCCGGTACAGCGTTCCGCTGCTCTCACAGTACTGCACTACCCATGCCTGGTAGAGCATTGCACTGCTCTCGCAGTACTGCGCTACCCACGCCCGGTAGGGCATTCCGCTGATCTCGCAGTACTGTGCTACCCACATACAGCAGAGTGTTTCGCTGCTCTCGCAGTACTGTGCTAGCCATGCCCGGTACAGCGTTCTGCTGCTATTGCAGTACTGCACTACCCATGCCCGCTACAGCATTCTGCTGCTCTAGCTGTACTGCGCTACCACACCCGGTACAGTATTCCGCTGCTCTTGCAGTACTGCACTACCCATGCCAGGTAGAGTGTTCCGCTGCTCTCGCAGTACTGCGCTTCCCACATCCGGTAGTTCCACTGCTCTCGCAGTACTGTGCTACCCATGCCCGGTAGAGCGTTCGCTGCTCTCACAGTACTGTGCTACCCACACCCAGTAGAGCGTTCACTGCTCTCGCAGTACTTTGCTACCCATGCCCAGTAGAACATTTCACGCGCTCTCACAGTACTGCGTTACCCATGCCCGGTAGAGCATTCTGCTGCTCTCGCAGTACTGCGCTACTGATGCCCAGTACAGTGTTCCACTGCTCTCGCAGCACTGTGCTACCCAAGCCCGGTACAGCGTTCCACTGCTCTCGCAGTACTGCACTAACCATGGCAGTACAGCATTCTGCTGCTGTTGCAGTACTGCGCTACCCACACCCGGTGCAGTGTTCTGCTGCTCTTGCAGTACTGCGCTACCCATGCCCGGTTGAGTTTATGCTGCTCTTGCAGTACTGCGCTACCCACATCCGGTACAGCGTTCCACTGCTCTCGCAGTACTGCCCTACCCTTGCCCGGTACAGCGTTCCGCTGCTCTCACTGTACTGCGCTACCTACGCCCGGTACAGCGTTCTGCTGTTTTTGCAGTAGTGCGCTACCCACGCCCGGTAGAGTGTTCCACTGCTCCTGCAGTACTGCACTACCCACACCCATGAGAGTGTTCCACTGCTCTCGCAGCACTGCACTATCCGCATCGGTTACAGCATTCCGCTGCTCTTGCAGTACTGTGCTACCTACATCCGGGATAGTGTTCCACTGCTCTTGCAGCACTGCGCTACCCACATCCGGTACAGCATTCCGCTACTCTTGCAGTACTGCTCTACCCATGCCCAGTACAGCGTTCTGCTGCTCTCGCAGTACTGCGCTACCTACGCCCGGTAGAGCGTTCCGGTGCTCCTGCAGTACAGCACTACACACACCCAGGAGAGCGTTCCACTGCTCTCGCAGCATGCGCTACCCACATCTGGTAGAGCATTCCGCTGCTCTCGCAGTACTGCACCACCCACATCCGGTACATTGTTCCACTGCTCTGGCAGCACTGTGCTACCCACATTCGGTACAGCATTCCACTGCTCTCGCAGTACTGCACTACCCACGCCCGGTAGTATGTTCCACTGCTCTTGCAGCACTGCGCTACCCACATCCGGTACAGCATTCCACTGCTCTCGCAGTACTGCACTACCCACATCCGGTACAGTGTTCCACTGCTCTCGCAGCACTGCGCTACCCACATCCGGTACAGCATTCTGCAGCTCTCACAGTACTGCGCTACCCACATCTGGTACAGCATTCTGCTGTTTTTGCAGTACTGTGCTACCCATGCCCGGTACAGCGTTCCACTGCTCTTGCAGTACTGCGCTACACACACATGGTACAGCGTTCCGCTGCTCTCCCAGAACTGCGCTACCCATGCCCGGTACAGTGTTCCGCTGCTCTTGCAGTACTGCGCTACCCACACTCGGTACTGCATTCCCTAATCTCGCAGTACTGCGCTACCCACGCCTGGCAGAGCGTTCCACTGCTCTTGGAGCACTGCGCTACCCACATCCGGTACAGCATTGCGCTGCTCTCGCAGTACTGCGCTACCCACACACGGTACAGTGTTCCGCTGCTCTCGCAGTACTGTGCTAACCACGCCCAGTACAGTGTTCCACTACTCTCGCAGTACTGTGCTACCCACGGCCGGAACAGCGTTCCGGTGTTCTCGCAGCACTGCACTACCCATGCCCGGTACTGCATTCCGCTACTCTCCTCCTACTGCGCTACCCACACCCGGTACTGTGTTCTGCTGCTCTTGCAGTACTGCACTACCCATGCTCGGTAGAGTGTTCTGCTGCTCTCTTAGTACTGCGCTACCCACATCCAGTACAGCGTTCCACTGCTCTCGCAGTACTGCGCTACCCACGCCCGGTAGAGCACTGCGCTGCTCTTGCAGTACTGCGCTACCCATGTCCTGTGCAGCGTTCCGCCGCTCTTGCAGTACTGCACTACCCACACCCGGTACAGTGTTCCGCTGCTCTCACAGTACTGCACTACCCATGCCCGGTAGAGTGTTCTGCTGCTCTCGTAGTACTGCGCTACCCACATCCAGTACAGCGTTCCACTGCTCTCCCAGTACTGCGCTACCCACGCCCGGTAGAGCACTGCGCTGCTCTTGCAGTAATGCGCTACCCACGCCCGGTAGGGCCTTCTGCTGATCTTGCAGTACTGTGCTACCCACATACAGCAGAGTGTTCCGCTGCTCTCACAGTACTGTGCTAGCCATGCCCGGTACAACGTTCTGCTGCTCTCGCAGTACTGCACTACCCATGTCCTGTGCAGCATTCCACTGCTCTTGCAGTACTGCACTACCCACACCCGGTACAGTGTTCCGCTGCTCTCACAGTACTGCGCTACCCATGCCCGGTACAGCATTCTGCTGTTCTTGCAGTACTGCACTACCCACACCCGGTACAGCGTTCCGCTGCTCTCACAGTACTGCACTACCCATGCCCGGTAGAGCATTGCACTGCTCTCGCAGTACTGCGCTACCCACGCCCAGTAGGGCATTCTGCTGATCTCGCAGTACTGTGCTACCCACATACAGCAGAGTGTTCCGCTGCTCTCACAGTACTGTGCTAGCCATGCCCGGTACAACCTTCTGCTGCTCTCGCAGTACTGCACTACCCATGCCCAGTACAGCGTTCCGCTGCTCTTGCAGTACTGCGCTACCCACACCCGGTACAGTGTTCCGCTGCTCTTGCAGTACTGCACTACCCATGCCAGGTAGAGCGTTCTGCTGCTCTCGCAGTACTGCACTACCCACATCCGGTACAGTGTTCCACTGCTCTCGCAGTACTGTGCTACCCACGCCCGTTAGAGTGTTCGCTGCTCTCGCAGTACTGTGCTACCCACACCCAGTAGAGCATTCACTGCTCTTGCAGTACTTTGCTACCCATGCCCAGTAGAGCATTCCGCAACTCTCACAGTACTGCGCTACCCATGCCCGGTAGAGCGTTCGGCTGCTCGCTCAGTTCTGCGCTACCGATGCCCAGTACAGCGTTCCACTGCTCTCACAGCACTGTACTACCCATGCCCGGTACAGCGTTCCGCAGCTCTCGCAGTACTGCACTAACCATGGCAGTACAGCATTCTGCTGCTGTTGCAGTACTGCGCTACCCACACCCGGTGCAGTGTTCTTCTGCTCTTGCAGTACTGCGCTACCCATGCCCGGTTGAGTTTATGCTGCTCTTGCAGTACTGCGCTACCCACATCCGGTACAGCGTTCCACTGCTCTCGCAGTACTGCCCTACCCTTGCCCGGTACAGCGTTCCGCTGCTCTCACTGTACTGTGCTACCTACACCCGGTACAGCGTTCTGCTGTTCTTGCAGTAGTGCGCTACCCACGCCCGGTAGAGCGTTCCACTGCTCCTGCAGTACTGCACTACCCACACCCAGGAGAGCGTTCCACTGCTCTCGCAGCACTGCACTATCCGCATCGGTTACAGCATTCCGCTGCTCTTGCAGTACTGTGCTACCTACATCCGGGATAGTGTTCCACTGCTCTTGCAGCACTGCGCTACCCACATCCGTTACAGCATTCCGCTGCTCTTGCAGTACTGCTCTACCCATGCCCAGTACAGCGTTCTGCTGCTCTCGCAGTACTGCACTACCTACGCCCGGTAGAGCGTTCCGCTGCTCCTGCAGTACAGCACTACACACACCCGGGAGAGCGTTCCACTGCTCTCGCAGCATGCTCTACCCACATCTGGTAGAGCATTCCGCTGCTCTCGCAGTACTGCGCTACCCACATCCTGTACAGTGTTCCACTGCTCTCGCAGCACTGCGCTACCCACATTTGGTACAGCATTCCACTGCTCTCGCAGTACTGCACTACCCACATCTGGTACAGTGTTCCACTGCTCTTGCAGCACTGCGATACCCACATCCGGTACAGCATTCTGCAGCTCTCACAGTACTGCGCTACCCACATCTGGTACAGCATTCCGCTGCTCTCGCAGTACTGTGCTTCCCATGCCCGGTACAGCGTTCCACTGCTCTTGCAGTACTGCGCTACACACACATGGTACAGCGTTCCGCTGCTCTCCCAGAACTGCCCTACCCATGCCCGGTACAGTGTTCCGCTGCTCTTGCAGTACTGCGCTACCCACACTCGGTACTGCATTCCCTAATCTCGGAGTACTGCGCTACCCACGCATGGCAGAGCGTTCCACTGATCTTGGAGCACTGCGATACCCACATCCGGTACAGCATTGCGCTGCTCTCGCAGTACTGTGCTACCCACACACAGTACAGTGTTCCGCTGCTATCGCAGTACTGTGCTAACCATGCCCAGTACAGTGTTCCACTGCTCTCGCAGTACTGTGCTACCCACGCCCGGAACAGCGTTCCGCTGTTCTCGCAGCACTGCACTACCCATGCCGGTACTGAATTCCGCTACTCTCCTCCTACTGCGCTACCCACACCCGGTACTGTGTTCTGCTGCTCTTGCAGTACTGCACTACCCATGCTCAGTAGAGTGTTCTGCTGCTCTTGTAGTACTGCGCTACCCACATCCAGTACAGGGTTCCACTGCTCTCGCAGTACTGCGCTACCCACGCCCGGTAGAGCACTGCGCTGCTCTTGCAGTACTGCGCTACCCATGTCCTGTGCAGCGTTCCGCCGCTCTTGCAGTACTGCACTACCCACACCCGGTACAGTGTTCTGCTGCTCTCACAGTACTGCACTACCCATTCCCGGTAGAGTGTTCTGCTGCTCTCGTAGTACTGCGCTACCCACATCCAGTTCAGCGTTCCACTGCTCTCGCAGTACTGCGCTACCCACGCCCGGTAGAGCACTGCGCTGCTCTTGCAGTACTGCGCTACCCATGTCCTGTGCAGCGTTCCACTGCTCTTGCAGTACTGCACTACCCACACCCGGTACAGTGTTCCGCTGCTCTCACAGTACTGCGCTACCCATGCCCGGTACAGCATTCTGCTGCTCTTGCAGTACTGCGCTACCCACACCCGGTACAGCGTTCCGCTGCTCTCACAGTACTGCACTACCCATGCCCGGTAGAGCATTGCACTGCTCTCGCAGTACTGCGCTACCCACGCCCGGTAGGGCATTCTGCTGATCTTGCAGTACTGTGCTACCCACATACAGCAGAGTGTTCCGCTGCTCTCATAGTACTGTGCTAGCCATGCCCGGTACAACGTTCTGCTGCTCTCACAGTACTGCACTACCCATGCCCAGGACAGCGTTCCGCTGCTCTTGCAGTACTGCGCTACCCACACCTGGTACAGTGTTCCGCTGCTCTTGCAGTACTGCACTACCCATGCCAGGTAGAGCGTTCTGCTGCTCTCACAGTACTGTGCTACCCACATCCGGTACAGTGTTCCACTGCTCTCGCAGTACTGTGCTACCCACGCCTGGTAGAGTGTTCGCTGCTCTCGCAGTACTGTGCTACCCACACCCAGTAGAGCATTCACTGCTCTCGCAGTACTTTGCTACCCATGCCCAGTAGAGCATTCCGCAACTCTCACAGTTCTGCGCTACCGATGCCCAGTACAGCGTTCCACTGCTCTCACAGCACTGTACTACCCATGCCCGGTACAGCGTTCCGCTGCTCTCGCAGTACTGCACTAAGCATGGCAGTACAGCATTCCGCTGATGTTGCAGTACTGCGCTACCCATGCCCGGTTGAGCTTACGCTGCTCTTGCAGTACTGCGCTACCAACATCTGGTACAGCGTTCCACTGCTCTCGCAGTACTGCACTACCCTTGCCCGGTACAGCGTTCCGCTGCTCTCACAGTACTGCGCTACCTACGCCCGGTAGAGCATTCCGCAGTTCTCGTAGTAGTGCGCTACCCACGCCCGGTAGAGCGTTCCACTGCTCCTGCAGTACTGCACTACCCACACCCAGGAGAGCGTTCCACTGCTCTCACAGTACTGCACTACCCGCATCGGTTACAGCATTCCGCTGCTCTCGCAGTACTGTGCTACCTACATCCGGGACAGTGTTCCACTGCTCTTGCAGCACTGCGCTCCCCATATCCGGTACAGCATTCTGCGACTCTCGCAGTGCTGCTCTACCCATACCCATTACAGCGTTCCGCTGCTCTTGCAGTACTGCGCTACCTACGCCCGGTACAGCATTCCGCTGCTCTCACAGTACTGCACTACCCATGCCCGGTAGGGCATTCTGCTGATCTCGCAGTACTGTGCTACCCACATACAGCAGAGTGTTCCGCTGCTCTCATAGTACTGTGCTAGCCATGCCCGGTACAACGTTCTGCTGCTCTCGCAGTACTGCACTACCCATGCCCAGTACAGCGTTCCGCTGCTCTTGCAGTACTGCGCTACCCACGCCCGGTACAGTGTTCCGCTGCTCTTGCAGTACTGCACTACCCATGCCAGGTAGAGCGTTCTGCTGCTCTCGCAATACTGCGCTACCCACATCCGGTACAGTGTTCCACTGCTCTCGCAGTACTGTGCTACCCACACCCGGTAGAGTGTTCGCTGCTCTCGCAGAACTGTGCTACCCACACCCAGTAGAGCATTCACTGCTCTCGCAGTACTTTGCTACCCATGCCCAGTAGAGCATTCCGCAACTCTCACAGTACTGCGCTACCCATGCCCAGTAGAGCGTTCGGCTGCTCGCTCAGTTCTGCGCTACCGATGCCCAGTACAGCGTTCCACTGCTCTCACAGCACTGTACTACCCATGCCCGGTACAGCGTTCCGCTGCTCTCGCAGTACTGCGCTACCCACATCCTGTACAGTGTTCCACTGCTCTCGCAGCACTGCGCTACCCACATTTGGTACAGCATTCCACTGCTCTCGCAGTACTGCACTACCCACATCTGGTACAGTGTTCCACTGCTCTTGCAGCACTGCGATACCCACATCCGGTACAGCATTCTGCAGCTCTCACAGTACTGCGCTACCCACATCTGGTACAGCATTCCGCTGCTCTCGCAGTACTGTGCTTCCCATGCCCGGTACAGCGTTCCACTGCTCTTGCAGTACTGCGCTACACACACATGGTACAGCGTTCCGCTGCTCTCCCAGAACTGCCCTACCCATGCCCGGTACAGTGTTCCGCTGCTCTTGCAGTACTGCGCTACCCACACTCGGTACTGCATTCCCTAATCTCGGAGTACTGCGCTACCCACGCATGGCAGAGCGTTCCACTGATCTTGGAGCACTGCGATACCCACATCCGGTACAGCATTGCGCTGCTCTCGCAGTACTGTGCTACCCACACACAGTACAGTGTTCCGCTGCTATCGCAGTACTGTGCTAACCATGCCCAGTACAGTGTTCCACTGCTCTCGCAGTACTGTGCTACCCACGCCCGGAACAGCGTTCCGCTGTTCTCGCAGCACTGCACTACCCATGCCGGTACTGAATTCCGCTACTCTCCTCCTACTGCGCTACCCACACCCGGTACTGTGTTCTGCTGCTCTTGCAGTACTGCACTACCCATGCTCAGTAGAGTGTTCTGCTGCTCTTGTAGTACTGCGCTACCCACATCCAGTACAGGGTTCCACTGCTCTCGCAGTACTGCGCTACCCACGCCCGGTAGAGCACTGCGCTGCTCTTGCAGTACTGCGCTACCCATGTCCTGTGCAGCGTTCCGCCGCTCTTGCAGTACTGCACTACCCACACCCGGTACAGTGTTCTGCTGCTCTCACAGTACTGCACTACCCATTCCCGGTAGAGTGTTCTGCTGCTCTCGTAGTACTGCGCTACCCACATCCAGTTCAGCGTTCCACTGCTCTCGCAGTACTGCGCTACCCACGCCCGGTAGAGCACTGCGCTGCTCTTGCAGTACTGCGCTACCCATGTCCTGTGCAGCGTTCCACTGCTCTTGCAGTACTGCACTACCCACACCCGGTACAGTGTTCCGCTGCTCTCACAGTACTGCGCTACCCATGCCCGGTACAGCATTCTGCTGCTCTTGCAGTACTGCGCTACCCACACCCGGTACAGCGTTCCGCTGCTCTCACAGTACTGCACTACCCATGCCCGGTAGAGCATTGCACTGCTCTCGCAGTACTGCGCTACCCACGCCCGGTAGGGCATTCTGCTGATCTTGCAGTACTGTGCTACCCACATACAGCAGAGTGTTCCGCTGCTCTCATAGTACTGTGCTAGCCATGCCCGGTACAACGTTCTGCTGCTCTCACAGTACTGCACTACCCATGCCCAGGACAGCGTTCCGCTGCTCTTGCAGTACTGCGCTACCCACACCTGGTACAGTGTTCCGCTGCTCTTGCAGTACTGCACTACCCATGCCAGGTAGAGCGTTCTGCTGCTCTCACAGTACTGTGCTACCCACATCCGGTACAGTGTTCCACTGCTCTCGCAGTACTGTGCTACCCACGCCTGGTAGAGTGTTCGCTGCTCTCGCAGTACTGTGCTACCCACACCCAGTAGAGCATTCACTGCTCTCGCAGTACTTTGCTACCCATGCCCAGTAGAGCATTCCGCAACTCTCACAGTTCTGCGCTACCGATGCCCAGTACAGCGTTCCACTGCTCTCACAGCACTGTACTACCCATGCCCGGTACAGCGTTCCGCTGCTCTCGCAGTACTGCACTAAGCATGGCAGTACAGCATTCCGCTGATGTTGCAGTACTGCGCTACCCATGCCCGGTTGAGCTTACGCTGCTCTTGCAGTACTGCGCTACCAACATCTGGTACAGCGTTCCACTGCTCTCGCAGTACTGCACTACCCTTGCCCGGTACAGCGTTCCGCTGCTCTCACAGTACTGCGCTACCTACGCCCGGTAGAGCATTCCGCAGTTCTCGTAGTAGTGCGCTACCCACGCCCGGTAGAGCGTTCCACTGCTCCTGCAGTACTGCACTACCCACACCCAGGAGAGCGTTCCACTGCTCTCACAGTACTGCACTACCCGCATCGGTTACAGCATTCCGCTGCTCTCGCAGTACTGTGCTACCTACATCCGGGACAGTGTTCCACTGCTCTTGCAGCACTGCGCTCCCCATATCCGGTACAGCATTCTGCGACTCTCGCAGTGCTGCTCTACCCATACCCATTACAGCGTTCCGCTGCTCTTGCAGTACTGCGCTACCTACGCCCGGTACAGCATTCCGCTGCTCTCACAGTACTGCACTACCCATGCCCGGTAGGGCATTCTGCTGATCTCGCAGTACTGTGCTACCCACATACAGCAGAGTGTTCCGCTGCTCTCATAGTACTGTGCTAGCCATGCCCGGTACAACGTTCTGCTGCTCTCGCAGTACTGCACTACCCATGCCCAGTACAGCGTTCCGCTGCTCTTGCAGTACTGCGCTACCCACGCCCGGTACAGTGTTCCGCTGCTCTTGCAGTACTGCACTACCCATGCCAGGTAGAGCGTTCTGCTGCTCTCGCAATACTGCGCTACCCACATCCGGTACAGTGTTCCACTGCTCTCGCAGTACTGTGCTACCCACACCCGGTAGAGTGTTCGCTGCTCTCGCAGAACTGTGCTACCCACACCCAGTAGAGCATTCACTGCTCTCGCAGTACTTTGCTACCCATGCCCAGTAGAGCATTCCGCAACTCTCACAGTACTGCGCTACCCATGCCCAGTAGAGCGTTCGGCTGCTCGCTCAGTTCTGCGCTACCGATGCCCAGTACAGCGTTCCACTGCTCTCACAGCACTGTACTACCCATGCCCGGTACAGCGTTCCGCTGCTCTCGCAGTACTGCATTAAGCATGGCAGTACAGCATTCCGCTGATGTTGCAGTACTGCGCTACCCACACCCTGTGCAGCGTTCTGCTGCTCTTGCAGTACTGCGCTACCCATGCCCGGTTGAGCTTACGCTGCTCTTGCAGTACTGCGCTACCGACATCTGGTACAGCGTTCCACTGCTCTCGCAGTACTGCGCTACCCTTGCGCGGTACAGCGTTCCGCTGCTCTCACAGTACTGCGCTACCTACGCCCGGTAGAGCATTCCGCTGTTCTCGTAGTAGTAGTGCGCTACCCACGCCCAGTAGAGCGTTCCACTGCTCCTGCAGTACTGCACTACCCACACCCAGGAGAGCGTTCCACTGCTCTCACAGTACTGCACTACCCGCATCGGTTACAGCATTCCCCTGCTCTCGCAGTACTGTGCTACCTACATCTGGGACAGTGTTCCACTGCTCTTGCAGCACTGCGCTCCCCATATCCGGTACAACATTCTGCGACTCTCGCAGTACTGCCCATGCCCAGTACAGCGTTCCGCTGCTCTCGCAGTACTGCGCTACCTACGCCTAGTAGAGCATTCCGCTGCTCCTGCAGTACTGCACTACCCACACCCGAGAGAGCGTTCCACTGCTCTCGCAGCACTGCGCTACCCACATCCGGTACAGCATTCCACTGCTCTCGCAATACTGTGCTGCCTACATTCGGTACAGCATTCCGCTGCTCTCGCAGTACTGCGCTACCTACATCCGGTTCAGTGTTCCACTGCTTTTGAGCACTGCGTTACCCACATTTGGTACAGCATTCCACTGCTCTCGCAGTACTGCACTACCCACACCCGGTAGCGCATTCCACTGCTTTCGCAGCACTGCGCTACCCACATCCGGTACAGCATTCCACTGCTCTCGCAGTACTGCACTAGCCACATCCGGTACAGTGATCCGCTGCTCTCGCAGTACTGCGCTACCCATGCCCGGTACAGCGTTCCGCTGCTCTCGCAGTACTGCGCTGCACACACATGGTACAGCGTTCCGCTGCTCTCCTAGAACTACCCTTGCCTGGTACAGCATTCTGCTGCTCTTGCAGTACTGCACTACCCACACTCGGTACTGCGTTACCTGCTCTCGCAGTACTGCGCTACCCACGCCCGGCAGAGCGTTCCACTGCTCTCAGAGCACTGCGCTACCCACATCCGGTATAGCATTCCGCTGCGCTCGCAGTACTGCGCTACCCATGCCCGGTACAGTATTCCACTTCTCTTGCAGTACTGCGCAACCCACACAGGGTACAGCATTCCGCTGCTCTCGCAGTACTGCGCTACTCATGCCCTGTAGAGAGTTCCACTGCTCTTGGAGCACTGCGCTACCCATGCCTGGTACAGCGGTCCGCTGCTCTTGCAGTACTGCGTTACCCATGCCCGGTACAGTATTCCGCTGCTCTTGCAGTACTGCGCTACCCACACCTGGTACAGCATTCCAATGCTCTCGCAGTACTGTGCTACTCATGCCCAGTAGAGCGTTCCACTGCTCTCGGAGCACTGCGCTACCCACATCCGGTACAGCATTCCGCTGCTCTCGCAGTACTGCACTACCCACGTCCAGTAGAGCGTTCCACTGTTCTCACAGCACTGCGCTACCCACATACAGTACAGCATTCCGCTGCTCTCGCAGTATTACGCTACCTACATCCGGTACAGTGTTCCACTGCTCTCGCAGCACTGGGCTACCCACATCCGGTACAGCATTCTGCTGCTCTCGCAGTACTGTGCTACCCACATCCGGTACAGCATTGCACTGCTCTCACAGTACTACGCTACCTACATCCGGTACAGCATTCCGCCACTCTCGCAGTACTGCGCTACCTACATCCGGTACAGTGTTCCACTGCTCTTGCAGTACTGCGCTACCCACATCCGGTACAGTGTTCCACTGCTCTCGCAGTACTGCGCTACCCTTGCCCGGTACAGCATTCCGCTGCTCTCACAGTACTGTGCTACCTACGCCCGGTAGAGCGTTCCGCTGTTCTCATAGTAGTGCGCTACCCACGCCCGGTAGAGCGTTCCACTGCTCCTGCAGTACTGCACTACCCACACCCAGGAGAGCGTTCCACTGCTCTCGCAGTAGTCCACTACCCGCATCGGTTACAGCATTCCGCTGGTCTCGCAGTACTGTGCTACCTACATCTGGGACAGTGTTCCACTGCTCTTGCAGCACTGCGCTCCCCACATCCGGTACAGCATTCTGCGGCTCTCGCAGTACTGCTCTACCCATGCCCAGTACAGCGTTCCGCTGCTCTCGCAGTACTGCGCTACCTACGCCCGGTAGAGCGTTCCGCTGCTCCTGCAGTACTGCACTACCCACACCCGGGAGAGCGTTCCACTGCTCCTGCAGTACTGTACAACCCACACCTGGGAGAGCGTTCCACTGCTCTCGCAGCACTGCGCTACCCACATCCGGTACAGCATTCCACTGCTCTCGCAGTACTGTGCTGCCTACATTCGGTACAGCATTCTGCTGCTCTCGCAGTACTGCGCTACCTACATCCGGTTCAGTGTTCCACTGCTCTCGCAGCACTGCGCTACCCACATCCGGTACAGCATTCCGCTGCTCTCGCAGTACTGCGCTACCCACATCCGGTACAGTGTTCCACTGCTCTTGAGCACTGCGCTACCCACATTCGGTACAGCATTCCACTGCTCTTGCAGTACTGCACTACCCACACCCGGTAGCGCATTCCACTGCTTTCGCAGCACTGCGCTACCAACATCCGGTACAGCATTCTGCAGCTCTCACAGTACTGCGCTACCCACATCTGGTACAGGATTCCCCTGCTCTTGCAGTACTGCGCTACCCACATCCGGTACAGTGTTCACTGCTCTCGCAGTACTGTGCTACCCACGCCCGGTAGAGTGTTCGCTGCTCTCGCAGTACTGTGCTACCCACACCCAGTAGAGCATTCACTGCTCGCGCAGTACTTTGCTACCCATGCCCAGTAGAGCATTCCGCAACTCTCACAGTACTGCGCTACCCATGGCCGGTAGAGCGTTCGGCTGCTCGCTCAGTTCTGCGCTACCGATGCCCAGTACAGCGTTCCACTGCTCTCGCAGCAGTGTACTACCCATGCCCGGTACAGCGTTCCGCTGCTCTTGCAGTACTGCACTAAGCATGGCAGTACAGCATTCCGCTGATGTTGCAGTACTGCGCTACCCACACCCGGTGCAGCGTTCTGCTGCTCTTGCAGTACTGCGCTACCCATGCCCGGTTGAGCTTACGCTGCTCTTGCAGTACTGCGCTACCCACATCCGGTACAGCGTTCCACTGCTCTCGCAGTACTGCGCTACCCTTGCCCTGTACAGCGTTCCGCTGCTCTCACAGTACTGCGCTACCTACACCCGGTAGAGCGTTCCGCTGTTCTCGTAGTAGTGTGCTACCCACGCCCGGTAGAGCGTTCCACTGCTCCTGCAGTACTGCACTACCCACACCCAGGAGAGCGTTCCACTGCTCTCGCAGTACTGCACTACCCGCATCGGTTACAGCATTCCGCTGCTCTCGCAGTACTGCACTACCCACATCCGGTACAGTGATCCGCTGCTCTCGCAGTACTGCGCTACCCATGCCCGGTACAGCGTTCCGCTGCTCTCGCAGTACTGCGCTGCACACACATGGTACAGCGTTCCGCTGCTCTCCTAGAACTACCCTTGCCTGGTACAGCATTCTGCTGCTCTTGCAGTACTGCACTACCCACACTCGGTACTGCGTTCCCTGCTCTCGCAGTACTGCGCTACCCACGCCCGGCAGAGCGTTCCACTGCTCTCAGAGCACTGCGCTACCCACATCCGGTATAGCATTCCGCTGCGCTCGCAGTACTGCGCTACCCATAGCCGGTACAGTATTCCACTTCTCTTGCAGTACTGCGCAACCCACACAGGGTACAGCATTCCGCTGCTCTTGCAGTACTGCGCTACTCATGCCCTGTAGAGAGTTCCACTGCTCTTGGAGCACTGCGCTACCCATGCCTGGTACAGCGGTCCGCTGCTCTTGCAGTACTGCGTTACCCATGCCCGGTACAGTATTCCGCTGCTCTTGCAGTACTGCGCTACCCACACCTGGTACAGCATTCCAATGCTCTCGCAGTACTGTGCTACTCATGCCCGGTAGAGCGTTCCACTGCTCTCGGAGCACTGCGCTACCCACATCCGGTACAGCATTCCGCTGCTCTCGCAGTACTGCACTACCCACGTCCAGTAGAGCGTTCCACTGTTCTCACAGCACTGCGCTACCCACATACAGTACAGCATTCCGCTGCTCTCGCAGTATTACGCTACCTACATCCGGTACAGTGTTCCACTGCTCTCGCAGCACTGGGCTACCCACATCCGGTACAGCATTCTGCTGCTCTCGCAGTACTGTGCTACCCACATCCGGTACAGCATTGCACTGCTCTCACAGTACTACGCTACCTACATCCGGTACAGCATTCCGCCACTCTCGCAGTACTGCGCTACCTACATCCGGTACAGTGTTCCACTGCTCTTGCAGTACTGCGCTACCCACATCCGGTACAGTGTTCCACTGCTCTCGCAGTACTGCGCTACCCTTGCCCGGTACAGCATTCCGCTGATCTCACAGTACTGTGCTACCTACGCCCGGTAGAGCGTTCCGCTGCTCCTGCAGTACTGCACTACCCACACCCGGGAGAGCGTTCCACTGCTCCTGCAGTACTGTACTACCCACACCTGGGAGAGCGTTCCACTGCTCTCGCAGCACTGCGCTACCCACATCCGGTACAGCATTCCACTGCTCTCGCAGTACTGTGCTGCCTACATTCGGTACAGCATTCTGCTGCTCTCGCAGTACTGCGCTACCTACATCCGGTTCAGTGTTCCACTGCTCTCGCAGCACTGCGCAACCCACATCCGGTACAGCATTCCGCTGCTCTCGCAGTACTGCGCTACCCACATCCGGTACAGTGTTCCACTGCTCTTGAGCACTGCGCTACCCACATTCGGTACAGCATTCCACTGCTCTTGCAGTACTGCACTACCCACACCCGGTAGCGCATTCCACTGCTTTCGCAGCACTGCGCTACCAACATCCGGTACAGCATTCTGCAGCTCTCACAGTACTGCGCTACCCACATCTGGTACAGGATTCCCCTGCTCTTGCAGTACTGCGCTACCCACATCCGGTACAGTGTTCACTGCTCTCGCAGTACTGTGCTACCCACGCCCGGTAGAGTGTTCGCTGCTCTCGCAGTACTGTGCTACCCACACCCAGTAGAGCATTCACTGCTCGCGCAGTACTTTGCTACCCATGCCCAGTAGAGCATTCCGCAACTCTCACAGTACTGCGCTACCCATGGCCGGTAGAGCGTTCGGCTGCTCGCTCAGTTCTGCGCTACCGATGCCCAGTACAGCGTTCCACTGCTCTCGCAGCAGTGTACTACCCATGCCCGGTACAGCGTTCCGCTGCTCTTGCAGTACTGCACTAAGCATGGCAGTACAGCATTCCGCTGATGTTGCAGTACTGCGCTACCCACACCCGGTGCAGCGTTCTGCTGCTCTTGCAGTACTGCGCTACCCATGCCCGGTTGAGCTTATGCTGCTCTTGCAGTACTGCGCTACCCACATCCGGTACAGCGTTCCACTGCTCTCGCAGTACTGCGCTACCCTTGCCCTGTACAGCGTTCCGCTGCTCTCACAGTACTGCGCTACCTACACCCGGTAGAGCGTTCCGCTGTTCTCGTAGTAGTGTGCTACCCACGCCCGGTAGAGCGTTCCACTGCTCCTGCAGTACTGCACTACCCACACCCAGGAGAGCGTTCCACTGCTCTCGCAGTACTGCACTACCCGCATCGGTTACAGCATTCCGCTGCTCTCGCAGTACTGTGCTACCTACATCCGGGACAGTGTTCCACTGCTCTTGCAGCACTGTGCTCCCCATATCCGGTACAGCATTCTGCGGCTCTCGCAGTACTGCTCTACCCATGCCCAGTACAGCGTTCCGCTGCTCTCGCAGTACTGTGCTACCTACGCCCGGTAGATCGTTCCGCTGCTCCTGCAGTACTGCACTACCCACACCCGGGAGAGCGTTCCACTGCTCTCACAGCACTGCGCTACCCACATCCGGTACAGCATTCCATGGCTCTCGCAGTACTGTGCTGCCTACATTCGGTACAGCATTCCGCTGCTCTCGCAGTACTGCGCTACCTACATCCGGTTCAGTGTTCCACTGCTCTCGCAGCACTGCGCTCCCCACATCCGGTACAGCATTCCGCAGCTCTCGCAGTACTGCGCTACCCACATCCGGTACAGTGTTCCACTGCTCTTGAGCACTGCGCTACCCACATTCGGTACAGCATTCCACTGCTCTCGCAGTACTGCACTACCCACACCCGGTAGCCCATTCCACTGCTTTCGCAGCACTGCGCTACCCACATCCGGTACAGCATTCCACTGCTATCGCAGTACTGCACTACCCACATCCGGTACAGTGTTCCACTGCTCTCGCAGCACTGCGCTACCAACATCCGGTACAGCATTCTGCAGCTCTCACAGTACTGCGCTACCCACATCTGGTACAGCATTCTGCTGCTCTTGCAGTACTGCTCTACCCATGCCCAGTACAGCGTTCCGCTGCTCTCGCAGTACTGCGCTACCTACGCCCGGTAGAGCGTTCCGCTGCTCCTGCAGTACTGCACTACCCACACCCGGGAGAGCGTTCCACTGCTCTCGCAGCACTGCGCTAACCACATCCGGTACAGCATTCCACTGCTCTCGCAGTACTGTGCTGCCTACATTCGGTACAGCATTCCGCTGCTCTCGCAGTACTGCGCTACCTACATCCGGTTCAGTGTTCCACTGCTCTCGCAGCACTGCGCTACCCACATCCGGTACAGCATTCCGCAGCTCTCGCAGTACTGCGCTACCCACATCCGGTACAGTGTTCCACTGCTCTTGAGCACTGCGCTACCCACATTCGGTACAGCATTCCACTGCTCTCGCAGTACTGCACTATCCACATCCGGTACAGTGTTCTGCTGCTCTCGCAGCACTGCGCTACCAACATCTGGTACAGCATTCTGCAGCTCTCACAGTACTGCGCTACCCACATCTGGTACAGCATTCCTCTGCTCTCGCAGTACTGTGCTACCCATGCCCGGTACAGAGTTCCGCTGCTCTCGCAGTACTGCGCTGCACACACATGGTACAGCGTTCCGCTGCTCTCCTAGAACTGCGCTACCCTTGCCTGGTACAGCATTCTGCTGCTCTTGCAGTACTGCGCTACCCACACTCGGTACTGCGTTCCCTGCTCTTGCAGTACTGCGCTACCCACGCCCGGTACAGTATTCCGCTGCTCTTGCAGTACTGCGCTACCCACACAGGGTACAGCATTCCGCTGCTCTCGCAGTACTGTGCTACTCATGCCCGGTAGAGCGTTCCACTGCTCTTGGAGCACTGCGCTACCCATGCCTGGTACAGCGGTCCGATGCTCTTGCAGTACTGCGTTACCCATGCCCGGTACAGTATTCCGCTGCTCTTGCAGTACTGTGCTACCCACACCTGGTACAGCATTCCAATGCTCTCGCAGTACTGTGCTACTCATGCCCGGTAGAGCGTTCCACTGCTCTCGGAGCACTGTGCTACCCATGCCCGGTACAGCGTTCTGGTGCTCTTGCAGTACGGCGCTACCCACGCCTAGTAGAGTATTCCACTACTCTCGGAGCACTGCGCTACCCACATCCGGTACAGCATTCCGCTGCTCTTGCAATACTGCACTACCTTTGCCCGGTAGAGCGTTCCGGTGCTCTTGCAGTACTGCGCTACCCACATCTGGTACAGCATTCCGTTGCTCTCGCAGTACTGCACTACCCACGTCCAGTAGAGCGTTCCACTGTTCTCACAGCACTGCGCTACCCACATCCAGTACAGCATTCCGCTGCTCTCGCAGTATTACTCTACCTACATCCAGTACAGTGTTCCACTGCTCTCGCAGCACTGTGCTACCCACATCCGGTACAGCATTCTGCTGCTCTCGCAGTACTGTGCTACCCACATTCGGTACAGCATTTCACTGCTCTCACAGTACTACGCTACCTACATCCGGTACAGCATTCCGCCACTCTCGCAGTACTACACTACCTACATCCGGTACAGTGTTCCACTGCTCTTACAGTACTGCGCTACCCACATCTGGTACAGTGTTCCACTGCTCTCACAGTACTGTGCTACCCTTGCCCAGTACAGCGTTCCGCTGCTCTCACAGTACTGCGCTACCTAAGCCCGGTAGAGCGTTCCGCTGTTCTCGTAGTAGTGTGCTACCCACGCCCGGTAGAGCGTTCCACTGCTCCTGCAGTACTGCACTACCCACACCCAGGAGAGCGTTCCACTGCTCTCGCAGTACTGCACTACCCGCATCGGTTACAGCATTCTGCTGCTCTCGCAGTACTGTGCTACCTACATCCGGGACAGTGTTCCACTGCTCTTGCAGCACTGCGCTCCCCACATCTGGTACAGCATTCTGCGGCTCTCGCAGTACTGCTCTACCCATGCTCAGTACAGTGTTCCGCTGCTCTCGCAGTACTGCACTACCTACGCCCGGTAGAGCGTTCCGCTGCTCCTGCAGTACTGCACTACCCACATCCGGGAGAGCGTTCCACTGCTCTCGCAGCACTGCGCTACCCACATCCGGTACAGCATTCCACTGCTCTCGCAGTACTGTGCTGCCTACATTCGGTACAGCATTCCACTGCTCTCGCAGTACTGCGCTACCTACATCCGGTTCAGTGTTCCACTGCTCTCGCAGCACTGCGCTACCCACATCCATTACAGCATTCCGCTGCTCTCGGAGCACTGCGCTACCAACATCCGGTACAGCATTCTGCAGCTCTCAGAGTACTGCGCTACCCACATCTGGTACAGCATTCCGCTGCTCTCGCAGTGCTGCGCTACCCATGCCCGGTACAGCGTTCTGCTGCTCTCGCAGTACTGCGCTGCACACACATGGTACAGCGTTCCGCTGCTCTCCTAGAACTGCGCTACCCTTGCCCGGTACAGCATTCTGCTGCTCTTGCAGTACTGCGCTACCCACACTCGGTACTGCGTTCCCTGCTCTCGCAGTACTGCGCTACCTACGCCCGGCAGAGCGTTCCACTGCTCTCAGAGCACTGCGCTACCCACATCCGGTATAGCATTCCGCTGCTCTCGCAGTACTGCACTACCCATGCCCGGTACAGTATTCCACTGCTCTTGCAGTACTGCGCTACCCACACCTGGTACAGCATTCCGCTGCTCTCGCAGTACTGCGCTACTCATGCCCGGTAGAGCGTTCCACTGCTCTTGGAGCACTGCGCTACCCATGCCTGGTACAGCGGTCCGCTGCTCTTGCAGTGCTGCATTACCCATGCCCGGTACAGTATTCCGCTGCTCTTGCAGTACTGTGCTACCCACACCTGGTACAGCATTCCAATGCTCTCGCAGTACTGTGCTACTCATGCCCGGTAGAGCGTTACACTGCTCTCGGAGCACTGTGCTACCCATGCCCGGTACAGCGTTCCAGTGCTCTTGCAGTACTGCGCTACCCACGCCTGGTAGAGTATTCCACTGCTCTCGGAGCACTGCGCTACCCACATCCGGTACAAAATTCCTCTGCTCTTGCAGTACTGCGCTACCTTTGCCCGGTAGAGCGTTCCGGTGCTCTTGCAGTACTGCGCTACCCACATCTGGTACAGCATTCCGCTGCTCTCGCAGTACTGCACTACCCACGTGCAGTAGAGCGTTCCACTGTTCTCACAGCACTGCGCTACCCACATCCAGGACAGCATTCCGCTGCTCTCGCAGTATTACGCTACCTACATCCGGTACAGTGTTCCACTGCTCTCGCAGCACTGCGCTACCCACATCGGGTACAGCATTCTGCTGCTCTCGCAGTACTGTGCTACCCACATCCGGTACAGCATTGCACTGCTCTCACAGTACTACGCTACCTACATCCGGTACAGCATTCCGCCACTCTCGCAGTACTGTGCTACCTACATCCGGTACAGTGTTCCACTGCTCTCGCAGCACTGCACTACCCACATCCGGTACAGCATTCAGCTGCTCTCGCAGTACTGCGCTACCCACGTCCGGTAGAGCATTCCAGGGCTCTTGCAACACTGCACTACACACATCCGGTACAGCATTCCGCTGCTCTCGCAGTACTGTGCTACCCACATCCGATACAGTGTTCCACTGCTCTCGAAGCACTGCGATACCCACATCCAGTACAGCATTCCACTGCTCTCGCAGTACTGCACTACCCACATCCGGTACAGTGTTCCACTTCTCTTGCAGCACTGCGCTACCCACATCCAGTACAGCATTCCGCTGCTCTCGCAGTACTGCGCTACCCACATCCGGTACAGCGTTCCACTGCTCTCGCAGCACTGCGCTACACTTGCCCCGTACAGCGTTCCGCTGCTCTCGCAGTATTGCGCTAACCATGCCAGTACAGCGTTCCGCTGCTGTTGCAGTACTGTGCTACCCAAACCCGGTACAGTCTTCTGCTGCTCTTGCAGTACTGTGCTACCCATCCCCGGTAGAGGGTTCTGCTGCTCTCGCAGTACTGTGGTTCCCACATCCGGTACAGTGTTCCACTGCTCTCGCAGTACAGCACTACCCACGCCCAGTAGAGCATTGCTCTGCTCTCGCAGTACTGCTCTACCCACACCCATTAGAGCGTGACGTTGCTCTCGCAATACTGCGCTACCCACACCTGGTAGAGCATTCCGCTGCTCTCGCAGTACTGCACTACCCATGCCCGGTCAGCGTTCCGCTGCTCTCGCAGTGCTGCGCTACCCACATCCGGTACAGCGTTCCACTGCTCTCGCAGTACTGTGCTACACACATCCGGTAGAGCGTTGCACTGCTTTTGCAGTACTGCGCTACCCACACCCAGTAGAGCGTTTGCTGCTCTCACAGTACTGTGCTAGCCACGCCCAGTAGAGTATTCCGCCGCTCTCACAGTACTGCGCTACCCACGCCCGGTAGAGCGTTCCACTGCTCTCACAGTACTGCGCTATCCATGCCCGGTAGAGCGTTCTACTGCTCTCACAGTACTGCGCTACCGATGCCTGGTACAGTGTTCCACAGTTGTCGCGGCACTGCGCTTCCCTTGCCCCGTACAGCATTCCGCTGCTCTCGCAGTACTGCACTAACCATGCCAGTACAGCGTTCTGCTGCTGTTGCAGTACTGCGCTACCCACACCCGGTACAGCGTTCCACTGCTCTCGCAGTACTGCACTACCCTTGCCCTGTACAGTGTTCCGCTGCTCTCACAGTACTGCACTACCTAAGCCCTGTAGAGCGTTCCACTGTTCTCGTAGTAGTGCGCTACCCACGCCCGGTAGAGCGTTCCACTGCTCCTGCAGTACTGCACTACCCACACCCAGGAGAGCGTTCAACTGCTCTCGCAGTACTGCACTACCCGCATCGGTTACAGCATTCCGCTGCTCTCGCAGTACTGTGCTACCTACATCCGGGACAGTGTTCCACTGCTCTTGCAGCACTGCGCTCTCCACATCCGGTACAGCATTCTGCGGCTCTCGCAGTACTGCTCTACCCATGCCCAGTACAGCGTTCCGCTGCTCTCGCAGTACTGCGCTACCTATGCCCGGTAGAGCGTTCCGCTGGTCCTGCAGTACTGCACTACCCACACCCGGGAGAGCATTCCACTGCTCTCGCAGCACTGCGCTACCCACATCCGGTACAGCATTGCACTGCTCTCGCAGTACTGTGCTGCCTACATTCGGTACAGCATTCCGCTGCTCTTGCAGTACTGCACTACATACATCTGGTTCAGTGTTCCACTGCTCTCGCAGCACTGCGCTACCCACATTCGGTACAGCATTCTGCTGCTCTCGCAGTACTGCGCTACCCACATCCGGTACAGTGTTCCACTGCTCTTGAGCACTGCACTACCCACATTCGGTACAGCATTCTACTGCTCTCGCAGTACTGCACTACCCACACCCGGTAGCACATTCCACTGCTCTCGCAGCACTGCGCTAGCCACATCCGGTACAGCATTCCACTGCTCTCGCAGTACTGCACTACCCACATCCGGTACAGTGTTCCGCTGCTCTCACAGCACTGCGCTACCAACATCCGGTACAGCATTCTGCAGCTCTCACAGTACTGCGCTACCCACATCTGGTACAGTATTCCGCTGCTCTCGCAGTACTGCGTTACCCATGCCCGGTACAGCGTTCCGCTGCTCTCGCAGTACTGCGCTGCACACACATGGTACAGCGTTCCGCTGCTCTCCTAGAACTGCGCTACCCTTGCCCGGTAGAGCATTCTGCTGCTATTGCAGTACTGCGCTACCCACACTCGGTACTGCGTTCCCTGCTCTCGCAGTACTGCGCTACCCACGCCCGGCAGAGCGTTCCACTGCTCTCAGAGCACTGCGCTACCCACATCCGGTATAGCATTCCGCTGCTCTCGCAGTACTGTGATACCCATGCCCGGTACAGTATTCCACTGCTCTTGCAGTACTGCGCTACTCACACAGGATACAGCATTCCGCTGCTCTCGCAGTACTGCGCTACTCATGCCCGGTAGAGCGTTCCACTGCTCTTGGAGCACTGAGCTACCCATGCCTGGTACAGCGGTCCGCTGCTCTTGCAGTACTGCGTTACCCATGCCCGGTACAGTATTCCGCTGCTCTTCCAGTACTGCGCTACCCACACCTGGTACAGCATTCCAATGCTCTCGCAGTATTGTGCTACTCATGCCCGGTAGAGCATTCCACTGCTCTCGGAGCACTGTGCTACCCATGCCTGGTACAGCGTTCCGGTGCTCTTGCAGTACTGCGCTACCCACACCTGGTAGAGTATTCCACTGCTCTCGGAGCACTGCGCTACCCACATCCGGTACAGCATTCCGCTGCTCTTGCAGTACTGCGCTACCTTTGCCCGGTAGAGCGTTACGGTGCTCTTGCAGTACTGTGCTACCCACATCTGGTACAGCATTCCGCTGCTCTCGCAGTACTGCACTACCCACGTCCAGTAGAGCGTTCCACTGTTCTCACAGCACTGCGCTACCCACATCCAGTACAGTATTCTGCTGCTCTCGCAGTATTACGCTACCTACATTCGGTACAGTGTTCCACTGCTCTCGCAGCACTGCGCTACCCACATCCGGTACAGCATTCTGCTGCTCTCGCAGTACTGTGCTACCCACATCCAGTACAGCATTGCACTGCTCTCACAGTACTACGCTACCTACATCCGGTACAGCATTCCGCCGCTCTCGCAGTACTGCGCTACCTACATCCGGTACAGTGTTCCACTGCTCTCGCAGCACTGCGCTACCCACATCCGGTACAGCATTCTGCTGCTCTCGCAGTACTGCACTACCCACGTCCGGTAGAGCATTCCAGGGCTCTCGCAACACTGCACTACACACATCCGGTACAGCATTCCGCTGCTCTCGCAGTACTGTGCTACCCACATCTGGTACAGTGTTCCACTGCTCTCGCAGCACTGCGATACCCACATCTGGTACAGCATTCCGCTGCTCTCGCAGTACTGTGCTACCCACATCCAGTACAGCATTCCACTGCTCTCGCAGTACTGCGCAACCTAGATCCGGTACAGCATTCCGCTGCTCTCGCAGTACTGCTCTACCTACATCTGGTACAGTGTTCCACTGCTCTTGCAGCACTGCGCTACCCACATCCGGTACAGCATCCCGCTGCTCACGCAGTACTGCACTACCCACGCCTGGTAGAGCGTTCCACTGCTCTCGCAGTACTGCGCCACCCACATCTGGTACAGCATTCCACTGCTCTCGCAGTACTGCGCTTCCTACATCCGGTACAGCATTCCGCTGCTCTCACAGTACTGCGCTACCCACATCTGGTACAGCATTCCGCTGCTCTCGCAGTACTGGGCTACCCATGCCCGGTAAAGCATTCCGCTGCTCTCGCAGTACTGCGCTACCCACATCCGGTACAGCAATCCACTGCTCTCGCAGTAGTGCACTACCCACATCTTGTACAGCATTCCGCTGCTCTCGCAATACTGTGCCACCCACGCCCAGTAAAGCATTCCGTCGCTCTCACAGTACTGCGCTACCCACACCGGTAGAGCGTTCCGCTGCTCTTGCAGTACTGTGCTACCGATGCCCAGTACAGCATTCCACTGCACTCGCAGCACTGTGCTACCCATGCCCGGTACAGCGTTCCGCTGCTCTCGCAGTACTGCGCTAACCATGGCAGTACAGCATTCCGCTGCTTTTGCAGTACTGCGCTACCCACACCCGGTACAGTGTTCTGCTGCTCTTGCTGTACTGCGCTACCCATGCCCGGTAGAGCTTACGCTGCTCTCACAGTACTGCACTACCCACATCCGGTACAGCGTTCCACTGTTCTCGCAGTACAGCGCTACCCACGACCAGTAGAGCATTGCGCTGCTGTTGCAGTACTGCGCTTCCCATACCTGGTAGAGCGTGCCGCTACTCTCGCAATACTTTGCTACCCACATCTGATAGAACGTTCCGCTGCTCTCGCAGTACTGCACTGCCCACACCCGGTACAGCATTCCACTGCTCTCGCAATACTGCACTACCCCCATCCGATACAGCGGTTCGCTGCTCTCGCAGTACTGCGCTGCCCACGACCAGTAGAGCATTGCGCTGTCTTGCAGTACTGCGCTACCCACACCTGGTAGAGCGTGCCGCTGCTCTCGCAGTACTGAGCTACCCATGCCCGGTACAGTGTTCCGCTGCTCTCGCAGTGCTGCGCTACCCACACCCGGTACAGTGTTCTGCTGCTCTTGCAATACTGCACTACCCATGCCCGGTAGAGCGTTCCGCTGCTCTCGCAATACTGCGCTACCCATATCCGGTACAGCGTTCCACTGCTCTCGCAGTACTGTGCTACACACGCCCGGTAGAGCTTTGCGCTGCTTTCGCAGTACTGCGCTACCCACACCCAGTAGAGCATTTGCTGCTCTCACAGTACTGTGCTACCCATGCCCAGTAGAGTATTCCGCCGCTCTCACAGTACTGCGCTAACCATGCCCGGTAGAGCGTTCCACTGCTCTCCCAGTATTGCACTACCGATGCCCGGTACAACGTTCCACTGCTCTCGCGGCACTGCGCTACCCTTGCCCCGTACAGCGTTCCGCTGCTCTCGCAGTATTGCGCTAACCATGCCAGTACAGCATTCCGCTGCTCTTGCAGTACTGTGCTACCCATCCCCGGTAGAGGGTTCTGCTGCTCTCGCAGTACTGTGGTTCCCACATCAGGTACAGCATTCCACTGCTCTCGCAGTACAGCACTACCCACACCCAGTAGAGCATTGCTCTGCTCTCGCAGTACTGCTCTACCCACACCCAGTAGAGCGTGATGCTGCTCTCACAATATTGCACTACCCACACCTGGTAGAGCATTCTGCTGCTCTCGCAGTACTGCACTACCCATGCCCGGTCAGCGTTCCGCTGCTCTCGCAGTGCTGCGCTACCCACATCTGGTACAGCATTCCACTGCTCCCGCAGTACTGTGCTACACACATACGGTAGAGCGTTGCACTGCTTTTGCAGTACTGTGCTACCCACACCCAGTAGAGCGTTTGCTGCTCTCGCAGTACTGTGCTAGCCACGCCCAGTAGAGTATTCCGCCGCTCTCACAGTACTGCGCTACCTACGCCCGGTAGAGCGTTCCACTGTTCTCACAGTACTGCGCTATCCATGCCCGGTAGAGCGTTCCACTGCTCTCACAGTATTGCGCTACCGATGCCTGGTACAGTGTTCCACAGTTATCGCGGCACTGCGCTACCCTTGCCCCGTACAGCATTCCACTGCTCTCGCAGTACTGCACTAACCATGCCAGTACAGCGTTCTTCTGCTGTTGCAGTATTGCGCTACCCACACACCTGGTACAGCGTTCTGCTGCTCTTGCAGTACTGTGCTACCCATGCCCTGTAGAGCGTTCCGCTGCTCTCACAGTACTGCACTACCCACATCTGGTACAGCGTTCCACTGCTCTCGCAGTATGGCGCTACCCACGCCCAGTAGAGCATTGCCCTGCTCTCGCAGTACTGCACTACCCACACCCGGTAGAGCGTGCCGCTGCTCTCACAATACTGCGCTACCCACACCTGGTAGAGCGTTCCGCTGCTCTCGCAGTACTGCGCTACCCATGCCCGGTCAGCGATCCGCTGCTCTTGCAGTGCTGCGCTACCCACATCCGGTACAGCGTTCCACTGCTCTCGCAGTACTGTGCTACACACACCCGGTAGAGCGTTGCACTGCTTTTGCAGTACTGCGCTACCCACACCCAGTAGAGCGTTTGCTGCTCTTGCAGTACTGTGCTAGCTACGCCCAGTAGAGTATTCCACCGCTCTCACAGTACTGCGCTACCAACACCCGGTAGAGCGTTCCACTGCTCTCACAGTACTGCGCTACCAATGCACGGTACAGCGTTCCACTGCTCTCGCGGCACTGCGCTACACTTGCCCCATACAGCGTTCCGCTGCTCTCGCAGTACTGCACTAACCATGCCAGTACAGCGTTCTGCTGCTGTTGCAGTACTGTGCTACCCACACCCGGTACAGCGTTCTGCTGCTCTTGCAGTACTGTGCTACCCATGCCCGGTAGAGCGTTCTGCTGCTCTCGCAGTACTGCACTATCCACATCCGGTACAGCGTTCCACTGCTCTCGCAGCACTGCGCTACCCACATCCGGTACAGCATTCTGCTGCTCTTGCAGTACTGCGCTACCCATGCCCGATACAGCGTTCTGGTGCTCTTGCAGTACTGTGCTACACACATATGGTACAGCGTTCCACTGCTCTTGCAGTACTGCGCTACCCATGCCCGGTACAGCGTTCTGCTGCTCTAACAGTACTGCGCTACCCATGCCCGGTAAAGCGTTCCGCTGCACTCGCAGTACTGCGCTACCCACATCCGGTACAGCGTTCCACTGCTCTCGCAGTACTGTGCTACCCATGCCCGGTAGAGCGTTGCGCTGCTCTCGCAGTACTGCGCTACCCACACCCAGTAGACCGTTCGCTGCTCTCGTAATATTGTGCTGCTCACGCCAAGTAAAGCATTCCGCCGCTCTCACTGTACTGCGCTACCCACACCCGGTGGAGCGTTCCGTTGCTCTCGGGTACTGCGCTACCGATGGCCAGTACAGCGTTCCACTGCTCTCGCAGCACTGTGCTACCCACACCCGGTACAGCGTTCTGCTGCTCTTGCAGTACTGCGCTACCCATGCCCGGTAGAGCTTACGCTGCTCTCGCAGTACTGTGCTACCCACATCCAGTGCAGCGTTCCACTGTTCTCGCAGTACAGCGCTACCCACGACCAGTAGAGCATTGCGCTGCTGTTGCAGTACTGCGCTTCCCATACCTGGTAGAGCGTGCCGCTACTCTCGCAATACTTTGCTACCCACATCTGATAGAACGTTCCGCTGCTCTCGCAGTACTGCACTGCCCACACCCGGTACAGCATTCCACTGCTCTCGCAATACTGCACTACCCCCATCCGATACAGCGGTTCGCTGCTCTCGCAGTACTGCGCTGCCCACGACCAGTAGAGCATTGCGCTGTCTTGCAGTACTGCGCTACCCACACCTGGTAGAGCGTGCCGCTGCTCTCGCAGTACTGAGCTACCCATGCCCGGTACAGTGTTCCGCTGCTCTCGCAGTGCTGCGCTACCCACACCCGGTACAGTGTTCTGCTGCTCTTGCAATACTGCACTACCCATGCCCGGTAGAGCGTTCCGCTGCTCTCGCAATACTGCGCTACCCATATCCGGTACAGCGTTCCACTGCTCTCGCAGTACTGTGCTACACACGCCCGGTAGAGCTTTGCGCTGCTTTCGCAGTACTGCGCTACCCACACCCAGTAGAGCATTTGCTGCTCTCACAGTACTGTGCTACCCATGCCCAGTAGAGTATTCCGCCGCTCTCACAGTACTGCGCTAACCATGCCCGGTAGAGCGTTCCACTGCTCTCCCAGTATTGCACTACCGATGCCCGGTACAACGTTCCACTGCTCTCGCGGCACTGCGCTACCCTTGCCCCGTACAGCGTTCCGCTGCTCTCGCAGTATTGCGCTAACCATGCCAGTACAGCATTCCGCTGCTCTTGCAGTACTGTGCTACCCATCCCCGGTAGAGGGTTCTGCTGCTCTCGCAGTACTGTGGTTCCCACATCAGGTACAGCATTCCACTGCTCTCGCAGTACAGCACTACCCACACCCAGTAGAGCATTGCTCTGCTCTCGCAGTACTGCTCTACCCACACCCAGTAGAGCGTGATGCTGCTCTCACAATATTGCACTACCCACACCTGGTAGAGCATTCTGCTGCTCTCGCAGTACTGCACTACCCATGCCCGGTCAGCGTTCCGCTGCTCTCGCAGTGCTGCGCTACCCACATCTGGTACAGCATTCCACTGCTCCCGCAGTACTGTGCTACACACATACGGTAGAGCGTTGCACTGCTTTTGCAGTACTGTGCTACCCACACCCAGTAGAGCGTTTGCTGCTCTCGCAGTACTGTGCTAGCCACGCCCAGTAGAGTATTCCGCCGCTCTCACAGTACTGCGCTACCTACGCCCGGTAGAGCGTTCCACTGTTCTCACAGTACTGCGCTATCCATGCCCGGTAGAGCGTTCCACTGCTCTCACAGTATTGCGCTACCGATGCCTGGTACAGTGTTCCACAGTTATCGCGGCACTGCGCTACCCTTGCCCCGTACAGCATTCCACTGCTCTCGCAGTACTGCACTAACCATGCCAGTACAGCGTTCTTCTGCTGTTGCAGTATTGCGCTACCCACACACCTGGTACAGCGTTCTGCTGCTCTTGCAGTACTGTGCTACCCATGCCCTGTAGAGCGTTCCGCTGCTCTCACAGTACTGCACTACCCACATCTGGTACAGCGTTCCACTGCTCTCGCAGTATGGCGCTACCCACGCCCAGTAGAGCATTGCCCTGCTCTCGCAGTACTGCACTACCCACACCCGGTAGAGCGTGCCGCTGCTCTCACAATACTGCGCTACCCACACCTGGTAGAGCGTTCCGCTGCTCTCGCAGTACTGCGCTACCCATGCCCGGTCAGCGATCCGCTGCTCTTGCAGTGCTGCGCTACCCACATCCGGTACAGCGTTCCACTGCTCTCGCAGTACTGTGCTACACACACCCGGTAGAGCGTTGCACTGCTTTTGCAGTACTGCGCTACCCACACCCAGTAGAGCGTTTGCTGCTCTTGCAGTACTGTGCTAGCTACGCCCAGTAGAGTATTCCACCGCTCTCACAGTACTGCGCTACCAACACCCGGTAGAGCGTTCCACTGCTCTCACAGTACTGCGCTACCAATGCACGGTACAGCGTTCCACTGCTCTCGCGGCACTGCGCTACACTTGCCCCATACAGCGTTCCGCTGCTCTCGCAGTACTGCACTAACCATGCCAGTACAGCGTTCTGCTGCTGTTGCAGTACTGTGCTACCCACACCCGGTACAGCGTTCTGCTGCTCTTGCAGTACTGTGCTACCCATGCCCGGTAGAGCGTTCTGCTGCTCTCGCAGTACTGCACTATCCACATCCGGTACAGCGTTCCACTGCTCTCGCAGCACTGCGCTACCCACATCCGGTACAGCATTCTGCTGCTCTTGCAGTACTGCGCTACCCATGCCCGATACAGCGTTCTGGTGCTCTTGCAGTACTGTGCTACACACATATGGTACAGCGTTCCACTGCTCTTGCAGTACTGCGCTACCCATGCCCGGTACAGCGTTCTGCTGCTCTAACAGTACTGCGCTACCCATGCCCGGTAAAGCGTTCCGCTGCACTCGCAGTACTGCGCTACCCACATCCGGTACAGCGTTCCACTGCTCTCGCAGTACTGTGCTACCCATGCCCGGTAGAGCGTTGCGCTGCTCTCGCAGTACTGCGCTACCCACACCCAGTAGACCGTTCGCTGCTCTCGTAATATTGTGCTGCTCACGCCAAGTAAAGCATTCCGCCGCTCTCACTGTACTGCGCTACCCACACCCGGTGGAGCGTTCCGTTGCTCTCGGGTACTGCGCTACCGATGGCCAGTACAGCGTTCCACTGCTCTCGCAGCACTGTGCTACTCACACCCGGTACAGCGTTCTGCTGCTCTTGCAGTACTGCGCTACCCATGCCCGGTAGAGCTTACGCTGCTCTCGCAGTACTGTGCTACCCACATCCAGTGCAGCGTTCCACTGCTCTCGCAGTACAGCGCTACCCACGACCAGTAGAGTGTTCCGCTGCTCTCACAGTACTGCACTGCCCACACATGGTACAGTGTTCCACTGCTCTTGCAGTGCTGCTCTACCCAAACCCGGTAGAGCGGTCCACTGCTCTCGCAATACTGCACTACCCCCATCCGATACAGCGGTTCGCTGCTCTCGCAGTACTGCGCTGCCCACGACCAGTAGAGCATTGCGCTGTCTCGCAGTACTGCGCTACCCACACCTGGTAGAGCATGCCGCTGCTCTCTCAATACTGCGGTACCCACATCTGGTAGAGCATTCCGCGGCTCTCGCAGTACTGCACTGCCCACACCCGGTACAGCGTTTCACTGCTCTTGCAGTACTGCGATACCCACACCCGGTAGAGCGTTCTGCTGCTCTCGCAATACTGCACTACCCCCATCCGGTACAGCGGTTCGCTACTCTCGCAGTACTGCACTGCCCACACCCGGTAGAGCGTTCTGCTGCTCTTGCAATAATGCGCTACCCATGCCCGGTACAGCGTTCCGATGCTCCTGCAGTACTGCGCTACCACACCCGGGAGAGTGTTCCACTGCTCTCGCAGTACTGCGCTACCCATGCCCGGTACAGCATTCCACTGCTCTCGCAGTACTGCGCTACCCACGCCTGGTAGAGCGTTCTGCTGTTCTCGCAGTAATGCGCTACCCACGCCCGGTAGAGCGTTCCACTGCTCCTGCAGTACTGCACTACCAACACCTGGGAGAGAGTTCCACTGCTCTCGCAGCACTGCACTACCTGCATCCAGTACAGCATTCCACTGCTCTTGCAGCAGTGCGCTATCCACATCCGGTACAGCATGCCGCTGCTCTCGCAGTACTGCTCTACCCATGCCGGTACAGAGTTCCGCTGCTCTCGCAGTACTGCGCTACCCATGCCCGGTAGAGCGTTCCGCTGCTCCTGCAGTACTGCACTACCCACATCCGGGAGAGCGTTCCACTGCTCTTGCAGCACTGCGCTACCCACACACGGTACAGCATTCCACTGCTCTCTCAGTACTGTGCTACCTACATCCGGTACAGCATTCCGCTGCTCTCAGAGTACTGCGCTACCCACACCCAGTAGACCGTTCGCTGCTCTCGTAATATTGTGCTGCTCACGCCAAGTAAAGCATTCAGCCGCTCTCACTGTACTGCGCTACCCACACCCGGTGGAGCGTTCCGTTGCTCTCGGGTACTGCGCTACCGATGGCCAGTACAGCGTTCCACTGCTCTCGCAGCACTGTGCTACCCACACCCGGTACAGCGTTCTGCTGCTCTTGCAGTACTGCGCTACCCATGCCCGGTAGAGCTTACGCTGCTCTCGCAGCACTGTGCTACCCACATCCAGTGCAGCGTTCCACTGCTCTCGCAGTACAGGGCTACCCACGACCAGTAGAGTGTTCTGCTGCTCTCACAGTACTGCACTGCCCACACATGGTACAGTGTTCCACTGCTCTTGCAGTGCTGCTCTACCCAAACCCGGTAGAGCGGTCCACTGCTCTCGCAATACTGCACTACCCCCATCCGATACAGCGGTTCGCTGCTCTCGCAGTACTGCGCTGCCCACGACCAGTAGAGCATTGCGCTGTCTCGCAGTACTGCGCTACCCACACCTGGTAGAGCATGCCGCTGCTCTCTCAATACTGCGGTACCCACATCTGGTAGAGCATTCCGCGGCTCTCGCAGTACTGCACTGCCCACACCCGGTACAGCGTTTCACTGCTCTTGCAGTACTGCGATACCCACACCCGGTAGAGCGTTCTGCTGCTCTCTAATACTGCACTACCCCCATCCGGTACAGCGGTTCGCTACTCTCGCAGTACTGCACTGCCCACACCCGGTAGAGCGTTCTGCTGCTCTTGCAATAATGCGCTACCCATGCCCGGTACAGCGTTCCGATGCTCCTGCAGTACTGCGCTACCACACCCGGGAGAGTGTTCCACTGCTCTCGCAGTACTGCGCTACCCATGCCCGGTACAGCATTCCACTGCTCTCGCAGTACTGCGCTACCCACGCCTGGTAGAGCGTTCTGCTGTTCTCGCAGTAATGCGCTACCCACGCCCGGTAGAGCGTTCCACTGCTCCTGCAGTACTGCACTACCAACACCTGGGAGAGAGTTCCACTGCTCTCGCAGCACTGCACTACCTGCATCCAGTACAGCATTCCACTGCTCTTGCAGCAGTGCGCTATCCACATCCGGTACAGCATGCCGCTGCTCTCGCAGTACTGCTCTACCCATGCCGGTACAGAGTTCCGCTGCTCTCGCAGTACTGCGCTACCCATGCCCGGTAGAGCGTTCCGCTGCTCCTGCAGTACTGCACTACCCACATCCGGGAGAGCGTTCCACTGCTCTTGCAGCACTGCGCTACCCACATACGGTACAGCATTCCACTGCTCTCTCAGTACTGTGCTACCTACATCCGGTACAGCATTCCGCTGCTCTCAGAGTACTGCGCTACCTACATCCGGTACTGTGTTCCACTGCTCTCGCAGCACTGCACTACCCACATCCGGTACAGCATTCCGCTGCTCTCGCAGTACTGCACTACCCACGTCCAGTAGAGCATTCCACTGTTCTCACAGCACTGCGCTACCCACATCCAGTACATCATTCCACTGCTCTTGCAGTACTGCACTACCCACGCCCGGTAGAGCGCTCCACTGCTCTTGCAGCACCGCGCTACCCACATCCGGTACAGCATTCCACTGCTCTCGCAGTACTGCACTACCCACATCTGGTACAGTGTTCCGCTGCTCTCGCAGCACTGCGCTACCCATATCCGGTAGAGCATTGTGCAGCTCTCACAGTACTGCGCTACCCACATCTGGTACAGCATTCCGCTGCTCTCACAGTACTGCGCTACCCATGCCCGGTACAGCTTTCCGCTGCTCTCGCAGTACTGCACTAAAAACACATGCTACAGCATTTTGCGGCTCTCCCAGTACTGCACTACCCATGCCCGGTACAGCGGTCTGCTGCTCTTGCTGTACTGCGCTACCCATGCCCAGTACAGTGTTCCGCTGCTCTTGCAGTACTGCGCTACCCACACACGGTACAGCGTTCTGCTGCTCTCACAGTACTGTGCTATCCACGCCCGGCAGAGCGTTCCACTGCTCTTGCAGTACTGCGCTACCCATGCCCGGTACAGTATTCCGCTGCTCTTGCAGTACTGCGATACCCATACACGGTGCAGAGTTCCGCTGCTCTCACAGTACTGCGCTACCCATGCCCGGTACAGTGGTCTGCTGCTCTTGCAGTACTGCGCTACCCATGCCCGTTACAGTGTTCCGCTGCTCTTGCAGTACTGCACTACCCACATCCGGTACAGCGTTCCACTGCTCTCGCAGTACTGTGCTACCCATTCCCGGTAGAGCGTTGCGCTGCTCTTGCAGTACTGCGCTACCCACACCCAGTAGACCGTTCGCTGCTCTCGTAATACTGTGCTGCTCACGCCAAGTAAAGCATTCCGTCGCTCTCACTGTACTGCGCTACCCACACCCGGTAGAGTGTTCCGTTGCTCTCGCAGTACTGTGCTACCGATGCCCAGTACAGCGTTCCACTGCTCTCGCAGCACTGTGCTACCCATGCCCGGTACAGCGTTCCGCGGCTCTCGCAGTACTGCGCTAGCCATGGCAGTACAGCATTCCGCTGCTGTTGCAGTACTGCGCTACCCACACCCGGTACAGCGTTCTGCTGCTCTTGCAGTACTGTGCTACCCATGCCCGGTAGAGCTTACGCTGCTCTTGCAGTACTGTGCTACCCACATCCGGTACAGCATTCCACTGCTCTCGCAGTACTGCACTAACCACATCCGGTACAGCATTCTGCTGCTCTCGCAGTACTGCACTACCCACACCTGGTAGAGCATGCCGCTGCTCTCGCAATACTGCGGTACCCACATCTGGTAGAGCATTCCGCTGCTCTCGCAGTACTGCACTGCCCACACCCGGTACAGCGTTCCACTGCTCTTGCAGTACTGCGATACCCACACCCGGTAGAGCGTTCTGCTGCTCTCGCAATACTGCACTACCCCCATCCGTTACAGCGGTTCGCTGCTCTCGCAGTACTGCACTGCCCACACCCGGTAGAGCGTTCTGCTGCTCTTGCAATAATGCGCTACTCATGCCCAGTACAGCGTTCCGATGTTCCTGCAGTACTGCGCTACCCACACCCGGGAGAGTGTTCCACTGCTCTCGCAGTACTGCGCTACCCATGCCCGGTACAGCGTTCCGCTGCTCTTGCAGTACTGCGCTACCCATGCCCGGTAGAGTGTTCCGCTGTTCTCGAAGTAGTGCGCTACCCATGCCTGGTAGAGGGTTCCACTGCTCCTGCAGTACTGCACTACCCACACCCGGGAGAGTGTTCCACTGCTCTCGCAGCACTGCACTACCTGCATCCAGTACAGCATTCCACTGCTCTTGCAGCAGTGCGCTACCCACATCCGGTACAGCATGCCGCTGCTCTCGCAGTACTGCTCTACCCATGCCGGTACAGCGTTCCGCTGCTCTCGCAGTACTGCACTACCCATGCCCGGTAGAGTGTTCCGCTGCTCCTGCAGTACTGCACTACCCACATCCGGGTGAGCGTTCCACTGCTCTCGCAGCACTGCGCTACCCACATCCGGTACCGCATTCCACTGCTCTCGCAGCACTGTGCTACCTACATCCAGTACAGCATTCCGCTGCTCTCACAGTACTGTGCTACCTACATCCGGTACAGTGTTCCACTGCTCTCGCAGCACTGCGCTACCCACATCCGGTACAGCATTCCACAGCTCTTGCAGTACTGAACTACCCATATCCAGTAGAGTGTTCCACTGTTCTTGCAGCACTGCGCTACCCACATCCGGTACAGCATTCCGCTGCACTTGCAGTACTGCGCTACCCATATCCGGTACAGTGTTCCACTGCTCTTGCAGCACTGCACTACCCACATCTGGTACAACATTCTGCTGCTCTCGCAGTACTGCACTACCCACGTCTGGTAGAGCGTTCCACTGCTCTCGCAGCACCGCGCTACCCACATCCGGTACAGCATTCCTCTGCACTCGCAGTACTGCACTACCCACATCTGGTACAGTGTTCCGTTGCTCTCGCAGCACTGCGCTACCCGCATCCGGTACAGCATTATGCAGCTCTCACAGTACTGCGCTGCCCACATCTGGTACAGCATTCCGCTGCTCTTACAGTACTGTGCTACCCATGCCCGGTACAGCTTTCCGCTGCTCTCGCAGTACTGCACTAAACACACATGGTACAGCGTTCTGCTGCTCTCCAAGTACTGCGCTACCCATGCCCGGTAGAGCGTTCCGCTGCTCTCGCAGTACTGTGCTACCCATGACCGGTACAGCGGTCTGCTGCTCTTGCAGTACTGCGCTACCCATGCCCGGTACAGTGTTCCGCTGCTCTTGCAGCACTGCGCTCCCCACATCCGGTACAGCATTCTGCGGCTCTCGCAGTACTGCTCTACCCATGCTCAGTACAGTGTTCCGCTGCTCTCGCAGTACTGCACTACCTACGCCCGGTAGAGCGTTCCGCTGCTCCTGCAGTACTGCACTACCCACATCCGGGAGAGCGTTCCACTGCTCTCGCAGCACTGCGCTACCCACATCCGGTACAGCATTCCACTGCTCTCGCAGTACTGTGCTGCCTACATTCGGTACAGCATTCCACTGCTCTCGCAGTACTGCGCTACCTACATCCGGTTCAGTGTTCCACTGCTCTCGCAGCACTGCGCTACCCACATCCATTACAGCATTCCGCTGCTCTCGGAGCACTGCGCTACCAACGTCCGGTACAGCATTCTGCAGCTCTCAGAGTACTGCGCTACCCACATCTGGTACAGCATTCCGCTGCTCTCGCAGTACTGCGCTACCCATGCCCGGTACAGCGTTCTGCTGCTCTCGCAGTACTGCGCTGCACACACATGGTACAGCGTTCCGCTGCTCTCCTAGAACTGCGCTACCCTTGCCCGGTACAGCATTCTGCTGCTCTTGCAGTACTGCGCTACCCACACTCGGTACTGCGTTCCCTGCTCTCGCAGTACTGCGCTACCTACGCCCGGCAGAGCGTTCCACTGCTCTCAGAGCACTGCGCTACCCACATCCGGTATAGCATTCCGCTGCTCTCGCAGTACTGCACTACCCATGCCCGGTACAGTATTCCACTGCTCTTGCAGTACTGCGCTACCCACACCTGGTACAGCATTCCGCTGCTCTCGCAGTACTGCGCTACTCATGCCCGGTAGAGCGTTCCACTGCTCTTGGAGCACTGCGCTACCCATGCCTGGTACAGCGGTCCGCTGCTCTTGCAGTGCTGCATTACCCATGCCCGGTACAGTATTCCGCTGCTCTTGCAGTACTGTGCTACCCACACCTGGTACAGCATTCCAATGCTCTCGCAGTACTGTGCTACTCATGCCCGGTAGAGCGTTACACTGCTCTCGGAGCACTGTGCTACCCATGCCCGGTACAGCGTTCCAGTGCTCTTGCAGTACTGCGCTACCCACGCCTGGTAGAGTATTCCACTGCTCTCGGAGCACTGCGCTACCCACATCCGGTACAAAATTCCTCTGCTCTTGCAGTACTGCGCTACCTTTGCCCGGTAGAGCGTTCCGGTGCTCTTGCAGTACTGCGCTACCCACATCTGGTACAGCATTCCGCTGCTCTCGCAGTACTGCACTACCCACGTGCAGTAGAGCGTTCCACTGTTCTCACAGCACTGCGCTACCCACATCCAGGACAGCATTCCGCTGCTCTCGCAGTATTACGCTACCTACATCCGGTACAGTGTTCCACTGCTCTCGCAGCACTGCGCTACCCACATCGGGTACAGCATTCTGCTGCTCTCGCAGTACTGTGATACCCACATCCGGTACAGCATTGCACTGCTCTCACAGTACTACGCTACCTACATCCGGTACAGCATTCCGCCACTCTCGCAGTACTGTGCTACCTACATCCGGTACAGTGTTCCACTGCTCTCGCAGCACTGCACTACCCACATCCGGTACAGCATTCAGCTGCTCTCGCAGTACTGCGCTACCCACGTCCGGTAGAGCATTCCAGGGCTCTTGCAACACTGCACTACACACATCCGGTACAGCATTCCGCTGCTCTCGCAGTACTGTGCTACCCACATCCGATACAGTGTTCCACTGCTCTCGAAGCACTGCGATACCCACATCCAGTACAGCATTCCACTGCTCTCGCAGTACTGCACTACCCACATCCGGTACAGTGTTCCACTTCTCTTGCAGCACTGCGCTACCCACATCCAGTACAGCATTCCGCTGCTCTCGCAGTACTGCGCTACCCACATCCGGTACAGCGTTCCACTGCTCTCGCAGCACTGCGCTACACTTGCCCCGTACAGCGTTCCGCTGCTCTCGCAGTATTGCGCTAACCATGCCAGTACAGCGTTCCGCTGCTGTTGCAGTACTGTGCTACCCAAACCCGGTACAGTCTTCTGCTGCTCTTGCAGTACTGTGCTACCCATCCCCGGTAGAGGGTTCTGCTGCTCTCGCAGTACTCTGGTTCCCACATCCGGTACAGTGTTCCACTGCTCTCGCAGTACAGCACTACCCACGCCCAGTAGAGCATTGCTCTGCTCTCGCAGTACTGCTCTACCCACACCCAGTAGAGCGTGACGTTGCTCTCGCAATACTGCGCTACCCACACCTGGTAGAGCATTCCGCTGCTCTCGCAGTACTGCACTACCCATGCCCGGTCAGCGTTCCGCTGCTCTCGCAGTGCTGCGCTACCCACATCCGGTACAGCGTTCCACTGCTCTCGCAGTACTGTGCTACACACATCCGGTAGAGCGTTGCACTGCTTTTGCAGTACTGCGCTACCCACACCCAGTAGAGCGTTTGCTGCTCTCACAGTACTGTGCTAGCCACGCCCAGTAGAGTATTCCGCCGCTCTCACAGTACTGCGCTACCCACGCCCGGTAGAGCGTTCCACTGCTCTCACAGTAATGCGCTATCCATGCCCGGTAGAGCGTTCTACTGCTCTCACAGTACTGCGCTACCGATGCCTGGTACAGTGTTCCACAGTTGTCGCGGCACTGCGCTTCCCTTGCCCCGTACAGCATTCCGCTGCTCTCGCAGTACTGCACTAACCATGCCAGTACAGCGTTCTGCTGCTGTTGCAGTACTGCGCTACCCACACCCGGTACAGCGTTCCACTGCTCTCGCAGTACTGCACTACCCTTGCCCTGTACAGCGTTCCGCTGCTCTCACAGTACTGCACTACCTAAGCCCTGTAGAGCGTTCCACTGTTCTCGTAGTAGTGCGCTACCCACGCCCGGTAGAGCGTTCCACTGCTCCTGCAGTACTGCACTACCCACACCCAGGAGAGCGTTCAACTGCTCTCGCAGTACTGCACTACCCGCATCGGTTACAGCATTCCGCTGCTCTCGCAGTACTGTGCTACCTACATCCGGGACAGTGTTCCACTGCTCTCGCAGCACTGCGCTCTCCACATCCGGTACAGCATTCTGCGGCTCTCGCAGTACTGCTCTACCCATGCCCAGTACAGCGTTCCGCTGCTCTCGCAGTACTGCGCTACCTATGCCCGGTAGAGCGTTCCGCTGGTCCTGCAGTACTGCACTACCCACACCCGGGAGAGCATTCCACTGCTCTCGCAGCACTGCGCTACCCACATCCGGTACAGCATTGCACTGCTCTCGCAGTACTGTGCTGCCTACATTCGGTACAGCATTCCGCTGCTCTTGCAGTACTGCACTACATACATCTGGTTCAGTGTTCCACTGCTCTCGCAGCACTGCGCTACCCACATTCGGTACAGCATTCTGCTGCTCTCGCAGTACTGCGCTACCCACATCCGGTACAGTGTTCCACTGCTCTTGAGCACTGCACTACCCACATTCGGTACAGCATTCCACTGCTCTCGCAGTACTGCACTACCCACACCCGGTAGCACATTCCACTGCTCTCGCAGCACTGCGCTAGCCACATCCGGTACAGCATTCCACTGCTCTCGCAGTACTGCACTACCCACATCCGGTACAGTGTTCCGCTGCTCTCACAGCACTGCGCTACCAACATCCGGTACAGCATTCTGCAGCTCTCACAGTACTGCGCTACCCACATCTGGTACAGTATTCCGCTGCTCTCGCAGTACTGCGTTACCCATGCCCGGTACAGCGTTCCGCTGCTCTCGCAGTACTGCGCTGCACACACATGGTACAGCGTTCCGCTGCTCTCCTAGAACTGCGCTACCCTTGCCCGGTAGAGCATTCTGCTGCTATTGCAGTACTGCGCTACCCACACTCGGTACTGCGTTCCCTGCTCTCGCAGTACTGCGCTACCCACGCCCGGCAGAGCGTTCCACTGCTCTCAGAGCACTGCGCTACCCACATCCGGTATAGCATTCCGCTGCTCTCGCAGTACTGTGATACCCATGCCCGGTACAGTATTCCACTGCTCTTGCAGTACTGCGCTACTCACACAGGATACAGCATTCCGCTGCTCTCGCAGTACTGCGCTACTCATGCCCGGTAGAGCGTTCCACTGCTCTTGGAGCACTGAGCTACCCATGCCTGGTACAGCGGTCCGCTGCTCTTGCAGTACTGCGTTACCCATGCCCGGTACAGTATTCCGCTGCTCTTCCAGTACTGCGCTACCCACACCTGGTACAGCATTCCAATGCTCTCGCAGAATTGTGCTACTCATGCCCGGTAGAGCATTCCACTGCTCTCGGAGCACTGTGCTACCCATGCCTGGTACAGCGTTCCGGTGCTCTTGCAGTACTGCGCTACCCACACCTGGTAGAGTATTCCACTGCTCTCGGAGCACTGCGCTACCCACATCCGGTACAGCATTCCGCTGCTCTTGCAGTACTGCGCTACCTTTGCCCGGTAGAGCGTTACGGTGCTCTTGCAGTACTGTGCTACCCACATCTGGTACAGCATTCCGCTGCTCTCGCAGTACTGCACTACCCACGTCCAGTAGAGCGTTCCACTGTTCTCACAGCACTGCGCTACCCACATCCAGTACAGTATTCTGCTGCTCTCGCAGTATTACGCTACCTACATTCGGTACAGTGTTCCACTGCTCTCGCAGCACTGCGCTACCCACATCCGGTACAGCATTCTGCTGCTCTCGCAGTACTGTGCTACCCACATCCAGTACAGCATTGCACTGCTCTCACAGTACTACGCTACCTACATCCGGTACAGCATTCCGCCGCTCTCGCAGTACTGCGCTACCTACATCCGGTACAGTGTTCCACTGCTCTCGCAGCACTGCGCTACCCACATCCGGTACAGCATTCTGCTGCTCTCGCAGTACTGCGCTACCCACGTCCGGTAGAGCATTCCAGGGCTCTCGCAACACTGCACTACACACATCCGGTACAGCAATCCGCTGCTCTCGCAGTACTGTGCTACCCACATCTGGTACAGTGTTCCACTGCTCTCGCAGCACTGCGATACCCACATCTGGTACAGCATTCCGCTGCTCTCGCAGTACTGTGCTACCCACATCCAGTACAGCATTCCACTGCTCTCGCAGTACTGCGCAACCTAGATCCGGTACAGCATTCCGCTGCTCTCGCAGTACTGCTCTACCTACATCTGGTACAGTGTTCCACTGCTCTTGCAGCACTGCGCTACCCACATCCGGTACAGCATCCCGCTGCTCATGCAGTACTGCACTACCCACGCCTGGTAGAGCGTTCCACTGCTCTCGCAGTACTGCGCCACCCACATCTGGTACAGCATTCCACTGCTCTCGCAGTACTGCGCTTCCTACATCCGGTACAGCATTCCGCTGCTCTCACAGTACTGTGCTACCCACATCTGGTACAGCATTCCGCTGCTCTCGCAGTACTGGGCTACCCATGCCCGGTAAAGCATTCCGCTGCTCTCGCAGTACTGCGCTACCCACATCCGGTACAGCAATCCACTGCTCTCGCAGTAGTGCACTACCCACATCTTGTACAGCATTCCGCTGCTCTCGCAATACTGTGCCACCCACGCCCAGTAAAGCATTCCGTCGCTCTCACAGTACTGCGCTACCCACACCGGTAGAGCGTTCCGCTGCTCTTGCAGTACTGTGCTACCGATGCCCAGTACAGCGTTCCACTGCACTCGCAGCACTGTGCTACCCATGCCCGGTACAGCGTTCCGCTGCTCTCGCAGTACTGCGCTAACCATGGCAGTACAGCATTCCGCTGCTTTTGCAGTACTGCGCTACCCACACCCGGTACAGTGTTCTGCTGCTCTTGCTGTACTGCGCTACCCATGCCCGGTAGAGCTTACGCTGCTCTCACAGTACTGCACTACCCACATCCGGTACAGCGTTCCACTGTTCTCGCAGTACAGCGCTACCCACGACCAGTAGAGCATTGCGCTGCTGTTGCAGTACTGCGCTTCCCATACCTGGTAGAGCGTGCCGCTACTCTCGCAATACTTTGCTACCCACATCTGATAGAACGTTCCGCTGCTCTCGCAGTACTGCACTGCCCACACCCGGTACAGCATTCCACTGCTCTCGCAATACTGCACTACCCCCATCCGATACAGCGGTTCGCTGCTCTCGCAGTACTGCGCTGCCCACGACCAGTAGAGCATTGCGCTGTCTTGCAGTACTGCGCTACCCACACCTGGTAGAGCGTGCCGCTGCTCTCGCAGTACTGAGCTACCCATGCCCGGTACAGCGTTCCGCTGCTCTCGCAGTGCTGCGCTACCCACACCCGGTACAGTGTTCTGCTGCTCTTGCAATACTGCACTACCCATGCCCGGTAGAGCGTTCCGCTGCTCTCGCAATACTGCGCTACCCATATCCGGTACAGCGTTCCACTGCTCTCGCAGTACTGTGCTACACACGCCCGGTAGAGCTTTGCGCTGCTTTCGCAGTACTGCGCTACCCACACCCAGTAGAGCATTTGCTGCTCTCACAGTACTGTGCTACCCATGCCCAGTAGAGTATTCCGCCGCTCTCACAGTACTGCGCTAACCATGCCCGGTAGAGCGTTCCACTGCTCTCCCAGTATTGCACTACCAATGCCCGGTACAACGTTCCACTGCTCTCGCGGCACTGCGCTACCCTTGCCCCGTACAGCGTTCCGCTGCTCTCGCAGTATTGCGCTAACCATGCCAGTACAGCATTCCGCTGCTCTTGCAGTACTGTGCTACCCATCCCCGGTAGAGGGTTCTGCTGCTCTCGCAGTACTGTGGTTCCCACATCAGGTACAGCATTCCACTGCTCTCGCAGTACAGCACTACCCACACCCAGTAGAGCATTGCTCTGCTCTCGCAGTACTGCTCTACCCACACCCAGTAGAGCGTGACGCTGCTCTCACAATATTGCACTACCCACACCTGGTAGAGCATTCTGCTGCTCTCGCAGTACTGCACTACCCATGCCCGGTCAGCGTTCCGCTGCTCTCGCAGTGCTGCGCTACCCACATCTGGTACAGCATTCCACTGCTCCCGCAGTACTGTGCTACACACATACGGTAGAGCGTTGCACTGCTTTTGCAGTACTGTGCTACCCACACCCAGTAGAGCGTTTGCTGCTCTCGCAGTACTGTGCTAGCCACGCCCAGTAGAGTATTCCGCCGCTCTCACAGTACTGCGCTACCTACGCCCGGTAGAGCGTTCCACTGTTCTCACAGTACTGCGCTATCCATGCCCGGTAGAGCGTTCCACTGCTCTCACAGTATTGCGCTACCGATGCCTGGTACAGTGTTCCACAGTTATCGCGGCACTGCGCTACCCTTGCCCCGTACAGCATTCCACTGCTCTCGCAGTACTGCACTAACCATGCCAGTACAGCGTTCTTCTGCTGTTGCAGTATTGCGCTACCCACACACCTGGTACAGCGTTCTGCTGCTCTTGCAGTACTGTGCTACCCATGCCCTGTAGAGCGTTCCGCTGCTCTCACAGTACTGCACTACCCACATCTGGTACAGCGTTCCACTGCTCTCGCAGTATGGCGCTACCCACGCCCAGTAGAGCATTGCCCTGCTCTCGCAGTACTGCACTACCCACACCCGGTAGAGCGTGCCGCTGCTCTCACAATACTGCGCTACCCACACCTGGTAGAGCGTTCCACTGCTCTCGCAGTACTGCGCTACCCATGCCCGGTCAGCGATCCGCTGCTCTTGCAGTGCTGCGCTACCCACATCCGGTACAGCGTTCCACTGCTCTCGCAGTACTGTGCTACACACACCCGGTAGAGCGTTGCACTGCTTTTGCAGTACTGCGCTACCCACACCCAGTAGAGCGTTTGCTGCTCTTGCAGTACTGTGCTAGCCACGCCCAGTAGAGTATTCCACCGCTCTCACAGTACTGCGCTACCAACACCCGGTAGAGCGTTCCACTGCTCTCACAGTACTGCGCTACCAATGCACGGTACAGCGTTCCACTGCTCTCGCGGCACTGCGCTACACTTGCCCCATACAGCATTCCGCTGCTCTCGCAGTACTGCACTAACCATGCCAGTACAGCGTTCTGCTGCTGTTGCAGTACTGTGCTACCCACACCCGGTACAGCGTTCTGCTGCTCTTGCAGTACTGTGCTACCCATGCCCGGTAGAGCGTTCTGCTGCTCTCGCAGTACTGCCCTATCCACATCCGGTACAGCGTTCCACTGCTCTCGCAGCACTGCGCTACCCACATCCGGTACAGCATTCTGCTGCTCTTGCAGTACTGCGCTACCCATGCCCGATACAGCGTTCTGGTGCTCTTGCAGTACTGTGCTACACACATATGGTACAGCGTTCCACTGCTCTTGCAGTACTGCGCTACCCATGCCCGGTACAGCGTTCCGCTGCTCTTGCAGTGCTGGGCTACCCACACCCGGTACAGTGTTCCGCTGCTCTCGCAGTACTGCGCTACCCACACCCGGTAGAGCATTGCACTGCTCCCACAGTACTGTGCTACCCACACCCGGTAGAGCGTTCCACTGATCTCGCAGTACTGTGCTAGCCATGCCCGGTACAGCGTTCTGCTGCTCTAACAGTACTGCGCTACCCATGCCCGGTAAAGCGTTCCGCTGCACTCGCAGTACTGCGCTACCCACATCCGGTACAGCGTTCCACTGCTCTCGCAGTACTGTGCTACCCATGCCCGGTAGAGCGTTCCACTGCTCTCGCAGCACTGCGCTACCCACATCCGGTACAGCATTCTGCTGCTCTCGCAGTACTGCGCTACCCATGCCCGATACAGCGTTCTGGTGCTCTTGCAGTACTGTGCTACACACATATGGTACAGCGTTCCACTGCTCTTGCAGTACTGCGCTACCCATGCCTGGTACAGCATTCCGCTGCTCTTGCAGCACTGTGCTACCCATGCCCGGTACAGCATTCCGCTGCTCTTGCAGTACTGCACTACTCACACCCGGTACAGCGTTCTGCAGCTCTTGCAGTACTGTGCTACCCACTTCCGGTACAGCATTCTGCTGCTCTCGCATTACTGCGCTACCCATGCCCGCCACAGCATTCCAGTGCTCTTGCAGTACTGCGCTACACACATACGGTACAGCGTTCCGCTACTCTTGCAGTACTGCGCTACCCATGCCTGGTACAGCATTCCGCTGCTCTTGCAGTACTGTGCTACTCACACCCTTTACAGTGTTCTGCAGCTCTTGCAGTACTGCGCTGCCCACACCCAGTCAGCGTTCTGCTGCTCTCGCAGTACTGAGCTACCCACATCCAGTACAGCATTCCACTGCTCTTGCAGTACTGCGCTACCCATGCCCTGTACAGTATTCCGCTGCTCTTGCAGTACTGTGCTACCCACACACGGTACAGCATTCTGCTGCTCTCGCAGTACTGTGCTACTGATGCCCAGTCGGGCGTTCCACTGCTCTCGGAGCACTGCGCTGCCCATGCCCGGTACAACGGTCCGGTGCTCTTGCAGAACTGCGCTACCTTTGCCCGGTAGAGCGTTCCGGTGCTCTTGCAGTACTGCGCTACCCACATCTGGTACAGCATTCTGCTGCTCTCAGAGCACTGCGCTACCCACATCCAGTACAGCATTGTGCTGCTCTGACAGTACTGCGCTACCTACATCCGGTACAGTGTTCCACTGCTCTTGCAGCACTGTGCTACCCACATCCGGTACAGCATTCCGCTGCTCTCGCAGTACTGTGCTACCCACATCCGGTACAATATTGCATGGCTCTCGCAGTACTGCGCTACCTACATCCGGTACAGCATTCCGCTGCTCTCGCAGTACTGCGCTACCTACATCCGGTACAGTGTTCCACTGCTCTCGCAGCACTGCGCTACCCACATCCGGTACAGCATTCCGCTGCTCTCGCAGTACTGCACTACCCACGCCCGTTAGAGCGTTCCACTGCTCTCGCAGCACTGCGCTACCCACATCCGGTACAGTGTTCCACTGCTCTTGCAGCACTGTGCTACCCACATCCGGTACAGCATTCCGCTGCTCTCGCAGTACTGTGCTACCCACATCCGGTACAACATTGCATGGCTCTCGCAGTACTGCGCTACCTACATCTGGTACTGCATTCCGCTGCTCTCGCAGTACTGTGCTACCTACATCCAGTACAGTGTTCCACTGCTCTCGCAGCACTGCGCTACCCACATCCGGTACAGCATTCCGCTGCTCTCGCAGTTCTGCACTACCCACGCCCGTTAGAGCGTTCCACTGCTCTCGCAGCACTGCGCTACCCACATCCGGTACAGCATTACGCTGCTCTCGCAGCACTGCACTACCCACATCCGGTACAGTGTTCCACTGCTTTTGCAGTACTGCTCTACCCACACATGGTACAGCGTTCTGCTGCTCTCGCAGTACTGCGCTACCAACGCCCAGTAGAGGGTTCCACTGCTCTCGCAGCACTGCGCTACCCACATCCGGTACAGCATTCCGCTGCTCTCGCAGTACTGCACTACCCACGCCCGTTAGAGCGTTCCATAGCTCTCGCATCACTGCGCTACCCACATCCAGTACAGCATTCCGCTGCTCTCGCAGCACTGCACTACCCACATCCGGTACAGTGTTCCACTGCTTTTGCAGTACTGCGCTAACCACACATGGTACAGCGTTCCGCTGCTCTCGCAGCACTGCGCTACCCACATCCGATACAGTGTTCCACTGCTTTTGCAGTCCCGCACTACCCATGCCCGGTACAGTGTTCTGCTGCTCTTGCAGTACTGTGCTACCCACACACAGTACAGCATTCTGCTGCTCTCGCAGTACTGCGCTACCCATGCCTGGTAGAGTGTTCCGGTGTTCTTGCAGTACTGCGCTACCTTTGCCCGGTAGAGCGTTCTGGTGCTCTTGCAGTACTGCGCCACCCACATCCTGTACAGCATTCTGCTGCTCTCGGAGCACTGCGCTACCCACATCCAGTACAGCATTCCGCTGCTTTCGTAGTACTGCGCTACCTACATCCGGTACAGTGTTCCACTGCTCTCGCAGCACTGCGCTACCCACATCCGGTACATCATTCTGCTGCTCTCGCAGTACTGCGCTACCCACATCCGGTACAGCATTCCACTGCTCTCGCAGTACTGTGCTACTTACATCAGGTACAGCATTCCGTTGCTCTCGTAGTACTGCGCTACCTACATCTGGTACAGCATTCTGCTGCTCTCGCAGTACTCGCTACCCATGCCCGGTACAGCGTTCCGGTGCTCTTGCAGTACTGCGCTACCTTTGCCCGGTAGAGCGTTCTGGTGCTCTTGCAGTACTGCGCCACCCAGATCCGGTACAGCATTCCGCTGCTCTCGGAGCACTGTGCTACCCACATCCAGTACAGAATCCCGCTGCTTTCGCAGTACTGCGCTACCTACATCTGGTACAGTGTTCCACTGCTCTCACAGCACTGCACTACCCACATCCCGTACAGCATTCCGCTGCTCTCGCAGTACTGCGCTACCCACACCCGGTGCAGCGTTCTGCTGTTCTTGCAGTACTGCGCTACCTATGCCCGGTTGAGTTTACGCTGCTCTTGCAGTACTGCGCTACCCACATCTGTTACAGCGTTCCACTGCTCTCGCAGTACTGCGCTACCCTTGCCCGGTACAGCGTTCCGCTGCTCTCACAGTACTGCGCTACCTATGCCCAGTACAGCGTTCCGCTGTCCTCGGAGCACTGCGCTACCCACATCCAGTACAGCATTCCGCTGCTTTCGTAGTACTGCGCTACCTACATCCGGTACAGTGTTCCACTGCTCTCGCAGCACTGCGCTACCCACATCTGGTACATCATTCTGCTGCTCTCGCAGTACTGCGCTACCCACATCCGGTACAGCATTCCACTGCTCTCGCAGTACTGTGCTACTTACATCAGGTACAGCATTCCGTTGCTCTCGTAGTACTGCGCTACCTACATCTGGTACAGCATTCTGCTGCTCTCGCAGTACTCGCTACCCATGCCCGGTACAGCGTTCCGGTGCTCTTGCAGTACTGCGCTACCTTTGCCCGGTAGAGCGTTCTGGTGCTCTTGCAGTACTGCGCCACCCAGATCCGGTACAGCATTCCGCTGCTCTCGGAGCACTGTGCTACCCACATCCAGTACAGCATCCCGCTGCTTTCGCAGTACTGCGCTACCCACACCCGGTGCAGTGTTCTGCTGTTCTTGCAGTACTGCGCTACCTATGCCCGGTTGAGTTTACGCTGCTCTTGCAGTACTGCGTTACCCACATCTGTTACAGCGTTCCACTGCTCTCGCAGTACTGCGCTACCCTTGCCCGGTACAGCTTTCCGCTGCTCTCACAGTACTGCGCTACCTATGCCCAGTACAGCGTTCCGCTGTTCTCGCAGTAGTGCGCTACCGACACCCGGTAGAGCGTTCCACTGCTACTTCAGTACTGCACTACCCACACCCAGGAGAGCATTCCACTGCTCTCGCAGCACTGCACTATCCGCATTGGTTACAGCATTCTGCTGCTCTCGCAGTGCTGTGCTACCTACATCCGGGACATTGTTCCACTGCTCTTGCAGCACTGCGCTACCCACATCCGGTACAGCATTCCGCTGTTCTCGCAGTAATGCTCTACCCATGCACAGTACAGCGTTCCACTGATCTCGCAGTACTGTGCTATCCACATCCGGTACAGCATTCCACTGCTCTCGCAGTACTGCGCTACCCACATCTGTTACAGCATTCTGCTGCTCTCGCAGTACTGTGCTACCTACATCCGGGACAGTGTTCCACTGCTCTTGCAGCACTGCGCTACCCACATCCGGTACAGCATTCCGCTGCTTTCGCAATACTGTGCCATCCACGCCCAGCAAAGCATTCCGCCGCTCTCACAGTACTGCGCTACCCACACCAGGTAGAGCGTTCCGCTACTCTTGCAGTACTGCGCTACTGATACCCAGTACACCGTTCCACTGCTCTCGCAGCACTGTGCTACCCATGCCCGGTACAGCATTCCGCTGCTCTCGCAGCACTGCGCTACCCACATCCGGTACAGCATTCTGCTGCTCTCGCAGTACTGCGCTACCCATGCCCGATACAGCGTTCTGGTGCTCTTGCAGTACTGTGCTACACACATATGGTACAGCGTTCCACTGCTCTTGCAGTACTGCGCTACCCATGCCTGGTACATCATTCCGCTGCTCTTGCAGTACTGTGCTACCCATGCCCGGGACATCATTCTGCTGCTCTTGCAGTACTGCACTACTCACACCCGGTACAGCGTTCTGCAGCTCTTGCAGTACTGCGCTACCCATGCCCGATACAGCGTTCTGGTGCTCTTGCAGTACTGTGCTACACACATATGGTACAGCGTTCCACTGCTCTTGCAGTACTGTGCTACCCATGCCCGGGACATCATTCTGCTGCTCTTGCAGTACTGCACTACTCACACCCGGTACAGCGTTCTGCAGCTCTTGCAGTACTGCGCTACCCACATCCGGTACAGCATTCTGCTGCTCTCGCATTACTGCGCTACCCATGCCCGCCACAGCGTTCCGGTGCTCTTGCAGTACTGTGCTACACACCTACGGTACAGCATTCCGCTGCTCTTGCAGTACTACGCTACCCATGCCTGGTACAGCATTCCGCTGCTCTTGCAGAACTGCGCTACCCATGCCCGGTACAACATTCCACTGCTCTTGCAGTACTGTGCTACTCACACCCTTTACAGCGTTCTGCAGCTCTTGCAGTACTGCGCTGCCCACACCCGGTACAGCATTCTGCTGCTCTTGCAGTACTGCGGTACCCACACACGGTACAGCATTCTGCTGCTCTCGCAGTACTGCACTACTGATGCCCAGTAGGGCGTTCCACTGCTCTCGGAGCACTGCGCTACCCATGCCCGGTACAGCGGTCTGGTGCTCTTGCAGTACTGCGCTACCCACATCCGGTACAGCATTCCGCTGCTCTCAGAGCACTGAACTACCCACATCCAGTACAGCATTCCACTGCTCTGGCAGTACTGCGCTACCTACATCCGGTATAGTGTTCCACTGCTCTTGCAGCACTGTGCTACCCACATCCGGTACAGCATTCCGCTGCTCTCAGAGCACTGCGCTAACCACATCCAGTACAGCATTCCACTGCTCTGACAGTACTGCGCTACCTACATCCGGTATAGTGTTCCACTGCTCTTGCAGCACTGTGCTACCCACATCCGGTACAGCGTTCCGGTGCTCTTGCAGTACTGCCCTACCTTTGCCCGGTAGAGCGTTCCAGTGCTCTTGCAGTACTGCACCACCCAGATCCGGTACAGCATTCCGCTGCTCTCGGAGCACTGCGCTACCCACATCTAGTACAGCATTCCACTGCTTTCGCAGTACTGCGCTACCTACATCCGGTACAGTGTTCCACTGCTCTTGCAGCACTGCGCTACCCACATCCCGTACAGCATTCCGCTGCTACCTATGCCCGGTTGAGTTTACGCTGCTCTTGCAGTACTGCGCTACCCACATCTGTTACAGCGTTCCACTGCTCTTGCAGTACCGCGCTACCCTTGCCCAGTACAGCATTCCGCTGCTCTGACAGTACTGCGCTACCTATGCCCGGTACAGCGTTCTGCTGTTCTCGCAGTAGTGCGCTACCCATGCCCGGTAGAGCGTTCCACTGCTCCTGCAGTACTGCACTACCCACACCCAGGAGAGCGTTCCACTGCTCTCGCAGCACTGCACTATCTGCATCGGTTACAGCATTCTGCTGCTCTAGCAGTGCTGTGCTACCTACATCCGGGACAGTGTTCCACTGCTCTTGCAGCACTGTGCTACCCACATCCGGTAGAGCATTCCGCTGTTCTCGCAGTAATGCTCTACCCATGCCCAGTACAGCGTTCCGCAGTAGTGCACTACCCAAATGCGGTACAGCATTCCACTGCTCTCGCAGTACTGCGCTACCCACATCTGTTACAGCATTCTGCTGCTCTCGCAGTACTGTGCTACCTACATCCGGGACAGTGTTCCACTGCTCTTGCAGCACTGCGTTACCCACATCCGGTACAGCATTCCGCTGCTTTCGCAATACTGTGCCACCCACGGCCAGTAAAGCATTCCGCCGCTCTCACAGTACTGCGCTACCCACACCCGGTAGAGCGTTCCGCTGCTCTTGCAGTACTGCGCTACTGATGCCCAGTACAGCGTTCCACTGCTCTCGCAGCACTGTGCTACCCATGCCCGGTACAGCGTTCGGCTGCTCTAGCAGTACTGCGCTAACCATGGCAGTACAGCATTCTGCTGCTGTTGCAGTACTGCGCTACCCACACCCAGTACAGCGTTCTGCTTCTCTTGCAGTACTGGGCTACCCATGCCCAGTAGAGCTTACGCTGCTCTCACAGTACTGCACTATCCACATCCGGTACAGGGTTCCACTGCTCTCGCAGTACAGCGCCACCCACGACCAGTAGAGCATTGCGCTGCTCTTGCAGTACTGCGCTTCCCATACCTGGTAGAGCGTGCCGCTGCTCTCGCAATACTGTGCTACCCACATCTGGTAGAACGTTCCGCTGCTCTCGCAGTACTGCACTGCCCACACCCAGTACAGTGTTCCACTGCTCCTGCAGTAATGCACTACCCACACCCGTTAGAGCGTTCCGCTGCTCTCGCAATACTGCACTACCCCCATCCGATACAGCGGTTCGCTGCTCTCGCAGTACTGCGCTGCCCACAACCAGTAGGGCATTGCGCAGTCTTGCAGTACTGCGCTACCCACACCTGGTAGAGCGTGCCACTGCTCTCGCAGTACTGCGCTACCCATGCCTGGTACAACGTTCCACTGCTCTCGCAGTGCTGCGCTACCCACACCCGGTACAGTGTTCTGCTGCTCTTGCAGTACTGCACTACCCATGCCCGGTAGAGCGTTCCGCTGCTCTCGCAATACTGCGCTACCCACATCTGGTACAGCGTTCCACTGCTCTCACAGTACTGTGCTACACACGCCCGGTAGAGCGTTGCGCTGCTTTCGCAGTACTGCGCTACCCACACACAGTAGAGCATTTGCTGCTCTCACAGTACTGTGCTACCCATGCCCAGTAGAGTATTCCGCCGCTCTCACAGTACTGCGCTAACCATGCCCAGTACAGCGTTCCACTGCTCTCACAGGACTGCGCTACCCTTGTCCCGTACAGCATTCCGCTGCTCTCGCAGTATTGCGCTAACTATGCCAGTACAGCGTTCCGCTGCTGTTGCAGTACTGTGCTACCCAAACCCGGTACAGTGTTCTGCTGCTCTTGCAGTACTGTGCTACCCATGCCCGGTAGAGCGTTCCGCTGCTCTCGCAGTACTGCACTACCCACATCCGTTACAGCATTCCACTGCTCTCGCAGTACGGCGCTACCCACGCCCAGTAGAGCATTGCTCTGCTCTTGCAGTACTGCGCTACCCACACCCGGTAGAGCATGCCGCTTCTCTTGCAGTACTGCGCTTCCCATACCTTTTAGAGCGTGCCGCTGCTCTCACAGTACTGCACTACTCATGCCCGGTCTGCGTTCCGCTGCTCTCGCAGTGCTGCGCTACCCACATCCGGTACAGTGTTCCACTGCTCTCGCAGTACTGTGCTACACACACCGGGTAGAGCGTTGCACTGCTTTTGCAGTATTGCGCTACCCACACCCAGTAGAGCATTTGCTGCTCTCGCAGTATTGTGCTAGCCACGCCCAGTAGAGTATTCCGCCGCTCTCACAGTACTGCACTACCCACGCCCGGCAGAGCGTTCCACTGCTCTTACAGTACTGCGCTACCGATGCCCAGTACACCGTTCCACTGCTCTCGTGGCACTGTGCTACCATTGTCCCGTACATGGTTCCGCTGCTCTCGCAGTACTTCACTAACCATGCCAGTACAGCGTTCTGCTGCTGTTGCAGTACTGCGCTACCCACACCCGGAACAGCGTTCTGCTTCTCTTGCAGTACTGTGCTACCCATGCCCGGTAGAGCATTCCGCTGCTCTCGCAGTACTGCACTACCCACATCCGGTACAGCGTTCCACTGCTCTCGCAGTACGGCGCTACCCACGCCCAGTAGAGCATTGCTCTGCTCTTGCAGTACTGCGCTATCCACACCCGGTTGAGCGTGCCACTGCTCTCGCAATACTGCGCTACCCACACCTGGTAGAGCATTCCGCTGCTCTCAGAGTACTGCGCTACCCATGCCCGGTAGACCATTGCACTGCTCTCGCAGTACTGCGCTACCCACACCCGGTAGAGCATTCCGCTAATCTCACAGTACTGCGCTACCCACATCCGGTACAGCATTCTGCTGCTCTCGCATTACTGCGCTACCCATGCCCGCCACAGCGTTCCGGTGCTCTTGCAGTACTGTGCTACACACCTACGGTACAGCATTCTGCTGCTCTTGCAGTACTACGCTACCCATGCCTGGTACAGCATTGCGCTGCTCTTGCAGAACTGCGCTACCCATGCCCGGTACAGCATTCTGCTGCTCTTGCAGTACTGCACTACTCACACCCGGTACAGCGTTCTGCAGCTCTTGCAGTACTGCGCTACCCACATCCGGTACAGCATTCTGCTGCTCTCACATTACTGCGCTACCCATGCCCGCCACAGCGTTCCGGTGCTCTTGCAGTACTGTGCTACACACCTACGGTACAGCATTCCGCTGCTCTTGCAGTACTACGCTACCCATGCCTGGTACAGCATTCCGCTGCTCTTGCAGAACTGCGCTACCCATGCCCGGTACAACATTCCACTGCTCTTGCAGTACTGTGCTACTCACACCCTTTACAGCGTTCTGCAGCTCTTGCAGTACTGCGCTGCCCACACCCGGTACAGCGTTCTGCTGCTCTTGCAGTACTGCGCTACCCACACACGGTACAGCATTCTGCTGCTCTCGCAGTACTGCGCTACTGATGCCCAGTAGGGCGTTCCACTGCTCTCGGAGCACTGCGCTACCCATGCCCGGTACAGCGGTCTGGTGCTCTTGCAGTACTGCGCTATCCACATCCGGTACAGCATTCCGCTGCTCTCAGAGCACTGCGCTACCCACATCCAGTACAGCATTCCACTGCTCTGGCAGTACTGCGCTACCTACATCCGGTATAGTGTTCCACTGCTCTTGCAGCACTGTGCTACCCACATCCGGTACAGCATTCCACTGCTCTCAGAGCACTGCGCTACCCACATCCAGTACAGAATTCCACTGCTCTGACAGTACTGCGCTACCTACATCCGGTATAGTGTTCCACTGCTCTTGCAGCACTGTGCTACCCACATCCGGTACAGCGTTCCGGTGCTCTTGCAGTACTGCCCTACCTTTGCCCGGTAGAGCGTTCCGGTGCTCTTGCAGTACTGCACCACCCAGATCCGGTACAGCATTCCGCTGCTCTCGGAGCACTGCGCTACCCACATCCAGTACAGCATTCCACTGCTTTTGCAGTACTGCGCTACCTACATCCGGTACAGTGTTCCACTGCTCTCGCAGCACTGCGCTACCCACATCCCGTACAGCATTCCGCTGCTACCTATGCCCGGTTGAGTTTACACTGCTCTTGCAGTACTGCGCTACCCACATCTGTTACAGCGTTCCACTGCTCTTGCAGTACTGCGCTACCCTTGCCCTGTACAGCGTTCCGCTGCTCTGACAGTACTGCGCTACCTATGCCCGGTACAGCGTTCCGCTGTTCTCGCAGTAGTGCGCTACCCACGCCTGGTAGAGCGTTCCACTGCTCCTGCAGTACTGCACTACCCACACCCAGGAGAGCGTTCCACTGCTCTCGCAGCACTGCACTATCCGCATCGGTTACAGCATTCTGCTGCTCTCGCAGTGCTGTGCTACCTACATCCGGGACAGTGTTCCACTGCTCTTGCAGCACTGTGCTACCCACATCCGGTAGAGCATTCCGCTGTTCTCGCAGTAATGCTCTACCCATGCCCAGTACAGCGTTCCGCAGTAGTGCGCTACCCACATGCGGTACAGCATTCCACTGCTCTCGCAGTACTGCACTACCCACATCTGTTACAGCATTCTGCTGCTCTCGCAGTACTGTGCTACCTACATCCGGGACAGTGTTCCACTGCTCTTGCAGCACTGTGTTACCCACATCCGGTACAGCATTCCGCTGCTTTCGCAATACTGTGCCACCCACGGCCAGTAAAGCATTCCGCTGCTCTCACAGTACTGCGCTACCCACACCCGGTAGAGCGTTCCGCTGCTCTTTCAGTACTGCGCTACTGATGCCCAGTACAGCATTCCACTGCTCTCGCAGCACTATGCTACCCATGCCCGGTACAGCGTTCTGCTGCTCTAGCAGTACTGCGCTAACCATGGCAGTACAGCATTCTGCTGCTGTTGCAGTACTGCGCTACCCACACCCGGTACAGCGTTCTGCTTCTCTTGCAGTACTGGGCTACCCATGCCCAGTAGAGCGTACGCTGCTCTCACAGTACTGCACTACCCACATCCGGTACAGGGTTCCACTGCTCTCGCAGTACAGCGCTACCCACGACCAGTAGAGCATTGCGCTGCTCTTGCAGTACTGCGCTTCCCATACCTGGTAGAGCGTGCCGCTGCTCTCGCAATACTGTGCTACCCACATCTGGTAGAACGTTCCGCTGCTCTCGCAGTACTGCACTGCCCACACAGGGTACAGCGTTCCACTGCTCTTGCAGTAATGCACTACCCACACCCGTTAGAGCGTTTCGCTGCTCTCGCAATACTGCACTACCCCCATCCGATAAAGCGGTTCGCTGCTCTCGCAGTACTGCGCTGCCCACAACCAGTAGAGCATTGCGCAGTCTTGCAGTACTGTGCTACCCACACCTGGTAGAGCATGCCACTGCTCTCGCAGTACTGCGCTACCCATGCCCGGTACAACATTCCACTGCTCTCGCAGTGCTGCGCTACCCACACCCGGTACAGTGTTCTGCTGCTCTTGCAGTACTGCACTACCCATGCCCGGTAGAGCGTTCCGCTGCTCTCGCAATACTGCGCTATCCACATCTGGTACAGCGTTCCACTGCTCTCACAGTACTGTGCTACACACGCCCGGTAGAGCGTTGCGCTGCTTTCGCAGTACTGCGCTACCCACACCCAGTAGAGCATTTGCTGCTCTCACAGTACTGTGCTACCCATGCCCAGTAGAGTATTCCGCCGCTCTCACAGTACTGCGCTAACCATGCCCGGTAGAGCATTCCACTGATCTCGCAGTACTGCACTACCGATGCCCAGTACAGCGTTCCACTGCTCTCGCAGGACTGCGCTACCCTTGCCCCGTACAGCGTTCCGCTGCTCTCACAGTATTGCGCTAACTATGCCAGTACAGCGTTCCGCTGTTGTTGCAGTACTGTGCTACCCAAACCCGGTACAGTGTTCTGCTGCTCTCGCAGTACTGCACTACCCACATCCGTTACAGCGTTCCACTGCTCTCGCAGTACGGCGCTACCCACGCCCAGTAGAGCATTGCTCTGCTCTTGCAGTACTGCGCTACCCACACCCGGTAGAGCATGCCGCTTCTCTTGCAGTACTGCGCTTCCCATACCCTTTAGAGCGTGCTGCTGCTCTCACAGTACTGCACTACTCATGCCCGGTCTGCGTTCCTCTGCTCTCGCAGTGCTGCGCTACCCACATCCGGTACAGTGTTCCACTGCTCTCGCAGTACTGTGCTACACACACCCGGTAGAGCGTTGCACTGCTTTTGCAGTATTGCGCTACCCACACCCAGTAGAGCATTTGCTGCTCTCGCAGTATTGTGCTAGCCACGCCCAGTAGAGTATTCTGCCGCTCTCACAGTACTGCACTACCCACGCCCGGCAGAGCGTTCCACTGCTCTCACAGTACTGTGCTACCGATGCCCAGTACACCGTTCCACTGCTCTCGTGGCACTGTGCTACCATTGTCCCGTACAGCGTTCCGCTGCTCTCGCAGTACTTCACTAACCATGCCAGTACAGCGTTCTGCTGCTGTTGCAGTACTGCGCTACCCACACCCGGTACAGCGTTCTGCGTCTCTTGCAGTACTGTGCTACCCATGCCCGGTAGAGCATTCCGCTGCTCTCGCAGTACTGCACTACCCACATCCGGTACAGCGTTCCACTGCTCTCGCAGTACGGCGATACCCACGCCCAGTAGAGCATTGCTCTGCTCTTGCAGTACTGTGCTACCCACACCCGGTAGAGCGTGCCACTGCTCTTGCAATACTGCGCTACCCACACCTGGTAGAGCATTCCGCAGCTCTCGGAGTACTGCGCTACCCATGCCCGGTAGACCATTGCACTGCTCTCGCAGTACTGCGCTACCCACACCCGGTAGAGCATTCCGCTAATCTCACAGTACTGTGCTAGCCATGCCCGGTACAGTGTTCTGCTGCTCTCACAGTACTGCGTAACCATGCCCGGTACAGCGTTCCGCTGCTCTCGCAGTACTGCGCTACCCACATCCGGTACAGCATTCCACTGCTCTCGCAGTACTGTGCTACCCATGCCCTGTACAGTATTCCGCTGCTCTTGCAGTACTGCGCTACACACACACGGTACAGCATTCTGCTGCTCTCGCAGTACTGCGCCACTGATGCCCAGTAGGGCGTTCCACTGCTCTCGGAGCACTGCGCTACCCTTGCCCGGTACAGCGGTCCGGTGCTCTTGCAGTACTGCGCTACCCATATCCGGTACAGCATTCTACTGCTCTCAGAGCACTGCGCTACCCACATCCAGTACAGCATTCCACTGCTCTGGCAGTACTGCGCTACCTACATCCAGTACAGTGTTCCACTGCTCTTGCAGCACTGTGCTACCTACATCCGGTACAGCATTCTGCTGGTCTCGCAGTACTGTGCTACCCACATCCGGTACAACATTGCACTGCTCTCGCAGTACTGCGCTACCTACATCCGGTACAGCATTCCGCTGCTCTCACAGTACTGCGCTACCTACATCCGGTACAGTGTTCCACTGCTCTCGCAGCACTGCGCTACCCACATCCGGTACAGCATTCTGCTGCTCGCGCAGTACTGCACTACCCACGCCCGTTAGAGAGTTCCACTGCTCTCGCAGCACTGCGCTACCTACATCCGGTACAGCATTCCACTGCTCTCGTAGTACTGCGCTACCTACATCCGGTACTGCATTCTGCTGCTCTCGCAGTACTGCGCTACCCATGCCCGGTACAGCGTTCCGGTGCTCTTGCAGTACTGCGCTACCTTTGCCCGGTAGAGCGTTCCGGTGTTCTTGCAGTACTGCACCACCCAGATCCGGTACAGCATTCCGCTGCTCTCGGAGCACTGCGCTACCAACATCCAGTACAGCATTCCACTGCTTTCGCAGTACTGCGCTACCTACATCCGGTACAGTGTTCCACTGCTCTCGCAGCACTGCGCTACCAACATCCCGTACAGCATTCCGCTGCACTCGCAGTACTGCGCTACCCACACCCGGTTCAGCGTTCTGCTGTTCTTGCAGTACTGCGCTACCTATGCCCGGTTGAGTTTACGCTGCTCTTGCAGTACTGCGATACCCACATCTGTTACAGCATTCCACTGCTCTCGCAGTACTGCGCTACCCTTGCCCGGTACAGCGTTCTGCTGCTCTGACAGTACTGCGCTACCTATGCCCGGTACAGCGTTCCGCTGTTCTCGCAGTAGTGCGCTACCCACGCCTGGTACTGCGATTTGTTGCTCTCGCAGTCCTGCCCTGCCTACACCCGGTACAGCGTTCCGCAGCTCTCGCAGTACTGCGCTGCCCACATCCGGTAGAGCTTTGCGCTGCTTTCACAGTACTGCGCTAGCCACAACCGGTAGAGCGTTCTGCTGCTCTCGCCGTACTGCGCTACCCACATCCAGTACAGCGTGCCACTGCTCTTGCAGTACTGCGCTTCCCATACCTGGTAGAGCGTGCCGCTGCTCTCGCAGTACTGCACTACCCATGCCCGGTCAGCGTTCCACTGCTCTCGCAGTGCTGCGCTACCCACATCTGGTACAGCATTCCACTGCTCTTGCAGTACTGTGCTACACACACCCGGTAGAGCGTTGCACTGTTTTTGCAGTATTGCGCTACCCACACCCAGTAGAGCGTTTGCTGCTCTTGCAGTACTGTGCTAGCCACGCCCAGTAGAGTATTCCGCTGCTCTCACAGTACTGCACTACCCACGCCCGGTAGAGCGTTCCACTGCTCTCACAGTACTGCACTACCGATGCCCGGTACACCGTTCCACTGCTCTCGTGGCACTGCGCTACCCTTGTGCTCACGCAGTACTGCACTACCCACGCCCGTTAGAGCGTTCCACTGCTCTCGCAGCACTGCGCTACCTACATCCGATACAGCTTTCCGCTGCTCTCGTAGTACTGCGCTACCTACATCCGGTACAGCATTCTGCTGCTCTCGCAGTACTGCACTACCCATGCCCGGTACAGCGTTCCGGTGCTCTTGCAGCACTGCACTACCCATGCCCGGCAGACCATTGCACTGCTCTCGCAGTACTGCACTACCCACACCCGGTAGAGCGTTCCGCTGATCTTGCAGTACTGTGCTAGCCATGCCCGGTACAGCGTTCTGCTGCTCTCACAGTACTGCGCTACCCATGCCTGGTACAGCGTTCCGCTGCTCTCGCAGTACTGCGCTACCCACATCCGGTACAGCATTCCACTGCTCTCACAGTACTGTGCTACCCATGCCCGGTAGAGCTTTGTGCTGCTCTCGCAGTACTGAGCTACCCACACCCAGTAGACCATTCTCTGCTCTCGTATTACTGTGCTGCCCATGCCAAGTAAAGCATTCCGCTGCTCTCATTGTACTGCGCTACCCACACCCGGTAGAGCGTTCCGTTGCTCTCGCAATACTGCGCTACCGATTCCCAGTACAGCGTTCCACTGCTCTCGCAGCACTCTGCTACCCATGCGCGGTACAGCGTTCCGCTGCTCTCGCAGTACTGCGCTAACCATGGCAGTACAGCATTCCGCTGCTGTTGCAGTACTGCGCTACCCACACCCGGTACAGCGTTCAGCTGCTCTTGCAGTACTGCACTGCCCACATCCGCTAGAGCATTCCACTGCTCTCGCAGTACTGTGCTGCCCACATCCGCTAGAGCATTCCACTGCTCTCGCAGTACTGTGCTGCCCACGACCAGTAGAGCATTGCGCTGTCTCGCAGTACTGCACTACCCACACCTGGTAGAGCATGCCACTGCTCTCGCAATACTGCGGTACCCACATCTGGTAGAGCATTCCGCTGCTCTCGCAGTACTGCACTGCCCACATCCGGTACAGCGTTCCACTGCTCTTGCAGTACTGCGATACCCACACCCATTAGAGCATTCTGCTGCTCTCGCAATACTGCACTACCCCCATCCGGTACAGCGTTCCACTGCTCTCGCAGTACTGCGCTGCCCACACCCGGTAGAGCATTCTGCTGCTCTTGCAATAATTCGCTACCCATACCCGGTAGAGCGTTCCGATGCTCCTGCAGTACTGCGCTACCCACACCCGGTACAGCGTTCTGCTGCTCTCGCAGTACTGCGCTACCCACACCCGGTAGAGCATTCTGCTGCTCTTGCAATAATTCGCTACCCATACCCGGTAGAGCGTTCCGATGCTCCTGCAGTACTGCGCTACCCACACCCGGTACAGCGTTCCGTTGCTCTCGCAGTACTGCGCTACCGATTCCCAGTACAGCGTTCCACTGCTCTCGCAGCACTCTGCTACCCATGCGCGGTACAGCGTTCCGCTGCTCTCGCAGTACTGCGCTAACCATGGCAGTACAGAATTCCGCTGCTGTTGCAGTACTGCGCTACCCACACCCGGTACAGCGTTCAGCTGCTCTTGCAGTACTGCGCTACCCATGCCCGGTAGAGCTTACACTGCTCTCGCAGTACTGTGCTACCCACATCCGCTAGAGCATTCCACTGCTCTCGCAGTACTGTGCTGCCCACGACCAGTAGAGCATTGCGCTGTCTCGCAGTACTGCACTACCCACACCTGGTAGAGCATGCCACTGCTCTCGCAATACTGCGGTACCCACATCTGGTAGAGCATTCCGCTGCTCTCGCAGTACTGCACTGCCCACATCCAGTACAGCGTTCCACTGCTCTTGCAGTACTGCGATACCCACACCCATTAGAGCGTTCTGCTGCTCTCGCAATACTGCACTACCCCCATCCGGTACAGCGTTCCACTGCTCTCGCAGTACTGCGCTGCCCACACCCGGTAGAGCATTCTGCTGCTCTTGCAATAATTCGCTACCCATACCCGGTAGAGCGTTCCGATGCTCCTGCAGTACTGCGCTACCCACACCCGGTACAGCGTTCTGCTGCTCTCGCAGTACTGCGCTACCCACGCCCGGTAGAGCATTCCACTGTTCTCGCAGTAGTGCGCTACCCACACCCGGTAGAGCGTTCCACTGCTCCTGCAGTACTGCACTACCCACACCTGGGAGAGTTTTCCACTGCTCTCGCAGCACTGCATTATCCGCATCCAGTACAGCATTCCACTGCTCTTGCAGCAGTGCACTACCCACATCCGGTACAGCATGCGGCTGCTCTCGCAGTACTGCTCTACCCATGCCCGGTAGAGTGTTCCACTGTTCTCGCAGCACTGCGCTACCCACATCTGGTACAGCATTCTGCTGCTCTCGCAGTACTCCACTACCTATGCCCGGTAGAGCATTCCACTGCTCTCGCAGCACCGCGCTACCCACATCCGGTACAGCATTCCACTGCTCTCGCAGTATTGTGCTACCCACATCCGGTACAGTGTTCCGCTGCTCTCGCAGCACTGCGCTACCCACATCCGGAACAGCATTATGTAGCTCTCACAGTACTGCGCTACCCACATCTGGTACAGCATTCCGCTGCTCTCACAGTACTGCGCTACCCATGCCCGGTACAGCTTTCTGCTGCTCTCGCAGTACTGCACTAAACACACATGGTACAGCGTTCTGCTGCTCTCCCAGTACTGCGCTACCCATTCCCAGTACAGCGTTCCGCTGCTCTTGCAGTACTGCGCTACCCATGCCTGGGATAGTGTTCCGCTGCTCTTGCAGTACTGTGCTACCCACACACGGTACAGCGTTCTACTGCTCTCGCAGTACTGCGCTACCCACGCCCAGCAGAGCGTTCCACTGCTCTTGCAGTACTGCGCTACCCATGCCCGGTACAGTATTCCGCTGCTCTTGCAGTACTGCGCTACCCATACACGGTACAGCATTCTGCTGCTCTCGCAGTACTGCGCTACTGATGCCCAGTATAGCGTTCCACTGCTCTCGAAGCACTGCACTACCCATGCTCCGTACAGCGGTCCGCTGCTCTTGCAGTGCTGCGTTACCCATGCCCGGTACAGTATTCTGCTGCTCTTGCAGTAATGCGCTGCCCACACACAGTACAGCATTCCACTGCTTTTGCAGTACTCTGCTACTCATGCCCAGTAGAGCGTTCAACTGCTCTTGGAGCACAGCGCTACCCATGCCTGGTACAGCGTTCCGGTGCTCTTGCAGTACTGTGCTACCCATGCCCGGTAGAGCGTTCCGGTGCTCTTGCAATAATGCGCTACCCACATCCGTTACAGTGTTCCACTGCTCTCGCAGCACTGCGCTACCCACATCCGGTACTGCATTCCGCTGCTCTCGCAGTACTGTGCTACCCACATCCGGTACAGCATTCCACTGCTCTCACAGTACTGCACTACCCACGCCTGGTAGAGCGTTCCACTGCTCTCACAACACTGCGCTACCCACATCCGGTACAGCATTCCGCTGCTCTCGCAGTACTGCGCTACCCATGCCCGTTACAGTGTTCTGCTGCTCTTGCAGTACTGAGCTACCCACACACGGTACAGCGTTCCGCTGCTCTCGCAGTACTGCGCTACCCACGCTCGGTAGAGCCTTCCACTGCTCTCGCAGCACCGTGCTACCCACATCCAGTACAGTGTTCCACTGCTTTTGCAGTACCACACTACCCATGCCCAGTACAGTGTTCTGCTGCTCTTGCAGTACTGCGCTACTCACACACGGTACAGCATTCCGCTGCTCTCGCAGTACTGCACTACCCATTGCTTTTACAGCATTCCGCTGCTCTTGCAGTACTGTGCTACCCATGCCCGGTACAGCATTCTGCTGCTCTTGCAGTACTGCACTACTCACACCCGGTACAGCATTCTGCAGCTCTTGCAGTACTGCGTTACCCACATCCGGTACAGCATTCTGCTGCTCTCGCATTACTGCGCTACCCATGCCCGCTACAGTGTTCTGGTGCTCTTGCAGTACTGCGCTACACACATACGGTACAGTGTTCCGCTGCTCTTGCAGTACTGTGCTACCCATGCCTGGTACAGCATTCCGCTGCTCTTGCAGTACTGTGCTACTCACACTCTTTACAGCGTTCTGCAGCTCTTGCAGTACTGCGCTACCCACACCCGGTACAGCGTTCTGCTGCTCTTGCAGTACTGCGCTACCCACATCCAGTACAGCATTCCACTGCTCTTGCAGTACTGCGCTACCCGTGCCCGGTACAGTATTCAGCTGCTCTTTCAGTACTGCGCTACCCACACACGGTACAGCATTCTGCTGCTCTCGCAGTACTGCGCTACTGATGCCCAGTAGAGCGTTCCACTGCTCTCGGAGCACTAGCTACCCATGCCCGGGATAGTGTTCCGCTGCTCTTGCAGTACTGTGCTACCCACACACGGTACAGCGTTCTACTGCTCTCGCAGTACTGCGCTACCCACGCCCAGCAGAGCGTTCCACTGCTCTTGCAGTACTGCGCTACCCATGCCCGGTACAGTATTCTGCTGCTCTTGCAGTACTGCACTACCCATACACGGTACAGCATTCTGCTGCTCTCGCAGTACTGTGCTACCTACATCAGGTAAAGCATTCCGCTGCTCTCGCAGTACTGCCCTACCTACATACGGTACAGTGTTCCACTGCTCTCGCAGCACTGCGCTACCCACATCCAGTACAGCATTCTGCTGCTCTCACAGTACTGCACTACCCATGCCTGGTAGAGCGTTCCACTGCTCTCACAACACTGCGCTACCCACATCCGGTACAGCATTCCGCTGCTCTCGCAGTACTGCGCTACCCACATCCGGTACAGTGTTCCACTGCTTTCGCAGTACCGCGCTACCCATGCCTGGTACAGTGTTCTGCTGCTCTTGCAGTACTGAGCTACCCACACACGGTACAGCGTTCCGCTGCTCTCGCAGTACTGCGCTACCCACGCCCGGTAGAGCGTTCCACTGCTCTCGCAGCACCGTGCTACCCACATCCGGTACAGTGTTCCATTGCTTTTGCAGTACCACACTACCCATGCCCAGTACAGTGTTCTGCTGCTCTTTCAGTACTGCGCTACTCACACACGGTACAGCATTCTGCTGCTCTCGCAGTACTGCACTACCCATGGCTTTTACAGCATTCCGCTGCTCTTGCAGTACTGTGCTACCCATGCCCGGTACAGCATTCCGCTGCTCTTGCAGTACTGCATTACCCATATCCGGTACAGCATTCTGCTGCTCTCGCATTACTGCGCTACCCATGCCCGCTACAGTGTTCCGGTGCTCTTGCAGTACTGCGCTACACACATACGGTACAGTGTTCCGCTGCTCTTGCAGTACTGCGCTACCCATGCCTGGTACAGCATTCCGCTGCTCTTGCAGTACTGCGCTACCCATGCCTGGTACAGCATTCTGCTGCTCTTGCAGTACTGTGCTACTCACACCCTTTACAGCGTTCTACTGCTCTCGCAGTACTGCGCTACCCACGCCCAGCAGAGCGTTCCACTGCTCTTGCAGTACTGCGCTACCCATGCCCGGTACAGTATTCCGCTGCTCTTGCAGTACTGCGCTACCCATACACGGTACAGCATTCTGCTGCTCTCGCAGTACTGCGCTACTGATGCCCAGTATAGCGTTCCACTGCTCTCGAAGCACTGCACTACCCATGCTCCGTACAGCGGTCCGCTGCTCTTGCAGTGCTGCGTTACCCATGCCCGGTACAGTATTCTGCTGCTCTTGCAGTAATGCGCTGCCCACACACAGTACAGCATTCCACTGCTTTTGCAGTACTCTGCTACTCATGCCCAGTAGAGCGTTCAACTGCTCTTGGAGCACAGCGCTACCTACATCAGGTAAAGCATTCCGCTGCTCTCGCAGTACTGCCCTACCTACATACGGTACAGTGTTCCACTGCTCTCGCAGCACTGCGCTACCCACATCCAGTACAGCATTCTGCTGCTCTCACAGTACTGCACTACCCATGCCTGGTAGAGCGTTCCACTGCTCTCACAACACTGCGCTACCCACATCCGGTACAGCATTCCGCTGCTCTCGCAGTACTGCGCTACCCACATCCGGTACAGTGTTCCACTGCTTTCGCAGTACCGCGCTACCCATGCCCGGTACAGTGTTCTGCTGCTCTTGCAGTACTGAGCTACCCACACACGGTACAGCGTTCCGCTGCTCTCGCAGTACTGCGCTACCCACACCCGGTAGAGCGTTCCACTGCTCTCGCAGCACCGTGCTACCCACATCCGGTACAGTGTTCCATTGCTTTTGCAGTACCACACTACCCATGCCCAGTACAGTGTTCTGCTGCTCTTTCAGTACTGCGCTACTCACACACGGTACAGCATTCCGCTGCTCTCGCAGTACTGCACTACCCATGGCTTTTACAGCATTCCGCTGCTCTTGCAGTACTGTGCTACCCATGCCCGGTACAGCATTCCGCTGCTCTTGCAGTACTGCACTACTCACACCCGGTACAGCGTTCTGCAGCTCTTGCAGTACTGCATTACCCATATCCGGTACAGCATTCTGCTGCTCTCGCATTACTGCGCTACCCATGCCCGCTACAGTGTTCCGGTGCTCTTGCAGTACTGCGCTACACACATACGGTACAGTGTTCCGCTGCTCTTGCAGTACTGCGCTACCCATGCCTGGTACAGCATTCCGCTGCTCTTGCAGTACTGCGCTACCCATGCCTGGTACAGCATTCTGCTGCTCTTGCAGTACTGTGCTACTCACACCCTTTACAGCGTTCTGCAGCTCTTGCAGTACTGCGCTACCCACACCCGGTACAGCATTCTGCTGCTCTTGCAGTACTGCGCTACCCACATCCAGTACAGCATTCCACTGCTCTTGCAGTACTGCGCTACCCACACACGGTACAGCATTCTGCTGCTCTCGCAGTACTGCGCTACTGATGCCCAGTAGAGCGTTCCACTGCTCTCAGAGCACTGCGCTACCCATGCCCGGTACAGCAGTCCGGTGCTCTTGTAGTACTGCGCTACCTTTGCCCGGTAGAGCGTTCCGGTGCTCTTGCAGTGCTGCGCTACCCACATCCGGTACAGCATTCCACTGCTCTCGCAGTACTGCACTACCCATGTCCAGTAGAGCTTTCCACTGTTCTCGCAGCACTGCACTACCCACATCCAGTACAGCATTCCGCTGCTCTCGCAGTACTGCGCTACCTACATCCGGTACAGTGTTCCACTGCTCTCGCAGCACTGCGCTACCCACATCCGGTACAGCATTCTGCTGCTCTCGCAGTACTGTGCTACCCACATCCGGTACAGCATTGCCCTGCTCTTGCAGTACTGCGCTACCTACATCCGGTACAGCATTCTGCTGCTCTCGCAGTACTGCGCTACCTACATCCGGTACAGTGTTCCACTGCTCTCGCAGCACTGCGCTACTCACATCCGGTACAGCATTCCACTGCTCTCGCAGTACTGCATTACCCACGCCCGTTAGAGCCTTCCACTGCTCTCGCAGCACTGCGCTACCCACATCCGGTACAGCATTCTGCTGCTCTCGCAGCACTGCACTACCCACATCCGTTACAGTGTTCCACTGCTTTTGCAGTACCACGCTACCCATGGCCAGTACAGTGTTCTGCTGCTCTTGCAGTACTGCGCTACCCACACATGGTACAGCGTTCCGCTGCTCTCGCAGTACTGCGCTATCAATGCCCAGTAGAGCGTTACACTGCTCTCGCAGCACTGCGCTACCCACATCCAATATAGTGTTCCACTGCTTTCGCAGTACCGCACTACCCATGCCCGATACAGTGTTCTGCTGCTCTTGCAGTACTGCGCTACCCACACACGGTACAGCGTTCCGCTGCTCTCGCAGTACTGCACCACCCACGCCCGGTAGAGCGTTCTACTGCTCTCGTAGCACTGTGCTACCCACATCCGGAACAGCATTCTGCTGCTCTCGCAGTACTGCGCTACCCATGCCCGGTACAGCGTTCCGCTGCTCTCAGAGCACTGTGCTACCCGCATCCGGTAAAGCATTCTGGTGCTTTCGCAGTACTGCGCTACCTACATCCGGTACAGTGTTCCACTGCTCTTGCAGCACTGCACTACCCACATCCGGTACAGCATTCCGCTGCTCTTGCAGTACTGCGCTACCCACATCCGGTACAGCATTCCACTGCTCTCGCAGTACTGCGCTACCTACATCTGGTACAGCATTCCGCTGCTCTCGCAGTACTGCGCTAACTACATCTGGTACAGTGTTCCACTGCTCTCGCAGCACTGTGCTACCAACATCCAGTTCAGCATTCCGCTGCTCTCGCAGTACTGCGCTAACCATGGCTGTACAGCATTCCGCTGCTGTTGCAGTACTGTGCTACCCACACCCGGTACAGCGTTCTGCTGCTCTTGCAGTACTGCGCTACCCATGCCCGGTAGAGCTTACGCTGCTCTCGCAGTACTGCGCTACCCACATCCGGTACAGCGTTCCACTGCTCTCGCAGTACAGCGCTACCCACGACCAGTAGAGCATTGCGCTGCTCTTGCAGTACTGTGCTTCCCATACCTGGTAGAGCGTGCCACTGCTCTCGCAATACTGTGCTACCCACATCTGGTAGAGCGTTCCGCTGCTCTCGCAGTACTGCACTGCCCACACCCAGTACAGCGTTCCACTGCTCTTGCAGTACTGCACTACCGACACCCAGTAGAGCGTTCCGCTGCTCTCGCAATACTGCACTACCCCCATCCGATACAGCGGTTAGCTGCTCTCGCAGTACTGAGCTACCCATGACCAGTAGAGCATTGCGCTGTCTTGCAGTGCTGCGCTACGCACACCTGGTAGAGCGTGCCGCTGCTCTCGCAGTACTGCGCTACCCATGCCCGGTACAGCGTTCCGCTGCTCTCACAGTGCTGCGCTACCCACTCCCGGTACAGTGTTCAGCTGCTCTTGCAGTACTGCACTACCCATGCCCGGTAGAGCGTTCCGCTGCTCTCGCAACACTGCGCTACCCACATCCGGTACAGCGTTCCACTGCTCTCGCAGTACTGTGCTCCTCACGCCCGGTAGAGCGTTGTGCTGCTTTCACAGCACTGTGCTACCCACACCGAGTAGAGCATTTGCTGCTCTCACAGTACTGTGCTACCCATGCCCAGTAGAGTATTCCGCCGCTCTCACAGTACTGCGCTACCCACACCCAGTAGAGCATTCCACTTCACTCGCAGTACTGCGCTACCGATGCCCGGTACAGCGTTCCACTGCTCTCGCGGCACTGCGCTACCCTTGCCCCGTACAGCGTTCCGCTGCTCTCACAGTACTGCGATAACCATGCCAGTACAGCGTTCTGCTGCTGTTACAGTACTGCACTACACACATCTGGTACAGCGTTCTGCTGCTCTTGCAGTACTGTGCTACCCATGCCCGGTAGAGCGTTCCACTGCTCTCGCAGCACTGCGCTACCCACATACGGTACAGCATTCCGCTGCTCTCGTAGCACCGCACTACCCACATCCGGTACAGTGTTCCACTGCTTTTGCAGTACCACGCTACCCATGGCCAGTACAGTGTTCTGCTGCTCTTGCAGTACTGCGCTACCCACACATGGTACAGCGTTCCGCTGCTCTCACAGTACTGCGCTACCAACGCCCAGTAGAGTGTTCCACTGCTCTCGCAGCACTGCGCTACCCACATCCGGTACAGTGTTCCTCTGCTTTCACAGTACCGCACTACCCATGCCCGGTACAGTGTTCTGCTGCTCTTGCAGTACTCCGCTACCCACACACGGTACAGCGTTCGCTGCACTCGCAGTACTGCACTACCCACGCCCGGTAGAGCATTCTACTGCTCTCGTAGCACTGTGCTACCCACATCCGGTACAGCATTCTGCTGCTCTCGCAGTACTGCGCTACCCATGCCCGGTACAGCGTTCCGGTGCTCTTGCAGTACTGCACTACCTTTTCCCGGTAGAGCATTCCGGTGCTCTTGCAGTACTGTGCCACCCACATCCGGTATAGCATTCCGCTGCTCTCAGAGCACTGCGCTACCCGCATCCAGTACAGCATTCTGCTGCTTTTGCAGTACTGCGCTACCTACATCCGGTACAGTGTTCCACTGCTCTCGCAGCACTGCACTACCGACATCCAGTACAGCATTCCGCAGCTCTTGCAGTACTGCACTACCCACATCCGGTAAAGCATTCCACTGCTCTCGCAGTACTGCGTTACCTACATCTGGTACAGCATTCCACTGTTCTCGCCATACTACGCTACCCACATCCGGTACAGTGTTCCACTGCTCTCGAAGCACTGCGCTACCCACATCCAGTTCAGCATTCCGCTGCTCTCGCAGTACTGCGCTAACCATGGCAGTACAGCATTCCGCTGCTGTTGCAGTACTGCGCTATCCACACCCGGTACAGCGTTCTGCTGCTCTTGCAGTACTGCGCTACCCATGCCCGGTAGAGCTTACACTGCTCTCGCAGTACTGCGCTACCCACATCCGGTACAGCATTCCACTACTCTCGCAGTACAGCGCTACCCACGACCAGTAGAGCATTGCGCTGCTCTTGCAGTACTGCGCTTCCCATACCTGGTAGAGCGTGCCGCTGCTCTCGCAATACTGTGATACCCACATCTGGTAGAGCATTCCGCTGCTCTTGCAGTACTGCACTGCCCACACCCTGTACAGCGTTCCACTGCTCTTGTAGTACTGCACTACCGACACCCGGTAGAGCGTTCACCTCCTCTCGCAATACTGCACTACCCCCATCCGATACAGTGGTTCGCTGCTCTCGCAGTACTGCGCTGCCCACGACCAGTAGAGCATTGCGCTGTCTTGCAGTACTGCGCTACCCACACCTGGTAGAGCGTGCCGCTGCTCTCGCAGTACTGCGCTACCCATGCCCGGTACAGCGTTCCGCTGCTCTCGCAGTGCTGCGCTACCCACACCCGGTACAGTGTTCTGCTGCTCTTGCCCGGTAGAGTGTTCCGCTGCTCTTGCAACACTGTGCTACCCACATCCGGTACAGCGTTCCACTGCTCTCGCAGTACTGTGCTCCTCACGCCCCCTAGAGCGTTGCGCTGCTTTCACAGCACTGCGCTACCCACACCCAGTAGAGCATTTGCTGCTCTCACAGTACTGTGCTACCCATGCCCAGTAGAGTATTCCGCCGCTCTCTCAGTACTGCGCTACCCACACCCGGTAGAGCGTTCCACTTCTCTCGCAGTACTGCGCTACCGATGCCCGGTACAGCGTTCCACTGCTCTCGCGGCACTGCGCTACCCTTGCCCCGTACAGCGTTCCACTGCTCTCGCAGTACTGCGCTAACCATGCCTGTACAGCTTTCCGCTGCTGTTACAGTTCTGCGCTGCACACATCTGGTACAGCGTTCTGCTGCTCTTGCAGTACTGTGCTACCCATGCCCGGTAGAGCATTCCGCTGCTCTTGCAGTACTGTGCTACCCACATCCGGTACAGCGTTCAACTGCTCTCGCAGTACGGCACTACCCATGCCCAGTAGAGCATTGCGCTGCTCTCGCAGTACTGCGCTACCCACACCTGGTAGAGCGTGCTGCTGCTCTCGCGATACTGCGCTACCCACACCTGGTAGAGCGTTCAGCTGCTCTCGCAGTACTGCGCTACCCACCTCCAGTACAGCATTCTGCTCCTCTTGCAGTACTGTCCTACCAACACCTGTTAGAGCGTCCACTGCTCTCACAGTACTGCGCTACCCCCATCTTGTACAGCGTTTCACTGCTCTTGCAGTGCGGTGCTACCCACGCTCAGTAGAGCATTGCGCTGCTCTCGCAATACTGCGCTACCCACACCCGGTAGAGCATGCCGCTGCTCTCGCAATACTACACTGCCCACACCCGGTAGAGCGTTCCACTGCTCTTGCAGTACTGCGCTACCCACACCCGGTAGAGCATTCGCTGCTCTTGTAGTACTGCGCTACCCCATCCAGTACTGTGGTTCACTGCTCCCGCAGTACTGCACTGCCCACACCCAGTAGAGTGTTCCGCTGCTCTCGCAGTACTGCATTTCCCCATCCGGTACAGTGTTTCGTTGCTCTCACAGTACTGCACTGCCCACTCCTGGTAGAGCGTTCTGCTGCTCTCGCAGTACTCCGCTACATACATCCGGTAGAGTGGTCCGCTGCTCTTGCAGTACTGCGCTACCCATGCCCGGTACAGCGTTCCGCTGCTCTTGCTGTACTGCGCTACCCACAACCGGTACAATGTTCCGCTGCTTTCGCAGTACTGTGCTGCCCACACCTGGTACAATGTTCCACTGCTCTCGCAGTACTGCGCTACACACACACGGTACAGCGTTTCCGCTGCTCTCGCAGTACCCATGCCCAGTACAGTGTTCCGCTGCTCTTGCAGTACTGCACTGCCCACACCCAGTAGAGTGTTCCGCTGCTCTCGCAGTACTGCATTTCCCCATCCGGTACAGTGTTTCGTTGCTCTCACAGTACTGCACTGCCCACTCCTGGTAGAGCGTTCTGCTGCTCTCGCAGTACTCCGCTACATACATCCGGTAGAGTGGTCCGCTGCTCTTGCAGTACTGCGCTACCCATGCCCGGTACAGCGTTCCGCTGCTCTTGCTGTACTGCGCTACCCACAACCGGTACAATGTTACGCTGCTCTCACAGTACTGCACTACCAATGCCCGGTACAGCGTTCCGCTGCTCTCGTAGTACTGCGCTACACACACATGGTACAGTGTTCCGCTGCTCTCACAGTACTGCGCTACCCACATCTGGTAGAGCATTCCGCTGCTCTCGCAGTACTGAGCTAAACAAACACACTGTACAGGGTTCCGCTGCTCTCGCAGTACTGCGCTACCCACATCCGGTAGAGCGTTCTGAGGCCCTCACAGTGCTGCGCTACCCACATCAGGTACAGCGTTCCATTGTTCTTGCAGTATTGTGCTACCCATGCCCGGTGCAGCGTTCCGCTGCTCTCGCAGGACTGCACTGCCCACACCCGGTACAGCGTTCTGCTGCTGTCACAGTACTGCGCTGCCCACACCCGGTACAGCATTCCATTGCTCTCGCAGTACTGAGCTACACACACACGGTACAGCGTTCTGCTGCTCTTGCAGTACTGCGCTGCCCACACCCGGTAGAGTGTTCCACTGCTCTTGCAGTACTGCGCTACCCACATTGGTACAGCGTTCTGGCGTTCTCCCAGTACTGTGCTACCCACATCTGGAACAGCATTCCGTGGCTCTCACAATACTGCGCTGCCCACACCCGGTACAGCGTTCTGCTGCTCTTGCAGTCCTGCGCTGCCTATACCCAGCACAGCGTTCTGTTGTTCTCGCAGTACTGCGCTACACACACCGTACAGCATTCCGCTGCTCTCGCAGTACTGCACTACCCACATCCGGTAGAGCGTTCCGTAGTTGTCCCAGTACTGCGCTACCCACATCCAGTACAGTATTCCGCTGCTCTCATAATACTGCGCTGCCCACACCCAGTACAGAGTTTTGCTGCTCTCGCAGTACTGCGCTGCCCATACCCGGTACAGTGTTCCGCTGCTCTCGCAGTACTGCGCTGCCGACACCCAGTAGAGCGTTGCACTGCTTTCGCAGTACTGTGAAACCACCACCTGGTATAGCATTCTGCTGCTCTTACAGTACTGCGTTACCCACACCCGGTACAGCGTTCCGCTGCTCTTGCAGTACTGCGCTACCCACATGCGGTACAGCATTCTGCTGCTCTCGCAGTACTGCGCTTCCCACATCCAGTAGAGTGTTCAGCTGCTCTTGCAGTACTGCGCTTCCCACATCCGGTACAGTGTTCTGCTCTCGCAGTACTGCGCTACCCAAATCCAGTACAGCCTTCCACTGCTCTCGCCGTACTGCGCTGCCCACACCCAGTACAGCATTCCGCTGCTCTCGCAGTGGTGCGCTTCCCACACCCGGTAGAGCGTTCTGCTCTCGCAGTACTGTGCTCCCCACATCCGGTACAGCATTCCTCTGCTCACGCAGTACTGCGCTGCCCACACCCAGTACAGCATTCTGCTGCTCTCGTAGTACTGTGCTACAAACACACAGTACAGCATTCCGCTGCTCTCACAGTACTGGGCTACACACACACACGGTACAGCGTTCTGCTGCTCTCGCAGTACTGCGTTACCCACATCCGGTAGAGCATTCCACTGCTATTGCAGTACTGTGCTACCCACATCAGGTACAGCGTTCTGCCCCTCTCGCAGTACTGCGCTAGCCACATCCGGCAGAGCGTTCCGCTGCTCTCACAGTACTGCACCAGCCACATCTGGTACCGCGTTCCATTGCTCTCGCAGTACTGTGCTTCCCATGCCTGGTACAGTGTTCTGCTGCTCTTGCAGTACTGCACTACCCACATCCGGTTGAGTGTTCCACTGCTCTCGCAGTACTGCACTACCCACACCTGGTACAGCGTTCCGCAGCTCTCGCAGTACTGCGCTACCCACATCGGTACAGCGTTCCGCAGTTCTCCCAGTACTGCACTACCCACATCCAGTACAGCATTCCGCTGCTCTCACAATATTGCGCTGCCCACACCCGGTACAGCATTCTGCTGCTCTTGCAGTAATGCACTGCCTACACCAGTACAATGTTCTGCTGCTCTTGCAGTACTGCGCTACACACACACACACGGTACAGCATTCCACTGCTCTCGCAGTACTGCGCTACCCACCTCTGGTATAGCATTCTGCTGCTCTCGCAGTACTGCACTACCCACTCCTGGTCAGCGTTCCACTGCTCTCGCAGTACTGCACTACCCACACCCAGTACAGAGTTCTGCTGCTATCGCAGTACTGCGCTGCCCAAACCCGGTAGAGCGTTGCGCTGCTCTCGCAGTACTGTGCTACCACCACCTGGTACAGCGTTCTGCTGCTCTTTCAGTACTGCATTACCCACACCCGGTACAGCGTTCTGCTGCTCTTGCAGTACTGTGCTACCTACATGCGGTACAGCATTCTGCTGCTCTCGCAATACTGCGCTTCCCACACCCGGTAGAGTGTTCAGCTGCTCTTGCAGTACTGCGCTACCCACATCCGGTACAATGTTCTGCTCTCGCAGTACTGTGCTACCCACCTCCGGTACAGCCTTCCACTGCTCTCACAGTACTGCGCTTCCCACACCCGGTAGAGCATTCTGCTCTCACAGTACTGCGCTATCCACATCCGGTACAGCACTCCTCTGCTCACGCAGTACTGTGCTACACACACACACGGTACAGCGTTCTGCTGCTCTCGCAGTACTGCGTTACCCAGATCCAGTAGAGCATTCCACTGTTCTCGCAGTACTGTGTTACCCACATCAGGTACAGCATTCTGCCCCTCTTGCAGTACTGTGCTAGCCACATCTGGTAGAGCGTTCCGATGCTCTCACAGTACTGCACTAGCCACATCTGGTACCACGTTCCATTGCTTTTGCAGTACTGCGCTTCCCATGCCTGGTACAGTGTTCTGCTGCTCTTGCAGTACTGCATTACCCACATCCGGTACAGCGTTCTGCTGCTCTCACAGTACTGCACTACACACACACACGGTACAATGTTCTGCTGCTCTTGCAGTACTGCACTACCCACATCCGGTAAAGCGTTCCACTGCTCTCGCAGTACTGCGCTACCAACCTCCGGTATAGCTTTCCGCTGCTCTTGCAGTACTGCGCTACCCACATCCGGTACAGCGTTCCGCTACTCTCAAAGTACTGAGCTACCCACACACGTTAGAGCGTTCTGCTGCTTTCGCAGTACTGTGCTACCCACATCCGGTACAGCATTCCATTGCTCTCGCAGTACTGCACTACCCACATCCGGTGCTGCTCTCGCAGTACTGCGCTACCCACACCTGGTACAGAGTTCCACTGCTCTCGCAGTACTGCGCTACCCACACCCGGTAGAGCGTCCGCTGCTCTCACAGTACTGCGCTACCCCCATCTGGTACAGCATTCCACTGCTCTCGCAGTACGGCGCTACCCACGCCCAATACAGCATTGTGCTGCTCTCGCAGTACTGTGCTACCCACGCCCGGTACAGCATTGCACTGCTCTCGCAGTACTGCGCTACCCGTGCCCGGTAAAGCGTTCCGCTGCTCTTGCAGTACTGCGCTACCCACGCCCGGTAGAGCGTTCTGCTGCTCTCGCAGTACTGCGCAACCCATGCCCGGTACAGCATTCCGCTGCTCTCGCAGTGCTGCGCTACCCACACCTGGTACAGTGTGCTGCTGCTCTTGCAGTACTGCACTACCCATGCCCGGTAGAGCGTTCCACTGCTCTCGCAGTACTGCGCTACCCACATTCGGTACAGCGTTCCAGTGCTCTCGCAGTACTGTGCTACACATGCCCGGTAGAGTGTTGCGCTGTTTTTGCAGTACTGCGCTACCCACACCCAGTAGAGCTTTCGCTGCTCTTGCAGTACTGTGCTACCCACGCCCAGTAGATCGTTCCACTGCTTTCGCAGTACTGCGCTACCGATGCCCGGTACAGCGTTCCACTGCTCTTGCAGCACTGTGCTACCCATGCCCCGTACAGCGTTCTGCTGCTCTCGCAGTACTGCACTAACCATGCCAGTACAGCGTTCCGCTGCTGTTGCAGTACTGTGCTACCCACACCCGATACAGTGTTCTGCTGCTCTTGCAGTACTGAGCTACCCCCATCTGGTACAGCGTTCCACTGCTCTCGCAGTACAGTGCTACCCATGTCCAGTAGAGCATTGCACTGCTCTCGCAGTACTGCGCTACCCACACCCGGTAGAGTGTGCTGCTGCTCTCGCAATACTGTGCTGCCCACACCTGGTACAGCGTTCTGCTGCTCTTGCAGTACTGCGCTACCCACACCCGGTAGAGCATCTGCTGCTTTCGCAGTACTGCGCTGCCCACACCCGGTACAGCATTCCACTGCTCTCGCAGTACTGCGCTACACACACACAGTGCAGCATTTCTGCTGCTCTTGCAGTACTGTGCTATCCATGCCCGGTACAGTGTTCCACTGCTCTTGCAGTACTGTGCTACCCACACACGCTACAGCGTTCTGCTGCTCTTCCAGTACTGTGTTACCAATGCCTGGTACAACATTCCGCTGCTCTACCAACATCCAGTACAGTGTTCTACTGCTCTCGTAGTTCTGCGCTAACCACGCCCGGTAGAGTGCTGCGCAGCTCTCACAGTACTGCGCTGCCCATGCCCCGGTACAGCATTCCGCTGCCTTCACCGTACTGCGCTACCCACACCCGGTACAGCGTTCTGCTGCTCTTGCGGTACTGCGCTACCCATTCCCGTTCTGCTGCTCTCGCAGTACTGCACTACACACATCCAGTACATCGTTCCACTGCTCTCGCAGTACTGCGCTACCCACGCTGGTAGAGGGCTGCGCCACTCTCACAGTACTGCGCTACCCATGCCCTGTACAGCGTTCCGCTGCTCTTGCAGTACTGCGCTACCCACACCTGGTAGAGCGTTCCGCTGTTATCGCAGTACTGCGCTATCCATGCCCAGTACAGTGTTCCGCTGCTCTTGCAGTACTGCACTACCCACACCCGGTACAGTGTTCCGCTGCTCTCGCAGTACAGTGCTACCCATGCCCGGTAGAGCATTGCACTGCTCTCGCAGTACTGCGCTACCCACGCCCGGTAGAGCGTTCCGCTGCTCTCGCAGCACTGCTCTACCCAGGCCCAGTAGAGCGTTCCACTGCTCTCGCAGTACTGCACTACCGATGCCCGGTACAGCGTTCCGCTGCTCTCGCAGTACTGCACTGCCCACACCCGGTACAGCGTTCCACTGCTCTTGCAGTACTGCACTACCGACACCCGGTAGAGCGTGCCGCTGCTCTCGCAGTACTGCACTACCGATGCCCGGTACAGCGTTCCACTGCTCTTGCAGCACTGCGCTACCCATGCCCCGTACATCGTTCTGCTGCACTCTCAGTACTGCGCTAACCATGCCAGTACAGCGTTCCGGTGCTCTTGCAGTACTGCGCTACCTTTTCCCGTTACAGCATTCCGGTGCTCTTGCAGTACTGCGCCACCCACATCCGGTATAGCATTCCGCTGCTCTCAGAGCACTGCGCTACCCGCATCCAGTACAGCATTCTGCTGCTTTTGCAGTACTGCGCTACCTACATCCGGTACAGTGTTCCACTGCTCTCGCAGCACTGCACTACCCACATCCAGTACAGCATTCCGCTGCTCTTGCAGTACTGCACTACCCACATCCGGTACAGCATTCCACTGCTCTCGCAGTACTGCGCAACCTACATCTGGTACAGCATTCCGCTGCTCTCGCCATACTGCGCTACCTACATCCGGTACAGTGTTCCACTGCTCTCGCAGCACTGCGCTAACCACATCCAGTTCAGAATTCCGCTGCTCTCGCAGTACTGTGCTAACCATGGCAGTACAGCATTCCGGTGCTGTTGCAGTACTGCGCTATCCACACCCGGTACAGCGTTCTTCTGCTCTTGCAGTACTGCGATACCCATGCCCGGTAGAGCTTACACTGCTCTCGCAGTACTGCGCTACCCACATCCGGTACAGCATTCCACTGCTCTCGCAGTACAGCGCTACCCACAACCAGTAGAGCATTGCGCTGCTCTTGCAGTACTGCGCTTCCCATACCTGGTAGAGCGTGCCGCTGCTCTCGCAATACTGTGATACCCACATCTGGTAGAGCGTTCCGCTGCTCTCGCAGTACTGCACTGCCCACACCCGGTACAGCGTTCCACTGCTCTTGCAGTACTGCACTACCGACACCCGGTAGAGCGTGCCGCTGCTCTCGCAGTACTGCGCTACCCATGCCCGGTACAGCGTTCCGCTGCTCTCGCAGTGCTGCGCTACCCACACCCGGTACAGTGTTCTGCTGCTCTTGCAGTACTGCACTACCCATGCCCGGTAGAGCATTCCGCTGCTCTTGCAACACTCTGCTACCCACATCCGGGACAGCGTTCCACTGCTCTCGCAGTACTGTGCTCCTCACGCCCCCTAGAGCGTTGCGCTGCTTTCACAGCACTGCGCTACCCACACCCAGTAGAGCATTTGCTGCTCTCACAGTACTGTGCTACCCATGCCCAGTAGAGTATTCCGCCGCTCTCACAGTACTGCGCTACCCACACCCGGTAGGGTGTTCCACTTCTCTCGCAGTACTGCGCTACCGATGCCCGGTACAGCGTTCCACTACTCTCGCGTACTGCGCTACCCTTGCCCCATACAGCATTCCACTGCTCTCGCAGTACTGCGCTAACCATGCCTGTACAGCGTTCCGCTGCTGCTACAGTTCTGCGCTACACACATCTGGTACAGCGTTCTGCTGCTCTTGCAGTACTGTGCTACTCATGCCCAGTAGAGCGTTCCGCTGCTCTTGCAGTACTGCGCTACCCACATCCGGTACAGCGTTCAACTGCTCTCGCAGTACGGCACTACCCATGCCCAGTAGAGCATTGCGCTGCTCTCCCAGTACTGCGCTACCCACACCCGGTAGAGCCTGCTGCTGCTCTCGCGATACTGCGCTACCCACACCTGGCAGAGCGTTCAGCTGCTCTCGCAGTACTGCGCTACCCACCTCCAGTACAGCATTCTGCTCCTCTTGCAGTACTGTGCTACCAACACCCGTTAGAGCGTCCGCTGCTCTCACAGTACTGCGCTACCCACATCAGGTACAGCATTCTGCCCCTCTTGCAGTACTGCGCTAGCCACATCCGGTAGAGCATTCCGATGCTCTCACAGTACTGCACTAGCCACATCTGGTACCACGTTCCATTGCTCTTGCAGTACTGCGCTTCCCATGCCTGGTACAGTGTTCTGCTGCTCTTGCAGTACTGCATTACCCACATCCGGTACAGCGTTCCGCTGCTCTCACAGTACTGCACTACACACACACACAGTACAATGTTCTGCTGCTCTTGCAGTACTGCACTACCCACATCCGGTAGAGCGTTCCACTGCTCTCGCAGTACTGCGCTACCAACCTCCGGTATAGCTTTTCGCTGCTCTTGCAGAACTGCGCTACCCACATCCGGTACAGCGTTCCGCTACTCTCAAAGGACTGAGCTACCCACACACGGTAGAGCGTTCTGCTGCTTTCGCAGTACTGCGCTACCCACATCCGGTACAGAATTCCATTGCTCTTGCAGTACTGCACTACCCACATCCGCTGCTGCTCTCGCAGTACTGCGCTACCCACACCTGGTACAGCGTTCCACTGCTCTCGCAGTACTGTGCTACCCACAACCGGTAGAGCGTCCGCTGCTCTCACAGTACTGCGCTACCCCCATCTGGTACAGCATTCCACTGCTCTCGCAGTACGGCGCTACCCACGCCCAATACAGCATTGCACTGCTCTCGCAGTACTGTGCTACCCATGCCCTGTAGAGCGTTCCGCTGCTCTTGCAGTACTGCCCTACCCACGCCCGGTAGAGCGTTCTGCTGCTCTTGCAGTACTGCGCAACCCATGCCCGGTATAGCATTCCGCTGCTCTCGCAGTGCTGCGCTACCCACACCCGGTACAGTGTTCTGCTGCTCTTGCTGTACTGCACTACCCATGCCCGGTAGATCGTTCCACTGCTCTCGCAGTACTGCGCTACCCACATCCGGTACAGCGTTCCAGTGCTCTCGCAGTACTGTGCTACACATGCCCGGTAGAGTGTTGCGCTGTTTTCACGGTACTGCGCTACCCACACCCAGTAGAGCGTTCGCTGCTCTTGCAGTACTGTGCTACCCACGCCCGGTAGATCGTTCCACTGCTTTCGCAGTACTGCGCTACCGATGCCCGGTACAGCGTTCCACTGCTCTTGCAGCACTGCGCTACCCATGCCCCATACAGGGACCGCTGCTCTCGCAGTACTGCACTAACCATGCCAGTACAGCGTTCCGCTGCTGTTGCAGTACTGTGCTACCCACACCCGGTACAGCGTTCTGCTGCTCTTGCAGTACTGAGCTACCCCCATCTGGTACATTGTTCCACTGCTCTAGCAGTACAGCGCTACCCACGCCCAGTAGAGCATTGCGCTGCTCTCGCAGTACTGTGCTACCCACACCCGGTAGAGTGTGCTGCTGCTCTCGCAATACTGCGCTGCCCACACCCGGTACAGCGTTCTGCTGCTCTTGCAGTACTGCGCTACCCACACCCGGTAGAGCATCTGCTGCTTTCGCAGTACTGCGCTGCCCACACCCGGTACAGCATTCCACTGCTCTTGCAGTACTGTGCTACACACACACAGTACAGCATTTCCGCTGCTCTTGCAGTACTGTGCTATCCATGCCCGGTACAGTGTTCCACTGCTCTTGCAGTACTGTGCTACCCACACACGCTACAGCGTTCTGCTGCTCTTCCAGTACTGTGCTACCAATGCCTGGTACAACATTCCGCTGCTCTCACAGTACTGCGCTACCACCATCCAGTACAGAGTTCCACTGCTCTCGTAGTTCTGCACTAACCACGCCCGGTAGAGTGCTGCGCTGCTCTCACAGTACTGCGCTGCCCATGCCCCGGTACAGCATTCCGCTGCTCTGGCCGTACTGCGCTACCCACACCCGGTACAGCGTTCTGCTGCTCTTGCAGTACTGCGCTACCCATGCCCGGTACAGTGTTCTGCTGCTCTCGCAGTACTGCACTACACACATCCAGTACAGTGTTCCACTGCTCTCGCAGTACTGCGCTACCCTCGCCGGTAGAGGGCTGCGCCACTCTCGCAGTACTGCACTACCCATGCCCTGTACAGCGTTCCGCTGCTCTGGCAGTACTGCGCTACCCACACCTGGTAGAGCGTTCCGCTGTTCTCGCAGTACTGCGCTATCCATGCCCGGTACAGTGTTCCGCTGCTCTTGCAGTACTGCACTACCCACACCCGGTACAGCGTTCCGCTGCTCTCGCAGTACAGTGCTACCCATGCCCAGTGGAGCATTGCACTGCTCTCGCAGTACTGCACTACGCACGCCGGTAGAGCGTTCCGCTGCTCTCGCAGCACTGCTCTACCCACGTCCGATAGGGGGTTCTGCTGCTCTCGCAGTACTGGGCAAGCCATGCCCAGTACAGCATTCCACTGCTCTCACAGTGCTGCGCTACCCACACCCGGTACAGTGTTCTGCTGCTCTTGCAGTACTGCACTACCCATGCCTCGTAGAGCATTGCGCTGCTTTCGCAGTACTGCGCTACCCACACCCATTAGAATGTTCGCTGCTCTCGCAGTACTGTGCTACCCACGCCCTGTAGAGCATTCCACCGCTCTCACAGTACTGTGCTACGCTCGCCCGGTAGAGCGTTCCACTGCTCTCGCAGTACTGTGCTACCGATTCCCGGTACAGTGTTCCACCGCTCTTGCAGTACTGCGCTACCCACATTCGTTACAGCATTCCACTGCTCTCGCAGTACTGTGGTACCCATGCCCAGTAGAGCGTTCCACTGCTCTTGCAGTACTGCACTACCGATGCCCGGTATAGCTTTCCACTGCTCTTGCAGCACTGCGCTACCCATGCCCCGTACAGCGTTCTGCTGCTCTCTCAGTACTGCGCTAACCATGCCAGTACAGCGTTCCACTGCTGTTGCAGTACGGCGCTACCCACGCCCAGTAGAGTATTGCGCTGCTCTCGCAGTACTGCACTACCCACACCCGGTAGAGCGTGCCGCTGCTCTCGCAGTACTGTGCTACCCACCTCCAGTACAGCATTCTGCTCCTCTTGCAGTACTGTGCTACCGCACCGGTTAGAGCTTAAAACTCTAACGGGTGTGCGTAGTACAGTACTGCAAGAGGAGCAGAATGCTCTCACAGTACTGCGCTACCCCCATCTGGTACAGCGTTCCACTGCTCTCACAGTGCTGCGCTACCCACACCCGGTACAGTGTTCTGCTGCTCTTGCAGTACTGCACTACCCATGCCTCGTAGAGCATTGCGCTGCTTTCGCAGTACTGCGCTACCCACACCCATTAGAACGTTCGCTGCTCTCGCAGTACTGTGCTACCCACGCCCTGTAGAGCATTCCACCGCTCTCACAGTACTGTGCTACGCTCGCCCGGTAGAGCGTTCCACTGCGCTCGCAGTACTGTGCTACCGATTCCCGGTACAGTGTTCCACCGCTCTTGCAGTACTGCGCTACCCACATTCGTTACAGCATTTCACTGCTCTCGCAGTACTGTTGTACCCATGCCCAGTAGAGCGTTCCACTGCTCTTGCAGTACTGCACTACCGATGCCCGGTATAGCTTTCCACTGCTCTTGCAGCACTGCGCTACCCATGCCCCGTACAGCGTTCTGCTGCTCTCTCAGTACTGCGCTAACCATGCCAGTACAGCGTTCCACTGCTGTTGCAGTACGGCGCTACCCACGCCCAGTAGAGTATTGCGCTGCTCTCGCAGTACTGCACTACCCACACCCGGTAGAGCGTGCCGCTGCTCTCGCAGTACTGTGCTACCCACCTCCAGTACAGCATTCTGCTCCTCTTGCAGTACTGTGCTACCCGCACCGGTTAGAGCTTAAAACTCTAACGGGTGTGCGTAGCACAGTACTGCAAGAGGAGCAGAATGCTCTCACAGTACTGCGCTACCCCCATCTGGTACAGCGTTCCACTGCTCTCGCAGTACGGTGCTACCCACGCCCAGTGGAGCATTGCGCTGCTCTCGCAGTACTGCGCTACCCACACCCGGTAGAGCGTGCTGCTGCTCTCGCAATACTGCGCTGCCCACACTCAGTAGAGCGTTCCGCTGCTCTTGCAGTACTGCGCTACCCACAGCCGGTAGAGCATCCGCTGCTCTCGAAGTACTGCGCTACCCCATCCGGTACTGCAGTTCACTGCTCCCACAGTACTGCAGTGCCCACGCCCAGTAGAGTGTTCCGCTGCTCTCGCAATACTGCGATTCCCCATCCGGTACAGCGTTTTGTTGCTCTCACAGTACAGTACACCCGGTAGAGCGTGCCGCTGCTCTCGCAATACTGTGCTACCCACACCTGGTAGAGCGTTCCGCTGCTCTCACAGTACTGTGCTACCCACCTCCAGTACAGCATTCTGCTCCTCTTGCAGTACTGTGCTACCCGCACCGGTTATAGTTTAACACTCTAACGGGTGTGCGTAGCACAGTACTGCAAGAGGAGGAGAATGCTCTCACAGTACTGCGCTACCCCCATCTGATACAGCGTTCCACTGCTCTCGCAGTACGGTGCTACCCACGCCCAGTGGAGCATTGCGCTGCTCTCGCAGTACTGCGCTACCCACACCCGGTAGAGCGTGCTGCTGCTCTCGCAATACTGCGCTGCCCACACTCAGTAGAGCGTTCCGCTGCTCTTGCAGTACTGCACTACCCACAGCCGGTAGAGCATCTGCTGCTCTCGAAGTACTGCGCTACACCATCCGGTACTGCAGTTCACTGCTCTCACAGTACTGCACTGCCCACGCTCAGTAGAGTGTTCCGCTGCTCTCGCAATACTGCGATTCCCCATCCGGTACAGCCTTTTGTTGCTCTCACAGTACTGCGCTGCCCACACCCGGTACAGCATTCCGGTGCTCTCACAGTACTGCACTGCCCACTCCCGGTAGAGCGTTCTGCTGCTCTCGCAGTACTCCGCTACACACATCTGGTAGAGCGGTCCGCTGCTCTTGCAATACTGCGCTACCCATGCCCGGTACAGCGTTCCCCTGCTCTTGCTGTACTGTGCTACCCACAACCGGTACAACGTTCCGCTGCTTTCGCAGTACTGTGCTGCCGACACCCGGTACAATGTTCCACTGCTCTCGCAGTACTGCGCTACACACACACGGCACAGTGTTTCTGCTGCTCTTGCAGTACTGCGCTACCCATGCCCATTACAGTGTTCTGCTGCTCTTGCAGTACTGCGCTACCCACACACGCTACAGCGTTCCGCTACTCTCACAGTACTGCACTACCAATGCCCGGTACAGCGTTCCGTTGCTCTCGCAGTACTGCGCTACAAACACGGTACAGTGTTCCGCTGCTCTCGCAGTACTCCGCTACCCACATCCGGTAGAGCATTCTGCTGCTCTCACAGTACTGCGCTACCCACATCAGGTACAGCGTTCCATTGCTCTCGCAGTACTGTGCTACCCATGCCCGGTACAGCGCTCCGCTGCTCTTGCAGTACTGCACTATCCACATCCAGTGCAGCATTCCGCTGCTCTCGCAGTACTGCGCTGCCCACACCCGGTACAGCATTCCGCTGCTGTCACAGTACTGCGCTGCCCACACCCAGTACAGCATTCCATTGCTCTCGCAGTACTGAGCTACACACACACGGTACAGCGTTCTGCTGCTCTCGCAGTACTGCGCTACCGACATCCGGTACAGCGTTACGCTGCTCTCCCAGTACTGAACTCCCCAACTCCGGTACAGCTTTCCGCTGCTCTTGCAGTGCTGCACTACCCACACCCGGTAGAGTGTTCCACTGCTCTCACAGTACTGTGCTACCCACACTGGTACAGCGTTCTGCAGTTCTCCCAGTACTGCCCTACCACATCTGGTACAGCGTTCCGCTGCTCTCACAATACTGCGCTGCCCACACCCGGTACAGCGTTCTGCTGCTCTTGCAGTACTGCGCTGCCTACACCCAGTACAGCGTTCTGCTGTTCTCGCAGTACTGCGCTACACACACGGCACAGCATTCCGCTGCTCTCACAGTACTGCACTACCCACATCCGGTAGAGCATTCCACTGCTCTCGCAGTACTGCACTACCCACACCTGGTACAGCATTCTGCAGCTCTCGCAGTACTGCGCTACCCACATCGGTACAGCGTTCTGCAGTTCTCCCAGTACTGCGCTACCCACATCCGGTACAGCATTCCGCTGCTCTCACAATACTGCGCTGTCCACACCTGGTACAGCATTCTGCTGCTCTTGCAGTAATGCACTGCCTACACCCAGTACAGTGTCTGCTTCTCTCGCAGTACTGCGCTACACACACACACACACACACGGTAGAGCATTCCACTGCTCTCGCAGTACTGCACTACCCACCTGTGGTACAGCATTCCGCTGCTCTCACAGTACTGCACTACCCACTCCTGGTACAGCGTTCCACTGCTCTCACAGTACTGTGCTACCCACACCCGGTACAGCGTTCTGCTGCTCTTGCAGTACTGAGCTACCCCCATCTGGTACAGCGTTCCACTGCTCTCGCAGTACAGCGCTACCCAGGCCCAGTAGAGCATTGCGCTGCTCTCGCAGTACTGCGCTACCCACACCCAGTAGAGTGTGCTGCTGATCTCGCAATACTGCGCTGCCCACACCCGGTACAGCATTCTAGTCCTCTTGCAGTACCTCGCTACCCACACCCGGTAGAGCATCTGCTGCTTTCGCAGTACTGCGCTGCCCACACCCGGTACAGCATTCCACTGCTCTCGCAGTACTGCGCTACACACACACAGTACAGCATTTCCACTGCTCTTGCAGTACTGTGCTATCCATGCCCGGTACAGTGTTCCACTGCTCTTGCAGTACTGTGCTACCCACACACGCTACAGCGTTCTGCTGCTCTTCCAGTACTGTGCTACCAATGCCTGGTACAACATTCCGCTGCTCTCACAGTACTGCGCTACCACCATCCAGTACAGTGTTCCACTGCTCTCGTAGTTCTGCGCTAACCACGCCCGGTAGAGTGCTGCGCTACTCTCACAGTACTGCGTTGCCCATGCCCCGGTACAGCATTCTGCTGCTCTCGCCGTACTGCGCTACCCACACCCGGTACAGCGTTCTGCTGCTCTCACAGTACTGCACTACACACATCCAGTACAGCGTTCCACTGCTCTCGCAGTACTGCGCTACCCTCACCGGTAGAGGGCTGCGCCACTCTCGCAGTACTGCGCTACCCACATCTTTTACAGTGTTCCAGTGCTATCGCAGTACTGTGCTACACATGCCCGGTAGAGTGTTGCGCTGCTTTCGCAGTACTGCGCAACCCACACCCAGTGGAGCGTTCGCTGCTCTCGCAGTACTGCGCTACCCACACCCGGTAGATCGTTCCACTGCTCGTGCAGTACTGCACTACCGATGCCCGGTACAGTGTTCCACTGCTCTTGCAGCACTGCGCTACCCATGCCCCGTACAGCGTTCCGCTGCTCTCGCAGTACTGCGCTAACCATGCCAGTACAGCGTTCCGCTGCTGTTGCAGTACTGCGCTACCCACACCCGGTACAGCGTTCTGCTGCTCTTGCAGTACTGTGCTACCCATGCCCGGTAGAGCATCCCGCAGCTCTCGCAGTACTGTGCTACCCACATCTGGTACAGCGTTCCACTGCTCTTGCAGTACAGCACTACCCACGCCCAGTAGAGCATTGCGCTGCTCTCGCAGTACTGCGCTACCCACACCCGGTAGAGCATGCCGCTGCTCTCACAATACTGCACTACCCACATCTGGTAGAGCGTTCCGCTGCTCTCGCAGTACTGCGCTACCCACCTCCAGTACAGTGTTCTGCTCCTCTTGCAGTACTGTGCTACCCACACCCGGTAGAGCGTCCGCTGCTCTCACAGTACTGCGCTACCCCCATCTGGTACAGTATTCCACTGCTCTCGCAGTACGGCGCTACCCACGCAGAAAGTATAGCATTGCGCTGCTCTCACAGTACTGCGCTACCCACACCCGGTAGAGTGTGCTGCTGCTCTCGCAATACTGTGCTGCCCACACCCGGTAGAGCATTATGCTGCTCTTGCAGTACTGCGCTACCCACACCGGTAGAGCATCCGCTGCTTTTGCAGTACTGTGCTGCCCACACCCGGTACAGCATTCCACTGCTCTCGCAGAACTGCGCTACACACACACATTACAGCATTTCCGCTGCTCTTGCAGTACTGTGCTATCAATGCCCGGTATAGTGTTCCACTGCTCTTGCAGTACTGTGCTACCCACACACACTACAGCGTTCTGCTGCTCTTCCAGTACTGTGCTACCAATGCCTGGTACAACTTTCCACTGCACTCACAGTACTGCACTACCCACATCCAGTACAGTGTTCCATGGCTCTCGCAGTTCTGCACTACCCACGCCCGGTAGAGTGCTGCGCTGCGCTCGCAGTACTGCACTACCCACGCCCAGTACAGCATTCTGCTGCTCTCACAGTAGTGCGCTACCCATGCCCGGTACAGCGTTCCACCGCTCTCGCAGTACTGCGCTACCCACGCCAGGAAATGCATTCTGCTGCTCTCGCAGTACTGTGCTGCCTATGCCCCAGTACAGCATTCCGCTGCTTTCGCCGTACTGCGCTACCCACACCCGGTACAGCATTCTGCTGCTCGTGCAGTACTGCGCTACCCATGCCCGGTAGAGTGTTCTGCTGCTCTCGCAGTACTGTGCTACCCACATCCAGTACAGCGTTCCACTGCTCTCGCAATACTGCACTACCCACGCCGGTAGAGGGCTGCGCTACTCTCGCAGTACTGCACTGCCCATGCCCTGTACAGCGTTCCACTGCTCTTGCAGTACTGCGCTACCCTAACATGGTAGAGCGTTCCGCTGTTCTCACAGTACTGCGCTACCCATGCCCGGTACAGTGTTATGCTGCTTTTGCAGTGCTGCACTACCCACACCCGGTACAGCGTTCCGCTGCTCTCGCAGTACAGCACTACCCACGCCCGGTAGAGCATTGCACTGCTCTCGCAGTACTGCGCTACCCACGCCCGGTAGAGCGTTCCGCTGCTCTCGCAGTACTGCTCTACCCACGCCCGGTAGAGCGTTCTGCTGCTCTCGCAGTACTGGGCAACCCATGCCTGGTACAGAATTCCACTGCTCTCACAGTGCTGTGCTACCCACACCCTGAAGAGTGTTCTGTTGCTCTTGCAGTACTGCACTACCCATGCCCGGTAGAGCGTTCCGCTGCTCTCGCAGTACTGTGCTACCCACACCCGGTAGAGCATTGCGCTGCTTTCGCAGTACTGCGCTACCCACACCCAGTAGAGCGTTCCGCTGCTCTCGCAGTACTGCGCTGCCTACACCCAGTACAGCGTTCTGCTGTTCTCGCAGTACTGCGCTACACACACGGCACAGCATTCCGCTGCTCTCACAGTACTGCACTACCCACATCCGGTAGAGCATTCCACTGCTCTCGCAGTACTGCACTACCCACACCTGGTACAGCATTCTGCAGCTCTCGCAGTACTGCGCTACCCACATCGGTACAGCGTTCTGCAGTTCTCCCAGTACTGCGCTACCCACATCCGGTACAGCATTCCGCTGCTCTCACAATACTGCGCTGTCCACACCTGGTACAGCATTCTGCTGCTCTTGCAGTAATGCACTGCCTACACCCAGTACAGTGTCTGCTTCTCTCGCAATACTGCGCTACACACACACACACACACACGGTAGAGCATTCCACTGCTCTCGCAGTACTGCACTACCCACCTGCGGTACAGCATTCCGCTGCTCTCACAGTACTGCACTACCCACTCCTGGTACAGCGTTCTGCTGCTCTTGCAGTACTGAGCTACCCCCATCTGGTACAGCGTTCCACTGCTCTCGCAGTACAGCGCTACCCAGGCCCAGTAGAGCATTGCGCTGCTCTCGCAGTACTGCGCTACCCACACCCAGTAGAGTGTGCTGCTGATCTCGCAATACTGCGCTGCCCACACCCGGTACAGCATTCTAGTCCTCTTGCAGTACCTCGCTACCCACACCCGGTAGAGCATCTGCTGCTTTCGCAGTACTGCGCTGCCCACACCCGGTACAGCATTCCACTGCTCTCGCAGTACTGCGCTACACACACACAGTACAGCATTTCCACTGCTCTTGCAGTACTGTGCTATCCATGCCCGGTACAGTGTTCCACTGCTCTTGCAGTACTGTGCTACCCACACACGCTACAGCGTTCTGCTGCTCTTCCAGTACTGTGCTACCAATGCCTGGTACAACATTCCGCTGCTCTCACAGTACTGCGCTACCACCATCCAGTACAGTGTTCCACTGCTCTCGTAGTTCTGCGCTAACCACGCCCGGTAGAGTGCTGCGCTACTCTCACAGTACTGCGTTGCCCATGCCCCGGTACAGCATTCTGCTGCTCTCGCCGTACTGCGCTACCCACACCCGGTACAGCGTTCTGCTGCTCTCACAGTACTGCACTACACACATCCAGTACAGCGTTCCACTGCTCTCGCAGTACTGCGCTACCCTCGCCGGTAGAGGGCTGCGCCACTCTCGCAGTACTGCGCTACCCACATCTTTTACAGTGTTCCAGTGCTATCGCAGTACTGTGCTACACATGCCCGGTAGAGTGTTGCGCTGCTTTCGCAGTACTGCGCAACCCACACCCAGTGGAGCGTTCGCTGCTCTCGCAGTACTGCGCTACCCACACCCGGTAGATCGTTCCACTGCTCGTGCAGTACTGCACTACCGATGCCCGGTACAGTGTTCCACTGCTCTTGCAGCACTGCGCTACCCATGCCCCGTACAGCGTTCCGCTGCTCTCGCAGTACTGCGCTAACCATGCCAGTACAGCGTTCCGCTGCTGTTGCAGTACTGCGCTACCCACACCCGGTACAGCGTTCTGCTGCTCTTGCAGTACTGTGCTACCCATGCCCGGTAGAGCATCCCGCAGCTCTCGCAGTACTGTGCTACCCACATCTGGTACAGCGTTCCACTGCTCTTGCAGTACAGCACTACCCACGCCCAGTAGAGCATTGCGCTGCTCTCGCAGTACTGCGCTACCCACACCCGGTAGAGCATGCCGCTGCTCTCACAATACTGCACTACCCACATCTGGTAGAGCGTTCCGCTGCTCTCGCAGTACTGCGCTACCCACCTCCAGTACAGTGTTCTGCTCCTCTTGCAGTACTGTGCTACCCACACCCGGTAGAGCGTCCGCTGCTCTCACAGTACTGCGCTACCCCCATCTGGTACAGTATTCCACTGCTCTCGCAGTACGGCGCTACCCACGCAGAAAGTATAGCATTGCGCTGCTCTCACAGTACTGCGCTACCCACACCCGGTAGAGTGTGCTGCTGCTCTCGCAATACTGTGCTGCCCACACCCGGTAGAGCATTATGCTGCTCTTGCAGTACTGCGCTACCCACACCGGTAGAGCATCCGCTGCTTTTGCAGTACTGTGCTGCCCACACCCGGTACAGCATTCCACTGCTCTCGCAGAACTGCGCTACACACACACATTACAGCATTTCCGCTGCTCTTGCAGTACTGTGCTATCAATGCCCGGTATAGTGTTCCACTGCTCTTGCAGTACTGTGCTACCCACACACACTACAGCGTTCTGCTGCTCTTCCAGTACTGTGCTACCAATGCCTGGTACAACTTTCCACTGCACTCACAGTACTGCACTACCCACATCCAGTACAGTGTTCCATGGCTCTCGCAGTTCTGCACTACCCACGCCCGGTAGAGTGCTGTGCTGCGCTCGCAGTACTGCACTACCCACGCCCAGTACAGCATTCTGCTGCTCTCACAGTAGTGCGCTACCCATGCCCGGTACAGCGTTCCACCGCTCTCGCAGTACTGCGCTACCCACGCCAGGAAATGCATTCTGCTGCTCTCGCAGTACTGTGCTGCCTATGCCCCAGTACAGCATTCCGCTGCTTTCGCCGTACTGCGCTACCCACACCCGGTACAGCATTCTGCTGCTCGTGCAGTACTGCGCTACCCATGCCCGGTAGAGTGTTCTGCTGCTCTCGCAGTACTGTGCTACCCACATCCAGTACAGCGTTCCACTGCTCTCGCAGTACTGCACTACCCACGCCGGTAGAGGGCTGCGCTACTCTCGCAGTACTGCACTGCCCATGCCCTGTACAGCGTTCCGCTGCTCTTGCAGTACTGCGCTACCCTAACATGGTAGAGCGTTCCGCTGTTCTCACAGTACTGCGCTACCCATGCCCGGTACAGTGTTCCGCTGCTTTTGCAGTGCTGCACTACCCACACCCGGTACAGCGTTCCGCTGCTCTCGCAGTACAGCACTACCCACGCCCGGTAGAGCATTGCACTGCTCTCGCAGTACTGCGCTACCCACGCCCGGTAGAGCGTTCCGCTGCTCTCGCAGTACTGCTCTACCCACGCCCGGTAGAGCGTTCTGCTGCTCTCGCAGTACTGGGCAACCCATGCCTGGTACAGAATTCCACTGCTCTCACAGTGCTGTGCTACCCACACCCTGAAGAGTGTTCTGTTGCTCTTGCAGTACTGCACTACCCATGCCCGGTAGAGCGTTCCGCTGCTCTCGCAGTACTGTGCTACCCACACCCGGTAGAGCATTGCGCTGCTTTCGCAGTACTGCGCTACCCACACCCAGTAGAGCGTTCCGCTGCTCTCGCAGTACTGCTCTACCCACGCCCGGTAGAGCGTTCTGCTGCTCTCGCAGTACTGGGCAACCCATGCCCTGTACAGCATTCCACTGCTCTTGCAGTGCTGCGCTACCCACACCCTGTAGAGTGTTCTGCTGCTCTTGCAGTACTGCACTACCCATGCCCGGTAGAGCGTTCCACTGCTCTCGCAGTACTACGCTACCCACATTCGTTACAGCATTCCACTGCTCTCGCAGTACTGTGCTACCCACGCCCAGTAGAGCATTTCGCTGCTCTCACAGTACTGCGCTACCCACACCCGGTACAGCGTTCCACTGCTCTCACAGTACTGCGCTACCGATGCCCGGTACAGCGTTCCACTGCTCTTGCAGTACTGCGCTACCCATGCCCCGTACAGCGTTCCGCTGCTCTCACAGTACTGCGCTAACCATGCCAGTACAGCGTTCCGCTGCTGTTGCAGTACTGCGCTACCCACACCTGGTACAGCGTTCTGCTGCTCTTGCAGTACTGTGCTACCCATGCCCGGTAGAGCATTCCGCTGCTCTCACAGTACTGCGCTACCCACATCCGGTACAGCGTTCCACTGCTCTCGCAGTACGGCGCTAACCACGCCCAATAGAGCATTGCGCTGCGCTCGCAGTACAGCGCTACCCATACCCGGTAGAGCGTGCCGCTGCTCTTGCATTACTGCGCTACCCACCTCCAGTACAGCATTCTGCTCCTCTTGCAGTACTGTGCTACCCAAACCCGTTAGAGCTTGATGCAGAATGCGCTCACAGTACTGCACTACCCCCATCTGGTACAGCGTTCCACTGCTCTTGCAGTACGGTGCTACCCATGCCCAGTAGAGCATTGCACTGCTCTCACAGTACTGCGCTACCCCATCCGGTACTGCGGTTTACTGCTCCCACAGTACTGCACTGCCCACACCCAGTAGAGTGTTCCGCTGCTCTCGCAGTACTGTGTTTCCCCATCCAGTACAGCGTTTCATTGCTCTCACAGTACTGCGCTGCCCACACCAGGTACAGCATTCCGGTGCTCTCGCAATACTGCGCTGCACACACCCAGTAGAGCGTTTTGCTGCTCTTGCAGTACTGCACTGCCCACACCCGGTACAGCGTTCCGCTGCTCTTGCAATACTGCGCTGCACACACCCAGTACAGCGTTCTGCTGCTCTTGCAGTACTGCGCTACCCACACCCGGTAGAGCATCCACTGCTCTCGCAGTACTGCGCTACCCCATCCGGTACTGCAGTTTACTGCTCCCACAGTACTGCACTGCCGACACCCAGTAGAGTGTTCCGCTGCTCTTGCAGTACTGTGTTTCCCCATCCGGTACAGCGTTTCGTTGCTCTCACAGTACTGTGCTGCCCACACCAGGTACAGCATTCCGGTGCTCTCACAGTACTGCGCTGCCCACTCCTGGTAGAGCGTTCCGCTGCTCTCGCAGTACTCCGTTACACACATCTGGTAGAGCGGTCTGCTGCTCTTGCAGTACTGCCCTACCCATGCCCGGTACAGCGTTCCCCTGCTCTTGCTGTACTGCGCTACCCACAACCGGTACAATGTTCCGCTGCTTTTGCAGTACTGTGCTGCCCACATCCGGTACAATGTTCCACTGCTCTCGCAGTCCTGCGCTACACACACACGGTGCAGTGTTTCCGCTGCTCTTGCAGTACTGCGCTACCCATGCCCAGTACAGTGTTCTGCCGCTCTTGCAGTACTGCGCTACTCACACACGATACAGCGTTCTGCTGCTCTCACAGTACTGCACTACCAATGCCTTGTACTGCGTTCCGCTGCTCTCGCAGTACTGCGCTACACACACATGGTACAGTGTTCTGCTGCTCTCACAGTACTGCGCTACCCACATCCGGTAGAGCATTCCACTGCTCTCGCAGTACTGCGCTAAACAAACACACAGTACAGAGTTACGCTGCTCTCGCAGTACTCCGCTGCCCACATCCGGTAGAGCGTTCTGCTGCTCTCACAGTACTGCGCACCACACATCAGGTACAGCATTTCATTGCTCTCGCAGTACTGTGCTACCCATGCCCGGTACAGCGTTCCGCTGCTCTTGCAGTACTGCACTATCCACATCCGGTGCAGCGTTCCGCTGCTCTTGCAGTACTGCACTGCCCACACCCGGTACAGCGTTCCGCTGCTGTCACAGTAATGCGCTGCCCACACCCGGTACAGCATTCCATTGCTCTCGCAGTGCTGAGCTACACACACACAGTACAGCGTTCTGCTGCTCTCACAGAACTGAACTCCCCAACTCCGGTACAGCTTTCCGCTGCTCTTGCAGTGCTGCACTACCCACACCCGGTAGAGTGTTCCACTGCTCTCGCAATACTGTGCTACCCACATTGGTACAGCGTTCCGCAGTTCTCCCAGTACTGCCCTACCACATCTGGTACAGCGTTCCGCTGCTCTCACAATACTGCGCTGCCCACACCCGGTACAGCGTTCTGCTGCTCTTGCAGTACTGTGCTGCCTACACCCAGTACAGCGTTCTGCTGTTCTCGCAGTACTGCGCTACACACATGGTACAGCATTCCGCTGCTCTCGCAGTACTGCACTACCCACATCCGGTAGAGCATTCCACTGCTCTCGCAGTACTGCACTACCCACACCTGGTAGAACATTCCGCAGCTCTCGCAGTACTGCGCTACCCACATTGGTACAGCGTTCCGCAGTTCTCCCAGTACTGTGCTACCCACATCCGGTACAGCATTCCGCTGCTCTCACAATACTGCGCTGCCCACACCCGGTACAGCATTCTGCTGCTCTTGCAGTAATGCACTGCCTACACCCAGTACAGTGTTCTGCTGCTCTCGCAGTACTGCACTACACACACACACTCGGTACAGCATTTCACTGCTCTCGCAGTACTGCGCTACCCACCTCCGGTACAGCATTCCGCTGCTCTCGCAGTACTGCACTACCCACTCCTGGTACAGCGTTCCACTGCTCACGCAGTACTGCGCTACCCACACCCAGTACAGAGTTCTGCTGCTCTCACAGTACTGCGCTGCCCATACCCGGTACAGTGTTCCGCTGCTCTCGCAGTACTGCACTGCCCACACCCGGTAGAGCGTTGCGCTGCTCTCGCAGTACTGTGCTACCACCACCTGGTACAGCGTTCTGCTGCTCTCACAGTACTGCGCTTCCCACACCCGGTAGAGTGTTCAGCTGCTCTTGCAGTACTGCGCTACCCACATCCGGTACAGTGTTCTGCTCTCGCAGTACTGCGCTACCCACATCCGGTACAGTATTCCACTGCTCTCGCAGTACTGTGCTGCCCACACCCAGTACAGCATTCCTCTGCTCACGCAGTACTGCACTGCCCACACCCAGTACAGCATTCTGCTGCTCTTGCAGTACTGTGCTACACACACACATTACAGTGTTCCACTGCTCTCGCAGTACTGGGCTACACACGCACAGTACAGCGTTCTGCTCTCGCAGTACTGCGCTACCCACATCCGGTACAGCATTCCTCTGCTGACGCAGTACTGCGCTGCCCACACCCAGTACAGCATTCTGCTGCTCTCGCAGTACTGTGCTACACACACACAGTACAGTGTTCTGCTGCTCTCGCAGTACTGGGCTACACACACACGGTACAGCGTTCTGCTGCTCTCGCAGTACTGCGTTACCCACATCTGGTAGAGCATTCCACTGCTCTCGCAGTACTGTGCTACCCACATCAGGTACAGCGTTCTGCTGCTCTCGCAGTACTGCGCTAGCCACATCCGGTAGAGTGTTCCGCTGCTCTCACAGTACTGCGCTAGCCACATCTGATACCACGTTCCATTGCTCTCGCAGTACTGCGCTTCCCATGCCTAGTACAGTGTTCTGCTGCTCTTGCAGTACTGCACTATCCACATCCAGTACAGCGTTCTGCTGCTCTCACAGTACTGCACTACACACACACGGTACAATGTTCTGCTGCTCTTGCAGTACTGCACTACCCACATCCGGTAGAGCATTCCACTGCTCTTGCAGTACTGCGCTACCCACCTCCGGTATAGCTTTCCACTGCTCTTGCAGTACTGCACTACCCACATCCGGTACAGCGTTCCTCTACTCTCAAAGTACTGAGCTACCCACACACGGTAGAGCATTCCACTGCACTCGCAGTACTGTGCCACCCACATCCGGTACAGTGTTTTGCTGCTCTAGCATTACTGTGCTACCCACATCCGGTAGAGTGTTCTGCTGCTTTCGCAGTACTGCGCTACCCACGTCCGTTACAGCATTCCATTGCTCTCGCAGTACTGCACTACCCACATCTGGTGCTGCTGTCGCAGTACTGCGCTATCCACACCTGGTACAGTTTTCTGCTGCTCTCGCAGTACTGTGCTACCCCCACCTGGTACAGCGTTCCGCTGCTCTCGCAATATAGCGCTACCCACACCTGGTACTGCGTTTTGTTGCTCTCGCAGTCCTGCCCTGCCTACACCCGGTACAGCGTTCCGCAGCTCTCGCAATACTGCGCTGCCCACACCCAGTAGAGCTCTGCGCTGCTTACACAGTAGTGCGCTAGCCACGCCCGGCAGAGCGTTCCGCTGCTCTCGCAGTGCTGCGCTACCCACACCCAGTACAGTGTTCTGCTGCTCTTGCAGTACCGCACTACCCATGCCCGGTAGAGCGTTCCACTGCTCTCGCAGAACTGCTCTACCCACATCCGGTACAGCGTTCCAGTGCTCTCGCAGTACTGTGCTACACATGCCCGGTAGAGTGTTGCGCTGCTTTCGCAGTACTGCGCTATCCACACCCAGTAGAGCGTTTGCTGCTCTCGCAGTACTGCGCTACCCACGCCCGGTAGATCGTTCCACTGCTCTCGCAGTACTGCGCTACCGATGCCCGGTACAGTGTTCCACTGCTCTTGCAGCACTGCGCTACCCTTGCCCCGTACAGCGTTCCGCTGCTCTCGCAGTACTGCGCAAACCATGCCAGTACAGCGTTCCGCTGCTGTTGCAGTACGCGCTACCCACACCCGCTACAGCGTTCTGCTGCTCTTGCAGTACTGTGCTACCCATGCCCAGTAGAGCGTTCCGCTGCTCTCGCAGTACTGTGCTACCCACATCCGGTACAGCGTTCCACTGCTCTCGCAGTACGGTGCTACCCACGCCCAGTAGAGCATTGTGCTGCTCTCGCAGTACTGCGCTACCCACACCCGGTAGAGCGTGCCGCTGCTCTCACAATTCTGCACTACCCACACCTGGTAGAGCGTTCTGCTGCTCTTGCAGTACTGCGCTGCCCACCTCCAGTACAGTGTTCTGCTCCTCTTGCAGTACTGTGCTACCCATACCCGGTAGAGCATCCGCTGCTCTCACAGTACTGCGCTACCCCCATCTGGTACAGCGTTCTACTGCTCTCACAGTATGGCGCTACCCACGCCCAGTACAGCATTGCGCTGCTCTCGCAGTACTGCGCTACCCACGCCCGGTAGAGCATTGCACTGCTCTTGCAGTACTGCGCTACCCACGCCCGGTAGAGCGTTCTGCTGCTCTCGCAGTACTGCGCAACCCATGCCCGGTACAGCATTCCGCTGCTCTTGCTGTACTGCGCTACCCACAACCGGTACAATGTTCCGCTGCTTTTGCAGTACTGTGCTGCCCACATCCGGTACAATGTTCCACTGCTCTCGCAGTACTGCGCTACACACACACGGTGCAGTGTTTCCGCTGCTCTTGCAGTACTGCGCTACCCATGCCCAGTACAGTGTTCTGCTGCTCTTGCAGTACTGGCTACCCACACACGATACTTCGTTCCGCTGCTCTCACAGTACTGCACTACCAATGCCCGGTACTGCGTTCCGCTGCTCTCGCAGTACTGCGCTACACACACATGGTACAGTGTTCCGCTGCTCTCACAGTACTGCGCTACCCACATCCGGTAGAGCATTCCACTGCTCTCGCAGTACTGCGCTAAACAAGCACACAGTACAGCGTTCCGCTGCTCTCGCAGTACTCCGCTGCCCACATCCGGTAGAGCGTTCTGCTGCTCTCACAGTACTGCGCACCACACATCAGGTACAGCATTCCATTGCTCTCGCAGTACTGTGCTACCCATGCCCAGTACAGCGTTCCGCTGCTCTTGCAGTACTGCACTATCCACATCCGGTGCAGCGTTCCGCTGCTCCTGCAGTACTGCGCTGCCCACACCCGGTACAGTGTTCCACTGCTGTCACAGTACTGCGCTGCCCACACCCGGTACAGCATTCCATTGCTCTCGCAGAACTGAGCTACACACACACAGTACAGCGTTCTGCTGCTCTCACAGAACTGAACTCCCCAACTCCGGTACAGCTTTCCGCTGCTCTTGCAGTGCTGCACTACCCACACCCGGTAGAGCGTTCGCTGCTCTTGCAGTACTGCGCTACCCCATTCGGTACTGCGGTTTACGGCTCCCACAGTACTGCACTGCCTACACCCAGTAGAGTGTTCCGCTGCTCTCGCAGCACAGTGTTTCCCCATCCGGTACAGCGTTTTGTTGCTCTCACAGTACTGCGCTGCCCACACCAGGTACAGCATTCCGGTGCTCTCACAGTACTGCGCTGCCCACTCCCGGTAGAGCGTTCCGCTGCTCTCGCAGTACTCCGTTACACACATCTGGTAGAGCGGTCCGCTGCTCTTGCAGTACTGCGCTACCCATGCCTGGTACAGCGTTCCCCTGCTCTTGCTGTACTGCACTACCAACAACTGGTACAATGTTCCGCTGCTTTTGCAGTACTGTGCTGCCCACATCCGGTACAATGTTCCACTGCTCTCGCAGTACTGCGCTACACACACACGGTGCAGTGTTTCTGCTGCTCTTGCAGTACTGCGCTACCCATGCCCAGTACAGTGTTCTGCCGCTCTTGCAGTACTGCGCTACCCACACACGATACAGCGTTCCGCTGCTCTCACAGTACTGCGCTACCAATGCCCGGTACTGCGTTCCGCTGCTCTCGCAATACTGCGCTACACACAAATGGTACAGTGTTCCACTGCTCTCACAGTACTGCGCTACCCACATCCGGTAGAGCATTCCACTGCTCTCGCAGTACTGCACTACCCACCTCCGGTATAGCTTTCCACTGCTCTTGCAGTACTGCACTATCCACATCCGGTACAGCGTTCCTCTACTCTCAAAGTACTGAGCTACCCACACACGGTAGAGCATTCCACTGCTCTCGCATTACTGTGCTACCCACATCCGGTAGAGTGTTCTGCTGCTTTCGCAGTACTGCGCTACCCACGTCCGGTACAGCATTCCATTGCTCTCGCAGTACTGCACTACCCACATCTGGTGCTGCTGTCGCAGTACTGCGCTATCCACACCTGGTACAGCGTTCTGCTGCTCTCGCAGTACTGTGCTACCACCACCTGGTACAGCGTTCTGCTGCTCTCGCAGTACTGCGTTACCCACATCTGGTAGAGCATTCCACTGCTCTCGCAATACTGTGCTACCCACATCAGGTACAGCGTTCTGCTGCTCTCGCAGTACTGCGCTAGCCACATCCGGTAGAGTGTTCCGCTGCTCTCACAGTACTGCGCTAGCCACATCTGATACCGCGTTCTATTGCTCTCGCAGTACTGCGCTTCCCATGCCTAGTACAGTGTTCTGCTGCTCTTGCAGTACTGCACTACCCACATCCGGTAGAGCATTCCACTGCTCTTGCAGTACTGCGCTACCCACCTCCGGTATAGCTTTCCACTGCTCTTGCAGTACTGCACTACCCACATCCGGTACAGCGTTCCTCTACTCTCAAAGTACTGAGCTACCCACACACGGTAGAGCATTCCACTGCTCTCGCAGTACTGTGCCACCCACATTCGGTACAGCATTCTGCTGCTCTCGCATTACTGTGCTACCCACATCCGGTAGAGTGTTCTGCTGCTTTCGCAGTACTGCGCTACCCACGTCCGTTACAGCATTCCATTGCTCTCGCAGTACTGCACTACCCACATCTGGTGCTGCTGTCGCAGTACTGCGCTATCCACACCTGATACAGGGTTCTGCTGCTCTCGCAGTACTGTGCTACCACCACCTGGTACAGCGTTCCGCTGCTCTCGCAGTATAGCGCTACCCACACCTGGTACTGCGTTTTGTTGCTCTCGCAGTCCTGCCCTGCCTACACCCGGTACAGCGTTCCGCAGCTCTCGCAATACTGCGCTGCCCACACCCAGTAGAGCTTTGCGCTGCTTTCACAGTAGTGCGCTAGCCACATCCGGTAGAGCGTTCTGCTGCTCTCGCCGTACTGCGCTACCCACATCCAGTACAGCATTCCGCTGCTCTTGCAGTACTGCGCTACCTACATCTGGTACAGTGTTCCGCTGCTCTCGCAGTACTGCGCTACCCACACCTGGTACAGAATTCCGCTGCTCTCGCCGTACTGTGCTGCCACCACCTGGTACAGCGTTCTGCTGCTCTCGCAGTACTGTGCTGCCTACACCCGGTATAGCGTTCCGCTGCTCTCGCAGTACTTTGCTGCCCACACCCAGTACAGTGTTCTGCTCCTCTTGCAGTACTGTGCTACCCACACCCGTTAAAGCGTCTGCTGCTCTCACAGTACTGCGCTACCCCCATCTGGTACAGCGTTCCACTGCTCTCGCAGTACGGCGCTACCCACGCCCAGTACAGCATTGCGTTGCTCTCGCAGTACTACACTACCCACGCCCGGTAGAGCATTGCACTGCTCTTGCAGTACTGTGCTAGCCACGCCCGGTAGAGCGTTCCGCTGCTCTCGCAGTGCTGTGCTACCCACACCCGGTACAGTGTTCTGCTGCTCTTGCAGTACTGCACTACCCATGCCCGGTAGAGCGTTCCACTGCTCTCACAGTACTGCGCTACCCACATCCGGTACAGCGTTCCAGTGCTCTCGCAGTACTGTGTTACACATGCCCGGTATAGCGTTCCACTGCTCTCGCAGTACTTTGCTGCCCACACCCGGTACAGTGTTCTGCTCCTCTTGCAGTACTGTGCTACCCACACCCGTTAAAGCGTCTGCTGCTCTCACAGTACTGCGCTACCCCCATATGGTACAGCGTTCCACTGCTCTCGCAGTACGGCGCTACCCACGCCCAGTACAGCATTGCGTTGCTTTCGCAGTACTATACTACCCACGCGCGGTAGAGCATTGCACTGCTCTTGCAGTACTGTGCTAGCCACGCCCGGTAGAGCGTTCCGCTGCTCTCGCAGTGCTGTGCTACCCACACCCGGTACAGTGTTCTGCTGCTCTCGCAGTACTGCGCTACCCACGCCCGGTAGATCGTTCCACTGCTCGCGCAGTACTGCACTACTGATGCCCGGTACAGTGTTCCACTGCTCTTGCAGCACTGCGCTACCCATGCCCCATACAGCGTTCCGCTGCTCTCGCAGTACTGCGCAAACCATGCCAGTACAGCGTTCCGCTGCTGTTGCAGTATGCGCTACCCACACCCGCTACAGCGTTCTGCTGCTTTTGCAGTACTGTGCTACCCATGCCCAGTAGAGCGTTCCGCTGCTCTCGCAGTACTGTGCTACCCACATCCGGTACAGCGTTCCACTGCTCTCACAGTACGGCGCTACCCACGCCCAGTAGAGCATTGCGCTGCTCTCGCAGTACTGCGCTGCGCACACCCGGTAGAGCGTGCCGCTGCTCTCGCAATTCTGCACTACCCACACCTGGTAGAGCGTTCTGCTGCTCTCGCAGTACTGCGCTGCCCACCTCCAGTACAGTGTTCTGCTCCTCTTGCAGTACTGTGCTACCCATACCCGGTAGAGCATCCGCTGCTCTCACAGTAATGCGCTACCCCCATCTGGTACAGCGTTCCACTGCTCTCACAGTACGGCGCTACCCACGCCCAGTACAGCATTGCGCTGCTCTCACAGTACTGCGCTACCCACGCCCGGTAGAGCATTGCACTGCTCTTGCAGTACTGTGCTAGCCACACCCGGTAGAGCGTTCTGCTGCTCTTGCAGTACTGCGCAACCCATGCCCGGTACAGCATTCCGCTGCTCTTGCTGTACTGCGCTACCCACAACCGGTACAATGTTCCGCTGCTTTTGCAGTACTGTGCTGCCCACATCCGCTACAATGTTCCACTGCTCTCGCAGTACTGCGCTACACACACACGGTGCAGTGTTTCCGCTGCTCTTGCAGTACTGCGCTACCCATGCCCAGTACAGTGTTCTGCTGCTCTTGCAGTACTGGCTACCCACACACGATACTTCGTTCCGCTGCTCTCACAGTACTGCACTACCAATGCCCGGTACTGCGTACCGCTGCTCTCGCAGTACTGCGCTACACACACATGGTACAGTGTTCCGCTGCTCTCACAGTACTGCGCTACCCACATCCGGTAGAGCATTCCGCTGCTCTCGCAGTACTGCGCTAAACAAGCACACAGTACAGCGTTCCGCTGCTCTCGCAGTACTCCGCTGCCCACATCCGGTAAAGCGTTCTGCTGCTCTCACAGTACTGCGCACCACACATCAGGTACAGCATTCCATTGCTCTCGCAGTACTGTGCTACCCATGCCCGGTACAGCGTTCCACTGCTCTTGCAGTACTGCACTATCCACATCCGGTGCAGCGTTCCGCTGCTCCTGCAGTACTGCGCTGCCCACACCCGGTACAGTGTTCCGCTGCTGTCACAGTACTGCGCTGCCCACACCCGGTACAGCATTCCATTGCTCTTGCAGAACTGAGCTACACACACACAGTACAGCGTTCTGCTGCTCTCACAGAACTGAACTCCCTAACTCCGGTACAGCTTTCCGCTGCTCTTGCAGTGCTGCACTACCCACACCCGGTAGAGCGTTCGCTGCTCTTGCAGTACTGCGCTACCCCATTCGGTACTGCGGTTTACGGCTCCCACAGTACTGCACTGCCTACACCCAGTAGAGTGTTCCGCTGCTCTCGCAGCACAGTGTTTCCCCATCCGGTACAGCGTTTTGTTGCTCTCACAGTACTGCGCTGCCCACACCAGGTACAGCATTCCGGTGCTCTCACAGTACTGCGCTGCCCACTCCCGGTAGAGCGTTCCGCTGCTCTCGCAGTACTCCGTTACACACATCTGGTAGAGCGGTCCACTGCTCTTGCAGTACTGCGCTACCCATGCCTGGTACAGCGTTCCCCTGCTCTTGCTGTACTGCACTACCAACAACTGGTACAATGTTCCGCTGCTTTTGCAGTACTGTGCTGCCCACATCCGGTACAATGTTCCACTGCTCTCGCAGTACTGCGCTACACACACACGGTGCAGTGTTTCCGCTGCTCTTGCAGTACTGCGCTACCCATGCCCAGTACAGTGTTCTGCCGCTCTTGCAGTACTGCGCTACCCACACACGATACAGCGTTCCGCTGCTCTCACAGTACTGCACTACCAATGCCCGGTACTGCATTCCGCTGCTCTCGCAATACTGCGCTACACACAAATGGTAAAGTGTTCCACTGCTCTCACAGTACTGCGCTACCCACATCCGGTAGATCATTCCACTGCTCTCGCAGTACTGCACTACCCACCTCCGGTATAGCTTTCCACTGCTCTTGCAGTACTGCACTACCCACATCCGGTACAGCGTTCCTCTACTCTCAAAGTACTGAGCTACCCACACACGGTAGAGCATTCCACTGCTCTCGCATTACTGTGCTACCCACATCCGGTAGAGTGTTCTGCTGCTTTCGCAGTACTGCGCTACCCACGTCCGGTACAGCATTCCATTGCTCTCGCAGTACTGCACTACCCACATCTGGTGCTGCTGTCGCAGTACTGCGCTATCCACACCTGGTACAGCGTTCTGCTGCTCTCGCAGTACTGTGCTACCACCACCTGGTACAGCGTTCTGCTGCTCTCCCAGTACTGCGTTACCCACATCTGGTAGAGCATTCCACTGCTCTCGCAATACTGTGCTACCCACATCAGGTACAGCGTTCTGCTGCTCTCGCAGTACTGCGCTAGCCACATCCGGTAGAGTGTTCCGCTGCTCTCACAGTACTGCGCTAGCCACATCTGATACCGCGTTCTATTGCTCTCGCAGTACTGCGCTTCCCATGCCTAGTACAGTGTTCTGCTGCTCTTGCAGTACTGCACTACCCACATCCGGTACAGCGTTCTGCTGCTCTCACAGTACTGCACTACACACACACGGTACAATGTTCTGCTGCTCTTGCAGTACTGCACTACCCACATCCGGTAGAGCATTCCACTGCTCTTGCAGTACTGCGCTACCCACCTCCGGTATAGCTTTCCACTGCTCTTGCAGTACTGCACTACCCACATCCGGTACAGCGTTCCTCTACTCTCAAAGTACTGAGCTACCCACACACGGTAGAGCATTCCACTGCTCTCGCAGTACTGTGCCACCCACATTCGGTACAGCATTCTGCTGCTCTCGCATTACTGTGCTACCCACATCCGGTAGAGTGTTCTGCTGCTTTCGCAGTACTGCGCTACCCACGTCCGGTACAGCATTCCATTGCTCTCGCAGTACTGCACTACCCACATCTGGTGCTGCTGTCGCAGTACTGCGCTATCCACACCTGATACAGGGTTCTGCTGCTCTCGCAGTACTGTGCTACCACCACCTGGTACAGCGTTCCGCTGCTCTCGCAGTATAGCGCTACCCACACCTGGTACTGCGTTTTGTTGCTCTCGCAGTCCTGCCCTGCCTACACCCGGTACAGCGTTCCGCAGCTCTCGCAATACTGCGCTGCCCACACCCAGTAGAGCTTTGCGCTGCTTTCACAGTAGTGCGCTAGCCACATCCGGTAGAGCGTTCTGCTGCTCTCGCCGTACTGCGCTACCCACATCCAGTACAGCATTCCGCTGCTCTCGCAGTATTGCGCTACCCACATCTTTTACAGCACTACGCTGCTCTTGCAGTACTGCGCTACCTACATCTGGTACAGTGTTCCGCTGCTCTCGCAGTACTGCGCTACCCACACCTGGTACAGAATTCCGCTGCTCTCGCAGTACTGTGCTGCCACCACCTGGTACAGCGTTCTGCTGCTCTCGCAGTACTGTGCTGCCTACACCCGGTATAGCGTTCCGCTGCTCTCGCAGTACTTTGCTGCCCACACCCAGTACAGTGTTCTGCTCCTCTTGCAGTACTGTGCTACCCACACCCGTTAAAGCGTCTGCTGCTCTCACAGTACTGCGCTACCCCCATCTGGTACAGCGTTCCACTGCTCTCGCAGTACGGCGCTACCCACGCCCAGTACAGCATTGCATTGCTCTCGCAGTACTACACTACCCACGCCCGGTAGAGCATTGCACTGCTCTTGCAGTACTGTGCTAGCCACGCCCGGTAGAGCGTTCCGCTGCTCTCGCAGTGCTGTGCTACCCACACCCGGTACAGTGTTCTGCTGCTCTTGCAGTACTGCACTACCCATGCCCGGTAGAGCGTTCCACTGCTCTCACAGTACTGCGCTACCCACATCCGGTACAGCGTTCCAGTGCTCTCGCAGTACTGTGTTACACATGCCCGGTATAGCGTTCCACTGCTCTCGCAGTACTTTGCTGCCCACACCCAGTACAGTGTTCTGCTCCTCTTGCAGTACTGTGCTACCCACACCCGTTAAAGCGTCTGCTGCTCTCACAGTACTGCACTACCCCCATATGGTACTGCGTTCCACTGCTCTCGCAGTACGGCGCTACCCACGCCCAGTACAGCATTGTGTTGCTTTCGCAGTACTATACTACCCACGCGCGGTAGAGCATTGCACTGCTCTTGCAGTACTGTGCTAGCCACGCCCGGTAGAGCGTTCCGCTGCTCTCGCAGTGCTGTGCTACCCACACCAGGTACAGTGTTCTGCTGCTCTCGCAGTACTGCGCTACCCACGCCCGGTAGATCGTTCCACTGCTCTCGCAGTACTGCACTACTGATGCCCGGTACAGTGTTCCACTGCTCTTGCAGCACTGCGCTACCCATGCCCCATACAGCGTTCCGCTGCTCTCGCAGTACTGCGCAAACCATGCCAGTACAGCGTTCCGCTGCTGTTGCAGTACGCGCTACCCACACCCGCTACAGCGTTCTGCTGCTTTTGCAGTACTGTGCTACCCATGCCCAGTAGAGCGTTCCGCTGCTCTCGCAGTACTGTGCTACCCACATCCGGTACAGCGTTCCACTGCTCTCACAGTACGGCGCTACCCACGCCCAGTAGAGCATTGCGCTGCTCTCGCAGTACTGCGCTGCGCACACCCGGTAGAGCGTGCCGCTGCTCTCGCAATTCTGCACTACCCACACCTGGTAGAGCGTTCTGCTGCTCTCGCAGTACTGCGCTGCCCACCTCCAGTACAGTGTTCTGCTCCTCTTGCAGTACTGTGCTACCCATACCCGGTAGAGCATCCGCTGCTCTCACAGTAATGCGCTACCCCCATCTGGTACAGCGTTCCACTGCTCTCACAGTACGGCGCTACCCACGCCCAGTACAGCATTGCGCTGCTCTCACAGTACTGCGCTACCCATGCCCGGTAGAGCATTGCACTGCTCTTGCAGTACTGTGCTAGCCACACCCGGTAGAGCGTTCCGCTGCTCTCGCAGTGCTGTGCTACCCACACCCGGTACAGTGTTCTGCTGCTCTTGCAGTACTGCACTACCCATGCCCGGTAGAGTGTTCCACTGCTCTCGCAGTACTGCGCTACCCACATCCGGTACAGCGTTCCAGTGCTCTCGCAGTACTGTGTTACACATGCCCGGTATAGCGTTCCGCTGCTCTCGCAGTACTTTGCTGCCCACACCCGGTACAGTGTTCTGCTCCTCTTGCAGTACTGTGCTACCCACACCCATTAAAGCGTCTGCTGCTCTCACAGTACTGCACTACCCCCATCTGGTACAGCGTTCCACTGCTCTCGCAGTACGGCACTACCCACGCCCAGTACAGCATTGCGTTGCTCTCGCAGTACTACACTACCCACACCCGGTAGAGCATTGCACTGCTCTTGCAGTACTGTGCTAGCCACGCCCGGTAGAGCGTTCCGCTGCTCTCGCAGTGCTGTGCTACCCACACCCGGTACAGTATTCTGCTGCTCTCGCAGTACTGCGCTACCCACGCCCGGTAGATCGTTCCACTGCTCTCGCAGTACTGCGCTACTGATGCCCGGTACAGTGTTCCACTGCTCTTGCAGCACTGCGCTACCCATGCCCCATACAGCATTCTGCTGCTCTCACAGTACTGCGCAAACCATGCCAGTACAGCGTTCCGCTGCTGTTGCAGTATGTGCTACCCACACCCGCTACAGCGTTCTGCTGCTCTTGCAGTACTGTGATACCCATGCCCAGTAGAGCGTTCTGCTGCTCTCGCAGTACTGTGCTACCCACATCCGGTACAGCGTTCCACTGCTCTCACAGTACGGCGCTACCCACGCCCAGTAGAGCATTGCGCTGCTCTCGCAGTACTGCGCTACACACACCCGGTAGAGCGTGCCGCTGCTCTCGCAATTCTGCACTACCCACACCTGGTAGAGCGTTCTGCTGCTCTCGCAGTACTGCGCTGCCCACCTCCAGTACAGTGTTCTGCTCCTCTTGAAGTACTGTGCTACCCATACCCGGTAGAGCATCCGCTGCTCTCACAGTACTGCGCTACCCCCATCTGGTACAGCGTTCCACTGCTCTCATAGTACGGCGCTACCCACGCCCAGTACAGCATTGCGCTGCTCTCACAGTACTGCGCTACCCATGCCCGGTAGAGCATTGCACTGCTCTCGCAGTACTGCGCTACCCATGCCCGGTAGAGCGTTCCGCTGCTCTCGCAGTACTGCGCTACCCACACCCAGTAGAGCGTTCTGCTGCTCTCGCAGTACTGCGCAACCCATGCCCGGTGCAGCATTCCGCTGCTCTTGCTGTACTGCGCTACCCACAACCGGTACAATGTTCCGCTGCTTTTGCAGTACTGTGCTGCCCACATCCGGTACAATGTTCCACTGCTCTCGCAGCACTGCGCTACACACACACAGTGCAGTGTTTCTGCTGCTCTTGCAGTACTGCGCTACCCATGCCCAGTACAGTGTTCTGCTGCTCATGCAGTACTGCGCTACCCACACACGATACAGCGTTCCGCTGCTCTCACAGTACTGCACTACCAATGCCCGGTACTGCGTTCCACTGCTCTCGCAGTACTGTGCTACACACACATGGTACAGTGTTCCGCTGTTCTCACAGTACTGTGCTACCCACATCCGGTAGAGCATTCCACTGCTCTCGCAGTACTGCGCTAAACAAACACACAGTACAGCGTTCCGCTGCTCTCGCAGTACTCCGCTGCCCACATCCGGTAGAGCGTTCTGCTGCTCTCACAGTACTCACATGCCCGGTACAGCGTTCCGCTGCTCTTGCAGTACTGCACTATCCACATCCGGTGCAGCGTTCCACTGCTCTTGCAGTACTACGCTGCCCACACCCGGTACAGCGTTCCACTGCTGTCACAGTACTGCGCTGCCCACACCCAGTACAGCATTCCATTGCTCTCGCAGTACTGAGCTACACACACACAGTACAGAGTTCTGCTGCTCTCACAGAACTGAACTCCCCAACTCCGGTACAGCTTTCCGCTGCTCTTGCAGTGCTGCACTACCCACACCTGGTAGAGTGTTCCACTGCTCTCGCAGTACTGTGCTACCCACATTGGTACAGCGTTCCGCAGTTCTCCCAGTACTGCCCTACCACATCTGGTACAGCGTTCCGCTGCTCTCACAATACTGCGCTGCCCACACCCGGTACAGCGTTCTGCTGCTCTTGCAGTACTGCGCTGCCTACACCCAGTACAGCGTTCTGCTGTTCTCGTAGTACTGCGCTACACACACGGTACAGCATTCCGCTGCTCTCGCAGTACTGCACTACCCACATCCGGTAGAGCATTCCACTGCTCTCGCAGTACTGCACTACCCACACCTGGTACAGCATTCCGCAGCTCTTGCAGTACTTCGCTACCCACATTGGTACAGCGTTCCACAGTTCTCCCAGTACTGTGCTACCCACATCCGGTACAGCATTCCGCTGCTCTCACAATGCTGCGCTGCCCACACCTGGTACAGCATTCTGCTGCTCTTGCAGTAATGCACTGCCTACACCCAGTACAGTGTTCTGCTGCTCTCGCAGTACTGCGCTACCCACCTCCGGTACAGCATTCCGCTGCTCTCGCAGTACTGCACTACCCACTCCTGGTACAGCGTTCCACTGCTCGTGCAGTACTGCGCTACCCACACCCAGTACAGAGTTCTGCTGCTCTCGTAGTACTGCACTGCCCATACCCGGTACAGTGTTCCGCTGCTCTCACAGTACTGCGCTGCCCACACCTGGTAGAGAGTTGCGCTGCCCTCACAGTACTGTGCTACCACCACCTGGTACAGTGTTCTGCTGCTCTCGCAGTACTGCGCTTCCCACACCCGGTAGAGTGTTCAGCTGCTCTTGCAGTACTGCGCTACCCACATCCGGTACAGTGTTCTGCTCTCGCAGTACTACGCTACCCACATCCGGTACAGTATTCCACTGCTCTCGCAGTACTGTGCTGCCCACACCCAGTACAGCATTCCTCTGCTCACGCAGTACTGCGCTGCCCACACCCAGTACAGCATTCCTCTGCTCATGCAGTACTGCGCTGCCCACACCCAGTACAGCCTTCTGCTGCTCTCGCAGTACTGTGCTACACACACACAGCACAGTGTTCCACTGCTCTCGCAGTACTGGGCTACACACACACGGTACAGCGTTCTGCTCTCGCAGTACTGCGCTACCCACATCCGGTACAGCATTCCTCTGCTCACGCAGTACTGCGCTGCCCACACCCAGTACAGCATTCTGCTGCTCTCGCAGTACTGTGCTACACACACACAGTACAGTCTTCCGCTGCTCTCGCAGTACTGGGCTACACACACACGGTACAGCGTTCTGCTGCTCTCGCAGTACTGCGTTACCCACATCTGGTAGAGCATTCCACTGCTCTCGCAGTACTGTGCTACCCACATCAGGTACAGCATTCTGCTGCTCTCGCAGTACTGCACTAGCCACATCCGGTAGAGTGTTCCGCTGCTTTCACAGTACTGCGCTAGCCACATCTGATACCGCGTTCCATTGCTCTCGCAGTACAGCGCTTCCCATGCGTAGTACAGTGTTCTGCTGCTCTTGCAGTACTGCACTACCCACATCTGGTACAGTGTTCTGCTGCTCTCACAGTACTGCACTACACACACACGGTACAATGTTCTGCTGCTCTTGCAGTACTGCACTACCCACATCCGGTAGAGCATTCCACTGCTCTCGAAGTACTGCGCTACCCACCTCCGGTATAGCTTTCCACTGCTCTTGCAGTACTGCACTACCCACATCTGGTACAGCGTTCCTCTACTCTCAAAGTACTGAGCTACCCACACACGGTAGAGCATTCCACTGCTCTCGCATTACTTTGCTACCCACATCCGGTAGAGTGTTCTGCTGCTTTCGCAGTACTGCGCTACCCACGTCCGGTACAGCATTCCATTGCTCTCGCAGTACTGCACTACCCACATCTGGTGCTGCTGTCGCAGTACTGCGCTATCCACACCTGGTACAGCGTTCTGCTGCTCTCGCAGTACTGTGCTACCACCACCTGGTACAGCGTTCCGCTGCTCTCGCAGTATAGCGCTACCCACACCTGGTACTGCGTTTTGTTGCTCTCGCAGTCCTGCCCTGCCTACACCCGGTACAGCGTTCCGCAGCTCTCGCAATACTGCGCTGCCCACACCCAGTAGAGCTTTGCGCTGCTTTCACAGTAGTGCGCTGGCCACATCCGGTAGAGCGTTCTGCTGCTCTCGCCGTACTGCGCTACCCACATCCAGTACAGCATTCCGCTGCTCTCGCAGTATTGCGCTACCCACATCTGGTACAGCACTCCGCTGCTCTTGCAGTACTGCTCTACCTACATCTGGTACAGTGTTCCGCTGCTCTCACAGTACTGCGCTACCCACACCTGGTACAGCATTCCGCTGCTCTCGCAGTACTGTGCTACCACCACCTGGTACAGCGTTCCGCTGCTCTCGCAGTACTGCGCTGCCTACACCCGGTATAGCGTTCCGCTGCTCTCGCAGTACTTTGCTGCCCACACCCGGTACAGTGTTCTGCTCCTGTTGCAGTACTGTGCTACCCACACCCGGTAAAGCGTCTGCTGCTCTCACAGTACTGCGCTACCCCCATCTGGTACAGGGTTCCACTGCTCTCGCAGTAAGGCGCTATCCACGCCCAGTACAGCATTGCGTTGCTCTCGCAGTACTGCACTACCCACGCCCGGTAGAGCATTGAACTGCTCTTGCAGTACTGTGCTAGCCACGCCCGGTAGAGCGTTCCGCTGCTCTCACAGTGCTGCGCTACCCACACCCGGTACAGTGTTCTGCTGCTCCTGCTGTACTCAGCTACCCACATCCGGTACAGCGTTCCAGTGCTCTCGCAGTACTGTGCTACACATGCCCGGTAGAGTGTTGCGATGCTTTCGCAGTACTGCACTACCCACACCCAGTAGAGCGTTTGCTGCTCTCGCAGTACTGCGCTTCCCATGCCCGGTAGATCGTTCCACTGCTCTCGCAGTACTGCGCTACCGATGCCCGGTACAGTGTTCCACTGCTCTTGCAGCACTGCGCTACCCACGCCCGGTAGAGCATTGCACTGCTCTCGCAGTACTGCGCTACCCATGCCCGGTAGAGCGTTCCGCTGCTCTCGCAGTACTGCGCTACCCACACCCGGTAGAGCGTTCTGCTGCTCTCGCAGTACTGCGCTACCCACATCCGCTACAGCATTCCAGTGCTCTTGCAGTACTGTGCTACACATGCCCGGTAGAGTGTTGCGCTGCTTTCGCAGTACTGCGCAACCCACACCCAGTAGAGCGTTCGCTGCTCTCGCAGTACTGCGCTACGCACGCCCGGTAGATCGTTCCACTGCTTTCACAGTACTGCGCTACCCACACCCGCTACAGCGTTCTGCTGCTCTTGCAGTACTGTGCTACCCATGCCCAGTAGAGCGTTCTGCTGCTCTCGCAGTACTGTGCTACCCACATCCGGTACAGCGTTCCACTGCTCTCGCAGTACGGCGCTACCCACGCCCAGTAGAGCATTGCGCTGCTCTCGCAGTACTGCGCTACCCACACCCGGTAGAGCGTGCCGCTGCTCTCGCAATTCTGCACTCACACCTGGTAGAGCGTTCTGCTGCTCTCGCAGTACTGCGCTGCCCACCTCCAGTACAGTGTTCTGCTCCTCTTGCAGTACTGTGCTACCCATACCCGGTAGAGCATCCGCTGCTCTCACAGTACTGCGCTACCCCCATCTGGTACAGCATTCCAATGCTCTCACAGTACGGTGTTACCCACGCCCAGTACAGCATTGCGCTGCTCTTGCAGTACTGCGCTACCCACGCCCGGTAGAGCATTGCACTGCTCTCGCAGTACTGCGCTACCCATACCCGGTAGAGCGTTCCGCTGCTCTCGCAGTACTGCGCAACCCATGCCTGGTACAGCATTCCGCTGCTCTTGCAGTGCTGCGCTACCCACACTCGGTACAGTGTTCTGCTGCTCTTGCAGTACTGCACTACCCATGCCCGGTAGAGCGTTCCACTGCTCTCGCAGTACTGAGCTACCCACATCCGGTACAGCGTTCCAGTCCTCTCGCAGTACTGTGCTACACATGCCCGGTAGAGTGTTGCGATGCTTTCGCAGTACTGCGCAACCCACACCCAGTAGAGCGTTCGCTGCTCTCGCAGTACTGCGCTACCCACGCCCGGTAGATCGTTCCACTGCTCTCACAGTACTGCGCTACCGATGCCCGGTACAGCGTTCCCCTGCTCTTGCAGCACAGCGCTACCCATGCCCCGTACAGCGTTCCGCTGCTCTTGCAGTACTGCGCTAACCATGCCAGTACAGCGTTCCGTTGCTGTTGCAGTACTGTGCTACCCACGCCCGGTACAGCGTTCTGCTGCTCTTGCAGTACTGTGCTACCCATGCCCGGTAGAGCATCCCGCTGCTCTCGCAGTACTGCGCTACCCACATCCGTTACAGCGTTCCACTGCTCTCGCAGTACTGTGCTACCCACGCCCAGTAGAGCATTGCGCTGCTCTCGCAGAACTGCGCTACCTACACTCGGTAGAGCGTGCTGCTGCTCTCGCAATACTGTGCTACCCACACCTGGTAGAGTTTTCCGCTGCTCTCACAGTACTGCGCTACCCACCTCCAGTACAGTGTTCTGCTCCTCTTGCAGTACTGTGCTACCCACACCCGGTAGAGCGTCCGCTGCTCTCACAGTACGGCGCTACCCCCATCTGGTACAGCGTTCCACTGCTCTCGCAGTACGGCGCTACCCACGCCCAGTAGAGCATTGCGCTGCTCTCGCAGTACTGCGCTACCCACACCCGGTAGAGTGTGCTGCTGCTCTCACAATACTGCACTGCCCACACCCGGTAGAACGTTCTGCTGCTCTTGCAGTACTGCGCTACCCACACCCGGTAGAGCATCCGCTGCTTTCGCAGTACTGCGCTGCCCACACCCAGTACAGCATTCCACTGCTCTCGCAGAACTGCGCTACACACACACAGTACAGCATTTCCGCTGCTCTTGCAGTACTGTGCTATCAATGCCCGGTAAAGTGTTCCACTGCTCTTGCAGTACTGTGCTACCCACACACACTACAGCGTTCTGCTGCTCTTCCAGTACTGTGCTACCAATGCCTGGTACAACTTTCCGGAGCTCTCACAGTACTGCACTACCCACATCCAGTACAGTGTTCCACGGCTCTCGCAGTTCTGCGCTACCCACGCCCAGTACAGCATTCTGCTGCTCTCACAGTAGTGCGCTACCCATGCCCAGTACAGCGTTCCGCCGCTCTCGCAGTACTGCACTACCCACGCCCGGAACAGCGTTCTGCTGCTCTCGCAGTACTGCGCTGCCCATGCCCCGGTACAGCATTCCACTGCTCTCGCCGTACTGCGCTACCCACACCCGGTACAGCGTTCCGCTGCTCTTGAAGTACTGCGCTACCCATGCCCGGTAGAGTGTTCTGCTGCTCTCGCAGTACTGTGCTACCCACATCCGGTACAGCGTTCCACTGCTCTCGCAGTACTGCGCTAACCACGCCGGTAGAGGGCTGCGCTACTCTCGCAGTACTGCACTACCCATGCCCTGTACAGCGTTCCGCTGCTCTTGCAGTACTGCTCTACCCAGACACGGTAGAGCGTTCCGCTGTTCTCGCAGTACTGTGCTACCCATGCCCGGTACAGTGTTCCGCTGCTTTTGCAGTACTGCACTACCCACACCCGGTACAGCGTTCCGCTGCTCTCGCAGTACAGCACTACCCACGCCCGGTAGAGCGTTCCACTGCTCTCGCAGTTCTGCGCTAACCACGCCGGTAGAGGGCTGCGCTACTCTCGCAGTACTGGGCAACCCATGCCTGGTACAGCATTCCACTGCTCTCGCAGTGCTGCACTACTCACACCCGGTACAGTATTCTGCTGCTCTTGCAGTACTGCACTACCCATGCCCGGTAGAGCGGTCCGCTGCTCTCGCAGTACTGCGCTACCCACATCCGGTACAGCGTTCCACTGCTCTCACAGTACTGTGCTACCCACGCCCGGTAGAGCATTGCGCTGCTTTCGCAGTACTGTGCTACCCACACCCAGTAGAGCATTCCCCTGCTCTCGCAGTACTGCTCTACCCACACCCGGTAGAGCGTTCTGCTGCTCTCGCAGTACTGGGCAACCCATGCCTGGTACAGCATTCCACTGCTCTCGCAGTGCTGCACTACTCACACCCGGTACAGTATTCTGCTGCTCTTGCAGTACTGCACTACCCACACCCGGTAGAGCATCCGCTGCTCTCACAGTACGGCGCTACCCCCATCTGGTACAGCGTTCCACTGCTCTCGCAGTACGGCACTACCCACGCCCAGTAGAGCATTGCGCTGCTCTCGCAATACTGCACTGCCCACACCCGGTAGAGCGTTCTGCTGCTCTTGCAGTACTGCGCTACCCATGCCCGGTACAGCATTTCACTGCTCTTGCAGTGCTGTGCTACCCACACCCGGTACAGTGTTCTGCTGCTCTTGCAGTACTACGCTACTGATGCCCGGTAAAGCGTTGCACTGCTCTCGCAGTACTGCGCTACCCACATTCGTTACAGCGTTCCACTGCTCTCGCAGTACTGTGCTACCCACGCCCAGTAGATCATTCCGCCGCTCTCACAGTACTGCGCTACCCGCACCCGGTAGAGCGTTCCACTGCCCTTGCAGTACTGCGCTACCGATGCCCGGTACAGCGTTCCACTGCTGTTGCAGTACTGCGCTACCCACACATGGTGCAGCGTTCTGCTGCTCTTGCAGTACTGTGCTACCCATGCCCGGTAGAGCGTTCTGCTGCTCTCGCAGTACTGCGCTACCCACATCCGGTACAGCGTTCCACTGCTCTTGCAGTATGGCGCTACCCCTGCCCAATAGAGCATTGCGCTGCTCTCGCAGTACAGCACTACCCACACCTGGTAGAGCGTGCCGCTACTCTCACAATACTGTGCTACCCACACCTGGTAGAGTGTTCCGCTGCTCTTGCAGTACTGCGCTACCCACCTCCAGTACAGCATTCTGCTCCTCTTGCAGTACTTTGCTACCCACACCCGTTAGAGCTTGATGTTTTAACGGGTGTGTGTAGCCCAGTACTGCAAGAGGAGCAGAATGCGCTCACAGTACTGCTCACCCCTATCTGGTACAGCGTTCCACTGCTCTTGCAGTACGGTGCTACCCACTCCCAGTAGAGCATTGCGCTGCTCTCACAGTACTGCGCTACCCACACCGGTAGAGCGTGCCGCTGCTCTCGCAATACTGCGCTGCCCACACCCAGTAGAGCGTTCTGCTGCTCTTGCAGTACTGTGCTACCCACACCCGGTAGAGCATCTGCTGCTCTCGCAGTACTGCACTACCCCATCCGATACTGCAGTTTACTGCTCCCACAGTACTGCACTGCCCACACCCAGTAGAGTGTTCCGCTGCTCTCGCAGTACTGTGTTTCCCCATCCGGTACAGCATTTCGTTGCTCTCACAGTACTGCGCTGCCCACACCCGGTACAGCATTCCGGTGCTCTCACAGTACTGCACTGCCCACTCCCAGTAGAGCGTTCCGCTGCTCTCGCAGTACTCCGCTACACACAACCGGTATAGCGGTCCGCTGCTCTTGCAGTACTGCGCTACCCATGCCCGGTACAGCGTTCCCCTGCTCTTGCTGTACAGCGCTACCCACAACCCATACAACGTTCCGCTGCTTTCGCAGTACTGTGCTGCCCACACCCGGTACAATGTTCCACTGCTCTCGCAGTACTGCGCTACACACACACACGGTACAGTGTTTCCGCTGCTCTTACAGTCCTGCGCTACCCATGCCCAGTACAGTGTTCTGCTGCTCTTGCAGTACTGCGCTACCCACACACGATACAGCGTTCCGCTGCTCTCACAGTACTGCACTACCAATGCCCGGTACAGCGTTCTGCTGCTCTCGCAGTACTGCGCTACACACACATGGTACAGTGTTCCGCTGCTCTCACAGTACTGCGCTACCCACCTCCGGTAGAGCATTCCACTGCTCTCGCAGTACTGCGCTAAACAAACACACAGTACAGCGTTCCGCTGCTCTCGCAGTACTCCGCTACCCACATCCGGTAGAGCGTTCTGCTGCTCTCGCATTACTGTGCTACCCACATCCGGTACAGCGTTCCACTGCTCTCGCATTACTGTGCTACCCACATCTGGTAGAGCGTTCTGCTGCTTTCGCAGTACTGCACTACCCACGTCCGGTACAGCATTCCATTGCTCTCGCAGTACTGCACTACCCACATCCGGTGCTGCTCTCGCAGTACTGTGCTACCCACACCTGGTACAGCGTTCTGCTGCTCTCGCAGTACTGTGCTAGCACCACCTGGTACAGCTTTCCGCTGCTCTCGCAGTATAGCGCTACCCACACCTGGTACTGCGTTTTGTTGCTCTCGTAGTCCTGCCCTGCCTACACCCGGTACAGCGTTCCGCAGCTCTCGCAGTACTGCGCTGCCCACACCCGGTAGAGCTTTGCGCTGCTTTCACAGTACTGCGCTAGCCACATCCGGTAGAGCGTTCTGCTGCTCTTGCAGTACTGCGCTACCTACATCTGGTACAGTGTTCCGCTGCTCTCACAGTACTCCGCTACCCACATCCGGTAGACCGTTCTGCTGCTCTCGCAGTACTGCGCTCCCCACCTCCGGTATAGCTTTCGGCTGCTCTCACAGTACTGCACTACCCACATCCAGTACAGCTTTGTGCTGCTCTAGCAGTACTACGCTACCCACATCCAGTACAGCGTTCCGCTGCTCTCGCAGTATTGTGCTACCCACATCTGGTACAGCACTCCGCTGCTCTCACAGTACTCCGCTACCCACATATGGTAGAGCATTCTGCTGCTCTCGCAGTACTGCGCTACCCACATCCGGTACAGCGGTCCATTGCTCTCGCAGTACTGCGCTACCCATGTCCGGTACAGCGTTCCATTGCTCTCGCAGTACTGCACTCCCACATCCGGTGCAGCATTCCGCTGCTCTCGCAGTTCTGCGCTACCCACACCTGGTACAGAGTTCCGCTGCTCTCGCAGTACTGTGCTACCACCACCTGGTACAGCGTTCCGCTGCTCTCGCAGTACTGCGCTGCCTACACCCGGCATAGCGTTCCGCTGCTCTCGCAGTACTTTGCTGCCCACACCCGGTAGAGTGTTGCGCTGCTCTCGCAGTACTGTGCTAGCCACATCCGGTAGAGTGTTCTGCTGCTCTCGCAGTACTGCGCTACCTACCTCCAGTTCAGCGTTCCGCTGCTCTTGCAGTACTGCGCTACCCACATCCGGTACAGCATTGCGCTGCTCTCGAAGTAGTGCGCTACCCACACCCAGTACAGCGTTGTGCTGCTCTCGCAGTACTGCACTACCCACACCCCGTACAGCGTTGCGCTGCTCTTGCAGTACTGAGCTACCCACGCCCGGTACAGCGTTCCGCTGCTCTCGCAGTACTGCGCTGCCCACATACAGTACAGCGTTCCGCTGCTCTCGCAGTACTGTGCTACCCACATCTGGTACAGCGTTCCGCTGCTCTCGCAGTACTGCGCTACCCACACCCGGTACAGTGTTCCGCTGCTCTCACAGTACTGCTCTACCCACAACCAGTACAACGTTCCGCTGCTCTCGTAATACTGCCTTGCCCACATCCGGTACAGCATTCTGCTGCTCCCTGTGCTGCCCACACCCGGTACAGCGTTCCGCTGCTCTTGCAGTACTGCACTACACACCCACAGTACAGCGTTCTGCTACTCTCTGCGCTGCCCACACACAGTACAGCGTTCCGCTGCTCTCGTAGTACTGCGCTGCCCCAGACAGTACAGCGTTCTGCTGCTCTCTGCGCTGCCCACACACAGTACAGCGTTCCGCTGCTCTTGTAGTACTGCACTGCCCACAGCCGGTACAGCGTTTCGCTGCTCCCTGTGCTGTCCACACCCAGTACAACGTTCCGCTGCTCTCGAGCTCGGTCAGACCTTTAAGCAATAAAATACAAATACATTTCGACCCATTTTCCCGTACATCCGGCCTTCCAGTGCATCATCCTCCCTGTTTCCCCTCGCCTGACACTATTATTCCCCCCCAGGTCCCCAGGGAGCCCCCCCCCCATCCGCTCAGTACCTCAGAAATGTCACTGCCCCCCTCTTCTCAACTGTTTCAGCCGCCCACTCCTCCTCCCAGCCTCCATTTCCGCCTGACCCTCTTTCCCTAATTCTTGACCCTGCCTCCTGGTCCCCTCGGCTCTGACACATGGGCACCCCTGTGGACAGGCCCTGGCAGCTCTCCTGCACGTGCCTCATTAAGTCTTTGGCAATGTGAAGGAACATTGATTGGCTGTTTCGATCCAGAGCCTCTGACGCAGGGAAGGCTTCAAGTCTTTACCACCTGAGCAGCGACACCCCCAGCACCTGCGTCAATCCGATCCTCACAGCCCCTACAAAGTGACACACTGAGGGGCGGGGGGCAAGGGGGAGATTAACCTCTGCTGGGAATGGGATCTTCTGTGGAGAGCCTAAGGAATGGAAGCAGAGCAGGCATGGCACTGCCCAGCCCTGCACCTGTGTGCAGAGATACCCTTACCCAGGTCTTTGCAAACTGTGGCTCTGCAGATGCTTTGGACTACGACTCACATAATCCCTCACCATTTCTCTGCTCGCAGTACAGACTCACATCACAATGTGGCCACGTGTTTATTCATGAGATTAGGACACGAGAGAGTCACTTATAAAAAGCTTGTTTTTTTAATTGTGTATTTTGAGGTTAGTTGTGTATTTTGAGGTCATATATAATCAGCAGACACGCGTTTCAGACGCAGGGTGCTGCCTTAGGGCTCAGCACTCCCCCTAGCAGTTTAGTAAACCAACCAGTATCTAATCCAGCCAATATATGCCAGAACAACAAAAACATTTGGAAGTCCATGCCCAATTATGATTCTGAAACATGAGCCACGAGGAAGCGGCCGCCATGCAGAGCAGATGTCTGCTCATTACATGTGCTTGAAAAACACAAGACAAATAAAGACTTTTGATAACTATGTCTTATGTCCTAAATATTTTGGCATGGCTCGTGACCTGCGTTGTGAATAATAATAGCTATTATTGGTGTTTTATACCGTGCTTACTATGGCCTCCTCCAGCTTCTAAGCGCTGGACCAGGGCTCGGTCCCATATTACACCCCATTGTTGTGTTACCCCTGAGCTATACTCAGAGCCTTCGATGCGCTTGAAAGGGAGGCAGCGCTGGCATATCGTGTTGGATTCAGTTTCAAATAGTCCAGCTCAAAAGATTATTTCGACAATGGAGAGACTTCCCCCACCCCGACCCCCTTTAATTTGCATTTATTTGAGGAAGAGGGATGTCAGTTTCGATCAGAAATGACTTCTAATGCCACAATTACAGATGTGGGTGGCGTTCCCAGAAAGGATGCCCGTCCAATAGCATAAAGGCGAGAGCACGTGGCGAGCCGGGTAATGAGGGTGTAACAAAGAAGGCCACATACCAGGGACAAAACAACAGAAACAGAAACACAATCTATATAAGAAAGCAGGTGACTTACAAAGGTGACATTAACCTAAGGGGCAAGTGCTTCAAACGAAAGAGGAGTACTAATTAAATATACATTACATTATTAAGCGTCACTTGTCACTAGGGGCGTTGCTAGGGGGGGGCTAAAGGGGCTAAAGCCCCTGATCTTTTGGCTGTAGCCCCGGATAGAATCTCAGGAGCTACAGCCAAAAGACTAGCTAGCCCCCAGTCCCAACAGTTCCGACATCAGCTTAGCCCCGGGTCATTTCCAGACCTAGCAACTCCCCTGCTTGTCACTTACCAAGATTGAACCTTGCCCGTTTCATGCGGGAGACCCATGGGATTCTATCCAATCACCACCCATCAGCACTGTCCACATGCAGGCAGCAGAAGAAGAAAGCACGCACGGGTCACACGCGTGGATCACCTGCGTGGCTCACCCGTGCGGCTCACTGCCACAGCAAAAGTGACAGGCCAAGGCCTTCGCACGCGGACCCAGACCTGTGATCTTCATTCCAACCTTCACTGAAGCCAGGGGGAATTCCTTTGGTAAGAAAATCAGCATGCACTGCCTGTTTTTTCGATGGGGAGCAGGGCACCATGTGGCATTGTGAGAGTTGCAATGGTGCTGTTTGTATCTGCATTTTAATAATACAGTATGATGTGTTGAGAGGCCTCATGGAAGCTTTCCCTTTTTGTCATTTCTGGGGTTCTCTTTTTAAAATTGAAAATTGAATGACTATTAATATATCACTCTGTTTTGCTATAAACAGGGTCTCCTTGTCCTGAAGAAGGTGACATACTTATTGATCACTGAAATGTAGTGCTTTTCCTACATCGACCTTGATACTTCAATTAAGTTAAAGGAATGGTTCGGTAAAAAATTTTTATTGCCCCTACGGGTCGGTCGGCCATGTGTTTTTAAGCCTAAGTCGCTCGATTTTAGAAAAATTTCCTATGGACCTTACCCGAGTTTTCGTCCATTAAACACATGAGAAAACAGGCACCAGGGAGCTGCCATTTTGTGATAATCCTATCATTTCCCCCATGGCCCTGGCTGACCTGCTTTTGTGGCACCAAATCATATCCCCCGCCCCTGAGCCTGACATCAAAACATTCATATTCCCCGCCTCTCTCCGTGACGTTACTGTGCTGCATAGGCAGACGCGCCCAGTCGTCTTCTACGCAACTTCACACAGGACCCGGGAACCAACACAGATCAACTCACAACACAGCGCGTCACAATTCGGAATATGAAACTGTACTTTAAAATCAAACAGCAACACGGTACATTTGGTAAAGTACATTTATTTGACATTAAATGTTTATAGAATATTCTGCAATTGCCATATGAACTCCGAAAGTCATTTATTTTCTTTTATCTCTATCCGCAAATCCATAAAATGTTATCGTGAGTCACGCGCTGTCTCTTTATGGTACACAGGGTGTTGGTTTTCATTCAAAGAAGCACTTTTGTCTCACGTTGAACCACAAGGCTGTTCCATCAAGTAGGCACTAGGCCAGCGTAAAGGTTGATATGTTGCTTCTAGCCGCTAGTACCGAGTAAGTGCAAATGGGCCCTTGGCGATCATCCCATAAGATCATCAGAATGGTGCAGTTGTTTACATAAGCTGCCGCTGGCGGTGGAAGAAACCATCTGCCGGTGTCTAAAACTGGTGGCAGGGGCAAAAGGGAAGGAAATACCTATTTTGAAAAAATAAAATTATAATTAGTCTCGCCAGCCGATCTTTATTAATATTATTCATTTTATTTATTACGGCCGAGCTGAAACTATTTGCTTTCAAGGATAGTGCAAAGGAGTATGTTCGGCTCTAAAATCAATGCAAAAACGAACGAAATAAATCGAGGTTATTACAAATGAGAAACGGCTTTTTGTCTACATGCGTGTGGAATGTGGACCTGCAGGCCCATGTGCCCGCTACAAGGACGATCCCACAAACCTTTTCAAAGCTCTTCATTCATTCATTTATTCATGCATCCATTCATTAATTCTTCATTTCGGTATGAAAGCGTCTAAAGAGTTACTTACATTATATTTGCAATTTCCATTGTGTCTCTGCGTAATGCAGTCCGTAAATCCCACTGTGCTCTTGACAACGATTTTTCGTATACTGAACTAACATGAAACTCGGTCTAGTATAAGAATTTTCTGCCTTATAGTCTCTTACGTTATTGCACCCCGCAATCCCCCCTTCAAATGAAGTTCTTTCTGCATGGTCCCTGTCTCTCAAGGTCAAAAAACAATAGAACCTTATACTGCCAGAGTGCGAGTTGTGGGCCTCTTCAGGGCGCGAGCTGAAAATCAAAGCCGCTGACCTTCACTAGAAATTAGCATATATTCTTTCTTTGCAACATCCCGTAGTAAAGCCATCTGTGAATACTTGAAGTTTCGAATCCATCTATGTAGTGCGCCTCAATGTGCAAATGCGAACTGGCTTCTCTCCCATCTGCACGCGCGTTCTAAGGCCCCACTTTTGTCTTCGTTGTCTGCGAGCTTTGAAGCCCCAAAGAACCATAACTATTGAGACTTTTAATTTTTTGGGAAAGGTCAGAGAAAGTATAAAGTACCCGAGGAGTTGAGTTGAAAGTGAGATTTATTGTTTGTTTGTTTTATCATTTGCAATACGCAAGCCTCCCCTCGGTTAACAGTGCCCAGCATTTATAAGAGATTGCGAAAATTAGTTACATTAACAAAAATATATACATACACATATAGACAAGGTCAGCAATATGAGGTGAATAGAGAGAGAATTCAAAGATGACACCCAGGTAGTTCGGCACCCAGGATGGTGAAGGTAGGGGTTAGGGTTAGCGTACTTTGTATGCACACTGTACAATAAAATGTATTTACAAAAAGTCAATCGTATTACAATTATTTAAACTGGGATTTGTACTTCACAACCAGCTCTCCTTTGGGTGGACATGGCACAGTGGCAATGTTGGGTGGCAATGGATCAGTGCTCTGCACAGAAACATTCAAAATTCCTTAATTGTGCTTCTCTAATACAGCAACAATAAGGCTTTTGACAAAGGGCCTCATTACGACCCAGGCGGTAAGTTACCGCCTAGGTCGTACCTTTACCACCATGGCGTAAACTATGTTTACGCCATGGTGGTTGGCGGACTTACCGCCCCATTCCGAGGTCGGCGGGGCGGTAAGTCCCCAATCCCCATTTACCCTTCCCCATTCCCATTTTTGCCCCATAGGGCATAATGGCAGTGGGGAAGGTGCTAATTACGCCACCGTAAATTACGGTGGCGTAATTAACAACATGGTCCCTTAGCGCCATGGATTTTAACACCTGCTAAAAGCAGGTGTTAAATCCGCCATGGCGCTAAGGGACCTCGGAATCAGGCGGTAAGGGTCGGCGCTGTTTACGCTGCCGTAAACCCCTTACCGCCTGAGTCGTAATGAGGCCCAAAGTCGAACTCCATTTCCTCATAGACTAGTTTGATCACCCATTGCTTACTTCTTTTTGAAAAGGCCTTAGTGTAGCGAGGCATCGTTACATTACCCTTAGTCCTAGATTGTTCACGGCCGAGATTCTCGTTATGGGCCAAGACGGCAAGTAGAGTCCTATGTCTCATGCCCTGTATGCTGAAATGCAAGCACTTTGGCCTGTACTTTAGGCACATATTGTGGAACTCCTCCAAACCTCCTGTGTGACAGAATTCTGTCAGTCCCCTCAAATCTCTTGATAGAGTTTTATCGAAAACAATCTTCTCAATGGCTTTGTGTGTCGGTGAAGATGGATTCAACCACTTCTTCTTCCGTGCCTCCACTAGGGATAAAGGGCCATGTTCACATTGGTGGAAATGTAGGTTTTCTGACCAGCGGTGCACGTTGGTACAGTGGTGCATCAGTGACCACCATTTTTCAAGTAGTATTTCCACTGACCCTTCACAAGTTTTGGAGCTCCACCAAAGATGGTTGCTGATAGACTGGGACCGCTCTGAAATACTTTCCAAACCTTTTTTTTCCCTGCAGCCGAGATTTTCTTATTGATTGATTTAGCAAGATGCCATATGTCAAATTGATGTTTAATAGGTGGGAACTGCTCTCTCATTGTCTTGGCAATTGAAATGTGTCTGTCCGTGGCTATGAGGTCGATGTGCATTCCTCTCGATTGTAGATATTCCACTGATTTTATAAATCCTAATTTCTCCATGGCCACTGAGGATGTACATTGTGTTACCTGCACGACCACCAAACTCACAATTTTCTTACTATCCATGTCCTGAAAGTGGTAGGTGCAGAACTTGGCAGAAAATCCAGGGCTGTCGCACTGTCCATCGCCAGCTAGCCTGAATCGTTTGCCTTCGAATGTACTTGCTAGAGACAATTGTTCAATTTTCCAAGCATCACTAATGGCCGGAAACAGATAATCATGTTGGTATTTGTAGTACTGCGTTTTTGAAATGAAATGGAGTCCCACTAACTGAAAGAAAGACTCTAACTTTCTAAAACTGGAGCCACTAAAAAGTGATGCAGCTGCACACAGTAGATTGCCTGCTGGCAGTTTCCCCAGCATCGGTTGTGTAGACCATGAGAACGTATGATGTAATCTACAGGCGGCATGTATTGTGACGTTATTGCCTTGTTTTTGACGAGTCACATGAATCAATGGCTTCCCACATACTTTCCCTCTGACGGAATGCCCACATTTCAGCATACTTATAATATCCATCAAACAACTGTCGAATACTATGTATTTGCCCTCTTTCATTAGACTGTCATCCTTCGTCAAAGTTGTTTCGGCCTGTGACGTTGAGGACATATCACCACATTTGAAAGAAATATCCCTGCTATCAAGCTCTGATGCGTCAGTGAATGCTGCTGCCGGTTCATTATCTGTCATTTCAACATCTGCTACCTCAACATTGATGGGAGAACACAACAATGTCGACAGCTTTTTTGGTGGCAATTTTTTGGCGGGTGTAGATTGTGTGAATTGATCTGCGACTACTTCAGAGCTATCTTCAACACATCCAGTATCATGTTGTTGCGGTGGTGCGGTCGTACTGTAGCAATGGTCCAATACAACTTTGCTGGATTCTCCGGACACATTCATTCCATGTTTTGGCCATTGGACATGAGCATCCCGAGTCTCAACATGCTGTGTCTGAATTAATAGTTCCTCCATAGTGTAAATGGTCTGGCAAGCAACATCTCTCATTCGCTTCACTGTCTGTGTATGTATAGTTCGTAGACCCACGGGTAACTAGAGGACAGATTGGAAAAGGGATGTTCAGTTTAAACACAAGATAAAGTATAGTACAATTGACTGGAAAAAAACATAAAATAGTCGCCAGTACAAAACAATTTCTAAAGTTATGAACTGTTTGTAACTAACCTTATTTTTGTTTCTTTTCTTTGCAACTTTTTTGACTCGACCTTCAACATCTGCACACTGTTGCTCCGATACGTATCTGCATGTCTCCCCTTCCTCTTGCGCTGCAGCGACTATATTTTCTGTATCCGCATAGACAGCACAGAACGAGGCTCCATCGACTCCCTGAAACATAGTATTTTCATTACTGTGTATCAAAATATTGTTAGCATAAAACACACGTGAGGACGAACACACATGTACATCTCAATAGCCAAACACAATTTAAACATTGTGTGGAACTATCGAACGACAAGTATTCGAGCTCTGATGACCTAATTCGATGGAGCTGTCAGTATCCATACCTCTGGCTCTACATGGACTGCCACGAATGATTGTATTGAAGAGGAGGCATCAGCAACTCCCTGAAACACAGTACTTGCATTAGTATGGTTTTCAATATCGTAAACATAACACACACTTGGGGTCGACGGCACAGGTACATATAAAGAGATAACCACAAATGTTGCATTGTCTAAATGAATCAAGGAATATTTAAAAATTATCAGATTTAATCGACTTATTTCTCCGATTTCTTTACATCTGCATCATCTAAATGGGATCTTGTGATTGTAGTGGAAGCTCCATCATCTCCCTGAAACACAGTACTTGCGTTAATAGGGAAGAAAGTATAGCAAATGGAATCACGTTATATGATCACGCTCGATGGAGCTGTCAGTATCCATACCTCATGCTGCTGAAGAATATCTAGGGCTGTTGTCAATGTGGTGCGCACTTCCGAAAGCTGTTGCGCTGATTCGTATCCGCATGGTCCCGCTTCCACCGGAATTACTTGAATGTCAGGCTCTGCATCAAGTGCGTGGGTTGACGATTCAACAACTGCCTGAAACATAGTATTTGCATTAGTAAGGATTACAATATTGAAAACACAACACACGTTTGGGGTCGACCGCACAGGTACAATAACAACGGCTAACCACAAATGAAACATGGTGTACAACAATCAAATGACAAGTGTTCCAGTCCTGATGATCACTGTCAGTTGAGCTGTCAGTATCCATACCTTGGGCTGCTGAAGAACATCTAGGGTTGTTGTCAATGTGGTGGATGCTTCAGCATCTCCCTGAAAGACAGTACTTGCATTAGTATGGATAACACTAATTATAACTGAAAACAAACACCAGGGGACGACAACTAAGGTGTATATCAATTGGAAAGCACTAACCAAACAATTGGTAAAATAATCACACGATACATACAAACTATTACTTGACATGCATAAAACAAGTCTGTAGCGGAATAGCCAAGTATGATTACCTGATACGCGCTAGAAGTGGTTGATAACTGCGAGCACGTGACGGAAGTAGAATGTTCTTGCCTCAGATTCAAGGGATAGTCAAGAAGTTGTAAAGGTAAATTATTGTTTGATAACGGTGATGAGCAGATTAGCATAGATCTCAGTGCTTCTCAGGTAGAAGGTTCAGGAGTTGACTTGCAAAGCACAAAGATGTTCTCATGAGACACATCAAGTGGTTTATAAAGTATTAGAAACAGGGGTGTGTTTGTGAATGAATGACGTGTGTATGTCGTGGTATTATGTTTATTGCAGGGGGGTGGCCTGCCTCAGGGGAGGCCTGCCTGGAGACATGGGGTCTGAGGAGGCCATGTGAGCGATGGCCCCTGGGCATGGGATACCTTCTGAAGTGTACATGCTGTTTGGCACCTTGGCCGTTTGCGCCCGTCACAGCCCCCCATGCCAGCGCTCATCCCCGGGTGCGAACTGCCTTTGATAGAGGGGGTGGGATGGATGGGTCTGGGGCGTGCAGATAAGGCACAGGAAGACTGCTGAATGGAGACACACTTATGTGGATTGCAGGGGGGCGGCCTGCCTCAGGGTAGGCCTGCCTGGAGACACAGGGTCTGAGGAGGCCATGTGAGCGATGGCCCCTGGGCGTGGGATACCTTTTGAAGTGTACATGCTGTTTGGCACCTTGGCCGTTTGCGCCCGTCCCTTGCCCTTATGTGATGTTAACTTTGCATGACATTCGCATAGATGGGAACACTGAGCAGGATACGGGGCATCCATTTTTGTACCCCCTTTCCACTCCATTTTGGTGACCAGGCCTCACTGCGATAGTACAGCGCGCAGAGCACATGGCCCACAGCCACGTTCCCACTCTGACTGGAAAACTCCAGAGGTATTTGCAACAGCTAATAAATGTAACACATCACTCTCTGAGATCACGGTCCTGCATGTGAACCGGCCTGAACCAAGCACATGGCTCGTTCATCTCCACAAACGTGTCCTTGCCCACATACCCTCGCCAGTGGAAAGTTACTGCCATTCTGACTCTGTGTCCCTGCAAGGTATTCTCTTCATGTGCTAGACCACTGACCACGCCATGATGCCCACCTAGCAGATCCCCACCTAACATTAGACCCCTACTGCAGTGTATCGTTGCCTATCAATAACAAATGCCACATATCGGAGATTCTTGTGAGCACAGACCCACACTTCAAACAGTGTATTATAGTGGTCAAGACCCTTGACCTAAGGCCTGTATAATCCAATGTTAATTGATAGTATTGATATATGTGTGACTTTTATAGAGACATAACCGACTGAAAGACTTTGAACAAGTGATATTTAGTGCATGCATTATTGATAACATATTATGTTAGCTTAGATAGTGACCACCCCGCTTCACAGCGACCTGAACTTCACCCATTTCGAGCACAGGTGTCTGACGTCCATCCTTGAATGGAGACACACTTGATTGATTGAAAAAATCAAAACAACCGTTGTTAAAATATATGTGGTGTTTTATTTTGTAGCTTATTTTGAAAAATACAAAACTTTACACATTGTACAGTTCAGGTTGCAGCACAGCGAGAGAAAATCCCCTGTACTGACCGCTGTCACTCGGGAACGTTACTCTTATGGCACGAACGGCACAGGCGGGTATCACTCTTCGAACGCGGTGTCCAAACCTCCCGTGAAGCCACCATGTAAAGGAACGATAGGCCACCAGCCTGTACCACCTGTGAAAAGGAATGAAACAAACTGTTTTTAAATGACCAAGATAAGTTTAATAAATGTTTGTTGTCAATGACAATTCTTGTAACTAATGGCATTCTGCTCGGACAAATGCTATCTAGACACTGCACACTATTGAAAGACTTTCATGCGTTACAATGATATGTATGTGTAATTTTGAATATAGTAGAAGACCATAAAATGGGAGTGGCATGACAAGCAGAGTATACTTACTCGTTACTCGGATTACAAGGACGAACAGTTGCGCGAAGTTCGTGCATAAGCACCATCATTATCCTCAACACGGACCGTGTGAGGCAGGCTGCCCTGAAGTCTGGCAGCTCAGTGATGCATTGTGGTCGTGGATCGCCTTCCGAAATGTAGGCCACGCATCCCGAGTTTTCACAGCAGCAGCAGTTCTCGTCCTCGGATGGCATTAGCTCGCACCGATTGCATATGCACCAGGTGGAAACACCGTCCAAGCGACTAGGTCCAGGCTCTTCAGCTGTTGAATCGTCCTCCCAACTGCCATCTGAAGACCCATCGTTTTCGCGTGTTTGCCTTTCCAGTAGTTCCTCCTCGGTATACTCGGGCTCGTACATGTAGGGCATTATTGTATCCATTGTGTGTTGCACAAACTAAAATAATTGATAGCGGTGGTACTGGTATCTGTTCACACGGGCTACAAGCAACGAAGGTAGCTGAGCAGAGCACAGAAATGAGTCACAGAATACTCAAAGTAGTACAGAGAGAGGAATGGAATCGGAAATCTGTTGCTGTGTGTTGTGAAACGGTCTGTTTATAGTTATTGAGGAAAGAGGCGTCCTGCCATTTCCATGGCGACACGTCATTAGCTGAAGCGCAGCGAATGTTGACCCGAGACGTGCTTTGGCGTTGTGAAATGGGCGGTACTCGTCTGCTGATGACAGGCTCAGGGGCGGGGGATATGATTTAGTGCTGCAAAACCAGGTCAGCCAGGGCGATGGGGGAAATGACCGGATTATCACAAAATGGCAGCTCCCTGGTGCCTGTTTTTGCGTGCGTTTAATGGACGAAAACTCGGGTAAGGTCCATAGGAAATTTTTCTAAAATCGAGCGACTTAGGCTTAAAAACACATGGCCGACACGTAGGGGCAATAAAGAATTTTGACCGAACCATTCCTTTAAACCTGGACACTTTGATTATTCCACATTTTGATAATACTGTCAAATTCCCTCTCGCAGTGGCTGCTAGTGACAGCTAGGGGTCTCTTCCACCCAACGTCGTAGGACCAGGTTAGAAAAATTGTCCACCAGCATAAGGGCCTGATTCATGGAATTATCTGCACAGAAAATAGGGTAGTTGCATGCGCAACTTGTCGCAAATCCGCCTTCGTCGATTCGTTGAATTGAATGTGCTGTACTTTTCTCGGACTTGCGTGGAGTTTGCAGTGACTGCATTTCTGTGCGAGCCGTCGAAGGCCTTTCAGGAGAGTCCAAGAAAAGCATGGCCGTGGCTTGCACAGAGGGCAGGAAAAGGGATGGAACACCAAAAATGGGGAAGAACTTGCGAAAAAGTGGGTTTTCTGAGCGACGGCCTGCAGGCAGTGCCTTGCATGCCCACGATTGCGTGGCACGAGATGTATTCATGGATTTGTTGCGCAAGTCTCACCTGTAAAATGGCCGTGTATGTCCTTCATATGATCCGCCACCCGAAGGTAGGTGTGAGTACACCACTTGCGTGTAGTATTTTCAGCACGCAGGTGGGGTCGCATGTCGGATTGCAGGGCGTGCGTGTTCTCTATCAGGGTTCCGATGTAACTTAAGGGTGTGCGTAAGCAGTGTAGTGGGGTGCAGGAACGTCTTACGGGGATTCGCACGCATATTTCCAGAGTTATTGGGTCCCTGAGTCGCAGGCCTGCTTATGGGTGACCCCACGCACTGTTTGCAGGGTGCTTGAATTCGAGCCCGGGGAGCGCGCAAAGGTAGCTCTTCTGGCTGTTTATGCTTTGAGTGCAGGCGTGTCAGGGGCATTCCGGCCAAGACTTGCAAATACAGTTACTTTTCGCTCTAAATTCCATTGATACACGGGGCGCACATTTTTTTTCTGCGTGCAGGCTCGCGCAGTGTCCTTCTCTGACCTTGCAGGATTTCTCCACCAATTATAAAGTATCAGGACCTAAGTCTTCATCTCCATTAGACCCAATCTCACTGAAAATCATCAAGGTTGTGGGTATTGAGCTAGTACCCTTGCTCATCTCCGCACGTAATCATTCACTAAACTGAAATGAGCTGTTGTAACTCCACTCTTGAAGAAGCCTGCTTTGGACCCCGCTATCTTGTGTAATTTTTTAGCAATATCCTTGCTGGTATTTGTTATGCAAAACACAAGAGGCCATTTTCACCCCCAATTTAGACATTTTGTTGTGGAAGCGGCCATTCTTGAAGTCTTCCAGTCAGACTTTCGCCCAGCAATGGGTACTGAATCGATTCTTACCTCTGTTATTGAGGACTGTGGGGTGAAATGACCCTTGAATATAAGACATAAGAAGGCCAGAGTCAGTTATGAGGACTCCCTAACTTCTCTGGCCTGTAACAGAATCATGTGGAAATAAGGCCCTGCACTTTCAAAGCAAAAAGGAGTGAAATTTAGAATCAAAACATGGAGATGCATACAAATGTTAACTGTCTTACATAAGGGAAAGACTTATGGCAAAAGTTGCCAAATTATGAGAGAACTGCAGTCACAGTTGCTGAGACCACAGTACACAGAACCCTAAATGGGATGTCAGCATTCTGACCTTCAGTTGCAGTGAAGCAAATTGCATTCTGGCAGAAATATTAAAGGAAATGTGTAAATCAATTTTTCCCTTTCAACTAAAGACAGGCTCATCAAAATGTGTGCAAAGCTTTCACAATAAGAGTTTGGTTCTGTCTTGTTGGGAGCCTAAACTTTGTTAAACTGCTGCAAAAAATGAAAGCTTTGTCATGGCTGGAACTTCACAAAGTGACCTTTCAATTGTGTCTTTCAAATGTCATTCTGAGCATCCAGATGTACAACTAAAGTCTCTAAATATTTAATTATGTTGCCCTTCTGTAACCACTGTGTGCAGCGAAATACTTTGCAAGGGTTTACATGTTAAAATTGTGTGAATTTCCAAGAGTGTATTTGAAAGTAAAATGCTTTCAGTGGGAGGTAGGCTGGATCCTTGTTTCATTTCCATGCTGGGTCTTCAAATGTGAAACTAGAGTTCAAAGCCTGTTGTCAAGGGAATAGAGGCATGGCTTCTCTTCAAACATGAGGCCATTCTGTTAAAAATACAACCTTAAATTCCAGAGGAGATTAGATTTGTATGGGGCGAGATAAGAAGTGGCCTGGCTCTGCAGCAGTTTATGATCCAAACCACTTAGGCCACAATAAAAACATGCCTTAGCTAGCAGTGAGCCCTTGAAGCTCGGAGCTAATCTAAACACCAGACCCCCTCTTGCCATCAGAGCCAGGAACAGACCCATTCCAAGGGAGGGGGCCAGGGTCAATAAGTAGTTTCACTGTCATTGTGCAAAATGGGAGACATGTGTTTTGTCGCATAAAATTGGTAATATCTGTCACACTATATTCATGTTAGGATTTCTGAAAAGGTGTCGGACAGGCGCTTCTGGTCAACCAAAAACGATTTTGGTGACATCACCATAACAAAGATCATGAAGAAAAACTTAATGTGACCTTCTGTATGAATGTGAGAACTGTAACAATTTGAGAAAATATGTAAGATGTGATCCATATTCTTCCCACCGAGTGCCATATTTTTCATTAATATCGTTTGGGATTAAATAAGACAAAGTTTACGTGATTCACCGAAAAATATAGTGTTAAAATCCCTTCATATGTGACAAAATATGGAGATTAATGGGCATTTGTCAAGGAGTAAAATTTCAATGTGCAAGGACCAGACCAAGCCCACTGTCCAAGGAGGATGATGGCTGGGTCTCCTCCTTTCATTTACCAAAACACTCCTACCTTTTTTAGACTTTTGAACAGTGCCCTATCCCTTCTGCGAGAACTATGACACATTTGTGATGTTACTTAGCCTATAACTAGGTAACTCCACCTCAAATTGTCATGATCCCCTCGAGGATTGGAGGTTTGGGACTATTACTGCAGGCTAGAAGGTTATCTTTGAACAAACATGTGGGGGCTAGATGGCTATTGTTCTGGCGTGCTCTGCATGCTTCATGTTAATTAGCATCAGAACCACAGTGGGACCCATAGGGACTCAAATGTTAGAGGGGTTCCCTAAAGAAGGCGGCCTCATGGGTCGCAGACTGAATGTCATGTGAAAACTAGTAGTTGGGCGTGGAGGACTATTTAAGCCCCGCTCGCGCCTTAGCATGTGCTTTGCGTTGGTCCCACTGATAGCATATTCCGCGGAGCTTCTGAACTCCGATACTCAGACAACCTGAAATGCAAGTTACAGAGTTATAAGAGACATTTAAAACAAAGACCGCACAAGAAAACAAATTACGCGCTTAAACTCACCTCAGACATTTTACGAACCTCAGTGAGTTTTCAAGCGTTGGACCATTTAGCGAACTCCAACAGCAACACCACGCAGCCTTGTTGCACCGCGCACCATCAAATTACATGCGCAGACTTACCTCAATGAACAATAGATCGCGAGTGTTTCAAAAACGCTTGTTTTTCCTTTGGTAGGTATTTCCCCTTCAACCTGTAGGAGAGAGAGAGACAGAGATTGAACGTGAATCCAGAGACTACAATATACCTATTGACAACATCAAGGTTCAATATCAAGATACTTGCCATCTCAAGGCTCTTCCAAGTTCTTCAGCAAAAAGGTGCACTTCACCTTGCTACAACCTCATTACCAACGCGCCCCTGCATGACAGCAGGATAGGGAGCTCCATAACTAAAAATCACAGGTGAGAAGAAGGGGTAGGAGTATTCCGTTCACAGTAAAGAAGCACAACAGAGTGGGAAGGGGCCATAGATATTTGACCCACATTTAGAATCATTCCTTGTTCCTTTTTCTCTCGTTAATACAGAGGGGTACCTTTCCAGTGCAGCAGTCTCAGCATCCACAGTACCTAGCCAACCTACGCTCCTGCAGAGATAAGGTACGCGTTACAGAGCGCAAAGCCATTACTTAAACTTACTTTGCCCGAGCGTAATGGAGACCACAGATATAGAGAACCTGTCCCAGCAGCTGGCAGTATTACGTGCAGAAGTACATGCTGCACGAGCTGAAACCAATTCCCTGAGGTGGGAATTGGTGGTAAATAGGGATTGCACAGATGAACTAGGGCAGCAGTTACTCCAAGCGCAAGCAGGCCAGGCCCCACTTCCCAGTGGTGTTCTCCCAGCTCAGATTCTTCAACCAGTAGCCCCAGTTCAGGTGGTTGCACCAGGGAATATTCCACTAGCACCTCCGGAATGGTTTCTAGCAGATCCTAAGCGCTTTGCAGTGTTCATGAACCAGTGTCATTTACATTTCCTGTACAGACCAGATCAGTCTAAAGTGGCATTTGTACTGTCCTACTTGGGAGGACATGCCACAGACTGGTCCATTCCTCTTGTCAACAGGGATGATCCTCTGCTACGTAATTTTCCATGGTTCCAGCAAGAACTGATTGATTGATTGATTAATATTTTATTTCTATCGCGCTCGTACACAAGTGTTTCAGAGCGCGACAAGGCAAGGGAGGGGACAGGGGAGAACAAAACAACGATCTTACTAGGCCCAGTGACATTGAGAATGCGCAAGTGCAGGTGAGGGGGGGAATGCATGGAAGGGGGGAGAAGTGGAAAGGGCAGAGCAAAGACGAAACAGATAAATAATAATAAATAAATAAATAATGAAGGCAACAAACAGTGGTAGTGCAGCCAGCAATTGGCAAGTGCTGGGTTTAAGGCAGCAGACAGGGTAGGTCTGTATGGGTACAGATGTAGACCCCAGTGCAAGGGGTGGCCCGGAGGCAGTGCAGGAGGGTGGCAGGGTGAGCAGGTACCAGGGCCCGGAGGACAGAGAGTGGCCAGGTGCACGGTGCCAAGAGAGAACAGATCAGGAGGGGAGAGGGGGAGCAAAGGCCGAAGGAAAGAGGAAGGTCTTGAGGTGCTTCCGGAACCAGAGATGGTTCTCCTCAAGTTTTAGAGTGGCAGGGAGGCTGTTCCGGAGGGAGGACCCAGCCGTAGACAGAGATCTACCCCCAGCTCGTTTCTTTGAAAAATGACTGACCCTGAGGGAGTTAGAGGTAGAAGAGCGAAGAGCTCAATAGGGGAGGTATTTGCGGAGGGATACCTGAAGGTATTTTGGACCCAGGCCCCAGAAAGCCTTGTGGGCAATGCAGAGAGTTTTGAATTTAATCCTTGCATTCTCTGAGAGCCAATGGAGAGATTTCAGAGCTGGAGAGATACTATTCCAGGCCTTGAGGCCAAGGGCAAATCTTGCAGTCCTGTTCTGGATTAGTTGCAGAGGGCAGAGAGTAGAGGCAGGTAGATTTAGAAAAAGGCTGTTACAATAGTCCAACCTAGAGAGAACCAGAGCTTGGGAGACCATGAGCTTCTGGGGGAAGGAGAGGAAAGGAAGATTACCTCTGAGGAGGTGCAGTAGGAAGTTTGACTTTTTAGAGACCTCAGAGATGTGAGCGGAGAAGGAAAGTGTGGAGTCAAAGATGACCCTGACGTTCTTAGCCTTGCAGATGGGGGTAGGAGGAGGGCCAAGTGAGGCCGGCCAGAGAGTGAGGGGAAAGGATGGTGAAGGAGTGCCTATGAGAAGGATCTCTGTCTTGCTGGCATTCAGACAAAGATCATTGTTGGCACACCAATTTAGGCAATCGAGATGAGAGAGGGAGAGGAGGTGGCCGAGGGCAGCCTGAAAATGATCTGAGTGTTATCAGCATAGCACTGGAAATTTGAGCAGAAAATGGCAATGCAGTGGGCGAGAGTTGCCAGGTATTGGTTGAAAAGCCAGGGTGAGAGGTTAGACCCCAGGGGAACACCACAGGTAGAGAGGAAGATAGATGATAGGAAGGACCCAAGTTGGACCTGGGAAGGTCGATCAGAGAGATGAGAGGTCAGCCAGGCCAGAGCCTGATCAGTGATACCCAGGTTGTCATGGAGACGGTTGAGCAGGATGGTGTGCTTGACCATGTCGAAGTCAGAGGAGAGATTGAGGAGGATGAGGACAGAGGGAATGTTAGAGTCAAGGTTGGAGAGCAGATCTTCAAGAATGTTCATGAGAGCAGTTTCTGTGCTTCTGACAGCTCTGAAGCCAGGCTGGTGGTCATGGAAACAGCTAACAGAATCGGAATGAAGGTTAAGCTGAGAGATGGCCACCTTTTCCAGCAGTTTGCCCAGAAAGTGAGTAATGGATATTGGACGATAGTTAGCCGGACAAGAAAGATCAGCTGTGGGTTTCTTGAGAAGAGGATGCACAAGGGAGTGCTTCAGAGGGGAGGGAAAGCATTCTGAGGCAAAGGAGTGGTTGCAAAAGTCAGCAAGTGGCAGAGTGAGGGTGTCAATGTGGTCCTTGATGGTTTTAGAGGAACATGGATGAACCTGTTTTGACGAGGCTTTCATAGATCGGACTTGTCTAGCGATCCCTTCAGGGGAGAAAAGAGGAAAGGATGAGAAGGAGGGTGGAAGGGTGGCTGAAGGAGGGTCAGCAAACACAGACAGAGAGGGGAGAGGAGGGGAAGTGGTGGAGAGGGTGGACAGGATGTCGTGGGTTTTTAAGATAAAGTGAGAGGCAAGGGCATTGCAAAGAGCCTGGGTGGCAACAGGAGGGGTAGAGACTGCAGCAGGGTTGGCCAGATCCTTGCAGACTGGAGAAACTCTTCACACGTCACACCCAGGGACAAGCCTTGGACAATGAGTTACTGTCCCTGCGACAAGGCAGTCAAGATTTGCTGGCTTATGTAGCCACCTTTAACCGGTTAATAGCAGAAACTAATTGGCCGGATGAAAAGAGAACAACGTTATTTTATCGAGGCCTATGAGGAGAATTGAAGGATATTCTGGCCTAGGTTGTGAATCCTCCAATGGGATGTTCCGAATATATTGATCATACCATTCATTTGGACCACCGCTTGCAAGAACGATGGGTGGATCACTCTCGCTCAGATAACAGATCATATTCTGTTTGCCCGAAAGAAAATGTGGCCCATCACACATCCAAGGTCCATCCAGAACCTTCTGCAGTTAGGTGGGGTTTGGGGCCCCATCTTGAAAGAAGAAAGCGAGAAAAGAAAACAGCAGCATTTATGCCTCTATTGTGGCTCGGCTGGAAATTTCCTTTGTGATAAAGATGAGAAAGAAGATCAGGTGGAAAACTCCAAAGCACACATAGAGGTTGGCTTGTCGAGCCAGAAAAAGGAATCTTAGATCTCTCATTTCATTGTACCCGTCACCCTGATTAGCCACCACCAACCCTCCAAACTGCATGCTTTAGAAGCACACTTGGACAGCGGTGCGATAGGAAATTACATGGATCACAAACTCGCAAGCAGGATAGGGATTCTGGTGTACTCTAAGTCAGTGGTTGAGAATGTAACAGCTGCACATGGTACTCAGCTAATATCGGGACCAGTGACACAGTGCACAGAGGTTTGCACCTTGCTTTGCCAGAATGGACATCAAGAAAAGATTTAGTTTAACCTAATCAGTGCTCCGCAGTTCCAACTTATTTTGGGTATTCCATGGTTAGAGGAACACAAGCAGCACATTGATTGGCACAACAGAACCTTTACTTTTACAAAGGAGTGCAAGAACCCATGTTATAGAGTAGAAGAGGTCTCAGGAAAGCTGGTACAGGCTTTATGAAGAGGGGGCCCTACACTAGGGTTGCTGGGTATTCTACCCCTGGAATATCGAAATTTTCAGGATGTTTTTGAAAAGGAACGGGCTAACGTTTTACCACTGCATCAGACTTATGATTGCCAGATCGATCTCATACCTCGATCCCAGACCCCGTGCAGTCGGATTTATGCCTTGACGGAACCAGAGAACATTCAGTTGAAGGCATACCTTGATCACTACCCCGCTAACGGATTTATCTGCCCTTCAATATCACCTGCAGCCTCTCCCCTATTCTTCATGCCGAAGAAGGAGGGGGACCTCTGTCCTTGCATAGATTACTGTGCGCTCAATCAGATCACAGTAAAAAACAGATACCCACTTCCACTCATTCCGGTGTTGTTGGATCAAGTCAAGCAAGCAAAGGTTTTTACCAAATTAGACCTTCAGGGAGCCTACCACCTTGTACAGGTTAAGAAGGGCGATGAGTGGAAAACGGCCTTCCGCACCCGGTACGGATTGTATGAGTATCAAGTAATGCCCTTTGACCTATGCAATGCCCCTATAGCTTTCCAGAATTTCATGAACAATGTGCTACGAGAATTGTTAGATGTGTACGCAGTGGTGTACATTGATGATATATTAATCTACTCGTCCTCAGTCCAGGAACAGATTTTCCCATGTTCGAGCGGTACTTACTAAATTATGCCAACATCAACTGTATGTCAAGCTTGAGAAGTGCTCCTTCCTGGTAACGGAGGTGGAGTTCCTGGGATTCATTCTGTCATCACAGGGCATTCAGATGGATAACAGGAAAGTGGAGGCGGTTTTAAGCTGGCCATCTCCCACATCGGTAAAAGGAGTCCAAGGTTTCCTGGGATTTGCCAATTTTTATCTACCTTTTGTGCATGTTTTTTCCGCTTGTGCATCCTATTACATCGTTGCTTCGGAAGCACAGAAAATTTGATTGTACAGTCGAGGCTGAAGAGGCATTCCAGTGGTTGAAGAGTACGTTCACTACAGCCCCAATATTATAACATCCTCAACTAGATCTTCCGATTGTGGTGGAAAAGGATGCTTCCAGTGCTGCTATGGGAGCGGTACTGGCCCAAAAGGACCCAGATACCAGACAGTTGCACAAAGTGGCATTTTGGTCTAAGAAGTTTTCTGCAGCTGAATTCAATTATACTATCACCGATACAGAATTATTGGCTATTAAGAATGCATTCAAGGAGTGGAGACATCACTTGTTGGGGGCTCAGAACACTATCACTGTCCTTATGGGCCATCAGAACTTGCAATATCTGCACTCAGCGAAAGCACAGTCATATCGGCAGCTCTGTTGGACTTTGTTCTTTTGCGGAATATGGCTTTGTCATCACTTACCTCCCTGGGGTGTGCAACGGCAAGGCAAATGCTTTATCACGCATAGGGGACGGTAAAGATGTTTATGTTGCTCCAAATCCAGTGCACATCATTCCAGCAGAAAAAATGGTGGGTTAATTGGGTGTTACAGACTGTTCATTATAGGATTTAAAGACGAATATCCAACTCAGTATGACAGCCACAGCGTTATATGCCTGGAGGTCTAAAGGCCCTTGGTGTTCAATCCAGGATAATTTACCATATTTCCAGGGACTTTATATCTGCCTACAAGGGCCCTGCAAGACCAGGTATTAGCAGTCTATCATGGTGCTCTCTTGGAGGGACATCCAGGCATCACTAAGACCACAGCCGAAAGTTAAGTGGTTGTTCTGGTGGCCTACTTGGCGTAAGGATATTTTCGCTTTTGTTCAGACCTGTGGAATGTGCGCCCAGAACAAATCTACTAACCAAAAACCTGCAGGATTTCTTCAACCTTTAGCTGTTCCACCGGCTCCATGGTACACCATCTCAGTGGATTGTATCACATAATTACCACCCTGTTCTGGTTACAACACAATCCTGGTGGTGGTGGATTTATTTTCCAAAATGTCTCACTGTGTAGCTTTGAAAGGAATTCCATTGGCATCAGCCTTGGCCAAGGTCTTCTTAGAGCACATTGTACGATTACATGGTTTCCCGTCAGTGGTGGTGTCCGAAAGAGGTAGTCAATTTGTATCCCAGTTTTGGAAAAGATGTTGTGAGATGGTCAAGATAGAGGTGCATTTGCCCACCAGTCCTCACCTGCAGATGGACGGGCAGATGGAGAGGGCAAACCAGACCCTAGAACAATATCTACGATGTCTCCTCTATCAAACGGATCACACTTGGGTGGAGTTGCTTTGGTTGCGGAGTACACTTATAACAATTCAGTGCACGCATCTGTCGGGGAGTTTCTCCCGGGGTCGGCTGGGCCTTCTGCGGACCTCTGGGCTGGGAGGCCCCAACTCCTCCCACGTATCCCAAAAATGAGTATGAGACACACACAAGAAGCAAGGTGGTTCTGCTGTTTATTGAACAACGGCAGGGATGGGTGTAGGATCGTACGCGTCCGTCCAGACTCTTGAAATTCGTGGGGCTCGCAGGCCCCTTTTGCCTCAGTATGACGCGCTACTTGCGTCACCTGGGAAAGTTAGCAAAAAACCTATCGCCACTCTGGATTGGTTCCTCGAGTGGTAGGGTTAGTATAGCACACGTATAGAGAACGCTGTTAGTGGTTAAGGGTCAGTCAGGTGGTATACTTGGGTTGTCCCTTCTATTAGATACTTGAAAATTGTTACACGAAGACCCCTAATGATTGGCTAATGTTAGTGGCATCAGTGATGAGTGCCCCATGTTCTGATTGGTCCACTCGCGAGCCCCCCAGCCTGGGACCATCGTTGTTCCCAGCTCGCGGTGTACCTGTCATTTGCAACAATATGTAACTATGTGTTCGTGCAGACAATACGTGGATTTGCTCATATGCCTGAGAGCAGACCATTCCCATCGCTGTAGGTGTCCATTGGGTCATTTCATTGTTGCAGTCTGTGTCTCAAACGTGGGACCCAGGCGACTTCTCCCTCTCGGGTCTGGCATCCTGTCAGGTTTGGCTTGGTCACGTGAGGAGGGACCGTGGTTGAGGCAGAATTCTGCACATTTAAAGTTGTATTTTCCTCTGCGTGTCTGGCTTTGCTTGCAGGTGTGACCTTGGAGTCGGCTGGTAGCATGCGAGTTGCAACATCGCTCCCTTGGCTATCAGTTCTCGCTGGGCTCGTTCTGCAGGGTCAGCAATTGTACTCTTGCTCGTCCAATGTTCACGGAGGCTCTTGCTTGCGGCCTACTTGGGCCTGGTTCATAGGTGGGGATGTGTAATGCACGGCACTTATGTTGCGGTGTCACATTGCTTCGTAGGCAGTATCATGGCTTCGTTGTATTTTCATCACGATGCAAGGGTCGGGATAAGCGTCAGCAAGCATGTAAACGAGTGCTTTGTGCGTCTTGCATTTCTGCATTTCGGAGAGCCTATGTGAAAAATAATAAAGATGCGCGTCAGTGGATGTGTCCATCACCTACGTCATAGCACTGAGTATGTTCTTCGTGTGGATTGGTGTGGGGGTGTCCAGTGTGCATGGTTGCACGGGTGGTCTTGACAGTTGACTAGGTCGTCATGGCATCTCTAATGATGTATTTCCTTATTGTTGAAGGGCTTAGTCGAGTTCATCCATGCCGCAGGTGTCGGCTTGAGCAGGGCAGGCTGGCGGGCAGGCAGGGGGCACATCCGTATGTTCCTGTACCAAGGAATTTGGTCGTCTGGTAGATAGGCAAATTCATCTCGTGGTGGGTGTCTGGGTCGCGATCCACTAGGCCAGGGGCGCGAGGAGATTGGGGGAGTCTTTTCTCCCATTCTCCCACTTCAGTCCCCCCTCTGGTCGACTTGCCGACCACAAACATATCCTTTTCTTTATCTCCTCTTACTCTCCATATTTTGGTTACTCCTCCCAGGCGTCCATAGTGGTTGACATGGTCCTCAAATGACCAATACATATACACACAACTTCCTCCCGGTGTGCAGTATACCCATCTCCCGATGTAGCTTCTCGGGTTTCTTGGGTTTTCGAGCTCTACGGATGGCGGGTCCAGGTGGTTGGTGATGATCTGTTTGCGCAGTTTCTCTCTTTCCTTTATTATGGTGTCTGTGTGCTGGTCATCATCAGTTGGCATCAAGGGGTGCATACCAACCATTTCGATCATTTCGTCTGTCGTACGTGCCTTCCGGCCCTTCCAGAACCTTATTATAATCAATGCAGCTCCAGCCAGTAATATACATCCAACTATAATCTTCAGCCCGTCCGACAGCCATGATGGCATCCATGACCATAACAATGAAAACCAGCTGTCATCCTTCTTCACTCCTTTACTTTCTTCCATCATTTTGGAGTGCATCTGGGCCAGTTGTGATCCTGCTTCGGTGAGTGTACCATTGTCGGCATCGTTAGCAGGAATAAATGTGCAGCATGATTGTCCTATCTTTGCGCAAACTCCTCCCTCCATCACTGTAAGGAGATCCAATACATATCTGTTCTGTAGTGCTACCATCCTCACCGCTCGTAGTTCCTCTTTTATTGCGTTGAATCCGTTTACTGTTGAATTAATGGTCATCATCAGTTCCCATCAGGTTATCTGGAGCCTTTTAGCATTTGCATAAGCTTGTAGTCCAGGGTGTATTATTGACGAGAAGAACATTGCGGCTCTGCTGAATAATCTGTGTTCTGGTGGGATTGAAGTGAGTGCTGTTTCCGACCTTCCCCACAGGTAGTTTCCTGTCAGAGGTTCTCCTTGTCTCTTTTTCCTGTTCTGGACATTATTGTTGTTGTTGTTGTCATTGTCCGAACGCCTCTGTGATTGTACCAATCTCTTCTTCCTCTTGTTCCCTTCATCCATTTTGGGGAAATTGGCCATGTTCACATGTTTTTGGGGCACCACTAGTGATGGTACATTGATGTGTACCATTGTGCATATACCATTCTACAACGGGGGCAGGGTGTGATATGCCTTATTTCCGCAGGCCCAGTAGTGATCCATTAACACTGCTGTTCCTGCACCCCCTTCTGGTAACTCTAACACGCTTGCACAGTTGATGTTGTATCCCACCTCCACATCTCCTCTGTGATGGTAGCATAACTTGGGCGCGGTCAGCGGTAGTATGCTCATTGGGTCTTCATCCTTCTCCATCCATGTCAGCATGGGTACGTACTTGCCCCATATCGTCCAACATCTGTCATTGTGTTCCTTTATTGTGGTGATATTTTCTCTTGTTACCATGTTGCTACCGACCACACCTATCTCCCATTCATTGTTCATGTATACCTTCCCTGTTATTGTTACCAGTGGTCTTTCCCAACAGCCTTGTGTACCAGGAACTTCAGTGGCGTACCAATCACATGGTAAGTATTGCAGTGTGACTTTCTTCATTTCTCCCTTTTCAGGGCCACTTGTCATGTACCTGAACGCTTCAGCATGCAAACTGCTCTTGTGGTAACTCAAATATGACTTGAGGAAATTGTTTTCGTATGGATATGTGTCTTGCGTTTTCCACACCATTCTCACCACTGTTCCTTGAAATCGCCCTCTCGTTTGGAATAGTGCCAAATATATTATACATCGTGGCGTCTTCTCTTCTATTTCTGTGGCGACGAATGTTCTAGAAGCACTCATAGTGTATGGGATCAATGAGCAGACATAACAGCTGTCTTCTGTTGTCTGCTTACCTATTTGTGTCATGTGTTGATACCACATGTTGTTCGATATGTGTGCTGAATCCGTTATGTAATTATCAATACCATTATTATCTGAGTATGTGCTGCGTTTAACTCTACTCCCCTTATGTGGAGGTTTGCTAGTACCACCTGATGTAACACCTGTTGCAGCCGTGGGAGGGGGTACGTTAGGTTTGGGTGCAGCCATAATATTGATAGCATAACTTTTCTGCCATACAGAGGCAGCCAATAGACCAGTGATGACCAAAACTCCTATCATTTTTATTACAAAAGCTAGTCTCACCGGCATTTGCTTTTACCTTGCTGCAGTCCGGTAGCTTATTCTTGCGACGTTAAAGTTGCCCGCCTGAAAATTCTCAATACGCTTGTTATTATGGTTAGTTGTCGTTATCAAGCCCTCCCTATCAAGTAGTCATTCAGTGCCCAGTGCTGCTCCCACGCCAATCTAAGTGATCTATCTCTTAGAGTAGGTAAGTGCTGGTGAAGATGGGGCATTGATTGTTCTATGGCCAAATTAAATGCGGTGTAGTAGACACGTACCCTCCTTCTTTTTAGGTACTTTGGCCTTCTTATGTGAAATACAAATTGGTGTGATAGGGCTTCAGGGTAGTTATTGTCTGCAGGTAGCATCTACTCCTGGGCAATGTACGCTGTTAGTTACTTATTTTCTTAACAATACAATTACACACGGTACCTGCATGTGCGAGAAAAGAAAAAAAAGAGAAAACATACAAGTCTTTACATGTGTGTGTGCGCAAAACAATGTCCTTCACTTGGGGGTGGCTTTAGTGGGCAAGGGGTTTGGGGCTCAACTGGCGGAAGTCTGTTTACTTTTCGATCTCGTGACCATGGGATGGGCTGTGGGCAAGTGTCCACTGTCTATTTCAGTACTTGTCTCTGGGGACCCTGGGGGGTGATAGGGTGTAGTGACACTAATGTCGTCAGCTGTGGTCGACGTCTCCTTCTCCGTAGGTGATGCTGTCGCTGTTTTTCCAATGGCCCTGTCGGTAACGCTAGGGCGGGTCTGGAGTTTGCAGATCTTCACGTCATGTAGGTGATTCCAAGCACGCTTATCCTGCAACTTCACCGCTCTCGTAGATACCTCCTCTACCAAGTGAGGACCAGTAAAGCGTGGGCTGTTCCACCTTCTATTGAAGTTGCGGAGTAGCATGTGGTCACCTTTAGCAATTTTGCACAGTCCCTGTCGGCTTCTTCTTGTTGGTAACTCTTAGACCCGCCCCGCAAGCGCTCGGGCTGTTGAGATACAAACGCTACACTAGTAATCAAAGAAGACACATATTGGTACATTTCATCACCAAGAACAGTTGCAGTGTTTTCATAATCTGTGAATGCTCTTGATGTTGGCATTAGAGGAAGGTGCATTTGACGTCCGGTTACCACCTCGTGAGGAGTGAGGTGGTGGTCAGACCTTGGCCTATTCCTTAGCTCAAATAGAGCTAGCGGAAGACAATACAACCAACTCTTCTTTGTTGTTTGCTGTATCTTTGCTATTTCCTCCTTCAGTAGGCCGTTCAGGCGTTCACATACACCGTTGGCCTGCGGGTGATATGCACACGCAAATTTATGCTTAATGCCCAGTAAGGACGTGATGTGCTGAAACATTTCATTAGCGAAGTGCGGGCCGTTATCTGACCTCAGTACTTCGCACACTCCCCACCTGGGGAAAACCTCCCTCACTAGAAATTTAGCTGCTCTGAAAGCATCTGCATGTGAGCAGGGTCCTGCCTCAATCTACCTGGAGAATGGGCATACCACTACAATCATATACCTATTTCCGTGACATACATTGATCATATCAATGTAATCAATATGAATGTGCAGGAAGGGTCCCTCTGGCCGGGGTATAGTACCTTTTATCACTTGCAGCGTGTGACCGGCCGTAAACTGTTGACATGTAAGGCAATTGCTGATAGAATTTGTTACATGAGAATTTAACTCAGGGCAGAACCAGTCTTCCCTAATTCGTGCTGCAATAACTTCCTTCCCTGTATGAGCTGGGTGATGGAGCTGGCCCAGGACGGTGTTCAATAGTGCCAACGGCATGACCATCTTTCCAGTGTTACCCTGACGCCATAGTGTGTCAGTTGGCGACATTGTACATCCTCTTTTTACCCATAGTTCCTTTTCTGCTATTGGTGCGGCCGCCTGTAACTCCATTATCTGTGTGGCTGGGAGATGGGTGTACCCTTCTTTCATCAACATCTGTTTAGCTATCCCCCTCCCTCTCCCTCTCTCTGACTCTGGGGGGTTTCATATTTCACCAAAATACGCCACATGTTTGGCATGTGCGTCTGCTGCTTCATTCCCTTTTGAGATATAATCTTCTCCATTAGTGTGTGCGGGACATTTGACCAAAGCTAGTTCTTGGGGATTATTGATTACTTCAATTAATTCAGCTAACAAGAGAGCATGTTGCACTGGGGTGCCGTCACCTCTCCTAAACCCCCTTCTCCGCCATTTTGTCAACCCCGAGTGGACAGTTGATGTGACATATGCGCTATCGGAATATATAGTGACTCTTTTGTCAAAGCTTTCCTTCAACGCCAAGATCAGTGCAACCAATTCTGCTGCTTGAGCCGAATAATGCTGTGGTAACTGTACACATTTCACCGGGACACACACCAAATCTTCTGTCATTTTTACAACTGCTGCCCAAGTTCTCCTTATCCCATCACTCTGGTCTATTGTTGATGACCCATCAATAAACAGGAGCTCTCCTCCATTGAGCGCATCCTCTTCAACTTTTCTAGTACATGAGTACATTTCGGTAGTCTGCGTACAGTCGTGAGCATAATCACCTTCCTCAATAACTTCCGCTATAAACCTTGCAGGGTTAACTGTACTGCACCTAACAATAGATAGTTCTGGTCTAGATAAGATGATCTCGTAACCTGACGCCCTTTGCGTGGTTAGTGTGGACTTAGGCTTGTTCAATATTGCAAATAGTGCATGCTCCACAAATAGTGTGGTTGGGCACCCCATTGTAATAGATGATGATTTCTCTACTGCGAAGGCAGCTGCGGCAAGACCTTGTTCACAAGGGAAATGACCTAACATAACAGGATCCAAGTGACCGCTGTAGAACGCTATTGGCTTGTATCCCATGCTTGTTTTCTGAGCCAACACTGCTTTCATTACTGCTGAATCGCAATGTGAAAAGATAAGGAACTGTCGTTCATAATCTGGGGTGGCCAGTACCGGAGCAGTTGATATTGCGTTTTTCAACTCGTCAAATGCTTCCTTCATTTCCATTGTCCACCCCAATTTTTTCTCCCCTTTGTTTGCTTCTCTTAATGCTTCAAGTAGGGGTCCTATGTATGAGCTGTAATCAAAAACCCATGCTCTACAGTAGTTGCACAATCCCAGGAACTGCTGCAGCTCCCTCACTGTTTGCGGCAATGGCGTGTTTGATATAGCCTGTGCTCTTTGTGGTGCAATCTTTCTTCCGTGTTGGGATATTAGTTGACCAATGTATAATACCTGTTCCTGACAGTACTGTAACTTTTCTTTGTCTACCTTGTAACCTTTTTCTGCCAATATTGTCAGCATTTTCAATGAGTCCTCCCTGCACCTTTCCTCGTTTGTGCTGCAAATTATTATGTCGTCGACATATTGCAGTACCGTACTTTCCAGTTCAACGTTTCCCAAGTCCATCTGTATTACTCTGTTGAAAATTGAGGGCGACTTGCAGTACCCTTGTGGTAACCTGGTGTGTTTCCATTTTGTGTTTCTGTACGTGAAGCTTGTCAAGTCTTGTGAATCTGGATGCAGCGGTATTGAGAAAAAAGCATTTTTGAGGTCAATCACTGTAAACCGTGAGGCCTCTGCTGGAATTCCACATAATATTGTGGCCGGGTTTGCTGCTATGGGGTATTCTGCTTCCACAATGTTGTTCAAGGGCCTGAGGTCCTGGATAAAACGCCAAGACCCTCCTTTTGCTTTGCGCACTGGGTACACGGCCGTGTTACATGGTGATTCTGATGGTACCAGTATGCCGTTATTTATTAGGGCCGTTATTGTTTCGTATATGCCCTCATCTGCCTCTTTTGATAGTGGGTATTGCTTCACTCTAGGGAGTATTGCACCCTTTTTCAGTTTTATTCTCACTCCCCCGATACTCTTTATGCAGCCCACGTCATAGGGACTAGTGGTCCACAGTGATGTTGGAACTTTTGCCATATCTTCCTCATAAAAGGGAACTGGGGTAGATGCGGGTGCTTCAAGTGCCATGGCAATTTTCTGTGGCACTTGCTTGTATGTCACTCTTAGCCATATATCTACACTCATCATAAATACCATTTCACCCTCTTCCTTGTCTTCTGAAAAGAGCTCCTAATCGGACACTTGGGTGAGCCTGCATCCCTCAGCCAGCACTATCACTGCCCTCCATGCACTCCCTTCCCGGTCTTGGGCATGTACTGCGATATAATCAGCAGTCGCTATAATGCTCTCGGTGCTCACTGAAATCACCTTTCCTTCCGGTTCATTGGCTGGTGTCTCAGGTCTGAACAAATAGGCTGCTGGCCTCCTCCAGATCTTCCCTTCTATTCCTGGCATCCATGCGAATGCCATGTCTGTTCCGTACTGGAACAGTTCGCCATCTATTGGCTCAGCCCTAGTCACTGTCTGCCCACAGTATGCTTGCATAATTTGCCGTGCAGTGAGCATGTTTATTCTTGGGGTGGAACAAATTATGCCGTCCTCCGTGAAGGAGATTGTCATATTTAACCTGCTCATTATATCTCTACCAAGTATGCTTACTGGCGACTCCCTTGAATACAGGAGCGGGACGGACATGCTATAATCCCCTATTGATAAGGAGATGTTATCAGTAAAGGGAACCAACCCTATAGCCCCAGAGAATCCTTGGGTGTTCATGGCCTCACATCTTAAATTTGCCTTCCCTTATGCAGGACCGGGTTGCCCCAGTATCAACAAGGAATGATAATTTTTTGTCACCTATTGTTACCTCAATGCGTGGTTCCTCCGCACTATTAGGTGTTACCGACAGGATGGGACACACCAAGGACTTCTGTGGGCTGTCCTATTGTGGGTATAATGATTGACCACTTCCTGTGTAAGGTTTGTGTCCCAGGACAGTCACCCTTCCCAGTTGTGTTTGCTGTAGCTGTGTATTGGTGGATGTTACCTTATGGTCCTGTACTTGAGTGGGCTGCTGTACTTGCTGCACTTGGTGTTGTTGTGATGTCGCTACCTGTTGTTGCGGTAGTGAATATGTCTGTGGCTGTTGTTGTGTTACTAACTGTTGCTGCGTGCTGCCCTGTGGCAGTCCCTGCTGTTGTTGGTAACCCTGCTGTTCCCTTGTAGGCCCTTGTTGTCCTTGTTCCCCCCACGCTGGTGTGGAGGGTCTCATTCTGCATGTGCTTGACATGTGTCCTAACAATCCACAAATCCAACATACAGGTGGTTCCCTTGTCTGCCATGGAACACTTCCTGAATTGTCCTGGTATACTGGTTGCCCAGTGGGGTGTAGCTTCTGAATCCTCCCCCTTGCTGTTGTGCGTTATAGCCATATCCCCTCCCCCTCATCATTCCTCCCCTTCCCCTGTTATAATTATAATATCCAGTTCCTAATGTCGAGTACCCTCCTCCCATATTAGCCGTGTATGGTGGGGTGGTGGCAGCTGTTGTGCTATAATTTGAGGTGATTGTATTTGGGAGGGATCTTGTGCGGCCACTACTTGCGTGGGGTTTGGTGTCATTGTTGTAGGTGTAGTTATTAGTGCACCTTCCATCGTGTACTCAGTCAGTTTTTTCTGCACTAATTTAGCCTCTTCCGCTTTCCTATCTTCTTCCTTTTGTTTCATCTTTTCCTGCCACGTCCTACAATGATGTACTATCGTCAGTTGTATTTCCGGCCAAGCCTTTGCTTCCATCCCCACTACTTTCTTCAATTGTTTCTGCACTGCCTCCGGAAGCCCTTGTATTAGTATGTGATAAAATAAAATATTGCTGGTGTCTTGTCCCACTGCTCTCTAGTTTCCATACGCCACTTCTCTTGAGTTTCCTGGATATAATCAATAGGATCTTCGTTCTCACGCATCTAACGCATGTAATTGCTCCTATGTCTGAGGTGTCTGGGTATTGTACCCTTAGTGCTTGCCATAATGCATGTCTGCAGTTTGCAAATGGCGCCCCATCGTGTGATGTGTTTGTTATTGTTACCCCGGGGAAGCCCGCTCTCTTCCAGATGTCATCCGCTGCATCCCCTAATATTGATATTAGCAGGCCCTTCACGTCTCCTACTGCCAATTTCTGTCCTGCAGTGTGTTTTTCCATCTCATATATCCATTTTCCCGCTCCTCCACTTAGTGAGGGGAGCCTACACTTTATGTTTTCCTTGTCTGCAAGCTTCCAAGGGACGTATTGTGGTCTAACCCCATCTCTCTCCAAAAGTGGCATTAGGTTGTGTCCTACCTGACCCCCGGGTGTCGCGGTGTTGAGTCAGTATACCCCTCCTCTTCTTCCGTGTCGTCTGCATCGTCTGTTATGTCCATATTTTCCCCGCTCATAGCTGTTTCCCCTTCATCTCTTCCCCTTCGTTTATTATTTCCTTTATTTGATGTGGGCGTGTGTGTTCGTTCTTCCTGCCTGCGTCCAGGGAGATCTCTAAGCCTGCCAGTGTAGGGTGTGTGTTCGTGAGGGGCGGGTGCGGGTGTAGGTGGACATGTTGGACGGGATGATGAGGGTGTAGCTGCACGTGTGTGCCTTCCCACCATTCCTTGCTCTTCTTCCTCACTTCCCCCCAGTTCTTCCTTCCTTCTGCAGGCCCAAGGTGATTCCCTTTTGTTCCGGGTGATGTACAATCTATCTAAGCTTTCCCTTTCCCTGTTTCTTCCTTCTCTCCCCAATCCTTCTTCTTCCTCGCTGCAAAGATCATCCAAGAGTGACAACCCCCAATCTGTCTTTTTCCCCCTAATCGTCACTGTTTTTGAATCTATTAAATCCGTTCCTCCCACTTCTTCTCTACCAATTGCTCCCCTTTGCGCTGATGTTGTTGATACTTCTGTGTCCCTGCGTACATATTTCCTTATTCCACTCTCCCCTCTCCTATCTCCTCTTTCCCCTTCTTTTTTCTCTACTATTTCTCCACCTATTTCCTCTCTTTTCTTTTTTAACTCCTCCATTACTTCACTACTCATCTTTTCTAATAGCCTTTCTTCCTCTCTTCTCCTTTCCCACCTCTCTCTTTCCCATTCTAATATTCTTTCTATCACCCTCCCTTCTTCGTATTTCTTTGTGGTCTCTGATAGTATTTTCCTCTTCCATATTTCCATTTCCTTTTCTTTCTCTTCTTCCTCCCTTTTCTTGTCGCGCTGTGCTGCTCGAGATACCCTTTCTGCTGCCGCCTTTACCCTTTCTGCTTCCCTCTTCCGTTCTTCAGTTTGTTCCCTCATTTTTTCTAACTCATTCTTACTTTCTTTCTTTTCTCTCCTTCTCTCTTTTTCCTCCCTCTCAAGCTGTTTGATCAGGGCGTTTTGCTCATTCCTTAACTCCGCCAATCGTTCCTCCAAAATCTCCTCCTCTTCTCGTAACAGCTCCTCTTCCTTCCTTTTCCCCTCTTCCCCTTTCATCTCGCTCTTACTCTCATTGTCCTCGTTCATTTTCCTTACTACCTCCTTCTCTTCTCCTGTTAATGAACCTCGCAATTTTAATAACACCTGCGCAGCTACCCACACGTCGTATCCTATGGCTGCAATTTGTTCTTCACTATCCTTCCCTTCCCTTGCCGGCATATTCTTATAGGTTGACCCTACCGTACTTGTCGCCCCCCCCCCCCCCGTGTAGCCGCCTGTAGCTGTATATGGTGGTGGGCTGTATGCTGGGTTTGAATACCCCTCAGCCGCCCTTAATTGTTGCCTCACCACTTCTCGTAGTTCCGTTATAGGATATAATGCTCCTTCCTCCTTTTTCACTACCTTCGCTAAGGGCATGTCGTCGGCCTGCTCCTTTTTTATTTCTGTTTCATTTATGTTGCTAGGCTTTTCTCCTCCCTCTTGTCCTTTCCCCGTAACCTGTGTCCTTTCACTCTCTTTTTCCCCATTCTCTTCTTCCTCCTTTACCTTCTTCCCCTCCTTTGTTTCCCCCACAGTGAACATTCCGGTCGGTCCTGGTCGGGACCCCTGGAACATCCTCCATAAGTTAAACACCTCCACATGGTGCGTCAACTTCTCCCCCTTGTATGTGTTATGTAGATGGGTCAGTAGTGAGTGCTGGACATATGGGTCGAAACTGCCGTTAGGCGGCCAGGGTGTCGTCATTTTGTTGTCTGTCACCTGCGTCCATTCTATGCTGTATTTAATTAGTTTCTCCCTATGGGGTGACAGTGTTTTACATATATGTTGTAGCGGGGTAGTGAGGGTGTTCCCCCACCCTCCCGATCCTATCCCGTATGACATGGTAGCACTGTGTTGTTAGCCTCCCTTGATATAGTGTTGGTTACCTGACTAATAATGAACTCTATACAATTTCAGATGCTTTACCTGGCCCCGTAATTTTGGGGACTTGCGATCGTCCGCTAAAAGAAAGTAATAAAATATAGCATTTGCAATTATGTATTCTTTTCTGTCTTTGTTTCTCTCACCTAACACCGTTACGGCCCCCTACGGCCGAGGCGCACGTAGCCCCCTGCGGCTGCGTGCCCTGTGTGACGTGCTTATACAGCCGTCCCACTTTACTTCACCCCTCCTCCTCCTTCCTCACTCGTCGTGGCCGGCGTTCTCCGTGCGCGGTCACGTCCCCCTTTCCACCTGACCCCGATATAATCGTTGCCGTTGACCTCCGTGCCCACCCCCTTACCACTATTCGCTTCCCCACCACTCTTCAACCATGCTGTGTGCTCGAGGTATCCTATGAAAGCCCTACAGGTGACATCACTGACCTCTTCCAAAACTACCAGTAAGTTCTTTTCATATTTTAAAAAGCTCGAAATAAGTTTTGCTATTTATCCCCGTTAACCCCACAGCTGTCCTCTTGTCACGCCTGGAACAAGGTAACCAATAATATAATCAGACAGCACACGCTGCGTCGCCTCGCGTGTGATACGCCCCTCAACAGGAGGGCTTAACCAGCCAATTATCTTCCGTATTAGGCAACCAGTTAGCTACTGCCTACAGGAAAACGTCATCTATCTATCGAGTTTCTCTGCTCGATCAATAGGGATCCTCATCTACTCATTGATCAATAATCGCCAATTCGTAGGAAACCACACACACACACCCTTACAGGTGGTCGTGACCTAGGCCAATCAGTGTCTACGAGCGGCCGCACGTGATGTTTTCGTGTTCAGCCCACTCTTCTTCATAGCGTAGCGGACTGCTCTCGCCCTTGTCCAGCTACCATTCACTTCACCGTCAACACTAATTTATCAAATCTTCGCCGCGCACCTTGGTAACATCTCCCACCTCCCTTATTCCATTCCTGCCCCCTCCCTCACAATTTCACATTGCTTGTTGGGTGTGGCATACTCACCAAGTTCTCTTGATGCGGGGCCGCTCGACTGCGTGCACCCCTCCAAGCGGCTCGCCACCTCCCCTCGTCTGGACCACGTCTGGACACTCGCCAACCGCGGGCGGGATACTTCTCAACCGGCTCCCGAGGGCCAATATCCGGATTGCGCCGTCCGGTCTTCTCGCAGTACCGCGATGGTCGTGTAGTCCTCAAAAAGGGGGCGGCGGCAGAGGGGGGCCTCCTCGCAACGAGAGTACTCGGAAAAATAAAATAAAAGGTAGATCGTCAACAGATCTCAGCAGTGCCTCCAACTTGTCGGGGAGTTTCTCCCGGGGTCGGCTGGGCCGTCCGCGGACCTCCGGGCTGGGAGGCCCCAACTCCTCCCACGTATCCCAAAAATGAGTATGAGACACACACAACAAGCAAGGTGGTTCTGCTGTTTATTGAACAACGGCAGGGATGGGTCTAGGATCGTACGTGTCCGTCCAGACTCTCGAAATTCGTGGGGCTTGCAGGCCCCTTTTGCCTCAGTATGACGCGCTACTTGCGTCACCTGGGAAAGTTAGCAAAAAACCTATCGCCACTCTGGATTGGTTCCTCGAGTGGTAGGGTTAGTATAGCACACGTATAGAGAACGCTGTTAGTGGTTAAGGGTCAGTCAGGTGGTATACTTGGGTTGTCCCTTCTATTAGATACTTGAAAATTGTTACACGAAGACCCCTAATGATTGGCTAATGTTAGTGGCGTCAGTGATGAGTGCCCCATGTTCTGATTGGTCCACTCGCGAGCCCCCCAGCCTGGGACCATCGTTGTTCCCAGCTCGCGGTGTACCTGTCATTTGCAACAATATGTAACTATGTGTTCGTGCAGACAATACGTGGATTTGCTCATATGCCTGAGAGCAGACCATTCCCATCGCTGTAGGTGTCCATTGGGGCATTTCTTATTATTGCAGCCTGTGTCTCAAACGTGGGACCCAGGCGACTTCTCCCTCTCGGGTCTGGCATCCTGTCAGGTTTGGCTTGGTCACGTGAGGAGAGACTGTGGTTGAGGCAGAATTCTGCACATTTAAAGTCTTATTTTCCTCTGCGTGTCTGGCTTTGCTTGCAGGTGTGACCTTGGCATCGGCTGGTAGCATGCGAGTTGCAACATCGCTCCCTTGGCTATCAGTTCTCGCTGGGCTCGTTCTGCAGGGTCAGCAATTGTACTCTTGCTTGTCCAATGTTCACGGAGGCTCTTGCTTGCGGCCTACTTGGGCCTGGTTCATAGGTGGGGATGTGTAATGCACAGCACTTATGTTGCGGTGTCACATTGCTTCGTAGGCAGTATCATGTCTTCGTTGTATTTTCATCACGATGCAAGGGTCGGGATAAGCGTCCGCAAGCATGTAAACGAGTGCTTTGTGCATCTTGCGTTTCTACATTTCGGAGAGCCTATGTGAAAAATAATAAAGATGCGCGTCAGTGGATGTGTCCGTCACCTACGTCATAGCACTGAGTATGTTCTTCGTGTGGATTGGTGTGGGGGTGTCCAGTGTGCATGGTTGCACGGGTGGTCTTGACAGTTGGCTAGGTCGTCATGGCATCTCTAACGATGTATTTCCTTATTGTTGAAGGGCTTAGTCGAGTTCATCCATGCCGCAGGTGTTGGCTTGAGCAGGGCAGGCTGGCGGGCAGGTGGGACCGCACATCCGTATGTTCCTGTACCAAGGTATTTGGTCGTCTGGTAGATGGGCAAATTCATCTCGTGGTGGGTGTCTGGGTCGCGATCCTCTAGGCCAGGGGCGCGAGGAGATTGGGGGGAGTCTTTTCTCCCATTCTCCCACTTCACATCTACTGGATCGACTCCGTTTTACACCTTGAATGGTTGCCATCCACGAACCTCAGCTTTCGATCCACCAGAGTCATTAAAGATGCCTGCTGTACAGAACCTACATGAAAACATTGCTCGAGCTAAAGGAGAAGCTTTGGCACATCTGGCTGCAGCTGAGAAGAGTCAGAAAAAAATTGCTGACAAGCACCGAAGGGACACTCTGAAATATAAGTGGGAAACAAGGTGTGGTTAGCTTCCAGGCACATTGCTCTGAAGGGGCCCAGAACATTCCAACCTAGATTTCTGGGCCTGTTTCCCGTTGAAGCAGTTATCAACCCTGTAGCTATGAAGTTGACCCTTCCACCCCATATGCTGATACACCCAGTGTTTCATGTCTCCCTATTGAAGCCAGTTTGTTCAGGTACCAGAGTGCAGGAATCTCCAGGCCCAGTGCTGATTGAGGGTGACACTGAGTTTGAAGTGAAAGACATTTTGGATTCTAAAGTAGTCTGAAAGACATTGTTTTACCTGGTGGATTGGAAGGGTTTTGGCCCGCAGGATAGGAATTGGGAACCCAGTAATGACGTCCATGCTCCCCAGCTAATAAAAAGGTTTAATCAGAATCATCCGACTAAACCAGGGCCGGACGGTCCATCCTTAGGACGGTGCTTGGGATGGGAAAACTGTCATGATCACCTCAAGGGATGGAGGTTTGGGACCATTACTGCAGGCTAGAAGGCTTTCTTTGAACAGACATGTGTGGGCTAGATGGCTATTGGCCTGGCATGCCAGACATGCTTCACATTCATTAGCATCAGAACCACAGCGGGACCCATGGGGACTCAAATGCTAGAGGGGTTCACTTAAGTTGGTGGCCTCATGGGTCGCAGACTGAATATCATGAGAGAACTAGCAGTTGGGCGTGGAGGACTATTTAAGCTCCACCCACGCCTTAGCACATGCTTCACGTTTGTCCCGCTGACAGCAGCGCCAGACTTACCGGCGCTCCGTTCCACAGACCTGCAAAGTAAGAGTAAATCCATGTTATAAACTTGTCAAGTTATCCGAAAAGTTCACATACTACAAATCCAACATACCTGACCTGATCTCCGTAGCAGCTGGCTTCAGTAGAGGAGCTCTGTTCCGAGTTCCTCACCTCAGACCTATGATGTTCTTTGGCAGCCGCGGCCATATTCAGCGGACCTTCTGAACTCCGATACTCAGACAACCTAAAATACAAGGTACAGAGTTATAAGAGATATTTAAAACAAAGACTGCGCAAGAAAACACATTACGCGCTTAAACTCAACTCAGACATTTTATGAACCTCTGTGAGTTTTCAAGCACTGGGCGATTTTGCGAACTCCAGCAGCAACACCACGCAGTCTTGTTACACTGCATGCCATCAAATTACGTGCACAGCTTTACCTCGATGAACAATACGTCGCCAGTGTTCCAAAAACGCTCGTATTTCCTTTGGGAGGGTTTTCCCCTTCAACCTGTAAGAGAGAGCGAGAGAGATTGAACATGAATCCAGAGACTGCAATATACCTATTAACAACACAAAGGTTCAATATCAAGATACTTACCATATCTAGGCTCTTCCAAGTTATTCAGCAAAAAGGTGCACTTCATCTTGCTACAGCCTCATTACCAACTTGCCCCTGCATGACAGCAGGACGTAGAGCTCCATAACTAGAACTCACAGGTGAGAAGAAGGGGAAGGGGTATTCCGTTCACAGTAAAGAAGCACAACAAAGTGGGAAGGGGCATAGATCTTTGAGCCACATTTAGAATCATTCCTTGTTCCTTTTTCTCTCGTTAATACAGAGGGGTACCTTTCCAGCGCAGTAGTCCCAGCATCCACAGTACCTAGCCAACCTACGCTCCTGCAGAGAAAAGGTAAGCATTACACAAATCAGGACTCTCCCTACTAAATCTTGAGTTGTGCAGCTGCCAAACTCTGGAACCATCCTAGCACAGTGAGGCCTAAATCTTGCAGTGGAGCCAGGGGCTGTAGTAGCTGACTTCGGATCCCTTTGGAGGACAAAGAGAATCCTTGACTGAACCCTGGCTGTCCCGGCAGTGGGGCCCCATTCAGCCCTCTCCTGTCAGTATCAATATCCCAAACCATAGATTGCATAAACCCCATCGTTTTCAGCATTGCCATAGAGATTCCTCCATTGAAAAATCCCCTTTCTTGTTTGTCTGTGCATTTAAATCATTTTCCTGTTGAAAGATCTGCTATTTGCCTGTGCCATTGTAACCACTTTCCCACTGAAGAATCCTTTCTTTGCCTGTGCGTTTTGGTCATCTTCCCATTGAAGAATCCCCATTTGCCTATGTAGATCCTTAGTTTATCTTTCTCATTAAATCAATTAATTTCCCCATTTATTTCACGGGCTTGGGATAGTTGGAATTCAAAACCAACTATCTCTTCCTAGTGCATTGTGAGTTGTTATACGTTATAAAAGTGCGGCCCAAAAGTAGTAATCCCATTGTGAGCTGAAACATGAATGTGTCCCTGTGTTTAAATTGTGCCCTACAAAACGAATTTCCATTTGCAACTGTATTTCACCTTTGGTCTGTCCTTCTATTCCTAAACCGATTTTCCTTTTTTTGTGAGCTATTCTTTTACCCAGGGACTACAGGTTTTTTACCTGTCATTTTAATTGAAAACCAATGTTCCTATTGTGAGCTACCCCATTGCCCAGAACTGGCCTGTCCTCTGCAGCCTCAGTAAAAACAAGTTCCTTTTGCAGTTTCTTTTCCATTGAAAGTGTGCTGAACATCCTAAAAAACTTTTTTCCTATTCGGTTCCTCTTTCCCTATTGTGTTGTACAAACAAATTTCCATTTGCATTCCCTTTCCATTGCCCATGTGTTGCATATTCTAACCCTGATTTTCCTTGTGTGTGCTGGTTAGGATTCTCCAAAGCCCTGCCTGTCTCCTAAGTGTAAGCCGTACAAATCCCCTTCTATTCTGTCCCTAGCAGATGTGTTAAATCATTTCCGCATCTCTGCTGGATCGCCCTTCTTGTGTCTGTGGGCACCACCCCAAACCGATTTGTCCCTTGTGTTCCTACTCTCTGCCACTGCCTTCGATTCAAAGGAATCAAGTCCAATTGATATTTGGGGGTTGAGTGTCGCAGGGGGAGTGCTTAACCTTCATGTAATCATTTTCAGTTGAATTGTTTTTGTCTTGCTGTGTCATTAAAAAAGGAAGTAGTATCACAGTATATTTTAACCCGGTTGCTTTCTAGAAGTATTTGCATTTGGGTTGCCACAACATGGTTGGCTGTTGTGATTTGTTTATTCTGATTTTACCTTAAATAAGAAATGTATTAAATATTTATTGATAACATATCGGCCGGGTCCCTAGGACATTGTGACACGGGGTGCCGGTGGAGGTTGGGTGCGAGACGGGTTCGAGGCCTCCTTAAACAAAGAATCTCTATTGTAGAAATAAAAAGCGTTTGTATTGTACGCCTCAATCATTGTAAGGGAAGGAGATCCCTGACTTGCTTGTGCCATGTAATATATCGTGACATGACTTGACCATGATTGTGGACCAGGGCGGAGTGGGGCTGTTGATCCTATTAGATCTTTCTGCAGCGTTCCACACCATTGACTACTCTAGTCTGTGTCATTGACCTAGAGGAAATTGGGAGTGGTGGCTCAGTCCTTGAATGGTTCAAGTCCTTTCTTACTGACTGGACGCAGGAGCTGTCTCTCCCTCCTTTCTTTTCTGCACCCTCTCGTTTGACATGTAGAGTTCCCCAGGGGTCGGCTGTCTGCCCCCTGTTAATATCTATGTTCTCCCTTTGGCAAAATTGATCCACTCCCACGGGTGTCGTTTTTATCTTATACTGACAACACCTAACTTATTCTCAGAATAGACCGTGAACAGGGTGCGACGGCCTCACGGCTTAAGAACTGCCAGGTGAATATTGGCAGCTGGATGAACGCCAACTGGCTGAAATTCAATGCTGAGAAAACTGAGGTTATGGTTCTCGACCGTTCTCCAGCTGCCCAGGCCCTGCGGAATAATGATTTCTAGCCCTCTTCACTACGCATTCTGGTCCATGTGGTCAAAATTGCATAATCTCCCTCTGTTTCCCCTCAGGTCAAGGCGAGATGTAGCGCTGGCCACACTAATCTTAGGATGCTCTGGAAAATGTGCCTGTATATCCCATCTGAATTGTGCTGTCTGGTAGTCTCGGCGTCCATATTAGGGACCCTTGACTACTTCAACGCTACACTGCTTGCCCAGCCTAAGTTCCTTATCCAGCGCCTGCAAGTGCTACAGAACTCCGCTGCTCGCCTGGCCGTTGGCCTGCCGAAATGTATCCACGTCTCCCCGGTACTTCGGGGTCTTCACTGGCTGCCTGTCCGGGACAGAATTAAATTCAAGACCCTTGTTCCCCAGCTTATTATGGCTCTGGTGCACAGTATCTATGTGAGAAACGTATCAAACTTGCCCCTGCTGGAATCTTCACTCTGCTAATCATCTCCTTTTGCGGGTCCCCCTTTTTTCAAAAGTTTCTATTGGGGAAGCTCTATCCCACTGACCTTGCGAGCAATTAGTGAACATCTCCCCTTCTGGAAAGCACTTAAAACCTTTCTTTTCTAGCCGACTGTCCCCTGCTTCTGCCTCCCTGCTGACTTTTGGTTCGATAGCACCAAGATACCCTCGGGTCCTAGGTTCGCCCAATAAATAAATAAATAAATACATACATAAATATGGTCATTTCTGTTTAAGCAAGTGGACATATGCTCTGTTGATTGTATGTTGCGTGATATTTATAACCTTGTCTGGATTTGAAATCCTCTCTTTGATTGTGGTTTCATTGGTCTTGATGGAAAATAAGAGAATACTCAAAACATTAGAAGATCGACGGGCATAATGGAGCGATGGATCTCTTGATGACGGTGGAGAGATTCCAAGGAACCAGGTGAATTAGACATTCATGTGAACTTTTAATATGAAAAGAAATGTCTAAGAAAAATGGTTGTACCTACAGGAACCTTTCGTTTGTAATATTGGGAGGACTCACGGTCTGCTTTGGGCACAAGTGGAATTAAACCGTTTTTTTACAGTGGCACTGCTGGCATATATTGTTAGGACGAGCCTCATGACTTTCTTCGAGCGCAAGGCCAGGTCTTTCTCCTTCATTGACCACACATTGGGAGAGTGAGCCCCCCCCCCATTAGACACTGCCCTGCCAGTCTCCCTCCATTAGTTTCCCTGTGCCCGCTCTCTGTGCTCCTGGCCTCTTATCTCGCAGGCACGTGTGCTCCCCCCACCCATCCCCGCCCGCCTTACTTTCGCCACAGCCAGCAGTTTGGGGGGAAGGCACTGGAAGTAAAAAGGGGTGAGTGGGAGGTCAGGCCTGGCTACCATCCATCTCCTCAGATCAGGGAGCCCTCAGCGGACACGCTCCCATTTTATTAACTTGAAATATATCTTGTAGCTGCGTGTGGTCCCCGGGCTGCTGATTAATGGCCCCTCCCTGATGGACGGGGCCCAGGGGCCCTGCAACACAGAGCTCTCGGGGAAGACGCTGCGGAGTCAGCGAAAGAGGGGGTGATTTAGGGGGGAACCTGTAAAGCTGATCTCATCACTACATCAGCAGCCCCCCCCCCCTTCCCTTGAACTAGAAACCACACAGGGAGGCGAATAGCGGTAGAACAGCTGGTGGTGAGGACACATGTATGCCACAATGCCCATTCAGAGGGTGTTTCCCCGAGTCCTGCCTTTTTCTTTTCGCATTATGGCATTTGTAGCCCTCGGGTGATGTATAATGGTCAATGGAGGACTACAGGACACAGAATGCAAAGGGAAAATGAGAATTGGACAAACACCTTCCAAGCGGACGGGCCATGTTGGCATGCATGCACTCAGAGTATTGTAGCCCTTCAAATGAAGGGCAATACATGGTGTGGCTCTTTCAGTGGGCTTCAGACGTTTTCGCCATGCCCTGTGGTAAATGGGGGCATCCAGCAGCTCTGGGTAGTACTGCCAGCTAGTGCACTAGGCGCAGGGGACTGTGTTTACGAGGTTGCCATGCTAGCTGTACATCAAGCCTCGCCCACATACACTTTCCATGCCCCCTTGCTGGCTTCCCCCTTCCCCCGTTCTCTTCCCCTCTACTCCCTGGCACCTCTCTATATTTACTTTATCTTTGCCTCGGCTTTCTGGGACCCCTCTATATTTATTTTATCTTTCCCTCTGCTCCCTGGCACCCCTCTATATTTACTTTCTCTCTCTCTCTCTCTGCTCCCTGGCACCCCTCTATTTCCCTCGATCCCTAGTACCCTTCTATATTTACTTTCTCCCCCTCTAGCATCCCTCTATAGTTAGTTTCTCTTTCCCTCTGCTCCCTAGCACCCCTCTATATCTACTTTCTATTTTCCTCTGCTCCCCGGAACCTCTCTATATTTACTTTCTCTTTGCCTCTGCTCCCTGCCACCCCTCTACATGCACTTTATTTGTGCCTCTGCTCCCTGGCACCCCTTTTATTTACTTTCTCTTTCCCTCTGCTCCCTGGCACCCGTCTATATTTACTTTCTCTTTCCCTCTGCTCCATGGCACCCCTCGTTATTTACGTTCTCTTTCCCCTGCTCCCTGGCACCCCTTTATATTTACTTTCTCTTTCTCTCTGCTCCTTGGCACCCCTCTATATTTACTTTCGCTTTCCATCTGCTCCCTGGTACCCCTCTATATTTACTTTCCCTTTCCCTCTGCTCCCTGGAAGCCCTCTATATTTACTTTCTATTTCCCTCTGCTCCCTGGCACCCCTCTATATATACTTTCTTTTTCTCTCTGCTCCCTGGCACCCCTCTATATTTACTTTCTCTTTCTCTCTGCTCCATGGTACCCCCCTATATTTAGTTTCTCCTTTCTCTCTGCTCCCTGGCACCCCTCTATATTTACTTTCTCTTTCCCTCTGCTTCCTGGCACCCTTCTATATTTAGTTTCTCTTTCCCTCTGCTCCCTGGCACCCCTCTATATTTACTTTCTCCTTCCCTCTGCTTCCTGGCACCCCTCTATATTTACATTATCTCTATATTTACTTTCTCTTTCTCTCTGCTCCCTGGCACCCCTCTATATATACTCTATCTGTGCCTCTGCTCCCTGGCACTCTTTTATTTACTTTCTCTTTCCCTCTACTCCCTAGCACCGCTCTACATTTACTTTCTCTTCCCTCTGCTCCCTGGCACCCCTTGTTATTTAAGTTCTCTTTCCCTCTGCTCTCTGGCACCCCTCTATATTTACTTTATCTTTCTCTCTGCTCCCTGGCACCCCTCTATATTTACTTTCTCTTTCCATCCGCTCCTTAGCACCCCTCTATTTTTACTTTCTCTTTCCCTCTGCCCCCTAGCACCCCTCTATATATACTTTCTTTTTCTCTCTGCTCCCTGGCACCCCTCTTTATTTACTTTCTCTTTCTCTCTGCCTCCTGGCACCCCTCTATATATACTTTCTTTTTCTCTCTGCTCCCTGGCACCCCTCTATATTTACTTTCTCTTTCTCTCTGCTCCCTGGCACCCCCTATATTTAGTTTTTCCTTTCTCTCTGCTCCCTGGCACCCCTCTATATTTACTTTCTCTTTCCCCCTGCTTCCTGGCACCCCTCTATATTTACTTTATCTCTCCCTCTGCTCCCTGGCACCCCCTATATTTACTTTCTCTTTCCCTCTGCTTCCTGGCACCCCTCTATATTTACATTCTCTCTATATTTACTTTCTCTTTCTCTCTGCTCCCTGGCACCCCTCTATATATACTTTATCTGTGCCTCTGCTCCCTGGCACCCCTTTTATTTACTTTCTCTTTCCCTCTGCTCCCTAGCACTGCTCTATATTTACCTTCTCTTCCCTCTGCTCCATGGCACCCCTCGTTATTTATGTTCTCTTTCCCTCTGCTCTATGGCACCCCTATATATTTACTTCCTGTTTGCCTCTGCTCCCTGGCACTCCTCTATGTTTACATTCTATTTCCCTCTGCTCCCTGGCACCCCTCTATATTTACTTTCTCTTTCTCTCTGCTCCCTGGCACCCCTCTATTTCCCTCTGCTCCCTAGAACCCTTCTATATTTACTTTCTCCCCCTCTAGCATCCCTCTATAGTTAGTTTCTCTTTTCCTCTGCTCCCTAGCACCCCTTTATATCTACTTTCTATTCTCCTCTGCTCCCTGGCACCTCTCTATATTTACTTTCTCTTTGCCTCTGCTCCCTGGCACCCCTGTATATGCACTTTATCTTTTCCTCTGCTCCCTGGCACCCGTCTATATTTACTTTCTCTTTCCCTGTGCTCCATGGCACCCCTCGTTATTTACGTTCTCTTTCCCCCTGCTCCCTGGCACCCCTTTATATTTACTTTCTCTTTCCCTCTGCTCCCTGGCACCCCTCTATATTTACTTTCTATTTCCCTCTGCTCCCTGGCACCCCTCTATATTTACTTTCCCTTTCCCGCGCTCCATGGCACCCCTCTATATTTAATGTCTCCTTGTCTCTTCTCCCTGTCACCCCTCTATATTTACTTTCTCTTTCCCTCTGCTCCTTGGCACTCCTCTATATTTACTTTCTCTTTCCCTCTGCTCCCCGTCACCCCTCTATATGTACTTTCTCTTTGTCTCTGCTCCCTGGCATCCCTCTATATTTACTTTCTCTTTGCCTCTGCTCCCTGACACCCCTCTACATTTACTTTCTATTTCCCTCTGCTCCCTAGTACCCTTCTATATTTACTTTCTCCCCCACTAGCACCCCTCTATATTTAGTTTCTCGTTCGCTCTGCTCCCTGGAACCTCTCTATATTTACTTTCTCCTTCCCTCTGCTAACTGGCACCACTCTATATTTACTTTCTCTTTCCCTCTGCTCCCTAGCTCCCCTCTATATTTACTTTCTCTTCCCCTCTGCTCCGTGGCACCCATCTATATTAACTTTCTCTTTTTCTCTGCACCCTGTCACCCTCTATAGTTACTTTCACTTTCCCTCTGCTCCCTCTCACGCTTCTATATTTACTTTCACTTTCCATATGCTCCCTAGCACCTCCTCTATATTTACTGCCTTGTTCCTTCTGCAACATGGCAACCCTCTATATTTACTTTCTCTTGCCCTCAGCTCCCTGGCGCCCCTCTATATTTACTTTCTCATTCCCTCTGCTCCCTGGCACCCCTCTATATTTACTTCTCTTAAATTCTGCTCTCAGGCACCCCTCTATATTTACTTTCTCTTTCCCTTTGCTCCCTGGCACCCCTCTAAATTTACATTTTCTTTCCCTCTGCTCCCTGGCACACCTCTATATTTACTTTCTCCTTCCCTCTGCTCCCTTGCACCACTCTATATTTACGCTCTCTTACCCTCTGCTTCCTGGCACCACTCTATATTTACTTTCTCTGTCCCTCTATTCCCTACCACCCCTCTATATTTACTTTCTCTTTCCTCTGCTCACTGGCACCTATCTATATTTACTTGCTCTTTCTCTCTGCTCCCTGGCACCCCTCTATATGTACTTTCTCCTTCCCTCTGCTCCCTGGCACCACTCTATATTTACTTTCTCTTTCCCTCTGCTCCCTAGCACCCCTCTATATATACTTTCTTTTTCTCTCTGCTCCCTGGCACCCCTCTATATTTACTTTCTCTTTCCCTCTGCTCCCTGGCACCCCTCTATATTTACTTTCTCTTTCTCTCTTCTCCCTTGCACCACTCTATATTTACACTCTCTTACCCTCTGCTTCCTGGCACCACTCTATATTTACTTTCTCTTTCCCTCTACTTCCTACCACCCCTCTATATTTACTTTCTCTTGCCCTCAGCTCCCTGGCGCCCCTCTATATTTACTTTCTCATTCCCTCTGCTCCCTGGCACCCCTCTATATTTACTTCTCTTAAATTCTGCTCTCAGGCACCCCTCTATATTTACTTTCTCTTTCCCTTTGCTCCCTGGCACCCCTCTAAATTTACATTTTCTTTCCCTCTGCTCCCTGGCACACCTCTATATTTACTTTCTCCTTCCCTCTGCTCCCTTGCACCACTCTATATTTACGCTCTCTTACCCTCTGCTTCCTGGCACCACTCTATATTTACTTTCTCTGTCCCTCTATTCCCTACCACCCCTCTATATTTACTTTCTCTTTCCTCTGCTCACTGGCACCTATCTATATTTACTTGCTCTTTCTCTCTGCTCCCTGGCACCCCTCTATATGTACTTTCTCCTTCCCTCTGCTCCCTGGCACCACTCTATATTTACTTTCTCTTTCCCTCTGCTCCCTAGCACCCCTCTATATATACTTTCTTTTTCTCTCTGCTCCCTGGCACCCCTCTATATTTACTTTCTCTTTCCCTCTGCTCCCTGGCACCCCTCTATATTTACTTTCTCTTTCTCTCTTCTCCCTTGCACCACTCTATATTTACACTCTCTTACCCTCTGCTTCCTGGCACCACTCTATATTTACTTTCTCTTTCCCTCTACTTCCTACCACCCCTCTATATTTACTTTCTCTTTCCTCTGCTCACTGGCACCCATCTATATTTACTTGCTCTTTCTCTCTGCTCCCTGGCACCCCTCTATATTTACTTTCTCCTTCCATCTGCTCCCTGGCACCCCTCTATATTTACTTTCTCTTTCCCTCTGCTCGCTGACAGCCCTCTATATTTTCTTTCTCTTTCCCTTTGCTCCCTAGCACCACCCTATATTTAGTTTCTCCTTTCTCTCTGCTCCCTGGCACCCCTCTATATTTACTTTCTCTTTCCCTCTGCTCCCTGGCACCCCTCTATATTTACTTTCTCTTTGTCTCTGCTCCCTGGCACCCCTCTATATTTACTTTCCCTTTCCCTCTGCTCCATGGCACACCTCTATATGTAATTTCTCTTTGTCTCTGCTCCCTGGCACCCCTTTATATTTACTTTCTTTTTCCCTCTGCTCCTTGGCACTCCTCTATATTTACTTTCTCTTTCCCTCTGCTCCACGTCACCCCTCTATATGTACTTTCTCTTTGTCTCTGCTCCCTGGCATCCCTCTATATTTACTTTCTCTTTGCCTCTGCTCCCTGACACCCCTCTATATTTACTTTCTATTTCCCTCTGCTCCCTAGTACCCTTCTATATTTACTTTCTCCCCCACTAGCACCCCTCTATATTTAGTTTCTCTTTCGCTCTGCTCCCTGGAACCTCTCTATATTTACTTTCTCCTTCCCTCTGCTAACTGGCACAACTCTATATTTACTTTCTCTTTCCCTCTGCTCCCAGGCACCCCTCTATATTTACTTTCTCTTCCCCTCTGCTCCGTGGCACCCATCTATATTAACTTTCTCTTTCTCTCTGCACCCTGTCACCCTCTATAGTTACTTTCACTTTCCCTCTGCTCCCTCTCACGCTTCTATATTTACTTTCTCTTTCCATCTGCTCCCTAGCACCTCCTCTATATTTACTGCCTCGTTCCTTCTGCAACATGGCAACCCTCTATATTTACTTTCTCTTGCCCTCAGCTCCCTGGCGCCCCTCTATATTTACTTTCTCATTCCCTCTGCTCCCTGGCACCCCTCTATATTTACTTGTCTTAACTTCTGCTCCCAGGCACCCCTCTATATTTACTTTCTCTTTCCCTTTGCTCCCTGGCACCCCTCTAAATTTACATTTTCTTTCCCTCTGCTCCCTGGCACCCATTTATATTTAATTTCTCTTTCCCTCTTCTCTCTGACACCCCTCTATATTTACTCTCTCTTTCGCTGTGCTCCCTGGCATCCCTCTATATTTACTTTCTCTTTCTCTCTGCTCCCAGGTACCCCTCTATATTTACTTTCTCTTTCCCTCTGCTCCCTGGAACTCCTCTATATTTACTTTCTCTTTGCTACTGCTCCCTAGCACGCCTCTATATTTACTTTCTCCCTCCCTCTTCTCTCTGGAACAATTCTATATTTGCGTTCTATTTCCCTCTCCTCACTGGGACCCCTCTATATTTACTTTCTCTTTCCATCTGCTCCCCCTCACCCCTCTAGATCTACATTGTCTTTCCCTCTGCTCCCTGGCACCCCTCTGTATTTGCTTTCTCTTTGCCTCTCCTCCCTGGCACTCCTCTATATTTACTTTCTCTTTCCCTCTGCTCCCCGTCAGCTCTATATTTACTTTCCCTTTCCCTCTGCTCCCTGGCACGCTTCTATATTTACTTTCTCTTTTCATCTGCTCCCTAGCACCTCCTCTATATTTACTTTCTCGTTCCCTCTGCTCCCTGGCACCCCTCTATATTTACTTTCCCTTTCCCTCTGCTTCTTGGCACGCTCTATATTTAATTTCTCTTTGCCTCTGCTCCCTGGCACCCCTCTATATTTAGTTTCTCTTTCTCTCTGCTCCCTGGCACCCCTCTATATTTACTTTCTCTTTATCTCTGCTCCCTGGCACCTCTCTATATTTACTTTCTCTTTGCCTCAGCTTCCTGGCAGACCTCTATATTTACTTTCTCGTTCCCTCTGCTCCTTGGCACCCCTCTATATTTACTCTCTCTTTCTCTCTGCTCCCTGGCACCCCTCTATATTTACTTTCTCTTTCTCTCTGCTCCCTGGTACCCGTCTATATTTACTTTCCCTTTCCCTCTGCTCCCTGGCACGCCTCTATATTTACTTTCTCTTTGCCACTGCTCCCTAGCACACCTCTATATTTACTTTCTCCTTCCCTCTGCTTCCTGGCACCCCTCTATATTTACATTCTCTATATATTTACTTTCTCTTTCTCTCTGCTCCCTGGCACCCCTCTATATATACTTTATCTCTGCCTCTGCTCCTTGGCACTCCTTTTATTTACTTTCTCTTTCCCTCTGCTCCCTAGCACCGCTCTATATTTACTTTCTCTTCCCTCTGCTCCATGGCACCCCTCTATATTTACTTTATCTTTCCATCCGCTCCTTATCACCCCTCTATATTTACTTTCTCCTTCCCTCTGCTCCCTGGCACCCCTCTATATTTACTTTCTCTTTCCCTCTGCTCCCTGACAGCCCTCTATATTTACTTTCTCTTTCCCTTTGCTCACTAGCACCGCCCTAAATTTAGTTTCTCCTTTCTCTCTGCTCCCTGGCACCCCTCTATATTTACTTTCTCTTTCCCTCTGCTCCCTGGCACCCCTCTATATTTACTTTCTCTTTGTCTCTGCTCCCTGGCACCCCTCTATATTTACTTTCTCCTTCTCTCTGCTCCCTGGCACCCCTCTATATTTACTTTCTCTTTCCCTCTGCTCCCTGACAGCCCTCTATATTTTCTTTCTCTTTCCCTTTGGTCCCTAGCACCGCCCTATATTTAGTTTCTCCTTTCTCTCTGCTCCCTGGCACCCCTCTATATTTACTTTCTCTTTCCCTCTGCTCCCTGGCACCCCTCTATATTTACTTTCTCTTTGTCTCTGCTCCCTGGCACCCCTCTATATTTACTTTCCCTTTCCCTCTGCTCCATGGCACACCTCTATATGTAATTTCTCTTTGTCTCTGCTCCCTGGCACCCCTTTATATTTACTTTCTCTTTCCCTCTGCTCCTTGGCACTCCTCTATATTTACTTTCTCTTTCCCTCTGCTCCACGTCACCCCTCTATATGTACTTTCTCTTTGTCTCTGCTCCCTGGCATCCCTCTATATTTACTTTCTCTTTGCCTCTGCTCCCTGACACCCCTCTATATTTACTTTCTATTTCCCTCTGCTCCCTAGTACCCTTCTATATTTACTTTCTCCCCCACTAGCACCCCTCTATATTTAGTTTCTCTTTCGCTCTGCTCCCTGGAACCTCTCTATATTTACTTTCTCCTTCCCTCTGCTAACTGGCACAACTCTATATTTACTTTCTCTTTCCCTCTGCTCCCAGGCACCCCTCTATATTTACTTTCTCTTCCCCTCTGCTCCGTGGCACCCATCTATATTAACTTTCTCTTTCTCTCTGCACCCTGTCACCCTCTATAGTTACTTTCACTTTCCCTCTGCTCCCTCTCATGCTTCTATATTTACTTTCTCTTTCCATCTGCTCCCTAGCACCTCCTCTATATTTACTGCCTCGTTCCTTCTGCAACATGGCAACCCTCTATATTTACTTTCTCTTGCCCTCAGCTCCCTGGCGCCCCTCTATATTTACTTTCTCATTCCCTCTGCTCCCTGGCACCCCTCTATATTTACTTGTCTTAACTTCTGCTCCCAGGCACCCCTCTATATTTACTTTCTCTTTCCCTTTGCTCCCTGGCACCCCTCTAAATTTACATTTTCTTTCCCTCTGCTCCCTGGCACCCATTTATATTTAATTTCTCTTTCCCTCTTCTCTCTGACACCCCTCTATATTTACTCTCTCTTTCGCTCTGCTCCCTGGCATCCCTCTATATTTACTTTCTCTTTCTCTCTGCTCCCAGGTACCCCTCTATATTTACTTTCTCTTTCCCTCTGCTCCCTGGAACTCCTCTATATTTACTTTCTCTTTGCTACTGCTCCCTAGCACGCCTCTATATTTACTTTCTCCCTCCCTCTTCTCTCTGGAACACTTCTATATTTGCGTTCTATTTCCCTCTCCTCACTGGGACCCCTCTATATTTACTTTCTCTTTCCATCTGCTCCCCCTCACCCCTCTAGATCTACATTGTCTTTCCCTCTGCTCCCTGGCACCCCTCTGTATTTGCTTTCTCTTTGCCTCTCCTCCCTGGCACTCCTCTATATTTACTTTCTCTTTCCCTCTGCTCCCCGTCAGCTCTATATTTACTTTCTCTTTCCCTCTGCTCCCTGGCACGCTTCTATATTTACTTTCTCTTTTCATCTGCTCCCTAGCACCTCCTCTATATTTACTTTCTCGTTCCCTCTGCTCCCTGGCACCCCTCTATATTTACTTTCCCTTTCCCTCTGCTTCTTGCCACGCTCTATATTTAATTTCTCTTTGCCTCTGCTCCCTGGCACCCCTCTATATTTAGTTTCTCTTTCTCTCTGCTCCCTGGCACCCCTCTATATTTACTTTCTCTTTATCTCTGCTCCCTGGCACCTCTCTATATTTACTTTCTCTTTGCCTCAGCTTCCTGGCAGACCTCTATATTTACTTTCTCGTTCCCTCTGCTCCTTGGCACCCCTCTATATTTACTCTCTCTTTCTCTCTGCTCCCTGGCACCCCTCTATATTTACTTTCTCTTTCTCTCTGCTCCCTGGTACCCGTCTATATTTACTTTCCCTTTCCCTCTGCTCCCTGGCATGCCTCTATATTTACTTTCTCTTTGCCACTGCTCCCTAGCACACCTCTATATTTACTTTCTCCTTCCCTCTGCTTCCTGGCACCCCTCTATATTTACATTCTCTATATATTTACTTTCTCTTTCTCTCTGCTCCCTGGCACCCCTCTATATATACTTTATCTGTGCCTCTGCTCCTTGGCACTCCTTTTATTTACTTTCTCTTTCCCTCTGCTCCCTAGCACCGCTCTATATTTACTTTCTCTTCCCTCTGCTCCATGGCACCCCTCTATATTTACTTTATCTTTCCATCCGCTCCTTATCACCCCTCTATATTTACTTTCTCCTTCCCTCTGCTCCCTGGCACCCCTCTATATTTACTTTCTCTTTCCCTCTGCTCCCTGACAGCCCTCTATATTTACTTTCTCTTTCCCTTTGCTCCCTAGCACCGCCCTATATTTAGTTTCTCCTTTCTCTCTGCTCCCTGGCACCCCTCTATATTTACTTTCTCTTTCCCTCTGCTCCCTGGCACCCCTCTATATTTACTTTCTATTTCCCTCTGCTCCCTGGCACCCCTCTATATTTACTTTCCCTTTCCCTCGCTTCATGGCACCCCTCTATATTTAATGTCTCCTTGTCTCTTCTCCCTGTCACCCCTCTATATTTACTTTCTCTTTCCCTCTGCTCCTTGGCACTCCTCTATATTTACTTTCTCTTTCGCACTGCTCCCCGTCACCCCTCTATATGTACTTTCTCTTTGTCTCTGCTCCCTGGCATCCCTCTATATTTACTTTCTCTTTGCCTCTGCTCCCTGACACCCCTCTATATTTACTTTCTATTTCCCTCTGCTCCCTAGCACCCTTCTATATTTACTTTCTCCCCCACTAGCACCCCTCTATATTTAGTTTCTCTTTCGCTCTGCTCCCTGGAACCTCTCTATATTTACTTTCTCCTTCCCTCTGCTAACTGGCACCACTCTATATTTACTTTCTCTTTCCCTCTGCTCCCTAGCACCCCTCTATATTTACTTTCTCTTCCCCTCTGCTCCGTGGCACCCATCTATATTAACTTTCTCTTTCTCTCTGCACCCTGTCACCCTCTATATTTACTTTCACTTTCCCTCTGCTCCCTCTCACGCTTCTATATTTACTTTCTCTTTCCATCTGCTCCCAAGCACCTCCTCTATGGGCCTCATCACGACCCTGGCGGTAAGGGGTTAACGCCAGCGTTAGCTGCGCCGACCCCTTACCGCCAATTACGAGGTCCCTTAGCGCCATGGCGCTTTTAACACCTGCTTTTAGCAGGTGTTAAAATCCATGGCGCTAAGGGACCATGGAGTTAATTACGCCACCGTAATTTACGGTGGCGTAATTAACGCCTTCCCCACTCCCATTATGCCCTATGGGGCAAAAATGGGAATGGGGAAGGGTAAATGGGGATTGGGGACTTACCGCCCCGCCAAGGTCGGAATGGGGCGGTAAGTCCGCCAACCACCATGGCGTAAACGTAGTTTACGCCATGGTGGTAAAGTCACGGCCCAGGCGGTAACTTACCGCCTGGGTCGTGATGAGGCCCTATATATACTGCCTCGTTCCTTCAGCAACATGGCAACCCTCTATATTTACTTTCTCTTTCCCTCAGCTCCCTGGCGCCCCTCTATATATACTTTCTTTTTCTCCCTGCTCCCTGGCAACTCTCTATATTTACTTTCTCTTTCCCTCTGCTCCCTGGCACCCCTCTATATTTACTTTCTCTTTCTCTCTTCTCCCTTGCACCAATCTATATTTACACTCTCTTACCCTCTGCTTCCTGGCACCACTCTATATTTACTTTCTCTTTCCCTCTACTCCCTACCACCCCTCTATATTTACTTTCTCTTTCTTCTGCTCACTGGCACCCATCTATATTTACTTGCTCTTTCTCTCTGCTCCCTGGCACCCCTCTATATTTACTTTCTCCTTCCCTCTGCTCCCTGGCACCCCTCTATATTTACTTTCTCTTTCCCTCTGCTCCCTGACAGCCCTCTATATTTTCTTTCTCTTTTCCTTTGCTCCCTAGCACCGCCCTATATTTAGTATCTCCTTTCTCTCTGCTCCCTGGCACCCCTCTATATTTACTTTCTCTTTCCCTCTGCTCCCTGGCACCCCTCTATATTTACTTTCTCTTTGTCTCTGCTCCCTGGCACCCCTCTATATTTACTTTCCCTTTCCCTCTGCTCCATGGCACACCTCTATATTTAATTTCTCTTTGTCTCTTCTCCCTGGCACCCCTTTATATTTACTTTCTCTTTCCCTCTGCTCCTTGGCACTCCTCTATATTGATTTTCTCTTTGCCTCTGCTCCCTGACACCCCTCTATATTTACTTTCTATTTCCCTCTGCTCCCTAGTACCCTTCTATATTTACTTTCTCCCCCACTAGCACCCCTCTATATTTAGTTTCTCTTTCGCTCTGCTCCCTGGAACCTCTCTATATTTACTTTCTCCTTCCCTCTGCTAACTGGCACAACTCTATATTTACTTTCTCTTTCCCTCTGCTCCCAGGCACCCCTCTATATTTACTTTCTCTTCCCCTCTGCTCCGTGGCACCCATCTATATTAACTTTCTCTTTCTCTCTGCACCCTGTCACCCTCTATAGTTACTTCACTTTCCCTCTGCTCCCTCTCACGCTTCTATATTTACTTTCTCTTTCCATCTGCTCCCTAGCACCTCCTCTATATTTACTGCCTTGTTCCTTCTGCAACATGGCAACCCTCTATATTTACTTTCTCATTCCCTCTGCTCCCTGGCACCCCTCTATATTTACTTCTCTTAACTTCTGCTCCCAGGCACCCCTCTATATTTACTTTCTCTTTCCCTTTGCTCCCTGGCACCCCTCTAAATTTACATTTTCTTTCCCTCTGCTCCCTGGCACCCCTCTATATTTACTTTCTCCTTCCCTCTGCTCCCTTGCACCACTCTATATTTACGCTCTCTTACCCTCTGCTTCCTGGCACCACTCTATATTTACTTTCTCTTTCCCTCTATTCCCTACCACCCCTCTATATTTACTTTCTCTTTCCTCTACTCACTGGCACCTATCTATATTTACTTGCTCTTTCTCTCTGCTCCCTGGCACCCCTCTATATGTACTTTCTCCTTCCCTCTGCTCCCTGGCACCCCTCTATATTTACTTTCTCTTTCCCTCTGCTCCCTAGCACCCCTCTATATATACTTTCTTTTTCTCTCTGCTCCCTGGCACCCCTCTATATTTACTTTCTCTTTCCCTCTGCTCCCTGGCACCCCTCTATATTTACTTTCTCTTTCTCTCTTCTCCCTTGCACCACTCTATATTTACACTCTCTTACCCTCTGCTTCCTGGCACCACTCTATATTTACTTTCTCTTTCCCTCTACTCCCTACCACCCCTCTATATTTACTTTCCCTTTCCTCTGCTCACTGGCGCCCATCTATATTTACTTTCTCCTTCCCTCTGCTCCCTGGCACCCCTCTATATTTACTTTCTCTTTCCCTCTGCTCCCTGGCACCCCTCTATATTTACTTTCTCTTTGTCTCTGCTCCCTGGCACCCCTCTATATTTACTTTCCCTTTCCCTCTGCTCCATGGCACCCCTCTATATTTAATTTCTCTTTGCCTCTGCTCCCTGGCACCCCTTTATATTTACTTTCTCTTTCCCTCTGCTCCTTGGCACTCCTCTATATTTACTTTCACTTTCCCTCTGCTCCCCGTCACCCCTCTATATGTACTTTCTCTTTGTCTCTGCTCCCTGGCATCCCTCTATATTTACTTTCTCTTTGCCTCTGCTCCCTGACACCCCTCTATATTTACTTTCTATTTCCCTCTGCTCCCTAGTACCCTTCTATATTTACTTTCTCCCCCACTAGCACCCCTCTATATTTAGTTCTCTTTCCCTCTGCTCCGTGGCACCCATCTATATGAACTTTCTCTTTCTCTCTGCACCCTGTCACCCTCTATAGTTACTTTCACTTTCCCTCTGCTCCCTCTCACGCTTCTATATTTACTTTCTCTTTCCATCTGCTCCCTAGCACCTCCTCTATATTTACTGCCTCGTTCCTTCTGCAACATGGCAACCCTCTATATTTACTTTCTCTTGCCCTCAGCTCCCTGGCGCCCCTCTATATTTACTTTCTCATTCCCTTTGCTCCCTGGCACCCCTCTATATTTACTTGTCTTAACTTCTGCTCCCAGGCACCCCTCTATATTTACTTTCTCTTTCCCTTTGCTCCCTGGCACCCCTCTAAATTTACATTTTCTTTCCCTCTGCTCCCTGGCACCCACTTATATTTAACTTCTCTTTCCCTCTTCTCTCTGACACCCCTCTATATTTACTCTCTCTTTCGCTCTGCTCCCTGGCATCCCTCTATATTTACTTTCTCTTTCTCTCTGCTCCCAGGTACCCCTCTATATTTACTTTCTCTTTCCCTCTGCTCCCTGGAACTACTCTATATTTACTTTCTCCTTCCCTCTGCTCCCTGGCACCCCTCTATATCTACTTTCTCTTTCCCTCTGCTCCCTGACAGCCCTCTATATTTACTTTCTCTTTCCCTTTGCTCCCTAGCACCGCCCTATATTTAGTTTCTCCTTTCTCTCTGCTCCCTGGCACCCCTCTATATTTACTTTCTCTTTCCCTCTGCTCCCTGGCACCCCTCTATATTTACTTTCTATTTCCCTCTGCTCCCTGGCACCCCTCTATATTTACTTTCCCTTTCCCTCGCTCCATGACACCCCTCTATATTTACTTTCCCTTTCCCTTGCTCCATGGCACCCCTCTATATTTAATGTCTCCTTGTCTCTTCTCACTGTCACCCCTCTATATTTCCTTTCTCTTTCCCTCTGCTCCTTGGCACTCCTCTATATTTACTTTCTCTTTCCCTCTGCTCCCCGTCACCCCTCTATATGTACTTTCTCTTTGTCTCTGCTCCCTGGCATCCCTCTATATTTACTTTCTCTTTGCCTCTGCTCCCTGACACCCCTCTATATTTACTTTCTATTGCCCTCTGCTCCCTAGTACCCTTCTATATTTACTTTCTCCCCCACTAGCACCCCTCTATATTTAGTTTCTCTTTCGCTCTGCTCCCTGGAACCTCTCTATATTTACTTTCTCCTTCCCTCTGCTACCTCGCACCACTCTATATTTACTTTCTCTTTCCCTCTGCTCCCTAGCACCCCTCTATATTTACTTTCTCTTCCCCTCTGCTCCGTGGCACCCATCTATATTAACTTTCTCTTTCTCTCTGCACCCTGTCACCCTCTATATTTACTTTCATTTTCCCTCTGCTCACTCTCACGCTTCTATATTTACTTTCTCTTTCCATCTGCTCCCTAGCACCTCCTCTATATATACTGCCTCGTTCCTTCTGCAACATGGCAACCCTCTATATTTACTTGCTCTTGCCCTCAGCTCCCTGGCGCCCCTCTATATTTACTTTCTCATTCCCTCTGCTCCCTGGCACCCCTCTATATTTACTTCTCTTAACTTCTGCTCCCAGGCACCCCTCTATATTTACTTTCTCTTTCCCTTTGCTCCCTGGCACCCCTCTAAATTTACATTTTATTTCCCTCTGCTCCCTGGCACCCCACTATATTTACTTTCTCCGTCCCTCTGCTCCCTTGCACCACTCTATATTTACGCTCTCTTACCCTCTGCTTCCTGGCACCACTCTATATTTACTTTCTCTTTCCCTCTACTCCCTACCACCCCTCTATATTTACTTTCTCTTTCCTCTGCTCACTGGCACCTATCTATATTTACTTGCTCTTTCTCTCTGCTCCCTGGCACCCCTCCCTATGTACTTTCTTCTTCCCTCTGCTCCCTGGCACCCCTCTATATTTACTTTCTCTTTCCCTCTGCTCCCTAGCACCCCTCTGTATATACTTTCTTTTTCTCTCTGCTCCCTGGCACCCCTCTATATTTACTTTCTCTTTCCCTCTGCTCCCTGGCACTCCTCTGTATTTACTTTCTCTTTCTCTCTTCTCCCTTGCACCACTCTATACTTACGCTCTCTTACCCTCTGCTTCCTGGCACCACTCTATATTTACTTTCTCTTTCCCTCTACTCCCTACCACCACTCTATATTTACTTTCTCTTTCCTCTGCTCACTGGCACCCATCTATATTTACTTGCTCTTTCTCTCTGCTCCCTGGCACCCCTCTATATTTACTTTCTCCGTCCCTCTGCTCCATGGCACCCCTCGTTATTTACATTATCTTTCCTTCTGCTCTCTGGCACCCCTCTATATTTACTTTATCTTTCCATCCGCTCCTTATCACCCCTCCATATTTACTTTCTCTTTCCCTCTGCTCCCTAGCACCCCTCTATATATACTTTCTTTTTCTCTCTGCTCCCTGGCACCCCTCTATATTTACTTTCTCTTTCCCTCTGCTCCCTGGCACCCCTCTATATTTACTTTCTCCTTCCCTCTGCTCCCTTGCACCACTCTATATGTACGCTCTCTTACCCTCTGCTTCCAGGCACCACTCTATATTTACTTTCTCTTTCCCTCTACTCCCTACCACCCCTCTATATTTACTTTCTCTTTCCTCTGCTCACTGGCACCCATCTATATTTACTTGCTCTTTCTCTCTGCTCCCTGGAACTCATCTATATTTACTTTCTCTTTGCTACTGCTCCCTAGCACGCCTCTATATTTACTTTCTCCCTCCCTCTTCTCCCTGGAACCCCTCTATATTTGCGTTCTCTTTCCCTCTGCTCACTGGGACCCCTCTATATTTACTTTCTCTTTCCATCTGGTCCCTCTCACCCCTCTATATTTACTTTCTCTTTCCCTCTGCTCCCTCTCACCCCTCTAGATCTATATTGTCTTTCCCTTTGCTCCCTGGCACCCCTCTGTATTTGCTTTCTCTTTGCCTCTCCTCCCTTGCACTCCTCTATATTTACTTTCTGTTTCCCTCTGCTCCCCGTCAGCTCTATATTTACTTTCTCTTTCCCTCTGCTCCCTGGCACGCTTCTATATTTACTTTCTCTTTTCATCTGCTCCCTAGCACCTCCTCTATATTTACTTTCTCGTTCCCTCTGCTCCCTGGCACCCCTCTATATTTAGTTTCCCTTTCCCTCTGCTTCTTGGCACGCTCTATATTTAATTTCTCTTTGCCTCTGCTCCCTGGCACCCCTCTATATTTAGTTTCTCTTTCTCACTGCTCCCTGGCACCCCTCAATATTTACTTTCTCTTTATCTCTGCTCCCTGGCACCCCTCTATATTTACTTTCTCTTTGCCTCAGCTTCCTGGCATACCTCTATATTTACTCTCTCTTTCTCTCTGCTCCCTGGCACCCCTCTATATTTACTTTCTCTTTCTCTCTGCTCCCTGGTACCCGTCTATATTTACTTTCCCTTTCCCTCTGCTCCCTGGCACGCCTCTATATTCACTTTCTCTTTGCCACTGCTCCCTAGCACACCTCTATATTTACTTTCTCCTTCCCTCTGCTTCCTGGCACCCCTCTATATTTACATTCTCTATATATTTACTTTCTCTTTCTCTCTGCTCCCTGGCACCCCTCTATATATACTTTATCTGTGCCTCTGCTCCCTGGCACTCCTTTTATTTGCTTTCTCTTTCCCTCTGCTCCCTGACAGCCCTCTATATTTACTTTCTCTTCCCTCTGCTCCATGGCACCCCTCGTTATTTACGTTATCTTTCCTTCTGCTCTCTGGCACCCCTCTATATTTACTTTATCTTTCCATCCGCTCCTTATCACCCCTCTATATTTACTTTCTCTTTCCCTCTGCTCCCTAGCACCCCTCTATATATACTTTCTTTTTCTCTCTGCTCCCCGGCACCCCTCTATATTTACTTTCTCTTTCCCTCGGCTCCCTGGCACCCCTCTATATTTACTTTCTCCTTCCCTCTGCTACCTTGCACCACTCTATATTTATGCTCTCTTACCCTCTGCTTCCTGGCACCACTCTATATTTACTTTCTCTTTCCCCTCTACTCCCTACCACCCCTCTATATTTACTTTCTCTTTCATCTGCTCACTGGCACCCATCTATATTTACTTGCTCTTTCTCTCTGCTCCCTGGCACCCCTCTATATGTACTTTCTCCTTCCCTCTGCTCCCTGGCACCCCTCTATATTTACTTTCTCTTTCCCTCTGCTCCCTGACAGCCCTCTATATTTACTTTCTCTTTCCCTTTGCTCCCTAGCACCGCCCTATATTTAGTTTCTCCTTTCTCTCTGCTCCCTGGCACCCCTCTATATGTACTTTCTCTTTCCCTCTGCTCCCTGGCACCCCTCTATATTTACTTTCTATTTCCCTCTGCTCCCTGGCACCCCTCTATATTTACTTTCCCTTTCCCTTGCTCCATGGCACCCCTCTATATTTAATGTCTCCTTGTCTCTTCTCCCTGTCACCCCTCTATATTTACTTTCTCTTTCCCTCTGCTCCTTGGCACTCCTCTATATTTACTTTCTCTTTCCCTCTGCTCCCCGTCACCCCTCTATATGTACGTTCTCTTTGTCTCTGCTCCCTGGCATCCCTCTATATTTACTTTCTCTTTGCCTCTGCTCCCTGACACCCCTCTATATTTCCTTTCTATTTCCCTCTGCTCCCTAGTACCCTTCTATATTTACTTTCTCCCCCACTAGCACCCCTCTATATTTAGTTTCTCTTTCGCTCTGCTCCCTGGAACCTCTCTATATTTACTTTCTCCTTCCCTCTGCTACCTCGCACCACCCTATATTTACTTTCTCTTTCCCTCTGCTCCCTAGCACCCCTATATATTTACTTTCTCTTCCCCTCTGCTCCGTGGCACCCATCTATATTAACTTTCTCTTTCTCTCTGCACCCTGTCACCCTCTATATTTACTTTCATTTTCCCTCTGCTCACTCTCCCGCTTCTATATTTACTTTCTCTTCCCATCTGCTCCCTAGCACCTCCTCTATATATACTGCCTCGTTCCTTCTGCAACATGGCAACCCTCTATATTTACTTGCTCTTGCCCTCAGCTCCCTGGCGCCCCTCTATATTTACTTTCTCATTCCCTCTGCTCCCTGGCACCCCTCTATATTTACTTCTCTTAACTTCTGCTCCCAGGCACCCCTCTATATTTACTTTCTCTTTCCCTTTGCTCCCTGGCACCCCTCTAAATTTACATTTTATTTCCCTCTGCTCCCTGGCTCCCCACTATATTTACTTTCTCCTTCCCTCTGCTCCCTTGCACCACTCTATATTTACGCTCTCTTACCCTCTACTTCCTGGCACCACTCTATATTTACTTTCTCTTTCGCTATACTCCCTACCACCCCTCTATATTTACTTTCTCTTTCCTCTGCTCACTGGCACCTATCTATATTTACTTGCTCTTTCTCTCTGCTCCCTGGCACCCCTCCCTATGTACTTTCTCCTTCCCTCTGCTCCCTGGCACCCCTCTATATTTACTTTCTCTTTCCCTCTGCTCCCTAGCACCCCTCTATATATACTTTCTTTTTCTCTCTGCTCCCTGGCACTCCTCTATATTTACTATCTCTTTCCCTCTGCTCCCTGGCACTCCTCTATATTTACTTTCTTTTTCTCTCTTCTCCCTTGCACCACTCTATATTTACGCTCTCTTACCCTCTGCTTCCTGGCACCACTCTATATTTACTTTCTCTTTCCCTCTACTCCTTACCACCCCTCTATATTTACTTTCTCTTTCCTCTGCTCACTGGCACCCATCTATATTTACTTGCTCTTTCTCTCTGCTCCCTGGCACCCCTCTATATTTACTTTCTCCTTCCCTCTGCTCCATGGCACCCCTCGTTATTTACATTATCTTTCCTTCTGCTCTCTGGCACCCCTCTATATTTACTTTATCTTTCCATCCGCTCCTTATCACCCCTCTATATTTACTTTCTCTTTCCCTCTGCTCCCTAGCACCCCTCTATATATACTTTATTTTTCTCTCTGCTCCCTGGAACCCCTCTATATTTACTTTCTCTTTCCCTCTGCTCCCTGGCACCCCTCTATATTTACTTTCTCCTTCCCTCTGCTCCCTTGCACCACTCTATATGTACGCTCTCTTACCCTCTGCTTCCTGGCACCACTCTATATTTACTTTCTCTTTCCCTCTACTCCCTACCACCCCTCTATATTTACTTTCTCTTTCCTCTGCTCACTGGCACCCATCTATATTTACTTGCTCTTTCTCTCTGCTCCCTTTCACCCCTCTATATTTACTTTCTCCTTCCCTCTGCTCCCTGGAACCCCTCTATATTTACTTTCTCTTTCCCTCTGCTCCCTGACAGCCCTCTATATTTACTTTCTCTTTCCCTTTGCTCCCTAGCACCGCCCTATATTTAGTTTCTCCTTTCTCTCTGCTCCCTGGCACCCCTCTATATTTACTTTCTCTTTGTCTCTGCTCCCTGGCACCCCTCTATATTTACTTTCCCTTTCCCTCGCTCCATGGCACTCCTCTATATTTAATGTCTCCTTGTCTCTTCTCCCTGTCACCCCTCTATATTTACTTTCTCTTCCCCTCTGCTCCTTGGCACTCCTCTATATTTACTTTCTCTTTCCCTCTGCTCCCCGTCACCCCTCTATATGTACTTTCTCTTTGTCTCTGCTCCCTGGCATCCCTCTATATTTACTTTCTCTTTGCCTCTGCTCCCTGACACCCCTCTATATTTACTTTCTATTTCCCTCTGCTCCCTAGTACCCTTCTATATTTACTTTCTCCCCCACTAGCACCCCTCTATATTTAGTTTCTCTTTCGCTCTGCTCCCTGGAACCTCTCTATATTTACTTTCTCCTTCCCTCTGCTAACTGGCACCATTCTATATTTACTTTCTCTTTCCCTCTGCTCCCTAGCACCCCTCTATATTTACTTTCTCTTCCCCTCTGCTCCGTGGCAACCATCTATATTAACTTTCTCTTTCTCTCTGCACCCTGTCACCCTCTATATTTACTTTCATTTTCCCTCTGCTCACTCTCACGCTTCTATATATACTTTCTCTTTCCATCTGCTCCCTAGCACCTCCTCTATATATACTGCCTCGTTCCTTCTGCAACATGGCAACCCTCTATATTTACTTGCTCTTGCCCTCAGCTCCCTGGCGCCCCTCTATATTTACTTTCTCATTCCCTCTGCTCCCTGGCACCCCGCTATATTTACTTCTCTTAACTTCTGCTCCCAGGCACCCCTCTATATTTACTTTCTCTTTCCCTTTGCTCCCTGGCACCCCTCTAAATTTACATTTTATTTCCCTCTGCTCCCTGGCACCCCACTATATTTACTTTCTCCTTCCCTCTGCTCCCTTGCACCACTCTATATTTACGCTCTCTTACCCTCTGCTTCCTGGCACCACTCCATATTTACTTTCTCTTTCCCTCTACTCCCTACCACCCCTCTATATTTACTTTCTCTTTCCTCCGCTCACTGGCACCTATCTATATTTACTTGCTCTTTCTCTCTGCTCCCTGGCACCCCTCTATATGTACTTTCTCCTTCCCTCTGCTCCCTGGCACCCCTCTATATTTACTTTCTCTTTCCCTCAGCTCCCTAGCACCCCTCTATATATACTTTCTTTTTCTCTCTGCTCCCTGGCACCCCTCTATATTTACTTTCTCTTTCCCTCTGCTCCCTGGCACTCCTCTATATTTACTTTCTCTTTCTCTCTTCTCCCTTGCACCACTCTCTATTTACACTCTCTTACCCTCTGCTTCCTGGCACCACTCTATATTTACTTTCTCTTTCCCTCTACTCCCTACCACCCCTCTATATTTACTTTCTCTTTCCTCTGCTCACTGGCACCCATCTATATTTACTTGCTCTTTCTCTCTGCTCCCTGGCACCCCTCTATATTTACTTTCTCCTTCCCTCTGCTCCCTGGCACCCCTCTATATTTACTTTCTCTTTCCCTCTGCTCCATGACAGCCCTCTATATTTTCTTTCTCTTTCCCTTTGCTCCCTAGCACCGCCCTATATTTAGTTTCTCCTTTCTCTCTGCTCCCTGGCACCCCTCTATATTTACTTTCTCTTTCCCTCTGCTCCCTGGCACCCCTCTATATTTACTTTCTCTTTGTCTCTGCTCCCTGGCACCCCTCTATATTTACTTTCCCTTTCCCTCTGCTCCATGGCACCCCTCTATATTTAATTTCTCTTTGTCTCTGCTCCCTGGCACCCCTTTATATTTACTTTCTCTTTCCCTCTGCTCCTTGGCACTCCTCTATATTTACATTCTCTTTCCTTCTGCTCCCCGTCACCCCTCTATATGTACTTTTTCTTTGTCTCTGCTCCATGGCATCCCTATATATTTACTTTCTCTTTGCCTCTGCTCCCTGACACCCCTCTATATTTACTTTCTATTTCCCTCTGCTCCCTAGTACCCTTCTATATTTACTTTCTCCCCCACTAGCACCCCTCTATATTTAGTTTCTCTTTCGCTCTGCTCCCTGGAACCTCTCTATATTTACTTTCTCCTTCCCTCTGCTAACTGGCACCATTCTATATTTACTTTCTCTTTCCCTCTACTCCCTACCACCCCTCTATATTTACTTTCTCTTTCCTCTGCTCACTGGCACCCATCTATATTTACTTGCTCTTTCTCTCTGCTCCCTTTCACCCCTCTATATTTACTTTCTCCTTCCCTCTGCTCCCTGGAACCCCTCTATATTTACTTTCTATTTCCCTCTGCTCCCTGACAGCCCTCTATATTTACTTTCTCTTTCCCTTTGCTCCCTAGCACCGCCCTATATTTAGTTTCTCCTTTCTCTCTGCTCCCTGGCACCCCTCTATATTTACTTTCTCTTTCCCTCTGCCCCCTGGCACCCCTCTATATTTACTTTCTATTTCCCTCTGCTCCCTGGCACCCCTCTATATTTACTTTCCCTTTCCCTCGCTCCATGGCACTCCTCTATATTTACTTTCTCTTCCCCTCTGCTCCTTGGCACTCCTCTATATTTACTTTCTCTTTCCCTCTGCTCCCCGTCACCCCTCTATATGTACTTTCTCTTTGTCTCTGCTCCCTGGCATCCCTCTATATTTACTTTCTCTTTGCCTCTGCTCCCTGACACCCCTCTATATTTACTTTCTATTTCCCTCTGCTCCCTACTACCCTTCTATATTTACTTTCTCCCCCACTAGCACCCCTCTATATTTAGTTTCTCTTTCGCTCTGCTCCCTGGAACCTCTCTATATTTACTTTCTCCTTCCCTCTGCTAACTGGCACCATTCTATATTTACTTTCTCTTTCCCTCTGCTCCCTAGCACCCCTCTATATTTACTTTCTCTTCCCCTCTGCTCCGTGGCAACCATCTATATTAACTTTCTCTTTCTCTCTGCACCCTGTCACCCTCTATATTTACTTTCATTTTCCCTCTGCTCACTCTCACGCTTCTATATATACTTTCTCTTTCCATCTGCTCCCTAGCACCTCCTCTATATATACTGCCTCGTTCCTTCTGCAACATGGCAACCCTCTATATTTACTTGCTCTTGCCCTCAGCTCCCTGGCACCCCTCTATATTTACTTTCTCATTCCCTCTGCTCCCTGGCACCCCGCTATATTTAATTCTCTTAACTTCTGCTCCCAGGCACCCCTCTATATTTACTTTCTCTTTCCCTTTGCTCCCTGGCACCCCTCTAAATTTACATTTTATTTCCCTCTGCTCCCTGGCACCCCACTATATTTACTTTCTCCTTCCCTCTGCTCCCTTGCACCACTCTATATTTACGCTCTCTTACCCTCTGCTTCCTGGCACCACTCTATATTTACTTTCTCTTTCCCTCTACTCCCTACCACCCCTCTATATATACTTTCTCTTTCCTCTGCTCACTGGCACCTATCTATATTTACTTACTCTTTCTCTCTGCTCCCTGGCACCCCTCTATATGTACTTTCTCCTTCCCTCTGCTCCCTGGCCCCCCTCTATATTTACTTTCTCTTTCCCTCAGCTCCCTAGCACCCCTCTATATATACTTTCTTTTTCTCTCTGCTCCCTGGCACCCCTCTATATTTACTTTCTCTTTCCCTCTGCTCCCTGGCACTCCTCTATATTTACTTTCTCTTTCTCTCTTCTCCCTTGCACCACTCTATATTTACACTCTCTTACCCTCTGCTTCCTGGCACCACTCTATATTTACTTTCTCTTTCCCTCTACTCCCTACCACCCCTCTATATTTACTTTCTCTTTCCTCTGCTCACTGGCACCCATCTATATTTACTTGCCCTTTCTCTCTGCTCCCTGGCACCCCTCTATATTTACTTTCTCTTTCCCTCTGCTCCCTGGCACCCCTCTATATTTACTTTCTCTTTGTCTCTGCTCCCTGGCACCCCTCTATATTTACTTTCCCTTTCCCTCTGCTCCATGGCACCCCTCTATATTTAATTTCTCTTTGTCTCTGCTCCCTGGCACCCCTTTATATTTACTTTCTCTTTCCCTCTGCTCCTTGGCACTCCTCTATATTTATATTCTCTTTCCCTCTGCTCCCCGTCACCCCTCTATATGTACTTTTTCTTTGTCTCTGCTCCCTGGCATCCCTATATATTTACTTTCTCTTTGCCTCTGCTCCCTGACACCCCTCTATATTTACTTTCTATTTCCCTCTGCTCCCTAGTACCCTTCTATATTTACTTTCTCCCCCACTAGCACCCCTCTATATTTAGTTTCTCTTTCGCTCTGCTCCCTGGAACCTCTCTATATTTACTTTCTCCTTCCCTCTGCTAACTGGCACCATTCTATATTTACTTTCTCTTTCCCTCTGCTCCCTAGCACCCCTCTATATTTACTTTCTCTTCCCCTCTGCTCCGTGGCAACCATCTATATTAACTTTCTCTTTCTCTCTGCACCCTGTCACCCTCTATATTTACTTTCACTTTCCCTCTGCTCCCTCTCACGCTTCTATATTTACTTTCTCTTTCCATCTGCTCCCAAGCACCTCCTCTATATATACTGCCTCGTTCCTTCAGCAACATGGCAACCCTCTATATTTACTTGCTCTTGCCCTCAGCTCCCTGGCGCCCCTGTATATTTACTTTCTCATTCCCTCTGCTCCCTGGCACCCCTCTATATTTACTTCTCTCAACTTCTGCTCCTAGGCACCCCTCTATATTTACTTTCTCTTTCCCTTTGCTCCCTGGCACCCCTCTAAATTTACATTTTCTTTCCCTCTGCTCCCTGGCACCCCTCTATATTTACTTTCTCCTTCCCTCTGCTCCCTTGCACCACTCTATAATTACGCTCTCTTACCCTCTGCTTCCTGGCACCACTCTATATTTACTTTCTCTTTCCCTCTATTCCCTACCACCCCTCTATATTTACTTTCTCTTTCCTCTGCTCACTGGCACCTATCTATATTTACTTGCTCTTTCTCTCTGCTCCCTGGCACCCCTCTATATGTACTTTCTCCTTCCCTCTGCTCCCTGGCCCCCCTCTATATTTACTTTCTCTTTCCCTCAGCTCCCTAGCACCCCTCTATATATACTTTCTTTTTCTCTCTGCTCCCTGGCACCCCTCTATATTTACTTTCTCTTTCCCTCTGCTCCCTGGCACTCCTCTATATTTACTTTCTCTTTCTCTCTTCTCCCTTGCACCACTCTATATTTACACTCTCTTACCCTCTGCTTCCTGGCACCACTCTATATTTACTTTCTCTTTCCCTCTACTCCCTACCACCCCTCTATATTTACTTTCTCTTTCCTCTGCTCACTGGCACCCATCTATATTTACTTGCCCTTTCTCTCTGCTCCCTGGCACCCCTCTATATTTACTTTCTCTTTCCCTCTGCTCCCTGGCACCCCTCTATATTTACTTTCTCTTTGTCTCTGCTCCCTGGCACCCCTCTATATTTACTTTCCCTTTCCCTCTGCTCCATGGCACCCCTCTATATTTAATTTCTCTTTGTCTCTGCTCCCTGGCACCCCTTTATATTTACTTTCTCTTTCCCTCTGCTCCTTGGCACTCCTCTATATTTATATTCTCTTTCCCTCTGCTCCCCGTCACCCCTCTATATGTACTTTTTCTTTGTCTCTGCTCCCTGGCATCCCTATATATTTACTTTCTCTTTGCCTCTGCTCCCTGACACCCCTCTATATTTACTTTCTATTTCCCTCTGCTCCCTAGTACCCTTCTATATTTACTTTCTCCCCCACTAGCACCCCTCTATATTTAGTTTCTCTTTCGCTCTGCTCCCTGGAACCTCTCTATATTTACTTTCTCCTTCCCTCTGCTAACTGGCACCATTCTATATTTACTTTCTCTTTCCCTCTGCTCCCTAGCACCCCTCTATATTTACTTTCTCTTCCCCTCTGCTCCGTGGCAACCATCTATATTAACTTTCTCTTTCTCTCTGCACCCTGTCACCCTCTATATTTACTTTCACTTTCCCTCTGCTCCCTCTCACGCTTCTATATTTACTTTCTCTTTCCATCTGCTCCCAAGCACCTCCTCTATATATACTGCCTCGTTCCTTCAGCAACATGGCAACCATCTATATTTACTTGCTCTTGCCCTCAGCTCCCTGGCGCCCCTGTATATTTACTTTCTCATTCCCTCTGCTCCCTGGCACCCCTCTATATTTACTTCTCTCAACTTCTGCTCCTAGGCACCCCTCTATATTTACTTTCTCTTTCCCTTTGCTCCCTGGCACCCCTCTAAATTTACATTTTCTTTCCCTCTGCTCCCTGGCACCCCTCTATATTTACTTTCTCCTTCCCTCTGCTCCCTTGCACCACTCTATAATTACGCTCTCTTACCCTCTGCTTCCTGGCACCACTCTATATTTACTTTCTCTTTCCCTCTATTCCCTACCACCCCTCTATATTTACTTTCTCTTTCCTCTGCTCACTGGCACCTATCTATATTTACTTGCTCTTTCTCTCTGCTCCCTGGCACCCCTCTATATGTACTTTCTCCTTCCCTCTGCTCCCTGGCACCCCTCTATATTTACTTTCTCTTTCCCTCTGCTCCCTAGCACCCCTCTATATATACTTTCTTTTTCTCCCTGCTCCCTGGCAACTCTCTATATTTACTTTCTCTTTCCCTCTGCTCCCTGGCACCCCTCTATATTTACTTTCTCTTTCTCTCTTCTCCCTTGCACCAATCTATATTTACACTCTCTTACCCTCTGCTTCCTGGCACCACTCTATATTTACTTTCTCTTTCCCTCTACTCCCTACCACCCCTCTATATTTACTTTCTCTTTCCTCTGCTCACTGGCACCCATCTATATTTACTTGCTCTTTCTCTCTGCTCCCTGGCACCCCTCTATATTTACTTTCTCCTTCCCTCTGCTCCCTGGCACCCCTCTATATTTACTTTCTCTTTCCCTCTGCTCCCTGACAGCCCTCTATATTTTCTTTCTCTTTTCCTTTGCTCCCTAGCACCGCCCTATATTTAGTTTCTCCTTTCTCTCTGCTCCCTGGCACCCCTCTATATTTACTTTCTCTTTCCCTCTGCTCCCTGGCACCCCTCTATATTTACTTTCTCTTTGTCTCTGCTCCCTGGCACCCCTCTATATTTACTTTCCCTTTCCCTCTGCTCCATGGCACACCTCTATATTTAATTTCTCTTTGTCTCTGCTCCCTGGCACCCCTTTATATTTACTTTCTCTTTCCCTCTGCTCCTTGGCACTCCTCTATATTTACATTCTCTTTCCTTCTGCTCCCCGTCACCCCTCTATATGTACTTTTTCTTTGTCTCTGCTCCATGGCATCCCTATATATTTACTTTCTCTTTGCCTCTGCTCCCTGACACCCCTCTATATTTACTTTCTATTTCCCTCTGCTCCCTAGTACCCTTCTATATTTACTTTCTCCCCCACTAGCACCCCTCTATATTTAGTTTCTCTTTCGCTCTGCTCCCTGGAACCTCTCTATATTTACTTTCTCCTTCCCTCTGCTAACTGGCACCATTCTATATTTACTTTCTCTTTCCCTCTACTCCCTACCACCCCTCTATATTTACTTTCTCCTTCCCTCTGCTCCCTTGCACCACTCTATATGTACGCTCTCTTACCCTCTGCTTCCTGGCACCACTCTATATTTACTTTCTCTTTCCCTCTACTCCCTACCACCCCTCTATATTTACTTTCTCTTTCCTCTGCTCACTGGCACCCATCTATATTTACTTGCTCTTTCTCTCTGCTCCCTTTCACCCCTCTATATTTACTTTCTCCTTCCCTCTGCTCCCTGGAACCCCTCTATATTTACTTTCTCTTTCCCTCTGCTCCCTGACAGCCCTCTATATTTACTTTCTCTTTCCCTTTGCTCCCTAGCACCGCCCTATATTTAGTTTCTCCTTTCTCTCTGCTCCCTGGCACCCCTCTATATTTACTTTCTCTTTGTCTCTGCTCCCTGGCACCCCTCTATATTTACTTTCCCTTTCCCTCGCTCCATGGCACTCCTCTATATTTAATGTCTCCTTGTCTCTTCTCCCTGTCACCCCTCTATATTTACTTTCTCTTCCCCTCTGCTCCTTGGCACTCCTCTATATTTACTTTCTCTTTCCCTCTGCTCCCCGTCACCCCTCTATATGTACTTTCTCTTTGTCTCTGCTCCCTGGCATCCCTCTATATTTACTTTCTCTTTGCCTCTGCTCCCTGACACCCCTCTATATTTACTTTCTATTTCCCTCTGCTCCCTAGTACCCTTCTATATTTACTTTCTCCCCCACTAGCACCCCTCTATATTTAGTTTCTCTTTCGCTCTGCTCCCTGGAACCTCTCTATATTTACTTTCTCCTTCCCTCTGCTAACTGGCACCATTCTATATTTACTTTCTCTTTCCCTCTGCTCCCTAGCACCCCTCTATATTTACTTTCTCTTCCCCTCTGCTCCGTGGCAACCATCTATATTAACTTTCTCTTTCTCTCTGCACCCTGTCACCCTCTATATTTACTTTCATTTTCCCTCTGCTCACTCTCACGCTTCTATATATACTTTCTCTTTCCATCTGCTCCCTAGCACCTCCTCTATATATACTGCCTCGTTCCTTCTGCAACATGGCAACCCTCTATATTTACTTGCTCTTGCCCTCAGCTCCCTGGCGCCCCTCTATATTTACTTTCTCATTCCCTCTGCTCCCTGGCACCCCGCTATATTTACTTCTCTTAACTTCTGCTCCCAGGCACCCCTCTATATTTACTTTCTCTTTCCCTTTGCTCCCTGGCACCCCTCTAAATTTACATTTTATTTCCCTCTGCTCCCTGGCACCCCACTATATTTACTTTCTCCTTCCCTCTGCTCCCTTGCACCACTCTATATTTACGCTCTCTTACCCTCTGCTTCCTGGCACCACTCCATATTTACTTTCTCTTTCCCTCTACTCCCTACCACCCCTCTATATTTACTTTCTCTTTCCTCCGCTCACTGGCACCTATCTATATTTACTTGCTCTTTCTCTCTGCTCCCTGGCACCCCTCTATATGTACTTTCTCCTTCCCTCTGCTCCCTGGCACCCCTCTATATTTACTTTCTCTTTCCCTCAGCTCCCTAGCACCCCTCTATATATACTTTCTTTTTCTCTCTGCTCCCTGGCACCCCTCTATATTTACTTTCTCTTTCCCTCTGCTCCCTGGCACTCCTCTATATTTACTTTCTCTTTCTCTCTTCTCCCTTGCACCACTCTATATTTACACTCTCTTACCCTCTGCTTCCTGGCACCACTCTATATTTACTTTCTCTTTCCCTCTACTCCCTACCACCCCTCTATATTTACTTTCTCTTTCCTCTGCTCACTGGCACCCATCTATATTTACTTGCTCTTTCTCTCTGCTCCCTGGCACCCCTCTATATTTACTTTCTCCTTCCCTCTGCTCCCTGGCACCCCTCTATATTTACTTTCTCTTTCCCTCTGCTCCATGACAGCCCTCTATATTTTCTTTCTCTTTCCCTTTGCTCCCTAGCACCGCCCTATATTTAGTTTCTCCTTTCTCTCTGCTCCCTGGCACCCCTCTATATTTACTTTCTCTTTCCCTCTGCTCCCTGGCACCCCTCTATATTTACTTTCTCTTTGTCTCTGCTCCCTGGCACCCCTCTATATTTACTTTCCCTTTCCCTCTGCTCCATGGCACCCCTCTATATTTAATTTCTCTTTGTCTCTGCTCCCTGGCACCCCTTTATATTTACTTTCTCTTTCCCTCTGCTCCTTGGCACTCCTCTATATTTACATTCTCTTTCCTTCTGCTCCCCGTCACCCCTCTATATGTACTTTTTCTTTGTCTCTGCTCCATGGCATCCCTATATATTTACTTTCTCTTTGCCTCTGCTCCCTGACACCCCTCTATATTTACTTTCTATTTCCCTCTGCTCCCTAGTACCCTTCTATATTTACTTTCTCCCCCACTAGCACCCCTCTATATTTAGTTTCTCTTTCGCTCTGCTCCCTGGAACCTCTCTATATTTACTTTCTCCTTCCCTCTGCTAACTGGCACCATTCTATATTTACTTTCTCTTTCCCTCTACTCCCTACCACCCCTCTATATTTACTTTCTCTTTCCTCTGCTCACTGGCACCCATCTATATTTACTTGCTCTTTCTCTCTGCTCCCTTTCACCCCTCTATATTTACTTTCTCCTTCCCTCTGCTCCCTGGAACCCCTCTATATTTACTTTCTATTTCCCTCTGCTCCCTGACAGCCCTCTATATTTACTTTCTCTTTCCCTTTGCTCCCTAGCACCGCCCTATATTTAGTTTCTCCTTTCTCTCTGCTCCCTGGCACCCCTCTATATTTACTTTCTCTTTCCCTCTGCCCCCTGGCACCCCTCTATATTTACTTTCTATTTCCCTCTGCTCCCTGGCACCCCTCTATATTTACTTTCCCTTTCCCTCGCTCCATGGCACTCCTCTATATTTACTTTCTCTTCCCCTCTGCTCCTTGGCACTCCTCTATATTTACTTTCTCTTTCCCTCTGCTCCCCGTCACCCCTCTATATGTACTTTCTCTTTGTCTCTGCTCCCTGGCATCCCTCTATATTTACTTTCTCTTTGCCTCTGCTCCCTGACACCCCTCTATATTTACTTTCTATTTCCCTCTGCTCCCTACTACCCTTCTATATTTACTTTCTCCCCCACTAGCACCCCTCTATATTTAGTTTCTCTTTCGCTCTGCTCCCTGGAACCTCTCTATATTTACTTTCTCCTTCCCTCTGCTAACTGGCACCATTCTATATTTACTTTCTCTTTCCCTCTGCTCCCTAGCACCCCTCTATATTTACTTTCTCTTCCCCTCTGCTCCGTGGCAACCATCTATATTAACTTTCTCTTTCTCTCTGCACCCTGTCACCCTCTATATTTACTTTCATTTTCCCTCTGCTCACTCTCACGCTTCTATATATACTTTCTCTTTCCATCTGCTCCCTAGCACCTCCTCTATATATACTGCCTCGTTCCTTCTGCAACATGGCAACCCTCTATATTTACTTGCTCTTGCCCTCAGCTCCCTGGCACCCCTCTATATTTACTTTCTCATTCCCTCTGCTCCCTGGCACCCCGCTATATTTAATTCTCTTAACTTCTGCTCCCAGGCACCCCTCTATATTTACTTTCTCTTTCCCTTTGCTCCCTGGCACCCCTCTAAATTTACATTTTATTTCCCTCTGCTCCCTGGCACCCCACTATATTTACTTTCTCCTTCCCTCTGCTCCCTTGCACCACTCTATATTTACGCTCTCTTACCCTCTGCTTCCTGGCACCACTCTATATTTACTTTCTCTTTCCCTCTACTCCCTACCACCCCTCTATATATACTTTCTCTTTCCTCTGCTCACTGGCACCTATCTATATTTACTTACTCTTTCTCTCTGCTCCCTGGCACCCCTCTATATGTACTTTCTCCTTCCCTCTGCTCCCTGGCCCCCCTCTATATTTACTTTCTCTTTCCCTCAGCTCCCTAGCACCCCTCTATATATACTTTCTTTTTCTCTCTGCTCCCTGGCACCCCTCTATATTTACTTTCTCTTTCCCTCTGCTCCCTGGCACTCCTCTATATTTACTTTCTCTTTCTCTCTTCTCCCTTGCACCACTCTATATTTACACTCTCTTACCCTCTGCTTCCTGGCACCACTCTATATTTACTTTCTCTTTCCCTCTACTCCCTACCACCCCTCTATATTTACTTTCTCTTTCCTCTGCTCACTGGCACCCATCTATATTTACTTGCCCTTTCTCTCTGCTCCCTGGCACCCCTCTATATTTACTTTCTCTTTCCCTCTGCTCCCTGGCACCCCTCTATATTTACTTTCTCTTTGTCTCTGCTCCCTGGCACCCCTCTATATTTACTTTCCCTTTCCCTCTGCTCCATGGCACCCCTCTATATTTAATTTCTCTTTGTCTCTGCTCCCTGGCACCCCTTTATATTTACTTTCTCTTTCCCTCTGCTCCTTGGCACTCCTCTATATTTATATTCTCTTTCCCTCTGCTCCCCGTCACCCCTCTATATGTACTTTTTCTTTGTCTCTGCTCCCTGGCATCCCTATATATTTACTTTCTCTTTGCCTCTGCTCCCTGACACCCCTCTATATTTACTTTCTATTTCCCTCTGCTCCCTAGTACCCTTCTATATTTACTTTCTCCCCCACTAGCACCCCTCTATATTTAGTTTCTCTTTCGCTCTGCTCCCTGGAACCTCTCTATATTTACTTTCTCCTTCCCTCTGCTAACTGGCACCATTCTATATTTACTTTCTCTTTCCCTCTGCTCCCTAGCACCCCTCTATATTTACTTTCTCTTCCCCTCTGCTCCGTGGCAACCATCTATATTAACTTTCTCTTTCTCTCTGCACCCTGTCACCCTCTATATTTACTTTCACTTTCCCTCTGCTCCCTCTCACGCTTCTATATTTACTTTCTCTTTCCATCTGCTCCCAAGCACCTCCTCTATATATACTGCCTCGTTCCTTCAGCAACATGGCAACCCTCTATATTTACTTGCTCTTGCCCTCAGCTCCCTGGCGCCCCTGTATATTTACTTTCTCATTCCCTCTGCTCCCTGGCACCCCTCTATATTTACTTCTCTCAACTTCTGCTCCTAGGCACCCCTCTATATTTACTTTCTCTTTCCCTTTGCTCCCTGGCACCCCTCTAAATTTACATTTTCTTTCCCTCTGCTCCCTGGCACCCCTCTATATTTACTTTCTCCTTCCCTCTGCTCCCTTGCACCACTCTATAATTACGCTCTCTTACCCTCTGCTTCCTGGCACCACTCTATATTTACTTTCTCTTTCCCTCTATTCCCTACCACCCCTCTATATTTACTTTCTCTTTCCTCTGCTCACTGGCACCTATCTATATTTACTTGCTCTTTCTCTCTGCTCCCTGGCACCCCTCTATATGTACTTTCTCCTTCCCTCTGCTCCCTGGCACCCCTCTATATTTACTTTCTCTTTCCCTCTGCTCCCTAGCACCCCTCTATATATACTTTCTTTTTCTCCCTGCTCCCTGGCAACTCTCTATATTTACTTTCTCTTTCCCTCTGCTCCCTGGCACCCCTCTATATTTACTTTCTCTTTCTCTCTTCTCCCTTGCACCAATCTATATTTACACTCTCTTACCCTCTGCTTCCTGGCACCACTCTATATTTACTTTCTCTTTCCCTCTACTCCCTACCACCCCTCTATATTTACTTTCTCTTTCCTCTGCTCACTGGCACCCATCTATATTTACTTGCTCTTTCTCTCTGCTCCCTGGCACCCCTCTATATTTACTTTCTCCTTCCCTCTGCTCCCTGGCACCCCTCTATATTTACTTTCTCTTTCCCTCTGCTCCCTGACAGCCCTCTATATTTTCTTTCTCTTTTCCTTTGCTCCCTAGCACCGCCCTATATTTAGTTTCTCCTTTCTCTCTGCTCCCTGGCACCCCTCTATATTTACTTTCTCTTTCCCTCTGCTCCCTGGCACCCCTCTATATTTACTTTCTCTTTGTCTCTGCTCCCTGGCACCCCTCTATATTTACTTTCCCTTTCCCTCTGCTCCATGGCACACCTCTATATTTAATTTCTCTTTGTCTCTGCTCCCTGGCACCCCTTTATATTTACTTTCTCTTTCCCTCTGCTCCTTGGCACTCCTCTATATTTACATTCTCTTTCCTTCTGCTCCCCGTCACCCCTCTATATGTACTTTTTCTTTGTCTCTGCTCCATGGCATCCCTATATATTTACTTTCTCTTTGCCTCTGCTCCCTGACACCCCTCTATATTTACTTTCTATTTCCCTCTGCTCCCTAGTACCCTTCTATATTTACTTTCTCCCCCACTAGCACCCCTCTATATTTAGTTTCTCTTTCGCTCTGCTCCCTGGAACCTCTCTATATTTACTTTCTCCTTCCCTCTGCTAACTGGCACCATTCTATATTTACTTTCTCTTTCCCTCTACTCCCTACCACCCCTCTATATTTACTTTCTCTTTCCTCTGCTCACTGGCACCCATCTATATTTACTTGCTCTTTCTCTCTGCTCCCTTTCACCCCTCTATATTTACTTTCTCCTTCCCTCTGCTCCCTGGAACCCCTCTATATTTACTTTCTATTTCCCTCTGCTCCCTGACAGCCCTCTATATTTACTTTCTCTTTCCCTTTGCTCCCTAGCACCACCCTATATTTAGTTTCTCCTTTCTCTCTGCTCCCTGGCACCCCTCTATATTTACTTTCTCTTTCCCTCTGCCCCCTGGCACCCCTCTATATTTACTTTCTATTTCCCTCTGCTCCCTGGCACCCCTCTATATTTACTTTCCCTTTCCCTCGCTCCATGGCACTCCTCTATATTTACTTTCTCTTCCCCTCTGCTCCTTGGCACTCCTCTATATTTACTTTCTCTTTCCCTCTGCTCCCCGTCACCCCTCTATATGTACTTTCTCTTTGTCTCTGCTCCCTGGCATCCCTCTATATTTACTTTCTCTTTGCCTCTGCTCCCTGACACCCCTCTATATTTACTTTCTATTTCCCTCTGCTCCCTAGTACCCTTCTATATTTACTTTCTCCCCCACTAGCACCCCTCTATATTTAGTTTCTCTTTCGCTCTGCTCCCTGGAACCTCTCTATATTTACTTTCTCCTTCCCTCTGCTAACTGGCACCATTCTATATTTACTTTCTCTTTCCCTCTGCTCCCTAGCACCCCTCTATATTTACTTTCTCTTCCCCTCTGCTCCCTAGCACCTCCTCTATATATACTGCCTCGTTCCTTCTGCAACATGGCAACCCTCTATATTTACTTGCTCTTGCCCTCAGCTCCCTGGCACCCCTCTATATTTACTTTCTCCTTCCCTCTGCTCCCTGGCACCCCTCTATATTTACTTTCTCTTTCCCTCAGCTCCCTAGCACCCCTCTATATATACTTTCTTTTTCTCTCTGCTCCCTGGCACCCCTCTATATTTACTTTCTCTTTCCCTCTGCTCCCTGGCACTCCTCTATATTTACTTTCTCTTTCTCTCTTCTCCCTTGCACCACTCTATATTTACACTCTCTTACCCTCTGCTTCCTGGCACCACTCTATATTTACTTTCTCTTTCCCTCTACTCCCTACCACCCCTCTATATTTACTTTCTCTTTCCTCTGCTCACTGGCACCCATCTATATTTACTTGCCCTTTCTCTCTGCTCCCTGGCACCCCTCTATATTTACTTTCTCTTTCCCTCTGCTCCCTGGCACCCCTCTATATTTACTTTCTCTTTGTCTCTGCTCCCTGGCACCCCTCTATATTTACTTTCCCTTTCCCTCTGCTCCATGGCACCCCTCTATATTTAATTTCTCTTTGTCTCTGCTCCCTGGCACCCCTTTATATTTACTTTCTCTTTCCCTCTGCTCCTTGGCACTCCTCTATATTTACATTCTCTTTCCCTCTGCTCCCCGTCACCCCTCTATATGTACTTTTTCTTTGTCTCTGCTCCCTGGCATCCCTATATATTTACTTTCTCTTTGCCTCTGCTCCCTGACACCCCTCTATATTTACTTTCTATTTCCCTCTGCTCCCTAGTACCCTTCTATATTTACTTTCTCCCCCACTAGCACCCCTCTATATTTAGTTTCTCTTTCGCTCTGCTCCCTGGAACCTCTCTATATTTACTTTCTCCTTCCCTCTGCTAACTGGCACCATTCTATATTTACTTTCTCTTTCCCTCTGCTCCCTAGCACCCCTCTATATTTACTTTCTCTTCCCCTCTGCTCAGTGGCAACCATCTATATTAACTTTCTCTTTCTCTCTGCACCCTGTCACCCTCTATATTTACTTTCACTTTCCCTCTGCTCCCTCTCACGCTTCTATATTTACTTTCTCTTTCCATCTGCTCCCAAGCACCTCCTCTATATATACTGCCTCGTTCCTTCAGCAACATGGCAACCCTCTATATTTACTTGCTCTTGCCCTCAGCTCCCTGGCGCCCCTGTATATTTACTTTCTCATTCCCTCTGCTCCCTGGCACCCCTCTATATTTACTTCTCTCAACTTCTGCTCCTAGGCACCCCTCTATATTTACTTTCTCTTTCCCTTTGCTCCCTGGCACCCCTCTAAATTTACATTTTCTTTCCCTCTGCTCCCTGGCACCCCTCTATATTTACTTTCTCCTTCCCTCTGCTCCCTTGCACCACTCTATAATTACGCTCTCTTACCCTCTGCTTCCTGGCACCACTCTATATTTACTTTCTCTTTCCCTCTATTCCCTACCACCCCTCTATATTTACTTTCTCTTTCCTCTGCTCACTGGCACCTATCTATATTTACTTGCTCTTTCTCTCTGCTCCCTGGCACCCCTCTATATGTACTTTCTCCTTCCCTCTGCTCCCTGGCACCCCTCTATATTTACTTTCTCTTTCCCTCTGCTCCCTAGCACCCCTCTATATATACTTTCTTTTTCTCCCTGCTCCCTGGCAACTCTCTATATTTACTTTCTCTTTCCCTCTGCTCCCTGGCACCCCTCTATATTTACTTTCTCTTTCTCTCTTCTCCCTTGCACCAATCTATATTTACACTCTCTTACCCTCTGCTTCCTGGCACCACTCTATATTTACTTTCTCTTTCCCTCTACTCCCTACCACCCCTCTATATTTACTTTCTCTTTCCTCTGCTCACTGGCACCCATCTATATTTACTTGCTCTTTCTCTCTGCTCCCTGGCACCCCTCTATATTTACTTTCTCCTTCCCTCTGCTCCCTGGCACCCCTCTATATTTACTTTCTCTTTCCCTCTGCTCCCTGACAGCCCTCTATATTTTCTTTCTCTTTTCCTTTGCTCCCTAGCACCGCCCTATATTTAGTTTCTCCTTTCTCTCTGCTCCCTGGCACCCCTCTATATTTACTTTCTCTTTCCCTCTGCTCCCTGGCACCCCTCTATATTTACTTTCTCTTTGTCTCTGCTCCCTGGCACCCCTCTATATTTACTTTCCCTTTCCCTCTGCTCCATGGCACACCTCTATATTTAATTTCTCTTTGTCTCTGCTCCCTGGCACCCCTTTATATTTACTTTCTCTTTCCCTCTGCTCCTTGGCACTCCTCTATATTTACTTTCTCTTTCCCTCTGCTCCCCGTCACCCCTCTATATGTACTTTCTCTTTGTCTCTGCTCCCTGGCATCCCTCTATATTGACTTTCTCTTTGCCTCTGCTCCCTGACACCCCTCTATATTTACTTTCTATTTCCCTCTGCTCCCTAGTACCCTTCTATATTTACTTTCTCCCCCACTAGCACCCCTCTATATTTAGTTTCTCTTTCGCTCTGCTCCCTGGAACCTCTCTATATTTACTTTCTCCTTCCCTCTGCTAACTGGCACAACTCTATATTTACTTTCTCTTTCCCTCTGCTCCCAGGCACCCCTCTATATTTACTTTCTCTTCCCCTCTGCTCCGTGGCACACATCTATATTAACTTTCTCTTTCTCTCCGCACCCTGTCACCCTCTATAGTTACTTTCACTTTCCCTCTGCTCCCTCTCACGCTTCTATATTTACTTTCTCTTTCCATCTGCTCCCTAGCACCTCCTCTATATTTACTGCCTCGTTCCTTCTGCAACATGGCAACCCTCTATATTTACTTTCTCTTGCCCTCAGCTCCCTGGCGCCCCTCTATATTTACTTTCTCATTCCCTCTGCTCCCTGGCACCCCTCTATATTTACTTCTCTTAACTTCTGCTCCCAGGCACCCCTCTATATTTACTTTCTCTTTCCCTTTGCTCCCTGGCACCCCTCTAAATTTACATTTTCTTTCCCTCTGCTCCCTGGCACCCCTCTATATTTACTTTCTCCTTCCCTCTGCTCCCTTGCACCACTCTATATTTACGCTCTCTTACCCTCTGCTTCCTGGCACCACTCTATATTTACTTTCTCTTTCCCTCTATTCCCTACCACCCCTCTATATTTACTTTCTTTTTCTCTCTGCTCCCTGGCACCCCTCTATATTTACTTTCTCTTTCCCTCTGCTCCCTGGCACCCCTCTATATTTTCTTTCTCTTTCCATTTGCTCACTAGCACCGCCCTATATTTAGTTTCTCCTTTCTCTCTGCTCCCTGGCACCCCTCTATATTTACTTTCTCTTTCCCTCTGCTCCCTGGCACCCCTCTATATTTACTTTCTCTTTGTCTCTGCTCCCTGGCACCCCTCTATATTTACTTTCCCTTTCCCTCTGCTCCATGGCACCCCTCTATATTTAATTTCTCTTTGCCTCTGCTCCCTGGCACCCCTTTATATTTACTTTCTCTTTCCCTCTGCTCCTTGGCACTCCTCTATATTTACTTTCTATTTCCCTCTGCTCCCCGTCATCCCTCTATATGTACTTTCTCTTTGTCTCTGCTCCCTGGCATCCCTCTATATTTACTTTCTCTTTGCCTCTGCTCCCTGGCACCCCTCTATATTTAGTTTCTCTTTCGCTCTGCTCCCTGGAACCTCTCTATATTTACTTTCTCATTCCCTCTGCTAACTGGCACAACTCTATATTTACTTTCTCTTTCCCTCTGCTCCGTGGCACCCATCTATATTAACTTTCTCTTTCTCTCTGCACCCTGTCACCCTCTATAGTTACTTTCACTTTCCCTCTGCTCCCTCTCACACTTCTATATTTACTTTCTCTTTCCATCTGCTCCCTAGCACCTCCTCTATATTTACTGCCTCGTTCCTTCTGCAACATGGCGACCCTCTATATTTACTTTCTCTTGCCCTCAGCTCCCTGGCGCCCCTCTATATTTACTTTCTCATTCCCTCTGCTCCCTGGCACCCCTCTATATTTACTTGTCTTAACTTCTGCTCCCAGACACCCCTCTATATTTACTTTCTCTTTCCCTTTGCTCCCTGGCACCCCTCTAAATTTACATTTTCTTTCCCTCTGCTCCCTGGCACCCACTTATATTTAATTTCTCTTTCCCTCTTCTCTCTGACACCCCTCTATATTTACTCTCTCTTTCGCTCTGCTCCCTGGCAGCCCTCTATATTTACTTTCTCTTTCTCTCTGCTCCCAGGTACCCCTCTTTATTTTCTTTCTCTTTCCCTCTGCTCCCTGGAACTCCTCTATATTTACTTTCTCCTTCCCTCTGCTCCCTGGCACCCCTCTATATTTACTTTCTCTTTCCCTCTGCTCCCTGACAGCCCTCTATATTTACTTTCTCTTTCCCTTTGCTCCCTAGCACCGCCCTATATTTAGTTTCTCCTTTCTCTCTGCTCCCTGGCACCCCTCTATATTTACTTTCTCTTTCCCTCTGCTCCCTGGCACCCCTCTATATTTACTTTCTATTTCCCTCTGCTCCCTGGCACCCCTCTATATTTACTTTCCCTTTCCCTCGCTCCATGGCACCCCTCTATATTTAATGTCTCCTTGTCTCTTCTCCCTGTCACCCCTCTATATTTACTTTCTTTTTCCCTCTGCTCCTTGGCACTCCTCTATATTTACTTTCTCTTTCCCTCTGCTCCCCGTCACCCCTCTATATGTACTTTCTCTTTGTCTCTGCTCCCTGGCATCCCTCTATATTTACTTTCTCTTTGCCTCTGCTCCCTGACCCCCTCTATATTTACTTTCTATTTCCCTCTGCTCCCTAGTACCCTTCTATATTTACTTTCTCCCCCACTAGCACCCCTCTATATTTAGTTTCTCTTTCGCTCTGCTCCCTGGAACCTCTCTATATTTACTTTCTCCTTCCCTCTGCTACCTCGCACCACTCTATATTTACTTTCTCTTTCCCTCTGCTCCCTAGCACCCCTCTATATTTACTTTCTCTTCCCCTCTGCTCCGTGGCACCCATCTATATTAACTTTCTCTTTCTCTCTGCACCCTGTCACCCTCTATATTTACTTTCATTTTCCCTCTGCTCACTCTCACGCTTCTATATTTACTTTCTCTTTCCATCTGCTCCCTAGCACCTCCTCTATATATACTGCCTCGTTCCTTCTGCAACATGGCAACCCTCTATATTTACTTGCTCTTGCCCTCAGCTCCCTGGCGCCCCTCTATATTTACTTTCTCATTCCCTCTGCTCCCTGGCACCCCTCTATATTTACTTCTCTTAACTTCTGCTCCCAGGCACCCCTCTATATTTACTTTCTCTTTCCCTTTGCTCCCTGGCACCCCTCTAAATTTACATTTTATTTCCCTCTGCTCCCTGGCACCCCACTATATTTACTTTCTCCTTCCCTCTGCTCCCTTGCACCACTCTATATTTACGCTCTCTTACCCTCTGCTTCCTGGCACCACTCTATATTTACTTTCTCTTTCCCTATACTCCCTACCACCCCTCTATATTTACTTTCTCTTTCCTCTGCTCACTGGCACCTATCTATATTTACTTGCTCTTTCTCTCTGCTCCCTGGCACCCCTCCCTATGTACTTTCTCCTTCCCTCTGCTCCCTGGCACCCCTCTATATTTACTTTCTCTTTCCCTCTGCTCCCTAGCACCCCTCTATATATACTTTCTTTTTCTCTCTGCTCCCTGGCACTCCTCTATATTTACTTTCTCTTTCCCTCTGCTCCCTGGCACTCCTCTATATTTACTTTCTTTTTCTCTCTTCTCCCTTGCACCACTCTATATTTACGCTCTCTTACCCTCTGCTTCCTGGCACCACTCTATATTTACTTTCTCTTTCCCTCTACTCCTTACCACCCCTCTATATTTTCTTTCTCTTTCCTCTGCTCACTGGCACCCATCTATATTTACTTGCTCTTTCTCTCTGCTCCCTGGCACCCCTCTATATTTACTTTCTCCTTCCCTCTGCTCCATGGCACCCCTCGTTATTTACATTATCTTTCCTTCTGCTCTCTGGCACCCCTCTATATTTACTTTATCTTTCCATCCGCTCCTTATCACCCCTCTATATTTACTTTCTCTTTCCCTCTGCTCCCTAGCACCCCTCTATATATACTTTCTTTTTCTCTCTGCTCCCTGGAACCCCTCTATATTTACTTTCTCTTTCCCTCTGCTCCCTGGCACCCCTCTATATTTACTTTCTCCTTCCCTCTGCTCCCTTGCACCACTCTATATGTACGCTCTCTTACCCTCTGCTTCCTGGCACCACTCTATATTTACTTTCTCTTTCCCTCTACTCCCTACCACCCCTCTATATTTACTTTCTCTTTCCTCTGCTCACTGGCACTCATCTATATTTACTTGCTCTTTCTCTCTGCTCCCTTTCACCCCTCTATATTTACTTTCTCCTTCCCTCTGCTCCCTGGCACCCCTCTATATTTACTTTCTCTTTCCCTCTGCTCCCTGACAGCCCTCTATATTTACTTTCTCTTTCCCTTTGCTCCCTAGCACCGCCCTATATTTAGTTTCTCCTTTCTCTCTGCTCCCTGGCACCCCTCTATATTTACTTTCTCTTTCCCTCTGCCCCCTGGCACCCCTCTATATTTACTTTCTATTTCCCTCTGCTCCCTGGCACCCCTCTATATTTACTTTCCCTTTCCCTCTGCTCCCTGGCACCCCTCTATATTTACTTTCTCTTTCCCTCTGCCCCCTGGCACCCCTCTATATTTACTTTCTATTTCCCTCTGCTCCATGGCACCCCTCTATATTTAATGTCTCCTTGTCTCTTCTCCCTGTCACCCCTCTATATTTACTTTCTCTTTCCCTCTGCTCCTTGGCACTCCTCTATATTTACTTTCTCTTTCCCTCTGCTCCCCGTCACCCCTCTATATGTACTTTCTCTTTGTCTCTGCTCCCTGGCATCCCTCTATATTTACTTTCTCTTTGCCTCTGCTCCCTGACACCCCTCTATATTTACTTTCTATTTCCCTCTGCTCCCTAGTACCCTTCTATATTTACTTTCTCCCCCACTAGCACCCCTCTATATTTAGTTTCTCTTTCGCTCTGCTCCCTGGAACCTCTCTATATTTACTTTCTCCTTCCCTCTGCTAACTGGCACCATTCTATATTTACTTTCTCTTTCCCTCTGCTCCCTAGCACCCCTCTATATTTACTTTCTCTTCCCCTCTGCTCCGTGGCAACCATCTATATTAACTTTCTCTTTCTCTCTGCACCCTGTCACCCTCTATATTTACTTTCATTTTCCCTCTGCTCACTCTCACGCTTCTATATTTACTTTCTCTTTCCATCTGCTCCCTAGCACCTCCTCTATATATACTGCCTCGTTCCTTCTGCAACATGGCAACCCTCTATATTTACTTGCTCTTGCCCTCAGCTCCCTGGCGCCCCTCTATATTTACTTTCTCATTCCCTCTGCTCCCTGGCACCCCGCTATATTTACTTCTCTTAACTTCTGCTCCCAGGCACCCCTCTATATTTACTTTCTCTTTCCCTTTGCTCCCTGGCACCCCTCTAAATTTACATTTTATTTCCCTCTGCTCCCTGGCACCCCACTATATTTACTTTCTCCTTCCCTCTGCTCCCTTGCACCACTCTATATTTACGCTCTCTTACCCTCTGCTTCCTGGCACCACTCTATATTTACTTTCTCTTTCCCTCTACTCCCTACCACCCCTCTATATTTACTTTCTCTTTCCTCTGCTCACTGGCACCTATCTATATTTACTTGCTCTTTCTCTCTGCTCCCTGGCACCCCTCTATATGTACTTTCTCCTTCCCTCTGCTCCCTGGCACCCCTCTATATTTACTTTCTCTTTCCCTCAGCTCCCTAGCACCCCTCTATATATACTTTCTTTTTCTCTCTGCTCCTTGGCACCCCTCTATATTTACTTTCTCTTTCCCTCTGCTCCCTGGCACTCCTCTATATTTACTTTCTCTTTCTCTCTTCTCCCTTGCACCACTCTATATTTACACTCTCTTACCCTCTGCTTCCTGGCACCACTCTATATTTACTTTCTCTTTCCCTCTACTCCCTACCACCCCTCTATATTTACTTTCTCTTTCCTCTGCTCACTGGCACCCATCTATATTTACTTGCTCTTTCTCTCTGCTCCCTGGCACCCCTCTATATTTACTTTCTCCTTCCCTCTGCTCCCTGGCACCCCTCTATATTTACTTTCTCTTTCCCTCTGCTCCATGACAGCCCTCTATATTTTCTTTCTCTTTCCCTTTGCTCCCTAGCACCGCCCTATATTTAGTTTCTCCTTTCTCTCTGCTCCCTGGCACCCCTCTATATTTACTTTCTCTTTCCCTCTGCCCCCTGGCACCCCTCTATATTTACTTTCTATTTCCCTCTGCTCCCTGGCACCCCTCTATATTTACTTTCCCTTTCCCGCGCTCCATGGCACCCCTCTATATTTAATGTCTCCTTGTCTCTTCTCCCTGTCACCCCTCTATATTTACTTTCTATTTCCCTCTGCTCCTTGGCACTCCTCTATATTTACTTTCTCTTTCCCTCTGCTCCCCGTCACCCCTCTATATGTACTTTTTCTTTGTCTCTGCTCCCTGGCATCCCTATATATTTACTTTCTCTTTGCCTCTGCTCCCTGACACCCCTCTATATTTACTTTCTATTTCCCTCTGCTCCCTAGTACCCTTCTATATTTACTTTCTCCCCCACTAGCACCCCTCTATATTTAGTTTCTCTTTCGCTCTGCTCCCTGGAACCTCTCTATATTTACTTTCTCCTTCCCTCTGCTAACTGGCACCATTCTATATTTACTTTCTCTTTCCCTCTGCTCCCTAGCACCCCTCTATATTTACTTTCTCTTCCCCTCTGCTCCGTGGCAACCATCTATATTAACTTTCTCTTTCTCTCTGCACCCTGTCACCCTCTATATTTACTTTCACTTTCCCTCTGCTCCCTCTCACGCTTCTATATTTACTTTCTCTTTCCATCTGCTCCCAAGCACCTCCTCTATATATACTGCCTCGTTCCTTCAGCAACATGGCAACCCTCTATATTTACTTGCTCTTGCCCTCAGCTCCCTGGCGCCCCTCTATATTTACTTTCTCATTCCCTCTGCTCCCTGGCACCCCTCTATATTTACTTCTCTTAACTTCTGCTCCCAGGCACCCCTCTATATTTACTTTCTCTTTCCCTTTGCTCCCTGGCACCCCTCTAAATTTACATTTTCTTTCCCTCTGCTCCCTGGCACCCCTCTATATTTACTTTCTCCTTCCCTCTGCTCCCTTGCACCACTCTATATTTACGCTCTCTTACCCTCTGCTTCCTGGCACCACTCTATATTTACTTTCTCTTTCACTCTATTCCCTACCACCCCTCTATATTTACTTTCTCTTTCCTCTGCTCACTGGCACCTATCTATATTTACTTGCTCTTTCTCTCTGCTCCCTGGCACCCCTCTATATGTACTTTCTCCTTCCCTCTGCTCCCTGGCACCCCTCTATATTTACTTTCTCTTTCCCTCTGCTCCCTAGCACCCCTCTATATATACTTTCTTTTTCTCCCTGCTCCCTGGCAACTCTCTATATTTACTTTCTCTTTCCCTCTGCTCCCTGGCACCCCTCTATATTTACTTTCTCTTTCTCTCTTCTCCCTTGCACCAATCTATATTTACACTCTCTTACCCTCTGCTTCCTGGCACCACTCTATATTTACTTTCTCTTTCCCTCTACTCCCTACCACCCCTCTATATTTACTTTCTCTTTCCTCTGCTCACTGGCACCCATCTATATTTACTTGCTCTTTCTCTCTGCTCCCTGGCACCCCTCTATATTTACTTTCTCCTTCCCTCTGCTCCCTGGCACCCCTCTATATTTACTTACTCTTTCCCTCTGCTCCCTGACAGCCCTCTATATTTTCTTTCTCTTTTCCTTTGCTCCCTAGCACCGCCCTATATTTAGTTTCTCCTTTCTCTCTGCTCCCTGGCACCCCTCTATATTTACTTTCTCTTTCCCTCTGCTCCCTGGCACCCCTCTATATTTACTTTCTCTTTGTCTCTGCTCCCTGGCACCCCTCTATATTTACTTTCCCTCTCCCTCTGCTCCATGGCACACCTCTATATTTAATTTCTCTTTGTCTCTGCTCCCTGGCACCCCTTTATATTTACTTTCTCTTTCCCTCTGCTCCTTGGCACTCCTCTATATTTACTTTCTCTTTCCCTCTGCTCCCCGTCACCCCTCTATATGTACTTTCTCTTTGTCTCTGCTCCCTGGCATCCCTCTATATTGACTTTCTCTTTGCCTCTGCTCCCTGACACCCCTCTATATTTACTTTCTATTTCTCTCTGCTCCCTAGTACCCTTCTATATTTACTTTCTCCCTCACTAGCACCCCTCTATATTTAGTTTCTCTTTCGCTCTGCTCCCTGGAACCTCTCTATATTTACTTTCTCCTTCCCTCTGCTAACTGGCACAACTCTATATTTACTTTCTCTTTCCCTCTGCTCCCAGGCACCCCTCTATATTTACTTTCTCTTCCCCTCTGCTCCGTGGCACCCATCTATATTAACTTTCTCTTTCTCTCTGCACCCTGTCTCCCTCTATAGTTACTTTCACTTTCCCTCTGCTCCCTCTCACGCTTCTATATTTACTTTCTCTTTCCATCTGCTCCCTAGCACCTCCTCTATATTTACTGCCTCGTTCCTTCTGCAACATGGCAACCCTCTATATTTACTTTCTCTTGCCCTCAGCTCCCTGGCGCCCCTCTATATTTACTTTCTCATTCCCTCTGCTCCCTGGCACCCCTCTATATTTACTTCTCTTAACTTCTGCTCCCAGGCACCCCTCTATATTTACTTTCTCTTTCCCTTTGCTCCCTGGCACCCCTCTAAATTTACATTTTCTTTCCCTCTGCTCCCTGGCACCCCTCTATATTTACTTTCTCCTTCCCTCTGCTCCCTTGCACCACTCTATATTTACGCTCTCTTACCCTCTGCTTCCTGGCACCACTTATATTAACTTTCTCTTTCTCTCTGCACCATGTCACCCTCTATATTTACTTTCATTTTCCCTCTGCTCACTCTCACGCTTCTATATTTACTTTCTCTTAACTTCTGCTCCCAGGCACCCCTCTATATTTACTTTCTCTTTCCCTTTGCTCCCTGGCACCCCTCTAAATTTACATTTTATTTCCCTCTGCTCCCTGGCACCCCACTATATTTACTTTCTCCGTCCCTCTGCTCCCTTGCACCACTCTATATTTACTCTCTCTTACCCTCTGCTTCCTGGCACCACTCTATATTTACTTTCTCTTTCCCTCTACTCCCTACCACCCCTCTATATTTACTTTCTCTTTCCTCTGCTCACTGGCACCTATCTATATTTACTTGCTCTTTCTCTCTGCTCCCTGGCACCCCTCCCTATGTACTTTCTCCTTCCCTCTGCTCCCTGGCACCCCTCTATATTTACTTTCTCTTTCCCTCTGCTCCCTAGCACCCCTCTATATATACTTTCTTTTTCTCTCTGCTCCCTGGCACCCCTCTATATTTACTTTCTCTTTCCCTATGCTCCCTGGCACTCCTCTGTATTTACTTTCTCTTTCTCTCTTCTCCCTTGCACCACTCTATATTTATGCTCTCTTACCCTCTGCTTCCTGGCACCACTCTATATTTACTTTCTCTTTCCCTCTACTCCCTACCACCACTCTATATTTACTTTCTCTTTCCTCTGCTCACTGGCACCCATCTATATTTACTTGCTCTTTCTCTCTGCTCCCTGGCACCCCTCTATATTTACTTTCTCCGTCCCTCTGCTCCATGGCACCCCTCGTTATTTACATTATCTTTCCTTCTGCTCTCTGGCACCCCTCTATATTTACTTTATCTTTCCATCCGCTCCTTATCACCACTCTATATTTACTTTCTCTTTCCCTCTGCTCCCTAGCACCCCTCTATATATACTTTCTTTTTCTCTCTGCTCACTGGCACCCCTCTATATTTACTTTCTCTTTCCCTCTGCTCCCTGGCACCCCTCTATATTTACTTTCTCCTTCCCTCTGCTCCCTTGCACCACTCTATATGTACGCTCTCTTACCCTCTGCTTCCTGGCACCACTCTATATTTACTTTCTCTTTCCCTCTACTCCCTACCACCCCTCTATATTTACTTTCTCTTTCCTCTGCTCACTGGCACCCATCTATATTTACTTGCTCTTCTCTCTGCTCCCTGGAACTCCTCTATATTTACTTTCTTTTTGCTACTGCTCCCTAGCACGCCTCTATATTTACTTTCTCCCTCCCTCTTCTCCCTGGAACCCCTCTATATTTGCGTTCTCTTTCCCTCTGCTCACTGGGACCCCTCTATATTTACTTTCTCTTTCCATCTGGTCCCCCTCACCCCTCTATATTTACTTTCTCTTTCCCTCTGCTCCCTCTCACCCCTCTAGATCTACATTGTCTTTCCCTTTGCTCCCTGGCACCCCTCTGTATTTGCTTTCTCTTTGCCTCACCTCCCTGGCATACCTCTATATTTACTCTCTCTTTCTCTCTGCTCCCTGGCACCCCTCTATATTTACTTTCTCTTTCTCTCTGCTCCCTGGTACCCGTCTATATTTACTTTCCCTTTCCCTCTGCTCCCTGGCACGCCTCTATATTTACTTTCTCTTTGCCACTGCTCCCTAGCACACCTCTATATTTACTTTCTCTTTCCCTCTGCTCCCCGTCACCCCTCTATATGTACTTTCTCTTTGTCTCTGCTCCCTGGCATCCCTCTATATTTACTTTCTCTTTGCCTCTGCTCCCTGACACCCCTCTATATTTACTTTCTATTTCCCTCTGCTCCCTACTACCCTTCTATATTTACTTTCTCCCCCACTAGCACCCCTCTATATTTAGTTTCTCTTTCGCTCTGCTCCCTGGAACCTCTCTATATTTACTTTCTCCTTCCCTCTGCTAACTGGCACCATTCTATATTTACTTTCTCTTTCCCTCTGCTCCCTAGCACCCCTCTATATTTACTTTCTCTTCCCCTCTGCTCCGTGGCAACCATCTATATTAACTTTCTCTTTCTCTCTGCACCCTGTCACCCTCTATATTTACTTTCATTTTCCCTCTGCTCACTCTCACGCTTCTATATATACTTTCTCTTTCCATCTGCTCCCTAGCACCTCCTCTATATATACTGCCTCGTTCCTTCTGCAACATGGCAACCCTCTATATTTACTTGCTCTTGCCCTCAGCTCCCTGGCACCCCTCTATATTTACTTTCTCATTCCCTCTGCTCCCTGGCACCCCGCTATATTTAATTCTCTTAACTTCTGCTCCCAGGCACCCCTCTATATTTACTTTCTCTTTCCCTTTGCTCCCTGGCACCCCTCTAAATTTACATTTTATTTCCCTCTGCTCCCTGGCACCCCACTATATTTACTTTCTCCTTCCCTCTGCTCCCTTGCACCACTCTATATTTACGCTCTCTTACCCTCTGCTTCCTGGCACCACTCTATATTTACTTTCTCTTTCCCTCTACTCCCTACCACCCCTCTATATATACTTTCTCTTTCCTCTGCTCACTGGCACCTATCTATATTTACTTACTCTTTCTCTCTGCTCCCTGGCACCCCTCTATATGTACTTTCTCCTTCCCTCTGCTCCCTGGCCCCCCTCTATATTTACTTTCTCTTTCCCTCAGCTCCCTAGCACCCCTCTATATATACTTTCTTTTTCTCTCTGCTCCCTGGCACCCCTCTATATTTACTTTCTCTTTCCCTCTGCTCCCTGGCACTCCTCTATATTTACTTTCTCTTTCTCTCTTCTCCCTTGCACCACTCTATATTTACACTCTCTTACCCTCTGCTTCCTGGCACCACTCTATATTTACTTTCTCTTTCCCTCTACTCCCTACCACCCCTCTATATTTACTTTCTCTTTCCTCTGCTCACTGGCACCCATCTATATTTACTTGCCCTTTCTCTCTGCTCCCTGGCACCCCTCTATATTTACTTTCTCTTTCCCTCTGCTCCCTGGCACCCCTCTATATTTACTTTCTCTTTGTCTCTGCTCCCTGGCACCCCTCTATATTTACTTTCCCTTTCCCTCTGCTCCATGGCACCCCTCTATATTTAATTTCTCTTTGTCTCTGCTCCCTGGCACCCCTTTATATTTACTTTCTCTTTCCCTCTGCTCCTTGGCACTCCTCTATATTTATATTCTCTTTCCCTCTGCTCCCCGTCACCCCTCTATATGTACTTTTTCTTTGTCTCTGCTCCCTGGCATCCCTATATATTTACTTTCTCTTTGCCTCTGCTCCCTGACACCCCTCTATATTTACTTTCTATTTCCCTCTGCTCCCTAGTACCCTTCTATATTTACTTTCTCCCCCACTAGCACCCCTCTATATTTAGTTTCTCTTTCGCTCTGCTCCCTGGAACCTCTCTATATTTACTTTCTCCTTCCCTCTGCTAACTGGCACCATTCTATATTTACTTTCTCTTTCCCTCTGCTCCCTAGCACCCCTCTATATTTACTTTCTCTTCCCCTCTGCTCCGTGGCAACCATCTATATTAACTTTCTCTTTCTCTCTGCACCCTGTCACCCTCTATATTTACTTTCACTTTCCCTCTGCTCCCTCTCACGCTTCTATATTTACTTTCTCTTTCCATCTGCTCCCAAGCACCTCCTCTATATATACTGCCTCGTTCCTTCAGCAACATGGCAACCCTCTATATTTACTTGCTCTTGCCCTCAGCTCCCTGGCGCCCCTGTATATTTACTTTCTCATTCCCTCTGCTCCCTGGCACCCCTCTATATTTACTTCTCTCAACTTCTGCTCCTAGGCACCCCTCTATATTTACTTTCTCTTTCCCTTTGCTCCCTGGCACCCCTCTAAATTTACATTTTCTTTCCCTCTGCTCCCTGGCACCCCTCTATATTTACTTTCTCCTTCCCTCTGCTCCCTTGCACCACTCTATAATTACGCTCTCTTACCCTCTGCTTCCTGGCACCACTCTATATTTACTTTCTCTTTCCCTCTATTCCCTACCACCCCTCTATATTTACTTTCTCTTTCCTCTGCTCACTGGCACCTATCTATATTTACTTGCTCTTTCTCTCTGCTCCCTGGCACCCCTCTATATGTACTTTCTCCTTCCCTCTGCTCCCTGGCACCCCTCTATATTTACTTTCTCTTTCCCTCTGCTCCCTAGCACCCCTCTATATATACTTTCTTTTTCTCCCTGCTCCCTGGCAACTCTCTATATTTACTTTCTCTTTCCCTCTGCTCCCTGGCACCCCTCTATATTTACTTTCTCTTTCTCTCTTCTCCCTTGCACCAATCTATATTTACACTCTCTTACCCTCTGCTTCCTGGCACCACTCTATATTTACTTTCTCTTTCCCTCTACTCCCTACCACCCCTCTATATTTACTTTCTCTTTCCTCTGCTCACTGGCACCCATCTATATTTACTTGCTCTTTCTCTCTGCTCCCTGGCACCCCTCTATATTTACTTTCTCCTTCCCTCTGCTCCCTGGCACCCCTCTATATTTACTTTCTCTTTCCCTCTGCTCCCTGACAGCCCTCTATATTTTCTTTCTCTTTTCCTTTGCTCCCTAGCACCGCCCTATATTTAGTTTCTCCTTTCTCTCTGCTCCCTGGCACCCCTCTATATTTACTTTCTCTTTCCCTCTGCTCCCTGGCACCCCTCTATATTTACTTTCTCTTTGTCTCTGCTCCCTGGCACCCCTCTATATTTACTTTCCCTTTCCCTCTGCTCCATGGCACACCTCTATATTTAATTTCTCTTTGTCTCTGCTCCCTGGCACCCCTTTATATTTACTTTCTCTTTCCCTCTGCTCCTTGGCACTCCTCTATATTTACATTCTCTTTCCTTCTGCTCCCCGTCACCCCTCTATATGTACTTTTTCTTTGTCTCTGCTCCATGGCATCCCTATATATTTACTTTCTCTTTGCCTCTGCTCCCTGACACCCCTCTATATTTACTTTCTATTTCCCTCTGCTCCCTAGTACCCTTCTATATTTACTTTCTCCCCCACTAGCACCCCTCTATATTTAGTTTCTCTTTCGCTCTGCTCCCTGGAACCTCTCTATATTTACTTTCTCCTTCCCTCTGCTAACTGGCACCATTCTATATTTACTTTCTCTTTCCCTCTACTCCCTACCACCCCTCTATATTTACTTTCTCTTTCCTCTGCTCACTGGCACCCATCTATATTTACTTGCTCTTTCTCTCTGCTCCCTTTCACCCCTCTATATTTACTTTCTCCTTCCCTCTGCTCCCTGGAACCCCTCTATATTTACTTTCTATTTCCCTCTGCTCCCTGACAGCCCTCTATATTTACTTTCTCTTTCCCTTTGCTCCCTAGCACCACCCTATATTTAGTTTCTCCTTTCTCTCTGCTCCCTGGCACCCCTCTATATTTACTTTCTCTTTCCCTCTGCCCCCTGGCACCCCTCTATATTTACTTTCTATTTCCCTCTGCTCCCTGGCACCCCTCTATATTTACTTTCCCTTTCCCTCGCTCCATGGCACTCCTCTATATTTACTTTCTCTTCCCCTCTGCTCCTTGGCACTCCTCTATATTTACTTTCTCTTTCCCTCTGCTCCCCGTCACCCCTCTATATGTACTTTCTCTTTGTCTCTGCTCCCTGGCATCCCTCTATATTTACTTTCTCTTTGCCTCTGCTCCCTGACACCCCTCTATATTTACTTTCTATTTCCCTCTGCTCCCTAGTACCCTTCTATATTTACTTTCTCCCCCACTAGCACCCCTCTATATTTAGTTTCTCTTTCGCTCTGCTCCCTGGAACCTCTCTATATTTACTTTCTCCTTCCCTCTGCTAACTGGCACCATTCTATATTTACTTTCTCTTTCCCTCTGCTCCCTAGCACCCCTCTATATTTACTTTCTCTTCCCCTCTGCTCCGTGGCAACCATCTATATTAACTTTCTCTTTCTCTCTGCACCCTGTCACCCTCTATATTTACTTTCATTTTCCCTCTGCTCACTCTCACGCTTCTATATATACTTTCTCTTTCCATCTGCTCCCTAGCACCTCCTCTATATATACTGCCTCGTTCCTTCTGCAACATGGCAACCCTCTATATTTACTTGCTCTTGCCCTCAGCTCCCTGGCACCCCTCTATATTTACTTTCTCCTTCCCTCTGCTCCCTGGCACCCCTCTATATTTACTTTCTCTTTCCCTCAGCTCCCTAGCACCCCTCTATATATACTTTCTTTTTCTCTCTGCTCCCTGGCACCCCTCTATATTTACTTTCTCTTTCCCTCTGCTCCCTGGCACTCCTCTATATTTACTTTCTCTTTCTCTCTTCTCCCTTGCACCACTCTATATTTACACTCTCTTACCCTCTGCTTCCTGGCACCACTCTATATTTACTTTCTCTTTCCCTCTACTCCCTACCACCCCTCTATATTTACTTTCTCTTTCCTCTGCTCACTGGCACCCATCTATATTTACTTGCCCTTTCTCTCTGCTCCCTGGCACCCCTCTATATTTACTTTCTCTTTCCCTCTGCTCCCTGGCACCCCTCTATATTTACTTTCTCTTTGTCTCTGCTCCCTGGCACCCCTCTATATTTACTTTTCCTTTCCCTCTGCTCCATGGCACCCCTCTATATTTAATTTCTCTTTGTCTCTGCTCCCTGGCACCCCTTTATATTTACTTTCTCTTTCCCTCTGCTCCTTGGCACTCCTCTATATTTACATTCTCTTTCCCTCTGCTCCCCGTCACCCCTCTATATGTACTTTTTCTTTGTCTCTGCTCCCTGGCATCCCTATATATTTACTTTCTCTTTGCCTCTGCTCCCTGACACCCCTCTATATTTACTTTCTATTTCCCTCTGCTCCCTAGTACCCTTCTATATTTACTTTCTCCCCCACTAGCACCCCTCTATATTTAGTTTCTCTTTCGCTCTGCTCCCTGGAACCTCTCTATATTTACTTTCTCCTTCCCTCTGCTAACTGGCACCATTCTATATTTACTTTCTCTTTCCCTCTGCTCCCTAGCACCCCTCTATATTTACTTTCTCTTCCCCTCTGCTCAGTGGCAACCATCTATATTAACTTTCTCTTTCTCTCTGCACCCTGTCACCCTCTATATTTACTTTCACTTTCCCTCTGCTCCCTCTCACGCTTCTATATTTACTTTCTCTTTCCATCTGCTCCCAAGCACCTCCTCTATATATACTGCCTCGTTCCTTCAGCAACATGGCAACCCTCTATATTTACTTGCTCTTGCCCTCAGCTCCCTGGCGCCCCTGTATATTTACTTTCTCATTCCCTCTGCTCCCTGGCACCCCTCTATATTTACTTCTCTCAACTTCTGCTCCTAGGCACCCCTCTATATTTACTTTCTCTTTCCCTTTGCTCCCTGGCACCCCTCTAAATTTACATTTTCTTTCCCTCTGCTCCCTGGCACCCCTCTATATTTACTTTCTCCTTCCCTCTGCTCCCTTGCACCACTCTATAATTACGCTCTCTTACCCTCTGCTTCCTGGCACCACTCTATATTTACTTTCTCTTTCCCTCTATTCCCTACCACCCCTCTATATTTACTTTCTCTTTCCTCTGCTCACTGGCACCTATCTATATTTACTTGCTCTTTCTCTCTGCTCCCTGGCACCCCTCTATATGTACTTTCTCCTTCCCTCTGCTCCCTGGCACCCCTCTATATTTACTTTCTCTTTCCCTCTGCTCCCTAGCACCCCTCTATATATACTTTCTTTTTCTCCCTGCTCCCTGGCAACTCTCTATATTTACTTTCTCTTTCCCTCTGCTCCCTGGCACCCCTCTATATTTACTTTCTCTTTCTCTCTTCTCCCTTGCACCAATCTATATTTACACTCTCTTACCCTCTGCTTCCTGGCACCACTCTATATTTACTTTCTCTTTCCCTCTACTCCCTACCACCCCTCTATATTTACTTTCTCTTTCCTCTGCTCACTGGCACCCATCTATATTTACTTGCTCTTTCTCTCTGCTCCCTGGCACCCCTCTATATTTACTTTCTCCTTCCCTCTGCTCCCTGGCACCCCTCTATATTTACTTTCTCTTTCCCTCTGCTCCCTGACAGCCCTCTATATTTTCTTTCTCTTTTCCTTTGCTCCCTAGCACCGCCCTATATTTAGTTTCTCCTTTCTCTCTGCTCCCTGGCACCCCTCTATATTTACTTTCTCTTTCCCTCTGCTCCCTGGCACCCCTCTATATTTACTTTCTCTTTGTCTCTGCTCCCTGGCACCCCTCTATATTTACTTTCCCTTTCCCTCTGCTCCATGGCACACCTCTATATTTAATTTCTCTTTGTCTCTGCTCCCTGGCACCCCTTTATATTTACTTTCTCTTTCCCTCTGCTCCTTGGCACTCCTCTATATTTACTTTCTCTTTCCCTCTGCTCCCCGTCACCCCTCTATATGTACTTTCTCTTTGTCTCTGCTCCCTGGCATCCCTCTATATTGACTTTCTCTTTGCCTCTGCTCCCTGACACCCCTCTATATTTACTTTCTATTTCCCTCTGCTCCCTAGTACCCTTCTATATTTACTTTCTCCCCCACTAGCACCCCTCTATATTTAGTTTCTCTTTCGCTCTGCTCCCTGGAACCTCTCTATATTTACTTTCTCCTTCCCTCTGCTAACTGGCACAACTCTATATTTACTTTCTCTTTCCCTCTGCTCCCAGGCACCCCTCTATATTTACTTTCTCTTCCCCTCTGCTCCGTGGCACACATCTATATTAACTTTCTCTTTCTCTCCGCACCCTGTCACCCTCTATAGTTACTTTCACTTTCCCTCTGCTCCCTCTCACGCTTCTATATTTACTTTCTCTTTCCATCTGCTCCCTAGCACCTCCTCTATATTTACTGCCTCGTTCCTTCTGCAACATGGCAACCCTCTATATTTACTTTCTCTTGCCCTCAGCTCCCTGGCGCCCCTCTATATTTACTTTCTCATTCCCTCTGCTCCCTGGCACCCCTCTATATTTACTTCTCTTAACTTCTGCTCCCAGGCACCCCTCTATATTTACTTTCTCTTTCCCTTTGCTCCCTGGCACCCCTCTAAATTTACATTTTCTTTCCCTCTGCTCCCTGGCACCCCTCTATATTTACTTTCTCCTTCCCTCTGCTCCCTTGCACCACTCTATATTTACGCTCTCTTACCCTCTGCTTCCTGGCACCACTCTATATTTACTTTCTCTTTCCCTCTATTCCCTACCACCCCTCTATATTTACTTTCTTTTTCTCTCTGCTCCCTGGCACCCCTCTATATTTACTTTCTCTTTCCCTCTGCTCCCTGGCACCCCTCTATATTTTCTTTCTCTTTCCATTTGCTCACTAGCACCGCCCTATATTTAGTTTCTCCTTTCTCTCTGCTCCCTGGCACCCCTCTATATTTACTTTCTCTTTCCCTCTGCTCCCTGGCACCCCTCTATATTTACTTTCTCTTTGTCTCTGCTCCCTGGCACCCCTCTATATTTACTTTCCCTTTCCCTCTGCTCCATGGCACCCCTCTATATTTAATTTCTCTTTGCCTCTGCTCCCTGGCACCCCTTTATATTTACTTTCTCTTTCCCTCTGCTCCTTGGCACTCCTCTATATTTACTTTCTATTTCCCTCTGCTCCCCGTCATCCCTCTATATGTACTTTCTCTTTGTCTCTGCTCCCTGGCATCCCTCTATATTTACTTTCTCTTTGCCTCTGCTCCCTGGCACCCCTCTATATTTAGTTTCTCTTTCGCTCTGCTCCCTGGAACCTCTCTATATTTACTTTCTCATTCCCTCTGCTAACTGGCACAACTCTATATTTACTTTCTCTTTCCCTCTGCTCCGTGGCACCCATCTATATTAACTTTCTCTTTCTCTCTGCACCCTGTCACCCTCTATAGTTACTTTCACTTTCCCTCTGCTCCCTCTCACGCTTCTATATTTACTTTCTCTTTCCATCTGCTCCCTAGCACCTCCTCTATATTTACTGCCTCGTTCCTTCTGCAACATGGCGACCCTCTATATTTACTTTCTCTTGCCCTCAGCTCCCTGGCGCCCCTCTATATTTACTTTCTCATTCCCTCTGCTCCCTGGCACCCCTCTATATTTACTTGTCTTAACTTCTGCTCCCAGACACCCCTCTATATTTACTTTCTCTTTCCCTTTGCTCCCTGGCACCCCTCTAAATTTACATTTTCTTTCCCTCTGCTCCCTGGCACCCACTTATATTTAATTTCTCTTTCCCTCTTCTCTCTGACACCCCTCTATATTTACTCTCTCTTTCGCTCTGCTCCCTGGCAGCCCTCTATATTTACTTTCTCTTTCTCTCTGCTCCCAGGTACCCCTCTTTATTTTCTTTCTCTTTCCCTCTGCTCCCTGGAACTCCTCTATATTTACTTTCTCCTTCCCTCTGCTCCCTGGCACCCCTCTATATTTACTTTCTCTTTCCCTCTGCTCCCTGACAGCCCTCTATATTTACTTTCTCTTTCCCTTTGCTCCCTAGCACCGCCCTATATTTAGTTTCTCCTTTCTCTCTGCTCCCTGGCACCCCTCTATATTTACTTTCTCTTTCCCTCTGCTCCCTGGCACCCCTCTATATTTACTTTCTATTTCCCTCTGCTCCCTGGCACCCCTCTATATTTACTTTCCCTTTCCCTCGCTCCATGGCACCCCTCTATATTTAATGTCTCCTTGTCTCTTCTCCCTGTCACCCCTCTATATTTACTTTCTTTTTCCCTCTGCTCCTTGGCACTCCTCTATATTTACTTTCTCTTTCCCTCTGCTCCCCGTCACCCCTCTATATGTACTTTCTCTTTGTCTCTGCTCCCTGGCATCCCTCTATATTTACTTTCTCTTTGCCTCTGCTCCCTGACCCCCTCTATATTTACTTTCTATTTCCCTCTGCTCCCTAGTACCCTTCTATATTTACTTTCTCCCCCACTAGCACCCCTCTATATTTAGTTTCTCTTTCGCTCTGCTCCCTGGAACCTCTCTATATTTACTTTCTCCTTCCCTCTGCTACCTCGCACCACTCTATATTTACTTTCTCTTTCCCTCTGCTCCCTAGCACCCCTCTATATTTACTTTCTCTTCCCCTCTGCTCCGTGGCACCCATCTATATTAACTTTCTCTTTCTCTCTGCACCCTGTCACCCTCTATATTTACTTTCATTTTCCCTCTGCTCACTCTCACGCTTCTATATTTACTTTCTCTTTCCATCTGCTCCCTAGCACCTCCTCTATATATACTGCCTCGTTCCTTCTGCAACATGGCAACCCTCTATATTTACTTGCTCTTGCCCTCAGCTCCCTGGCGCCCCTCTATATTTACTTTCTCATTCCCTCTGCTCCCTGGCACCCCTCTATATTTACTTCTCTTAACTTCTGCTCCCAGGCACCCCTCTATATTTACTTTCTCTTTCCCTTTGCTCCCTGGCACCCCTCTAAATTTACATTTTATTTCCCTCTGCTCCCTGGCACCCCACTATATTTACTTTCTCCTTCCCTCTGCTCCCTTGCACCACTCTATATTTACGCTCTCTTACCCTCTGCTTCCTGGCACCACTCTATATTTACTTTCTCTTTCCCTATACTCCCTACCACCCCTCTATATTTACTTTCTCTTTCCTCTGCTCACTGGCACCTATCTATATTTACTTGCTCTTTCTCTCTGCTCCCTGGCACCCCTCCCTATGTACTTTCTCCTTCCCTCTGCTCCCTGGCACCCCTCTATATTTACTTTCTCTTTCCCTCTGCTCCCTAGCACCCCTCTATATATACTTTCTTTTTCTCTCTGCTCCCTGGCACTCCTCTATATTTACTTTCTCTTTCCCTCTGCTCCCTGGCACTCCTCTATATTTACTTTCTTTTTCTCTCTTCTCCCTTGCACCACTCTATATTTACGCTCTCTTACCCTCTGCTTCCTGGCACCACTCTATATTTACTTTCTCTTTCCCTCTACTCCTTACCACCCCTCTATATTTTCTTTCTCTTTCCTCTGCTCACTGGCACCCATCTATATTTACTTGCTCTTTCTCTCTGCTCCCTGGCACCCCTCTATATTTACTTTCTCCTTCCCTCTGCTCCATGGCACCCCTCGTTATTTACATTATCTTTCCTTCTGCTCTCTGGCACCCCTCTATATTTACTTTATCTTTCCATCCGCTCCTTATCACCCCTCTATATTTACTTTCTCTTTCCCTCTGCTCCCTAGCACGCCTCTATATATACTTTCTTTTTCTCTCTGCTCCCTGGAACCCCTCTATATTTACTTTCTCTTTCCCTCTGCTCCCTGGCACCCCTCTATATTTACTTTCTCCTTCCCTCTGCTCCCTTGCACCACTCTATATGTACGCTCTCTTACCCTCTGCTTCCTGGCACCACTCTATATTTACTTTCTCTTTCCCTCTACTCCCTACCACCCCTCTATATTTACTTTCTCTTTCCTCTGCTCACTGGCACTCATCTATATTTACTTGCTCTTTCTCTCTGCTCCCTTTCACCCCTCTATATTTACTTTCTCCTTCCCTCTGCTCCCTGGCACCCCTCTATATTTACTTTCTCTTTCCCTCTGCTCCCTGACAGCCCTCTATATTTACTTTCTCTTTCCCTTTGCTCCCTAGCACCGCCCTATATTTAGTTTCTCCTTTCTCTCTGCTCCCTGGCACCCCTCTATATTTACTTTCTCTTTCCCTCTGCCCCCTGGCACCCCTCTATATTTACTTTCTATTTCCCTCTGCTCCCTGGCACCCCTCTATATTTACTTTCCCTTTCCCTCTGCTCCCTGGCACCCCTCTATATTTACTTTCTCTTTCCCTCTGCCCCCTGGCACCCCTCTATATTTACTTTCTATTTCCCTCTGCTCCATGGCACCCCTCTATATTTAATGTCTCCTTGTCTCTTCTCCCTGTCACCCCTCTATATTTACTTTCTCTTTCCCTCTGCTCCTTGGCACTCCTCTATATTTACTTTCTCTTTCCCTCTGCTCCCCGTCACCCCTCTATATGTACTTTCTCTTTGTCTCTGCTCCCTGGCATCCCTCTATATTTACTTTCTCTTTGCCTCTGCTCCCTGACACCCCTCTATATTTACTTTCTATTTCCCTCTGCTCCCTAGTACCCTTCTATATTTACTTTCTCCCCCACTAGCACCCCTCTATATTTAGTTTCTCTTTCGCTCTGCTCCCTGGAACCTCTCTATATTTACTTTCTCCTTCCCTCTGCTAACTGGCACCATTCTATATTTACTTTCTCTTTCCCTCTGCTCCCTAGCACCCCTCTATATTTACTTTCTCTTCCCCTCTGCTCCGTGGCAACCATCTATATTAACTTTCTCTTTCTCTCTGCACCCTGTCACCCTCTATATTTACTTTCATTTTCCCTCTGCTCACTCTCACGCTTCTATATTTACTTTCTCTTTCCATCTGCTCCCTAGCACCTCCTCTATATATACTGCCTCGTTCCTTCTGCAACATGGCAACCCTCTATATTTACTTGCTCTTGCCCTCAGCTCCCTGGCGCCCCTCTATATTTACTTTCTCATTCCCTCTGCTCCCTGGCACCCCGCTATATTTACTTCTCTTAACTTCTGCTCCCAGGCACCCCTCTATATTTACTTTCTCTTTCCCTTTGCTCCCTGGCACCCCTCTAAATTTACATTTTATTTCCCTCTGCTCCCTGGCACCCCACTATATTTACTTTCTCCTTCCCTCTGCTCCCTTGCACCACTCTATATTTACGCTCTCTTACCCTCTGCTTCCTGGCACCACTCTATATTTACTTTCTCTTTCCCTCTACTCCCTACCACCCCTCTATATTTACTTTCTCTTTCCTCTGCTCACTGGCACCTATCTATATTTACTTGCTCTTTCTCTCTGCTCCCTGGCACCCCTCTATATGTACTTTCTCCTTCCCTCTGCTCCCTGGCACCCCTCTATATTTACTTTCTCTTTCCCTCAGCTCCCTAGCACCCCTCTATATATACTTTCTTTTTCTCTCTGCTCCTTGGCACCCCTCTATATTTACTTTCTCTTTCCCTCTGCTCCCTGGCACTCCTCTATATTTACTTTCTCTTTCTCTCTTCTCCCTTGCACCACTCTATATTTACACTCTCTTACCCTCTGCTTCCTGGCACCACTCTATATTTACTTTCTCTTTCCCTCTACTCCCTACCACCCCTCTATATTTACTTTCTCTTTCCTCTGCTCACTGGCACCCATCTATATTTACTTGCTCTTTCTCTCTGCTCCCTGGCACCCCTCTATATTTACTTTCTCCTTCCCTCTGCTCCCTGGCACCCCTCTATATTTACTTTCTCTTTCCCTCTGCTCCATGACAGCCCTCTATATTTTCTTTCTCTTTCCCTTTGCTCCCTAGCACCGCCCTATATTTAGTTTCTCCTTTCTCTCTGCTCCCTGGCACCCCTCTATATTTACTTTCTCTTTCCCTCTGCCCCCTGGCACCCCTCTATATTTACTTTCTATTTCCCTCTGCTCCCTGGCACCCCTCTATATTTACTTTCCCTTTCCCGCGCTCCATGGCACCCCTCTATATTTAATGTCTCCTTGTCTCTTCTCCCTGTCACCCCTCTATATTTACTTTCTATTTCCCTCTGCTCCTTGGCACTCCTCTATATTTACTTTCTCTTTCCCTCTGCTCCCCGTCACCCCTCTATATGTACTTTTTCTTTGTCTCTGCTCCCTGGCATCCCTATATATTTACTTTCTCTTTGCCTCTGCTCCCTGACACCCCTCTATATTTACTTTCTATTTCCCTCTGCTCCCTAGTACCCTTCTATATTTACTTTCTCCCCCACTAGCACCCCTCTATATTTAGTTTCTCTTTCGCTCTGCTCCCTGGAACCTCTCTATATTTACTTTCTCCTTCCCTCTGCTAACTGGCACCATTCTATATTTACTTTCTCTTTCCCTCTGCTCCCTAGCACCCCTCTATATTTACTTTCTCTTCCCCTCTGCTCCGTGGCAACCATCTATATTAACTTTCTCTTTCTCTCTGCACCCTGTCACCCTCTATATTTACTTTCACTTTCCCTCTGCTCCCTCTCACGCTTCTATATTTACTTTCTCTTTCCATCTGCTCCCAAGCACCTCCTCTATATATACTGCCTCGTTCCTTCAGCAACATGGCAACCCTCTATATTTACTTGCTCTTGCCCTCAGCTCCCTGGCGCCCCTCTATATTTACTTTCTCATTCCCTCTGCTCCCTGGCACCCCTCTATATTTACTTCTCTTAACTTCTGCTCCCAGGCACCCCTCTATATTTACTTTCTCTTTCCCTTTGCTCCCTGGCACCCCTCTAAATTTACATTTTCTTTCCCTCTGCTCCCTGGCACCCCTCTATATTTACTTTCTCCTTCCCTCTGCTCCCTTGCACCACTCTATATTTACGCTCTCTTACCCTCTGCTTCCTGGCACCACTCTATATTTACTTTCTCTTTCACTCTATTCCCTACCACCCCTCTATATTTACTTTCTCTTTCCTCTGCTCACTGGCACCTATCTATATTTACTTGCTCTTTCTCTCTGCTCCCTGGCACCCCTCTATATGTACTTTCTCCTTCCCTCTGCTCCCTGGCACCCCTCTATATTTACTTTCTCTTTCCCTCTGCTCCCTAGCACCCCTCTATATATACTTTCTTTTTCTCCCTGCTCCCTGGCAACTCTCTATATTTACTTTCTCTTTCCCTCTGCTCCCTGGCACCCCTCTATATTTACTTTCTCTTTCTCTCTTCTCCCTTGCACCAATCTATATTTACACTCTCTTACCCTCTGCTTCCTGGCACCACTCTATATTTACTTTCTCTTTCCCTCTACTCCCTACCACCCCTCTATATTTACTTTCTCTTTCCTCTGCTCACTGGCACCCATCTATATTTACTTGCTCTTTCTCTCTGCTCCCTGGCACCCCTCTATATTTACTTTCTCCTTCCCTCTGCTCCCTGGCACCCCTCTATATTTACTTACTCTTTCCCTCTGCTCCCTGACAGCCCTCTATATTTTCTTTCTCTTTTCCTTTGCTCCCTAGCACCGCCCTATATTTAGTTTCTCCTTTCTCTCTGCTCCCTGGCACCCCTCTATATTTACTTTCTCTTTCCCTCTGCTCCCTGGCACCCCTCTATATTTACTTTCTCTTTGTCTCTGCTCCCTGGCACCCCTCTATATTTACTTTCCCTTTCCCTCTGCTCCATGGCACACCTCTATATTTAATTTCTCTTTGTCTCTGCTCCCTGGCACCCCTTTATATTTACTTTCTCTTTCCCTCTGCTCCTTGGCACTCCTCTATATTTACTTTCTCTTTCCCTCTGCTCCCCGTCACCCCTCTATATGTACTTTCTCTTTGTCTCTGCTCCCTGGCATCCCTCTATATTGACTTTCTCTTTGCCTCTGCTCCCTGACACCCCTCTATATTTACTTTCTATTTCTCTCTGCTCCCTAGTACCCTTCTATATTTACTTTCTCCCTCACTAGCACCCCTCTATATTTAGTTTCTCTTTCGCTCTGCTCCCTGGAACCTCTCTATATTTACTTTCTCCTTCCCTCTGCTAACTGGCACAACTCTATATTTACTTTCTCTTTCCCTCTGCTCCCAGGCACCCCTCTATATTTACTTTCTCTTCCCCTCTGCTCCGTGGCACCCATCTATATTAACTTTCTCTTTCTCTCTGCACCCTGTCTCCCTCTATAGTTACTTTCACTTTCCCTCTGCTCCCTCTCACGCTTCTATATTTACTTTCTCTTTCCATCTGCTCCCTAGCACCTCCTCTATATTTACTGCCTCGTTCCTTCTGCAACATGGCAACCCTCTATATTTACTTTCTCTTGCCCTCAGCTCCCTGGCGCCCCTCTATATTTACTTTCTCATTCCCTCTGCTCCCTGGCACCCCTCTATATTTACTTCTCTTAACTTCTGCTCCCAGGCACCCCTCTATATTTACTTTCTCTTTCCCTTTGCTCCCTGGCACCCCTCTAAATTTACATTTTCTTTCCCTCTGCTCCCTGGCACCCCTCTATATTTACTTTCTCCTTCCCTCTGCTCCCTTGCACCACTCTATATTTACGCTCTCTTACCCTCTGCTTCCTGGCACCACTTATATTAACTTTCTCTTTCTCTCTGCACCATGTCACCCTCTATATTTACTTTCATTTTCCCTCTGCTCACTCTCACGCTTCTATATTTACTTTCTCTTAACTTCTGCTCCCAGGCACCCCTCTATATTTACTTTCTCTTTCCCTTTGCTCCCTGGCACCCCTCTAAATTTACATTTTATTTCCCTCTGCTCCCTGGCACCCCACTATATTTACTTTCTCCGTCCCTCTGCTCCCTTGCACCACTCTATATTTACTCTCTCTTACCCTCTGCTTCCTGGCACCACTCTATATTTACTTTCTCTTTCCCTCTACTCCCTACCACCCCTCTATATTTACTTTCTCTTTCCTCTGCTCACTGGCACCTATCTATATTTACTTGCTCTTTCTCTCTGCTCCCTGGCACCCCTCCCTATGTACTTTCTCCTTCCCTCTGCTCCCTGGCACCCCTCTATATTTACTTTCTCTTTCCCTCTGCTCCCTAGCACCCCTCTATATATACTTTCTTTTTCTCTCTGCTCCCTGGCACCCCTCTATATTTACTTTCTCTTTCCCTATGCTCCCTGGCACTCCTCTGTATTTACTTTCTCTTTCTCTCTTCTCCCTTGCACCACTCTATATTTATGCTCTCTTACCCTCTGCTTCCTGGCACCACTCTATATTTACTTTCTCTTTCCCTCTACTCCCTACCACCACTCTATATTTACTTTCTCTTTCCTCTGCTCACTGGCACCCATCTATATTTACTTGCTCTTTCTCTCTGCTCCCTGGCACCCCTCTATATTTACTTTCTCCGTCCCTCTGCTCCATGGCACCCCTCGTTATTTACATTATCTTTCCTTCTGCTCTCTGGCACCCCTCTATATTTACTTTATCTTTCCATCCGCTCCTTATCACCACTCTATATTTACTTTCTCTTTCCCTCTGCTCCCTAGCACCCCTCTATATATACTTTCTTTTTCTCTCTGCTCACTGGCACCCCTCTATATTTACTTTCTCTTTCCCTCTGCTCCCTGGCACCCCTCTATATTTACTTTCTCCTTCCCTCTGCTCCCTTGCACCACTCTATATGTACGCTCTCTTACCCTCTGCTTCCTGGCACCACTCTATATTTACTTTCTCTTTCCCTCTACTCCCTACCACCCCTCTATATTTACTTTCTCTTTCCTCTGCTCACTGGCACCCATCTATATTTACTTGCTCTTCTCTCTGCTCCCTGGAACTCCTCTATATTTACTTTCTTTTTGCTACTGCTCCCTAGCACGCCTCTATATTTACTTTCTCCCTCCCTCTTCTCCCTGGAACCCCTCTATATTTGCGTTCTCTTTCCCTCTGCTCACTGGGACCCCTCTATATTTACTTTCTCTTTCCATCTGGTCCCCCTCACCCCTCTATATTTACTTTCTCTTTCCCTCTGCTCCCTCTCACCCCTCTAGATCTACATTGTCTTTCCCTTTGCTCCCTGGCACCCCTCTGTATTTGCTTTCTCTTTGCCTCACCTCCCTGGCATACCTCTATATTTACTCTCTCTTTCTCTCTGCTCCCTGGCACCCCTCTATATTTACTTTCTCTTTCTCTCTGCTCCCTGGTACCCGTCTATATTTACTTTCCCTTTCCCTCTGCTCCCTGGCACGCCTCTATATTTACTTTCTCTTTGCCACTGCTCCCTAGCACACCTCTATATTTACTTTCTCCTTCCCTCTGCTTCCTGGCACCCCTCTATATTTACATTCTCTATATATTTACTTTCTCTTTCTCTCTGCTCCCTGGCACCCCTCTATATATACTTTATCTGTGCCTCTGCTCCCTGGCACTCCTTTTATTTGCTTTCTCTTTCCCTCTGCTCCCTAGCACCGCTCTATATTTACTTTCTCTTCCCTCTGCTCCATGGCACCCCTCGTTATTTACGTTATCTTTCCTTCTGCTCTCTGGCACCCCTCTATATTTACTTTATCTTTCCATCCGCTCCTTATCACCCCTCTATATTTACTTTCTCTTTCCCTCTGCTCCCTAGCACCCCTCTATATATACTTTCTTTTTCTCTCTTCTCCCCGGCACCCCTCTATATTTACTTTCTCTTTCCCTCGGCTCCCTGGCACCCCTCTATATTTACTTTCTCCTTCCCTCTGCTACCTTGCACCACTCTATATTTACGCTCTCTTACCCTCTGCTTCCTGGCACCACTCTATATTTACTTTCTCTTTCCCCTCTACTCCCTACCACCCCTCTATATTTACTTTCTCTTTCCTCTGCTCACTGGCACCCATCTATATTTACTTGCTCTTTCTCTGAGCTCCCTGGCACCCCTCTATATTTACTTTCTCCTTCCCTCTGCTCCCTGGCACCCCTCTATATTTACTTTCTCTTTCCCTCTGCTCCCTGACAGCCCTCTATATTTACTTTCTCTTTCCCTTTGCTCCCTAGCACCGCCCTATATTTAGTTTCTCCTTTCTCTCTGCTCCCTGGCACCCCTCTATATTTACTTTCTCTTTCCCTCTGCTCCCTGGCACCCCTCTATATTTACTTTCTATTTCCCTCTGCTCCCTGGCACCCCTCTATATTTACTTTCCCTTTCCCTTGCTCCATGGCACCCCTCTATATTTAATGTCTCCTTGTCTCTTCTCCCTGTCACCCCTCTATATTTACTTTCTCTTTCCCTCTGCTCCTTGGCACTCCTCTATATTTACTTTCTCTTTCCCTCTGCTCCCCGTCACCCCTCTATATGTACTTTCTCTTTGTCTCTGCTCCCTGGCATCCCTCTATATTTACTTTCTCTTTGCCTCTGCTCCCTGACACCCCTCTATATTTACTTTCTATTTCCCTCTGCTCCCTAGTACCCTTCTATATTTACTTTCTCCCCCACTAGCACCCCTCTATATTTAGTTTCTCTTTCGCTCTGCTCCCTGGAACCTCTCTATATTTACTTTCTCCTTCCCTCTGCTACCTCGCACCACTCTATATTTACTTTCTCTTTCCCTCTGCTCCCTAGCACCCCTCTATATTTACTTTCTCTTCCCCTCTGCTCCGTGGCACCCATCTATATTAACTTTCTCTTTCTCTCTGCACCCTGTCACCCTCTATATTTACTTTCATTTTCCCTCTGCTCACTCTCACGCTTCTATATTTACTTTCTCTTTCCATCTGCTCCCTAGCACCTCCTCTATATATACTGCCTCGTTCCTTCTGCAACATGGCAACCCTCTATATTTACTTGTTCTTGCCCTCAGCTCCCTGGCGCCCCTCTATATTTACTTTCTCATTCCCTCTGCTCCCTGGCACCCCTCTATATTTACTTCTCTTAACTTCTGCTCCCAGGCACCCCTCTATATTTACTTTCTCTTTCCCTTTGCTCCCTGGCACCCCTCTAAATTTACATTTTATTTCCCTCTGCTCCCTGGCACCCCACTATATTTACTTTCTCCTTCCCTCTGCTCCCTTGCACCACTCTATATTTACGCTCTCTTACCCTCTGCTTCCTGGCACCACTCTATATTTACTTTCTCTTTCCCTATACTCCCTACCACCCCTCTATATTTACTTTCTCTTTCCTCTGCTCACTGGCACCTATCTATATTTACTTGCTCTTTCTCTCTGCTCTCTGGCACCCCTCCCTATGTACTTTCTCCTTCCCTCTGCTCCCTGGCACCCCTCTATATTTACTTTCTCTTTCCCTCTGCTCCCTAGCACCTCTCTATATATACTTTCTTTTTCTCTCTGCTCCCTGGCACTCCTCTATATTTACTTTCTTTTTCTCTCTTCTCCCTTGCACCACTCTATATTTACGCTCTCTTACCCTCTGCTTCCTGGCACCACTCTATATTTACTTTCTCTTTCCCTCTACTCCTTACCACCCCTCTATATTTACTTGCTCTTTCTCTCTGCTCCCTGGCACCCCTCTATATTTACTTTCTCCTTCCCTCTGCTCCATGGCACCCCTCGTTATTTACATTATCTTTCCTTCTGCTCTCTGGCACCCCTCTATATTTACTTTATCTTTCCATCCGCTCCTTATCACCCCTCTATATTTACTTTCTCTTTCCCTCTGCTCCCTGGCACCCCTCTATATTTACTTTCTCTTTCCCTCTGCTCCCTGGCACCCCTCTATATTTACTTTCTCCTTCCCTCTGCTCCCTTGCACCACTCTATATTTACGCTCTCTTACCCTCTGCTTCCTGGCACCACTCTATATTTACTTTATCTTTCCCTCTACTCCCTACCACCCCTCTATATTTACTTTCTCTTTCCTCTGCTCACTGGCACCCATCTATATTTACTTGCTCTTTCTCTCTGCTCCCTTTCACCCCTCTATATTTACTTTCTCCTTCCCTCTGCTCCCTGGCACCCCTCTATAATTACTTTCTCTTTCCCTCTGCTCCCTGACAGCCCTCTATATTTACTTTCTCTTTCCCTTTGCTCCCTAGCACCGCCCTATATTTAGTTTCTCCTTTCTCTCTGCTCCCTGGCACCCCTCTATATTTTCTTTCTCTTTCCCTCTGCCCCCTGGCACCCCTCTATATTTACTTTCTATTTCCCTCGCTCCATGGCACCCCTCTATATTTAATGTCTCCTTGTCTCTTCTCCCTGTCACCCCTCTATATTTACTTTCTCTTTCCCTCTGCTCCTTGGCACTCCTCTATATTTACTTTCTCTTTCCCTCTGCTCCCCGTCACCCCCCTATATGTACTTTCTCTTTGTCTCTGCTCCCTGGCATCCCTCTATATTTACTTTCTCTTTGCCTCTGCTCCCTGACACCCCTCTATATTTACTTTCTATTTCCCTCTGCTCCCTAGTACCCTTCTATATTTACTTTCTCCCCCACTAGCACCCCTCTATATTTAGTTTCTCTTTCGCTCTGCTCCCTGGAACCTCTCTATATTTACTTTCTCCTTCCCTCTGCTAACTGGCACCATTCTATATTTACTTTCTCTTTCCCTCTGCTCCCTAGCACCCCTCTATATTTACTTTCTCTTCCCCTCTGCTCCGTGGCAACCATCTATATTAACTTTCTCTTTCTCTCTGCACCCTGTCACCCTCTATATTTACTTTCATTTTCCCTCTGCTCACTCTCACGCTTCTATATTTACTTTCTCTTTCCATCTGCTCCCTAGCACCTCCTCTATATATACTGCCTCGTTCCTTCTGCAACATGGCAACCCTCTATATTTACTTGCTCTTGCCCTCAGCTCCCTGGCGCCCCTCTATATTTACTTTCTCATTCCCTCTGCTCCCTGGCACCCCTCTATATTTACTTCTCTTAACTTCTGCTCCCAGGCACCCCTCTATATTTACTTTCTCTTTCCGCTTGCTCCCTGGCACCCCTCTAAATTTACATTTTATTTCCCTCTGCTCCCTGGCACCCCACTATATTTACTTTCTCCTTCCCTCTGCTCCCTTGCACCACTCTATATTTACGCTCTCTTACCCTCTGCTTCCTGGCACCACTCTATATTTACTTTCTCTTTCCCTCTACTCCCTACCACCCCTCTATATTTACTTTCTCTTTCCCCTGCTCACTGGCACCTATCTATATTTACTTGCTCTTTCTCTCTGCTCCCTGGCACCCCTCTATATGTACTTTCTCCTTCCCTCTGCTCCCTGGCACCCCTCTATATTTACTTTCTCTTTCCCTCAGCTCCCTAGCACCCCTCTATATATACTTTCTTTTTCTCTCTGCTCCCTGGCACCCCTCTATATTTACTTTCTCTTTCCCTCTGCTCCCTGGCACTCCTCTATATTTACTTTCTCTTTCTCTCTTCTCCCTTGCACCACTCTATATTTACACTCTCTTACCCTCTGCTTCCTGGCACCACTCTATATTTACTTTCTCTTTCCCTCTACTCCCTACCACCCCTCTATATTTACTTTCTCTTTCCTCTGCTCACTGGCACCCATCTATATTTACTTGCTCTTTCTCTCTGCTCCCTGGCACCCCTCTATATTTACTTTCTCCTTCCCTCTGCTCCCTGGCACCCCTCTATATTTACTTTCTCTTTCCCTCTGCTCCCTGACAGCCCTCTATATTTTCTTTCTCTTTCCCTTTGCTCCCTAGCACCGCCCTATATTTAGTTTCTCCTTTCTCTCTGCTCCCTGGCACCCCTCTATATTTACTTTCTCTTTCCCTCTGCTCCCTGGCACCCCTCTATATTTACTTTCTCTTTGTCTCTGCTCCCTGGCACCCCTCTATATTTACTTTCCCTTTCCCACTGCTCCATGGCACCCCTCTATATTTAATTTCTCTTTGTCGCTGCTCCCTGGCACCCCTTTATATTTACTTTCTCTTTCCCTCTGCTCCTTGGCACTCCTCTATATTTACATTCTCTTTCCCTCTGCTCCCCGTCACCCCTCTATATGTACTTTTTCTTTGTCTCTGCTCCCTAGCATCCCTATATATTTACTTTCTCTTTGCCTCTGCTCCCTGACACCCCTCTATATTTACTTTCTATTTCCCTCTGCTCCCTAGTACCCTTCTATATTTACTTTCTCCCCCACTAGCACCCCTCTATATTTAGTTTCTCTTTCGCTCTGCTCCCTGGAACCTCTCTATATTTACTTTCTCCTTCCCTCTGCTAACTGGCACAACTCTATATTTACTTTCTCTTTCCCTCTGCTCCCAGGCACCGCTCTATTTTTACTTTCTCTTCCCCTCTGCTCCGTGGCACCCATCTATATTAACTTTCTCTTTCTCTCTGCACCCTGTCACCCTCTATAGTTACTTTCACTTTCCCTCTGCTCCCTCTCACGCTTCTATATTTACTTTCTCTTTCCATCTGCTCCCTAGCACCTCCTCTATATTTACTGCCTCGTTCCTTCTGCAACATGGCAACCCTCTATATTTACTTTCTCTTGCCCTCAGCTCCCTGGCGCCCCTCTATATTTACTTTCTCATTCCCTCTGCTCCCTGGCACCCCTCTATATTTACTTGTCTTAACATCTGCTCCCAGGCACCCCTCTATATTTACTTTCTCTTTCCCTTTGCTCCTTGGCACCCTTCTAAATTTACATTTTCTTTCCCTCTGCTCCCTGGCACCCATTTATATTTAATTTCTCTTTCCCTCTTCTCTCTGACACCCCTCTATATTTACTCTCTCTTTCGCTCTGCTCCCTGGCATCCCTCTATATTTACTTTCTCTTTCTCTCTACTCCCAGGTACCCCTCTATATTTACTTTCTCTTTCCCTCTGCTCCCTGGAACTCCTCTATATTTATTTTCTCTTTGCTACTGCTCCCTAGCACGCCTCTATACGTACTTTCTCCCTCCCTCTTCTCCCTGGCACCCCTCTATATTTGCGTTCTCTTTCCCTCTGCTCACTGGAACCCCTCTATATTTACTTTCTCTTTCCATCTGCTCCCCCTCACCCCTCTATATTTACTTTCTCTTTCCCTCTGCTCCCTCTCACCCCTCTAGATCTACATTGTCTTTCCCTTTGCTCCCTGGCACCCCTCTGTATTTGCTTTCTCTTTGCCTCTCCTCCCTGGCACTACTCTATATTTACTTTCTCTTTCCCTCTGCTCCCCGTCAGCTCTATATTTACTTTCTCTTTCCCTCTGCTCCCTGGCACGCTTCTATATTTACTTTCTCTTTTCATCTGCTCCCTAGCACCTCCTCTATATTTACTTTCTCGTTCCCTCTGCTCCCTGGCACCCCTCTATATTTACTTTCCCTTTCCCTCTGCTTCTTGGCACGCTCTATATTTAATTTCTCTTTGCCTCTGCTTTCTGGCACCCCTCTATATTTAGTTTCTCTTTCTCTCTGCTCCCGGGCACCCCTCAATATTTACTTTCTCTTTATCTCTGCTCCCTGGCACTCCTCTATATTTACTTTCTCTTTGCCTCAGCTTCCTGGCAGACCTCTATATTTACTTTCTCGTTCCCTCTGCTCCTTGGCACCCCTCTATATTTACTCTCTCTTTATCTCTGCTCCCTGGCACCCCTCTATATTTACTTTCTCTTTCTCTCTGCTCCCTGGAACCCGTCTATATTTACTTTCCCTTTCCCTCTGCTCCCTGGCACGCCTCTATATTTACTTTCTCTTTGCCACTGCTCCCTAGCACACCTCTATATTTACTTTCTCCTTCCCTCTTCTCCCTGGCACCCCTCTATATGTACGTTATCTTTCCCTCTGCTCACTGGCACCCCTCTATATTTACTTTCTCTTTCCCTCTGCTCCATGGCACCCCTCTATATTTAATTTCTCTTTGTCTCTGCTCCCTGGCATCCATCTATGTTTTTCTTTCTCTTTCCGTCTGCTCCCTGGCACTCTTCTATATTTAATTTCTTTTTAAATCTGCACCCAGAACCATTCTATATTTACTTTCTCTTTCTCTCTGCTTTCCAGCACCACTCTATATTTACTTCCTCTTTCCCTCTGCTTCCTAGCACCCCTCTATATTTACTTGCTCTTTAAATCTGCCCCAGAACCACTCTATATTTACTTTCTCTTTCTCTCTGCCTCCTAGCACCCTTCTATATTTACTTTATCTTTCCCTCCGCTCCCTGGCACCCCTCTATATTTACTTCCTCTTTCCCTCTACTTCCTAGCACCCCCTATATTTACTTTCTCTTTCCCTCTGCTCCCTGACACCCCTCTATATTTACTTTCTCTTTCCCTCTGCTCCCTGGGACCCCTCTATATTTATTTTCTCTTTCCCTCTGCTCCCCGTCACCCCTCTATATTTACATTCTCTTTCCCTCTGCTCCCCATCACCCCTCTATATTTACTTTCGCTTTCTCTCTGCTCCCTGGCAACCCTCTTTATTTACTTTCTATTTGCCTCAGCTCCCTGGCAGACCTCTATATTTAATTTCTCTTTCCCTCTGCTCCCTTGCACCACTCTATATTTACGCTTGCTTACCCTCTGCTTCCCGGCACCACTCTATATTTACTTTCTCTTTCCCTCGGCTCCCTGGCACCCCTCTATATTTACTTTCTCCTTCCCTCTGCTACCTTGCACCACTCTATATTTACGCTCTCTTACCCTCTGCTTCCTGGCACCACTCTATGTTTACTTTCTCCTTCCCCTCTACTCCCTACCACCCCTCTATATTTACTTTCTCTTTCCTCTGCTCACTGGCACCCATCTATATTTACTTGCTCTTTCTCTCTGCTCCCTGGCACCCCTCTATATTTACTTTCTCCTTCCCTCTGCTCCCTTGCACCACTCTATATTTACTTTCTCTTTCCCTCTGCTCCCTGACAGCCCTCTATATTTACTTTCTCTTTCCCTTTGCTCCCTAGCACCGCCCTATATTTAGTTTCTCCTTTCTCTCTGCTCCCTGGCACCCCTCTATATTTACTTTCTCTTTCCCTCTGCTCCCTGGCACCCCTCTATATTTACTTTCTATTTCCCTCTGCTCCCTGGCACCCCTCTATATTTACTTTCCCTTTCCCTTGCTCCATGGCACCCCTCTATATTTAATGTCTCCTTGTCTCTTCTCCCTGTCACCCCTCTATATTTACTTTCTCTTTCCCTCTGCTCCTTGGCACTCCTCTATATTTACTTTCTCTTTCCCTCTGCTCCCCGTCACCCCTCTATATGTACTTTCTCTTTGTCACTGCTCCCTGGCATCCCTCTATATTTACTTTCTATTTGCCTCTGCTCCCTGACACCCCTCTATATTTACTTTCTATTTCCCTCTGCTCCCTAGTACCCTTCTATATTTACTTTCTCCCCCACTAGCACCCCTCTATATTTAGTTTCTCTTTCGCTCTGCTCCCTGGAACCTCTCTATATTTACTTTCTCCTTCCCTCTGCTACCTCGCACCACTCTATATTTACTTTCTCTTTCCCTCTGCTCCCTAGCACCCCTATATATTTACTTTCTCTTCCCCTCTGCTCTGTGGCACCCATCTATATTAACTTTCTCTTTCTCTCTGCACCCTGTCACCCTCTATATTTACTTTCATTTTCCCACTGCTCACTCTCACGCTTCTATATTTACTTTCTCTTTCCATCTGCTCCCTAGCACCTCCTCTATATATACTGCCTCGTTCCTTCTGCAACATGGCAACCCTCTATATTTACTTGCTCTTGCCCTCAGCTCCCTGGCGCCCCTCTATATTTACTTTCTCATTCCCTCTGCTCCCTGGCACCCCTCTATATTTACTTCTCTTAACTTCTGCTCCCAGGCACCCCTCTATATTTACTTTCTCTTTCCCTTTGCTCCCTGGCACCCCTCTAAATTTACATTTTATTTCCCTCTGCTCCCTGGCACCCCACTATATTTACTTTCTCCTTCCCTCTGCTCCCTTGCACCACTCTATATTTACGCTCTCTTACCCTCTGCTTCCTGGCACCACTCTATATTTACTTTCTCTTTCCCTATACTCCCTACCACCCCTCTATATTTACTTTCTCTTTCCTCTGCTCACTGGCACCTATCTATATTTACTTGCTCTTTCTCTCTGCTCCCTGGCACCCCTCCCTATGTACGTTCTCCTTCCCTCTGCTCCCTGGCACCCCTCTATATTTACTTCTCTTAACTTCTGCTCCCAGGCACCCCTCTATATTTACTTTCTTTTTCTCTCTGCTCCCTGGCACCCCTCTATATTTACTTTCTCTTTCCCTCTGCTCCCTGGCACTCCTCTATATTTACTTTCTCTTTCTCTCTTCTCCCTTGCACCACTCTATATTTACGCTCTCTTACCCTCTGCTTCCTGGCACCACTCTATATTTACTTTCTCTTTCCCTCTACTCCTTACCACCCCTCTATATTTACTTTCTCTTTCCTCTGCTCATTGGCACCCATCTATATTTACTTGCTCTTTCTCTCTGCTCCCTGGCACCCCTCTATATTTACTTTCTCCTTCCCTCTGCTCCATGGCACCACTCGTTATTTACATTATCTTTCCTTCTGCTCTCTGGCACCCCTCTATATTTACTTTATCTTTCCATCCGCTCCTTATCACCCCTCTATATTTACTTTCTCTTTCCCTCTGCTCCCTAGCACCCCTCTATATATACTTTCTTTTTCTCTCTGCTCCCTGGCACCCCTCTATATTTACTTTCTCTTTCCCTCTGCTCCCTGGCACCCCTCTATATTTACTTTCTTCTTCCCTCTGCTCCCTTGCACCACTCTATATGTACGCTCTCTTACCCTCTGCTTCCTGGCACCACTTTATATTTACTTTCTCTTTCCCTCTACTCCCTACCACCCCTCTATATTTACTTTCCCTTTCCTCTGCTCACTGGCACCCATGTATATTTACTTGCACGTTCTCTCTGCTCCCTGGCACCCCTCTATATTTACTTTCTCCTTCCCTCTGCTCCCTGGCACCCCTCTATATTTACTTTCTCTTTCCCTCTGCTCCCTGACAGCCCTCTATATTTACTTTCTCTTTCCCTTTGCTCCCTAGCACCGCCCTATATTTAGTTTCTCCTTTCTCTCTGCTCCCTGGCACCCCTCTATATTTACTTTCTCTTTCCCTCTGCTCCCTGGCACCCCTCTATATTTACTTTCTATTTCCCTCTGCTCCCTGGCACCCCTCTATATTTACTTTCCCTTTCGCTCGCTCCATGGCACCCCTCTATATTTAATGTCTCCTTGTCTCTTCTCCCTGTCACCCCTCTATATTTACTTTCTCTTTCCCTCTGCTCCTTGGCACTCCTCTATATTTACTTTCTCTTTCCCTCTGCTCCCCGTCACCCCTCTATATGTACTTTCTCTTTGTCTCTGCTCCCTGGCATCCCTCTATATTTACTTTCTCTTTGCCTCTGCTCCCTGACACCCCTCTATATTTACTTTCTATTTCCCTCAGCTTCCTGGCAGACCTCTATATTTACTTTCTCGTTCCCTCTGCTCCTTGGCACCCCTCTATATTTACTCTCTCTTTATCTCTGCTCCCTGGCACCCCTCTATATTTACTTTCTCTTTCTCTCTGCTCCCTGGAACCCGTCTATATTTACTTTCCCTTTCCCTCTGCTCCCTGGCACGCCTCTATATTTACTTTCTCTTTGCCACTGCTCCCTAGCACACCTCTATATTTACTTTCTCCTTCCCTCTTCTCCCTGGCACCCCTCTATATGTACGTTATCTTTCCCTCTGCTCACTGGCACCCCTCTATATTTACTTTCTCTTTCCCTCTGCTCCATGGCACCCCTCTATATTTAATTTCTCTTTGTCTCTGCTCCCTGGCATCCATCTATGTTTTTCTTTCTCTTTACGTCTGCTCCCTGGCACTCTTCTATATTTAATTTCTTTTTAAATCTGCACCCAGAACCATTCTATATTTACTTTCTCCTTCCCTCTGCTCCCTTGCACCACTCTATATTTACGCTCTCTTACCCTCTGCTTCCTGGCACCACTCTATATTTACTTTCTCTTTCCCTATACTCCCTACCACCCCTCTATATTTACTTTCTCTTTCCTCTGCTCACTGGCACCTATCTATATTTACTTGCTCTTTCTCTCTGCTCCCTGGCACCCCTCCCTATGTACGTTCTCCTTCCCTCTGCTCCCTGGCACCCCTCTATATTTACTTCTCTTAACTTCTGCTCCCAGGCACCCCTCTATATTTACTTTCTTTTTCTCTCTGCTCCCTGGCACCCCTCTATATTTACTTTCTCTTTCCCTCTGCTCCCTGGCACTCCTCTATATTTACTTTCTCTTTCTCTCTTCTCCCTTGCACCACTCTATATTTACGCTCTCTTACCCTCTGCTTCCTGGCACCACTCTATATTTACTTTCTCTTTCCCTCTACTCCTTACCACCCCTCTATATTTACTTTCTCTTTCCTCTGCTCATTGGCACCCATCTATATTTACTTGCTCTTTCTCTCTGCTCCCTGGCACCCCTCTATATTTACTTTCTCCTTCCCTCTGCTCCATGGCACCACTCGTTATTTACATTATCTTTCCTTCTGCTCTCTGGCACCCCTCTATATTTACTTTATCTTTCCATCCGCTCCTTATCACCCCTCTATATTTACTTTCTCTTTCCCTCTGCTCCCTAGCACCCCTCTATATATACTTTCTTTTTCTCTCTGCTCCCTGGCACCCCTCTATATTTACTTTCTCTTTCCCTCTGCTCCCTGGCACCCCTCTATATTTACTTTCTTCTTCCCTCTGCTCCCTTGCACCACTCTATATGTACGCTCTCTTACCCTCTGCTTCCTGGCACCACTTTATATTTACTTTCTCTTTCCCTCTACTCCCTACCACCCCTCTATATTTACTTTCCCTTTCCTCTGCTCACTGGCACCCATGTATATTTACTTGCTCGTTCTCTCTGCTCCCTGGCACCCCTCTATATTTACTTTCTCCTTCCCTCTGCTCCCTGGCACCCCTCTATATTTACTTTCTCTTTCCCTCTGCTCCCTGACAGCCCTCTATATTTACTTTCTCTTTCCCTTTGCTCCCTAGCACCGCCCTATATTTAGTTTCTCCTTTCTCTCTGCTCCCTGGCACCCCTCTATATTTACTTTCTCTTTCCCTCTGCTCCCTGGCACCCCTCTATATTTACTTTCTATTTCCCTCTGCTCCCTGGCACCCCTCTATATTTACTTTCCCTTTCGCTCGCTCCATGGCACCCCTCTATATTTAATGTCTCCTTGTCTCTTCTCCCTGTCACCCCTCTTTATTTACTTTCTCTTTCCCTCTGCTCCTTGGCACTCCTCTATATTTACTTTCTCTTTCCCTCTGCTCCCCGTCACCCCTCTATATGTACTTTCTCTTTGTCTCTGCTCCCTGGCATCCCTCTATATTTACTTTCTCTTTGCCTCTGCTCCCTGACACCCCTCTATATTTACTTTCTATTTCCCTCAGCTTCCTGGCAGACCTCTATATTTACTTTCTCGTTCCCTCTGCTCCTTGGCACCCCTCTATATTTACTCTCTCTTTATCTCTGCTCCCTGGCACCCCTCTATATTTACTTTCTCTTTCTCTCTGCTCCCTGGAACCCGTCTATATTTACTTTCCCTTTCCCTCTGCTCCCTGGCACGCCTCTATATTTACTTTCTCTTTGCCACTGCTCCCTAGCACACCTCTATATTTACTTTCTCCTTCCCTCTTCTCCCTGGCACCCCTCTATATGTACGTTATCTTTCCCTCTGCTCACTGGCACCCCTCTATATTTACTTTCTCTTTCCCTCTGCTCCATGGCACCCCTCTATATTTAATTTCTCTTTGTCTCTGCTCCCTGGCATCCATCTATGTTTTTCTTTCTCTTTCCGTCTGCTCCCTGGCACTCTTCTATATTTAATTTCTTTTTAAATCTGCACCCAGAACCATTCTATATTTACTTTCTCTTTCTCTCTGCTTTCCAGCACCACTCTATATTTACTTCCTCTTTCCCTCTGCTTCCTAGCACCCCTCTATATTAACTTGCTCTTTAAATCTGCCCCAGGACCACTCTATATTTACTTTCTCTTTCTCTCTGCCTCCTAGCACCCTTCTATATTTACTTTATCTTTCCCTCCGCTCCCTGGCACCCCTCTATATTTACTTCCTCTTTCCCTCTACTTCCTAGCACCCCCTATATTTACTTTCTCTTTCCCTCTGCTCCCTGACACCCCTCTATATTTACTTTCTCTTTCCCTCTGCTCCCTGGGACCCCTCTATATTTATTTTCTCTTTCCCTCTGCTCCCCGTCACCCCTCTATATTTACGTTCTCTTTCCCTCTGCTCCCCATCACCCCTCTATATTTACTTTCGCTTTCTCTCTGCTCCCTGGCAACCCTCTTTATTTACTTTCTATTTGCCTCAGCTCCCTGGCAGACCTCTATATTTAATTTCTCTTTCCCTCTGCTCCCTTGCACCACTCTATATTTACGCTTGCTTACCCTCTGCTTCCCGGCACCACTCTATATTTACTTTCTCTTTCCCTCGGCTCCCTGGCACCCCTCTATATTTACTTTCTCCTTCCCTCTGCTACCTTGCACCACTCTATATTTACGCTCTCTTACCCTCTGCTTCCTGGCACCACTCTATGTTTACTTTCTCCTTCCCCTCTACTCCCTACCACCCCTCTATATTTACTTTCTCTTTCCTCTGCTCACTGGCACCCATCTATATTTACTTGCTCTTTCTCTCTGCTCCCTGGCACCCCTCTATATTTACTTTCTCCTTCCCTCTGCTCCCTTGCACCACTCTATATTTACTTTCTCTTTCCCTCTGCTCCCTGACAGCCCTCTATATTTACTTTCTCTTTCCCTTTGCTCCCTAGCACCGCCCTATATTTAGTTTCTCCTTTCTCTCTGCTCCCTGGCACCCCTCTATATTTACTTTCTCTTTCCCTCTGCTCCCTGGCACCCCTCTATATTTACTTTCTATTTCCCTCTGCTCCCTGGCACCCCTCTATATTTACTTTCCCTTTCCCTTGCTCCATGGCACCCCTCTATATTTAATGTCTCCTTGTCTCTTCTCCCTGTCACCCCTCTATATTTACTTTCTCTTTCCCTCTGCTCCTTGGCACTCCTCTATATTTACTTTCTCTTTCCCTCTGCTCCCCGTCACCCCTCTATATGTACTTTCTCTTTGTCACTGCTCCCTGGCATCCCTCTATATTTACTTTCTCTTTGCCTCTGCTCCCTGACACCCCTCTATATTTACTTTCTATTTCCCTCTGCTCCCTAGTACCCTTCTATATTTACTTTCTCCCCCACTAGCACCCCTCTATATTTAGTTTCTCTTTCGCTCTGCTCCCTGGAACCTCTCTATATTTACTTTCTCCTTCCCTCTGCTACCTCGCACCACTCTATATTTACTTTCTCTTACCCTCTGCTCCCTAGCACCCCTATATATTTACTTTCTCTTCCCCTCTGCTCTGTGGCACCCATCTATATTAACTTTCTCTTTCTCTCTGCACCCTGTCACCCTCTATATTTACTTTCATTTTCCCACTGCTCACTCTCACGCTTCTATATTTACTTTCTCTTTCCATCTGCTCCCTAGCACCTCCTCTATATATACTGCCTCGTTCCTTCTGCAACATGGCAACCCTCTATATTTACTTGCTCTTGCCCTCAGCTCCCTGGCGCCCCTCTATATTTACTTTCTCATTCCCTCTGCTCCCTGGCACCCCTCTATATTTACTTCTCTTAACTTCTGCTCCCAGGCACCCCTCTATATTTACTTTCTCTTTCCCTTTGCTCCCTGGCACCCCTCTAAATTTACATTTTATTTCCCTCTGCTCCCTGGCACCCCACTATATTTACTTTCTCCTTCCCTCTGCTCCCTTGCACCACTCTATATTTACGCTCTCTTACCCTCTGCTTCCTGGCACCACTCTATATTTACTTTCTCTTTCCCTATACTCCCTACCACCTTTCTATATTTACTTTCTCTTTCCTCTGCTCACTGGCACCTATCTATATTTACTTGCTCTTTCTCTCTGCTCCCTGGCACCCCTCCCTATGTACGTTCTCCTTCCCTCTGCTCCCTGGCACCCCTCTATATTTACTTCTCTTAACTTCTGCTCCCAGGCACCCCTCTATATTTACTTTCTTTTTCTCTCTGCTCCCTGGCACCCCTCTATATTTACTTTCTCTTTCCCTCTGCTCCCTGGCACTCCTCTATATTTACTTTCTCTTTCTCTCTTCTCCCTTGCACCACTCTATATTTACGCTCTCTTACCCTCTGCTTCCTGGCACCACTCTATATTTACTTTCTCTTTCCCTCTACTCTTTAACACCCCTCTATATTTACTTTCTCTTTCCTCTGCTCATTGGCACCCATCTATATTTACTTGCTCTTTCTCTCTGCTCCCTGGCACCCCTCTATATTTACTTTCTCCTTCCCTCTGCTCCATGGCACCACTCGTTATTTACATTATCTTTCCTTCTGCTCTCTGGCACCCCTCTATATTTACTTTATCTTTCCATCCGCTCCTTATCACCCCTCTATATTTACTTTCTCTTTCCCTCTGCTCCCTAGCACCCCTCTATATATACTTTCTTTTTCTCTCTGCTCCCTGGCACCCCTCTATATTTACTTTCTCTTTCCCTCTGCTCCCTGGCACCCCTCTATATTTACTTTCTTCTTCCCTCTGCTCCCTTGCACCACTCTATATGTACGCTCTCTTACCCTCTGCTTCCTGGCACCACTTTATATTTACTTTCTCTTTCCCTCTACTCCCTACCACCCCTCTATATTTACTTTCCCTTTCCTCTGCTCACTGGCACCCATGTATATTTACTTGCTCGTTCTCTCTGCTCCCTGGCACCCCTCTATATTTACTTTCTCCTTCCCTCTGCTCCCTGGCACCCCTCTATATTTACTTTCTCTTTCCCTCTGCTCCCTGACAGCCCTCTATATTTACTTTCTCTTTCCCTTTGCTCCCTAGCACCGCCCTATATTTAGTTTCTCCTTTCTCTCTGCTCCCTGGCACCCCTCTATATTTACTTTCTCTTTCCCTCTGCTCCCTGGCACCCCTCTATATTTACTTTCTATTTCCCTCTGCTCCCTGGCACCCCTCTATATTTACTTTCCCTTTCGCTCGCTCCATGGCACCCCTCTATATTTAATGTCTCCTTGTCTCTTCTCCCTGTCACCCCTCTATATTTACTTTCTCTTTCCCTCTGCTCCTTGGCACTCCTCTATATTTACTTTCTCTTTCCCTCTGCTCCCCGTCACCCCTCTATATGTACTTTCTCTTTGTCTCTGCTCCCTGGCATCCCTCTATATTTACTTTCTCTTTGCCTCTGCTCCCTGACACCCCTCTATATTTACTTTCTATTTCCCTCTGCTCCCTAGTACCCTTCTATATTTACTTTCTCCCCCACTAGCACCCCTCTATATTTAGTTTCTCTTTCGCTCTGCTCCCTGGAACCTCTCTATATTTACTTTCTCCTTCCCTCTGCTAACTGGCACCACTCTATATTTACTTTCTCTTCCCCTCTGCTCCGTGGCACCCATCTATATTAACTTTCTCTTTCTCTCTGCACCCTGTCACCCTCTATATTTACTTTCATTTTCCCTCTGCTCACTCTCACGCTTCTATATTTACTTTCTCTTTCCATCTGCTCCCTAGCACCTCCTCTATATATACTGCCTCGTTCCTTCTGCAACATGGCAACCCTCTATATTTACTTGCTCTTGCCCTCAGCTCCCTGGCGCCCCTCTATATTTACTTTCTCATTCCCTCTGCTCCCTGGCACCCCTCTATATTTACTTCTCTTAACTTCTGCTCCCAGGCACCCCTCTATATTTAATTTCTCTTTCCCTTTGCTCCCTGGCACCCCTCTAAATTTACATTTTATTTCCCTCTGCTCCCTGGCACCCCACTATATTTACTTTCTCCTTCCCTCTGCTCCCTTGCACCGCTCTATATTTACGCTCTCTTACCCTCTGCTTCCTCGCACCACTCTATATTTACTTTCTCTTTCCCTCTACTCCCTACCACCCCTCTATATTTACCTTCTCTTTCCTCTGCTCACTGGCACCTATCTATATTTACTTGCTCTTTCTCTCTGCTCCCTGGCACCCCTCTATATGTACTTTCTCCTTCCCTCTGCTCCCTGGCACCCCTCTATATTTACTTTCTCTTTCCCTCTGCTCCCTAGCACCCCTCTATATATACTTTCTTTTTCTCTCTGCTCCCTGGCACCCCTCTATATTTACTTTCTCTTTCCCTCTGCTCCCTGGCACTCCTCTATATTTACTTTCTCTTTCTCTCTTCTCCCTTGCACCACTCTATATTTACACTCTCTTACCCTCTGCTTCCTGGCACCACTCTATATTTACTTTCTCTTTCCATCTACTCCCTACCACCCCTCTATATTTACTTTCTCTTTCCTCTGCTCACTGGCACCCATCTATATTTACTTGCTCTTTCTCTCTGCTCCCTGGCACCCCTCTATATTTACTTTCTCCTTCTCTCTGCTCCCTGGCACCCCTCTATATTTACTTTCTCTTTCCCTCTGCTCCCTGACAGCCCTCTATATTTTCTTTCTCTTTCCCTTTGCTCCCTAGCACCGCCCTATATTTAGTTTCTCCTTTCTCTCTGCTCCCTGGCACCCCTCTATATTTACTTTCTCTTTCCCTCTGCTCCCTGGCACCCCTCTATATTTACTTTCTCTTTGTCTCTGCTCCCTGGCACCCCTCTATATTTACTTTCCCTTTCCCTCTGCTCCATGGCACCCCTCTATATTTAATTTCTCTTTGTCTCTGCTCCCTGGCACCCCTTTATATTTACTTTCTCTTTCCCTCTGCTCCTTGGCACTCCTCTATATTTACATTCTCTTTCCCTCTGCTCCCCGTCACCCCTCTATATGTACTTTTTCTTTGTCTCTGCTCCCTGGCATCCCTATATATTTACTTTCTCTTTGCCTCTGCTCCCTGACACCCCTCTATATTTACTTTCTATTTCCCTCTGCTCCCTAGTACCCTTCTATATTTACTTTCTCCCCCACTAGCACCCCTCTATATTTAGTTTCTCTTTCGCTCTGCTCCCTGGAACCTCTCTATATTTACTTTCTCCTTCCCTCTGCTAACTGGCACAACTCTATGTTTACTTTCTCTTTCCCTCTGCTCCCAGGCACCGCTCTATATTTACTTTCTCTTCCCCTCTGCTCCGTGGCACCCATCTATATTAACTTTCTCTTTCTCTCTGCACCCTGTCACCTTCTATAGTTACTTTCACTTTCCCTCTGCTCCCTCTCACGCTTCTATATTTACTTTCTCTTTCCATCTGCTCCCTAGCACCTCCTCTATATTTACTGCCTCGTTCCTTCTGCAACATGGCAACCCTCTATATTTACTTTCTCTTGCCCTCAGCTCCCTGGCGCCCCTCTATATTTACTTTCTCATTCCCTCTGCTCCCTGGCACCCCTCTATATTTACTTGTCTTAACATCTGCTCCCAGACACCCCTCTATATTTACTTTCTCTTTCCCTTTGCTCCTTGGCACCCCTCTAAATTTACATTTTCTTTCCCTCTGCTCCCTGGCACCCATTTATATTTAATTTCTCTTTCCCTCTTCTCTCTGACACCCCTCTATATTTACTCTCTCTTTCGCTCTGCTCCCTGGCACCCCTCTATATTTACTTTCCCTTTCCCTCTGCTTCTTGGCACGCTCTATATTTAATTTCTCTTTGCCTCTGCTTTCTGGCACCCCTCTATATTTAGTTTCTCTTTCTCTCTGCTCCCGGGCACCCCTCAATATTTACTTTCTCTTTATCTTTGCTCCCTGGCACTCCTCTATATTTACTTTCTCTTTGCCTCAGCTTCCTGGCAAACCTCTATATTTACTTTCTCGTTCCCTCTGCTCCTTGGCACCCCTCTATATTTACTCTCTCTTTATCTCTGCTCCCTGGCACCCCTCTATATTTACTTTCTCTTTCTCTCTGCTCCCTGGAACCCGTCTATATTTACTTTCCCTTTCCCTCTGCTCCCTGGCACGCCTCTATATTTACTTTCTCTTTGCCACGGCTCCCTAGCACACCTCTATATTTACTTTCTCATTCCCTCTTCTCCCTGGCACCCCTCTATATGTATGTTATCTTTCCCTCTGCTCACTGGCACCCCTCTATATTTACTTTCTCTTTCCCTCTGCTCCATGGCACCCCTCTATATTTAATTTCTCTTTGTCTCTGCTCCCTGGCATCCATCTATGTTTTTCTTTCTCTTTCCGTCTGCTCCCTGGCACTCTTCTATATTTACTTTCTTTTTAAATCTGCACCCAGAACCATTCTATATTTACTTTCTCTTTCTCTCTGCTTTCCAGCACCACTCTATATTTACTTCCTCTTTCCCTCTGCTTCCTAGCACCCCTCTATATTTACTTGCTGTTTCCCTCTGCTCCCTGGCACGCTTCTATATTTACTTTCTCTTTAAATCTGCCCCAGAACCACTCTATATTTACTTTCTCTTTCTCTCTGCCTCCTAGCACCCTTCTATATTTACTTTATCTTTCCGTCCGCTCCCTGGCACCCCTCTATATTTACTTCCTCTTTCCCTCTGCTTCCTAGCACCCCCTATATTTACTTTCTCTTTCCCTCTGCTCCCTGACACCCCTCTATATTTACTTTCTCTTTCCCTCTGCTCCCTGGGACCCCTCTATATTTATTTTCTCTTTCCCTCTGCTCCCCGTCACCCATCTATATTTACTTTCTCTTTCCCTCTGCTCCCCATCACCCCTCTATATTTACTTTCTCTTTCTCTCTGCTCCCTGGCACCCCTCTACATTTACTTTCCCTTTCCCTCTGCTCCCTGGCAACCCTCTTTATTTACTTTCTATTTGCCTCAGCTCCCTGGCAGACCTCTATATTTAATTACTCTTTCCCTCTGCTCCCTTGTACCACTCTATATTTACGCTTGCTTACCCTCTGCTTCCCGGCACCACTCTATATTTACTTTCTCTTTCCCTCGGCTCCCTGGCACCCCTCTATATTTACTTTCTCCTTCCCTCTGCTACCTTGCACCACTCTATATTTACGCTCTCTTACCCTCTGCTTCCTGGCACCACTCTATATTTACTTTCTCCTTCCCCTCTACTCCCTACCACCCCTCTATATTTACTTTCTCTTTCCTCTGCTCACTGGCACCCATCTATATTTACTTGCTCTTTCTCTCTGCTCCCTGACAGCCCTCTATATTTACTTTCTCTTTCCCTTTGCTCCCTAGCACCGCCCTATATTTAGTTTCTCCTTTCTCTCTGCTCCCTGGCACCCCTCTATATTTACTTTCTCTTTCTCTCTGCTCCCTGGCACCCCTCCCTATATACGTTCTCCTTCCCTCTGCTCCCTGGCACCCCTCTATATTTACTTTCTCTTTCCCTCTGCTCCCTAGCACCCCTCTATATATACTTTCTTTTTCTCTCTGCTCCCTGGCACCCCTCTATATTTACTTTCTCTTTCCCTCTACTCCTTACCACCCCTCTATATTTACTTTCTCTTTCCTCTGCTCACTGGCACCCATCTATATTTACTTGCTCTTTCTCTCTGCTCCCTGGCACCCCTCTATATTTACTTTCTCCTTCCCTCTGCTCCATGGCACCCCTCGTTATTTACATTATCTTTCCTTCTGCTCTCTGGCACCCCTCTATATTTACTTTATCTTTCCATCCGCTCCTTATCACCCCTCTATATTTACTTTCTCTTTCCCTCTGCTCCCTAGCACCCCTCTATATATACTTTCTTTTTCTCTCTGCTCCCTGGCACCCCTCTATATTTACTTTCTCTTTCCCTCTGCTCCCTGGCACCCCTCTATATTTACTTTCTCCCTCCCTCTGCTCCCTTGCACCACTCTATATGTACGCTCTCTTACCCTCTGCTTCCTGGCACCACTCTATATTTACTTTCTCTTTCCCTCTACTCCTACCACCCCTCTATATTTACTTTCTCTTTCCTCTGCTCACTGGCACCCATCTATATTTACTTGCTCTTTCTCTCTGCTCCCTTTCACCCCTCTATATTTACTTTCTCCTTCCCTCTGCTCCCTGGCACCCCTCTATATTTACTTTCTCTTTCCCTCTGCTCCCTGACAGCCCTCTATATTTACTTTCTCTTTCCCTTTGCTCCCTAGCACCGGCCTATATTTAGTTTCTCCTTTCTCTCTGCTCCCTGGCACCCCTCTATATTTACTTTCTCTTTCCCTCTGCCCCCTAGCACCCCTCTATATTTACTTTCTATTTCCCTCGCTCCATGGCACCCCTCTATATTTAATGTCTCCTTGTCTCTTCTCCCTGTCACCCCTCTATATTTACTTTCTCTTTCCCTCTGCTCCTTGGCACTCCTCTATATTTACTTTCTCTTTCCCTCTGCTCCCCGTCACCCCTCTATATGTACTTTCTCTTTCTCTCTGCTCCCTGGCATCCCTCTATATTTACTTTCTCTTTGCCTTTGCTCCCTGACACCCCTCTATATTTACTTTCTATTTCCCTCTGCTCCCTAGTACCCTTCTATATTTACTTTCTCCCCCACTAGCACCCCTCTATATTTAGTTTCTCTTTCGCTCTGCTCCCTGGAACCTCTCTATATTTACTTTCTCCTTCCCTCTGCTAACTGGCACAATTCTATATTTACTTTCTCTTTCCCTCTGCTCCCTAGCACCCCTCTATATTTACTTTCTCTTCCCCTCTGCTCCGTGGCAACCATCTATATTAACTTTCTCTTTCTCTCTGCACCCTGTCACCCTCTATATTTACTTTCATTTTCCCTCTGCTCACTCTCACGCTTCTATATTTACTTTCTCTTTCCATCTGCTCCCTAGCACCTCCTCTATATATACTGCCTCGTTCCTTCTGCAACATGGCAACCCTCTATATTTACTTGCTCTTGCCCTCAGCTCCCTGGCGCCCCTCTATATTTACTTTCTCATTCCCTCTGCTCCCTGGCACCCCTCTATATTTACTTCTCTTAACTTCTGCTCCCAGGCACCCCTCTATATTTACTTTCTCTTTCCCTTTGCTCCCTGGCACCCCTCTAAATGTACATTTTATTTCCCTCTGCTCCCTGGCACCCCACTATATTTACTTTCTCCTTCCCTCTGCTCCCTTGCACCACTCTATATTTATGCTCTCTTACCCTCTGCTTCCTGGCACCACTCTATATTTACTTTCTCTTTCCCTCTACTCCCTACCACCCCTCTATATTTACTTTCTCTTTCCTCTGCTCACTGGCACCTATCTATATTTACTTGCTCTTTCTCTCTGCTCCCTGGCACCCCTCTATATGTACTTTCTCCTTCCCTCTGCTCCCTGGCACCCCTCTATATTTACTTTCTCTTTCCCTCAGCTCCCTAGCACCCCTCTATATATACTTTCTTTTTCTCTCTGCTCCCTGGCACCCCTCTATATTTACTTTCTCTTTCCCTCTGCTCCCTGGCACTCCTCTATATTTACTTTCTCTTTCTCTCTTCTCCCTTGCACCACTCTATATTTACACTCTCTTACCCTCTGCTTCCTGGCACCACTCTATATTTACTTTCTCTTTCCCTCTACTCCCTACCACCCCTCTATATTTACTTTCTCTTTCCTCTGCTCACTGGCACCCATCTATATTTACTTGCTCTTTCTCTCTGCTCCCTGGCACCCCTCTATATTTACTTTCTCCTTCCCTCTGCTCCCTGGCACCCCTCTATATTTACTTTCTCTTTCCCTCTGCTCCCTGACAGCCCTCTATATTTTCTTTCTCTTTCCCTTTGCTCCCTAGCACCGCCCTATATTTAGTTTCTACTTTCTCTCTGCTCCCTGGCACCCCTCTATATTTACTTTCTCTTTCCCTCTGCTCCCTGGCACCCCTCTATATTTACTTTCTCTTTGTCTCTGCTCCCTGGCACCCCTCTATATTTACTTTCCCTTTCCCACTGCTCCATGGCACCCCTCTATATTTAATTTCTCTTTGTCTCTGCTCCCTGGCACCCCTTCATATTTACTTTCTCTTTCCCTCTGCTCCTTGGCACTCCTCTATATTTACATTCTCTTTCCCTCTGCTCCCCGTCACCCCTCTATATGTACTTTTTCTTTGTCTCTGCTCCCTAGCATCCCTATATATTTACTTTCTCTTTGCCTCTGCTCCCTGACACCCCTCTATATTTACTTTCTATTTCCCTCTGCTCCCTAGTACCCTTCTATATTTACTTTCTCCCCCACTAGCACCCCTCTATATTTAGTTTCTCTTTCGCTCTGCTCCCTGGAACCTCTCTATATTTACTTTCTCCTTCCCTCTGCTAACTGGCACAACTCTATATTTACTTTCTCTTTCCCTCTGCTCCCAGGCACCGCTCTATATTTACTTTCTCTTCCCCTCTGCTCCGTGGCACCCATCTATATTAACTTTCTCTTTCTCTCTGCACCCTGTCACCCTCTATAGTTACTTTCACTTTCCCTCTGCTCCCTCTCACGCTTCTATATTTACTTTCTCTTTCCATCTGCTCCCTAGCACCTCCTCTATATTTACTGCCTCGTTCCTTCTGCAACATGGCAACCCTCTATATTTACTTTCTCTTGCCCTCAGCTCCCTGGCGCCCCTCTATATTTACTTTCTCATTCCCTCTGCTCCCTGGCACCCCTCTATATTTACTTGTCTTAACATCTGCTCCCAGGCACCCCTCTATATTTACTTTCTCTTTCCCTTTGCTCCTTGGCACCCCTCTAAATTTACATTTTCTTTCCCTCTGCTCCCTGGCACCCATTTATATTTAATTTCTCTTTCCCTCTTCTCTCTGACACCCCTCTATATTTACTCTCTCTTTCGCTCTGCTCCCTGGCATCCCTCTATATTTACTTTCTCTTTCTCTCTACTCCCAGGTACCCCTCTACATTTACTTTCTCTTTCCCTCTGCTCCCTGGAACTCCTCTATATTTATTTTCTCTTTGCTACTGCTCCCTAGCACGCCTCTATACGTACTTTCTCCCTCCCTCTTCTCCCTGGCACCCCTCTATATTTGCGTTCTCTTTCCCTCTGCTCACTGGGACCCCTCTATATTTACTTTCTCTTTCCATCTGCTCCCCCTCACCCCTCTATATTTACTTTCTCTTTCCCTCTGCTCCCTCTCACCCCTCTAGATCTACATTGTCTTTCCCTTTGCTCCCTGGCACCCTTCTGTATTTGCTTTCTCTTTGCCTCTCCTCCCTGGCACTACTCTATATTTACTTTCTCTTTCCCTCTGCTCCCCGTCAGCTCTATATTTACTTTCTCTTTCCCTCTGCTCCCTGGCACGCTTCTATATTTACTTTCTCTTTTCATCTGCTCCCTAGCACCTCCTCTATATTTACTTTCTCGTTCCCTCTGCTCCCTGGCACCCCTCTATATTTACTTTCCCTTTCCCTCTGCTTCTTGGCACTCTCTATATTTAATTTCTCTTTGCCTCTGCTTTCTGGCACCCCTCTATATTTAGTTTCTCTTTCTCTCTGCTCCCGGGCACCCCTCAATATTTACTTTCTCTTTATCTCTGCTCCCTGGCACTCCTCTAAATTTACTTTCTCTTTGCCTCAGCTTCCTGGCAGACCTCTATATTTACTTTCTCGTTCCCTCTGCTCCTTGGCACCCCTCTATATTTACTCTCTCTTTATCTCTGCTCCCTGGCACCCCTCTATATTTACTTTCTCTTTCTCTCTGCTCCCTGGAACCCGTCTATATTTACTTTCCCTTTCCCTCTGCTCCCTGGCACGCCTCTATATTTACTTTCTCTTTGCCACTGCTCCCTAGCACACCTCTATATTTACTTTCTCCTTCCCTCTTCTCCCTGGCACCCCTCTATATGTACGTTATCTTTCCCTCTGCTCACTGGCACCCCTCTATATTTACTTTCTCTTTCCCTCTGCTCCATGGCACCCCTCTATATTTAATTTCTCTTTGTCTCTGCTCCCTGGCATCCATCTATGTTTTTCTTTCTCTTTCCGTCTGCTCCCTGGCACTCTTCTATATTTACTTTCTTTTTAAATCTGCACCCAGAACCATTCTATATTTACTTTCTCTTTCTCTCTGCTTTCCAGCACCACTCTATATTAACTTCCTCTTTCCCTCTGCTTCCTAGCACCCCTCTATATTTACTTGCTCTTTAAATCTGCCCCAGAACCACTCTATATTTACTTTCTCTTTCTCTCTGCCTCCTAGCACCCTTCTATATTTACTTTATCTTTCCCTCCGCTCCCTGGCACCCCTCTATATTTACTTCCTCTTTCCCTCTACTTCCTAGCACCCCCTATATTTACTTTCTCTTTCCCTCTGCTCCCTGACACCCCTCTATATTTACTTTCTCTTTCCCTCTGCTCCCTGGGACCCCTCTATATTTATTTTCTCTTTCCCTCTGCTCCCCGTCACCCCTCTATATTTACTTTCTCTTTCCCTCTGCTCCCCATCACCCCTCTATATTTACTTTCGCTTTCTCTCTGCTCCCTGGCAACCCTCTTTATTTACTTTCTATTTGCCTCAGCTCCCTGGCAGACGTCTATATTTAATTTCTCTTTCCCTCTGCTCCCTGCACCACTCTATATTTACGCTTGCTTACCCTCTGCTTCCCGGCACCACTCTATATTTACTTTCTCTTTCCCTCGGCTCCCTGGCACCCCTCTATATTTACTTTCTCCTTCCCTCTGCTACCTTGCACCACTCTATATTTACGCTCTCTTACCCTCTGCTTCCTGGCACCACTCTATGTTTACTTTCTCCTTCCCCTCTACTCCCTACCACCCCTCTATATTTACTTTCTCTTTCCTCTGCTCACTGGCACCCATCTATATTTACTTGCTCTTTCTCTCTGCTCCCTGGCACCCCTCTATATTTACTTTCTCCTTCCCTCTGCTCCCTGGCACCACTCTATATTTACTTTCTCTTTCCCTCTGCTCCCTGACAGCCCTCTATATTTACTTTCTCTTTCCCTTTGCTCCCTAGCACCGCCCTATATTTAGTTTCTCCTTTCTCTCTGCTCCCTGGCACCCCTCTATATTTACTTTCTCTTTCCCTCTGCTCCCTGGCACCCCTCTATATTTACTTTCTATTTCCCTCTGCTCCCTGGCACCCCTCTATATTTACTTTCCCTTTCCCTTGCTCCATGGCACCCCTCTATATTTAATGTCTCCTTGTCTCTTCTCCCTGTCACCCCTCTATATTTACTTTCTCTTTCCCTCTGCTCCTTGGCACTCCTCTATATTTACTTTCTCTTTCCCTCTGCTCCCCGTCACCCCTCTATATGTACTTTCTCTTTGTCACTGCTCCCTGGCATCCCTCTATATTTACTTTCTCTTTGCCTCTGCTCCCTGACACCCCTCTATATTTACTTTCTATTTCCCTCTGCTCCCTAGTACCCTTCTATATTTACTTTCTCCCCCACTAGCACCCCTCTATATTTAGTTTCTCTTTCGCTCTGCTCCCTGGAACCTCTCTATATTTACTTTCTCCTTCCCTCTGCTACCTCGCACCACTCTATATTTACTTTCTCTTTCCCTCTGCTCCCTAGCACCCCTATATATTTACTTTCTCTTCCCCTCTGCTCCGTGGCACCCATCTATATTAACTTTCTCTTTCTCTCTGCACCCTGTCACCCTCTATATTTACTTTCATTTTCCCACTGCTCACTCTCACGCTTCTATATTTACTTTCTCTTTCCATCTGCTCCCTAGCACCTCCTCTATATATACTGCCTCGTTCCTTCTGCAACATGGCAACCCTCTATATTTACTTGCTCTTGCCCTCAGCTCCCTGGCGCCCCTCTATATTTACTTTCTCATTCCCTCTGCTCCCTGGCACCCCTCTATATTTACTTCTCTTAACTTCTGCTCCCAGGCACCCCTCTATATTTACTTTCTCTTTCCCTTTGCTCCGTGGCACCCCTCTAAATTTACATTTTATTTCCCTCTGCTCCCTGGCACCCCACTATATTTACTTTCTCCTTCCCTCTGCTCCCTTGCACCACTCTATATTTACGCTCTCTTACCCTCTGCTTCCTGGCACCACTCTATATTTACTTTCTCTTTCCCTATACTCCCTACCACCCCTCTATATTTACTTTCTCTTTCCTCTGCTCACTGGCACCTATCTATATTTACTTGCTCTTTCTCTCTGCTCCCTGGCACCCCTCCCTATGTACGTTCTCCTTCCCTCTGCTCCCTGGCACCCCTCTATATTTACTTTCTCTTTCCCTCTGCTCCCTAGCACCCCTCTATATATACTTTCTTTTTCTCTCTGCTCCCTGGCACCCCTCTATATTTACTTTCTCTTTCCCTCTGCTCCCTGGCACTCCTCTATATTTACTTTCTCTTTCTCTCTTCTCCCTTGCACCACTCTATATTTACGCTCTCTTACCCTCTGCTTCCAGGCACCACTCTATATTTACTTTCTCTTTCCCTCTACTCCTTACCACCCCTCTATATTTACTTTCTCTTTCCTCTGCTCATTGGCACCCATCTATATTTACTTGCTCTTTCTCTCTGCTCCCTGGCACCCCTCTATATTTACTTTCTCCTTCCCTCTGCTCCATGGCACCACTCGTTATTTACATTATCTTTCCTTCTGCTCTCTGGCACCCCTCTATATTTACTTTATCTTTCCATCCGCTCCTTATCACCCCTCTATATTTACTTTCTCTTTCCCTCTGCTCCCTAGCACCCCTCTATATATACTTTCTTTTTCTCTCTGCTCCCTGGCACCCCTCTATATTTACTTTCTCTTTCCCTCTGCTCCCTGGCACCCCTCTATATTTACTTTCTCCTTCCCTCTGCTCCCTTGCACCACTCTATATGTACGCTCTCTTACCCTCTGCTTCCTGGCACCACTTTATATTTACTTTCTCTTTCCCTCTACTCCCTACCACCCCTCTATATTTACTTTCTCTTTCCTCTGCTCACTGGCACCCATGTATATTTACTTGCTCTTTCTCTCTGCTCCCTGGCACCCCTCTATATTTACTTTCTCCTTCCCTCTGCTCCCTGGCACCCCTCTATATTTACTTTCTCTTTCCCTCTGCTCCCTGACAGCCCTCTATATTTACGTTCTCTTTCCCTTTGCTCCCTAGCACCGCCCTATATTTAGTTTCTCCTTTCTCTCTGCTCCCTGGCACCCCTCTATATTTACTTTCTCTTTCCCTCTGCTCCCTGGCACCCCTCTATATTTACTTTCTATTTCCCTCTGCTCCCTGGCACCCCTCTATATTTACTTTCCCTTTCGCTCGCTCCATGGCACCCCTCTATATTTAATGTCTCCTTGTCTCTTCTCCCTGTCACCCCTCTATATTTACTTTCTCTTTCCCTCTGCTCCTTGGCACTCCTCTATATTTACTTTCTCTTTCCCTCTGCTCCCCGTCACCCCTCTATATGTACTTTCTCTTTGTCTCTGCTCCCTGGCATCCCTCTATATTTACTTTCTCTTTGCCTCTGCTCCCTGACACCCCTCTATATTTACTTTCTATTTCCCTCTGCTCCCTAGTACCCTTCTATATTTACTTTCTCCCCCACTAGCACCCCTCTATATTTAGTTTCTCTTTCGCTCTGCTCCCTGGAACCTCTCTATATTTACTTTCTCCTTCCCTCTGCTAACTGGCACCACTCTATATTTACTTTCTCTTCCCCTCTGCTCCGTGGCACCCATCTATATTAACTTTCTCTTTCTCTCTGAACCCTGTCACCCTCTATATTTACTTTCATTTTCCCTCTGCTCACTCTCACGCTTCTATATTTACTTTCTCTTTCCATCTGCTCCCTAGCACCTCCTCTATATATACTGCCTCGTTCCTTCTGCAACATGGCAACCCTCTATATTTACTTGCTCTTGCCCTCAGCTCCCTGGCGCCCCTCTATATTTACTTTCTCATTCCCTCTGCTCCCTGGCACCCCTCTATATTTACTTCTCTTAACTTCTGCTCCCAGGCACCCCTCTATATTTACTTTCTCTTTCCCTTTGCTCCCTGGCACCCCTCTAAATTTACATTTTATTTCCCTCTGCTCCCTGGCACCCCACTATATTTACTTTCTCCTTCCCTCTGCTCCCTTGCACCGCTCTATATTTACGCTCTCTTACCCTCTGCTTCCTCGCACCACTCTATATTTAGTTTCTCTTTCCCTCTACTCCCTACCACCCCTCTATATTTACTTTCTCTTTCCTCTGCTCACTGGCACCTATCTATATTTACTTGCTCTTTCTCTCTGCTCCCTGGCACCCCTCTATATGTACTTTCTCCTTCCCTCTGCTCCCTGGCACCCCTCTATATTTACTTTCTCTTTCCCTCTGCTCCCTAGCACCCCTCTATATATACTTTCTTTTTCTCTCTGCTCCCTGGCACCCCTCTATATTTACTTTCTCTTTCCCTCTGCTCCCTGGCACTCCTCTATATTTACTTTCTCTTTCTCTCTTCTCCCTTGCACCACTCTATATTTACACTCTCTTACCCTCTGCTTCCTGGCACCACTCTATATTTACTTTCTCTTTCCCTCTACTCCCTACCACCCCTCTATATTTACTTTCTCTTTCCTCTGCTCACTGCACCCATCTATATTTACTTGCTCTTTCTCTCTGCTCCCTGACACCCCTCTATATTTACTTTCTCCTTCCCTCTGCTCCCTGGCACCCCTCTATATTTACTTTCTCTTTCCCTCTGCTCCCTGACAGCCCTCTATATTTTCTTTCTCTTTCCCTTTGCTCCCTAGCACCACCCTATATTTAGTTTCTCCTTTCTCTCTGCTCCCTGGCACCCCTCTATATTTACTTTCTCTTTCCCTCTGCTCCCTGGCACCCCTCTATATTTACTTTCTCTTTGTCTCTGCTCCCTGGCACCCCTCTATATTTACTTTCCCTTTCCCTCTGCTTCTTGGCACGCTCTATATTTAATTTCTCTTTGCCTCTGCTTTCTGGCACCCCTCTATATTTAGTTTCTCTTTCTCTCTGCTCCCGGGCACCCCTCAATATTTACTTTCTCTTTATCTCTGCTCCCTGGCACTCCTCTATATTTACTTTCTCTTTGCCTCAGCTTCCTGGCAGACCTCTAGATTTACTTTCTCGTTCCCTCTGCTCCTTGGCACCCCTCTATATTTACTCTCTTTATCTCTGCTCCCTGGCACCCCTCTATATTTACTTTCTCTTTCTCTCTGCTCCCTGGAACCCGTCTATATTTACTTTCCCTTTCCCTCTGCTCCCTGGCACGCCTCTATATTTACTTTCTCTTTGCTACTGCTCCCTAGCACACCTCTATATTTACTTTCTCATTCCCTCTTCTCCCTGGCACCCCTCTATATGTACGTTATCTTTCCCTCTGCTCACTGGCACCCCTCTATATTTACTTTCTCTTTCCCTCTGCTCCATGGCACCACTCTATATTTAATTTCTCTTTGTCTCTGCTCCCTGGCATCCATCTATGTTTTTCTTTCTCTTTCCGTCTGCTCCCTGGCACTCTTCTATATTTACTTTCTTTTTAAATCTGCACCCAGAACCATTCTATATTTACTTTCTCTTTCTCTCTGCTTTCCAGCACCACTCTATATTTACTTCCTCTTTCCCTCTGCTTCCTAGCACCCCTCTATATTTACTTGCTCTTTCCCTCTGCTCCCTGGCACGCTTCTATATTTACTTTCTCTTTAAATCTGCCCCAGAACCACTCTATATTTACTTTCTCTTTCTCTCTGCCTCCTAGCACCCTTCTATATTTACTTTATCTTTCCCTCCGCTCCCTGGCACCCCTCTCTATTTACTTCCTCTTTCCCTCTGCTTCCTAGCACCCCCTATATTTACTTTCTCTTTCCCTCTGCTCCCTGACACCCCTCTATATTTACTTTCTCTTTTCCTCTGCTCCCTGGGACCCCTCTATATTTATTTTCTCTTTCCCTCTGCTCCCCGTCACCCCTCTATATTTACTTTCTCTTTCCCTCTGCTCCCCATCACCCCTCTATATTTACTTTCTCTTTCTCTCTGCTCCCTGGCACCCCTCTACATTTACTTTCCCTTTCCCTCTGCTCCCTGGCAACCCTCTTTATTTACTTTCTATTTGCCTCAGCTCCCTGGCAGACCTCTATATTTAATTACTCTTTCCCTCTGCTCCCTTGCACCACTCTATATTTACGCTTGCTTACCCTCTGCTTCCCGGCACCACTCTATATTTACTTTCTCTTTCCCTCGGCTCCCTGGCACCCCTCTATATTTACTTTCTCCTTCCCTCTGCTACCTTGCACCACTCTATATTTACGCTCTCTTACCCTCTGCTTCCTGACACCCCTCTATATTTACTTTCTCCTTCCCCTCTACTCCCTACCACCCCTCTATATTTACTTTCTCTTTCCTCTGCTCACTGGCACCCATCTATATTTACTTGCTCTTTCTCTCTGCTCCCTGACAGCCCTCTATATTTACTTTCTCTTTCCCTTTGCTCCCTAGCACCGCCCTATATTTAGTTTCTCCTTTCTCTCTGCTCCCTGGCACCCCTCTATATTTACTTTCTCTTTCCCTCTGCTCCCTGGCACCCCTCTATATTTACTTTCTATTTCCCTCTGCTCCCTGGCACCCCTCTATATTTACTTTCCCTTTCCCTTGCTCCATGGCACCCCTCTATATTTAATGTCTCCTTGTCTCTTCTCCCTGTCACCCCTCTATATTTACTTTCTCTTTCCCTCTGCTCCTTGGCACTCCTCTATATTTACTTTCTCTTTCCCTCTGCTCCCCGTCACCCCTCTATATGTACTTTCTCTTTGTCACTGCTCCCTGGCATCCCTCTATATTTACTTTCTCTTTGCCTCTGCTCCCTGACACCCCTCTATATTTACTTTCTATTTCCCTCTACTCCCTAGTACCCTTCTATATTTACTTTCTCCCCCACTAGCACCCCTCTATATTTAGTTTCTCTTTCGCTCTGCTCCCTGGAACCTCTCTATATTTACTTTCTCCTTCCCTCTGCTACCTCGCACCACTCTATATTTACTTTCTCTTTCCCTCTGCTCCCTAGCACCCCTATATATTTACTTTCTCTTCCCCTCTGCTCCGTGGCACCCATCTATATTAACTTTCTCTTTCTCTCTGCACCCTGTCACCCTCTATATTTACTTTCATTTTCCCACTGCTCACTCCCACGCTTCTATATTTACTTTCTCTTTCCATCTGCTCCCTAGCACCTCCTCTATATATACTGCCTCGTTCCTTCTGCAACATGGCAACCCTCTATATTTACTTGCTCTTGCCCTCAGCTCCCTGACACCCCTCTATATTTACTTTCTCATTCCCTCTGCTCCCTGGCACCCCTCTATATTTACTTCTCTTAACTTCTGCTCCCAGACAACCCTCTATATTTACTTTCTCTTTCCCTTTGCTCCCTGGCACCCCTCTAAATTTACATTTTATTTCCCTCTGCTCCCTGGCACCCCTCTATATTTACTTTCTCTTTCCCTCTGCTCCCTGGCACCCCTCTATATTTACTTTCTATTTCCCTCTGCTCCCTGGCACCCCTCTATATTTACTTTCCCTTTCGCTCGCTCCATGGCACCCCTCTATATTTAATGTCTCCTTGTCTCTTCTCCCTGTCACCCCTCTATATTTACTTTCTCTTTCCCTCTGCTCCTTGGCACTCCTCTATATTTACTTTCTCTTTCCCTCTGCTCCCCGTCACCCCTCTATATGTACTTTCTCTTTGTCTCTGCTCCCTGGCATCCCTCTATATTTACTTTCTCTTTGCCTCTGCTCCCTGACACCCCTCTATATTTACTTTCTATTTCCCTCAGCTTCCTGGCAGACCTCTATATTTACTTTCTCGTTCACTCTGCTCCTTGGCACCCCTCTATATTTACTCTCTCTTTATCTCTGCTCCCTGGCACCCCTCTATATTTACTTTCTCTTTCTCTCTGCTCCCTGGAACCCGTCTATATTTACTTTCCCTTTCCCTCTGCTCCCTGGCACGCCTCTATATTTACTTTCTCTTTGCCACTGCTCCCTAGCACACCTCTATATTTACTTTCTCCTTCCCTCTTCTCCCTGGCACCCCTCTATATGTACGTTATCTTTCCCTCTGCTCACTGGCACCCCTCTATATTTACTTTCTCTTTCCCTCTGCTCCATGGCACCCCTCTATATTTAATTTCTCTTTGTCTCTGCTCCCTGGCATCCATCTATGTTTTTCTTTCTCTTTCCGTCTGCTCCCTGGCACTCTTCTATATTTAATTTCTTTTTAAATCTGCACCCAGAACCATTCTATATTTACTTTCTCTTTCTCTCTGCTTTCCAGCACCACTCTATATTTACTTCCTCTTTCCCTCTGCTTCCTAGCACCCCTCTATATTTACTTGCTCTTTAAATCTGCCCCAGAACCACTCTATATTTACTTTCTCTTTCTCTCTGCCTCCTAGCACCCTTCTATATTTACTTTATCTTTCCCTCCGCTCCCTGGCACCCCTCTATATTTACTTCCTCTTTCCCTCTACTTCCTAGCACCCCCTATATTTACTTTCTCTTTCCCTCTGCTCCCTGACACCCCTCTATATTTACTTTCTCTTTCCCTCTGCTCCCTGGGACCCCTCTATATTTATTTTCTCTTTCCCTCTGCTCCCCGTCACCCCTCTATATTTACGTTCTCTTTCCCTCTGCTCCCCATCACCCCTCTATATTTACTTTCGCTTTCTCTCTGCTCCCTGGCAACCCTCTTTATTTACTTTCTATTTGCCTCAGCTCCCTGGCAGACCTCTATATTTAATTTCTCTTTCCCTCTGCTCCCTTGCACCACTCTATATTTACGCTTGCTTACCCTCTGCTTCCCGGCACCACTCTATATTTACTTTCTCTTTCCCTCGGCTCCCTGGCACCCCTCTATATTTACTTTCTCCTTCCCTCTGCTACCTTGCACCACTCTATATTTACGCTCTCTTACCCTCTGCTTCCTGGCACCACTCTATGTTTACTTTCTCCTTCCCCTCTACTCCCTACCACCCCTCTATATTTACTTTCTCTTTCCTCTGCTCACTGGCACCCATCTATATTTACTTGCTCTTTCTCTCTGCTCCCTGGCACCCCTCTATATTTACTTTCTCCTTCCCTCTGCTCCCTTGCACCACTCTATATTTACTTTCTCTTTCCCTCTGCTCCCTGACAGCCCTCTATATTTACTTTCTCTTTCCCTTTGCTCCCTAGCACCGCCCTATATTTAGTTTCTCCTTTCTCTCTGCTCCCTGGCACCCCTCTATATTTACTTTCTCTTTCCCTCTGCTCCCTGGCACCCCTCTATATTTACTTTCTATTTCCCTCTGCTCCCTGGCACCCCTCTATATTTACTTTCCCTTTCCCTTGCTCCATGGCACCCCTCTATATTTAATGTCTCCTTGTCTCTTCTCCCTGTCACCCCTCTATATTTACTTTCTCTTTCCCTCTGCTCCTTGGCACTCCTCTATATTTACTTTCTCTTTCCCTCTGCTCCCCGTCACCCCTCTATATGTACTTTCTCTTTGTCACTGCTCCCTGGCATCCCTCTATATTTACTTTCTCTTTGCCTCTGCTCCCTGACACCCCTCTATATTTACTTTCTATTTCCCTCTGCTCCCTAGTACCCTTCTATATTTACTTTCTCCCCCACTAGCACCCCTCTATATTTAGTTTCTCTTTCGCTCTGCTCCCTGGAACCTCTCTATATTTACTTTCTCCTTCCCTCTGCTACCTCGCACCACTCTATATTTACTTTCTCTTTCCCTCTGCTCCCTAGCACCCCTATATATTTACTTTCTCTTCCCCTCTGCTCTGTGGCACCCATCTATATTAACTTTCTCTTTCTCTCTGCACCCTGTCACCCTCTATATTTACTTTCATTTTCCCACTGCTCACTCTCACGCTTCTATATTTACTTTCTCTTTCCATCTGCTCCCTAGCACCTCCTCTATATATACTGCCTCGTTCCTTCTGCAACATGGCAACCCTCTATATTTACTTGCTCTTGCCCTCAGCTCCCTGGCGCCCCTCTATATTTACTTTCTCATTCCCTCTGCTCCCTGGCACCCCTCTATATTTACTTCTCTTAACTTCTGCTCCCAGGCACCCCTCTATATTTACTTTCTCTTTCCCTTTGCTCCCTGGCACCCCTCTAAATTTACATTTTATTTCCCTCTGCTCCCTGGCACCCCACTATATTTACTTTCTCCTTCCCTCTGCTCCCTTGCACCACTCTATATTTACGCTCTCTTACCCTCTGCTTCCTGGCACCACTCTATATTTACTTTCTCTTTCCCTATACTCCCTACCACCTCTCTATATTTACTTTCTCTTTCCTCTGCTCACTGGCACCTATCTATATTTACTTGCTCTTTCTCTCTGCTCCCTGGCACCCCTCCCTATGTATGTTCTCCTTCCCTCTGCTCCCTGGCACCCCTCTATATTTACTTCTCTTAACTTCTGCTCCCAGGCACCCCTCTATATTTACTTTCTTTTTCTCTCTGCTCCCTGGCACCCCTCTATATTTACTTTCTCTTTCCCTCTGCTCCCTGGCACTCCTCTATATTTACTTTCTCTTTCTCTCTTCTCCCTTGCACCACTCTATATTTACGCTCTCTTACCCTCTGCTTCCTGGCACCACTCTATATTTACTTTCTCTTTCCCTCTACTCTTTACCACCCCTCTATATTTACTTTCTCTTTCCTCTGCTCATTGGCACCCATCTATATTTACTTGCTCTTTCTCTCTGCTCCCTGGCACCCCTCTATATTTACTTTCTCCTTCCCTCTGCTCCATGGCACCACTCGTTATTTACATTATCTTTCCTTCTGCTCTCTGGCACCCCTCTATATTTACTTTATCTTTCCATCCGCTCCTTATCACCCCTCTATATTTACTTTCTCTTTCCCTCTGCTCCCTAGCACCCCTCTATATATACTTTCTTTTTCTCTCTGCTCCCTGGCACCCCTCTATATTTACTTTCTCTTTCCCTCTGCTCCCTGGCACCCCTCTATATTTACTTTCTTCTTCCCTCTGCTCCCTTGCACCACTCTATATGTACGCTCTCTTACCCTCTGCTTCCTGGCACCACTTTATATTTACTTTCTCTTTCCCTCTACTCCCTACCACCCCTCTATATTTACTTTCCCTTTCCTCTGCTCACTGGCACCCATGTATATTTACTTGCTCGTTCTCTCTGCTCCCTGGCACCCCTCTATATTTACTTTCTCCTTCCCTCTGCTCCCTGGCACCCCTCTATATTTACTTTCTCTTTCCCTCTGCTCCCTGACAGCCCTCTATATTTACTTTCTCTTTCCCTTTGCTCCCTAGCACCGCCCTATATTTAGTTTCTCCTTTCTCTCTGCTCCCTGGCACCCCTCTATATTTACTTTCTCTTTCCCTCTGCTCCCTGGCACCCCTCTATATTTACTTTCTATTTCCCTCTGCTCCCTGGCACCCCTCTATATTTACTTTCCCTTTCGCTCGCTCCTGTAGTGATACACGAAATTGCAACCTTGCCAATCAGGGCTTTAGATGACAGCATTAGCCACTGAAAGCCAATAGTGTATTCAAAGTATGTGCTAAAAATGCTGACAGTAGTCTGTTGTAGCACTTCCATTATGCAGTAGTGAGCTACAAGGAATATGCAGGCCTAGTATGAAATAGGTCAAATTAAGCATTGTTGATAGACAGGCAGGGAGGGCCCCCAGCTATGTAGCTAATAGGTTTTTGGAGTGTTTGGAACATCATGGCACCTATATAGCGCTTAGATAGCCAGTCTTAAGCGCTATAAACACTAAGCTATGAGTGCATGCCTTTTAGAGCTTGCAGATGGGGTTAATACATCCCTGCTTCCCTTAGAATATTCAGCCTCACTAACGTTAGCCCTGGCTCCAAGCTAATCTTCCTTTTCTCTGGGAAGGTACTGATAAGACATTCCTCAGCCAGCGCAGATGGGAACAAGGGAGGGGGTAGGAGCGAGCAGGGAGCATCTCAGAGAGAGCTGGGTTTTTTCCATGAGCCAGTTGCACAGGGAAAGTTCTGGAACTGTGCGTCATGGTGACTGACAGCAAGAGATTATAAAATATCCATGCACACATGGATCAGGGGGAGATCGCCTGTGGACTTGATTCGTGTACAGTCAGGTGCCCGGAATTGGCTCTCACGGTGTCCTCCAGCCTTGTTTTTCTATGAGCGGGGCTTGTTTTACAGCTAGCTTAAGAAAAACCCAGGTCTCCCAGGGCTGATTAAGGGACGTAAGACTGTGTTTCTCTATGTTTCTCTATATTTCTCTATGTTTCTCTATGTTTATCTAAGTTCCATGTTTCACTATATTTTGCATTGCTCTTTGTTTTATGCTTTGTAATATTCTCTAACTTGAATCCCAAATGTATATGAAATTCACTGCTTAGAATAAATATGCTAAAGCTTTGAGGGTGTCATTTGTCACTAGCATGAGATCACTGCTCAGCACAATAGAACCTGTATTTTGGGCTGAATTGGGTATTTTTGCTCTCAAAGGGCTGGCCCCGAGGAAGATTTTGCCCAATATCAAGACATTTGGTGGCAGCTTTGTGGGATTTGTGAAGAGCAGTGCCATGCTAACATGACAAATGGTGTGAGAGAACACAGTGTAGAGTGGGGAGCAGGCTGTCGCATTTCCTTGATGGTCTCACTGCAGCTCTGAGACTTCAAAAGGCAGCAATGTTGTGTCGGCTTGCCGTGGCCGATAGCTTGTGTGGTTAAGACTCCCTTCAGTAAATCAGTCGTGACTGACTTATTGCATGGGATTGGTGCCAGGGATTACAAGGCAATAAACGAGCGGGAAATGGCTTTGTTTAAAGCACTCCGATGAATGGTTAAGAAAGATGTATGCTCAATTAGAAAAAGAATTTTATCATGTGGTTTCCCAAGTTTAAAGTTGTAATTTGGAATGCATAATGAGACGGAGTTCTCATCTCTATTCTGTCATGAGGGCAGGAAAAAAAAAAAATAATTGCAGGGATTTGACATGCAAATTGTGAATAGTGATTTAACCATTGACTCAGCCCCAGTGTGCTAGCGAGTGGGGGCTGTAATGTTCGGAGGCGAAGGTTCGTCTTTTTTGATATATGCTTTTGAAGGGTTGGCATTCCTGAATAATGAGGAAGGGGAATGAGCCATGCTTAGGAGAATGAGTAACATCTGTGCTGAGAGCCTAAAGAGTTTTTTCTTTCTTTTGGCAACTGTAAAATTCCATGTGCTAATGGTGGCAAATTCTGTTTAAAGGAAACACACTAAAATGGTTATATTGCATTTTAGGCTGTGCCATGCTTATATTGGGTGAGAGACTCACTTAAAAAGGAAAGTGAGTGAATGTTATTTGGATTTTCGATTTTTGTGTACTGATTTGAAATTGCAGAATCAGTTTGCAATGGTTGGGGAGAAAAACAATTTATATTTTTCTAAATTGCCCCTGGAGTATTTTTGACTGTCCCTATGCTATGCCATGGATTTGTGCTGTTGCCTTATAAGTGATGTATGATTTGGAAATAGTGTCCTGTTGACTGTGATACATGGGGAAAAATGTTGTTGACACATTAAACAGCCCACAAGCAATAGAGTGTGGGTTGTTCTTGCAGAAAAAAAACGTGCAGGGAGCTGCACTAAACATTGGCATTTTTATTTTTTAAATGCACTGAACTGAGTGGTTATAGTTTGGCAATGGTACAACAGAATGAAACATCTGTGTGTGATAAGATAGCACAAAGATTTAATGGGTTGTGAGTTCTCTTGAAAGATCGCACATTACAAGAAAAAAAAGACGCTTTGACATTTTGCAAAATTACATGGAGTAGAAAAATGACAAGAAAAGTGCCGCTTTTGAAAACAAGAGTCTTGCTGTGTGTGCAGAGCTTGTGCCTTGAAGCTGTCTTGGGCGAGGTGCGTGAAGGCAAACAAAAGCAGAAACAGTACAAGAAAGAGGTAATCTGGATGAATTGTCTGAAACGAGTGAAGCCGCCACAGTATAAGAGTTATAGGCAAAAGAGATAAGCTGCGTGCTAATGGCGCTGCCAGGTGCACACGAAAGATAAACATGCCTGCATTCCTGAGGAAGGGGGAGCAAAAACAGAGAGCTGTTCAAAAAGTAAAGAATTTGCCCAGTAAACTGTGGTACGGAGCAAAGGCTTCATGCAGGATGGCAGACGGGCACATCACATCTGAACATTTACCTATGCATCTGTGAATGGGCCAAGAAAAGACAGCTGCCCATTCCAACAGACATTACTGTGCAAACCGCATTCCCATGTGATGTGATGTGAAGTGAAGTAAAGCGCTATTGCTGTGCAAGCTGCATTCCAATGCTCCATGTGATGTGAACTGAAGTAAAGCGCTGTGCACTGGAGAAGAAACCTCTAGGCGCTTTGAGAAGAGAAAATACACATCTGGCAAACTGCAAGCTACATTGCCAGGGGATGGAGTAACTGACAAAGACATTATGGCATTCCAGATGGAAGCAAAACTGACAAAAGTGCTTAGCCGTTTTGCAAGAGACAACATGCAGAGCGGGGCTTTGAAGTACAACATGAACACTGCACATTAGCCATGATCCAGAAGCCACACGGCTTAGTGCAAGAATGAATGATTTGTTGAAGCAACAAAAGAAACTGGCTTAGACTATCGCACTCAAAGGGGTGGTTCAAAAACAGCAAACGCCCTTTGAAAAAATGACAAGTGAAAAAACCAGAGGCTTGAAAAGACACTGCTAAGAAAAGAAAGATAAATAAACAAAGCTGCTTGTACAACTGTAAGCGGTATTGGACTGAAAGACTTTGGGCCTCATTCCGAGTATGGCGGTAAGGGATAGCGGCCACCGCTAACGAGAGCGGTTGGCGGTAATCCCTTACCGCCATACTCCGAGTTCCCTTAGCGCCATGGTGCTTTTAACACCTGCTTTTAGCAGGCGTTAAATACCATGGCGCTAAGGGACCTTGATGTTAATTACGCCACCGTAATTTACGGTGGCGTAATTGACGCCTTCCCCACTCCCATTATGCCCTATGGGGCAAGAATGGGAATGGGGAAGGGTAAATGGGGATTGGGGAATTACCGCCCCGCCAACCTTGGAATGGGGCGGTAATTCCGCCAACCACCAAGGCGCTGCCGGTCCGGGTACGGCGTCAACCAAGGCGTTAATAGCGCCATTGGTTAGCGCCGTACTCGGAATGAGGCCCTTTACCTTTGAAAAATGGAGTGATGCCAGCAGGGCAACCTAAACCAAGATCATGGGACACTGGAAGCAAGTTGGCGCCTGGCATTGGTGATCGCTTTGGTGAAAAAAGAAAAGCATTGTGCGACCTGGGTACTTACTATATGGCTTTGTAAAAGCACAGATCAGTCTGAGGTACCATTGACCAGCTATGATTGCATTGCACAAATGAGTTTGTGATTAGGCAGTTACACCCCGTATGGTTGAGTGTAAATAAGCCCCCAGAAACATGCAGAAAGGTGATAAATAATTGCAGTAGCAATGACAAAGTGTGTAGTTACCTGATGAGACTTTTTGAAGATGGGGGTGGTATTATGGGAAGGGGTGGATAACGCTGATATTGAAGTTTTGATGACATCCTAACATTTCTGTTTGTATTTTGCCTAGGCAAAGCACAACAAGACATTTTACAATATCAGGAAGTTAATATGCAGTTTGTGGGTGACACTGATCAAAGAAGGGTCAGACGCATTCTCAGAGAAAGCGAGCCACTGCGACATGCTATTTCAACTTTAACGTGCCCTGCACCGCACTCAATGCTGTAACCTGCGAAAAGTGTCCAACAGAGTAATAACTTTTGCTGAACTGGCACGATGCAGACTTGGCTAATTATCAAGTATTTGATGCTACACATTTAAATGACATGTTTTGCCCTTTCTTGTTTAAAGGACTATGGACAATGAATTGTGGACTGTAACATCAGGCACCACATACAGCTGTGTGACACAGCAATTGAATGCTAACACATTGAAAAATGGTTTTTAAATGCACTGTTGAGATGAATCTGAAAAAACCAAATGGTTTTACTCTTCCAACTGAATGGCTTTAACCAGAGATGTTTTGTTTTTTTTTGAAGAAAAAAAAAATATTCTACAATTGCACGTAGGCAGGAGAATGATTTATGAACTGTTGGGGCAGCAGAATTATGCAAGCAGGAGCGTAATTTATTTTGAGATAAGATGAGTGCGCACATCAAAGTCACCTGTGCGTAGGTTAAGATTCTTAATTGAAGTAATGCTGCCAAGTGTATGAGCTATAATTTGAAATGGTAATCTTTGAAACACTGGATACTTTTACAGCCAGCTTAAGGCAGGTAAATGAAACCATGACTGACTTGATGTTTGATTTTATGACACAGAGTGTGACACGGTTTTTTGTTAAACCAACCAGTTTCATGTTTTTGTGGGGACAGCTGTCTCCAGCACACTAATGCAAAGAGTCACCTTTTGATTGTAAACATTTGGAATAATTCTTTGGAAAAGCGCTACAAATGAGTATCCACATGGAATTGCTAGTGTACTGGCCTGGCACATTGTCAGGCATCTTTTGTCACTGAATGGATACCATTTGTTTAATTTGTCTAATGTGATGTTTTTCTGACCAAGAACTGCAGCGAGTGTTCTCGCCAAGATCTTATGAACTATAACTTGACTAAATGAATTTTTTCCATGGTGTGATGAAACAGCCACTGCCGTATAGTAGTATGGTGTTTGTGGCTAAAGTTATTATTGTATATGGTAGATATCCCACTTGAAGAAGGGTATTCTCCAAGTCACAGAAGGTAGACACTGTGAACCTGTTAGATTTTCCAGTAGTAAGACAACATGTAAATTGTAGGCTGGTAATGCACACCTTCATTATTACAGTGCTACACTTAGACATAGATTTATCATGAGGCAATGTTTCCTTAGTACTACCAAGCTGCTACAAATGGAATCCATTTCTATGGCCCATCACTAGAGTGCGCGTAGCTAGGGAGCTAGATTCATTAATTGCAGGAGCTTTATATGCTTGTGACATAGAAACTGTGCACTATAAGCTAGCCACTATGGGTTCTGATGCCAGCTCTGCTATAGAACCTCTGGCCTAGTGGGGCCCATTGATATGCCCAGCACTGCTACAAGTATTGACAGCCAATTGAAGATGACAGAATTTTAGACATGAAGACATTTTTGTCTGCCATAGGGCAGGTCAACAAGACTGCTAAATACACACGATGCATTGTATGGCAAACATTGTTAAATCAGCAGGTGTTGGCTTTTTACTGGGTGGGGGCAACCATCCTCCACACACTGGCACGCAGAGCTACAGTTACCAGCATACATATGGATTGAATTGCTTGCTTTTTGATTGCATGAATAACACATGCCATGCTTTGATGTAAATTAGTAGAATTGTTTTTATTTAGACAACCTGGTGCCCATGGGTTCACCTTGTTCACGAAATTAGATGGTTTCTGGTTGGGTTCCACCTACCTGGGGGAAGTGTCTAGTCACACAGCCCATAGTCACGCTTGAATGCCCTGGGATCAGGGGGAGGGTAGGCCCTTAGGGTGAAAGGCTGCCAGGTTTTAGAATTGGTAACCATACATAAATGCAATAGTGCATTGTAGATTAGACTACACTGGATTGCCTTGACATTTTAACTGCATGCTGCTTTTTAACTGACAATCAGTTATACAATAATGATTTAGGTATTTTTGTGTAGGCCATGTTTTGGCTAGAGTAAATGTCCATGTTCACTTGGTGTAGGTATTTTTTGTGTAGGCCAGGTTTTGGCAAGGGTATATGTCACTGTTCACTTTGTGTACATTTTTGTTTAGGTAGTGTTTTACCTTGCATGCCACGCTAACTAACCGCTATAAGATAGTTTGCTTAAACCTCTTGCAAAGCCCCAAGGTCTTTATCGCTGCACTAAATACTATGTTGATAGGTATTAGTCAGCATTTGTCGCACAAACGTTGAATAGGGGTGGAATGTAGTGATACACGAAATTGCAACCTTGCCAATCAGGGCTTTAGATGACAGCATTAGCCGCTGAAAGCCAATAGTGTATTCAAAGTATGTGCTAAAAATGCTGACAGTAGTCTGTTGTAGCACTTCCATTATGCAGTAGTGAGCTACAAGGAATATGCAGGCCTAGTATGAAATAGGTCAAATTAAGCATTGTTGATAGACAGGCAGGGAGGGCCCCCAGCTATGTAGCTAATAGGTTTTTGGAGTGTTTGGAACATCATGGCACCTATATAGCGCTTAGATAGCCAGTCTTAAGCGCTATAAACACTAAGCTATGAGTGCATGCCTTTTAGAGCTTGCAGATGGGGTTAATACATCCCTGCTTCCCTTAGAATATTCAGCCTCACTAACGTTAGCCCTGGCTCCAAGCTAATCTTCCTTTTCTCTGGGAAGGTACTGATAAGACATTCCTCAGCCAGCGCAGATGGGAACAAGGGAGGGGGTAGGAGCGAGCAGGGAGCATCTCAGAGAGAGCTGGGTTTTTTCCATGAGCCAGTTGCACAGGGAAAGTTCTGGAACTGTGCGTCATGGTGACTGACAGCAAGAGATTATAAAATATCCATGCACACATGGATCAGGGGGAGATCGCCTGTGGACTTGATTCGTGTACAGTCAGGTGCCCGGAATTGGCTCTCACGGTGTCCTCCAGCCTTGTTTTTCTATGAGCGGGGCTTGTTTTACAGCTAGCTTAAGAAAAACCCAGGTCTCCCAGGGCTGATTAAGGGACGTAAGACTGTGTTTCTCTATGTTTCTCTATATTTCTCTATGTTTCTCTATGTTTATCTAAGTTCCATGTTTCACTATATTTTGCATTGCTCTTTGTTTTATGCTTTGTAATATTCTCTAACTTGAATCCCAAATGTATATGAAATTCACTGCTTAGAATAAATATGCTAAAGCTTTGAGGGTGTCATTTGTCACTAGCATGAGATCACTGCTCAGCACAATAGAACCTGTATTTTGGGCTGAATTGGGTATTTTTGCTCTCAAAGGGCTGGCCCCGAGGAAGATTTTGCCCAATATCAAGACAGCTCCATGGCACCCCTCTATATTTAATGTCTCCTTGTCTCTTCTCCCTGTCACCCCTCTATATTTACTTTCTCTTTCCCTCTGCTCCTTGGCACTCCTCTATATTTACTTTCTCTTTCCCTCTGCTCCCCGTCACCCCTCTATATGTACTTTCTCTTTGTCTCTGCTCCCTGGCATCCCTCTATATTTACTTTCTCTTTGCCTCTGCTCCCTGACACCCCTCTATATTTACTTTCTATTTCCCTCTGCTCCCTAGTACCCTTCTATATTTACTTTCTCCCCCACTAGCACCCCTCTATATTTAGTTTCTCTTTCGCTCTGCTCCCTGGAACCTCTCTATATTTACTTTCTCCTTCCCTCTGCTAACTGGCACCACTCTATATTTACTTTCTCTTCCCCTCTGCTCCGTGGCACCCATCTATATTAACTTTCTCTTTCTCTCTGCACCCTGTCACCCTCTATATTTACTTTCATTTTCCCTCTGCTCACTCTCACGCTTCTATATTTACTTTCTCTTTCCATCTGCTCCCTAGCACCTCCTCTATATATACTGCCTCGTTCCTTCTGCAACATGGCAACCCTCTATATTTACTTGCTCTTGCCCTCAGCTCCCTGGCGCCCCTCTATATTTACTTTCTCATTCCCTCTGCTCCCTGCCACCCCTCTATATTTACTTCTCTTAACTTCTGCTCCCAGGCACCCCTCTATATTTAATTTCTCTTTCCCTTTGCTCCCTGGCACCCCTCTAAATTTACATTTTATTTCCCTCTGCTCTCTGGCACCCCACTATATTTACTTTCTCCTTCCCTCTGCTCCCTTGCACCGCTCTATATTTACGCTCTCTTACCCTCTGCTTCCTCGCACCACTCTATATTTACTTTCTCTTTCCCTCTACTCCCTACCACCCCTCTATATTTACCTTCTCTTTCCTCTGCTCACTGGCACCTATCTATATTTACTTGCTCTTTCTCTCTGCTCCCTGGCACCCCTCTATATGTACTTTCTCCTTCCCTCTGCTCCCTGGCACCCCTCTATATTTACTTTTTCTTTCCCTCTGCTCCCTAGCACCCCTCTATATATACTTTCTTTTTCTCTCTGCTCCCTGGCACCCCTCTATATTTACTTTCTCTTTCCCTCTGCTCCCTGGCACTCCTCTATATTTACTTTCTCTTTCTCTCTTCTCCCTTGCACCACTCTATATTTACACTCTCTTACCCTCTGCTTCCTGGCACCACTCTATATTTACTTTCTCTTTCCATCTACTCCCTACCACCCCTCTATATTTACTTTCTCTTTCCTCTGCTCACTGGCACCCATCTATATTTACTTGCTCTTTCTCTCTGCTCCCTGGCACCCCTCTATATTTACTTTCTCCTTCTCTCTGCTCCCTGGCACCCCTCTATATTTACTTTCTCTTTCCCTCTGCTCCCTGACAGCCCTCTATATTTTCTTTCTCTTTCCCTTTGCTCCCTAGCACCGCCCTATATTTAGTTTCTCCTTTCTCTCTGCTCCCTGGCACCCCTCTATATTTACTTTCTCTTTCCCTCTGCTCCCTGGCACCCCTCTATATTTACTTTCTCTTTGTCTCTGCTCCCTGGCACCCCTCTATATTTACTTTCCCTTTCCCTCTGCTCCATGGCACCCCTCTATATTTAATTTCCCTTTGTCTCTGCTCCCTGGCACCCCTTTATATTTACTTTCTCTTTCCCTCTGCTCCTTGGCACTCCTCTATATTTACATTCTCTTTCCCTCTGCTCCCCGTCACCCCTCTATATGTACTTTTTCTTTGTCTCTGCTCCCTGGCATCCCTATATATTTACTTTCTCTTTGCCTCTGCTCCCTGACACCCCTCTATATTTACTTTCTATTTCCCTCTGCTCCCTAGTACCCTTCTATATTTACTTTCTCCCCCACTAGCACCCCTCTATATTTAGTTTCTCTTTCGCTCTGCTCCCTGGAACCTCTCTATATTTACTTTCTCCTTCCCTCTGCTAACTGGCACAACTCTATGTTTACTTTCTCTTTCCCTCTGCTCCCAGGCACCGCTCTATATTTACTTTCTCTTCCCCTCTGCTCCGTGGCACCCATCTATATTAACTTTCTCTTTCTCTCTGCACCCTGTCACCTTCTATAGTTACTTTCACTTTCCCTCTGCTCCCTCTCACGCTTCTATATTTACTTTCTCTTTCCATCTGCTCCCTAGCACCTCCTCTATATTTACTGCCTCGTTCCTTCTGCAACATGGCAACCCTCTATATTTACTTTCTCTTGCCCTCAGCTCCCTGGCGCCCCTCTATATTTACTTTCTCATTCCCTCTGCTCCCTGGCACCCCTCTATATTTACTTGTCTTAACATCTGCTCCCAGACACCCCTCTATATTTACTTTCTCTTTCCCTTTGCTCCTTGGCACCCCTCTAAATTTACATTTTCTTTCCCTCTGCTCCCTGGCACCCATTTATATTTAATTTCTCTTTCCCTCTTCTCTCTGACACCCCTCTATATTTACTCTCTCTTTCGCTCTGCTCCCTGGCACCCCTCTATATTTACTTTCCCTTTCCCTCTGCTTCTTGGCACGCTCTATATTTAATTTCTCTTTGCCTCTGCTTTCTGGCACCCCTCTATATTTAGTTTCTCTTTCTCTCTGCTCCCGGGCACCCCTCAATATTTACTTTCTCTTTATCTTTGCTCCCTGGCACTCCTCTATATTTACTTTCTCTTTGCCTCAGCTTCCTGGCAAACCTCTATATTTACTTTCTCGTTCCCTCTGCTCCTTGGCACCCCTCTATATTTACTCTCTCTTTATCTCTGCTCCCTGGCACCCCTCTATATTTACTTTCTCTTTCTCTCTGCTCCCTGGAACCCGTCTATATTTACTTTCCCTTTCCCTCTGCTCCCTGGCACGCCTCTATATTTACTTTCTCTTTGCCACGGCTCCCTAGCACACCTCTATATTTACTTTCTCATTCCCTCTTCTCCCTGGCACCCCTCTATATGTATGTTATCTTTCCCTCTGCTCACTGGCACCCCTCTATATTTACTTTCTCTTTCCCTCTGCTCCATGGCACCCCTCTATATTTAATTTCTCTTTGTCTCTGCTCCCTGGCATCCATCTATGTTTTTCTTTCTCTTTCCGTCTGCTCCCTGGCACTCTTCTATATTTACTTTCTTTTTAAATCTGCACCCAGAACCATTCTATATTTACGTTCTCTTTCTCTCTGCTTTCCAGCACCACTCTATATTTACTTCCTCTTTCCCTCTGCTTCCTAGCACCCCTCTATATTTACTTGCTGTTTCCCTCTGCTCCCTGGCACGCTTCTATATTTACTTTCTCTTTAAATCTGCCCCAGAACCACTCTATATTTACTTTCTCTTTCTCTCTGCCTCCTAGCACCCTTCTATATTTACTTTATCTTTCCGTCCGCTCCCTGGCACCCCTCTATATTTACTTCCTCTTTCCCTCTGCTTCCTAGCACCCCCTATATTTACTTTCTCTTTCCCTCTGCTCCCTGACACCCCTCTATATTTACTTTCTCTTTCCCTCTGCTCCCTGGGACCCCTCTATATTTATTTTCTCTTTCCCTCTGCTCCCCGTCACCCATCTATATTTACTTTCTCTTTCCCTCTGCTCCCCATCACCCCTCTATATTTACTTTCTCTTTCTCTCTGCTCCCTGGCACCCCTCTACATTTACTTTCCCTTTCCCTCTGCTCCCTGGCAACCCTCTTTATTTACTTTCTATTTGCCTCAGCTCCCTGGCAGACCTCTATATTTAATTACTCTTTCCCTCTGCTCCCTTGTACCACTCTATATTTACGCTTGCTTACCCTCTGCTTCCCGGCACCACTCTATATTTACTTTCTCCTTCCCTCTGCTACCTTGCACCACTCTATATTTACGCTCTCTTACCCTCTGCTTCCTGGCACCACTCTATATTTACTTTCTCCTTCCCCTCTACTCCCTACCACCCCTCTATATTTACTTTCTCTTTCCTCTGCTCACTGGCACCCATCTATATTTACTTGCTCTTTCTCTCTGCTCCCTGACAGCCCTCTATATTTACCTTCTCTTTCCCTTTGCTCCCTAGCACCGCCCTATATTTAGTTTCTCCTTTCTCTCTGCTCCCTGGCACCCCTCTATATTTACTTTCTCTTTCTCTCTGCTCCCTGGCACCCCTCCCTATATACGTTCTCCTTCCCTCTGCTCCCTGGCACCCCTCTATATTTACTTTCTCTTTCCCTCTGCTCCCTAGCACCCCTCTATATATACTTTCTTTTTCTCTCTGCTCCCTGGCACCCCTCTATATTTACTTTCTCTTTCCCTCTACTCCTTACCACCCCTCTATATTTACTTTCTCTTTCCTCTGCTCACTGGCACCCATCTATATTTACTTGCTCTTTCTCTCTGCTCCCTGGCACCCCTCTATATTTACTTTCTCCTTCCCTCTGCTCCATGGCACCCCTCGTTATTTACATTATCTTTCCTTCTGCTCTCTGGCACCCCTCTATATTTACTTTATCTTTCCATCCGCTCCTTATCACCCCTCTATATTTACTTTCTCTTTCCCTCTGCTCCCTAGCACCCCTCTATATATACTTTCTTTTTCTCTCTGCTCCCTGGCACCCCTCTATATTTACTTTCTCTTTCCCTCTGCTCCCTGGCACCCCTCTATATTTACTTTCTCCCTCCCTCTGCTCCCTTGCACCACTCTATATGTACGCTCTCTTACCCTCTGCTTCCTGGCACCAGTCTATATTTACTTTCTCTTTCCCTCTACTCCTACCACCCCTCTATATTTACTTTCTCTTTCCTCTGCTCACTGGCACCCATCTATATTTACTTGCTCTTTCTCTCTGCTCCCTTTCACCCCTCTATATTTACTTTCTCCTTCCCTCTGCTCCCTGGCACCCCTCTATATTTACTTTCTCTTTCCCTCTGCTCCCTGACAGCCCTCTATATTTACTTTCTCTTTCCCTTTGCTCCCTAGCACCGGCCTATATTTAGTTTCTCCTTTCTCTCTGCTCCCTGGCACCCCTCTATATTTACTTTCTCTTTCCCTCTGCCCCCTGGCACCCCTCTATATTTACTTTCTATTTCCCTCGCTCCATGGCACCCCTCTATATTTAATGTCTCCTTGTCTCTTCTCCCTGTCACCCCTCTATATTTACTTTCTCTTTCCCTCTGCTCCTTGGCACTCCTCTATATTTACTTTCTCTTTCCCTCTGCTCCCCGTCACCCCTCTATATGTACTTTCTCTTTCTCTCTGCTCCCTGGCATCCCTCTATATTTACTTTCTCTTTGCCTTTGCTCCCTGACACCCCTCTATATTTACTTTCTATTTCCCTCTGCTCCCTAGTACCCTTCTATATTTACTTTCTCCCCCACTAGCACCCCTCTATATTTAGTTTCTCTTTCGCTCTGCTCCCTGGAACCTCTCTATATTTACTTTCTCCTTCCCTCTGCTAACTGGCACAATTCTATATTTACTTTCTCTTTCCCTCTGCTCCCTAGCACCCCTCTATATTTACTTTCTCTTCCCCTCTGCTCCGTGGCAACCATCTATATTAACTTTCTCTTTCTCTCTGCACCCTGTCACCCTCTATATTTACTTTCATTTTCCCTCTGCTCACTCTCACGCTTCTATATTTACTTTCTCTTTCCATCTGCTCCCTAGCACCTCCTCTATATATACTGCCTCGTTCCTTCTGCAACATGGCAACCCTCTATATTTACTTGCTCTTGCCCTCAGCTCCCTGGCGCCCCTCTATATTTACTTTCTCATTCCCTCTGCTCCCTGGCACCCCTCTATATTTACTTCTCTTAACTTCTGCTCCCAGGCACCCCTCTATATTTACTTTCTCTTTCCCTTTGCTCCCTGGCACCCCTCTAAATGTACATTTTATTTCCCTCTGCTCCCTGGCACCCCACTATATTTACTTTCTCCTTCCCTCTGCTCCCTTGCACCACTCTATATTTATGCTCTCTTACCCTCTGCTTCCTGGCACCACTCTATATTTACTTTCTCTTTCCCTCTACTCCCTACCACCCCTCTATATTTACTTTCTCTTTCCTCTGCTCACTGGCACCTATCTATATTTACTTGCTCTTTCTCTCTGCTCCCTGGCACCCCTCTATATGTACTTTCTCCTTCCCTCTGCTCCCTGGCACCCCTCTATATTTACTTTCTCTTTCCCTCAGCTCCCTAGCACCCCTCTATATATACTTTCTTTTTCTCTCTGCTCCCTGGCACCCCTCTATATTTACTTTCTCTTTCCCTCTGCTCCCTGGCACTCCTCTATATTTACTTTCTCTTTCTCTCTTCTCCCTTGCACCACTCTATATTTACACTCTCTTACCCTCTGCTTCCTGGCACCACTCTATATTTACTTTCTCTTTCCCTCTACTCCCTACCACCCCTCTATATTTACTTTCTCTTTCCTCTGCTCACTGGCACCCATCTATATTTACTTGCTCTTTCTCTCTGCTCCCTGGCACCCCTCTATATTTACTTTCTCCTTCCCTCTGCTCCCTGGCACCCCTCTATATTTACTTTCTCTTTCCCTCTGCTCCCTGACAGCCCTCTATATTTTCTTTCTCTTTCCCTTTGCTCCCTAGCACCGCCCTATATTTAGTTTCTACTTTCTCTCTGCTCCCTGGCACCCCTCTATATTTACTTTCTCTTTCCCTCTGCTCCCTGGCACCCCTCTATATTTACTTTCTCTTTGTCTCTGCTCCCTGGCACCCCTCTATATTTACTTTCCCTTTCCCACTGCTCCATGGCACCCCTCTATATTTAATTTCTCTTTGTCTCTGCTCCCTGGCACCCCTTCATATTTACTTTCTCTTTCCCTCTGCTCCTTGGCACTCCTCTATATTTACATTCTCTTTCCCTCTGCTCCCCGTCACCCCTCTATATGTACTTTTTCTTTGTCTCTGCTCCCTAGCATCCCTATATATTTACTTTCTCTTTGCCTCTGCTCCCTGACACCCCTCTATATTTACTTTCTATTTCCCTCTGCTCCCTAGTACCCTTCTATATTTACTTTCTCCCCCACTAGCACCCCTCTATATTTATTTCTCTTTCGCTCTGCTCCCTGGAACCTCTCTATATTTACTTTCTCCTTCCCTCTGCTAACTGGCACAACTCTATATTTACTTTCTCTTTCCCTCTGCTCCCAGGCACCGCTCTATATTTACTTTCTCTTCCCCTCTGCTCCGTGGCACCCATCTATATTAACTTTCTCTTTCTCTCTGCACCCTGTCACCCTCTATAGTTACTTTCACTTTCCCTCTGCTCCCTCTCACGCTTCTATATTTACTTTCTCTTTCCATCTGCTCCCTAGCACCTCCTCTATATTTACTGCCTCGTTCCTTCTGCAACATGGCAACCCTCTATATTTACTTTCTCTTGCCCTCAGCTCCCTGGCGCCCCTCTATATTTACTTTCTCATTCCCTCTGCTCCCTGGCACCCCTCTATATTTACTTGTCTTAACATCTGCTCCCAGGCACCCCTCTATATTTACTTTCTCTTTCCCTTTGCTCCTTGGCACCCCTCTAAATTTACATTTTCTTTCCCTCTGCTCCCTGGCACCCATTTATATTTAATTTCTCTTTCCCTCTTCTCTCTGACACCCCTCTATATTTACTCTCTCTTTCGCTCTGCTCCCTGGCATCCCTCTATATTTACTTTCTCTTTCTCTCTACTCCCAGGTACCCCTCTACATTTACTTTCTCTTTCCCTCTGCTCCCTGGAACTCCTCTATATTTATTTTCTCTTTGCTACTGCTCCCTAGCACGCCTCTATACGTACTTTCTCCCTCCCTCTTCTCCCTGGCACCCCTCTATATTTGCGTTCTCTTTCCCTCTGCTCACTGGGACCCCTCTATATTTACTTTCTCTTTCCATCTGCTCCCCCTCACCCCTCTATATTTACTTTCTCTTTCCCTCTGCTCCCTCTCACCCCTCTAGATCTACATTGTCTTTCCCTTTGCTCCCTGGCACCCCTCTGTATTTGCTTTCTCTTTGCCTCTCCTCCCTGGCACTACTCTATATTTACTTTCTCTTTCCCTCTGCTCCCCGTCAGCTCTATATTTACTTTCTCTTTCCCTCTGCTCCCTGGCACGCTTCTATATTTACTTTCTCTTTTCATCTGCTCCCTAGCACCTCCTCTATATTTACTTTCTCGTTCCCTCTGCTCCCTGGCACCCCTCTATATTTACTTTCCCTTTCCCTCTGCTTCTTGGCACTCTCTATATTTAATTTCTCTTTGCCTCTGCTTTCTGGCACCCCTCTATATTTAGTTTCTCTTTCTCTCTGCTCCCGGGCACCCCTCAATATTTACTTTCTCTTTATCTCTGCTCCCTGGCACTCCTCTAAATTTACTTTCTCTTTGCCTCAGCTTCCTGGCAGACCTCTATATTTACTTTCTCGTTCCCTCTGCTCCTTGGCACCCCTCTATATTTACTCTCTCTTTATCTCTGCTCCCTGGCACCCCTCTATATTTACTTTCTCTTTCTCTCTGCTCCCTGGAACCCGTCTATATTTACTTTCCCTTTCCCTCTGCTCCCTGGCACGCCTCTATATTTACTTTCTCTTTGCCACTGCTCCCTAGCACACCTCTATATTTACTTTCTCCTTCCCTCTTCTCCCTGGCACCCCTCTATATGTACGTTATCTTTCCCTCTGCTCACTGGCACCCCTCTATATTTACTTTCTCTTTCCCTCTGCTCCATGGCACCCCTCTATATTTAATTTCTCTTTGTCTCTGCTCCCTGGCATCCATCTATGTTTTTCTTTCTCTTTCCGTCTGCTCCCTGGCACTCTTCTATATTTACTTTCTTTTTAAATCTGCACCCAGAACCATTCTATATTTACTTTCTCTTTCTCTCTGCTTTCCAGCACCACTCTATATTAACTTCCTCTTTCCCTCTGCTTCCTAGCACCCCTCTATATTTACTTGCTCTTTAAATCTGCCCCAGAACCACTCTATATTTACTTTCTCTTTCTCTCTGCCTCCTAGCACCCTTCTATATTTACTTTATCTTTCCCTCCGCTCCCTGGCACCCCTCTATATTTACTTCCTCTTTCCCTCTACTTCCTAGCACCCCCTATATTTACTTTCTCTTTCCCTCTGCTCCCTGACACCCCTCTATATTTACTTTCTCTTTCCCTCTGCTCCCTGGGACCCCTCTATATTTATTTTCTCTTTCCCTCTGCTCCCCGTCACCCCTCTATATTTACTTTCTCTTTCCCTCTGCTCCCCATCACCCCTCTATATTTACTTTCGCTTTCTCTCTGCTCCCTGGCAACCCTCTTTATTTACTTTCTATTTGCCTCAGCTCCCTGGCAGACGTCTATATTTAATTTCTCTTTCCCTCTGCTCCCTTGCACCACTCTATATTTACGCTTGCTTACCCTCTGCTTCCCGGCACCACTCTATATTTACTTTCTCTTTCCCTCGGCTCCCTGGCACCCCTCTATATTTACTTTCTCCTTCCCTCTGCTACCTTGCACCACTCTATATTTACGCTCTCTTACCCTCTGCTTCCTGGCACCACTCTATGTTTACTTTCTCCTTCCCCTCTACTCCCTACCACCCCTCTATATTTACTTTCTCTTTCCTCTGCTCACTGGCACCCATCTATATTTACTTGCTCTTTCTCTCTGCTCCCTGGCACCCCTCTATATTTACTTTCTCCTTCCCTCTGCTCCCTGGCACCACTCTATATTTACTTTCTCTTTCCCTCTGCTCCCTGACAGCCCTCTATATTTACTTTCTCTTTCCCTTTGCTCCCTAGCACCGCCCTATATTTAGTTTCTCCTTTCTCTCTGCTCCCTGGCACCCCTCTATATTTACTTTCTCTTTCCCTCTGCTCCCTGGCACCCCTCTATATTTACTTTCTATTTCCCTCTGCTCCCTGGCACCCCTCTATATTTACTTTCCCTTTCCCTTGCTCCATGGCACCCCTCTATATTTAATGTCTCCTTGTCTCTTCTCCCTGTCACCCCTCTATATTTACTTTCTCTTTCCCTCTGCTCCTTGGCACTCCTCTATATTTACTTTCTCTTTCCCTCTGCTCCCCGTCACCCCTCTATATGTACTTTCTCTTTGTCACTGCTCCCTGGCATCCCTCTATATTTACTTTCTCTTTGCCTCTGCTCCCTGACACCCCTCTATATTTACTTTCTATTTCCCTCTGCTCCCTAGTACCCTTCTATATTTACTTTCTCCCCCACTAGCACCCCTCTATATTTAGTTTCTCTTTCGCTCTGCTCCCTGGAACCTCTCTATATTTACTTTCTCCTTCCCTCTGCTACCTCGCACCACTCTATATTTACTTTCTCTTTCCCTCTGCTCCCTAGCACCCCTATATATTTACTTTCTCTTCCCCTCTGCTCCGTGGCACCCATCTATATTAACTTTCTCTTTCTCTCTGCACCCTGTCACCCTCTATATTTACTTTCATTTTCCCACTGCTCACTCTCACGCTTCTATATTTACTTTCTCTTTCCATCTGCTCCCTAGCACCTCCTCTATATATACTGCCTCGTTCCTTCTGCAACATGGCAACCCTCTATATTTACTTGCTCTTGCCCTCAGCTCCCTGGCGCCCCTCTATATTTACTTTCTCATTCCCTCTGCTCCCTGGCACCCCTCTATATTTACTTCTCTTAACTTCTGCTCCCAGGCACCCCTCTATATTTACTTTCTCTTTCCCTTTGCTCCGTGGCACCCCTCTAAATTTACATTTTATTTCCCTCTGCTCCCTGGCACCCCACTATATTTACTTTCTCCTTCCCTCTGCTCCCTTGCACCACTCTATATTTACGCTCTCTTACCCTCTGCTTCCTGGCACCACTCTATATTTACTTTCTCTTTCCCTATACTCCCTACCACCCCTCTATATTTACTTTCTCTTTCCTCTGCTCACTGGCACCTATCTATATTTACTTGCTCTTTCTCTCTGCTCCCTGGCACCCCTCCCTATGTACGTTCTCCTTCCCTCTGCTCCCTGGCACCCCTCTATATTTACTTTCTCTTTCCCTCTGCTCCCTAGCACCCCTCTATATATACTTTCTTTTTCTCTCTGCTCCCTGGCACCCCTCTATATTTACTTTCTCTTTCCCTCTGCTCCCTGGCACTCCTCTATATTTACTTTCTCTTTCTCTCTTCTCCCTTGCACCACTCTATATTTACGCTCTCTTACCCTCTGCTTCCAGGCACCACTCTATATTTACTTTCTCTTTCCCTCTACTCCTTACCACCCCTCTATATTTACTTTCTCTTTCCTCTGCTCATTGGCACCCATCTATATTTACTTGCTCTTTCTCTCTGCTCCCTGGCACCCCTCTATATTTACTTTCTCCTTCCCTCTGCTCCATGGCACCACTCGTTATTTACATTATCTTTCCTTCTGCTCTCTGGCACCCCTCTATATTTACTTTATCTTTCCATCCGCTCCTTATCACCCCTCTATATTTACTTTCTCTTTCCCTCTGCTCCCTAGCACCCCTCTATATATACTTTCTTTTTCTCTCTGCTCCCTGGCACCCCTCTATATTTACTTTCTCTTTCCCTCTGCTCCCTGGCACCCCTCTATATTTACTTTCTCCTTCCCTCTGCTCCCTTGCACCACTCTATATGTACGCTCTCTTACCCTCTGCTTCCTGGCACCACTTTATATTTACTTTCTCTTTCCCTCTACTCCCTACCACCCCTCTATATTTACTTTCTCTTTCCTCTGCTCACTGGCACCCATGTATATTTACTTGCTCTTTCTCTCTGCTCCCTGGCACCCCTCTTTATTTACTTTCTCCTTCCCTCTGCTCCCTGGCACCCCTCTATATTTACTTTCTCTTTCCCTCTGCTCCCTGACAGCCCTCTATATTTACGTTCTCTTTCCCTTTGCTCCCTAGCACCGCCCTATATTTAGTTTCTCCTTTCTCTCTGCTCCCTGGCACCCCTCTATATTTACTTTCTCTTTCCCTCTGCTCCCTGGCACCCCTCTATATTTACTTTCTATTTCCCTCTGCTCCCTGGCACCCCTCTATATTTACTTTCCCTTTCGCTCGCTCCATGGCACCCCTCTATATTTAATGTCTCCTTGTCTCTTCTCCCTGTCACCCCTCTATATTTACTTTCTCTTTCCCTCTGCTCCTTGGCACTCCTCTATATTTACTTTCTCTTTCCCTCTGCTCCCCGTCACCCCTCTATATGTACTTTCTCTTTGTCTCTGCTCCCTGGCATCCCTCTATATTTACTTTCTCTTTGCCTCTGCTCCCTGACACCCCTCTATATTTACTTTCTATTTCCCTCTGCTCCCTAGTACCCTTCTATATTTACTTTCTCCCCCACTAGCACCCCTCTATATTTAGTTTCTCTTTCGCTCTGCTCCCTGGAACCTCTCTATATTTACTTTCTCCTTCCCTCTGCTAACTGGCACCACTCTATATTTACTTTCTCTTCCCCTCTGCTCCGTGGCACCCATCTATATTAACTTTCTCTTTCTCTCTGAACCCTGTCACCCTCTATATTTACTTTCATTTTCCCTCTGCTCACTCTCACGCTTCTATATTTACTTTCTCTTTCCATCTGCTCCCTAGCACCTCCTCTATATATACTGCCTCGTTCCTTCTGCAACATGGCAACCCTCTATATTTACTTGCTCTTGCCCTCAGCTCCCTGGCGCCCCTCTATATTTACTTTCTCATTCCCTCTGCTCCCTGGCACCCCTCTATATTTACTTCTCTTAACTTCTGCTCCCAGGCACCCCTCTATATTTACTTTCTCTTTCCCTTTGCTCCCTGGCACCCCTCTAAATTTACATTTTATTTCCCTCTGCTCCCTGGCACCTCACTATATTTACTTTCTCCTTCCCTCTGCTCCCTTGCACCGCTCTATATTTACGCTCTCTTACCCTCTGCTTCCTCGCACCACTCTATATTTAGTTTCTCTTTCCCTCTACTCCCTACCACCCCTCTATATTTACTTTCTCTTTCCTCTGCTCACTGGCACCTATCTATATTTACTTGCTCTTTCTCTCTGCTCCCTGGCACCCCTCTATATGTACTTTCTCCTTCCCTCTGCTCCCTGGCACCCCTCTATATTTACTTTCTCTTTCCCTCTGCTCCCTAGCACCCCTCTATATATACTTTCTTTTTCTCTCTGCTCCCTGGCACCCCTCTATATTTACTTTCTCTTTCCCTCTGCTCCCTGGCACTCCTCTATATTTACTTTCTCTTTCTCTCTTCTCCCTTGCACCACTCTATATTTACACTCTCTTACCCTCTGCTTCCTGGCACCACTCTATATTTACTTTCTCTTTCCCTCTACTCCCTACCACCCCTCTATATTTACTTTCTCTTTCCTCTGCTCACTGCACCCATCTATATTTACTTGCTCTTTCTCTCTGCTCCCTGACACCCCTCTATATTTACTTTCTCCTTCCCTCTGCTCCCTGGCACCCCTCTATATTTACTTTCTCTTTCCCTCTGCTCCCTGACAGCCCTCTATATTTTCTTTCTCTTTCCCTTTGCTCCCTAGCACCACCCTATATTTAGTTTCTCCTTTCTCTCTGCTCCCTGGCACCCCTCTATATTTACTTTCTCTTTCCCTCTGCTCCCTGGCACCCCTCTATATTTACTTTCTCTTTGTCTCTGCTCCCTGGCACCCCTCTATATTTACTTTCCCTTTCCCTCTGCTTCTTGGCACGCTCTATATTTAATTTCTCTTTGCCTCTGCTTTCTGGCACCCCTCTATATTTAGTTTCTCTTTCTCTCTGCTCCCGGGCACCCCTCAATATTTACTTTCTCTTTATCTCTGCTCCCTGGCACTCCTCTATATTTACTTTCTCTTTGCCTCAGCTTCCTGGCAGACCTCTAGATTTACTTTCTCGTTCCCTCTGCTCCTTGGCACCCCTCTATATTTACTCTCTTTATCTCTGCTCCCTGGCACCCCTCTATATTTACTTTCTCTTTCTCTCTGCTCCCTGGAACCCGTCTATATTTACTTTCCCTTTCCCTCTGCTCCCTGGCACGCCTCTATATTTACTTTCTCTTTGCTACTGCTCCCTAGCACACCTCTATATTTACTTTCTCATTCCCTCTTCTCCCTGGCACCCCTCTATATGTACGTTATCTTTCCCTCTGCTCACTGGCACCCCTCTATATTTACTTTCTCTTTCCCTCTGCTCCATGGCACCACTCTATATTTAATTTCTCTTTGTCTCTGCTCCCTGGCATCCATCTATGTTTTTCTTTCTCTTTCCGTCTGCTCCCTGGCACTCTTCTATATTTACTTTCTTTTTAAATCTGCACCCAGAACCATTCTATATTTACTTTCTCTTTCTCTCTGCTTTCCATCACCACTCTATATTTACTTCCTCTTTCCCTCTGCTTCCTAGCACCCCTCTATATTTACTTGCTCTTTCCCTCTGCTCCCTGGCACGCTTCTATATTTACTTTCTCTTTAAATCTGCCCCAGAACCACTCTATATTTACTTTCTCTTTCTCTCTGCCTCCTAGCACCCTTCTATATTTACTTTATCTTTCCCTCCGCTCCCTGGCACCCCTCTATATTTACTTCCTCTTTCCCTCTGCTTCCTAGCACCCCCTATATTTACTTTCTCTTTCCCTCTGCTCCCTGACACCCCTCTATATTTACTTTCTCTTTTCCTCTGCTCCCTGGGACCCCTCTATATTTATTTTCTCTTTCCCTCTGCTCCCCGTCACCCCTCTATATTTACTTTCTCTTTCCCTCTGCTCCCCATCACCCCTCTATATTTACTTTCTCTTTCTCTCTGCTCCCTGGCACCCCTCTACATTTACTTTCCCTTTCCCTCTGCTCCCTGGCAACCCTCTTTATTTACTTTCTATTTGCCTCAGCTCCCTGGCAGACCTCTATATTTAATTACTCTTTCCCTCTGCTCCCTTGCACCACTCTATATTTACGCTTGCTTACCCTCTGCTTCCCGGCACCACTCTATATTTACTTTCTCTTTCCCTCGGCTCCCTGGCACCCCTCTATATTTACTTTCTCCTTCCCTCTGCTACCTTGCACCACTCTATATTTACGCTCTCTTACCCTCTGCTTCCTGACACCACTCTATATTTACTTTCTCCTTCCCCTCTACTCCCTACCACCCCTCTATATTTACTTTCTCTTTCCTCTGCTCACTGGCACCCATCTATATTTACTTGCTCTTTCTCTCTGCTCCCTGACAGCCCTCTATATTTACTTTCTCTTTCCCTTTGCTCCCTAGCACCGCCCTATATTTAGTTTCTCCTTTCTCTCTGCTCCCTGGCACCCCTCTATATTTACTTTCTCTTTCCCTCTGCTCCCTGGCACCCCTCTATATTTACTTTCTATTTCCCTCTGCTCCCTGGCACCCCTCTATATTTACTTTCCCTTTCCCTTGCTCCATGGCACCCCTCTATATTTAATGTCTCCTTGTCTCTTCTCCCTGTCACCCCTCTATATTTACTTTCTCTTTCCCTCTGCTCCTTGGCACTCCTCTATATTTACTTTCTCTTTCCCTCTGCTCCCCGTCACCCCTCTATATGTACTTTCTCTTTGTCACTGCTCCCTGGCATCCCTCTATATTTACTTTCTCTTTGCCTCTGCTCCCTGACACCCCTCTATATTTACTTTCTATTTCCCTCTACTCCCTAGTACCCTTCTATATTTACTTTCTCCCCCACTAGCACCCCTCTATATTTAGTTTCTCTTTCGCTCTGCTCCCTGGAACCTCTCTATATTTACTTTCTCCTTCCCTCTGCTACCTCGCACCACTCTATATTTACTTTCTCTTTCCCTCTGCTCCCTAGCACCCCTATATATTTACTTTCTCTTCCCCTCTGCTCCGTGGCACCCATCTATATTAACTTTCTCTTTCTCTCTGCACCCTGTCACCCTCTATATTTACTTTCATTTTCCCACTGCTCACTCCCACGCTTCTATATTTACTTTCTCTTTCCATCTGCTCCCTAGCACCTCCTCTATATATACTGCCTCGTTCCTTCTGCAACATGGCAACCCTCTATATTTACTTGCTCTTGCCCTCAGCTCCCTGACACCCCTCTATATTTACTTTCTCATTCCCTCTGCTCCCTGGCACCCCTCTATATTTACTTCTCTTAACTTCTGCTCCCAGACAACCCTCTATATTTACTTTCTCTTTCCCTTTGCTCCCTGGCACCCCTCTAAATTTACATTTTATTTCCCTCTGCTCCCTGGCACCCCACTATATTTACTTTCTCCTTCCCTCTGCTCCCTTGCACCACTCTATATTTACGCTCTCTTACCCTCTGCTTCCTGGCACCACTCTATATTTACTTTCTCTTTCCCTATACTCCCTACCACCCCTCTATATTTACTTTCTCTTTCCTCTGCTCACTGGCACCTATCTATATTTACTTGCTCTTTCTCTCTGCTCCCTGGCACCCCTCCCTATATACGTTCTCCTTCCCTCTGCTCCCTGGCACCCCTCTATATTTACTTTCTCTTTCCCTCTGCTCCCTAGCACCCCTCTATATATACTTTCTTTTTCTCTCTGCTCCCTGGCACCCCTCTATATTTACTTTCTCTTTCCCTCTGCTCCCTGGCACTCCTCTATATTTACTTTCTCTTTCTCTCTTCTCCCTTGCACCACTCTATATTTACGCTCTCTTACCCTCTGCTTCCTGGCACCACTCTATATTTACTTTCTCTTTCCCTCTACTCCTTACCACCCCTCTATATTTACTTTCTCTTTCCTCTGCTCACTGGCACCCATCTATATTTACTTGCTCTTTCTCTCTGCTCCCTGGCACCCCTCTATATTTACTTTCTCATTCCCTCTGCTCCATGGCACCACTCGTTATTTACATTATCTTTCCTTCTGCTCCCTGGCACCCCTCTATATTTACTTTATCTTTCCATCCGCTCCTTATCACCCCTCTATATTTACTTTCTCTTTCCCTCTGCTCCCTAGCACCCCTCTATATATACTTTCTTATTCTCTCTGCTCCCTGGCACCCCTCTATATTTACTTTCTCTTTCCCTCTGCTCCCTGGCACCCCTCTATATTTACTTTCTCCTTCCCTCTGCTCCCTTGCACCACTCTATATGTACGCTCTCTTACCCTCTGCTTCCTGGCACCACTTTATATTTACTTTCTCTTTCCCTCTACTCCCTACCACCCCTCTATATTTACTTTCTCTTTCCTCTGCTCACTGGCACCCATCTATATTTACTTGCTCTTTCTCTCTGCTCCCTGGCACCCCTCTATATTTACTTTCTCCTTCCCTCTGCTCCCTGGCACCCCTCTATATTTACTTTCTCTTTCCCTCTGCTCCCTGACAGCCCTCTATATTTACTTTCTCTTTCCCTTTGCTCCCTAGCACCGCCCTATATTTACTTTCTATTTCCCTCTGCTCCCTGGCACCCCTCTATATTTACTTTCCCTTTCCCTCGCTCCATGGCACCCCTCTATATTTAATGTCTGCTTGTCTCTTCTCCCTGTCACCCCTCTATATTTACTTTCTCTTTCCGTCTGCTTCTTGGCACTCCTCTATATTTACTTTCTCTTTCCCTCTGCTCCCCGTCACCCCTCTATATGTACTTTCTCTTTGTCTCTGCTCCCTGGCATCCCTCTATATTTACTTTCTCTTTCCCTCTGCTCCCCGTCACCCCTCTATATGTACTTTCTCTTTGTCTCTGCTCCCTGACATCCCTCTATATTTACTTTCTATTTCCCTCTGCTCCCTAGTACCCTTCTATATTTACTTTCTCCCCCACTAGCACCCCTCTATATTTAGTTTCTCTTTCGCTCTGCTCCCTGGAACCTCTCTATATTTACTTTCTCCTTCCCTCTGCTAACTGGCACCACTCTATATTTACTTTCTCTTCCCCTCTGCTCCGTGGCACCCATCTATATTAACTTTCTCTTTCTCTCTGCACCCTGTCACCCTCTATATTTACTTTCATTTTCCCTCTGCTCACTCTCACGCTTCTATATTTACTTTCTCTTTCCATCTGCTCCCTAGCACCTCCTCTATATATACTGCCTCGTTCCTTCTGCAACATGGCAACCCTCTATATTTACTTGCTCTTGCCCTCAGCTCCCTGGCGCCCCTCTATATTTACTTTCTCATTCCCTCTGCTCCCTGGCACCCCTCTATATTTACTTCTCTTAACTTCTGCTCCCAGGCACCCCTCTATATTTACTTTCTCTTTCCCTTTGCTCCCTGGCACCCCTCTAAATTTACATTTTATTTCCCTCTGCTCCCTGGCACCCCACTATATTTACTTTCTCCTTCCCTCTGCTCCCTTGCACCGCTCTATATTTATGCTCTCTTACCCTCTGCTTCCTCGCACCACTCTATATTTACTTTCTCTTTCCCTCTACTCCCTACCACCCCTCTATATTTACTTTCTCTTTCCTCTGCTCACTGGCACCTATCTATATTTACTTGCTCTTTCTCTCTGCTCCCTGGCACCCCTCTATATGTACTTTCTCCTTCCCTCTGCTCCCTGGCACCCCTCTATATTTACTTTCTCTTTCCCTCTGCTCCCTAGCACCCCTCTATATATACTTTCTTTTTCCCTCTGCTCCCTGGCACTCCTCTATATTTACTTTCTCTTTCTCTCTTCTCCCTTGCACCACTCTATATTTACACTCTCTTACCCTCTGCTTCCTGGCACCACTCTATATTTACTTTCTCTTTCCCTCTACTCCCTACCACCCCTCTATATTTACTTTCTCTTTCCTCTGCTCACTGGCACCCATCTATATTTACTTGCTCTTTCTCTCTGCTCCCTGGCACCCCTCTATATTTACTTTCTCCTTCCCTCTGCTCCCTGGCACCCCTCTATATTTACTTTCTCTTTCCCTCTGCTCCCTGACAGCCCTCTATATTTTCTTTCTCTTTCCCTTTGCTCCCTAGCACCGCCCTATATTTAGTTTCTCCTTTCTCTCTGCTCCCTGGCACCCCTCTATATTTACTTTCTCTTTCCCTCTGCTCCCTGGCACCCCTCTATATTTACTTTCTCTTTGTCTCTGCTCCCTGGCACCCCTCTATGTTTACTTTCCCTTTCCCTCTGCTCCATGGCACCCCTCTATATTTAATTTCTCTTTGTCTCTGCTCCCTGGCACCCCTTTATATTTACTTTCTCTTTCCCTCTGCTCCTTGGCACTCCTCTATATTTACATTCTCTTTCCCTCTGCTCCCCGTCACCCCTCTATATGTACTTTTTCTTTGTCTCTGCTCCCTGGCATCCCTATATATTTACTTTCTCTTTGCCTCTGCTCCCTGACACCCCTCTATATTTACTTTCTATTTCCCTCTGCTCCCTAGTACCCTTCTATATTTACTTTCTCCCCCACTAGCACCCCTCTATATTTAGTTTCTCTTTTGCTCTGCTCCCTGGAACCTCTCTATATTTACTTTCTCCTTCCCTCTGCTAACTGGCACAACTCTATGTTTACTTTCTCTTTCCCTCTGCTCCCAGGCACCGCTCTATATTTACTTTCTCTTCCCCTCTGCTCCATGGCACCCATCTATATTAACTTTCTCTTTCTCTCTGCACCCTGTCACCCTCTATAGTTACTTTCACTTTCCCTCTGCTCCCTCTCACGCTTCTATATTTACTTTCTCTTTCCATCTGCTCCCTAGCACCTCCTCTATATTTACTGCCTTGTTCCTTCTGCAACATGGCAACCCTCTATATTTACTTTCTCTTGCCCTCAGCTCCCTGGCGCCCCTCTATATTTACTTTCTCATTCCCTCTGCTCCCTGGCACCCCTCTATATTTACTTGTCTTAACATCTGCTCCCAGGCACCCCTCTATTTTTACTTTCTCTTTCCCTTTGCTCCTTGGCACCCCTCTAAATTTACATTTTCTTTCCCTCTGCTCCCTGGCACCCATTTATATTTAATTTCTCTTTCCCTCTTCTCTCTGACACCCCTCTATATTTACTCTCTCTTTCGCTCTGCTCCCTGGCATCCCTCTATATTTACTTTCTCTTTCTCTCTACTCCCAGGTACCCCTCTATATTTACTTTCTCTTTCCCTATGCTCCCTGGAACTCCTCTATATTTATTTTCTCTTTGCTACTGCTCCCTAGCACGCCTCTATACGTACTTTCTCCCTCCCTCTTCTCCCTGGCACCCCTCTATATTTGCGTTCTCTTTCCCTCTGCTCACTGGGACCCCTCTATATTTACTTTCTCTTTCCATCTGCTCCCCCTCACCCCTCTATATTTACTTTCTCTTTCCCTCTGCTCCCTCTCACCCTTCTAGATCTACATTGTCTTTCCCTTTGCTCCCTGGCACCCCTCTGTATTTGCTTTGTCTTTGCCTCTCCTCCCTGGCACTACTCTATATTTACTTTCTCTTTCCCTCTGCTCTCCGTCAGCTCTATATTTACTTTCTCTTTCCCTCTGCTCCCTGGCACGCTTCTATATTTACTTTCTCTTTTCATCTGCTCCCTAGCACCTCCTCTATATTTACTTTCTCGTTCCCTCTGCTCCCTGGCACCCCTCTATATTTACTTTCCCTTTCCCTCTGCTTCTTGGCACGCTCTATATTTAATTTCTCTTTGCCTCTGCTCCCTGGCACCCCTCTATATTTAGTTTCTCTTTCTCTCTGCTCCCGGGCACCCCTCAATATTTACTTTCTCTTTATCTCTGCTCCCTGGCACCCCTCTATATTTACTTTCTCTTTGCCTCAGCTTCCTGGCAGACCTCTATATTTACTTTCTCGTTCCCTCTGCTCCTTGGCACCCCTCTATATTTACTCTCTCTTTATCTCTGCTCCCTAGCACCCATCTATATTTACTTTCTCTTTCTCTCTGCTCCTTGGTACCCGTCTATATTTACTTTCCCTTTCCCTCTGCTCCCTGGCACGCCTCTATATTTACTTTCTCTTTGCCACTGCTCCCTAGCACACCTCTATATTTACTTTCTCCTTCCCTCTTCTCCCTGGCACCCCTCTATATGTACGTTATCTTTCCCTCTGCTCACTGGCACCCCTCTATATTTACTTTCTCTTTCCCTCTGCTCCATGTCACCCCTCTATATTTAATTTCTCTTTGTCTCTGCTCCCTGGCATCCATCTATGTTTTTCTTTCTCTTTCCGTCTGCTCCCTGGCACTCTTCTATATTTACTTTCTTTTTAAATCTGCCCCCAGAACCACTCTATATTTACTTTCTCTTTCTCTCTGCTTTCCAGCACCACTCTATATTTACTTCCTCTTTCCCTCTGCTTCCTAGCACCCCTCTATATTTACTTTCTCTTTCCCTCTGCTCCCTGGCACGCTTCTATATTTACTTTCTTTTTAAATCTGCCCCAGAACCACTCTATATTTACTTTCTCTTTCTCTCTGCCTCCTAGCACCCTTCTATATTTACTTTATCTTTCCCTCCGCTCCCTGGCACCCCTCTATATTTACTTCCTCTTTCCCTCTGCTTCCTAGCACCCCCTATATTTACTTTCTCTTTCCCTCTGCTCCCTGACACCCCTCTATATTTACTTTCTCTTTCCCTCTGCTCCCTGGGACCCCTCTATATTTATTTTCTCTTTCCCTCTGCTCCCCGTCACCCCTCTATATTTACTTTCTCTTTCCCTCTGCTCCCCATCACCCCTCTATATTTACTTTCCCTTTCTCTCTGCTCCCTGGCACCCCTCTATATTTACTTTCCCTTTCCCTCTGCTCCCTGGCAACCCTCTTTATTTACTTTCTATTTGCCTCAGCTCCCTGGCAGACCTCTATATTTAATTTCTCTTTCCCTCTGCTCCTTTGCACCACTCTATATTTACGCTTGCTTACCCTCTGCTTCCCGGCACCACTCTATATTTACATTCTCTTTCCCTCTATTCCCTACCACCCCTCTATATTTACTTTCTCTTTGCCTCTGCTCCCTGGCAGACCTCTATATTTACTTTCTCTTTCTCTCTGCTCCCTGGCACCCCTCTATATATACTTTATCTGTGCCTCTGCTCCCTGGCACCCCTTTTATTTACTTTCTCTTTCCCTCTGCTCCCTAGCACTGCTCTATATTTACTTTCTCTTCCCTCTGCTCCATGGCACCCCTATATATTTACTTTCTCTTTGCCTCTGCTCCCTGACACCCCTCTATATTTACTTTCTATTTCCCTCTGCTCCCTAGTACCCTTCTATATTTACTTTCTCCCCCACTAGCACCCCTCTATATTTAGTTTCTCTTTTGCTCTGCTCCCTGGAACCTCTCTATATTTACTTTCTCCTTCCCTCTGCTAACTGGCACAACTCTATGTTTACTTTCTCTTTCCCTCTGCTCCCAGGCACCGCTCTATATTTACTTTCTCTTCCCCTCTGCTCCATGGCACCCATCTATATTAACTTTCTCTTTCTCTCTGCACCCTGTCACCCTCTATAGTTACTTTCACTTTCCCTCTGCTCCCTCTCACGCTTCTATATTTACTTTCTCTTTCCATCTGCTCCCTAGCACCTCCTCTATATTTACTGCCTTGTTCCTTCTGCAACATGGCAACCCTCTATATTTACTTTCTCTTGCCCTCAGCTCCCTGGCGCCCCTCTATATTTACTTTCTCATTCCCTCTGCTCCCTGGCACCCCTCTATATTTACTTGTCTTAACATCTGCTCCCAGGCACCCCTCTATTTTTACTTTCTCTTTCCCTTTGCTCCTTGGCACCCCTCTAAATTTACATTTTCTTTCCCTCTGCTCCCTGGCACCCATTTATATTTAATTTCTCTTTCCCTCTTCTCTCTGACACCCCTCTATATTTACTCTCTCTTTCGCTCTGCTCCCTGGCATCCCTCTATATTTACTTTCTCTTTCTCTCTACTCCCAGGTACCCCTCTATATTTACTTTCTCTTTCCCTATGCTCCCTGGAACTCCTCTATATTTATTTTCTCTTTGCTACTGCTCCCTAGCACGCCTCTATACGTACTTTCTCCCTCCCTCTTCTCCCTGGCACCCCTCTATATTTGCGTTCTCTTTCCCTCTGCTCACTGGGACCCCTCTATATTTACTTTCTCTTTCCATCTGCTCCCCCTCACCCCTCTATATTTACTTTCTCTTTCCCTCTGCTCCCTCTCACCCTTCTAGATCTACATTGTCTTTCCCTTTGCTCCCTGGCACCCCTCTGTATTTGCTTTGTCTTTGCCTCTCCTCCCTGGCACTACTCTATATTTACTTTCTCTTTCCCTCTGCTCTCCGTCAGCTCTATATTTACTTTCTCTTTCCCTCTGCTCCCTGGCACGCTTCTATATTTACTTTCTCTTTTCATCTGCTCCCTAGCACCTCCTCTATATTTACTTTCTCGTTCCCTCTGCTCCCTGGCACCCCTCTATATTTACTTTCCCTTTCCCTCTGCTTCTTGGCACGCTCTATATTTAATTTCTCTTTGCCTCTGCTCCCTGGCACCCCTCTATATTTAGTTTCTCTTTCTCTCTGCTCCCGGGCACCCCTCAATATTTACTTTCTCTTTATCTCTGCTCCCTGGCACCCCTCTATATTTACTTTCTCTTTGCCTCAGCTTCCTGGCAGACCTCTATATTTACTTTCTCGTTCCCTCTGCTCCTTGGCACCCCTCTATATTTACTCTCTCTTTATCTCTGCTCCCTAGCACCCATCTATATTTACTTTCTCTTTCTCTCTGCTCCTTGGTACCCGTCTATATTTACTTTCCCTTTCCCTCTGCTCCCTGGCACGCCTCTATATTTACTTTCTCTTTGCCACTGCTCCCTAGCACACCTCTATATTTACTTTCTCCTTCCCTCTTCTCCCTGGCACCCCTCTATATGTACGTTATCTTTCCCTCTGCTCACTGGCACCCCTCTATATTTACTTTCTCTTTCCCTCTGCTCCATGTCACCCCTCTATATTTAATTTCTCTTTGTCTCTGCTCCCTGGCATCCATCTATGTTTTTCTTTCTCTTTCCGTCTGCTCCCTGGCACTCTTCTATATTTACTTTATTTTTAAATCTGCCCCCAGAACCACTCTATATTTACTTTCTCTTTCTCTCTGCTTTCCAGCACCACTCTATATTTACTTCCTCTTTCCCTCTGCTTCCTAGCACCCCTCTATATTTACTTTCTCTTTCCCTCTGCTCCCTGGCACGCTTCTATATTTACTTTCTTTTTAAATCTGCCCCAGAACCACTCTATATTTACTTTCTCTTTCTCTCTGCCTCCTAGCACCCTTCTATATTTACTTTATCTTTCCCTCCGCTCCCTGGCACCCCTCTATATTTACTTCCTCTTTCCCTCTGCTTCCTAGCACCCCCTATATTTACTTTCTCTTTCCCTCTGCTCCCTGACACCCCTCTATATTTACTTTCTCTTTCCCTCTGCTCCCTGGGACCCCTCTATATTTATTTTCTCTTTCCCTCTGCTCCCCGTCACCCCTCTATATTTACTTTCTCTTTCCCTCTGCTCCCCATCACCCCTCTATATTTACTTTCCCTTTCTCTCTGCTCCCTGGCACCCCTCTATATTTACTTTCCCTTTCCCTCTGCTCCCTGGCAACCCTCTTTATTTACTTTCTATTTGCCTCAGCTCCCTGGCAGACCTCTATATTTAATTTCTCTTTCCCTCTGCTCCTTTGCACCACTCTATATTTACGCTTGCTTACCCTCTGCTTCCCGGCACCACTCTATATTTACATTCTCTTTCCCTCTATTCCCTACCACCCCTCTATATTTACTTTCTCTTTGCCTCTGCTCCCTGGCAGACCTCTATATTTACGTTCTCTTTCCCTCTGCTCACTGGCACCCCTCTATATTTACTTTTTCTTTCCCTCTGCTCCCCCCAACCCTCTATATTTACTTTCTCTTTCCCTCTGCTCCCTGGCACCACTCTATAGTTACTTTCTCTTTCCCGCGGCTCCCTAGCATCCCTCTATATTTACTTTCTCTTTCTCTCTGCTCCCTGGCACCCCTCTTTATATACTTTATCTGTGCCTCTGCTCCCTGGCACCCCTTTTATTTACTTTCTCTTTCCCTCTGCTCCCTAGCACTGCTCTATATTTACTTTCTCTTCCCTCTGCTCCATGGCACCCCTCGTTATTTACGTTCTCTTTCCCTCTGCTCTCTGGCACCTCTCTATATTTACTTTATCTTTCTCTCTGCTCCCTGGCACCCCTCTATATTTACTTTCTCTTTCCATCCGCTCCTTAGCACCCCTCTATATTTACTTTCTCTTTCCCTCTGATCCTTAGCATCCCTCTATATATGCTTTCTTTTTCTCTCTGCTCCCTGGCACCCCTCTATATTTACTTTCTCTTTCTCTCTGCCCCCTGGCACCCCTCTATATTTACTTTCTCTTTCCTTCTGCTCCCTGGGACCCCTCTATATTTACTTCCCTCTGCTCCCTTGCACCACTCTATATTTACGCTCGCTTACCCTCTGCTTCCCAGCACCACTCTATATTTACATTCTCTTTCCCTCTATTCCCTACCACCCCTCTATATTTACTTTCTCTTTGTCTCTGCTCCCTGGCAGACCTCTATATTTACGTTCTCTTTCCCTCTGCTCACTGGCACCCCTCTATATTTACTTTCTCTTTCCCTCTGCTCCCCCCAACCCTCTATATTTACTTTCTCTTTCCCTCTGCTCCCTGGCACCCCTCTATATTTACTTTCTCTTTCCCTCTGCTCCCTAGCATCCCTCTATATTTACTTTCTCTTTCTCTCTGCTCCCTGGCACCCCTCTATATATACTTTATCTGTGCCTCTGCTCCCTGGCACCCCTTTTAATTACTTTCTCTTTCCCTCTGCTCCCTAGCACTGCTCTATATTTACTTTCTCTTCCCTCTGCTCCATGGCACCCCTCGTTATTTACGTTCTCTTTCCCTCTGCTCTCTGGCACCTCTCTATATTTACTTTATCTTTCTCTCTGCTCCCTGGCACCCCTCTATATTTACTTTCTCTTTCCATCCGCTCCTTAGCACCCCTCTATATTTACTTTCTCTTTCCCTCTGCTCCTTAGCATCCCTCTGTATATGCTTTCTTTTTCTCTCTGCTCCCTGGCACCCCTCTATATTTACTTTCTCTTTCCCTCTGCTCCCTGGCACCCCTCTATATTTACTTCCCTCTGCTCCCTTGCACCACTCTATATTTACGCTCGCTTACCCTCTGCTTCCCGGCAGCACTCTATATTTACATTCTCTTTCCCTCTATTCCCTACCACCCCTCTATATTTACTTTCTCTATCCTCTGCTCACTGGCACCCATCTATATTTACTTGCTCTTTCTCTCTGCTCCCTGGCACCCCTCTATATTTACTTTCTCCTTCCCTCTGCTCCCTGGCACCCCTCTATATTTACTTTCTCTTTCCCTCTGCTCACTGACAGCCCTCTATATTTACTTTCTCTTTCCCTCTGCTCCCTGGCGCCCCTATATATTTACTTTCTCTTTCACTCTGCGCCTTGGCACTACTCTATATTTACTTTCTCTTTAAATCTGCCCCCAGCACCACTCTATATTTACTTTCTCTTTCCCTTTGCTCCCTAGCACCGCCCTATATTTAGTTTCTCCTTTCTCTCTGCTCCCTGGCACCCCTCTATATTTATTTTCTATTTCCCTCTGCTCCCTGGCACCCCTCTATATTTACTTTCTATTTCCCTCTGCTCCCTGGAATCCCTCTATATTTACTTTCTCTTTCCCTCTGCTCTTTGGCACTCCTCTATATTTACTTTCTCTTTCCCTCTGCTCCCCGTCACCCCTCTATATTTACTTTCTCTTTGTCTCTGCTCCCTGGCATCCCTCATATTTACTTTCTCTTTGCCTCTGCTCCCTGACACCCCTCTATATTTACTTTCTATTTCCCTCTACTCCCTAGTACCCTTCTATATTTACTTTCTCCCCCACTAGCACCCCTCTATATTTAGTTTCTCTTTCACTCTACTCTCTGGAACCTCTCTATATTTACTTTCTCCTTCCCTCTGCTAACTGGCACCACTCGATATTTACTTTCTCTTTCCCTCTGCTCCCTAGCACCCCTCTATATTTACTTTCTCTTTCTCTCTGCACCCTGTCACCCTCTATATTTACTTTCACTTTCCCTCTGCTCCCCTGCACGCTTGTTTATTTACTTTCTCTTTCCATCTGCTCCCTAGCACCTCCTCTATATTTACTGCCTCGTTCCTTCTGCAACATGGCACCCCTCTATATTTACTTTCTCTTGTCCTCAGCTCCCTGGCACCCCTCTATATTTACTTTCTCATTCCCTCTGCTCCCTGGCACCCCTCTATATTTACTTCTCTTAACTTCTGCTCCTAGGCACCCCTCTATATATTTACTTTCTCTTTCCCTTTGCTCCCTGGCACCCCTCTAAATTTACATTTTCTTTCCCTCTGCTCCCTGGCACCCCTTTATATATAATTTCTCTTTCCCTCTTCTATCTGACACCCCTCTATATTTCCTCTCTCTTTCTCTCTGCTCCCTGGCATCCCTCTATATTTACTTTCTCTTTCTCTCTGCTCCCAGGTACCCCTCTATATTTACTTTCTCCCTCCCTCTTCTCCCTGGCACCCCTCTATATTTGCGTTCTCATTCCCTCTGCTCACTGGGACCCCTCTATATTTACTTTCTCTTTCCATCTGCTCCCCCTCACCCCTCTATATTTACTTTCTCTTCCCCTCTGCTCCCTCTCACCCCTCTAGATCTACATTGTTTTTCCCTTTGCTCCCTGGCACCCCTCTATATTTGCTTTCTCTTTCTCTCTGCTCCCTGGCACCCCTCTATATTTGCTTTCCCTTTCCGTCTGCTCCATGGCACCCCTCTATATTTAATTTCTCTTTGTCTCTGCTCCCTGGAAGCCCTCTATATTTACTTTCTCTTTGCCTCTGCTCCCTGGCACTCCTCTATGTTTACTTTCTCTTTCCCTCTGCTCCCTGGCACCCCTCTATATTTACTTTCTCTTTCCCTCTGCTCCTTGGCACCCTCTATATTTACTTCCTCTTTCCCTCTGCTCCCTAACACCACTCTTTATTTACTTTGTCTTTCCCTCTGCTCCCTGACCCCCTCTAGATTTACTTTCTCTTTCCCTCTGCTCCCTGGCACCCCTCTATATTTATTTTCTCTTTCCCTCTGCTCCCCGTCACCCCTCTATATTTACTTTCTCTTTCCCTCTGCTCCCCATCACCCTTCTATATTTACTTTCTCTTTCTCTCTGCTCCCTGGCACCCCTCTATATTTACTTTCCCTTTCTCGCTGCTCCCTAGCACCCCTCTGTATTTAATTTCTCTTTGCCTCTGCTCCCTGGCACCCCTCTATATTTACTTTCTCTTTGTCTCTGCTACCTGGCACTCCTCTATATGTACTTTCTCTTTCTCTCTGCTCCATGGCACCCCTCTATATTTACTTTCTCTTTATCTCTGCTCACTGGCACTCCACTATATTTACTTGCTCTTTCCCTCTGCTCCCCTTCACCCCTCTATATTTACTTTCTCTTTGCCTCTGCTCCCTGACACCCCTCTATAATTACTTTCTCTTTGCCTCTGCTCCCTTGCACCACTCTATATTTAGTTTCTATTTCCCTCTGCTCCCTGTCACCCCTCTATATTTACTTTCTCTTTCCCTCTGCTCCCAGGCACCCCTCTATTTCAATCTGCTCCCTAGGACACTTCCATATTTACATTCTCCCCCTCTAGCACACCGCTATATTTACTTGCTCCTTCTCTCTGCTCCCTAGCACCACTCTATATTTACTTTCTCTTTCTCTCTGCTCCCTGGCACCCCTCTATATTTGCTTTCCCCTTCCCTCTGACCATGGCAGCCCTTTATATTTAATTTCTCTTTGTCTCTGCTCCCTGGAAGCCCTCTATATTTACTTTCTCTTTCCCTCCGCTCCTTGGCACCCTCTATATTTACTTCCTCTTTCCCTCTGCTCCCTGGCACCCCTCTATATTTATTTTCTCTTTTCCTCTGCTCCCCGTCACCCATCTATATTTACTTTCTCTTTCCCTCTGCTCCCCATCACCCTTCTATATTTACTTTCTCTTTCTCCCTGCTCCCTGGCACCCCTCTATATTTACTTTCCCTTTCTCGCTGCTCCCTAGCACCCCTCTGTATTTCATTTCTCTTTGCCTCTGCTCCCTGGCACCCCTCTATACTTACTTTCTCTTTGCCCCTGCTCCCTGGCACCCCTCTATATGTACTTTCTCTTTTTCTCTGCTCCATGGCACCCCCTATATTTACTTTCTCTTTATCTCTGCTACCTGGCACCGCTCTATATTTACTCTCTCTCTTTCTCTCTGATCCCTGGCACTCCTCTATATTTACTTTCTCTTTCTCTCTGCTCCCTGGTACCCCTCTATATTTGCTTTGTCTTTCCCTCTGCTCCCCGTCACCCATCTATATTTACTTTCTCTTTCCCTCTGCTCCCCATCACCCTTCTATATTTACTTTCTCTTTCTCTCTGCTCCCTGGAACCCCACTATATATTTACTTTCCCTTTCTCGCTGCTCCCTAGCACCCCTCTGTATTTAATTTCTCTTTGCCTCTGCTCCCTGGCACCCCTCTATATTTACTTTCTCCTTGCCTCATCTCCTAGGCAGACCTCTATATTTACTTTCTCTTTTCCTCTGCTCCCTGGCACCCCTCTATATTTACTCTCTCTCTTTCTCTCTGCTCCCTGGCATTCTCTATATTTACTTTCTCTTTCTCTCTGCTCCCTGGTACCCCTCTATATTTGCTTTCTCTTTCCCTCTGCGCCCTGGCACACCTCTATATTTTCTTTCTCTTTGCCACTGCTCCCTAGCACGCCTCTAGATTTACTTTCTCTTTCCCTCTTCTCCCTGGCACCCATGTATATTTACTTCGTCTTTTTCTTTGCTCCCTGGCACCCCTCTATATTTACTTTCTCTTTCCCTCTGCTTCCTGGCACCCATCTACATTTACTTTCTCTTTCCGGCTGCTCCCTAGCACCCCTCTATATTTACTTTCTTTTTCTCTCTGCTCCCTGGCACCCCTCTATATTTGCTTTCCCTTTCCCTCTGCTCCATGGAACCCCTCTATATTTAATTTCTCTTTGTCTCTGCTCCTTGGCACCTTTCTATATTTACTTTCTCTTTGCCTCTGCTCCCTTGCACTCCTCTATATTTACTTTCTCTTTCCCTCTGCTCCCCATCACCCCTCTACATTTACTTTCTCTTTGTCTCTGCTCCCTGGCACCTCTCTATATTTACTTTCTCTTTGCCTCTGCTCCCTCACACTCCTCTACATTTACTTTCTCTTTGTCTCTGCTCCCTGGCACCTCTCTATATTTACTTTCTCTTTGCCTCTGCTCCCTCACACTCCTCTATATTTACTTTGTCTTTCCCTCTGCTCCCTGGCACTCCTCTAAATTTACTTTCTCTTTCCCTCTGCTCCCTGGCACCCATCTATATTTACTTTCTCTTTCTCTCTGCTACCTGTCACCCCTCTATATATACTTTCTCTTTCCCTCTGCTCCCTGGCACACTTCTATATTTACTTTCTCTTTCCATCTGCTCCTTAGCACCTCCTCTATATTTACTTTCTCGTTCCCTCTGCAACATGGCACTCCTCTATATTTACTTTCTCTTCCCCTCAGCTCCCTGGCACAACTCTATATTTAGTTTGTCCTTCCCTCTGCTCCCTGACAACCCTCTATATTTACTTTCACTTTCCCTCCGCTCTTTGGCACCCCTCTATATTTACTTTCTCTTAACGTCTGCTCCCAGGCACCCCTCTATATTTACTTTCTCTTTCCCTCTGCTCCCTGGCACCCCTCTAAATTTACTTTTACTTTCACTCTGCTCCCTGGCACCCCTCTATATTTACTTTCTCTTTGCCTCTGCTCCCTGGCACTCCTCTATATTTACTTTCTCTTTCCCTCTGCTCCCCATCACCCCTCTATATTTACTTTCTCTTTGTCTCTGCTCCCTGGCACCTCTCTATATGTACTTTCTCTTTGCCTCTGCTCCCTCACACTCCTCTATATTTACATTCTCTTTCCCTCTGCTCCCTGGCACCCCTCTAAATTTACTTTCTCTTTCCCTCTGCTCCCTGGCACCCATCTATATTTACTTTCTCTTTCTCTCTGCTACCTGTCACCTCTCTATATATACTTTCTCTTTCCCTCTGCTCCCTGGCACACTTCTATATTTACTTTCTCTTTCCATTTGCTCCCTAGCACCTCCTCTATATTTACTTTCTCGTTCCCTCTGCAACATGGCACTCCTCTATATTTACTTTCTCTTCCCCTCAGCTCCCTGGCACAACTCTATATTTACTTCCTCCTTCCCTCTGCTCCCTGGCACCCCTCTATATTTACTTTCACTTTCCCTCCGCTCTTTGGCACCCCTCTATATTTACTTTCTCTTAACGTCTGCTCCCAGGCACCCCTCTATATTTACTTTCTCTTTCCCTCTGCTCCCTGGCACCCCTCTAAATTTACTTTTACTTTCACTCTGCTCCCTGGCACCCCTCTATATTTACTTTCTCTTTGCCTCTGCTCCCTGGCACTCCTCTATATTTACTTTCTCTTTCCCTCTGCTCCCCATCACCCCTCTATATTTACTTTCTCTTTGTCTCTGCTCCCTGGCACCTCTCTATATGTACTTTCTCTTTGCCTCTGCTCCCTCACACTCCTCTATATTTACTTTCTCTTTCCCTCTGCTCCCTGGCACCCCTCTAAATTTACTTTCTCTTTCCCTCTGCTCCCTGGCACCCATATATATTTACTTTCTCTTTCTCTCTGCTACCTGTCACCTCTCTATATATACTTTCTCTTTCCCTCTGCTCCCTGGCATACTTCTATATTTACTTTCTCTTTCCATTTGCTCCCTAGCACCTCCTCTATATTTACTTTCTCGTTCCCTCTGCAACATGGCACTCCTCTATATTTACTTTCTCTTCCCCTCAGCTCCCTGGCACAACTCTATATTTACTTCCTCCTTCCCTCTGCTCCCTGGCACCCCTCTATATTTACTTTCACTTTCCCTCCGCTCTTTGGCACCCCTCTATATTTACTTTCTCTTAACGTCTGCTCCCAGGCACCCCTCTATATTTACTTTCTCTTTCCCTCTGCTCCCTGGCACCCCTCTAAATTTACTTTTACTTTCACTCTGCTCCCTGGCACCCCTCTATATTTACTTTCTCTTTGCCTCTGCTCCCTGGCACTCCTCTATATTTACTTTCTCTTTCCCTCTGCTCCCCATCACCCCTCTATATTTACTTTCTCTTTGTCTCTGCTCCCTGGCACCTCTCTATATGTACTTTCTCTTTGCCTCTGCTCCCTCACACTCCTCTATATTTACTTTCTCTTTCCCTCTGCTCCCTGGCACCCCTCTAAATTTACTTTCTCTTTCCCTCTGCTCCCTGGCACCCATATATATTTACTTTCTCTTTCTCTCTGCTACCTGTCACCTCTCTATATATACTTTCTCTTTCCCTCTGCTCCCTGGCATACTTCTATATTTACTTTCTCTTTCCATTTGCTCCCTAGCACCTCCTCTATATTTACTTTCTCGTTCCCTCTGCAACATGGCACTCCTCTATATTTACTTTCTCTTCCCCTCAGCTCCCTGGCACAACTCTATATTTACTTTCTCCTTCCCTCTGCTCCCTGGCACCCCTCTATATTTACTTTCACTTTCCCTCCGCTCTTTGGCACCCCTCTATATTTACTTTCTCTTAACGTCTGTTCCCAGGCACCCCTCTATATTTACTTTCTCTTTCCCTCTGCTCCCTGGCACCCCTCTAAATTTACTTTTACTTTCACTCTGCTCCCTGGCACCCCTCTATATTTACTTTCTCTTTCCCTCTGCTCCCCATCACCCCTCTATATTTACTTTCCCTTTCTCTCTGCTCCCTGGCACCCCTCTATATTTACTTTCCCTTTCCCTCTGCTCCCTGGCAACCCTCTTTATTTACTTTCTATTTGCCTCAGCTCCCTGGCAGACCTCTATATTTAATTTCTCTTTCCCTCTGCTCCTTTGCACCACTCTATATTTACGCTTGCTTACCCTCTGCTTCCCGGCACCACTCTATATTTACATTCTCTTTCCCTCTATTCCCTACCACCCCTCTATATTTACTTTCTCTTTGCCTCTGCTCCCTGGCAGACCTCTATATTTACGTTCTCTTTCCCTCTGCTCACTGGCACCCCTCTATATTTACTTTTTCTTTCCCTCTGCTCCCCCCAACCCTCTATATTTACTTTCTCTTTCCCTCTGCTCCCTGGCACCCCTCTATAGTTACTTTCTCTTTCCCGCGGCTCCCTAGCATCCCTCTATATTTACTTTCTCTTTCTCTCTGCTCCCTGGCACCCCTCTATATATACTTTATCTGTGCCTCTGCTCCCTGGCACCCCTTTTATTTACTTTCTCTTTCCCTCTGCTCCCTAGCACTGCTCTATATTTACTTTCTCTTCCCTCTGCTCCATGGCACCCCTCGTTATTTACGTTCTCTTTCCCTCTGCTCTCTGGCACCTCTCTATATTTACTTTATCTTTCTCTCTGCTCCCTGGCACCCCTCTATATTTACTTTCTCTTTCCATCCGCTCCTTAGCACCCCTCTATATTTACTTTCTCTTTCCCTCTGATCCTTAGCATCCCTCTATATATGCTTTCTTTTTCTCTCTGCTCCCTGGCACCCCTCTATATTTACTTTCTCTTTCTCTCTGCCCCCTGGCACCCCTCTATATTTACTTTCTCTTTCCTTCTGCTCCCTGGGACCCCTCTATATTTACTTCCCTCTGCTCCCTTGCACCACTCTATATTTACGCTCGCTTACCCTCTGCTTCCCAGCACCACTCTATATTTACATTCTCTTTCCCTCTATTCCCTACCACCCCTCTATATTTACTTTCTCTTTGTCTCTGCTCCCTGGCAGACCTCTATATTTACGTTCTCTTTCCCTCTGCTCACTGGCACCCCTCTATATTTACTTTCTCTTTCCCTCTGCTCCCCCCAACCCTCTATATTTACTTTCTCTTTCCCTCTGCTCCCTGGCACCCCTCTATATTTACTTTCTCTTTCCCTCTGCTCCCTAGCATCCCTCTATATTTACTTTCTCTTTCTCTCTGCTCCCTGGCACCCCTCTATATATACTTTATCTGTGCCTCTGCTCCCTGGCACCCCTTTTAATTACTTTCTCTTTCCCTCTGCTCCCTAGCACTGCTCTATATTTACTTTCTCTTCCCTCTGCTCCATGGCACCCCTCGTTATTTACGTTCTCTTTCCCTCTGCTCTCTGGCACCTCTCTATATTTACTTTATCTTTCTCTCTGCTCCCTGGCACCCCTCTATATTTACTTTCTCTTTCCATCCGCTCCTTAGCACCCCTCTATATTTACTTTCTCTTTCCCTCTGCTCCTTAGCATCCCTCTGTATATGCTTTCTTTTTCTCTCTGCTCCCTGGCACCCCTCTATATTTACTTTCTCTTTCCCTCTGCTCCCTGGCACCCCTCTATATTTACTTCCCTCTGCTCCCTTGCACCACTCTATATTTACGCTCGCTTACCCTCTGCTTCCCGGCAGCACTCTATATTTACATTCTCTTTCCCTCTATTCCCTACCACCCCTCTATATTTACTTTCTCTATCCTCTGCTCACTGGCACCCATCTATATTTACTTGCTCTTTCTCTCTGCTCCCTGGCACCCCTCTATATTTACTTTCTCCTTCCCTCTGCTCCCTGGCACCCCTCTATATTTACTTTCTCTTTCCCTCTGCTCACTGACAGCCCTCTATATTTACTTTCTCTTTCCCTCTGCTCCCTGGCGCCCCTATATATTTACTTTCTCTTTCACTCTGCGCCTTGGCACTACTCTATATTTACTTTCTCTTTAAATCTGCCCCCAGCACCACTCTATATTTACTTTCTCTTTCCCTTTGCTCCCTAGCACCGCCCTATATTTAGTTTCTCCTTTCTCTCTGCTCCCTGGCACCCCTCTATATTTATTTTCTATTTCCCTCTGCTCCCTGGCACCCCTCTATATTTACTTTCTATTTCCCTCTGCTCCCTGGAATCCCTCTATATTTACTTTCTCTTTCCCTCTGCTCTTTGGCACTCCTCTATATTTACTTTCTCTTTCCCTCTGCTCCCCGTCACCCCTCTATATTTACTTTCTCTTTGTCTCTGCTCCCTGGCATCCCTCATATTTACTTTCTCTTTGCCTCTGCTCCCTGACACCCCTCTATATTTACTTTCTATTTCCCTCTACTCCCTAGTACCCTTCTATATTTACTTTCTCCCCCACTAGCACCCCTCTATATTTAGTTTCTCTTTCACTCTACTCTCTGGAACCTCTCTATATTTACTTTCTCCTTCCCTCTGCTAACTGGCACCACTCGATATTTACTTTCTCTTTCCCTCTGCTCCCTAGCACCCCTCTATATTTACTTTCTCTTTCTCTCTGCACCCTGTCACCCTCTATATTTACTTTCACTTTCCCTCTGCTCCCCTGCACGCTTGTTTATTTACTTTCTCTTTCCATCTGCTCCCTAGCACCTCCTCTATATTTACTGCCTCGTTCCTTCTGCAACATGGCACCCCTCTATATTTACTTTCTCTTGTCCTCAGCTCCCTGGCACCCCTCTATATTTACTTTCTCATTCCCTCTGCTCCCTGGCACCCCTCTATATTTACTTCTCTTAACTTCTGCTCCTAGGCACCCCTCTATATATTTACTTTCTCTTTCCCTTTGCTCCCTGGCACCCCTCTAAATTTACATTTTCTTTCCCTCTGCTCCCTGGCACCCCTTTATATATAATTTCTCTTTCCCTCTTCTATCTGACACCCCTCTATATTTCCTCTCTCTTTCTCTCTGCTCCCTGGCATCCCTCTATATTTACTTTCTCTTTCTCTCTGCTCCCAGGTACCCCTCTATATTTACTTTCTCCCTCCCTCTTCTCCCTGGCACCCCTCTATATTTGCGTTCTCATTCCCTCTGCTCACTGGGACCCCTCTATATTTACTTTCTCTTTCCATCTGCTCCCCCTCACCCCTCTATATTTACTTTCTCTTCCCCTCTGCTCCCTCTCACCCCTCTAGATCTACATTGTTTTTCCCTTTGCTCCCTGGCACCCCTCTATATTTGCTTTCTCTTTCTCTCTGCTCCCTGGCACCCCTCTATATTTGCTTTCCCTTTCCGTCTGCTCCATGGCACCCCTCTATATTTAATTTCTCTTTGTCTCTGCTCCCTGGAAGCCCTCTATATTTACTTTCTCTTTGCCTCTGCTCCCTGGCACTCCTCTATGTTTACTTTCTCTTTCCCTCTGCTCCCTGGCACCCCTCTATATTTACTTTCTCTTTCCCTCTGCTCCTTGGCACCCTCTATATTTACTTCCTCTTTCCCTCTGCTCCCTAACACCACTCTTTATTTACTTTGTCTTTCCCTCTGCTCCCTGACCCCCTCTAGATTTACTTTCTCTTTCCCTCTGCTCCCTGGCACCCCTCTATATTTATTTTCTCTTTCCCTCTGCTCCCCGTCACCCCTCTATATTTACTTTCTCTTTCCCTCTGCTCCCCATCACCCTTCTATATTTACTTTCTCTTTCTCTCTGCTCCCTGGCACCCCTCTATATTTACTTTCCCTTTCTCGCTGCTCCCTAGCACCCCTCTGTATTTAATTTCTCTTTGCCTCTGCTCCCTGGCACCCCTCTATATTTACTTTCTCTTTGTCTCTGCTACCTGGCACTCCTCTATATGTACTTTCTCTTTCTCTCTGCTCCATGGCACCCCTCTATATTTACTTTCTCTTTATCTCTGCTCACTGGCACTCCACTATATTTACTTGCTCTTTCCCTCTGCTCCCTGACACCCCTCTATAATTACTTTCTCTTTGCCTCTGCTCCCTTGCACCACTCTATATTTAGTTTCTATTTCCCTCTGCTCCCTGTCACCCCTCTATATTTACTTTCTCTTTCCCTCTGCTCCCAGGCACCCCTCTATTTCAATCTGCTCCCTAGGACACTTCCATATTTACATTCTCCCCCTCTAGCACACCGCTATATTTACTTGCTCCTTCTCTCTGCTCCCTAGCACCACTCTATATTTACTTTCTCTTTCTCTCTGCTCCCTGGCACCCCTCTATATTTGCTTTCCCCTTCCCTCTGACCATGGCAGCCCTTTATATTTAATTTCTCTTTGTCTCTGCTCCCTGGAAGCCCTCTATATTTACTTTCTCTTTCCCTCCGCTCCTTGGCACCCTCTATATTTACTTCCTCTTTCCCTCTGCTCCCTGGCACCCCTCTATATTTATTTTCTCTTTTCCTCTGCTCCCCGTCACCCATCTATATTTACTTTCTCTTTCCCTCTGCTCCCCATCACCCTTCTATATTTACTTTCTCTTTCTCCCTGCTCCCTGGCACCCCTCTATATTTACTTTCCCTTTCTCGCTGCTCCCTAGCACCCCTCTGTATTTCATTTCTCTTTGCCTCTGCTCCCTGGCACCCCTCTATACTTACTTTCTCTTTGCCCCTGCTCCCTGGCACCCCTCTATATGTACTTTCTCTTTTTCTCTGCTCCATGGCACCCCCTATATTTACTTTCTCTTTATCTCTGCTACCTGGCACCGCTCTATATTTACTCTCTCTCTTTCTCTCTGATCCCTGGCACTCCTCTATATTTACTTTCTCTTTCTCTCTGCTCCCTGGTACCCCTCTATATTTGCTTTGTCTTTCCCTCTGCTCCCCGTCACCCATCTATATTTACTTTCTCTTTCCCTCTGCTCCCCATCACCCTTCTATATTTACTTTCTCTTTCTCTCTGCTCCCTGGAACCCCACTATATATTTACTTTCCCTTTCTCGCTGCTCCCTAGCACCCCTCTGTATTTAATTTCTCTTTGCCTCTGCTCCCTGGCACCCCTCTATATTTACTTTCTCCTTGCCTCATCTCCTAGGCAGACCTCTATATTTACTTTCTCTTTTCCTCTGCTCCCTGGCACCCCTCTATATTTACTCTCTCTCTTTCTCTCTGCTCCCTGGCATTCTCTATATTTACTTTCTCTTTCTCTCTGCTCCCTGGTACCCCTCTATATTTGCTTTCTCTTTCCCTCTGCGCCCTGGCACACCTCTATATTTTCTTTCTCTTTGCCACTGCTCCCTAGCACGCCTCTAGATTTACTTTCTCTTTCCCTCTTCTCCCTGGCACCCATGTATATTTACTTCGTCTTTTTCTTTGCTCCCTGGCACCCCTCTATATTTACTTTCTCTTTCCCTCTGCTTCCTGGCACCCCTCTACATTTACTTTCTCTTTCCGGCTGCTCCCTAGCACCCCTCTATATTTACTTTCTTTTTCTCTCTGCTCCCTGGCACCCCTCTATATTTGCTTTCCCTTTCCCTCTGCTCCATGGAACCCCTCTATATTTAATTTCTCTTTGTCTCTGCTCCTTGGCACCTTTCTATATTTACTTTCTCTTTGCCTCTGCTCCCTTGCACTCCTCTATATTTACTTTCTCTTTCCCTCTGCTCCCCATCACCCCTCTACATTTACTTTCTCTTTGTCTCTGCTCCCTGGCACCTCTCTATATTTACTTTCTCTTTGCCTCTGCTCCCTCACACTCCTCTACATTTACTTTCTCTTTGTCTCTGCTCCCTGGCACCTCTCTATATTTACTTTCTCTTTGCCTCTGCTCCCTCACACTCCTCTATATTTACTTTGTCTTTCCCTCTGCTCCCTGGCACTCCTCTAAATTTACTTTCTCTTTCCCTCTGCTCCCTGGCACCCATCTATATTTACTTTCTCTTTCTCTCTGCTACCTGTCACCCCTCTATATATACTTTCTCTTTCCCTCTGCTCCCTGGCACACTTCTATATTTACTTTCTCTTTCCATCTGCTCCTTAGCACCTCCTCTATATTTACTTTCTCGTTCCCTCTGCAACATGGCACTCCTCTATATTTACTTTCTCTTCCCCTCAGCTCCCTGGCACAACTCTATATTTAGTTTGTCCTTCCCTCTGCTCCCTGACAACCCTCTATATTTACTTTCACTTTCCCTCCGCTCTTTGGCACCCCTCTATATTTACTTTCTCTTAACGTCTGCTCCCAGGCACCCCTCTATATTTACTTTCTCTTTCCCTCTGCTCCCTGGCACCCCTCTAAATTTACTTTTACTTTCACTCTGCTCCCTGGCACCCCTCTATATTTACTTTCTCTTTGCCTCTGCTCCCTGGCACTCCTCTATATTTACTTTCTCTTTCCCTCTGCTCCCCATCACCCCTCTATATTTACTTTCTCTTTGTCTCTGCTCCCTGGCACCTCTCTATATGTACTTTCTCTTTGCCTCTGCTCCCTCACACTCCTCTATATTTACATTCTCTTTCCCTCTGCTCCCTGGCACCCCTCTAAATTTACTTTCTCTTTCCCTCTGCTCCCTGGCACCCATCTATATTTACTTTCTCTTTCTCTCTGCTACCTGTCACCTCTCTATATATACTTTCTCTTTCCCTCTGCTCCCTGGCACACTTCTATATTTACTTTCTCTTTCCATTTGCTCCCTAGCACCTCCTCTATATTTACTTTCTCGTTCCCTCTGCAACATGGCACTCCTCTATATTTACTTTCTCTTCCCCTCAGCTCCCTGGCACAACTCTATATTTACTTCCTCCTTCCCTCTGCTCCCTGGCACCCCTCTATATTTACTTTCACTTTCCCTCCGCTCTTTGGCACCCCTCTATATTTACTTTCTCTTAACGTCTGCTCCCAGGCACCCCTCTATATTTACTTTCTCTTTCCCTCTGCTCCCTGGCACCCCTCTAAATTTACTTTTACTTTCACTCTGCTCCCTGGCACCCCTCTATATTTACTTTCTCTTTGCCTCTGCTCCCTGGCACTCCTCTATATTTACTTTCTCTTTCCCTCTGCTCCCCATCACCCTTCTATATTTACTTTCTCTTTCTCCCTGCTCCCTGGCACCCCTCTATATTTACTTTCCCTTTCTCGCTGCTCCCTAGCACCCCTCTGTATTTCATTTCTCTTTGCCTCTGCTCCCTGGCACCCCTCTATACTTACTTTCTCTTTGCCCCTGCTCCCTGGCACCCCTCTATATGTACTTTCTCTTTTTCTCTGCTCCATGGCACCCCCTATATTTACTTTCTCTTTATCTCTGCTACCTGGCACCGCTCTATATTTACTCTCTCTCTTTCTCTCTGATCCCTGGCACTCCTCTATATTTACTTTCTCTTTCTCTCTGCTCCCTGGTACCCCTCTATATTTGCTTTGTCTTTCCCTCTGCTCCCCGTCACCCATCTATATTTACTTTCTCTTTCCCTCTGCTCCCCATCACCCTTCTATATTTACTTTCTCTTTCTCTCTGCTCCCTGGAACCCCACTATATATTTACTTTCCCTTTCTCGCTGCTCCCTAGCACCCCTCTGTATTTAATTTCTCTTTGCCTCTGCTCCCTGGCACCCCTCTATATTTACTTTCTCCTTGCCTCATCTCCTAGGCAGACCTCTATATTTACTTTCTCTTTTCCTCTGCTCCCTGGCACCCCTCTATATTTACTCTCTCTCTTTCTCTCTGCTCCCTGGCATTCTCTATATTTACTTTCTCTTTCTCTCTGCTCCCTGGTACCCCTCTATATTTGCTTTCTCTTTCCCTCTGCGCCCTGGCACACCTCTATATTTTCTTTCTCTTTGCCACTGCTCCCTAGCACGCCTCTAGATTTACTTTCTCTTTCCCTCTTCTCCCTGGCACCCATGTATATTTACTTCGTCTTTTTCTTTGCTCCCTGGCACCCCTCTATATTTACTTTCTCTTTCCCTCTGCTTCCTGGCACCCCTCTACATTTACTTTCTCTTTCCGGCTGCTCCCTAGCACCCCTCTATATTTACTTTCTTTTTCTCTCTGCTCCCTGGCACCCCTCTATATTTGCTTTCCCTTTCCCTCTGCTCCATGGAACCCCTCTATATTTAATTTCTCTTTGTCTCTGCTCCTTGGCACCTTTCTATATTTACTTTCTCTTTGCCTCTGCTCCCTTGCACTCCTCTATATTTACTTTCTCTTTCCCTCTGCTCCCCATCACCCCTCTACATTTACTTTCTCTTTGTCTCTGCTCCCTGGCACCTCTCTATATTTACTTTCTCTTTGCCTCTGCTCCCTCACACTCCTCTACATTTACTTTCTCTTTGTCTCTGCTCCCTGGCACCTCTCTATATTTACTTTCTCTTTGCCTCTGCTCCCTCACACTCCTCTATATTTACTTTGTCTTTCCCTCTGCTCCCTGGCACTCCTCTAAATTTACTTTCTCTTTCCCTCTGCTCCCTGGCACCCATCTATATTTACTTTCTCTTTCTCTCTGCTACCTGTCACCCCTCTATATATACTTTCTCTTTCCCTCTGCTCCCTGGCACACTTCTATATTTACTTTCTCTTTCCATCTGCTCCTTAGCACCTCCTCTATATTTACTTTCTCGTTCCCTCTGCAACATGGCACTCCTCTATATTTACTTTCTCTTCCCCTCAGCTCCCTGGCACAACTCTATATTTAGTTTGTCCTTCCCTCTGCTCCCTGACAACCCTCTATATTTACTTTCACTTTCCCTCCGCTCTTTGGCACCCCTCTATATTTACTTTCTCTTAACGTCTGCTCCCAGGCACCCCTCTATATTTACTTTCTCTTTCCCTCTGCTCCCTGGCACCCCTCTAAATTTACTTTTACTTTCACTCTGCTCCCTGGCACCCCTCTATATTTACTTTCTCTTTGCCTCTGCTCCCTGGCACTCCTCTATATTTACTTTCTCTTTCCCTCTGCTCCCCATCACCCCTCTATATTTACTTTCTCTTTGTCTCTGCTCCCTGGCACCTCTCTATATGTACTTTCTCTTTGCCTCTGCTCCCTCACACTCCTCTATATTTACATTCTCTTTCCCTCTGCTCCCTGGCACCCCTCTAAATTTACTTTCTCTTTCCCTCTGCTCCCTGGCACCCATCTATATTTACTTTCTCTTTCTCTCTGCTACCTGTCACCTCTCTATATATACTTTCTCTTTCCCTCTGCTCCCTGGCACACTTCTATATTTACTTTCTCTTTCCATTTGCTCCCTAGCACCTCCTCTATATTTACTTTCTCGTTCCCTCTGCAACATGGCACTCCTCTATATTTACTTTCTCTTCCCCTCAGCTCCCTGGCACAACTCTATATTTACTTCCTCCTTCCCTCTGCTCCCTGGCACCCCTCTATATTTACTTTCACTTTCCCTCCGCTCTTTGGCACCCCTCTATATTTACTTTCTCTTAACGTCTGCTCCCAGGCACCCCTCTATATTTACTTTCTCTTTCCCTCTGCTCCCTGGCACCCCTCTAAATTTACTTTTACTTTCACTCTGCTCCCTGGCACCCCTCTATATTTACTTTCTCTTTGCCTCTGCTCCCTGGCACTCCTCTATATTTACTTTCTCTTTCCCTCTGCTCCCCATCACCCCTCTATATTTACTTTCTCTTTGTCTCTGCTCCCTGGCACCTCTCTATATGTACTTTCTCTTTGCCTCTGCTCCCTCACACTCCTCTATATTTACTTTCTCTTTCCCTCTGCTCCCTGGCACCCCTCTAAATTTACTTTCTCTTTCCCTCTGCTCCCTGGCACCCATATATATTTACTTTCTCTTTCTCTCTGCTACCTGTCACCTCTCTATATATACTTTCTCTTTCCCTCTGCTCCCTGGCATACTTCTATATTTACTTTCTCTTTCCATTTGCTCCCTAGCACCTCCTCTATATTTACTTTCTCGTTCCCTCTGCAACATGGCACTCCTCTATATTTACTTTCTCTTCCCCTCAGCTCCCTGGCACAACTCTATATTTACTTCCTCCTTCCCTCTGCTCCCTGGCACCCCTCTATATTTACTTTCACTTTCCCTCCGCTCTTTGGCACCCCTCTATATTTACTTTCTCTTAACGTGTGCTCCCAGGCACCCCTCTATATTTACTTTCTCTTTCCCTCTGCTCCCTGGCACCCCTCTAAATTTACTTTTACTTTCACTCTGCTCCCTGGCACCCCTCTATATTTACTTTCTCTTTGCCTCTGCTCCCTGGCACTCCTCTATATTTACTTTCTCTTTCCCTCTGCTCCCCATCACCCCTCTATATTTACTTTCTCTTTGTCTCTGCTCCCTGGCACCTCTCTATATGTACTTTCTCTTTGCCTCTGCTCCCTCACACTCCTCTATATTTACTTTCTCTTTCCCTCTGCTCCCTGGCACCCCTCTAAATTTACTTTCTCTTTCCCTCTGCTCCCTGGCACCCATATATATTTACTTTCTCTTTCTCTCTGCTACCTGTCACCTCTCTATATATACTTTCTCTTTCCCTCTGCTCCCTGGCATACTTCTATATTTACTTTCTCTTTCCATTTGCTCCCTAGCACCTCCTCTATATTTACTTTCTCGTTCCCTCTGCAACATGGCACTCCTCTATATTTACTTTCTCTTCCCCTCAGCTCCCTGGCACAACTCTATATTTACTTTCTCCTTCCCTCTGCTCCCTGGCACCCCTCTATATTTACTTTCACTTTCCCTCCGCTCTTTGGCACCCCTCTATATTTACTTTCTCTTAACGTCTGTTCCCAGGCACCCCTCTATATTTACTTTCTCTTTCCCTCTGCTCCCTGGCACCCCTCTAAATTTACTTTTACTTTCACTCTGCTCCCTGGCACCCCTCTATATTTCATTTTTCTTTCCCTCTGCTCCCTGGCACCCCTCTATATTTACTTTCTCTTTGCATCTTCTCCCTGACACCCTTCTATATTTACTCTCTCTTTCTCTCTGCTCCCTGGTACCCCTCTAGATTTAATTTCTCTTTCTCTCTGATCCCTGGTACCCCTCTATATTTACTTTCTCTTTCCCTGTGCTACCTGGCACTCCTCTATATTTACTTTCTCTTTGCTACTGCTCCCTAGCACGCCTCAATATTTACTTCAACTTCCCTCTTCTCCCTGGCACCCCTCTATATTTACGTTCTCTTTCCCTCTGCTCATTGGGACCCCTCTATATTTACTTTCTCTTTCCCTCTGCTCCCTGGCACCCCTCTATATTTACTTTCTCTTTCCCGCTGCTCCCTAGCATCCCTCTATATTTACTTTCTCTTTCTCTCTGCTCCCTGGCACCCCTCTATATATACTTTATCTGTGCCTCTGCTCCCTGGCACCCCTTTTAATTACTTTCTCTTTCCCTCTGCTCCCTAGCACTGCTCTATATTTACTTTCTCTTCCCTCTGCTCCATGGCACCCCTCGTTATTTACGTTCTCTTTCCCTCTGCTCTCTGGCACCTCTCTATATTTACTTTATCTTTCTCTCTGCTCCCTGGCACCCCTCTATATTTACTTTCTCTTTCCATCCGCTCCTTAGCACCCCTCTATATTTACTTTCTCTTTCCCTCTGCTCCTTAGCATCCCTCTGTATATGCTTTCTTTTTCTCTCTGCTCCCTGGCACCCCTCTATATTTACTTTCTCTTTCCCTCTGCTCCCTGGCACCCCTCTATATTTACTTCCCTCTGCTCCCTTGCACCACTCTATATTTACGCTCACTTACCCTCTGCTTCCCGGCAGCACTCTATATTTACATTCTCTTTCCCTCTATTCCCTACCACCCCTCTATATTTACTTTCTCTATCCTCTGCTCACTGGCACCCATCTATATTTACTTGCTCTTTCTCTCTGCTCCCTGGCACCCCTCTATATTTACTTTCTCCTTCCCTCTGCTCCCTGGCACCCCTCTATATTTACTTTCTCTTTCCCTCTGCTCACTGACAGCCCTCTATATTTACTTTCTCTTTCCCTCTGCTCCCTGGCGCCCCTATATATTTACTTTCTCTTTCACTCTGCGCCTTGGCACTACTCTATATTTACTTTCTCTTTGAATCTGCCCCCAGCACCACTCTATATTTACTTTCTCTTTCCCTTTGCTCCCTAGCACCGCCCTATATTTAGTTTCTCCTTTCTCTCTGCTCCCTGGCACCCCTCTATATTTATTTTCTATTTCCCTCTGCTCCCTGGCACCCCTCTATATTTACTTTCTATTTCCCTCTGCTCCCTGGAATCCCTCTATATTTACTTTCTCTTTCCCTCTGCTCTTTGGCACTCCTCTATATTTACTTTCTCTTTCCCTCTGCTCCCAGTCACCCCTCTATATTTACTTTCTCTTTGTCTCTGCTCCCTGGCATCCCTCATATTTACTTTCTCTTTGCCTCTGCTCCCTGACACCCCTCTATATTTACTTTCTATTTCCCTCTGCTCCCTAGTACCCTTCTATATTTACTTTCTCCCCCACTAGCACTCCTCTATATTTAGTTTCTCTTTCACTCTGCTCTCTGGAACCTCTCTATATTTACTTTCTCCTTCCCTCTGCTAACTGGCACCACTCGATATTTACTTTCTCTTTCCCTCTGCTCCCTAGCACCCCTCTATATTTACTTTCTCTTTCTCTCTGCACCCTGTCACCCTCTATATTTACTTTCACTTTCCCTCTGCTCCCCTGCACGCTTGTTTATTTACTTTCTCTTTCCATCTGCTCCCTAGCACCTCCTCTATATTTACTGCCTCGTTCCTTCTGCAACATGGCACCCCTCTATATTTACTTTCTCTTGTCCTCAGCTCCCTGGCACCCCTCTATATTTACTTTCTCATTCCCTCTGCTCCCTGGCACCCCTCTATATTTACTTCTCTTAACTTCTGCTCCTAGGCACCCCTCTATATATTTACTTTCTCTTTCCCTTTGCTCCCTGGCACCCCTCTAAATTTACATTTTCTTTCCCTCTGCTCCCTGGCACCCCTTTATATATAATTTCTCTTTCCCTCTTCTATCTGACACCCCTCTATATTTCCTCTCTCTTTCTCTCTGCTCCCTGGCATCCCTCTATATTTACTTTCTCTTTCTCTCTGCTCCCAGGTACCCCTCTATATTTACTTTCTCCCTCCCTCTTCTCCCTGGCACCCCTCTATATTTGCGTTCTCATTCCCTCTGCTCACTGGGACCCCTCTATATTTACTTTCTCTTTCCATCTGCTCCCCCTCACCCCTCTATATTTACTTTCTCTTCCCCTCTGCTCCCTCTCACCCCTCTAGATCTACATTGTTTTTCCCTTTGCTCCCTGGCACCCCTCTATATTTGCTTTCTCTTTCCCTCTGCTCCCTGGCACCCCTCTATATTTACCCTCTCTTTCTCTCTGCTCCCTGGCACCCCTCTATATTTGCTTTCCCTTTCCGTCTGCTCCATGGCACCCCTCTATATTTAATTTCTCTTTGTCTCTGCTCCCTGGAAGCCCTCTATATTTACTTTCTCTTTGCCTCTGCTCCCTGGCACTCCTCTATGTTTACTTTCTCTTTCCCTCTGCTCCCTGGCACCCCTCTATATTTACTTTCTCTTTCCCTCTGCTCCTTGGCACCCTCTATATTTACTTCCTCTTTCCCTCTGCTCCCTAACACCACTCTTTATTTACTTTGTCTTTCCCTCTGCTCCCTGACCCCCTCTAGATTTACTTTCTCTTTCCCTCTGCTCCCTGGCACCCCTCTATATTTATTTTCTCTTTCCCTCTGCTCCCCGTCACCCCTCTATATTTACTTTCTCTTTCCCTCTGCTCCCCATCACCCTTCTATATTTACTTTCTCTTTCTCTCTGCTCCCTGGCACCCCTCTATATTTACTTTCCCTTTCTCGCTGCTCCCTAGCACCCCTCTGTATTTAATTTCTCTTTGCCTCTGCTCCCTGGCACCCCTCTATATTTACTTTCTCTTTGTCTCTGCTACCTGGCACTCCTCTATATGTACTTTCTCTTTCTCTCTGCTCCATGGCACCCCTCTATATTTACTTTCTCTTTATCTCTGCTCACTGGCACTCCACTATATTTACTTGCTCTTTCCCTCTGCTCCCCTTCACCCCTCTATATTTACTTTCTCTTTGCCTCTGCTCCCTGACACCCCTCTATAATTACTTTCTCTTTGCCTCTGCTCCCTTGCACCACTCTATATTTAGTTTCTATTTCCCTCTGCTCCCTGTCACCCCTCTATATTTACTTTCTCTTTCCCTCTGCTCCCAGGCACCCCTCTATTTCAATCTGCTCCCTAGGACACTTCCATATTTACATTCTCCCCCTCTAGCACACCGCTATATTTACTTGCTCCTTCTCTCTGCTCCCTAGCACCACTCTATATTTACTTTCTCTTTCTCTCTGCTCCCTGGCACCCCTCTATATTTGCTTTCCCCTTCCCTCTGACCATGGCAGCCCTTTATATTTAATTTCTCTTTGTCTCTGCTCCCTGGAAGCCCTCTATATTTACTTTCTCTTTCCCTCCGCTCCTTGGCACCCTCTATATTTACTTCCTCTTTCCCTCTGCTCCCTGGCACCCCTCTATATTTATTTTCTCTTTTCCTCTGCTCCCCGTCACCCATCTATATTTACTTTCTCTTTCCCTCTGCTCCCCATCACCCTTCTATATTTACTTTCTCTTTCTCCCTGCTCCCTGGCACCCCTCTATATTTACTTTCCCTTTCTCGCTGCTCCCTAGCACCCCTCTGTATTTCATTTCTCTTTGCCTCTGCTCCCTGGCACCCCTCTATACTTACTTTCTCTTTGCCCCTGCTCCCTGGCACCCCTCTATATGTACTTTCTCTTTTTCTCTGCTCCATGGCACCCCCTATATTTACTTTCTCTTTATCTCTGCTACCTGGCACCGCTCTATATTTACTCTCTCTCTTTCTCTCTGATCCCTGGCACTCCTCTATATTTACTTTCTCTTTCTCTCTGCTCCCTGGTACCCCTCTATATTTGCTTTGTCTTTCCCTCTGCTCCCCGTCACCCATCTATATTTACTTTCTCTTTCCCTCTGCTCCCCATCACCCTTCTATATTTACTTTCTCTTTCTCTCTGCTCCCTGGAACCCCACTATATATTTACTTTCCCTTTCTCGCTGCTCCCTAGCACCCCTCTGTATTTAATTTCTCTTTGCCTCTGCTCCCTGGCACCCCTCTATATTTACTTTCTCCTTGCCTCATCTCCTAGGCAGACCTCTATATTTACTTTCTCTTTTCCTCTGCTCCCTGGCACCCCTCTATATTTACTCTCTCTCTTTCTCTCTGCTCCCTGGCATTCTCTATATTTACTTTCTCTTTCTCTCTGCTCCCTGGTACCCCTCTATATTTGCTTTCTCTTTCCCTCTGCGCCCTGGCACACCTCTATATTTTCTTTCTCTTTGCCACTGCTCCCTAGCACGCCTCTAGATTTACTTTCTCTTTCCCTCTTCTCCCTGGCACCCATGTATATTTACTTCGTCTTTTTCTTTGCTCCCTGGCACCCCTCTATATTTACTTTCTCTTTCCCTCTGCTTCCTGGCACCCCTCTACATTTACTTTCTCTTTCCGGCTGCTCCCTAGCACCCCTCTATATTTACTTTCTCTTTCTCTCTGCTCCCTGGCACCCCTCTATATTTGCTTTCCCTTTCCCTCTGCTCCATGGAACCCCTCTATATTTAATTTCTCTTTGTCTCTGCTCCTTGGCACCTTTCTATATTTACTTTCTCTTTGCCTCTGCTCCCTTGCACTCCTCTATATTTACTTTCTCTTTCCATCTGCTCCCCATCACCCCTCTACATTTACTTTCTCTTTGTCTCTGCTCCCTGGCACCTCTCTATATTTACTTTCTCTTTGCCTCTGCTCCCTCACACTCCTCTATATTTACTTTCTCTTTGTCTCTGCTCCCTGGCACCTCTCTATATTTACTTTCTCTTTGCCTCTGCTCCCTCACACTCCTCTATATTTACTTTGTCTTTCCCTCTGCTCCCTGGCACTCCTCTAAATTTACTTTCTCTTTCCCTCTGCTCCCTGGCACCCATTTATATTTACTTTCTCTTTCTCTCTGCTACCTGTCACCCCTCTATATATACTTTCTCTTTCCCTCTGCTCCCTGGCACACTTCTATATTTACTTTCTCTTTCCATCTGCTCCTTAGCACCTCCTCTATATTTACTTTCTCGTTCCCTCTGCAACATGGCACTCCTCTATATTTACTTTCTCTTCCCCTCAGCTCCCTGGCACAACTCTATATTTAGTTTGTCCTTCCCTCTGCTCCCTGACAACCCTCTATATTTACTTTCACTTTCCCTCCGCTCTTTGGCACCCCTCTATATTTACTTTCTCTTAACGTCTGCTCCCAGGCACCCCTCTATATTTACTTTCTCTTTCCCTCTGCTCCCTGGCACCCCTCTAAATTTACTTTTACTTTCACTCTGCTCCCTGGCACCCCTCTATATTTACTTTCTCTTTGCCTCTGCTCCCTGGCACTCCTCTATATTTACTTTCTCTTTCCCTCTGCTCCCCATCACCCCTCTATATTTACTTTCTCTTTGTCTCTGCTCCCTGGCACCTCTCTATATGTACTTTCTCTTTGCCTCTGCTCCCTCACACTCCTCTATATTTACATTCTCTTTCCCTCTGCTCCCTGGCACCCCTCTAAATTTACTTTCTCTTTCCCTCTGCTCCCTGGCACCCATCTATATTTACTTTCTCTTTCTCTCTGCTACCTGTCACCTCTCTATATATACTTTCTCTTTCCCTCTGCTCCCTGGCACACTTCTATATTTACTTTCTCTTTCCATTTGCTCCCTAGCACCTCCTCTATATTTACTTTCTCGTTCCCTCTGCAACATGGCACTCCTCTATATTTACTTTCTCTTCCCCTCAGCTCCCTGGCACAACTCTATATTTACTTCCTCCTTCCCTCTGCTCCCTGGCACCCCTCTATATTTACTTTCACTTTCCCTCCGCTCTTTGGCACCCCTCTATATTTACTTTCTCTTAACGTCTGCTCCCAGGCACCCCTCTATATTTACTTTCTCTTTCCCTCTGCTCCCTGGCACCCCTCTAAATTTACTTTTACTTTCACTCTGCTCCCTGGCACCCCTCTATATTTACTTTCTCTTTGCCTCTGCTCCCTGGCACTCCTCTATATTTACTTTCTCTTTCCCTCTGCTCCCCATCACCCCTCTATATTTACTTTCTCTTTGTCTCTGCTCCCTGGCACCTCTCTATATGTACTTTCTCTTTGCCTCTGCTCCCTCACACTCCTCTATATTTACTTTCTCTTTCCCTCTGCTCCCTGGCACCCCTCTAAATTTACTTTCTCTTTCCCTCTGCTCCCTGGCACCCATATATATTTACTTTCTCTTTCTCTCTGCTACCTGTCACCTCTCTATATATACTTTCTCTTTCCCTCTGCTCCCTGGCATACTTCTATATTTACTTTCTCTTTCCATTTGCTCCCTAGCACCTCCTCTATATTTACTTTCTCGTTCCCTCTGCAACATGGCACTCCTCTATATTTACTTTCTCTTCCCCTCAGCTCCCTGGCACAACTCTATATTTACTTTCTCCTTCCCTCTGCTCCCTGGCACCCCTCTATATTTACTTTCACTTTCCCTCCGCTCTTTGGCACCCCTCTATATTTACTTTCTCTTAACGTCTGTTCCCAGGCACCCCTCTATATTTACTTTCTCTTTCCCTCTGCTCCCTGGCACCCCTCTAAATTTACTTTTACTTTCACTCTGCTCCCTGGCACCCCTCTATATTTCATTTTTCTTTCCCTCTGCTCCCTGGCACCCCTCTATATTTACTTTCTCTTTGCATCTTCTCCCTGACACCCTTCTATATTTACTCTCTCTTTCTCTCTGCTCCCTGGTACCCCTCTAGATTTAATTTCTCTTTCTCTCTGATCCCTGGTACCCCTCTATATTTACTTTCTCTTTCCCTGTGCTACCTGGCACTCCTCTATATTTACTTTCTCTTTGCTACTGCTCCCTAGCATGCCTCAATATTTACTTCAACTTCCCTCTTCTCCCTGGCACCCCTCTATATTTACGTTCTCTTTCCCTCTGCTCATTGGGACCCCTCTATATTTACTTTCTCTTTCCCTCTGCTCCCTGGCACCCCTCTATATTTACTTTCTCTTTCCCGCTGCTCCCTAGCATCCCTCTATATTTACTTTCTCTTTCTCTCTGCTCCCTGGCACCCCTCTATATATACTTTATCTGTGCCTCTGCTCCCTGGCACCCCTTTTAATTACTTTCTCTTTCCCTCTGCTCCCTAGCACTGCTCTATATTTACTTTCTCTTCCCTCTGCTCCATGGCACCCCTCGTTATTTACGTTCTCTTTCCCTCTGCTCTCTGGCACCTCTCTATATTTACTTTATCTTTCTCTCTGCTCCCTGGCACCCCTCTATATTTACTTTCTCTTTCCATCCGCTCCTTAGCACCCCTCTATATTTACTTTCTCTTTCCCTCTGCTCCTTAGCATCCCTCTGTATATGCTTTCTTTTTCTCTCTGCTCCCTGGCACCCCTCTATATTTACTTTCTCTTTCCCTCTGCTCCCTGGCACCCCTCTATATTTACTTCCCTCTGCTCCCTTGCACCACTCTATATTTACGCTCGCTTACCCTCTGCTTCCCGGCAGCACTCTATATTTACATTCTCTTTCCCTCTATTCCCTACCACCCCTCTATATTTACTTTCTCTATCCTCTGCTCACTGGCACCCATCTATATTTACTTGCTCTTTCTCTCTGCTCCCTGGCACCCCTCTATATTTACTTTCTCCTTCCCTCTGCTCCCTGGCACCCCTCTATATTTACTTTCTCTTTCCCTCTGCTCACTGACAGCCCTCTATATTTACTTTCTCTTTCCCTCTGCTCCCTGGCGCCCCTATATATTTACTTTCTCTTTCACTCTGCGCCTTGGCACTACTCTATATTTACTTTCTCTTTAAATCTGCCCCCAGCACCACTCTATATTTACTTTCTCTTTCCCTTTGCTCCCTAGCACCGCCCTATATTTAGTTTCTCCTTTCTCTCTGCTCCCTGGCACCCCTCTATATTTATTTTCTATTTCCCTCTGCTCCCTGGCACCCCTCTATATTTACTTTCTATTTCCCTCTGCTCCCTGGAATCCCTCTATATTTACTTTCTCTTTCCCTCTGCTCTTTGGCACTCCTCTATATTTACTTTCTCTTTCCCTCTGCTCCCCGTCACCCCTCTATATTTACTTTCTCTTTGTCTCTGCTCCCTGGCATCCCTCATATTTACTTTCTCTTTGCCTCTGCTCCCTGACACCCCTCTATATTTACTTTCTATTTCCCTCTGCTCCCTAGTACCCTTCTATATTTACTTTCTCCCCCACTAGCACCCCTCTATATTTAGTTTCTCTTTCACTCTGCTCTCTGGAACCTCTCTATATTTACTTTCTCCTTCCCTCTGCTAACTGGCACCACTCGATATTTACTTTCTCTTTCCCTCTGCTCCCTAGCACCCCTCTATATTTACTTTCTCTTTCTCTCTGCACCCTGTCACCCTCTATATTTACTTTCACTTTCCCTCTGCTCCCCTGCACGCTTGTTTATTTACTTTCTCTTTCCATCTGCTCCCTAGCACCTCCTCTATATTTACTGCCTCGTTCCTTCTGCAACATGGCACCCCTCTATATTTACTTTCTCTTGTCCTCAGCTCCCTGGCACCCCTCTATATTTACTTTCTCATTCCCTCTGCTCCCTGGCACCCCTCTATATTTACTTCTCTTAACTTCTGCTCCTAGGCACCCCTCTATATATTTACTTTCTCTTTCCCTTTGCTCCCTGGCACCCCTCTAAATATACATTTTCTTTCCCTCTGCTCCCTGGCACCCCTTTATATATAATTTCTCTTTCCCTCTTCTATCTGACACCCCTCTATATTTCCTCTCTCTTTCTCTCTGCTCCCTGGCATCCCTCTATATTTACTTTCTCTTTCTCTCTGCTCCCAGGTACCCCTCTATATTTACTTTCTCCCTCCCTCTTCGTCCTGGCACCCCTCTATATTTGCGTTCTCATTCCCTCTGCTCACTGGGACCCCTCTATATTTACTTTCTCTTTCCATCTGCTCCCCCTCACCCCTCTATATTTACTTTCTCTTCCCCTCTGCTCCCTCTCACCCCTCTAGATCTACATTGTTTTTCCCTTTGCTCCCTGGCACCCCTCTATATTTGCTTTCTCTTTCCCTCTGCTCCCTGGCACCCCTCTATATTTACCCTCTCTTTCTCTCTGCTCCCTGGCACCCCTCTATATTTGCTTTCCCTTTCCGTCTGCTCCATGGCACCCCTCTATATTTAATTTCTCTTTGTCTCTGCTCCCTGGAAGCCCTCTATATTTACTTTCTCTTTGCCTCTGCTCCCTGGCACTCCTCTATGTTTACTTTCTCTTTCCCTCTGCTCCCTGGCACCCCTCTATATTTACTTTCTCTTTCCCTCTGCTCCTTGGCACCCTCTATATTTACTTCCTCTTTCCCTCTGCTCCCTAACACCACTCTTTATTTACTTTGTCTTTCCCTCTGCTCCCTGACCCCCTCTAGATTTACTTTCTCTTTCCCTCTGCTCCCTGGCACCCCTCTATATTTATTTTCTCTTTCCCTCTGCTCCCCGTCACCCCTCTATATTTACTTTCTCTTTCCCTCTGCTCCCCATCACCCTTCTATATTTACTTTCTCTTTCTCTCTGCTCCCTGGCACCCCTCTATATTTACTTTCCCTTTCTCGCTGCTCCCTAGCACCCCTCTGTATTTAATTTCTCTTTGCCTCTGCTCCCTGGCACCCCTCTATATTTACTTTCTCTTTGTCTCTGCTACCTGGCACTCCTCTATATGTACTTTCTCTTTCTCTCTGCTCCATGGCACCCCTCTATATTTACTTTCTCTTTATCTCTGCTCACTGGCACTCCACTATATTTACTTGCTCTTTCCCTCTGCTCCCCTTCACCCCTCTATATTTACTTTCTCTTTGCCTCTGCTCCCTGACACCCCCCTATAATTACTTTCTCTTTGCCTCTGCTCCCTTGCACCACTCTATATTTAGTTTCTATTTCCCTCTGCTCCCTGTCACCCCTCTATATTTACTTTCTCTTTCCCTCTGCTCCCAGGCACCCCTCTATTTCAATCTGCTCCCTAGGACACTTCCATATTTACATTCTCCCCCTCTAGCACACCGCTATATTTACTTGCTCCTTCTCTCTGCTCCCTAGCACCACTCTATATTTACTTTCTCTTTCTCTCTGCTCCCTGGCACCCCTCTATATTTGCTTTCCCCTTCCCTCTGACCATGGCAGCCCTTTATATTTAATTTCTCTTTGTCTCTGCTCCCTGGAAGCCCTCTATATTTACTTTCTCTTTCCCTCCGCTCCTTGGCACCCTCTATATTTACTTCCTCTTTCCCTCTGCTCCCTGGCACCCCTCTATATTTATTTTCTCTTTTCCTCTGCTCCCCGTCACCCATCTATATTTACTTTCTCTTTCCCTCTGCTCCCCATCACCCTTCTATATTTACTTTCTCTTTCTCCCTGCTCCCTGGCACCCCTCTATATTTACTTTCCCTTTCTCGCTGCTCCCTAGCACCCCTCTGTATTTCATTTCTCTTTGCCTCTGCTCCCTGGCACCCCTCTATACCTACTTTCTCTTTGCCCCTGCTCCCTGGCACCCCTCTATATGTACTTTCTCTTTTTCTCTGCTCCATGGCACCCCCTATATTTACTTTCTCTTTATCTCTGCTACCTGGCACCGCTCTATATTTACTCTCTCTCTTTCTCTCTGATCCCTGGCACTCCTCTATATTTACTTTCTCTTTCTCTCTGCTCCCTGGTACCCCTCTATATTTGCTTTGTCTTTCCCTCTGCTCCCCGTCACCCATCTATATTTACTTTCTCTTTCCCTCTGCTCCCCATCACCCTTCTATATTTACTTTCTCTTTCTCTCTGCTCCCTGGAACCCCACTATATATTTACTTTCCCTTTCTCGCTGCTCCCTAGCACCCCTCTGTATTTAATTTCTCTTTGCCTCTGCTCCCTGGCACCCCTCTATATTTACTTTCTCCTTGCCTCATCTCCTAGGCAGACCTCTATATTTACTTTCTCTTTTCCTCTGCTCCCTGGCACCCCTCTATATTTACTCTCTCTCTTTCTCTCTGCTCCCTGGCATTCTCTATATTTACTTTCTCTTTCTCTCTGCTCCCTGGTACCCCTCTATATTTGCTTTCTCTTTCCCTCTGCGCCCTGGCACACCTCTATATTTTCTTTCTCTTTGCCACTTCTCCCTAGCACGCCTCTAGATTTACTTTCTCTTTCCCTCTTCTCCCTGGCACCCATGTATATTTACTTCGTCTTTTTCTTTGCTCCCTGGCACCCCTCTATATTTACTTTCTCTTTCCCTCTGCTTCCTGGCACCCCTCTACATTTACTTTCTCTTTCCGGCTGCTCCCTAGCACCCCTCTATATTTACTTTCTCTTTCTCTCTGCTCCCTGGCACCCCTCTATATTTGCTTTCCCTTTCCCTCTGCTCCATGGAACCCCTCTATATTTAATTTCTCTTTGTCTCTGCTCCTTGGCACCTTTCTATATTTACTTTCTCTTTGCCTCTGCTCCCTTGCACTCCTCTATATTTACTTTCTCTTTCCATCTGCTCCCCATCACCCCTCTACATTTACTTTCTCTTTGTCTCTGCTCCCTGGCACCTCTCTATATTTACTTTCTCTTTGCCTCTGCTCCCTCACACTCCTCTACATTTACTTTCTCTTTGTCTCTGCTCCCTGGCACCTCTCTATATTTACTTTCTCTTTGCCTCTGCTCCCTCACACTCCTCTATATTTACTTTGTCTTTCCCTCTGCTCCCTGGCACTCCTCGAAATTTACTTTCTCTTTCCCTCTGCTCCCTGGCACCCATCTATATTTACTTTCTCTTTCTCTCTGCTACCTGTCACCCCTCTATATATACTTTCTCTTTCCCTCTGCTCCCTGGCACACTTCTATATTTACTTTCTCTTTCCATCTGCTCCTTAGCACCTCCTCTATATTTACTTTCTCGTTCCCTCTGCAACATGGCACTCCTCTATATTTACTTTCTCTTCCCCTCAGCTCCCTGGCACAACTCTATATTTAGTTTGTCCTTCCCTCTGCTCCCTGACAACCCTCTATATTTACTTTCATTTTCCCTCCGCTCTTTGGCACCCCTCTATATTTACTTTCTCTTAACGTCTGCTCCCAGGCACCCCTCTATATTTACTTTCTCTTTCCCTCTGCTCCCTGGCACCCCTCTAAATTTACTTTCTCCTTCCCTCTGCTCCCTGGCACCCCTCTATATTTACTTTCTCTTTGCCTCTGCTCCCTGGCACTCCTCTATATTTACTTTCTCTTTCCCTCTGCTCCCCATCACCCCTCTATATTTACTTTCTCTTTGTCTCTGCTCCCTGGCACCTCTCTATATGTACTTTCTCTTTGCCTCTGCTCCCTCACACTCCTCTATATTTACATTCTCTTTCCCTCTGCTCCCTGGCACCCCTCTAAATTTACTTTCTCTTTCCCTCTGCTCCCTGGCACCCATCTATATTTACTTTCTCTTTCTCTCTGCTACCTGTCACCTCTCTATATATACTTTCTCTTTCCCTCTGCTCCCTGGCACACTTCTATATTTACTTTCTCTTTCCATTTGCTCCCTAGCACCTCCTCTATATTTACTTTCTCGTTCCCTCTGCAACATGGCACTCCTCTATATTTACTTTCTCTTCCCCTCAGCTCCCTGGCACAACTCTATATTTACTTCCTCCTTCCCTCTGCTCCCTGGCACCCCTCTATATTTACTTTCACTTTCCCTCCGCTCTTTGGCACCCCTCTATATTTACTTTCTCTTAACGTCTGCTCCCAGGCACCCCTCTATATTTACTTTCTCTTTCCCTCTGCTCCCTGGCACCCCTCTAAATTTACTTTTACTTTCACTCTGCTCCCTGGCACCCCTCTATATTTACTTTCTCTTTGCCTCTGCTCCCTGGCACTCCTCTATATTTACTTTCTCTTTCCCTCTGCTCCCCATCACCCCTCTATATTTACTTTCTCTTTGTCTCTGCTCCCTGGCACCTCTCTATATGTACTTTCTCTTTGCCTCTACTCCCTCAACCTCCTCTATATTTACTTTCTCTTTCCCTCTGCTCCCTGGCACCCCTTTAAATTTACTTTCTCTTTCCCTCTGCTCCCTGGCACCCATATATATTTACTTTCTCTTTCTCTCTGCTACCTGTCACCTCTCTATATATACTTTCTCTTTCCCTCTGCTCCCTGGCATACTTCTATATTTACTTTCTCTTTCCATTTGCTCCCTAGCACCTCCTCTATATTTACTTTCTCGTTCCCTCTGCAACATGGCACTCCTCTATATTTACTTTCTCTTCCCCTCAGCTCCCTGGCACAACTCTATATTTACTTTCTCCTTCCCTCTGCTCCCTGGCACCCCTCTATATTTACTTTCACTTTCCCTCCGCTCTTTGGCACCCCTCTATATTTACTTTCTCTTTCCCTCTGCTCCCTGGCACCCCTCTAAATTTACTTTTACTTTCACTCTGCTCCCTGGCACCCCTCTATATTTCATTTTTCTTTCCCTCTGCTCCCTGTCACCCCTCTATATTTACTTTCTCTTTGCCTCTGCTCCCTGGCACCCCTCTATGTTTACTTTCTCTTTCCCTCTGCTCCCAGGCACCCCTCTATTTCCCTCTGCTCCCTAGGACACTTCCATATTTACATTCTCCCCCTCTAGCACACCGCTATATTTACTTGCTCCTTCTCTCTGCTCCCTCGCACCACTCTATATTTACTTTCTCTTTGCCTCTGCTCCCTCACACTCCTCTATATTTACTTTCTCTTCCCCTCAGCTCCCTGGCACAACTCTATATTTACTTTCTCCTTTCCTCTGCTCCCTGGCACCCCTCTATATTTACTTTGACTTTCCCTCCGCTCTTTGGCACCCCTCTAAATTTACTTTTACTTTCACTCTGCTCCCTGGCACCCCTCTATATTTCATTTTTCTTTCCCTCTGCTCCCTGGCACCCCTCTATATTTACTTTCTCTTTCTCTCTGCTCCCTGGCACCCCTCTATATTTGCTTTCCCCTTCGCTCTGACCATCGCAGCCCTCTATATTTAATTTCTCTTTGTCTCTGCTCCCTGGAAGCCCTCTATATTTACTTTCTCTTTCCCTCTGCTCCTTGGCACCCTCTATATTTACTTCCTCTTTCCCTCTGCTCCCTGGCACCCCTCTATATTTATTTTCTCTTTTCCTCTGCTCCCCGTCACCCATCTATATTTACTTTCTCTTTCCCTCTGCTCCCCATCACCCTTCTATATTTACTTTCTCTTTCTCCCTGCTCCCTGGCACCCCCCTATATTTACTTTCCATTTCTCGCTGCCCCCTAGCACCCCTCTGTATTTCATTTCTCTTTGCCTCTGCTCCCTGGCACCCCTCTATACTTACTTTCTCTTTGCCCCTGCTCCCTGGCACCCCTCTATATGTACTTTCTCTTTTTCTCTGCTCCATGGCACCCCCCTATATTTACTTTCTCTTTATCTCTGCTACCTGCACCCCTCTATATTTACTCTCTCTCTTTCTCTCTGATCCCAGGCACTCCTCTATATTTACTTTCTCTTTCTCTCTGCTCCCTGGTACCCCTCTATATTTGCTTTGTCTTTCCCTCTGCTCCCCGTCACCCATCTATATTTACTTTCTCTTTCCCTCTGCTCCCCATCACCCTTCTATATTTACTTTCTCTTTCTCTCTGCTCCCTGGCACCCCACTATATATTTACTTTCCCTTTCTCGCTGCTCCCTAGCACCCCTCTGTATTTAATTTCTCTTTGCCTCTGCTCCCTGGCACCCCTCTATATTTACTTTCTCCTTGCCTCATCTCCTAGGCAGACCTCTATATTTACTTTCTCTTTTCCTCTGCTCCCTGGCGCCCCTCTATATTTACTCTCTCTCTTTCTCTCTGCTCCCTGGCACTCTCTATATTTACTTTCTCTTTCTCTCTGCTCCCTGGTACCCCTCTATATTTGCTTTCTCTTTCCCTCTGCGCCCTGGCACACCTCTATATTTACTTTCTCTTTGCCACTGCTCCCTAGCACGCCTCTAGATTTACTTTCTCTTTCCCTCTTCTCCCTGGCACCCATGTATATTTGCTTAGTCTTTTTCTTTGCTCCCTGGCACCCCTCTATATTTACTTTCTCTTTCCCTCTGCTTCCTGGCACCCCTCTACATTTACTTTCTCTTTCCGGCTGCTCCCTAGCACCCCTCTATATTTACTTTCTCTTTCTCTCTGCTCCCTGGCACCCCTCTATATTTGCTTTCCCTTTCCCTCTGCTCCATGGAACCCCTCTATATTTAATTTCTCTTTGTCTCTGCTCCTTGGCACCTTTCTATATTTACTTTCTCTTTGCCTCTGCTCCCTGGCACTCCTCTATATTTACTTTCTCTTTCCCTCTGCTCCCCATCACCCCTCTATATTTACTTTCTCTTTGTCTCTGCTCCCTGGCACCTCTCTATATTTACTTTCTCTTTCCCTCTGCTCCCTGGCACACTTCTATATTTACTTTCTCTTTCCATCTGCTCCCTAGCACCTCCTCTATATTTACTTTCTCTTCCCCTCAGCTCCCTGGCACAACTCTATATTTAGTTTCTCCTTCCCTCTGCTCCCTGACAACCCTCTATATTTACTTTCACTTTCCCTCCGCTCTTTGGCACCCCTCTATGTTTACTTTCTCTTAACGTCTGCTCCCAGGCACCCCTCTATATTTACTTTCTCTTTCCCTCTGCTCCCTGGCACCCCTCTAAATTTACTTTTACTTTCACTCTGCTCCCTGGCACCCCTCTATATTTACTTTCTCTTTGCCTCTGCTCCCTGGCACTCCTCTATATTTACTTTCTCTTTCCCTCTGCTCCCCATCACCCCTCTATATTTACTTTCTCTTTGTCTCTGCTCCCTGGCACCTCTCTATATGTACTTTCTCTTTGCCTCTGCTCCCTCACACTCCTCTATATTTACATTCTCTTTCCCTCTGCTCCCTGGCACCCCTCTAAATTTACTTTCTCTTTCCCTCTGCTCCCTGGCACCCATCTATATTTACTTTCTCTTTCTCTCTGCTACCTGTCACCTCTCTATATATACTTTCTCTTTCCCTCTGCTCCCTGGCACACTTCTATATTTACTTTCTCTTTCCATTTGCTCCCTAGCACCTCCTCTATATTTACTTTCTCGTTCCCTCTGCAACATGGCATTCCTCTATATTTACTTTCTCTTCCCCTCAGCTCCCTGGCACAACTCTATATTTATTTTCTCCTTCCCTCTGCTCCCTGGCACCCCTCTATATTTACTTTCACTTTCCCTCCGCTCTTTGGCACCCCTCTATATTTACTTTCTCTTAACGTCTGCTCCCAGGCACCCCTCTATATTTACTTTCTCTTTCCCTCTGCTCCCTGGCACCCCTCTAAATTTACTTTTACTTTCACTCTGCTCCCTGGCACCCCTCTATATTTACTTTCTCTTTGCCTCTGCTCCCTGGCACTCCTCTATATTTACTTTCTCTTTCCCTCTGCTCCCCATCACCCCTCTATATTTACTTTCTCTTTGTCTCTGCTCCCTGGCACCTCTCTATATGTACTTTCTCTTTGCCTCTGCTCCCTCACACTCCTCTATATTTACTTTCTCTTTCCCTCTGCTCCCTGGCACCCCTCTAAATTTACTTTCTCTTTCCCTCTGCTCCCTGGCACCCATCTATATTTACTTTCTCTTTCTCTCTGCTACCTGTCACCTCTCTATATATACTTTCTCTTTCCCTGTGCTCCCTGGCACACTTCTATATTTACTTTCTCTTTCCATTTGCTCCCTAGCACCTCCTCTATATTTACTTTCTCGTTCCCTCTGCAACATGGCACTCCTCTATAGTTACTTTCTCTTCCCCTCAGCTCCCTGGCACAACTCTATATTTACTTTCTCCTTTCCTCTGCTCCCTGGCACCCCTCTATATTTACTTTCACTTTCCCTCCGCTCTAAGGCACCCCTCTATATTTACTTTCTCTTAACGTCTGCTCCCAGGCACCCCTCTATATTTACTTTCTCTTTCCCTCTGCTCCCTGGCACCCCTCTAAATTTACTTTTACTTTCACTCTGCTCCCTGACACCCCTCTATATTTACTTTCTCTTTGCCTCTGCTCCCTGGCACTCCTCTATATTTACTTTCTCTTTCCCTCTGCTCCCCATCACCCCTCTATATTTACTTTCTCTTTGTCTCTGCTCCCTGGCACCTCTCTATATGTACTTTATCTTTGCCTCTGCTCCCTCACACCCCTCTATATTTACTTTCTCTTTCCCTCTGCTCCCTGGCACCCCTCTAAATTTACTTTCTCTTTCCCTCTGCTCCCTGGCACCCATTTATATCTACTTTCTCTTTCTCTCTGCTACCTGTCACCCCTCTATATTTACTTTCTCTTTCCCTCTGCTCCCTGGCACGCTTTGATATTTACTTTCTCTTAACTTCTGCTCCCTAGCACCTCCTCTATATTTACTTGCTCGTTCCCTCTGCAACATGGCACTCCTCTATATTTACTTTCTCTTAACTTCTGCTCCCAAGCACCCCTCTATATTTACTTTCTCTTTCCCTCTGCTCCTTGGCACCCCGCTAAATTTACTTTTTCTTTCACTCTGCTCCCTAGCACCCCTCTATATTTCATTTTTCTTTCACTCTGCTCCCTGGCACCCCTCTATATTTAATTTCTCTTTGCCTCTGCTCACTGGCACTCTTCTATATTTACTTTCTCTTTCCCTCTGCTCCCCTCACCCCTCTATAATTACTTTCTCTTTGCCTCTGCTCCCTCGCACCACTCTAAATTAATTTCTATTGCCCTCTGCTCCCTGTCAACCCTCTATATTTACTTTCTCTTTGCCTCTGCTCCCTGGCACCCCTCTATGTTTACTTTCTCTTTCCCTCTGCTCCCAGGCACCCCTCTATTTCCCTCTGCTGCCTAGGACACTTCCATATTTACATTCTCCCCCTCTAGCAGCCCTCTATATTTACTTGCTCCTTCCCTCTGCTCCCTGGCACCACTCTATATTTACTTTCTCTTTCCCTCTGCTCCCTGGCACCCCTCTATATTTACTTTCTCTTTGTCTCTGCTCCCTGGCACCTCTCTATATGTACTTTATCTTTGCCTCTGCTCCCTCACACCCCTCTATATTTACTTTATATTTCCCTCTGCTCCCTGGCACCCCTCTAAATTTACTTTCTCTTTCCCTCTGCTCCCTGGCACCCATTTATATCTACTTTCTCTTTCTCTCTGCTACCTGTCACCCCTCTATATTTACTTTCTCTTTCCCTCTGCTCCCTGGCACGCTTTGATATTTACTTTCTCTTAACTTCTGCTCCCTAGCACCTCCTCTATATTTACTTGCTCGTTCCCTCTGCAACATGGCACTCCTCTATATTTACTTTCTCTTAACTTCTGCTCCCAAGCACCCCTCTATATTTACTTTCTCTTTCCCTCTGCTCCTTGGCACCCCGCTAAATTTACTTTTTCTTTCACTCTGCTCCCTAGCACCCCTCTATATTTCATTTTTCTTTCACTCTGCTCCCTGGCACCCCTCTATATTTAATTTCTCTTTGCCTCTGCTCACTGGCACTCTTCTATATTTACTTTCTCTTTCCCTCTGCTCCCCTCACCCCTCTATAATTACTTTCTCTTTGCCTCTGCTCCCTCGCACCACTCTAAATTAATTTCTATTGCCCTCTGCTCCCTGTCAACCCTCTATATTTACTTTCTCTTTGCCTCTGCTCCCTGGCACCCCTCTATGTTTACTTTCTCTTTCCCTCTGCTCCCAGGCACCCCTCTATTTCCCTCTGCTGCCTAGGACACTTCCATATTTACATTCTCCCCCTCTAGCAGCCCTCTATATTTACTTGCTCCTTCCCTCTGCTCCCTGGCACCACTCTATATTTACTTTCTCTTTCCCTCTGCTCCCTGGCACCCCTCTATATTTGCTTTCCCCTTCCCTCTGACCATGGCAGCCCTTTATATTTAATTTCTCTTTGTCTCTGCTCCCTGGAAGCCCTCTATATTTACTTTCTCTTTCCCTCCGCTCCTTGGCACCCTCTATATTTACTTCCTCTTTCCCTCTGCTCCCTGGCACCCCTCTATATTTATTTTCTCTTTTCCTCTGCTCCCCGTCACCCATCTATATTTACTTTCTCTTTCCCTCTGCTCCCCATCACCCTTCTATATTTACTTTCTCTTTCTCCCTGCTCCCTGGCACCCCTCTATATTTACTTTCCCTTTCTCGCTGCTCCCTAGCACCCCTCTGTATTTCATTTCTCTTTGCCTCTGCTCCCTGGCACCCCTCTATACTTACTTTCTCTTTGCCCCTGCTCCCTGGCACCCCTCTATATGTACTTTCTCTTTTTCTCTGCTCCATGGCACCCCCTATATTTACTTTCTCTTTATCTCTGCTACCTGGCACCGCTCTATATTTACTCTCTCTCTTTCTCTCTGATCCCTGGCACTCCTCTATATTTACTTTCTCTTTCTCTCTGCTCCCTGGTACCCCTCTATATTTGCTTTGTCTTTCCCTCTGCTCCCCGTCACCCATCTATATTTACTTTCTCTTTCCCTCTGCTCCCCATCACCCTTCTATATTTACTTTCTCTTTCTCTCTGCTCCCTGGAACCCCACTATATATTTACTTTCCCTTTCTCGCTGCTCCCTAGCACCCCTCTGTATTTAATTTCTCTTTGCCTCTGCTCCCTGGCACCCCTCTATATTTACTTTCTCCTTGCCTCATCTCCTAGGCAGACCTCTATATTTACTTTCTCTTTTCCTCTGCTCCCTGGCACCCCTCTATATTTACTCTCTCTCTTTCTCTCTGCTCCCTGGCATTCTCTATATTTACTTTCTCTTTCTCTCTGCTCCCTGGTACCCCTCTATATTTGCTTTCTCTTTCCCTCTGCGCCCTGGCACACCTCTATATTTTCTTTCTCTTTGCCACTTCTCCCTAGCACGCCTCTAGATTTACTTTCTCTTTCCCTCTTCTCCCTGGCACCCATGTATATTTACTTCGTCTTTTTCTTTGCTCCCTGGCACCCCTCTATATTTACTTTCTCTTTCCCTCTGCTTCCTGGCACCCCTCTACATTTACTTTCTCTTTCCGGCTGCTCCCTAGCACCCCTCTATATTTACTTTCTCTTTCTCTCTGCTCCCTGGCACCCCTCTATATTTGCTTTCCCTTTCCCTCTGCTCCATGGAACCCCTCTATATTTAATTTCTCTTTGTCTCTGCTCCTTGGCACCTTTCTATATTTACTTTCTCTTTGCCTCTGCTCCCTTGCACTCCTCTATATTTACTTTCTCTTTCCATCTGCTCCCCATCACCCCTCTACATTTACTTTCTCTTTGTCTCTGCTCCCTGGCACCTCTCTATATTTACTTTCTCTTTGCCTCTGCTCCCTCACACTCCTCTACATTTACTTTCTCTTTGTCTCTGCTCCCTGGCACCTCTCTATATTTACTTTCTCTTTGCCTCTGCTCCCTCACACTCCTCTATATTTACTTTGTCTTTCCCTCTGCTCCCTGGCACTCCTCGAAATTTACTTTCTCTTTCCCTCTGCTCCCTGGCACCCATCTATATTTACTTTCTCTTTCTCTCTGCTACCTGTCACCCCTCTATATATACTTTCTCTTTCCCTCTGCTCCCTGGCACACTTCTATATTTACTTTCTCTTTCCATCTGCTCCTTAGCACCTCCTCTATATTTACTTTCTCGTTCCCTCTGCAACATGGCACTCCTCTATATTTACTTTCTCTTCCCCTCAGCTCCCTGGCACAACTCTATATTTAGTTTGTCCTTCCCTCTGCTCCCTGACAACCCTCTATATTTACTTTCATTTTCCCTCCGCTCTTTGGCACCCCTCTATATTTACTTTCTCTTAACGTCTGCTCCCAGGCACCCCTCTATATTTACTTTCTCTTTCCCTCTGCTCCCTGGCACCCCTCTAAATTTACTTTCTCCTTCCCTCTGCTCCCTGGCACCCCTCTATATTTACTTTCTCTTTGCCTCTGCTCCCTGGCACTCCTCTATATTTACTTTCTCTTTCCCTCTGCTCCCCATCACCCCTCTATATTTACTTTCTCTTTGTCTCTGCTCCCTGGCACCTCTCTATATGTACTTTCTCTTTGCCTCTGCTCCCTCACACTCCTCTATATTTACATTCTCTTTCCCTCTGCTCCCTGGCACCCCTCTAAATTTACTTTCTCTTTCCCTCTGCTCCCTGGCACCCATCTATATTTACTTTCTCTTTCTCTCTGCTACCTGTCACCTCTCTATATATACTTTCTCTTTCCCTCTGCTCCCTGGCACACTTCTATATTTACTTTCTCTTTCCATTTGCTCCCTAGCACCTCCTCTATATTTACTTTCTCGTTCCCTCTGCAACATGGCACTCCTCTATATTTACTTTCTCTTCCCCTCAGCTCCCTGGCACAACTCTATATTTACTTCCTCCTTCCCTCTGCTCCCTGGCACCCCTCTATATTTACTTTCACTTTCCCTCCGCTCTTTGGCACCCCTCTATATTTACTTTCTCTTAACGTCTGCTCCCAGGCACCCCTCTATATTTACTTTCTCTTTCCCTCTGCTCCCTGGCACCCCTCTAAATTTACTTTTACTTTCACTCTGCTCCCTGGCACCCCTCTATATTTACTTTCTCTTTGCCTCTGCTCCCTGGCACTCCTCTATATTTACTTTCTCTTTCCCTCTGCTCCCCATCACCCCTCTATATTTACTTTCTCTTTGTCTCTGCTCCCTGGCACCTCTCTATATGTACTTTCTCTTTGCCTCTGCTCCCTCACACTCCTCTATATTTACTTTCTCTTTCCCTCTGCTCCCTGGCACCCCTCTAAATTTACTTTCTCTTTCCCTCTGCTCCCTGGCACCCATATATATTTACTTTCTCTTTCTCTCTGCTACCTGTCACCTCTCTATATATACTTTCTCTTTCCCTCTGCTCCCTGGCATACTTCTATATTTACTTTCTCTTTCCATTTGCTCCCTAGCACCTCCTCTATATTTACTTTCTCGTTCCCTCTGCAACATGGCACTCCTCTATATTTACTTTCTCTTCCCCTCAGCTCCCTGGCACAACTCTATATTTACTTTCTCCTTCCCTCTGCTCCCTGGCACCCCTCTATATTTACTTTCACTTTCCCTCCGCTCTTTGGCACCCCTCTATATTTACTTTCTCTTAACGTCTGTTCCCAGGCACCCCTCTATATTTACTTTCTCTTTCCCTCTGCTCCCTGGCACCCCTCTAAATTTACTTTTACTTTCACTCTGCTCCCTGGCACCCCTCTATATTTCATTTTTCTTTCCCTCTGCTCCCTGTCACCCCTCTATATTTACTTTCTCTTTGCCTCTGCTCCCTGGCACCCCTCTATGTTTACTTTCTCTTTCCCTCTGCTCCCAGGCACCCCTCTATTTCCCTCTGCTCCCTAGGACACTTCCATATTTACATTCTCCCCCTCTAGCACACCGCTATATTTACTTGCTCCTTCTCTCTGCTCCCTCGCACCACTCTATATTTACTTTCTCTTTGCCTCTGCTCCCTCACACTCCTCTATATTTACTTTCTCTTCCCCTCAGCTCCCTGGCACAACTCTATATTTACTTTCTCCTTTCCTCTGCTCCCTGGCACCCCTCTATATTTACTTTCACTTTCCCTCCGCTCTTTGGCACCCCTCTAAATTTACTTTTACTTTCACTCTGCTCCCTGGCACCCCTCTATATTTCATTTTTCTTTCCCTCTGCTCCCTGGCACCCCTCTATATTTACTTTCTCTTTCTCTCTGCTCCCTGGCACCCCTCTATATTTGCTTTCCCCTTCGCTCTGACCATCGCAGCCCTCTATATTTAATTTCTCTTTGTCTCTGCTCCCTGGAAGCCCTCTATATTTACTTTCTCTTTCCCTCTGCTCCTTGGCACCCTCTATATTTACTTCCTCTTTCCCTCTGCTCCCTGGCACCCCTCTATATTTATTTTCTCTTTTCCTCTGCTCCCCGTCACCCATCTATATTTACTTTCTCTTTCCCTCTGCTCCCCATCACCCTTCTATATTTACTTTCTCTTTCTCCCTGCTCCCTGGCACCCCCCTATATTTACTTTCCATTTCTCGCTGCCCCCTAGCACCCCTCTGTATTTCATTTCTCTTTGCCTCTGCTCCCTGGCACCCCTCTATACTTACTTTCTCTTTGCCCCTGCTCCCTGGCACCCCTCTATATGTACTTTCTCTTTTTCTCTGCTCCATGGCACCCCCCTATATTTACTTTCTCTTTATCTCTGCTACCTGCACCCCTCTATATTTACTCTCTCTCTTTCTCTCTGATCCCAGGCACTCCTCTATATTTACTTTCTCTTTCTCTCTGCTCCCTGGTACCCCTCTATATTTGCTTTGTCTTTCCCTCTGCTCCCCGTCACCCATCTATATTTACTTTCTCTTTCCCTCTGCTCCCCATCACCCTTCTATATTTACTTTCTCTTTCTCTCTGTTCCCTGGCACCCCACTATATATTTACTTTCCCTTTCTCGCTGCTCCCTAGCACCCCTCTGTATTTAATTTCTCTTTGCCTCTGCTCCCTGGCACCCCTCTATATTTACTTTCTCCTTGCCTCATCTCCTAGGCAGACCTCTATATTTACTTTCTCTTTTCCTCTGCTCCCTGGCGCCCCTCTATATTTACTCTCTCTCTTTCTCTCTGCTCCCTGGCACTCTCTATATTTACTTTCTCTTTCTCTCTGCTCCCTGGTACCCCTCTATATTTGCTTTCTCTTTCCCTCTGCGCCCTGGCACACCTCTATATTTACTTTCTCTTTGCCACTGCTCCCTAGCACGCCTCTAGATTTACTTTCTCTTTCCCTCTTCTCCCTGGCACCCATGTATATTTGCTTAGTCTTTTTCTTTGCTCCCTGGCACCCCTCTATATTTACTTTCTCTTTCCCTCTGCTTCCTGGCACCCCTCTACATTTACTTTCTCTTTCCGGCTGCTCCCTAGCACCCCTCTATATTTACTTTCTCTTTCTCTCTGCTCCCTGGCACCCCTCTATATTTGCTTTCCCTTTCCCTCTGCTCCATGGAACCCCTCTATATTTAATTTCTCTTTGTCTCTGCTCCTTGGCACCTTTCTATATTTACTTTCTCTTTGCCTCTGCTCCCTGGCACTCCTCTATATTTACTTTCTCTTTCCCTCTGCTCCCCATCACCCCTCTATATTTACTTTCTCTTTGTCTCTGCTCCCTGGCACCTCTCTATATTTACTTTCTCTTTCCCTCTGCTCCCTGGCACACTTCTATATTTACTTTCTCTTTCCATCTGCTCCCTAGCACCTCCTCTATATTTACTTTCTCTTCCCCTCAGCTCCCTGGCACAACTCTATATTTAGTTTCTCCTTCCCTCTGCTCCCTGACAACCCTCTATATTTACTTTCACTTTCCCTCCGCTCTTTGGCACCCCTCTATGTTTACTTTCTCTTAACGTCTGCTCCCAGGCACCCCTCTATATTTACTTTCTCTTTCCCTCTGCTCCCTGGCACCCCTCTAAATTTACTTTTACTTTCACTCTGCTCCCTGGCACCCCTCTATATTTACTTTCTCTTTGCCTCTGCTCCCTGGCACTCCTCTATATTTACTTTCTCTTTCCCTCTGCTCCCCATCACCCCTCTATATTTACTTTCTCTTTGTCTCTGCTCCCTGGCACCTCTCTATATGTACTTTCTCTTTGCCTCTGCTCCCTCACACTCCTCTATATTTACATTCTCTTTCCCTCTGCTCCCTGGCACCCCTCTAAATTTACTTTCTCTTTCCCTCTGCTCCCTGGCACCCATCTATATTTACTTTCTCTTTCTCTCTGCTACCTGTCACCTCTCTATATATACTTTCTCTTTCCCTCTGCTCCCTGGCACACTTCTATATTTACTTTCTCTTTCCATTTGCTCCCTAGCACCTCCTCTATATTTACTTTCTCGTTCCCTCTGCAACATGGCACTCCTCTATATTTACTTTCTCTTCCCCTCAGCTCCCTGGCACAACTCTATATTTATTTTCTCCTTCCCTCTGCTCCCTGGCACCCCTCTATATTTACTTTCACTTTCCCTCCGCTCTTTGGCACCCCTCTATATTTACTTTCTCTTAACGTCTGCTCCCAGGCACCCCTCTATATTTACTTTCTCTTTCCCTCTGCTCCCTGGCACCCCTCTAAATTTACTTTTACTTTCACTCTGCTCCCTGGCACCCCTCTATATTTACTTTCTCTTTGCCTCTGCTCCCTGGCACTCCTCTATATTTACTTTCTCTTTCCCTCTGCTCCCCATCACCCCTCTATATTTACTTTCTCTTTGTCTCTGCTCCCTGGCACCTCTCTATATGTACTTTCTCTTTGCCTCTGCTCCCTCACACTCCTCTATATTTACTTTCTCTTTCCCTCTGCTCCCTGGCACCCCTCTAAATTTACTTTCTCTTTCCCTCTGCTCCCTGGCACCCATCTATATTTACTTTCTCTTTCTCTCTGCTACCTGTCACCTCTCTATATATACTTTCTCTTTCCCTGTGCTCCCTGGCACACTTCTATATTTACTTTCTCTTTCCATTTGCTCCCTAGCACCTCCTCTATATTTACTTTCTCGTTCCCTCTGCAACATGGCACTCCTCTATAGTTACTTTCTCTTCCCCTCAGCTCCCTGGCACAACTCTATATTTACTTTCTCCTTTCCTCTGCTCCCTGGCACCCCTCTATATTTACTTTCACTTTCCCTCCGCTCTAAGGCACCCCTCTATATTTACTTTCTCTTAACGTCTGCTCCCAGGCACCCCTCTATATTTACTTTCTCTTTCCCTCTGCTCCCTGGCACCCCTCTAAATTTACTTTTACTTTCACTCTGCTCCCTGACACCCCTCTATATTTACTTTCTCTTTGCCTCTGCTCCCTGGCACTCCTCTATATTTACTTTCTCTTTCCCTCTGCTCCCCATCACCCCTCTATATTTACTTTCTCTTTGTCTCTGCTCCCTGGCAATTCTCTATATGTACTTTATCTTTGCCTCTGCTCCCTCACACTCCTCTATATTTACTTTCTCTTTCCCTCTGCTCCCTGGCACCCCTCTAAATTTACTTTCTCTTTCCCTCTGCTCCCTGGCACCCATCTATATTTACTTTCTCTTTCTCTCTGCTACCTGTCACCTCTCTATATTTACTTTCTCTTTCCATTTGCTCCCTGGCACATCCTCTATATTTACTTTCTCGTTCCCTCTGCAACATGGCACTCCTCTATATTTACTTTCTCTTCCCCTCAGCTCCCTGGCACAACTCTATATTTACTTTCTCCTTTCCTCTGCTCCCTGGCACCCCTCTATATTTACTTTCACTTTCCCTCCGCTCTTTGGCACCCCTCTAAATTTACTTTTACTTTCACTCTGCTCCCTGGCACCCCTCTATATTTCATTTTTCTTTCCCTCTGCTCCCTGGCACCCCTCTATATTTACTTTCTCTTTGCATCTTCTCCCTGACACCCTTCTATATTTACTCTCTCTTTCTCTCTGCTCCCTGGTACCCCTCTAGATTTAATTTCTCTTTCTCTCTGATCCCTGGTACCCCTCTATATTTACTTTCTCTTTCCCTGTGCTACCTGGCACTCCTCTATATTTACTTTCTCTTTGCTACTGCTCCCTAGCACGCCTCAATATTTACTTCAACTTCCCTCTTCTCCCTGGCACCCCTCTATATTTACGTTCTCTTTCCCTCTGCTCATTGGGACCCCTCTATATTTACTTTCTCTTTCCCTCTGCTCCCTGTCACCCCTCTATATTTACTTTGTCTTTCCCTCTGATCCCTGGCACCCCTCTATATTTGCTTTCTCTTTCCCTCTGCTCCCTGGCACCCCTCTATATTTACATTCTCTTTCTCTCTGCTCCCTGGCACCCCTCTATATTTGCTTTCCCTTTTCCCAGGCTCCATGGCACCCCTCTATATTTAATTTCTCTTTGCATCTGCTCACTGGCACTCCTCTATATTTACTTTCTCTTTCCCTCTGCTGCCCTTCTCCCCTCTATATTTCCTTTCTCTTTGCCTCTGCTCCCTGACACCCCTCTATAATTACTTTCTCTTTGCCTCTGCTCCCTCGCACCACTCTATATTTAGTTTCTATTTCCCTCTGCTCCCTGTCACCCCTCTATATTTACTTTCTCTTTGCCTCTGCTCCCTGGCACCCCTCTATGTTTACTTTCTCTTTCCCTCTGCTCCCAGGCACCCATCTATTTCCCTCTGCTCCCTAGCACCCTTCTATATTTACATTCTTCCCCTCTAGCACCCCTCTATATTTAGTTTATCTTTCCATCTGCTCCCTGGAACCCCTCTATATTTACTTGCTCCTTCCCTTTTCTCCATGACACCACTCTATATTTACTTTCTCTTTCCCTCTGCTCCCTGGCACCACTCTATATTTACTTTCTCTTTCCCTCTGCTCCCTACACCTCTCTATATTTACTTTCTCCTTCCCTCTTCTCCCTGGCACCCCTGTATATTTACGTTCTCTTTCCCTCTGCTCAATGGCACCCCTCTATATTTACTTTCTCTTTCTCTCTGCTCCCCCACCCCTCTATATTTACTTTCTCTTTCCCTCTGCTCCCCGGCACCCCTCTATATTTACTTTCTCTTTCCCACGGCTCCCTAGCACCCCTCTATATTTACTTTGTCCTTCCCTTTGCTCCCTGGCACCCCTCTATATTTGCTTTCTCTTTCCCTCTGCTCCCTCTCACCCCTCTATATACTTTGTCTTTCCCTTTGCTCCCTTGCACCCCTCTATATTTGCTTTCTCTTTCCCTCTGCTTCCTGGCACCCCACTATATTTACTTTCTCTTTCCCGCTGCTCCATAGCACCCCTCTATATTTACTTTCTCTTTCTCTCTGCTCCCTGGCACCCCTCTATATTTGCTTTCCCTTTCCCTCTGCTCCCTGGCACCACTCTATATTTACTTCCTCTTTCCCTCTGCTCCCTGGCACCACTCTATATTTACTTTCTCTTTCTCTCTGCTCCCTGGCACCCCTCTATATTTGCTTTCCCTTTCCCTCTGACCATGGCAGCCCTCTATATCTAATTTCTCTTGTCTCTGCTCCATGGAAGCCCTCTATATTTACTTTCTCTTTGCCTCTGCTCCCTGGAAGCCCTCTATGTTTACTTTCTCTTTCCCTCTGCTCCCTGGCACCCCTCTATATTTAATTTCTCTTTCCCTCTGCTCCCTGGCACCCCTCTATATTTCATTTTTCTTTCCCTCTGCTCCCTGGCACCCCTCTATATTTATTCTCTCTCTTTCTCTCTGCTCCCTGGCACTCCTCTATATTTACTTTCTCTTTCCCACTGCTCCCTAGCAACCCTCTATATTTACTTTGTCTTTCTCTTTGCTCCCTGGCACCCCTCTATATTTGCTTTCTCTTTCCCTCTGCTCCCTGGCACCCCTCTATATTTACTTTCTCTTTCCCGCTGCTCCCTAGCAACCCTCTATATTTACTTTGTCTTTCTCTTTGCTCCCTGGCACCCCTCTATATTTGCTTTCTCTTTCCCTCTGCTCCCTCTCACCCCTCTATATACTTTGTCTTTCCCTTTGCTCCCTGGCACCCCTCTATATTTGCTTTCTTTTTCCCTGTGCTCCCTGGCACTCCTCTATATTTACTTTCTCTTTCCTGCTACTCAATAGCACCCCTCTATAGTTACTTTCTCTGTCTCTCTGCTCCCTGGCAACCCTCTATATTTGCTTTCCCTTTCCCTCTGCTCTATGGCACCCCTCTATATTTAATTTCGCTTTGTCTCTGCTCCTTAGCACCCTTCCATATTTACTTTCTCTTTGCCTCTGCTCCCTCACACCCCTCTATATTTACTTTCTCTTTCCCTCTGCTCCCTGGCACCCCTCTAAATTTACTTTCTCTTTCCCTCTGCTCCCTGGCACCCATTTATATCTACTTTCTCTTTCTCTCTGCTACCTGTCACCCCTCTATATTTACTTTCTCTTTCCCTCTGCTCCCTGGCACGCTTTGATATTTACTTTCTCTTAACTTCTGCTCCCTAGCACCTCCTCTATATTTACTTGCTCGTTCCCTCTGCAACATGGCACTCCTCTATATTTACTTTCTCTTAACTTCTGCTCCCAAGCACCCCTCTATATTTACTTTCTCTTTCCCTCTGCTCCTTGGCACCCCGCTAAATTTACTTTTTCTTTCACTCTGCTCCCTAGCACCCCTCTATATTTCATTTTTCTTTCACTCTGCTCCCTGGCACCCCTCTATATTTAATTTCTCTTTGCCTCTGCTCACTGGCACTCTTCTATATTTACTTTCTCTTTCCCTCTGCTCCCCTCACCCCTCTATAATTACTTTCTCTTTGCCTCTGCTCCCTCGCACCACTCTAAATTAATTTCTATTGCCCTCTGCTCCCTGTCAACCCTCTATATTTACTTTCTCTTTGCCTCTGCTCCCTGGCACCCCTCTATGTTTACTTTCTCTTTCCCTCTGCTCCCAGGCACCCCTCTATTTCCCTCTGCTGCCTAGGACACTTCCATATTTACATTCTCCCCCTCTAGCAGCCCTCTATATTTACTTGCTCCTTCCCTCTGCTCCCTGGCACCACTCTATATTTACTTTCTCTTTCCCTCTGCTCCCTGGCACCACTCTATATTTACTTTCTCTTTCTCTCTGCTCCCTGGCACCCCTCTATATTTGCTTTCCCTTTCCCTCTGACCATGGCAGCCCTCTATATTTAATTTCTCTTTGTCTACGCTCCCTGGAAGCCCTCTATATTTACTTTCTCTTTGCCTCTGCTCCCTGGCACTCCTCTATGTTTACTTTCTCTTTCCCTCTGCTCCCTGGCACCCCTCTATATTTACTTTCTCTTTGCCTCTGCTCCCTGGCACCCCTCTATATTTAATTTCTCTTTCCCTCTGCTCCCTGGCACCCCTCTATATTTCATTTGTCTTTCCCTCTGCTCCCTGGCACTCTTCTATATTTACTTTTTCTTTAAATCTGCCCCAGAACCACTCTATATTTACTTTCTCTTTATCTCTGCTCCCTAGCACCCCTCTATATTTACTTTCTCTTTCCCTCCGCTCCTTGGCACCCTCTATTTTTACTACCTCTTTCCCTCTGCTCCCTAACACCACTCTTTATTTACTTTCTCTTTCCCTCTGCTCCCTGACCCCCTCTACATTTACTTTCTCTTTCCCTCTGCTCCCTGGCACCCCTCTATATTTATTTTCTCTTTCCCTCTGCTCCCCGTCACCCCTCTATATTTACTTTCTCTTTCCCTCTGCTCCCCATCACCCTTCTATATTTACTTTCTCTTTCTCTCTGCTCCCTGGCACCCCTCTATATTTACTTTCCCTTTCTCACTGCTCCCTAGCACCTCTCTGTATTTAATTTCTCTTTGCCTCTGCTCCCTGGCACCCCTCTATATTTGCTTTCTCTTTGTCTCTGCTCCCTGGCACTCCTCTATCTGTACTTTCGCTTTCTCTATGCTCCATGGCACCCCTCTATATTTACTTTCTCTTTATCTCTGCTCACTGGCACTCCTCTATATTTACTTGCTCTTTCCCTCTGCTCCCCTTCACCCCTCTATATTTACTTTCTCTTTGCCTCTGCTCACTGGCACTCCTCTATATTTACTTTCTCTTTCCCTCTGCTCCCCTTCACCCCTCTATATTTCCTTTCTCTTTGCCTCTGCTCCCTGACACCCCTCTATAATTACTTTCTCTTTGCCTCTGCTCCCTCGCACCACTCTATATTTAGTTTCTATTTCCCTCTGCTCCCTGTCACCCCTCTATATTTACTTTCTCTTTGCCTCTGCTCCCTGGCACCCCTCTATGTTTACTTTCTCTTTCCCTCTGCTCCCAGGCACACCTCTATTTCCCTCTGCTCCCTAGGACACTTCCATATTTACATTCTCCCCCTCTAGCACCCCTCTATATGTACTTACTCCTTCCCTCTGCTCCCTGCCACCACTCTATATTTACTTTCTCTTTCCCTCTGCCCCCTGGCACCACTCTATATTTACTTTCTCTTTCTCTCTGCCCCCTGGCACACCTTATATTTGCTTTCCCTTTCCCTCTGACCATGGCAGCCCTCTATATTTAATTTCTGTTTGCCTCTGCTCCCTGGAAGCCCTCTATATTTACTTTCTCTTTGCCTCTGCTCCCTGGCACTCCTCTATGTTTACTTTCTCTTTCCCTCTGCTCCCTGGCACCCCGCTATATTTACTTTCTCTTTGCCTTTGCTCCATGGCACCCCTCTATATTTAATTTCTCTTTCCCTCTGCTCCCTGGCACCCCTCTATATTTCATTTTTCTTTCCCTCTGCTCCCTGGCACCCCTCTATGTTTACTTTCTCATTCCCTCTGCTCCTTGGCACTCTTCTATATTTACTTTCTCTTTAAATCTGCCCCCAGAGCCACTCTATATTTACTTTCTCTTTGTCTCTGCTCCCTAGCACTCCTCTATATTTACTTTCTCTTTCTCTCTGCTCCTTGGCACCCTCTATATTTACTTCCTCTTTCCCTCTGCTCCCTAACACCACTCTTTATTTACTTTCTCTTTCCCTCTGCTCCCTGAACCCCTCTATATTTAGTTTCTCTTTCCCTCTGCTCCCTGGCACTCCTCTATATTTATTTTCTCTTTCCCTCTGCTCCCCGTCACCCATCTATATTTACTTTCTCTTTCCCTCTGCTCCCTGGCACCCCTCTATATTTACTTTCCCTTTCTCGCTGCTCCCTAGAACCCCTCTATATTTAATTTCTCTTTGCCTCTGCTCCCTGGCACCCCTCTATATTTACTTTCTCTTTGCCTCTGCTCCCTGGCATCCCTCTATATGTACTTTCTCTTTCTCTCTGCTCCGTGGCACCCCTCTATATTTACTTTCTCTTTATCTCTGCTACCTGGCACCCCTCTATATTTACTCTCTCTCTTTCTCTCTGCTCCCTGGCACTCCTCTATATTTACTTTCTCTTTCTCTCCGGTCCCTGGTACCCCTCTATATTTGCTTTCTCTTTCCCTCTGCTGCCCGTAACCCATCTATATTTACTTTCTCTTTCCCTCTGCTCCCCATCACCCTTCTATATTTACTTTCTCTTTCTCTCTGCTCCCTGGCATCCCCCTATATATTTACTTTCCCTTTCTCGCTGCTCCCAAGCACCCTTCTGTATTTAATGTCTCCTTGCCTCTGCTCCCTGGCACCCCTCTATATTTACTTTCTCCTTGCCTCATCTCCTAGGCAGACCTCTATATTTACTTTCTCTTTTCCTCTGCTCCCTGGCACCCCTCTATATTTACTCTCTCTCTTTCTCTCTGCTCCCTGGCACTCCTCTATATTTACTTTCCCTTTCTCTCTGCTCCCTGGTACCCCTCTATATTTGCTTTCTCTTTCCCTCTGCTCCCTGGCACACCTCTATATTTACTTTCTCTTTGCCACTGCTCCCTAGCACGCCTCTAGATTTACTTTCTCTTTCCCTCTTCTCCCTGGCACCCATGTATATTTACTTTGTCTTTCCCTTTGCTCCCTGGCACCCCTCTATATTTGCTTTCGCTTTCCCTCTGCTCCCCCACCCCTCTATATTTACTTTCTCTTTCCCTCTGCTCCCTGGCACCCCTCTATATTTACTTTCTCTTTCCCTCTGCTTCCTGGCATCCCTCTACATTTACTTTCTCTTTCCGGCTGCTCCCTAGCACCCCTCTATATTTACTTTCTCTTTCTCTCTGCGGCACCCCTCTATATTTGCTTTCCCTTTCCCTCTGCTCCATGGAACCCCTCTATATTTAATTTCTCTTTGTCTCTGCTCCTTGGCACCCTTCTATATTTACTTTCTATTTGCCTCTGCTCCCAGCACTCCTCTATATTTACTTTCTCTTTCCCTCTGCTCCCCAGCACCCCTCTATATTTACTTTCTCTTTGTCTCTGCTCCCTGGCACCTCTCTATATTTGCTTTCTCTTTGCCTCTGCTCCCTCACACTCCTTTATATTTACTTTCTCTTTCCGTCTGCTCCCTGGCACCCCTCTAAATTTACTTTCTCTTTCCCTCTGCTCCTTGGCACCCATCTATATTTACTTTCTCTTTCTCTCTGCTACCTGTCACCCCTCTATATATACTTTCTCTTTCCCTCTGCTCCCTGGCACACTTCTATATTTACTTTCACTTTCCATCTGCTTCCTAGCACCTCCTCTATATTTACTTTCTCTTCCCCTCAGCTCCCTGGCACAACTCTATTTTTACTTTCTCCTTCCCTCTGCTCCCTGGCAACCCTCTATATTTACTTTCACTTTCCCTCTGCTCTTTGGCACACCTCTATATTTACTTTCTCTTAACGTCTGCTCCCAGGCACCCCTCTATATTTACTTTCTTTTTCCCTCTGCTCCCTGGGACCCCTCTAAATTTACTTTACTTTCACTCTGCTCCCTGGCACCCCTCTATATTTCATTTTTCTTTCCCTCTGCTCCCTGGCACCCCTCTATATTTACTTTCTCTTTGCCTCTTCTCCCTGACACCCTTCTATATTTACTCTCTCTTTCTCTCTGCTCCCTGGCACCCCTCTAGATTTACTTTCTCTTTCTCTCTGATCCCTGGTACCCCTCTATATTTACTTTCTCTTTCCCTGTGCTACCTGGCACTCCACTATATTTACTTTTTCTTTGCTACTGCTCCCTAGCACGCCTCAATATTTACTTCAACTTCCCTCTTCTGCCTGGCACCCCTCTATATTTACGTTCTCTTTCCCTCTGCTCATTGGGACCCCTCTATATTTACTTTCTCTTTCCCTCTGCTCCCTCTCACCCCTCTATATTTACTTTGTCTTTCCCTCTGCTCCCTGGCACCCCTCTATATTTGCTTTCTCTTTCCTCTGCTCCCTGGCACCCCTCTGTATTTACATTCTCTTTCTCTCTGCTCCCTGGCACCCCTCTATATTTGCTTTCCCTTTTCCCAGGCTCCATGGCACCCCTCTATATTTAATTTCACTTTGTCTCTGCTCCCTGGCACCCCTCTATATTTACTTTCTCTTTGCCTCTGCTCACTGGCACTCCTCTATATTTACTTTCTCTTTCCCTCTGCTCCCCTTCACCCCTCTATATTTCCTTTCTCTTTGCCTCTGCTCCCTAACACCCCTCTATAATTACTTTCTCTTTGCCTCTGCTCCCTCGCACCACTCTATATTTAGTTTCTATTTCCCTCTGCTCCCTGTCACCCCTCTATATTTACTTTCACTTTGCCTCTGCTCCCAGGCACCCATCTATTTCCCTCTGCTCCCTAGGACCCTTCTATATTTACATTCTTCTGCTCTAGCACCCCTCTATATTTACTTTCTCTTTCCCTCTGCTCCCTGGCACCACTCTATATTTACTTTCTTTTTCCATCTGCTCCCAAGCACCTCTCTATATTTACTTTCTCCTTCCCTCTTCTCCCTGGTACCCCTGTATATTTACGTTCTCTTTCACTCTGCTCAATGGCACCCCTCTATATTTACTTTCCCTTTCTCTCTGCTCCCCACCCCTCTATATTAACTTTCTCTTTCCCTCTGCTCCCTGGCACCCCTCTATATTTACTTTCTCTTTCCCACTGCTCCCTAGCGCCCCTCTATATTTACTTTGTCCTTCCCTTTGCTCCCTGGCACCCCTCTATATTTGCTTTCTCTTTCCCTCTGCTCCCTCTCACCCCTCTATATACTTTGTCTTTCCCTTTGCTCCCTGGCACCCCTCTATATTTGCTTTTTCTTTCCCTCTGCTTCCTGGCACCCCTCTATATTTACTTTCTCTTTCCCGCTGCTCCATAGCACCCCTTTATATTTAATTTCTCTTTCACTCCGCTCCCTGGCACCCCTCTATATTTGCTTTCCCTTTCTCTCTGCTCCATGGCACCCCTCTATATTTAATTTCTCTTCCCTTCAGCTCCCTGGCACCCCTCTATATTTATTTTCTCCTTCCCTCTGCTCCCCAGCACCCCTCTATATTTACTTTCTCTTTCCCTCTGCTCCCCAGCACCCCTCTATATTTACTTTCTCTTTCCCTCTGCTCCCTGGCACCTCTCTATATTTGCTTTCTCTTTGCCTCTGCTCCTTGGCACCCATCTATATTTACTTTCTCTTTCTCTCTGCTACCTGTCACCCCTCTATATATACTTTCTCTTTCCCTCTGCTCCCTGGCACACTTCTATATTTACTTTCTCTTTCCATCTGCTCCCTAGCACCTCCTCTATATTTACTTTCTCTTCCCCTCAGCTCCCTGGCACAACTCTATTTTTACTTTCTCCTTCCCTCTGCTCCCTGGCACCCCTCTATATTTACTTTCACTTTCCCTCTGCTCTTTGGCACCCCTCTATATTTACTTTCTCTTAACGTCTGCTCCCAGGCACCCCTCTATATTTACTTTCTTTTTCCCTCTGCTCCCTGGCACCCCTCTAAATTTACTTTTACTTTCACTCTGCTCCCTGGCACCCCTCTATATTTCATTTTTCGTTCCCTCTGCTCCCTGGCACCCCTCTATATTTACTTTCTCGTTGCCTCTTCTCCCTGACACCCTTCTATATTTACTCTCTCTTTCTCTCTGCTCCGTGGCACCCCTCTAGATTTACTTTCTCTTTCTCTCTGATCCCTGGTACCTCTCTATATTTACTTTCTCTTTCCCTGTGCTACCTGGAACTCCACTATATTTACTTTTTCTTTGCTACTGCTCCCTAGCACGCCTCAATATTTACTTTAACTTCCCTCTTCTGCCTGGCACCCCTCTATATTTACGTTCTCTTTCCCTCTGCTCATTGGGACCCCTCAATATTTACTTTCTCTTTCCCTCTGCTCCCTCTCACCCCTCTATATTTACTTTGTCTTTCCCTCTGCTCCCTGGCACCCCTCTATATTTGCTTTCTCTTTCCTCTGGTCCCTGCACCCCTCTGTATTTACATTCTCTTTCTCTCTGCTCCCTGGCACCCCTCTATATTTGCTTTCCCTTTTCCCAGGCTCCATGGCACCCCTCTATATTTAATTTCTCTTTGTCTCTGCTCCCTGGCACCCCTCTATATTTACTTTCTCTTTGCCTCTGCTCACTGGCACCCCTCTAAATTTACTTTTACTTTCACTCTGCTCCCTGGCACCCCTCTATATTTCATTTTTCTTTCCCTCTGCTCCCTGGCACCCCTCTATATTTACTTTGTCTTTGCCTCTTCTCCCTGACACCCTTCTATATTTACTCTCTCTTTCTCTCTGCTCCCTGGCACCCCTCTAGATTTACTTTCTCTTTCTCTCTGATCCCTGGTACCCCTCTATATTTACTTTCTCTTTCCCTGTGCTACCTGGCACTCCACTATATTTACTTTTTCTTTGCTAGTGCTCCCTAGCACGCCTCAATATTTACTTTAACTTCCCTCTTCTGCCTGGCACCCCTCTATATTTACGTTCTCTTTCCCTCTGCTCATTGGGACCCCTCAATATTTACTTTCTCTTTCCCTCTGCTCCCTCTCACCCTCTATATTTACTTTGTCTTTCCCTCTGCTCCCTGGCACCCCTCTATATTTGCTTTCTCTTTCCTCTGCTCCCTGGCACCCCTCTGTATTTACATTCTCTTTCTCTCTGCTCCCTGGCACCCCTCTATATTTGCTTTCCCTTTTCCCAGGCTCCATGGCACCCCTCTATATTTAATTTCTCTATGTCTCTGCTCCCTGGCACCCCTCTATATTTACTTTCTCTTTGCCTCTGCTCACTGGCACTCCTCTATATTTACTTTCTCTTTCCCTCTGCTCCCCTTCACCCCTCTATATTTCCTTTCTCTTTGCCTCTGCTCCCTGACACCCCTCTATAATTACTTTCTCTTTGCCTCTGCTCCCTCGCACCACTCTATATTTAGTTTCTATTTCCCTCTGCAACCTGTCACCCCTCTATATTTACTTTCACTTTGCCTCTGCTCCCAGGCACCCATCTATTTCCGTCTGCTCCCTAGGACCCTTCTATATTTACATTCTTCTGCTCTAGCACCCCTCTATATTTACTTTCTCTTTCCCTCTGCTCCCTGGCACCACTCTATATTTACTTTCTTTTTCCCTCTGCTCCCAAGCACCTCTCTATATTTACTTTCTCCTTCCCTCTTCTCCCTGGTACCCCTGTATATTTACGTTCTCTTTCACTCTGCTCCCCACCCCTCTATATTAACTTTCTCTTTCCCTCTGCTCCCTGGCACCCCTCTATATTTACTTTCTCTTTCCCTCTGCTCCCAGGCACCCCTCTATTTCCCTCTGCTGCCTAGGACACTTCCATATTTACATTCTCCCCCTCTAGCAGCCCTCTATATTTACGTGCTCCTTCCCTCAGCTCCCTGGCACCACTCTATATTTACTTTCTCTTTCCCTCTGCTCCCTGGCACCACTCTATATTTACTTTCTCTTTCTCTCTGCTCCCTGGCACCCCTCTATATTTGCTTTCCCTTTCCCTCTGACCATGGCAGCCCTCTATATTTAATTTCTCTTTGTCTACGCTCCCTGGAAGCCCTCTTTATTTACTTTCTCTTTGCCTCTGCTCCCTGGCACTCCTCTATGTTTACTTTCTCTTTCCCTCTGCTCCCTGGCACCCCTCTATATTTACTTTCTCTTTGCCTCTGCTCCCTGGCACCCCTCTATATTTAATTTCTCTTTCCCTCTGCTCCCTAGCACCCCTCTATATTTCATTTGTCTTTCCCTCTGCTCCCTGGCACTCTTCTATATTTACTTTTTCTTTAAATCTGCCCCAGAACCACTCTATATTTACTTTCTCTTTATCTCTGCTCCCTAGCATCCCTCTATATTTACTTTCTCTTTCCCTCCGCTCCTTGGCACCCTCTATTTTTACTACCTCTTTCCCTCTGCTCCCTAACACCACTCTTTATTTACTTTCTCTTTCCCTCTGCTCCCTGACCCCCTCTACATTTACTTTCTCTTTCCCTCTGCTCCCTGGCACCCCTCTATATTTATTTTCTCTTTCCCTCTGCTCCCCGTCACCCCTCTATATTTACTTTCTCTTTCCCTCTGCTCCCCATCACCCTTCTATATTTACTTTCTCTTTCTCTCTGCTCCCTGGCACCCCTCTATATTTACTTTCCCTTTCTCACTGCTCCCTTGCACCCCTCTGTATTTAATTTCTCTTTGCCTCTGCTCCCTGGCACCCCTCTATATTTGCTTTCTCTTTGTCTCTGCTCCCTGGCACTCCTCTATCTGTACTTTCGCTTTCTCTATGCTCCATGGCACCCCTCTATATTTACTTTCTCTTTATCTCTGCTCACTGGCACTCCTCTATATTTACTTGCTCTTTCCCTCTGCTCCCCTTCACCCCTCTATATTTACTTTCTCTTTGCCTCTGCTCACTGGCACTCCTCTATATTTATTTTCTCTTTCCCTCTGCTCCCCTTCACCCCTCTATATTTCCTTTCTCTTTGCCTCTGCTCCCTGACACCCCTCTATAATTACTTTCTCTTTGCCTCTGCTCCCTCGCACCACTCTATATTTAGTTTCTATTTCCCTCTGCTCCCTGTCACCCCTCTATATTTACTTTCTCTTTGCCTCTGCTCCCTGGCACCCCTCTATGTTTACTTTCTCTTTCCCTCTGCTCCCAGGCACACCTCTATTTCCCTCTGCTCCCTAGGACACTTCCATATTTACATTCTCCCCCTCTAGCACCCCTCTATATGTACTTACTCCTTCCCTCTGCTCCCTGCCACCACTCTATATTTACTTTCTCTTTCCCTCTGCCCCCTGGCACCACTCTATATTTACTTTCTCTTTCTCTCTGCCCCCTGGCACACCTTATATTTGCTTTCCCTTTCCCTCTGACCATGGCAGCCCTCTATATTTAATTTCTGTTTGCCTCTGCTCCCTGGAAGCCCTCTATATTTACTTTCTCTTTGCCTCTGCTCCCTGGCACTCCTCTATGTTTACTTTCTCTTTCCCTCTGCTCCCTGGCACCCCGCTATATTTACTTTCTCTTTGCCTTTGCTCCATGGCACCCCTCTATATTTAATTTCTCTTTCCCTCTGCTCCCTGGCACCCCTCTATATTTCATTTTTCTTCCCCTCTGCTCCCTGGCACCCCTCTATATTTACTTTCTCATTCCCTCTGCTCCTTGGCACTCTTCTATATTTACTTTCTCTTTAAATCTGCCCCCAGAGCCACTCTATATTTACTTTCTCTTTGTCTCTGCTCCCTAGCACTCCTCTATATTTACTTTCTCTTTCTCTCCGCTCCTTGGCACCCTCTATATTTACTTCCTCTTTCCCTCTGCTCCCTAACACCACTCTTTATTTACTTTCTCTTTCCCTCTGCTCCCTGACCCCCTCTATATTTAGTTTCTCTTTCCCTCTGCTCCCTGGCACTCCTCTATATTTATTTTCTCTTTCCCTCTGCTCCCCGTCACCCATCTATATTTACTTTCTCATTCCCTCTGCTCCTTGGCACTCTTCTATATTTACTTTCTCTTTAAATCTGCCCCCAGAGCCACTCTATATTTACTTTCTCTTTGTCTCTGCTCCCTAGCACTCCTCTATATTTACTTTCTCTTTCTCTCCGCTCCTTGGCACCCTCTATATTTACTTCCTCTTTCCCTCTGCTCCCTAACACCACTCTTTATTTACTTTCTCTTTCCCTCTGCTCCCTGACCCCCTCTATATTTAGTTTCTCTTTCCCTCTGCTCCCTGGCACTCCTCTATATTTATTTTCTCTTTCCCTCTGCTCCCCGTAACCCATCTATATTTACTTTCTCTTTCCCTCTGCTCCCCATCACCCTTCTATATTTACTTTCTCTTTCTCTCTGCTCCCTGGCACCCCCCTATATATTTACTTTCCCTTTCTCGCTGCTCCCAAGCACCCTTCTGTATTTAATGTCTCCTTGCCTCTGCTCCCTGGCACCCCTCTATATTTACTTTCTCCTTGCCTCATCTCCTAGGCAGACCTCTATATTTACTTTCTCTTTTCCTCTGCTCCCTGGCACCCCTCTATATTTACTCTCTCTCTTTCTCTCTGCTCCCTGGCACTCCTCTATATTTACTTTCCCTTTCTCTCTGCTCCCTGGTACCCCTCTATATTTGCTTTCTCTTTCCCTCTGCTCCCTGGCACACCTCTATATTTACTTTCTCTTTGCCACTGCTCCCTAGCACGCCTCTAGATTTACTTTCTCTTTCCCTCTTCTCCCTGGCACCCATGTATATTTACTTTGTCTTTCCCTTTGCTCCCTGGCACCCCTCTATATTTACTTTCTCTTTCCCTCTGCTTCCTGGCATCCCTCTACATTTACTTTCTCTTTCCGGCTGCTCCCTAGCACCCCTCTATATTTACTTTCTCTTTCTCTCTGCGGCACCCCTCTATATTTGCTTTCCCTTTCCCTCTGCTCCATGGAACCCCTCTATATTTAATTTCTCTTTGTCTCTGCTCCTTGGCACCCTTCTATATTTACTTTCTCTTTGCCTCTGCTCCCTGGCACTCCTCTATATTTACTTTCTCTTTCCCTCTGCTCCCCAGCACCCCTCTATATTTACTTTCTCTTTGTCTCTGCTCCCTGGCACCTCTCTATATTTGCTTTCTCTTTGCCTCTGCTCCCTCACACTCCTTTATATTTACTTTCTCTTTCCGTCTGCTCCCTGGCACCCCTCTAAATTTACTTTCTCTTTCCCTCTGCTCCTTGGCACCCATCTATATTTACTTTCTCTTTCTCTCTGCTACCTGTCACCCCTCTATATATACTTTCTCTTTCCCTCTGCTCCCTGGCACACTTCTATATTTACTTTCTCTTTCCATCTGCTTCCTAGCACCTCCTCTATATTTACTTTCTCTTCCCCTCAGCTCCCTGGCACAACTCTATTTTTACTTTCTCCTTCCCTCTGCTCCCTGGCACCCCTCTATATTTACTTTCACTTTCCCTCTGCTCTTTGGCACACCTCTATATTTACTTTCTCTTAACGTCTGCTCCCAGGCACCCCTCTATATTTACTTTCTTTTTCCCTCTGCTCCCTGGCACCCCTCTAAATTTACTTTTACTTTCACTCTGCTCCCTGGCACCCCTCTATATTTCATTTTTCTTTCCCTCTGCTCCCTGGCACCCCTCTATATTTACTTTCTCTTTGCCTCTTCTCCCTGACACCCTTCTATATTTACTCTCTCTTTCTCTCTGCTCCCTGGCACCCCTCTAGATTTACTTTCTCTTTCTCTCTGATCCCTGGTACCCCTCTATATTTACTTTCTCTTTCCCTGTGCTACCTGGCACTCCACTATATTTACTTTTTCTTTGCTACTGCTCCCTAGCACGCCTCAATATGTACTTCAACTTCCCTCTTCTGCCTGGCACCCCTCTATATTTACGTTCTCTTTCCCTCTGCTCATTGGGACCCCTCTATATTTACTTTCTCTTTCCCTCTGCTCCCTCTCACCCCTCTATATTTACTTTGTCTTTCCCTCTGCTCCCTGGCACCCCTCTATATTTGCTTTCTCTTTCCTCTGCTCCCTGGCACCCCTCTGTATTTACATTCTCTTTCTCTCTGCTCCCTGGCACCCCTCTATATTTGCTTTCCCTTTTCCCAGGCTCCATGGCACCCCTCTATATTTAATTTCACTTTGTCTCTGCTCCCTGGCACCCCTCTATATTTACTTTCTCTTTGCCTCTGCTCACTGGCACTCCTCTATATTTACTTTCTCTTTCCCTCTGCTCCCCTTCACCCCTCTATATTTCCTTTCTCTTTGCCTCTGCTCCCTAACACCCCTCTATAATTACTTTCTCTTTGCCTCTGCTCCCTCGCACCACTCTATATTTAGTTTCTATTTCCCTCTGCTCCCTGTCACCCCTCTATATTTACTTTCACTTTGCCTCTGCTCCCAGGCACCCATCTATTTCCCTCTGCTCCCTAGGACCCTTCTATATTTACATTCTTCTGCTCTAGCACCCCTCTATATTTACTTTCTCTTTCCCTCTGCTCCCTGGCACCACTCTATATTTACTTTCTTTTTCCATCTGCTCCCAAGCACCTCTCTATATTTACTTTCTCCTTCCCTCTTCTCCCTGGTACCCCTGTATATTTACATTCTCTTTCACTCTGCTCAATGGCACGCCTCTATATTTACTTTCCCTTTCTCTCTGCTCCCCACCCCTCTATATTAACTTTCTCTTTCCCTCTGCTCCCTGGCACCCCTCTATATTTACTTTCTCTTTCCCACTGCTCCCAAGCGCCCCTCTATATTTACTTTGTCCTTCCCTTTGCTCCCTGGCACCCCTCTATATTTGCTTTCTCTTTCCCTCTGCTCCCACTCACCCCTCTATATACTTTGTCTTTCCCTTTGCTCCCTGGCACCCCTCTATATTTGCTTTTTCTTTCCCTCTGCTTCCTGGCACCCCTCTATATTTACTTTCTCTTCCCTTCAGCTCCCTGGCACCCCTCTATATTTATTTTCTCCTTCCCTCTGCTCCCCAGCACCCCTCTATATTTACTTTCTCTTTCCCTCTGCTCCCCAGCACCCCTCTATATTTACTTTCTCTTTGTCTCTGCTCCCTGGCACCTCTCTATATTTGCTTTCTCTTTGCCTCTGCTCCCTCACACTCCTTTATATTTACTTTCTCTTTCCCTCTGCTCCCTGGCACCTCTCTAAATTTACTTTCTCTTTCCCTCTGCTCCTTGGCACCCATCTATATTTACTTTCTCTTTCTCTCTGCTACCTGTCACCCCTCTATATATACTTTCTCTTTCCCTCTGCTCCCTGGCACACTTCTATATTTACTTTCTCTTTCCATCTGCTCCCTAGCACCTCCTCTATATTTACTTTCTCTTCCCCTCAGCTCCCTGGCACAACTCTAATTTTACTTTCTCCTTCCCTCTGCTCCCTGGCACCCCTCTATATTTACTTTCTTTTTCCCTCTGCTCCCTGGCACCCCTCTAAATTTACTTTTACTTTCACTCTGCTCCCTGGCACCCCTCTATATTTCATTTTTCTTTCCCTCTGCTCCCTGGCACCCCTCTATATTTACTTTCTCTTTGCCTCTTCTCCCTGACACCCTTCTATATTTACTCTCTCTTTCTCTCTGCTCCGTGGCACCCCTCTAGATTTACTTTCTCTTTCTCTCTGATCCCTGGTACCTCTCTATATTTACTTTCTCTTTCCCTGTGCTACCTGGCACTCCACTATATTTACTTTTTCTTTGCTACTGCTCCCTAGCACGCCTCAATATTTACTTTAACTTCCCTCTTCTGCCTGGCACCCCTCTATATTTACGTTCTCTTTCCCTCTGCTCATTGGGACCCCTCAATATTTACTTTCTCTTTCCCTCTGCTCCCTCTCACCCCTCTATATTTACTTTGTCTTTCCCTCTGCTCCCTGGCACCCCTCTATATTTGCTTTCTCTTTCCTCTGGTCCCTGGCACCCCTCTGTATTTACATTCTCTTTCTCTCTGCTCCCTGGCACCCCTCTATATTTGCTTTCCCTTTTCCCAGGCTCCATGGCACCCCTCTATATTTAATTTCTCTTTGTCTCTGCTCCCTGGCACCCCTCTATATTTACTTTCTCTTTGCCTCTGCTCACTGGCACCCCTCTAAATTTACTTTTACTTTCACTCTGCTCCCTGGCACCCCTCTATATTTCATTTTTCTTTCCCTCTGCTCCCTGGCACCCCTCTATATTTACTTTGTCTTTGCCTCTTCTCCCTGACACCCTTCTATATTTACTCTCTCTTTCTCTCTGCTCCCTGGCACCCCTCTAGATTTACTTTCTCTTTCTCTCTGATCCCTGGTACCCCTCTATATTTACTTTCTCTTTCCCTGTGCTACCTGGCACTCCACTATATTTACTTTTTCTTTGCTACTGCTCCCTAGCACGCCTCAATATTTACTTTAACTTCCCTCTTCTGCCTGGCACCCCTCTATATTTACGTTCTCTTTCCCTCTGCTCATTGGGACCCCTCAATATTTACTTTCTCTTTCCCTCTGCTCCCTCTCACCCCTCTATATTTACTTTGTCTTTCCCTCTGCTCCCTGGCACCCCTCTATATTTGCTTTCTTTTTCCTCTGCTCCCTGGCACCCCTCTGTATTTACATTCTCTTTCTCTCTGCTCCCTGGCACCCCTCTATATTTGCTTTCCCTTTTCCCAGGCTCCATGGCACCCCTCTATATTTAATTTCTCTATGTTTCTGCTCCCTGGCACCCCTCTATATTTACTTTCTCTTTGCCTCTGCTCACTGGCACTCCTCTATATTTACTTTCTCTTTCCCTCTGCTCCCCTTCACCCCTCTATATTTCCTTTCTCTTTGCCTCTGCTCCCTGACACCCCTCTATAATTACTTTCTCTTTGCCTCTGCTCCCTCGCACCACTCTATATTTAGTTTCTATTTCCCTCTGCAACCTGTCACCCCTCTATATTTACTTTCACTTTGCCTCTGCTCCCAGGCACCCATCTATTTCCCTCTGCTCCCTAGGACCCTTCTATATTTACATTCTTCTGCTCTAGCACCCCTCTATATTTACTTTCTCTTTCCCTCTGCTCCCTGGCACCACTCTATATTTACTTTCTTTTTCCCTCTGCTCCCAAGCACCTCTCTATATTTACTTTCTCCTTCCCTCTTCTCCCTGGTACCCCTGTATATTTACGTTCTCTTTCACTCTGCTCCCCACCCCTCTATATTAACTTTCTCTTTCCCTCTGCTCCCTGGCACCCCTCTATATTTACTTTCTCTTTCCCTCTGCTCCCAGGCACCCCTCTATGTCCCTCTGCTGCCTAGGACACTTCCATATTTACATTCTCCCCCTCTAGCAGCCCTCTATATTTACTTGCTCCTTCCCTCTGCTCCCTGGCACCACTCTATATTTACTTTCTCTTTCCCTCTGCTCCCTGGCACCACTCTATATTTACTTTCTCTTTCTCTCTGCTCCCTGGCACCCCTCTATATTTGCTTTCCCTTTCCCTCTGACCATGGCAGCCCTCTATATTTAATTTCTCTTTGTCTACGCTCCCTGGAAGCCCTCTATATTTACTTTCTCTTTGCCTCTGCTCCCTGGCACTCCTCTATGTTTACTTTCTCTTTCCCTCTGCTCCCTGGCACCCCTCTATATTTACTTTTTCTTTGCCTCTGCTCCCTGGCACTCTTCTATATTTACTTTTTCTTTAAATCTGCCCCAGAACCACTCTATATTAACTTTCTCTTTATCTCTGCTCCCTAGCACCCCTCTATATTTACTTTCTCTTTCCCTCCGCTCCTTGGCACCCTCTATTTTTACTACCTCTTTCCCTCTGCTCCCTAACACCACTCTTTATTTACTTTCTCTTTCCCTCTGCTCCCTGACCCCCTCTACATTTACTTTCTCTTTCCCTCTGCTCCCTGGCACCCCTCTATATTTATTTTCTCTTTCCCTCTGCTCCCCGTCACCCCTCTATATTTACTTTCTCTTTCCCTCTGCTCCCCATCACCCTTCTATATTTACTTTCTCTTTCTCTCTGCTCCCTGGCACCCCTCTATATTTACTTTCCCTTTCTCACTGCTCCCTAGCACCCCTCTGTATTTAATTTCTCTTTGCCTCTGCTCCCTGGCACCCCTCTATATTTGCTTTCTCTTTGTCTCTGCTCCCTGGCACTCCTCTATCTGTACTTTCACTTTCTCTATGCTCCATGGCACCCCTCTATATTTACTTTCTCTTTATCTCTGTTCACTGGAACTCCTCTATATTTACTTGCTCTTTCCCTCTGCTCCCCTTCACCCCTCTATATTTACTTTCTCTTTGCCTCTGCTCACTGGCACTCCTCTATATTTACTTTCTCTTTCCCTCTGCTCCCCTTCACCCCTCTATATTTCCTTTCTCTTTGCCTCTGCTCCCTGACACCCCTCTATAATTACTTTCTCTTTGCCTCTGCTCCCTCGCACCACTCTATATTTAGTTTCTATTTCCCTCTGCTCCCTGTCACCCCTCTATATTTACTTTCTCTTTGCCTCTGCTCCCTGGCACCCCTCTATGTTTACTTTCTCTTTCCCTCTGCTCCCAGGCACACCTCTATTTCCCTCTGCTCCCTAGGACACTTCCATATTTACATTCTCCCCCTCTAGCACCCCTCTATATGTACTTACTCCTTCCCTCTGCTCCCTGCCACCACTCTATATTTACTTTCTCTTTCCCTCTGCCCCCTGGCACCACTCTATATTTACTTTCTCTTTCTCTCTGCCCCCTGGCACACCTTATATTTGCTTTCCCTTTCCCTCTGACCATGGCAGCCCTCTATATTTAATTTCTGTTTGCCTCTGCTCCCTGGAAGCCCTCTATATTTACTTTCTCTTTGCCTCTGCTCCCTGGCACTCCTCTATGTTTACTTTCTCTTTCCCTCTGCTCCCTGGCACCCCGCTATATTTACTTTCTCTTTGCCTTTGCTCCATGGCACCCCTCTATATTTAATTTCTCTTTCCCTCTGCTCCCTGGCACCCCTCTATATTTCATTTTTCTTTCCCTCTGCTCCCTGGCACCCCTCTATATTTACTTTCTCATTCCCTCTGCTCCTTGGCACTCTTCTATATTTACTTTCTCTTTAAATCTGCCCCCAGAGCCACTCTATATTTACTTTCTCTTTGTCTCTGCTCCCTAGCACTCCTCTATATTTACTTTCTCTTTCTCTCCGCTCCTTGGCACCCTCTATATTTACTTCCTCTTTCCCTCTGCTCCCTAACACCACTCTTTATTTACTTTCTCTTTCCCTCTGCTCCCTGACCCCCTCTATATTTAGTTTCTCTTTCCCTCTGCTCCCTGGCACTCCTCTATATTTATTTTCTCTTTCCCTCTGCTCCCCGTCACCCATCTATATTTACTTTCTCTTTCCCTCTGCTCCCTGGCACCCCTCTATATTTACTTTCCCTTTCTCGCTGCTCCCTAGCACCCCTCTATATTTAATTTCTCTTTGCCTCTGCTCCCTGGCACCCCTCTATATTTACTTTCTCTTTGCCTCTGCTCCCTGGCATCCCTCTATATGTACTTTCTCTTTCTCTCTGCTCCGTGGCACCCCTCTATATTTACTTTCTCTTTATCTCTGCTACCTGGCACCCCTCTATATTTACTCTCTCTCTTTCTCTCTGCTCCCTGGCACTCCTCTATATTTACTTTCTCTTTCTCTCTGGTCCCTGGTACCCCTCTATATTTGCTTTCTCTTTCCCTCTGCTGCCCGTAACCCATCTATATTTACTTTCTCTTTCCCTCTGCTCCCCATCACCCTTTTATATTTACTTTCTCTTTCTCTCTGCTCCCTGGCACCCCCCTATATATTTACTTTCCCTTTCTCGCTGCTCCCAAGCACCCTTCTGTATTTAATGTCTCCTTGCCTCTGCTCCCTGGCACCCCTCTATATTTACTTTCTCCTTGCCTCATCTCCTAGGCAGACCTCTATATTTACTTTCTCTTTTCCTCTGCTCCCTGGCACCCCTCTATATTTACTCTCTCTCTTTCTCTCTGCTCCCTGGCACTCCTCTATATTTACTTTCCCTTTCTCTCTGCTCCCTGGTACCCCTCTATATTTGCTTTCTCTTTCCCTCTGCTCCCTGGCACACCTCTATATTTACTTTCTCTTTGCCACTGCTCCCTAGCACGCCTCTAGATTTACTTTCTCTTTCCCTCTTCTCCCTGGCACCCATGTATATTTACTTTGTCTTTCCCTTTGCTCCCTGGCACCCCTCTATATTTGCTTTCGCTTTCCCTCTGCTCCCCCACCCCTCTATATTTACTTCCTCTTTCCCTCTGCTCCCTGGCACCCCTCTATATTTACTTTCTCTTTCCCTCTGCTTCCTGGCATCCCTCTACATTTACTTTCTCTTTCCGGCTGCTCCCTAGCACCCCTCTATATTTACTTTCTCTTTCTCTCTGCGGCACCCCTCTATATTTGCTTTCCCTTTCCCTCTGCTCCATGGAACCCCTCTATATTTAATTTCTCTTTGTCTCTGCTCCTTGGCACCCTTCTATATTTACTTTCTCTTTGCCTCTGCTCCCTGGCACTCCTCTATATTTACTTTCTCTTTCCCTCTGCTCCCCAGCACCCCTCTATATTTACTTTCTCTTTGTCTCTGCTCCCTGGCACCTCTCTATATTTGCTTTCTCTTTGCCTCTGCTCCCTCACACTCCTTTATATTTACTTTCTCTTTCCGTCTGCTCCCTGGCACCCCTCTAAATTTACTTTCTCTTTCCCTCTGCTCCTTGGCACCCATCTATATTTACTTTCTCTTTCTCTCTGCTACCTGTCACCCCTCTATATATACTTTCTCTTTCCCTCTGCTCCCTGGCACACTTCTATATTTACTTTCTCTTTCCATCTGCTTCATAGCACCTCCTCTATATTTACTTTCTCTTCCCCTCAGCTCCCTGGCACAACTCTATTTTTACTTTCTCCTTCCCTCTGCTCCCTGGCACCCCTCTATATTTACTTTCACTTTCCCTCTGCTCTTTGGCACACCTCTATATTTACTTTCTCTTAACGTCTGCTCCCAGGCACCCCTCTATATTTACTTTCTTTTTCCCTCTGCTCCCTGGCACCCCTCTAAATTTACTTTTACTTTCACTCTACTCCCTGGCACCCCTCTATATTTCATTTTTCTTTCCCTCTGCTCCCTGGCACCCCTCTATATTTACTTTCTCTTTGCCTCTTCTCCCTGACACCCTTCTATATTTACTCTCTCTTTCTCTCTGCTCCCTGGCACCCCTCTAGATTTACTTTCTCTTTCTCTCTGATCCCTGGTACCCCTCTATATTTACTTTGTCTTTCCCTCTGCTCCCTGGCACCCCTCTATATTTGCTTTCTCTTTCCTCTGGTCCCTGCACCCCTCTGTATTTACATTCTCTTTCTCTCTGCTCCCTGGCACCCCTCTATATTTGCTTTCCCTTTTCCCAGGCTCCATGGCACCCCTCTATATTTAATTTCTCTTTGTCTCTGCTCCCTGGCACCCCTCTATATTTACTTTCTCTTTGCCTCTGCTCACTGGCACCCCTCTAAATTTACTTTTACTTTCCCTCTGCTCCCTGGCACCCCTCTATATTTCATTTTTCTTTCCCTCTGCTCCCTGGCACCCCTCTATATTTACTTTGTCTTTGCCTCTTCTCCCTGACACCCTTCTATATTTACTCTCTCTTTCTCTCTGCTCCCTGGCACCCCTCTAGATTTACTTTCTCTTTCTCTCTGATCCCTGGTACCCCTCTATATTTACTTTCTCTTTCCCTGTGCTACCTGGCACTCCACTATATTTACTTTTTCTTTGCTAGTGCTCCCTAGCACGCCTCAATATTTACTTTAACTTCCCTCTTCTGCCTGGCACCCCTCTATATTTACGTTCTCTTTCCCTCTGCTCATTGGGACCCCTCAATATTTACTTTCTCTTTCCCTCTGCTCCCTCTCACCCTCTATATTTACTTTGTCTTTCCCTCTGCTCCCTGGCACCCCTCTATATTTGCTTTCTCTTTCCTCTGCTCCCTGGCACCCCTCTGTATTTACATTCTCTTTCTCTCTGCTCCCTGGCACCCCTCTATATTTGCTTTCCCTTTTCCCAGGCTCCATGGCACCCCTCTATATTTAATTTCTCTATGTCTCTGCTCCCTGGCACCCCTCTATATTTACTTTCTCTTTGCCTCTGCTCACTGGCACTCCTCTATATTTACTTTCTCTTTCCCTCTGCTCCCCTTCACCCCTCTATATTTCCTTTCTCTTTGCCTCTGCTCCCTGTCACCCCTCTATAATTACTTTCTCTTTGCCTCTGCTCCCTCGCACCACTCTATATTTAGTTTCTATTTCCCTCTGCAACCTGTCACCCCTCTATATTTACTTTCACTTTGCCTCTGCTCCCAGGCACCCATCTATTTCCCTCTGCTCCCTAGGACCCTTCTATATTTACATTCTTCTGCTCTAGCACCCCTCTATATTTACTTTCTCTTTCCCTCTGCTCCCTGGCACCACTCTATATTTACTTTCTTTTTCCCTCTGCTCCCAAGCACCTCTCTATATTTACTTTCTCCTTCCCTCTTCTCCCTGGTACCCCTGTATATTTACGTTCTCTTTCACTCTGCTCCCCACCCCTCTATATTAACTTTCTCTTTCCCTCTGCTCCCTGGCACCCCTCTATATTTACTTTCTCTTTCCCTCTGCTCCCAGGCACCCCTCTATTTCCCTCTGCTGCCTAGGACACTTCCATATTTACATTCTCCCCCTCTAGCAGCCCTCTATATTTACTTGCTCCTTCCCTCTGCTCCCTGGCACCACTCTATATTTACTTTCTCTTTCCCTCTGCTCCCTGGCACCACTCTATATTTACTTTCTCTTTCTCTCTGCTCCCTGGCACCCCTCTATATTTGCTTTCCCTTTCCCTCTGACCATGGCAGCCCTCTATATTTAATTTCTCTTTGTCTACGCTCCCTGGAAGCCCTCTATATTTACTTTCTCTTTGCCTCTGCTCCCTGGCACTCCTCTATGTTTACTTTCTCTTTCCCTCTGCTCCCTGGCACCCCTCTATATTTACTTTCTCTTTGCCTCTGCTCCCTGGCACCCCTCTATATTTAATTTCTCTTTCCCTCTGCTCCCTAGCACCCCTCTATATTTCATTTGTCTTTCCCTCTGCTCCCTGGCACTCTTCTATATTTACTTTTTCTTTAAATCTGCCCCAGAACCACTCTATATTTACTTTCTCTTTATCTCTGCTCCCTAGCACCCCTCTATATTTACTTTCTCTTTCCCTCCGCTCCTTGGCACCCTCTATTTTTACTACCTCTTTCCCTCTGCTCCCTAACACCACTCTTTATTTACTTTCTCTTTCCCTCTGCTCCCTGACCCCCTCTACATTTACTTTCTCTTTCCCTCTGCTCCCTGGCACCCCTCTATATTTATTTTCTCTTTCCCTCTGCTCCCCGTCACCCCTCTATATTTACTTTCTCTTTCCCTCTGCTCCCCATCACCCTTCTATATTTACTTTCTCTTTCTCTCTGCTCCCTGGCACCCCTCTATATTTACTTTCCCTTTCTCACTGCTCCCTTGCACCCCTCTGTATTTAATTTCTCTTTGCCTCTGCTCCCTGGCACCCCTCTATATTTGCTTTCTCTTTGTCTCTGCTCCCTGGCACTCCTCTATCTGTACTTTCGCTTTCTCTATGCTCCATGGCACCCCTCTATATTTACTTTCTCTTTATCTCTGCTCACTGGCACTCCTCTATATTTACTTGCTCTTTCCCTCTGCTCCCCTTCACCCCTCTATATTTACTTTCTCTTTGCCTCTGCTCACTGGCACTCCTCTATATTTATTTTCTCTTTCCCTCTGCTCCCCTTCACCCCTCTATATTTCCTTTCTCTTTGCCTCTGCTCCCTGACACCCCTCTATAATTACTTTCTCTTTGCCTCTGCTCCCTCGCACCACTCTATATTTAGTTTCTATTTCCCTCTGCTCCCTGTCACCCCTCTATATTTACTTTCTCTTTGCCTCTGCTCCCTGGCACCCCTCTATGTTTACTTTCTCTTTCCCTCTGCTCCCAGGCACACCTCTATTTCCCTCTGCTCCCTAGGACACTTCCATATTTACATTCTCCCCCTCTAGCACCCCTCTATATGTACTTACTCCTTCCCTCTGCTCCCTGCCACCACTCTATATTTACTTTCTCTTTCCCTCTGCCCCCTGGCACCACTCTATATTTACTTTCTCTTTCTCTCTGCCCCCTGGCACACCTTATATTTGCTTTCCCTTTCCCTCTGACCATGGCAGCCCTCTATATTTAATTTCTGTTTGCCTCTGCTCCCTGGAAGCCCTCTATATTTACTTTCTCTTTGCCTCTGCTCCCTGGCACTCCTCTATGTTTACTTTCTCTTTCCCTCTGCTCCCTGGCACCCCGCTATATTTACTTTCTCTTTGCCTTTGCTCCATGGCACCCCTCTATATTTAATTTCTCTTTCCCTCTGCTCCCTGGCACCCCTCTATATTTCATTTTTCTTCCCCTCTGCTCCCTGGCACCCCTCTATATTTACTTTCTCATTCCCTCTGCTCCTTGGCACTCTTCTATATTTACTTTCTCTTTAAATCTGCCCCCAGAGCCACTCTATATTTACTTTCTCTTTGTCTCTGCTCCCTAGCACTCCTCTATATTTACTTTCTCTTTCTCTCCGCTCCTTGGCACCCTCTATATTTACTTCCTCTTTCCCTCTGCTCCCTAACACCACTCTTTATTTACTTTCTCTTTCCCTCTGCTCCCTGACCCCCTCTATATTTAGTTTCTCTTTCCCTCTGCTCCCTGGCACTCCTCTATATTTATTTTCTCTTTCCCTCTGCTCCCCGTCACCCATCTATATTTACTTTCTCTTTCCCTCTGCTCCCTGGCACCCCTCTATATTTACTCTCTCTCTTTCTCTCTGCTCCCTGGCACTCCTCTATATTTACTTTCTCTTTCTCTCTGGTCCCTGGTACCCCTCTATATTTGCTTTCTCTTTCCCTCTGCTGCCCGTAACCCATCTATATTTACTTTCTCTTTCCCTCTGCTCCCCATCACCCTTCTATATTTACTTTCTCTTTCTCTCTGCTCCCTGGCACCCCCCTATATATTTACTTTCCCTTTCTCGCTGCTCCCAAGCACCCTTCTGTATTTAATGTCTCCTTGCCTCTGCTCCCTGGCACCCCTCTATATTTACTTTCTCCTTGCCTCATCTCCTAGGCAGACCTCTATATTTACTTTCTCTTTTCCTCTGCTCCCTGGCACCCCTCTATATTTACTCTCTCTCTTTCTCTCTGCTCCCTGGCACTCCTCTATATTTACTTTCCCTTTCTCTCTGCTCCCTGGTACCCCTCTATATTTGCTTTCTCTTTCCCTCTGCTCCCTGGCACACCTCTATATTTACTTTCTCTTTGCCACTGCTCCCTAGCACGCCTCTAGATTTACTTTCTCTTTCCCTCTTCTCCCTGGCACCCATGTATATTTACTTTGTCTTTCCCTTTGCTCCCTGGCACCCCTCTATATTTACTTTCTCTTTCCCTCTGCTTCCTGGCATCCCTCTACATTTACTTTCTCTTTCCGGCTGCTCCCTAGCACCCCTCTATATTTACTTTCTCTTTCTCTCTGCGGCACCCCTCTATATTTGCTTTCCCTTTCCCTCTGCTCCATGGAACCCCTCTATATTTAATTTCTCTTTGTCTCTGCTCCTTGGCACCCTTCTATATTTACTTTCTCTTTGCCTCTGCTCCCTGGCACTCCTCTATATTTACTTTCTCTTTCCCTCTGCTCCCCAGCACCCCTCTATATTTACTTTCTCTTTGTCTCTGCTCCCTGGCACCTCTCTATATTTGCTTTCTCTTTGCCTCTGCTCCCTCACACTCCTTTATATTTACTTTCTCTTTCCGTCTGCTCCCTGGCACCCCTCTAAATTTACTTTCTCTTTCCCTCTGCTCCTTGGCACCCATCTATATTTACTTTCTCTTTCTCTCTGCTACCTGTCACCCCTCTATATATACTTTCTCTTTCCCTCTGCTCCCTGGCACACTTCTATATTTACTTTCTCTTTCCATCTGCTTCCTAGCACCTCCTCTATATTTACTTTCTCTTCCCCTCAGCTCCCTGGCACAACTCTATTTTTACTTTCTCCTTCCCTCTGCTCCCTGGCACCCCTCTATATTTACTTTCACTTTCCCTCTGCTCTTTGGCACACCTCTATATTTACTTTCTCTTAACGTCTGCTCCCAGGCACCCCTCTATATTTACTTTCTTTTTCCCTCTGCTCCCTGGCACCCCTCTAAATTTACTTTTACTTTCACTCTGCTCCCTGGCACCCCTCTATATTTCATTTTTCTTTCCCTCTGCTCCCTGGCACCCCTCTATATTTACTTTCTCTTTGCCTCTTCTCCCTGACACCCTTCTATATTTACTCTCTCTTTCTCTCTGCTCCCTGGCACCCCTCTAGATTTACTTTCTCTTTCTCTCTGATCCCTGGTACCCCTCTATATTTACTTTCTCTTTCCCTGTGCTACCTGGCACTCCACTATATTTACTTTTTCTTTGCTACTGCTCCCTAGCACGCCTCAATATGTACTTCAACTTCCGTCTTCTGCCTGGCACCCCTCTATATTTACGTTCTCTTTCCCTCTGCTCATTGGGACCCCTCTATATTTACTTTCTCTTTCCCTCTGCTCCCTCTCACCCCTCTATATTTACTTTGTCTTTCCCTCTGCTCCCTGGCACCCCTCTATATTTGCTTTCTCTTTCCTCTGCTCCCTGGCACCCCTCTGTATTTACATTCTCTTTCTCTCTGCTCCCTGGCACCCCTCTATATTTGCTTTCCCTTTTCCCAGGCTCCATGGCACCCCTCTATATTTAATTTCACTTTGTCTCTGCTCCCTGGCACCCCTCTATATTTACTTTCTCTTTGCCTCTGCTCACTGGCACTCCTCTATATTTACTTTCTCTTTCCCTCTGCTCCCCTTCACCCCTCTATATTTCCTTTCTCTTTGCCTCTGCTCCCTAACACCCCTCTATAATTACTTTCTCTTTGCCTCTGCTCCCTCGCACCACTCTATATTTAGTTTCTATTTCCCTCTGCTCCCTGTCACCCCTCTATATTTACTTTCACTTTGCCTCTGCTCCCAGGCACCCATCTATTTCCCTCTGCTCCCTAGGACCCTTCTATATTTACATTCTTCTGCTCTAGCACCCCTCTATATTTACTTTCTCTTTCCCTCTGCTCCCTGGCACCACTCTATATTTACTTTCTTTTTCCATCTGCTCCCAAGCACCTCTCTATATTTACTTTCTCCTTCCCTCTTCTCCCTGGTACCCCTGTATATTTACGTTCTCTTTCACTCTGCTCAATGGCACCCCTCTATATTTACTTTCCCTTTCTCTCTGCTCCCCACCCCTCTATATTAACTTTCTCTTTCCCTCTGCTCCCTGGCACCCCTCTATATTTACTTTCTCTTTCCCACTGCTCCCAAGCGCCCCTCTATATTTACTTTGTCCTTCCCTTTGCTCCCTGGCACCCCTCTATATTTGCTTTCTCTTTCCCTCTGCTCCCACTCACCCCTCTATATACTTTGTCTTTCCCTTTGCTCCCTGGCACCCCTCTATATTTGCTTTTTCTTTCCCTCTGCTTCCTGGCACCCCTCTATATTTACTTTCTCTTCCCTTCAGCTCCCTGGCACCCCTCTATATTTATTTTCTCCTTCCCTCTGCTCCCCAGCACCCCTCTATATTTACTTTCTCTTTCCCTCTGCTCCCCAGCACCCCTCTATATTTACTTTCTCTTTGTCTCTGCTCCCTGACACCTCTCTATATTTGCTTTCTCTTTGCCTCTGCTCCCTCACACTCCTTTATATTTACTTTCTCTTTCCCTCTGCTCCCTGGCACCTCTCTAAATTTACTTTCTCTTTCCCTCTGCTCCTTGGCACCCATCTATATTTACTTTCTCTTTCTCTCTGCTACCTGTCACCCCTCTATATATACTTTCTCTTTCCCTCTGCTCCCTGGCACACTTCTATATTTACTTTCTCTTTCCATCTGCTCCCTAGCACCTCCTCTATATTTACTTTCTCTTCCCCTCAGCTCCCTGGCACAACTCTAATTTTACTTTCTCCTTCCCTCTGCTCCCTGGCACCCCTCTATATTTACTTTCTTTTTCCTCTGCTCCCTGGCACCCCTCTAAATTTACTTTTACTTTCACTCTGCTCCCTGGCACCCCTCTATATTTCATTTTTCTTTCCCTCTGCTCCCTGGCACCCCTCTATATTTACTTTCTCTTTGCCTCTTCTCCCTGACACCCTTCTATATTTACTCTCTCTTTCTCTCTGCTCCGTGGCACCCCTCTAGATTTACTTTCTCTTTCTCTCTGATCCCTGGTACCTCTCTATATTTACTTTCTCTTTCCCTGTGCTACCTGGCACTCCATTATATTTACTTTTTCTTTGCTACTGCTCCCTAGCACGCCTCAATATTTACTTTAACTTCCCTCTTCTGCCTGGCACCCCTCTATATTTACGTTCTCTTTCCCTCTGCTCATTGGGACCCCTCAATATTTACTTTCTCTTTCCCTCTGCTCCCTCTCACCCCTCTATATTTACTTTGTCTTTCCCTCTGCTCCCTGGCACCCCTCTATATTTGCTTTCTCTTTCCTCTGGTCCCTGGCACCCCTCTGTATTTACATTCTCTTTCTCTCTGCTCCCTGGCACCCCTCTATATTTGCTTTCCCTTTTCCCAGGCTCCATGGCACCCCTCTATATTTAATTTCTCTTTGTCTCTGCTCCCTGGCACCCCTCTATATTTACTTTCTCTTTGCCTCTGCTCACTGGCACCCCTCTAAATTTACTTTTACTTTCACTCTGCTCCCTGGCACCCCTCTATATTTCATTTTTCTTTCCCTCTGCTCCCTGGCACCCCTCTATATTTACTTTGTCTTTGCCTCTTCTCCCTGACACCCTTCTATATTTACTCTCTCTTTCTCTCTGCTCCCTGGCACCCCTCTAGATTTACTTTCTCTTTCTCTCTGATCCCTGGTACCCCTCTATATTTACTTTCTCTTTCCCTGTGCTACCTGGCACTCCACTATATTTACTTTTTCTTTGCTACTGCTCCCTAGCACGCCTCAATATTTACTTTAACTTCCCTCTTCTGCCTGGCACCCCTCTATATTTACGTTCTCTTTCCCTCTGCTCATTGGGACCCCTCAATATTTACTTTCTCTTTCCCTCTGCTCCCTCTCACCCCTCTATATTTACTTTGTCTTTCCCTCTGCTCCCTGGCACCCCTCTATATTTGCTTTCTTTTTCCTCTGCTCCCTGGCACCCCTCTGTATTTACATTCTCTTTCTCTCTGCTCCCTGGCACCCCTCTATATTTGCTTTCCCTTTTCCCAGGCTCCATGGCACCCCTCTATATTTAATTTCTCTATGTTTCTGCTCCCTGGCACCCCTCTATATTTACTTTCTCTTTGCCTCTGCTCACTGGCACTCCTCTATATTTACTTTCTCTTTCCCTCTGCTCCCCTTCACCCCTCTATATTTCCTTTCTCTTTGCCTCTGCTCCCTGACACCCCTCTATAATTACTTTCTCTTTGCCTCTGCTCCCTCGCACCACTCTATATTTAGTTTCTATTTCCCTCTGCAACCTGTCACCCCTCTATATTTACTTTCACTTTGCCTCTGCTCCCAGGCACCCATCTATTTCCCTCTGCTCCCTAGGACCCTTCTATATTTACATTCTTCTGCTCTAGCACCCCTCTATATTTACTTTCTCTTTCCCTCTGCTCCCTGGCACCACTCTATATTTACTTTCTTTTTCCCTCTGCTCCCAAGCACCTCTCTATATTTACTTTCTCCTTCCCTCTTCTCCCTGGTACCCCTGTATATTTACGTTCTCTTTCACTCTGCTCCCCACCCCTCTATATTAACTTTCTCTTTCCCTCTGCTCCCTGGCACCCCTCTATATTTACTTTCTCTTTCCCTCTGCTCCCAGGCACCCCTCTATGTCCCTCTGCTGCCTAGGACACTTCCATATTTACATTCTCCCCCTCTAGCAGCCCTCTATATTTACTTGCTCCTTCCCTCTGCTCCCTGGCACCACTCTATATTTACTTTCTCTTTCCCTCTGCTCCCTGGCACCACTCTATATTTACTTTCTCTTTCTCTCTGCTCCCTGGCACCCCTCTATATTTGCTTTCCCTTTCCCTCTGACCATGGCAGCCCTCTATATTTAATTTCTCTTTGTCTACGCTCCCTGGAAGCCCTCTATATTTACTTTCTCTTTGCCTCTGCTCCCTGGCACTCCTCTATGTTTACTTTCTCTTTCCCTCTGCTCCCTGGCACCCCTCTATATTTACTTTCTCTTTGCCTCTGCTCCCTGGCACCCCTCTATATTTAATTTCTCTTTCCCTCTGCTCCCTGGCACCCCTCTATATTTCATTTGTCTTTCCCTCTGCTCCCTGGCACTCTTCTATATTTACTTTTTCTTTAAATCTGCCCCAGAACCACTCTATATTAACTTTCTCTTTATCTCTGCTCCCTAGCACCCCTCTATATTTACTTTCTCTTTCCCTCCGCTCCTTGGCACCCTCTATTTTTACTACCCCTTTCCCTCTGCTCCCTAACACCACTCTTTATTTACTTTCTCTTTCCCTCTGCTCCCTGACCCCCTCTACATTTACTTTCTCTTTCCCTCTGCTCCCTGGCACCCCTCTATATTTATTTTCTCTTTCCCTCTGCTCCCCGTCACCCCTCTATATTTACTTTCTCTTTCCCTCTCCTCCCCATCACCCTTCTATATTTACTTTCTCTTTCTCTCTGCTCCCTGGCACCCCTCTATATTTACTTTCCCTTTCTCACTGCTCCCTAGCACCCCTCTGTATTTAATTTCTCTTTGCCTCTGCTCCCTGGCACCCCTCTATATTTGCTTTCTCTTCGTCTCTGCTCCCTGGCACTCCTCTATCTGTACTTTCACTTTCTCTATGCTCCATGGCACCCCTCTATATTTACTTTCTCTTTATCTCTGTTCACTGGAACTCCTCTATATTTACTTGCTCTTTCCCTCTGCTCCCCTTCACCCCTCTATATTTACTTTCTCTTTGCCTCTGCTCACTGGCACTCCTCTATATTTACTTTCTCTTTCCCTCTGCTCCCCTTCACCCCTCTATATTTCCTTTCTCTTTGCCTCTGCTCCCTGACACCCCTCTATAATTACTTTCTCTTTGCCTCTGCTCCCTCGCACCACTCTATATTTAGTTTCTATTTCCCTCTGCTCCCTGTCACCCCTCTATATTTACTTTCTCTTTGCCTCTGCTCCCTGGCACCCCTCTATGTTTACTTTCTCTTTCCCTCTGCTCCCAGGCACACCTCTATTTCCCTCTGCTCCCTAGGACACTTCCATATTTACATTCTCCCCCTCTAGCACCCCTCTATATGTACTTACTCCTTCCCTCTGCTCCCTGCCACCACTCTATATTTACTTTCTCTTTCCCTCTGCCCCCTGGCACCACTCTATATTTACTTTCTCTTTCTCTCTGCCCCCTGGCACACCTTATATTTGCTTTCCCTTTCCCTCTGACCATGGCAGCCCTCTATATTTAATTTCTGTTTGCCTCTGCTCCCTGGAAGCCCTCTATATTTACTTTCTCTTTGCCTCTGCTCCCTGGCACTCCTCTATGTTTACTTTCTCTTTCCCTCTGCTCCCTGGCACCCCGCTATATTTACTTTCTCTTTGCCTTTGCTCCATGGCACCCCTCTATATTTAATTTCTCTTTCCCTCTGCTCCCTGGCACCCCTCTATATTTCATTTTTCTTTCCCTCTGCTCCCTGGCACCCCTCTATATTTACTTTCTCATTCCCTCTGCTCCTTGGCACTCTTCTATATTTACTTTCTCTTTAAATCTGCCCCCAGAGCCACTCTATATTTACTTTCTCTTTGTCTCTGCTCCCTAGCACTCCTCTATATTTACTTTCTCTTTCTCTCCGCTCCTTGGCACCCTCTATATTTACTTCCTCTTTCCCTCTGCTCCCTAACACCACTCTTTATTTACTTTCTCTTTCCCTCTGCTCCCTGACCCCCTCAATATTTAGTTTCTCTTTCCCTCTGCTCCCTGGCACTCCTCTATATTTATTTTCTCTTTCCCTCTGCTCCCCGTCACCCATCTATATTTACTTTCTCTTTCCCTCTGCTCCCTGGCACCCCTCTATATTTACTTTCCCTTTCTCGCTGCTCCCTAGCACCCCTCTATATTTAATTTCTCTTTGCCTCTGCTCCCTGGCACCCCTCTATATTTACTTTCTCTTTGCCTCTGCTCCCTGGCATCCCTCTATATGTACTTTCTCTTTCTCTCTGCTCCGTGGCACCCCTCTATATTTACTTTCTCTTTATCTCTGCTACCTGGCACCCCTCTATATTTACTCTCTCTCTTTCTCTCTGCTCCCTGGCACTCCTCTATATTTACTTTCTCTTTCTCTCTGGTCCCTGGTACCCCTCTATATTTGCTTTCTCTTTCCCTCTGCTGCCCGTAACCCATCTATATTTACTTTCTCTTTCCCTCTGCTCCCCATCACCCTTTTATATTTACTTTCTCTTTCTCTCTGCTCCCTGGCACCCCCCTATATATTTACTTTCCCTTTCTCGCTGCTCCCAAGCACCCTTCTGTATTTAATGTCTCCTTGCCTCTGCTCCCTGGCACCCCTCTATATTTACTTTCTCCTTGCCTCATCTCCTAGGCAGACCTCTATATTTACTTTCTCTTTTCCTCTGCTCCCTGGCACCCCTCTATATTTACTCTCTCTCTTTCTCTCTGCTCCCTGGCACTCCTCTATATTTACTTTCCCTTTCTCTCTGCTCCCTGGTACCCCTCTATATTTGCTTTCTCTTTCCCTCTGCTCCCTGGCACACCTCTATATTTACTTTCTCTTTGCCACTGCTCCCTAGCACGCCTCTAGATTTACTTTCTCTTTCCCTCTTCTCCCTGGCACCCATGTATATTTACTTTGTCTTTCCCTTTGCTCCCTGGCACCCCTCTATATTTGCTTTCGCTTTCCCTCTGCTCCCCCACCCCTCTATATTTACTTTCTCTTTCCCTCTGCTCCCTGGCACCCCTCTATATTTACTTTCTCTTTCCCTCTGCTTCCTGGCATCCCTCTACATTTACTTTCTCTTTCCGGCTGCTCCCTAGCACCCCTCTATATTTACTTTCTCTTTCTCTCTGCGGCACCCCTCTATATTTGCTTTCCCTTTCCCTCTGCTCCATGGAACCCCTCTATATTTAATTTCTCTTTGTCTCTGCTCCTTGGCACCCTTCTATATTTACTTTCTCTTTGCCTCTGCTCCCTGGCACTCCTCTATATTTACTTTCTCTTTCCCTCTGCTCCCCAGCACCCCTCTATATTTACTTTCTCTTTGTCTCTGCTCCCTGGCACCTCTCTATATTTGCTTTCTCTTTGCCTCTGCTCCCTCACACTCCTTTATATTTACTTTCTCTTTCCGTCTGCTCCCTGGCACCCCTCTAAATTTACTTTCTCTTTCCCTCTGCTCCTTGGCACCCATCTATATTTACTTTCTCTTTCTCTCTGCTACCTGTCACCCCTCTATATATACTTTCTCTTTCCCTCTGCTCCCTGGCACACTTCTATATTTACTTTCTCTTTCCATCTGCTTCATAGCACCTCCTCTATATTTACTTTCTCTTCCCCTCAGCTCCCTGGCACAACTCTATTTTTACTTTCTCCGTCCCTCTGCTCCCTGGCACCCCTCTATATTTACTTTCACTTTCCCTCTGCTCTTTGGCACACCTCTATATTTACTTTCTCTTAACGTCTGCTCCCAGGCACCCCTCTATATTTACTTTCTTTTTCCCTCTGCTCCCTGGCACCCCTCTAAATTTACTTTTACTTTCACTCTGCTCCCTGGCACCCCTCTATATTTCATTTTTCTTTCCCTCTGCTCCCTGGCACCCCTCTATATTTACTTTCTCTTTGCCTCTTCTCCCTGACACCCTTCTATATTTACTCTCTCTTTCTCTCTGCTCCCTGGCACCCCTCTAGATTTACTTTCTCTTTCTCTCTGATCCCTGGTACCCCTCTATATTTACTTTCTCTTTCCCTGTGCTACCTGGCACTCCACTATATTTACTTTTTCTTTGCTACTGCTCCCTAGCACGCCTCAATATTTACTTCAACTTCCCTCTTCTGCCTGGCACCCCTCTATATTTACGTTCTCTTTCCCTCTGCTCATTGGGACCCCTCTATATTTACTTTCTCTTTCCCTCTGCTCCCTCTCACCCCTCTATATTTACTTTGTCTTTCCCTCTGCTCCCTGGCACCCCGCTATATTTGCTTTCTCTTTCCTCTGCTCCCTGGCACCCCTCTGTATTTACATTCTCTTTCTCTCTGTTCCCTGGCACCCCTCTATATTTGCTTTCCCTTTTCCCAGGCTCCATGGCACCCCTCTATATTTAATTTCACTTTGTCTCTGCTCCCTGGCACCCCTCTATATTTACTTTCTCTTTGCCTCTGCTCACTGGCACTCCTCTATATTTACTTTCTCTTTCCCTCTGCTCCCCTTCACCCCTCTATATTTCCTTTCTCTTTGCCTCTGCTCCCTAACACCCCTCTATAATTACTTTCTCTTTGCCTCTGCTCCCTCGCACCACTCTATATTTAGTTTCTATTTCCCTCTGCTCCCTGTCACCCCTCTATATTTACTTTCACTTTGCCTCTGCTCCCAGGCACCCATCTATTTCCCTCTGCTCCCTAGGACCCTTCTATATTTACATTCTTCTGCTCTAGCACCCCTCTATATTTACTTTCTCTTTCCCTCTGCTCCCTGGCACCACTCTATATTTACTTTCTTTTTCCATCTGCTCCCAAGCACCTCTCTATATTTACTTTCTCATTCCCTCTTCTCCCTGGTACCCCTGTATATTTACGTTCTCTTTCACTCTGCTCAATGGCACCCCTCTATATTTACTTTCCCTTTCTCTCTGCTCCCCACCCCTCTATATTAACTTTCTCTTTCCCTCTGCTCCCTGGCACCCCTCTATATTTACTTTCTCTTTCCCACTGCTCCCTAGCGCCCCTCTATATTACTTTGTCCTTCCCTTTGCTCCCTGGCACCCCTCTATATTTGCTTTCTCTTTCCCTCTGCTCCCTCTCACCCCTCTATATACTTTGTCTTTCCCTTTGCTCCCTGGCACCACTCTATATTTGCTTTTTCTTTCCCTCTGCTTCCTGGCACCCCTCTATATTTACTTTCTCCTTCCCGCTGCTCCATAGCACCCCTCTATATTTACATTCTCTTTCACTCCGCTCCCTGGCACCCCTCTATATTTGCTTTCCCTTTCTCTCTGCTCCATGGCACCCCTCTATATTTAATTTCTCTTCCCTTCAGCTCCCAGGCACCCCTCTATATTTATTTTCTCCTTCCCTCTGCTCCCCAGCACCCCTCTATATTTACTTTCTCTTTCCCTCTGCTCCCCAGCACCCCTCTATATTTACTTTCTCTTTGTCTCTGCTCCCTGGCACCTCTCTATATTTGCTTTCTCTTTGCCTCTGCTCCCTCACACTCCTTTATATTTACTTTCTCTTTCCCTCTGCTCCCTGGCACCTCTCTAAATTTACTTTCTCTTTCCCTCTGCTCCTTGGCACCCATCTATATTTACTTTCTCTTTCTCTCTGCTACCTGTCACCCCTCTATATATACTTTCTCTTTCCCTCTGCTCCCTGGCACACTTCTATATTTACTTTCTCTTTCCATCTGCTACCTAGCACCTCCTCTATATTTACTTTCTCTTCCCCTCAGCTCCCTGGCACAACTCTATTTTTACTTTCTCCTTCCCTCTGCTCCCTGGCACCCCTCTATATTTACTTTCACTTTCCCTCTGCTCTTTGGCACCCCTCTATATTTACTTTCTCTTAACGTCTGCTCCCAGGCACCCCTCTATATTTACTTTCTTTTTCCCTCTGCTCCCTGGCACCCCTCTAAATTTACTTTTACTTTCACTCTGCTCCCTGGCACCCCTCTATATTTCATTTTTCTTTCCCTCTGCTCCCTGGCACCCCTCTATATTTACTTTCTCTTTGCCTCTTCTCCCTGACACCCTTCTATATTTACTCTCTCTATCTCTCTGCTCCGTGGCACCCCTCTAGATTTACTTTCTCTTTCTCTCTGATCCCTGGTACCTCTCTATATTTACTTTCTCTTTCCCTGTGCTACCTGGCACTCCACTATATTTACTTTTTCTTTGCTACTGCTCCCTAGCACGCCTCAATATTTACTTTAACTTCCCTCTTCTGCCTGGCACCCCTCTATATTTACGTTCTCTTTCCCTCTGCTCATTGGGACACCTCAATATTTACTTTCTCTTTCCCTCTGCTCCCTCTCACCCCTCTATATTTACTTTGTCTTTCCCTCTGCTCCCTGGCACCCCTCTATATTTGCTTTCTCTTTCCTCTGGTCCCTGGCACCCCTCTGTATTTACATTCTCTTTCTCTCTGCTCCCTGGCACCCCTCTATATTTGCTTTCCCTTTTCCCAGGCTCCATGGCACCCCTCTATATTTAATTTCTCTTTGTCTCTGCTCCCTGGCACCCCTCTATATTTACTTTCTCTTTGCCTCTGCTCACTGGCACCCCTCTAAATTTACTTTTACTTTCACTCTGCTCCCTGGCACCCCTCTATATTTCATTTTTCTTTCCCTCTGCTCCCTGGCACCCCTCTATATTTACTTTGTCTTTGCCTCTTCTCCCTGACACCCTTCTATATTTACTCTCTCTTTCTCTCTGCTCCCTGGCACCCCTCTAGATTTACTTTCTCTTTCTCTCTGATCCCTGATACCCCTCTATATTTACTTTCTCTTTCCCTGTGCTACCTGGCACTCCACTATATTTACTTTTTCTTTGCTACTGCTCCCTAGCACGCCTCAATATTTACTTTAACTTCCCTCTTCTGCCTGGCACCCCTCTATATTTACGTTCTCTTTCCCTCTGCTCATTGGGACCCCTCAATATTTACTTTCTCTTTCCCTCTGCTCCCTCTCACCCCTCTATATTTACTTTGTCTTTCCATCTGCTCCCTGGCACCCCTCTATATTTGCTTTCTCTTTCCTCTGCTCCCTGGCACCCCTCTGTATTTACATTCTCTTTCTCTCTGCTCCCTGGCACCCCTCTATATTTGCTTTCCCTTTTCCCAGGCTCCATGGCACCCCTCTATATTTAATTTCTCTATGTCTCTGCTCCCTGGCACCCCTCTATATTTACTTCCTCTTTGCCTCTGCTCACTGGCACTCCTCTATATTTACTTTCTCTTTCCCTCTGCTCCCCTTCACCCCTCTATATTTCCTTTCTCTTTGCCTCTGCTCCCTGACACCCCTCTATAATTACTTTCTCTTTGCCTCTGCTCCCTCGCACCACTCTATATTTAGTTTCTATTTCCCTCTGCAACCTGTCACCCCTCTATATTTACTTTCACTTTGCCTCTGCTCCCAGGCACCCATCTATTTCCCTCTGCTCCCTAGGACCCTTCTATATTTACATTCTTCTGCTCTAGCACCCCTCTATATTTACTTTCTCTTTCCCTCTGCTCCCTGGCACCACTCTATATTTACTTTCTTTTTCCCTCTGCTCCCAAGCACCTCTCTATATTTACTTTCTCCTTCCCTCTTCTCCCTGGTACCCCTGTATATTTACGTTCTCTTTCACTCTGCTCCCCACCCCTCTATATTAACTTTCTCTTTCCCTCTGCTCCCTGGCACCCCTCTATATTTACTTTCTCTTTCCCTCTGCTCCCAGGCACCCCTCTATGTCCCTCTGCTGCCTAGGACACTTCCATATTTACATTCTCCCCCTCTAGCAGCCCTCTATATTTACTTGCTCCTTCCCTCTGCTCCCTGGCACCACTCTATATTTACTTTCTCTTTCCCTCTGCTCCCTGGCACCACTCTATATTTACTTTCTCTTTCTCTCTGCTCCCTGGCACCCCTCTATATTTGCTTTCCCTTTCCCTCTGACCATGGCAGCCCTCTATATTTAATTTCTCTTTGTCTACGCTCCCTGGAAGCCCTCTATATTTACTTTCTCTTTGCCTCTGCTCCCTGGCACTCCTCTATGTTTACTTTCTCTTTCCCTCTGCTCCCTGGCACCCCTCTATATTTACTTTCTCTTTGCCTCTGCTCCCTGGCACCCCTCTATATTTAATTTCTCTTTCCCTCTGCTCCCTGGCACCCCTCTATATTTCATTTGTCTTTCCCTCTGCTCCCTGGCACTCTTCTATATTTACTTTTTCTTTAAATCTGCCCCAGAACCACTCTATATTAACTTTCTCTTTATCTCTGCTCCCTAGCACCCCTCTATATTTACTTTCTCTTTCCCTCCGCTCCTTGGCACCCTCTATTTTTACTACCTCTTTCCCTCTGCTCCCTAACACCACTCTTTATTTACTTTCTCTTTCCCTCTGCTCCCTGACCCCCTCTACATTTACTTTCTCTTTCCCTCTGCTCCCTGGCACCCCTCTATATTTATTTTCTCTTTCCCTCTGCTCCCCGTCACCCCTCTATATTTACTTTCTCTTTCCCTCTCCTCCCCATCACCCTTCTATATTTACTTTCTCTTTCTCTCTGCTCCCTGGCACCCCTCTATATTTACTTTCCCTTTCTCACTGCTCCCTAGCACCCCTCTGTATTTAATTTCTCTTTGCCTCTGCTCCCTGGCACCCCTCTATATTTGCTTTCTCTTCGTCTCTGCTCCCTGGCACTCCTCTATCTGTACTTTCACTTTCTCTATGCTCCATGGCACCCCTCTATATTTACTTTCTCTTTATCTCTGTTCACTGGAACTCCTCTATATTTACTTGCTCTTTCCCTCTGCTCCCCTTCACCCCTCTATATTTACTTTCTCTTTGCCTCTGCTCACTGGCACTCCTCTATATTTACTTTCTCTTTCCCTCTGCTCCCCTTCACCCCTCTATATTTCCTTTCTCTTTGCCTCTGCTCCCTGACACCCCTCTATAATTACTTTCTCTTTGCCTCTGCTCCCTCGCACCACTCTATATTTAGTTTCTATTTCCCTCTGCTCCCTGTCACCCCTCTATATTTACTTTCTCTTTGCCTCTGCTCCCTGGCACCCCTCTATGTTTACTTTCTCTTTCCCTCTGCTCCCAGGCACACCTCTATTTCCCTCTGCTCCCTAGGACACTTCCATATTTACATTCTCCCCCTCTAGCACCCCTCTATATGTACTTACTCCTTCCCTCTGCTCCCTGCCACCACTCTATATTTACTTTCTCTTTCCCTCTGCCCCCTGGCACCACTCTATATTTACTTTCTCTTTCTCTCTGCCCCCTGGCACACCTTATATTTGCTTTCCCTTTCCCTCTGACCATGGCAGCCCTCTATATTTAATTTCTGTTTGCCTCTGCTCCCTGGAAGCCCTCTATATTTACTTTCTCTTTGCCTCTGCTCCCTGGCACTCCTCTATGTTTACTTTCTCTTTCCCTCTGCTCCCTGGCACCCCGCTATATTTACTTTCTCTTTGCCTTTGCTCCATGGCACCCCTCTATATTTAATTTCTCTTTCCCTCTGCTCCCTGGCACCCCTCTATATTTCATTTTTCTTTCCCTCTGCTCCCTGGCACCCCTCTATATTTACTTTCTCATTCCCTCTGCTCCTTGGCACTCTTCTATATTTACTTTCTCTTTAAATCTGCCCCCAGAGCCACTCTATATTTACTTTCTCTTTGTCTCTGCTCCCTAGCACTCCTCTATATTTACTTTCTCTTTCTCTCCGCTCCTTGGCACCCTCTATATTTACTTCCTCTTTCCCTCTGCTCCCTAACACCACTCTTTATTTACTTTCTCTTTCCCTCTGCTCCCTGACCCCCTCAATATTTAGTTTCTCTTTCCCTCTGCTCCCTGGCACTCCTCTATATTTATTTTCTCTTTCCCTCTGCTCCCCGTCACCCATCTATATTTACTTTCTCTTTCCCTCTGCTCCCTGGCACCCCTCTATATTTACTTTCCCTTTCTCGCTGCTCCCTAGCACCCCTCTATATTTAATTTCTCTTTGCCTCTGCTCCCTGGCACCCCTCTATATTTACTTTCTCTTTGCCTCTGCTCCCTGGCATCCCTCTATATGTACTTTCTCTTTCTCTCTGCTCCGTGGCACCCCTCTATATTTACTTTCTCTTTATCTCTGCTACCTGGCACCCCTCTATATTTACTCTCTCTCTTTCTCTCTGCTCCCTGGCACTCCTCTATATTTACTTTCTCTTTCTCTCTGGTCCCTGGTACCCCTCTATATTTGCTTTCTCTTTCCCTCTGCTGCCCGTAACCCATCTATATTTACTTTCTCTTTCCCTCTGCTCCCCATCACCCTTTTATATTTACTTTCTCTTTCTCTCTGCTCCCTGGCACCCCCCTATATATTTACTTTCCCTTTCTCGCTGCTCCCAAGCACCCTTCTGTATTTAATGTCTCCTTGCCTCTGCTCCCTGGCACCCCTCTATATTTACTTTCTCCTTGCCTCATCTCCTAGGCAGACCTCTATATTTACTTTCTCTTTTCCTCTGCTCCCTGGCACCCCTCTATATTTACTCTCTCTCTTTCTCTCTGCTCCCTGGCACTCCTCTATATTTACTTTCCCTTTCTCTCTGCTCCCTGGTACCCCTCTATATTTGCTTTCTCTTTCCCTCTGCTCCCTGGCACACCTCTATATTTACTTTCTCTTTGCCACTGCTCCCTAGCACGCCTCTAGATTTACTTTCTCTTTCCCTCTTCTCCCTGGCACCCATGTATATTTACTTTGTCTTTCCCTTTGCTCCCTGGCACCCCTCTATATTTGCTTTCGCTTTCCCTCTGCTCCCCCACCCCTCTATATTTACTTTCTCTTTCCCTCTGCTCCCTGGCACCCCTCTATATTTACTTTCTCTTTCCCTCTGCTTCCTGGCATCCCTCTACATTTACTTTCTCTTTCCGGCTGCTCCCTAGCACCCCTCTATATTTACTTTCTCTTTCTCTCTGCGGCACCCCTCTATATTTGCTTTCCCTTTCCCTCTGCTCCATGGAACCCCTCTATATTTAATTTCTCTTTGTCTCTGCTCCTTGGCACCCTTCTATATTTACTTTCTCTTTGCCTCTGCTCCCTGGCACTCCTCTATATTTACTTTCTCTTTCCCTCTGCTCCCCAGCACCCCTCTATATTTACTTTCTCTTTGTCTCTGCTCCCTGGCACCTCTCTATATTTGCTTTCTCTTTGCCTCTGCTCCCTCACACTCCTTTATATTTACTTTCTCTTTCCGTCTGCTCCCTGGCACCCCTCTAAATTTACTTTCTCTTTCCCTCTGCTCCTTGGCACCCATCTATATTTACTTTCTCTTTCTCTCTGCTACCTGTCACCCCTCTATATATACTTTCTCTTTCCCTCTGCTCCCTGGCACACTTCTATATTTACTTTCTCTTTCCATCTGCTTCATAGCACCTCCTCTATATTTACTTTCTCTTCCCCTCAGCTCCCTGGCACAACTCTATTTTTACTTTCTCCGTCCCTCTGCTCCCTGGCACCCCTCTATATTTACTTTCACTTTCCCTCTGCTCTTTGGCACACCTCTATATTTACTTTCTCTTAACGTCTGCTCCCAGGCACCCCTCTATATTTACTTTCTTTTTCCCTCTGCTCCCTGGCACCCCTCTAAATTTACTTTTACTTTCACTCTGCTCCCTGGCACCCCTCTATATTTCATTTTTCTTTCCCTCTGCTCCCTGGCACCCCTCTATATTTACTTTCTCTTTGCCTCTTCTCCCTGACACCCTTCTATATTTACTCTCTCTTTCTCTCTGCTCCCTGGCACCCCTCTAGATTTACTTTCTCTTTCTCTCTGATCCCTGGTACCCCTCTATATTTACTTTCTCTTTCCCTGTGCTACCTGGCACTCCACTATATTTACTTTTTCTTTGCTACTGCTCCCTAGCACGCCTCAATATTTACTTCAACTTCCCTCTTCTGCCTGGCACCCCTCTATATTTACGTTCTCTTTCCCTCTGCTCATTGGGACCCCTCTATATTTACTTTCTCTTTCCCTCTGCTCCCTCTCACCCCTCTATATTTACTTTGTCTTTCCCTCTGCTCCCTGGCACCCCTCTATATTTGCTTTCTCTTTCCTCTGCTCCCTGGCACCCCTCTGTATTTACATTCTCTTTCTCTCTGTTCCCTGGCACCCCTCTATATTTGCTTTCCCTTTTCCCAGGCTCCATGGCACCCCTCTATATTTAATTTCACTTTGTCTCTGCTCCCTGGCACCCCTCTATATTTACTTTCTCTTTGCCTCTGCTCACTGGCACTCCTCTATATTTACTTTCTCTTTCCCTCTGCTCCCCTTCACCCCTCTATATTTCCTTTCTCTTTGCCTCTGCTCCCTAACACCCCTCTATAATTACTTTCTCTTTGCCTCTGCTCCCTCGCACCACTCTATATTTAGTTTCTATTTCCCTCTGCTCCCTGTCACCCCTCTATATTTACTTTCACTTTGCCTCTGCTCCCAGGCACCCATCTATTTCCCTCTGCTCCCTAGGACCCTTCTATATTTACATTCTTCTGCTCTAGCACCCCTCTATATTTACTTTCTCTTTCCCTCTGCTCCCTGGCACCACTCTATATTTACTTTCTTTTTCCATCTGCTCCCAAGCACCTCTCTATATTTACTTTCTCATTCCCTCTTCTCCCTGGTACCCCTGTATATTTACGTTCTCTTTCACTCTGCTCAATGGCACCCCTCTATATTTACTTTCCCTTTCTCTCTGCTCCCCACCCCTCTATATTAACTTTCTCTTTCCCTCTGCTCCCTGGCACCCCTCTATATTTACTTTCTCTTTCCCACTGCTCCCTAGCGCCCCTCTATATTACTTTGTCCTTCCCTTTGCTCCCTGGCACCCCTCTATATTTGCTTTCTCTTTCCCTCTGCTCCCTCTCACCCCTCTATATACTTTGTCTTTCCCTTTGCTCCCTGGCACCACTCTATATTTGCTTTTTCTTTCCCTCTGCTTCCTGGCACCCCTCTATATTTACTTTCTCCTTCCCGCTGCTCCATAGCACCCCTCTATATTTACATTCTCTTTCACTCCGCTCCCTGGCACCCCTCTATATTTGCTTTCCCTTTCTCTCTGCTCCATGGCACCCCTCTATATTTAATTTCTCTTCCCTTCAGCTCCCAGGCACCCCTCTATATTTATTTTCTCCTTCCCTCTGCTCCCCAGCACCCCTCTATATTTACTTTCTCTTTCCCTCTGCTCCCCAGCACCCCTCTATATTTACTTTCTCTTTGTCTCTGCTCCCTGGCACCTCTCTATATTTGCTTTCTCTTTGCCTCTGCTCCCTCACACTCCTTTATATTTACTTTCTCTTTCCCTCTGCTCCCTGGCACCTCTCTAAATTTACTTTCTCTTTCCCTCTGCTCCTTGGCACCCATCTATATTTACTTTCTCTTTCTCTCTGCTACCTGTCACCCCTCTATATATACTTTCTCTTTCCCTCTGCTCCCTGGCACACTTCTATATTTACTTTCTCTTTCCATCTGCTACCTAGCACCTCCTCTATATTTACTTTCTCTTCCCCTCAGCTCCCTGGCACAACTCTATTTTTACTTTCTCCTTCCCTCTGCTCCCTGGCACCCCTCTATATTTACTTTCACTTTCCCTCTGCTCTTTGGCACCCCTCTATATTTACTTTCTCTTAACGTCTGCTCCCAGGCACCCCTCTATATTTACTTTCTTTTTCCCTCTGCTCCCTGGCACCCCTCTAAATTTACTTTTACTTTCACTCTGCTCCCTGGCACCCCTCTATATTTCATTTTTCTTTCCCTCTGCTCCCTGGCACCCCTCTATATTTACTTTCTCTTTGCCTCTTCTCCCTGACACCCTTCTATATTTACTCTCTCTATCTCTCTGCTCCGTGGCACCCCTCTAGATTTACTTTCTCTTTCTCTCTGATCCCTGGTACCTCTCTATATTTACTTTCTCTTTCCCTGTGCTACCTGGCACTCCACTATATTTACTTTTTCTTTGCTACTGCTCCCTAGCACGCCTCAATATTTACTTTAACTTCCCTCTTCTGCCTGGCACCCCTCTATATTTACGTTCTCTTTCCCTCTGCTCATTGGGACACCTCAATATTTACTTTCTCTTTCCCTCTGCTCCCTCTCACCCCTCTATATTTACTTTGTCTTTCCCTCTGCTCCCTGGCACCCCTCTATATTTGCTTTCTCTTTCCTCTGGTCCCTGGCACCCCTCTGTATTTACATTCTCTTTCTCTCTGCTCCCTGGCACCCCTCTATATTTGCTTTCCCTTTTCCCAGGCTCCATGGCACCCCTCTATATTTAATTTCTCTTTGTCTCTGCTCCCTGGCACCCCTCTATATTTACTTTCTCTTTGCCTCTGCTCACTGGCACCCCTCTAAATTTACTTTTACTTTCACTCTGCTCCCTGGCACCCCTCTATATTTCATTTTTCTTTCCCTCTGCTCCCTGGCACCCCTCTATATTTACTTTGTCTTTGCCTCTTCTCCCTGACACCCTTCTATATTTACTCTCTCTTTCTCTCTGCTCCCTGGCACCCCTCTAGATTTACTTTCTCTTTCTCTCTGATCCCTGGTACCCCTCTATATTTACTTTCTCTTTCCCTGTGCTACCTGGCACTCCACTATATTTACTTTTTCTTTGCTACTGCTCCCTAGCACGCCTCAATATTTACTTTAACTTCCCTCTTCTGCCTGGCACCCCTCTATATTTACGTTCTCTTTCCCTCTGCTCATTGGGACCCCTCAATATTTACTTTCTCTTTCCCTCTGCTCCCTCTCACCCCTCTATATTTACTTTGTCTTTCCATCTGCTCCCTGGCACCCCTCTATATTTGCTTTCTCTTTCCTCTGCTCCCTGGCACCCCTCTGTATTTACATTCTCTTTCTCTCTGCTCCCTGGCACCCCTCTATATTTGCTTTCCCTTTTCCCAGGCTCCATGGCACCCCTCTATATTTAATTTCTCTATGTCTCTGCTCCCTGGCACCCCTCTATATTTACTTCCTCTTTGCCTCTGCTCACTGGCACTCCTCTATATTTACTTTCTCTTCCCTCTGCTCCCCTTCACCCCTCTATATTTCCTTTCTCTTTGCCTCTGCTCCCTGACACCCCTCTATAATTACTTTCTCTTTGCCTCTGCTCCCTCGCACCACTCTATATTTAGTTTCTATTTCCCTCTGCAACCTGTCACCCCTCTATATTTACTTTCACTTTGCCTCTGCTCCCAGGCACCCATCTATTTCCCTCTGCTCCCTAGGACCCTTCTATATTTACATTCTTCTGCTCTAGCACCCCTCTATATTTACTTTCTCTTTCCCTCTGCTCCCTGGCACCACTCTATATTTACTTTCTTTTTCCCTCTGCTCCCAAGCACCTCTCTATATTTACTTTCTCCTTCCCTCTTCTCCCTGGTACCCCTGTATATTTACGTTCTCTTTCACTCTGCTCCCCACCCCTCTATATTAACTTTCTCTTTCCCTCTGCTTCCTGGCACCCCTCTATATTTACTTTCTCTTTCCCACTGCTCCCTAGCGCCCCTCTATATTTACTTTGTCCTTCCCTTTGCTCCCTGGCACCCCTCTATATTTGCTTTCTCTTTCCCTCTGCTCCCTCTCACTCCTCTATATACTTTGTCTTTCCCTTTGCTCCCTGGCACCCCTCTATATTTGCTTTCTCTTTCCCTCTGCTTCCTGGCTCCCCTCTATATTTACTTTCTCTTTCCCGCTGCTCCATAGCACCCCTCTATATTTACTTTCTCTTTCACTCCGCTCCCTGGCACCCCTCTATATTTGCTTTCCCTTTCCCTCTGCTCCATGGCACCCCTCTATATTTAATTTCTCTTCCCCTCAGCTCCCTGGCACCCCTCTATATTTATTTTCTCCTTCCCTCTGCTCCCTGGCACCCCTCTATATTTGCTTTCCCTTTCCCTCTGCTCCATGGAACCCCTCTATATTTAATTTCTCTTTGTCTCTGCTCCTTGGCACCCTTCTATATTTACTTTCTCTTTGCCTCTGCTCCCTGGCACTCCTCTATATTTACTTTCTCTTTCCCTCTGCTCCCCAGCACCCCTCTATATTTACTTTCTCTTTGTCTCTGCTCCCTGGCACCTCTCTATATTTGCTTTCTCTTTGCCTCTGCTCCCTCACACTCCTCTATATTTACTTTCTCTTTCCCTCTGCTCCCTGGCACCCCTCTAAATTTACTTTCTCTTTCCCTCTGCTCCTTGGCACCCATCTATATTTACTTTCTCTTTCTCTCTGCTACCTGTCACCCCTCTATATATACTTTCTCTTTCCCTCTGCTCCCTGGCACACTTCTATATTTACTTTCTCTTTCCATCTGCTCCCTAGCACCTCCTCTATATGTACTTTCTCTTCCCCTCAGCTCCCTGGCACAACTCTATATTTACTTTCTCCTTTCCTCTGCTCCCTGGCACCCCTCTATATTTACTTTCACTTTCCCTCCGCTCTTTGGCACCCCTCTATATTTACTTTTTCTTAACGTCTGCTCCCAGGCACCCCTTTATATTTACTTTCTCTTTCCCTCTGCTCCCTGGCACCCCTCTAAATTTACTTTTACCTTCACTCTGCTCCCTGGCTCCCCTCTATATTTCATTTTTCTTTCCCTCTGCTCCCTGGCATCCCTCTATATTTACTTTCTCTTAGCCTCTTCTCCCTGACACCCTTCTATATTTACTCTCTCTTTCTCTCTGCTCCCTGGCACCCCTCTAGATTTACTTTCTCTTTCTCTCTGATCCCTGGTACCCCTCTATATTTACTTTCTCTTTCCCTGTGCTACCTGGCACTCCACTATATTTACTTTTTCTTTGCTACTGCTCCCTAGCACGCCTCAATATTTACTTCAACTTCCCTCTTCTCCCTGGCACCCCTCTATATTTACGTTCTCTTTCCCTCTGCTCATTGGGACCCCTCTATATTTACTTTCTCTTTCCCTCTGCTCCCTGTCACCCCTCTATATTTACTTTGTCTTTCCCTCTGCTCCCTGGCACCCCTCTATATTTGCTTTCTCTTTCCTCTGCTCCCTGGCACCCCTCTGTATTTACATTCTCTTTCTCTCTGTTCCCTGGCACCCCTCTATATTTGCTTTCCCTTTTCCCAGGCTCCATGGCCCCCCTCTATATTTAATTTCACTTTGTCTCTGCTCCCTGGCACCCCTCTATATTTACTTTCTCTTTGCCTCTGCTCACAGGCACTCCTATATATTTACTTTCTCTTTCCCTCTGCTCCCCTTCACCCCTCTATATTTCCTTTCTCTTTGCCTCTGCTCCCTGACACCCCTCTATAATTACTTTCTCTTTGCTTCTGCTCCCTCGCACCACTCTATATTTAGTTTCTATTTCCCTCTGCTCCCTGTCACCCCTCTATATTTACTTTCACTTTGCCTCTGCTCCCAGGCACCCATCTATTTCCCTCTGCTCCCTAGGACCCTTCTATATTTACATTCTTCTGCTCTAGCACCCCTCTATATTTAGTTTATCTTTCCATCTGCTCCCTGGAACCCCTCTATATTTACTTGCTCCTTCCCTTTTCTCCATGACACCACTCTATATTTACTTTCTCTTTCGCTCTGCTCCCTGGCACCACTCTATATTTACGTTCTCTTTCCCTCTGCTCCCAAGCACCTCTCTATATTTACTTTCTCCTTCCCTCTTCTTTCTGGCACCCCTGTATATTTACGTTCTCTTTCACTCTGCTCAATGGCACCCCTCTATATTTACTTTCTCTTTCTCTCTGCTCCCCCACCCCTCTATATTAACTTTCTCTTTCCTTTTGCTCCCTGTCACCCCTCTATATTTACGTTCTCTTTCCCTCTGCTCATTGGGACCCCTCTATATTTACTTTCTCTTTCCCTCTGCTCCCTCTCACCCCTCTATATTTACTTTGTCTTTCCCTCTGCTCCCTGGCACCCCTCTATATTTGCTTTCTCTTTCCTCTGCTCCCTGGCACCCCTCTGTATTTACATTCTCTTTCTCTCTGTTCCCTGGCACCCCTCTATATTTGCTTTCCCTTTTCCCAGGCTCCATGGCACCCCTCTATATTTAATTTCACTTTGTCTCTGCTCCCTGGCACCCCTCTATATTTACTTTCTCTTTGCCTCTGCTCACTGGGACTCCTCTATATTTACTTTCTCTTTCCCTCTGCTCCCCTTCACCCCTCTATATTTCCTTTCTCTTTGCCTCTGCTCCCTAACACCCCTCTATAATTACTTTCTCTTTGCCTCTGCTCCCTCGCACCACTCTATATTTAGTTTCTATTTCCCTCTGCTCCCTGTCACCCCTCTATATTTACTTTCACTTTGCCTCTGCTCCCAGGCACCCATCTATTTCCCTCTGCTCCCTAGGACCCTTCTATATTTACATTCTTCTGCTCTAGCACCCCTCTATATTTACTTTCTCTTTCCCTCTGCTCCCTGGCACCACTCTATATTTACTTTCTTTTTCCATCTGCTCCCAAGCACCTCTCTATATTTACTTTCTCCTTCCCTCTTCTCCCTGGTACCCCTGTATATTTACGTTCTCTTTCACTCTGCTCAATGGCACCCCTCTATATTTACTTTCCCTTTCTCTCTGCTCCCCACCCCTCTATATTAACTTTCTCTTTCCCTCTGCTCCCTGGCACCCCTCTATATTTACTTTCTCTTTCCCACTGCTCCCTAGCGCCCCTCTATATTTACTTTGTCCTTCCCTTTGCTCCCTGGCACCCCTCTATATTTGCTTTCTCTTTCCCTCTGCTCCCTCTCACCCCTCTATATACTTTGTCTTTCCCTTTGCTCCCTGGCACCCCTCTATATTTGCTTTTTCTTTCCCTCTGCTTCCTGGCACCCCTCTATATTTACTTTCTCCTTCCCGCTGCTCCATAGCACCCCTCTATATTTACATTCTCTTTCACTCCGCTCCCTGGCACCCCTCTATATTTGCTTTCCCTTTCTCTCTGCTCCATGGCACCCCTCTATATTTAATTTCTCTTCCCTTCAGCTCCCAGGCACCCCTCTATATTTATTTTCTCCTTCCCTCTGCTCCCCAGCACCCCTCTATATTTACTTTCTCTTTCCCTCTGCTCCCCAGCACCCCTCTATATTTACTTTCTCTTTGTCTCTGCTCCCTGGCACTTCTCTATATTTGCTTTCTCTTTGCCTCTGCTCCCTCACACTCCTTTATATTTACTTTCTCTTTCCCTCTGCTCCCTGGCACCTCTCTAAATTTACTTTCTCTTTCCCTCTGCTCCTTGGCACCCATCTATATTTACTTTCTCTTTCTCTCTGCTACCTGTCACCCCTCTATATATACTTTCTCTTTCCCTCTGCTCCCTGGCACACTTCTATATTTACTTTCTCTTTCCATCTGCTCCCTAGCACCTCCTCTATATTTACTTTCTCTTCCCCTCAGCTCCCTGGCACAACTCTATTTTTACTTTCTCCTTCCCTCTGCTCCCTGGCACCCCTCTATATTTACTTTCCCTTTCCCTCTGCTCTTTGGCACCCCTCTATATTTACTTTCTCTTAACGTCTGCTCCCAGGCACCCCTCTATATTTACTTTCTTTTTCCCTCTGCTCCCTGGCACCCCTCTAAATTTACTTTTACTTTCACTCTGCTCCCTGGCACCCCTCTATATTTCATTTTTCTTTCCCTCTGCTCCCTGGCACCCCTCTATATTTACTTTCTCTTTGCCTCTTCTCCCTGACACCCTTCTATATTTACTCTCTCTTTCTCTCTGCTCCGTGGCACCCCTCTAGATTTACTTTCTCTTTCTCTCTGATCCCTGGTACCTCTCTATATTTACTTTCTCTTTCCCTGTGCTACCTGGCACTCCACTATATTTACTTTTTCTTTGCTACTGCTCCCTAGCACGCCTCAATATTTACTTTAACTTCCCTCTTCTGCCTGGCACCCCTCTATATTTACGTTCTCTTTCCCTCTGCTCATTGGGACCCCTCAATATTTACTTTCTCTTTCCCTCTGCTCCCTCTCACCCCTCTATATTTACTTTGTCTTTCCCTCTGCTCCCTGGCACCCCTCTATATTTGCTTTCTCTTTCCTCTGGTCCCTGGCACCCCTCTGTATTTACATTCTCTTTCTCTCTGCTCCCTGGCACCCCTCTATATTTGCTTTCCCTTTTCCCAGGCTCCATGGCACCCCTCTATATTTAATTTCTCTTTGTCTCTGCTCCCTGGCACCCCTCTATATTTACTTTCTCTTTGCCTCTGCTCACTGGCACCCCTCTAAATTTACTTTTACTTTCACTCTGCTCCCTGGCACCCCTCTATATTTCATTTTTCTTTCCCTCTGCTCCCTGGCACCCCTCTATATTTACTTTGTCTTTGCCTCTTCTCCCTGACACCCTTCTATATTTACTCTCTCTTTCTCTCTGCTCCCTGGCACCCCTCTAGATTTACTTTCTCTTTCTCTCTGATCCCTGGTACCCCTCTATATTTACTTTCTCTTTCCCTGTGCTACCTGGCACTCCACTATATTTACTTTTTCTTTGCTACTGCTCCCTAGCACGCCTCAATATTTACTTTAACTTCCCTCTTCTGCCTGGCACCCCTCTATATTTACGTTCTCTTTCCCTCTGCTCATTGGGACCCCTCAATATTTACTTTCTCTTTCCCTCTGCTCCCTCTCACCCCTCTATATTTACTTTGTCTTTCCCTCTGCTCCCTGGCACCCCTCTATATTTGCTTTCTCTTTCCTCTGCTCCCTGGCACCCCTCTGTATTTACATTCTCTTTCTCTCTGCTCCCTGGCACCCCTCTATATTTGCTTTCCCTTTTCCCAGGCTCCATGGCACCCCTCTATATTTAATTTCTCTATGTCTCTGCTCCCTGGCACCCCTCTATATTTACTTTCTCTTTGCCTCTGCTCACTGGCACTCCTCTATATTTACTTTCTCTTTCCCTCTGCTCCCCTTCACCCCTCTATATTTCCTTTCTCTTTGCCTCTGCTCCCTGACACCCCTCTATAATTACTTTCTCTTTGCCTCTGCTCCCTCGCACCACTCTATATTTAGTTTCTATTTCCCTCTGCAACCTGTCACCCCTCTATATTTACTTTCACTTTGCCTCTGCTCCCAGGCACCCATCTATTTCCCTCTGCTCCCTAGGACCCTTCTATATTTACATTCTTCTGCTCTAGCACCCCTCTATATTTACTTTCTCTTTCCCTCTGCTCCCTGGCACCACTCTATATTTACTTTCTTTTTCCCTCTGCTCCCAAGCACCTCTCTATATTTACTTTCTCCTTCCCTCTTCTCCCTGGTACCCCTGTATATTTACGTTCTCTTTCACTCTGCTCCCCACCCCTCTATATTAACTTTCTCTTTCCCTCTGCTCCCTGGCACCCCTCTATATTTACTTTCTCTTTCCCACTGCTCCCTAGCGCCCCTCTATATTTACTTTGTCCTTCCCTTTGCTCCCTGGCACCCCTCTATATTTGCTTTCTCTTTCCCTCTGCTCCCTCTCACTCCTCTATATACTTTGTCTTTCCCTTTGCTCCCTGGCACCCCTCTATATTTGCTTTCTCTTTCCCTCTGCTTCCTGGCTCCCCTCTATATTTACTTTCTCTTTCCCGCTGCTCCATAGCACCCCTCTATATTTACTTTCTCTTTCACTCCGCTCCCTGGCACCCCTCTATATTTGCTTTCCCTTACCCTCTGCTCCATGGCACCCCTCTATATTTAATTTCTCTTCCCCTCAGCTCCCTGGCACCCCTCTATATTTATTTTCTCCTTCCCTCTGCTCCCTGGCACCCCTCTATATTTGCTTTCCCTTTCCCTCTGCTCCATGGAACCCCTCTATATTTAATTTCTCTTTGTCTCTGCTCCTTGGCACCCTTCTATATTTACTTTCTCTTTGCCTCTGCTCCCTGGCACTCCTCTATATTTACTTTCTCTTTCCCTCTGCTCCCCAGCACCCCTCTATATTTACTTTCTCTTTGTCTCTGCTCCCTGGCACCTCTCTATATTTGCTTTCTCTTTGCCTCTGCTCCCTCACACTCCTCTATATTTACTTTCTCTTTCCCTCTGCTCCCTGGCACCCCTCTAAATTTACTTTCTCTTTCCCTCTGCTCCTTGGCACCCATCTATATTTACTTTCTCTTTCTCTCTGCTACCTGTCACCCCTCTATATATACTTTCTCTTTCCCTCTGCTCCCTGGCACACTTCTATATTTACTTTCTCTTTCCATCTGCTCCCTAGCACCTCCTCTATATGTACTTTCTCTTCCCCTCAGCTCCCTGGCACAACTCTATATTTACTTTCTCCTTTCCTCTGCTCCCTGGCACCCCTCTATATTTACTTTCACTTTCCCTCCGCTCTTTGGCACCCCTCTATATTTACATTTTCTTAACGTCTGCTCCCAGGCACCCCTCTATATTTACTTTCTCTTTCCCTCTGCTCCCTGGCACCCCTCTAAATTTACTTTTACCTTCACTCTGCTCCCTGGCTCCCCTCTATATTTCATTTTTCTTTCCCTCTGCTCCCTGGCATCCCTCTATATTTACTTTCTCTTAGCCTCTTCTCCCTGACACCCTTCTATATTTACTCTCTCTTTCTCTCTGCTCCCTGGCACCCCTCTAGATTTACTTTCTCTTTCTCTCTGATCCCTGGTACCCCTCTATATTTACTTTCTCTTTCCCTGTGCTACCTGGCACTCCACTATATTTACTTTTTCTTTGCTACTGCTCCCTAGCACGCCTCAATATTTACTTCAACTTCCCTCTTCTCCCTGGCACCCCTCTATATTTACGTTCTCTTTCCCTCTGCTCATTGGGACCCCTCTATATTTACTTTCTCTTTCCCTCTGCTCCCTGTCACCCCTCTATATTTACTTTGTCTTTCCCTCTGCTCCCTGGCACCCCTCTATATTTGCTTTCTCTTTCCTCTGCTCCCTGGCACCCCTCTGTATTTACATTCTCTTTCTCTCTGCTCCCTGGCACCCCTCTATATTTGCTTTTCCTTTTCCCAGGCTCCATGGCCCCCCTCTATATTTAATTTCACTTTGTCTCTGCTCCCTGGCACCCCTCTATATTTACTTTCTCTTTGCCTCTGCTCACTGGCACTCCTCTATATTTACTTTCTCTTTCCCTCTGCTCCCCTTCACCCCTCTATATTTCCTTTCTCTTTGCCTCTGCTCCCTGACACCCCTCTATAATTACTTTCTCTTTGCTTCTGCTCCCTCGCACCACTCTATATTTAGTTTCTATTTCCCTCTGCTCCCTGTCACCCCTCTATATTTACTTTCACTTTGCCTCTGCTCCCAGGCACCCATCTATTTCCCTCTGCTCCCTAGGACCCTTCTATATTTACATTCTTCTGCTCTAGCACCCCTCTATATTTAGTTTATCTTTCCATCTGCTCCCTGGAACCCCTCTATATTTACTTGCTCCTTCCCTTTTCTCCATGACACCACTCTATATTTACTTTCTCTTTCCCTCTGCTCCCTGGCACCACTCTATATTTACGTTCTCTTTCCCTCTGCTCCCAAGCACCTCTCTATATTTACTTTCTCCTTCCCTCTTCTTCCTGGCACCCCTGTATATTTACGTTCTCTTTCACTCTGCTCAATGGCACCCCTCTATATTTACTTTCTCTTTCTCTCTGCTCCCCCACCCCTCTATATTAACTTTCTCTTTCCTTTTGCTCCCTGTCACCCCTCTATATTTACTTTCTCTTTCCCACTGCTCACTAGCGCCCCTTTATATTTACTTTGTCCTTCCCTTTGCTCCCTGGCACCCCTCTATATTTGCTTTCTCTTTCCCTCTGCTCCCTCTCACCCCTCTATATACTTTGTCTTTCCCTTTGCTCCCTGGCACCCCTCTATATTTGCTTTCTCTTTCCCTCTGCTTCCTGGCACCCCTCTATATTTACTTTCTCTTTCCCGCTGCTCCATAGCACCCCTCTATATTTACTTTCTCTTTCACTCCGCTCCCTGGCACCCCTCTATATTTGCTTTCCCTTTCCCTCTGCTCCATGGCACCACTCTATATTTAATTTCTCTTCCCCTCAGCTCCCTGGCACCCCTCTATATTTATTTTCTCCTTCCCTTTGCTCCCTGGCACCCTTCTATATTTACTTTCTCTTTCCCTCTGCTCCTTGGCACCGCTCTATATTTACTTTCTCTTAACTTCGGCTCCCAAGCACCCCTCTATATTTACTTTTTCTTTCCCTCTGCTCACTGGCACCCATATATATTTAATTTCTCTTTCCCTCTGCTCCCTGGCACCCCTGTATATTTACTTTCTCTTTGCCTCTTTTCCCTGACACCCCTCTTTCTCTCTCTCTGCTCCCTGGCAACCCTCTATATTTACTTTCTCTTTCTCCCTGCTCCCTGCAACCCCTCTATATTTACTTTGTCTTTCCCTGTGCTCCCTGGAACTCCTATATTTACTTTCTCTTTGCTACTGCTCCCTAGCACGCCTCTATATTTACTTTCTCCTTCCCTCTTCTCCCTGGCACCCCTCTATATTTACTTTCTATTTCCCTCTGCTCGCTGGCACCCCTCTATATTTGCTTTCTCTTTGCCTCTTCTCCCTGGCACTCCTCTATGTTTACTTTCTCTTTCCCTCTGCTCCCTGGCACCCCTCTATATTTACTTTCTCTTTGCCTCTGCTTCCTGGCACCCCTCTATATTTAATTTCTCTTTCCCTCTGCTCCCTGGCACCCCTCTATATTTCATTTTTCTTTCCCTCTGCTCCCTGGCACCCCTTTATATTTACTCTCTCTCTTTCTCTCTGATCCCTGGCACTCCTCTATATTTACTTTCTCTTTCTCTCTGCTCCCTGGTACCTCTCTATATCTGCTTTTTCTTTCCCTCTGCTCCCTGGCAAACCTCTATATTTACTTTCTCTTTGCCACTGCTCCGTAGCAAGCCTCTAGATTTACTTTCTCCTTCCCTCTTCTCCCTGGCACCCCTGTATATTTACTTTGTCTTTCCCTTTGTTCCCTGGCACCCCTCTATATTTGCTTTCTCTTTCCCTCTGCTCCCCCCACCCCTCTATATTTACTTTCTCTTTCCCTCTGCTCCCTGGCACCCCTCTATATTTACTTTCTCTTGCCCTCTGCTCCCCCCACCCCTCTATATTTACTTTCTCTTTCCCTCTGCTCCCTGGCACCCCTCTATATTTACTTTCTCTTTCCCGCTGCTCCCTAGCACCCCTCTATATTTACTTTGTCTTTCTCTTTGCTCCCTGGCACCCCTCTATATTTGCTTTCTCTTTCGCTCTGCTCCCTTTCACCCCTCTATATACGTTGTCTTTCCCTTTGCTCCCTGGCACCCCTCTATATTTGCTTTCTCTTTCCCTGTGCTCCGTGGCACTCCTCTATATTTACTTTCTCTTTCCTGCTACTCAATAGCACCCCTCTATATTTACTTTCTCTTTCTCTCTGCTCCCTGGCACCCCTCTATATTTGCTTTCCCTTTCCCTCTGCTCTATGGCACCCCTCTATATTTAATTTCTCTTTGTCTCTGCACCTTGGCACCCTTCCATATTTACTTTCTCTTTGCCTCTGCTCCCTCACACCCCTCTATATTTACTTTCTCTTTCTCTCTGCTCCCTGGCACCCCTCTAAATTTACTTTCTCTTTCCCTCTGCTCCCTGGCACCCATTTATATCTACTTTCTCTTTCTCTCTGCTACCTGTCACCCCTCTATATTTACTTTCTCTTTCCCTCTGCTCCCTGGCACGCTTCGATATTTACTTTCTCTTAACTTCTGCTCCCTAGCACCTCCTTTATATTTACTTGCTTGTTCCCTCTGCAACATGGCACTCCTCTATATTTACTTTCTCTTTCCCTCTGCTCCCTGGCACCCCTCTAAGTTTACTTTTTCTTTCACTCTGCTCCCTAGCACCCCTCTATATTTCATTTTTCTTTCACTCTGCTCCCTGGCACTCTTCTATATTTACTTTCTCTTTCCCTCTGCTCCCCTTCACCCCTCTATAATTACTTTCTCTTTGCCTCTGCTCCCTCGCACCACTCTAAATTAATTTCTATTTCCCTCTGCTCCCTGTCACCCCTCTATATTTACTTTCTCTTTGCCTCTGCTCCCTGGCACCCCTCTATGTTTACTTTCTCTTTCCCTCTGCTCCCAGGCACCCCTCTATTTCCCTCTGCTCCCTAGGACACTTCCATATTTACATTTTCCCCCTATAGCACCCCTCTATATTTACTTGCTCCTTCCCTCTGCTCCCTGGCACCACTCTATATTTACTTTCTCTTTCCCTCTGCTCCCTGGCACCACTCTATATTTACTTTCTCTTTCTCTCTGCTCCCTGGCACCACTCTATATTTGCTTTCTCTTTCCCTGTGCTCCCTGGCACTCCTCTATATTTACTTTCTCTTTCCTGCTACTCAATAGCACCCCTCTATATTTACTTTCTCTTTCTCTCTGCTCCCTGGCACCCCTCTATATTTGCTTTCCCTTTCCCTCTGCTCTATGGCACCCCTCTATATTTAATTTCTCTTTGTCTCTGCACCTTGGCACCCTTCCATATTTACTTTCTCTTTGCCTCTGCTCCCTCACACCCCTCTATATTTACTTTCTCTTTCTCTCTGCTCCCTGGCACCCCTCTAAATTTACTTTCTCTTTCCCTCTGCTCCCTGGCACCCATTTATATCTACTTTCTCTTTCTCTCTGCTACCTGTCACCCCTCTATATTTACTTTCTCTTTCCCTCTGCTCCCTGGCACGCTTCGATATTTACTTTCTCTTAACTTGTGCTCCCTAGCACCTCCTTTATATTTACTTGCTTGTTCCCTCTGCAACATGGCACTCCTCTATATTTACTTTCTCTTTCCCTCTGCTCCCTGGCACCCCTCTAAGTTTACTTTTTCTTTCACTCTGCTCCCTAGCACCCCTCTATATTTCATTTTTCTTTCACTCTGCTCCATGGCACTCTTCTATATTTACTTTCTCTTTCCCTCTGCTCCCCTTCACCCCTCTATAATTACTTTCTCTTTGCCTCTGTTCCCTCGCACCACTCTAAATTAATTTCTATTTCCCTCTGCTCCCTGTCACCCCTCTATATTTACTTTCTCTTTGCCTCTGCTCCCTGGCACCCCTCTATGTTTACTTTCTCTTTCCCTCTGCTCCCAGGCACCCCTCTATTTCCCTCTGCTCCCTAGGACACTTCCATATTTACATTTTCCCCCTCTAGCACCCCTCTATATTTACTTGCTCCTTGCCTCTGCTCCCTGGCACCACTCTATATTTACTTTCTCTTTCCCTCTGCTCCCTGGCACCACTCTATATTTACTTTCTCTTTCTCTCTGCTCCCTGGCACCACTCTATATTTGCTTTCTCTTTCCCTGTGCTCCCTGGCACTCCTCTATATTTACTTTCTCTTTCCTGCTACTCAATAGCACCCCTCTATATTTACTTTCTCTTTCTCTCTGCTCCCTGGCACCCCTCTATATTTGCTTTCCCTTTCCCTCTGCTCTATGGCACCCCTCTATATTTAATTTCTCTTTGTCTCTGCACCTTGGCACCCTTCCATATTTACTTTCTCTTTGCCTCTGCTCCCTCACACCCCTCTATATTTACTTTCTCTTTCTCTCTGCTCCCTGGCACCCCTCTAAATTTACTTTCTCTTTCCCTCTGCTCCCTGGCACCCATTTATATCTACTTTCTCTTTCTCTCTGCTACCTGTCACCCCTCTATATTTACTTTCTCTTTCCCTCTGCTCCCTGGCACGCTTCGATATTTACTTTCTCTTAACTTGTGCTCCCTAGCACCTCCTTTATATTTACTTGCTTGTTCCCTCTGCAACATGGCACTCCTCTATATTTACTTTCTCTTTCCCTCTGCTCCCTGGCACCCCTCTAAGTTTACTTTTTCTTTCACTCTGCTCCCTAGCACCCCTCTATATTTCATTTTTCTTTCACTCTGCTCCCTGGCACTCTTCTATATTTACTTTCTCTTTCCCTCTGCTCCCCTTCACCCCTCTATAATTACTTTCTCTTTGCCTCTGCTCCCTCGCACCACTCTAAATTAATTTCTATTTCCCTCTGCTCCCTGTCACCCCTCTATATTTACTTTCTCTTTGCCTCTGCCCCCTGGCATCCCTCTATGTTTACTTTCTCTTTCCCTCTGCTCCCAGGCACCCCTCTATTTCCCTCTGCTCCCTAGGACACTTCCATATTTACATTCTCCCCCTCTAGCACCCCTCTATATTTACTTGCTCCTTCCCTCTGCTCCCTGGCACCACTCTATATTTACTTTCTCTTTCCCTCTGCTCCCTGGCACCACTCTATATTTACTTTCTCTTTCTCTCTGCTCCCTGGCACCCCTCTATATTTGCTTTCCCTTTCCCTCTGACCATGGCAGCCCTCTATATTTAGTTTCTCTTTGTCTCTGCTCCCTGGAAGCCCTCTATATTTACTTTCTCTTTGCCTCTGCTCCCTGGCACTCCTCTATGTTTACTTTCTCTTTCCCTCTGCTCTCTGGCACCCCTCTATATTTACTTTCTCTTTGCCTCTGCTCCCTGGCACCCCTCTATATTTAATTTCTCTTTCCCTCTGCTCCCTGGCACCCCTCTATATTTCATTTGTCTTTCCCCCTGCTCCCTGGCACCCCTCTATATTTACTTTCTCATTCCCTCTGCTCCCTGGCACTCTTCTATATTTACTTTTTCTTTAAATCTGCCCCCAGAACCACTCTATATTTACTTTCTCTTTATCTCTGCTCCCTAGCCCCCCTCTATATTTACTTTCTCTTTCCCTCCGCTCCTTGGCACCCTCTATATTTACTTCCTCTTTCCCTCTGCTCCCTAACAGAACTCTTTATTTACTTTCTCTTTCCCTCTGCTCCCTGACCCCCTCTACATTTACTTTCTCTTTCCCTCTGCTCCCTGGCACCCCTCTATATTTATTTTCTCTTTCCCTCTGCTCCCCGTCACCCCTCTATATTTACTTTCTCTTTCCCTCTGCTCCCCATCACCCTTCTATATTTACTTTCTCTTTCTCTCTGCTCCCTGGCACCCCTCTATATTTACTTTCCCTTTCTCGCTGCTCCCTAGCACCCCTCTGTATTTAATTTCTCTTTGCCTCTGCTCCCTGGCACCCCTCTATATTTACTTTCTCTTTGTCTCTGCTCCCTGGCACTCCTCTATATGTACTTTCTCTTTCTCTCTGCTCCATGGCACCCCTCTATATTTACTTTCTCTTTATCTCTGCTACCTGGCACCCCTCTATATTTATTCTCTCTCTTTCACTCTGCTCCCTGGCACCCCTCTATATTTCATTTTTCTTTCCCTCTGCTCCCTGGCACCCCTATACATTTACTTTCTCTTTGCCTCTTCTCCCTGACACCCTTCTATATTTACTCTCTCTTTCTCTCTGCTCCCTGGCACCCCTCTAGATTTACTTTCTCTTTCTCTCTGATCCCTGGTACCCCTCTATATTTACTTTCTCTTTCCCTGTGCTACCTGGCACTCCACTATATTTACTTTTTCTTTGCTACTGCTCCCTAGCACGCCTCAATATTTACTTCAACTTCCCTCTTCTCCCTGGCACCCCTCTATATTTACGTTCTCTTTCCCTGTGCTCATTGGGACCCCTCTATATTTACTTTCTCTTTCCCTCTGCTCCCTGTCACCCCTCTATATTTACTTTGTCTTTCCCTCTGCTCCCTGGCACCCCTCTATATTTGCTTTCTCTTTCCTCTGCTCCCTGGCACCCCTCTGTATTTACATTCTCTTTCTCTCTGCTCCCTGGTACCCCTCTATATTTGCTTTCCCTTTTACCAGGCTCCATGGCACCCCTCTATATTTAATTTCTCTTTGTCTCTGCTCCCTGGCACCGCTCTATATTTACTTTCTCTTTGCCTCTGCTCACTGGCACTCCTCTATATTTACTTTCTCTTTCCCTCTGCTCCCCTTCACCCCTCTATATTTCCTTTCTCTTTGCCTCTGCTCCCTGACACCCATCTATTTCCCTCTGCTCCCTAGGACCCTTCTATATTTACATTCTTCTGCTCTAGCACCCCTCTATATTTAGTTTATCTTTCCATCTGCTCCCTGGAACCCCTCTATATTTACTTGCTCCTTCCCTTTTCTCCATGACACCACTCTATATTTACTTTCTATTTCCCTCTGCTCCCTGGCACCACTCTATATTTACTTTCTGTTTCCCTCTGCTCCCTAGCACCTCTCTATATTTACTTTCTCCTTCCCTCTTCTCCCTGGCACCCCTGTATATTTACGTTCTCTTTCACTCTGCTCAATGGCACCCCTCTATATTTACTTTCTCTTTCTCTCTGCTCCCCCACCCCTCTATATTAACTTTCTCTTTCCCTCTGCTCCCTGGCACCCCTCAATATTTACTTTCTCTTTCCCACTGCTCCCTAGCGCCCCTCTATATTTACTTTGTCCTTCCCTTTGCTCCCTGGCACCCCTCTATATTTGCTTTCTCTTTCCCTCTGCTCCCTCTCACCCCTCTATATACTTTGTCTTTCCCTTTGCTCCCTGGCACCCCTCTATATTTGCTTTCTCTTTCCCTCTGCTTCCCGGCACCCCTCTATATTTACTTTCTCTTTCCCGCTGCTCCATAGCACCCCTCTATATTTACTTTCTCTTTCACTCCGCTCCCTGGCACCCCTCTATATTTGCTTTCCCTTTCCCTCTGCTCCATGGCACCCCTCTATATTTAATTTCTCTTCCCCTCAGCTCCCTGGCACCCCTCTATATTTATTTTCTCCTTCCCTCTGCTCCCTGGCACCCTTCTATATTTACTTTCTCTTTCCCTCTGCTCCTTGGCACCGCTCTATATTTACTTTCTCTTAACTTCTGCTCCCATGCACCCCCTATATTTACTTTCGCTTTCCCTTTGCTTCCTGCCATCCCTCTAAATTTACTTTTTCTTTCCCTCTGCTCACTGGCACCCAGATATATTTAATTTCTCTTTCCCTCTGCTCCCTGGCACCCCTCTATATTTACTTTCTCTTTGCCTCTTCTCCCTGACACCCCTCTTTCTCTCTCTCTGCTCCCTGGCAACCCTCTATATTTACTTTCTCTTTCTCCCTGCTCCCTGCAACCCCTCTATATTTACTTTCTCTTTCCCTGTGCTCCCTGGCACTCCTATATTTACTTTCTCTTTGCTACTGCTCCCTAGCACGCCTCTATATTTACTTTCTCCTTCCATCTTCTCCCTGGCACCCCTCTATATTTACGTTCTCTTTCCCTCTGCTCATTGGGACCCCTCTATATTTACTTTCTATTTCCCTCTGCTCGCTGGCACCCCTCTATATTTGCTTTCTCTTTCCGTCTGCTCCCTGGCACCCCTCTATATTTACTTTCTCTTTCTCTCTACTCCCTGGCTCCCCTCTATATGTGCTTTCCCTTTCCCTCTGCTCCATGGCAGCCCTCTATATTTATTTTCTCTTTGTCTCTGCTCCCCGGAAGCCCTCTATATTTACTTTCTCTTTGCCTCTGCTCCCTGGCACTCCTCTATATTTACTTTCTCATTCCCTCTGCTCGCTAGCACTCTTCTATATTTACTTTCTCTTTAAATCTGCCCCCAGAACCACTCTATATTTAATTTCTCTTTCTCTCTGCTCCCTAGAACCCCTCTATATTTACTTTCTCTTTCCCTCCGCTCCCTGGCACAATCTATATTTACTTCCTCTTTCCCTCTGCTCCCGAACACCACTCTTTATTTACTTTCTCTTTCCCTCTGCTCCCTGACACCCCTCTATATTTACTATCTCTTTCCCTATGCTCCCTGGCACCCCTCTATATTTATTTTCTCTTTCCCTTTGCTCCCCGTCACCCCTCTATATTTACTTTCTCTTTCCCTCTGCTCCCCATCACCCTTCTATATTTACTTTCTCTTTCTCTCTGCTCCCTGGCACCCCTCTATATTTACTTTCCCTTTCTCGCTGCTCCCTAGCACCCCTCTGTATTTAATTTCTCTTTGCCTCTGCTCCCTGGCACCACTCTATATTTACTTTCTCTTTGCCTCTGCTCCCTGGCACACATCTATATGTACTTTCTCTTTCTCTCTGCTCCCTGGCACCACTCTATATTTACTTTCTCTTTACCTCTGCTCCCTAGCACCCCTCTATGTTTACTTTCTCCTTGTCTCTGCTCCCTGTCACCCTTCTATATTTACTTTCTATGTGCCTCTGCTCCCTGACACCCCTCTATATTTACTTTCTCTTTCTCTCTGCTCCCTGGCACACCTCTATATTTGCTTTACCTTTCTATCTGTTCCATGGCACCCCTCTATATTTAATTTATCTTTCCCTCTGCTCCCTGGCACCCCTCTATATTTAATTTCTCTTTGCCTCTGCTCCCTGACACCCCTCTATATTTACTTTCTCTTTCTCTCTGCTCCCTGGCACACCTCTATATTTGCTTTACCTTTCTATCTGTTCCATGGCACCCCTCTATATTTAATTTCTCTTTGTCTCTGCTCTCTGGCACCCTTCTATATTTACTTTCTATGTGCCTCTGCTCCATGGCACCCCTCTATATTTGCTTTCTCTTTCCCTCTGCTCCCTGGCACCCCTCTATATTTACTTTCTCTTTCCTGCTGCTCCCTAGCACCTCTCTATATTTACTTTCTCTTTCTCTCTGCTCCCTGGCACCCCTCTATATTTGCTTTCCCTTTCCCTCTGCTCCATGGCAGCCCTCTATATTTACTTTCTCTTTCCCTCTGCTCCCGGTCACCGCTCTATATTTACTTTCTCTTTGTCTCTGCTCCCTGGCACCCCTCTATATTTAATTTCTCTTTCCCTCTGCTCCCTGGCACCTCTCTGTATTTACTTTCTCTTTGCTTCTGCTCCCTGACAGCCCTCTATATTTGCTTTCTCTTTCCCTCTGCTCCCTGGCACCCATCTATATTTACTTTCTCTTTCCCGTTGCTCCCTAGCACCCCTCTATATTTACTTTCTCTTTCTCTCTGCTCCCTGGCACCCCTCTATATTTGCTTTCCCTTTCCCTCTGCTCCATGGCACCCCTCTAAATTTAATTTCTCTTTGTCTCTGCTCCCTGGCACCCTTCTATATTTGCTTTCTATTTTCCTCTGCTCCCTGGCACTCCTCTATATTTACTTTCTCTTTCCCTCTGCTCCCCGTCACCCCTCTATATTTACTTTCTCTTTGTCTCTGCTCCCTGGCACCTCTTTATATTTATTTTCTCTTTGCCTCTGCTCCCTGACATCCCTCTATATTTACTTTCTCTTTCCCTCTGCTCCCTGGCACCCATCTATATTTACTTTCCCTTTCTCTCTGCTCGCTGTCACCCCTCTATATTTACTTTCTCTTTCCCTCTGCTCCCTGGCACACTTCTATATTTACTTTCTCCTTCCATCTGCTCCCTAGCACCTCCTCTATATTTACTTTCACGTTCCCTCTGCAACATGGCACCCCTCTATATTTACTTTCTCTTCCCCTCAGCTCCCTGGCACCCCTCTATATTTATTTTCTCCTTCCCTCTGCTCCCTGGCACCCCTCTATATTTAATTTCTCTTTCCCTCTGCTCCCTGGCACCTCTCTATATTCAATTTATCTTTGCCTCTGCTCCCTGACACCCCTCTATATTTACTTTCTCTTTCTCTCTGCTCCCTGGCACACCTCTATATTTGCTTTACCTTTCTATCTGTTCCATGGCACCCCTCTATATTTAATTTCTCTTTGTCTCTGCTCTCTGGCGCCCTTCTATATTTACTTTCTATGTGCCTCTGCTCCATGGCACCCCTCTATATTTGCTTTCTCTTTCCCTCTGCTCCCTGGCACCCCTCTATATTTACTTTCTCTTTCCTGCTGCTCCCTAGCACCCCTCTATATTTACTTTCTCTTTCTCTCTGCTCCCTGGCACCCCTCTATATTTGCTTTCCCTTTCCCTCTGCTCCATGGCAGCCCTCTATATTTACTTTCTCTTTCCCTCTGCTCCCCGTCACCGCTCTATATTTACTTTCTCTTTGTCTCTGCTCCCTGGCACCCCTCTATATTTAATTTCTTTTTCCCTCTGCTCCCTGGCACCTCTCTGTATTTACTTTCTATTTGCTTCTGCTCCCTGACAGCCCTCTATATTTGCTTTCTCTTTCCCTCTGCTCCCTGGCACCCCTCTATATTTGCTTTCCCTTTCCCTCTGCTCCATGGCACCCCTCTAAATTTAATTTCTCTTTGTCTCTGCTCCCTGGCACCCTTCTATATTTACTTTCTATTTTCCTCTGCTCCCTGGCACTCCTCTATATTTACTTTCTCTTTCCCTCTGCTCCCCGTCACCCCTCTATATTTACTTTCTCTTTGTCTCTGCTCCCTGGCACCTCTTTATATTTATTTTCTCTTTGCCTCTGCTCCCTGACACCCCTCTACATTTACTTTCTCTTTCCCTCTGCTCCCTGGCACCCATCTATATTTACTTTCCCTTTCTCTCTGCTCGCTGTCACCCCTCTATATTTACTTTCTCTTTCCCTCTGCTCCCTGGCACACTTCTATATTTACTTTCTCCTTCCATCTGCTCCCTAGCACCTCCTCTATATTTACTTTCACGTTCCCTCTGCAACATGACACCCCTCTATATTTACTTTCTCTTCCCCTCAGCTCCATGGCACCCCTCTTTATTTATTTTCTCCTTCCCTCTGCTCCCTGGCACCCTTCTATATTTACTTTCTCTTTCCTCTGCTCCTTGGCACCGCTCTATATTTATTTTTTCTTAACTTCTGCTCCCAGGCACCCCTCTATATTTACTTTCTCTTTCCCTCTGCTTCATGGCATCCCTCTAAATCTACTTTGTCTTTCCCTCTGCTCACTGGCACCCCGCTATATTTAATTTCTCTTTCCCTCTGCTCCCTGGCACCCCTCTATATTTACTTTCTCTTTGCCTCTTCTCCCTGACACCCCTCTTTCCCTCTGCTCCCTGGCAACCCTCTATATTTACTTTCTCTTTCTCCCTGCTCCCTGGTACCCCTCTATATTTACTTTCTCTTTCCCTGTGCTCCCTGGCACTCCTCTATATTTACTTTCTCTTTGCTACTGCTCCCTAGCACGCCTCTATATTTACTTTCTCCTTCCCTCTTCTCCCTGGCACCCCTCTATATTTACGTTCTCTTTCCCTCTGCTCATTGGAACCTCTCTATATTTACTTTCTATTTCCCTCTGCTCGCTGGCACCCCTCTATATTTGCTTTCTCTTTCCTTCTGCTCCCTGGCACCCCTCTATATTTACTTTCTCTTTCTCTCTACTCCCTGGCTCCCCTATATATGTGCTTTCCCTTTCCCTCTGCTCCATGGCAGCCCTCTATATTTATTTTCTCTTTCCCTCTGCTCCCTGGAAGCCCTCTATGTTTACTTTCTCTTTCCCTCTGCTCCCTGGCACCCCTCTATATTTACTTTCTCTTTGCCTCTGCTCCCTGGCACCCCTCTATATTTAATTTCTCTTTCCCTCTGCTCCCTGTCACCCCTCTATATTTCATTTTTCTTTCCATCTGCTCCCTGGCACCCCTCTATATTTACTTTCTCATTCCCTCTGCTCGCTGGAACTCTTCTATATTTACTTTCTCTTTAATTCTGCCCCCAGAACCACTCTATATTTACTTTCTCTTTCTCTCTGCTCCCTAGCACCCCTCTATATTTACTTTCTCTTTCCCTCCGCTCCCTGGCACCCTCTATATTTACTTCCTCTTTCCCACTGCTCCCGAACACCACTCTTTATTTACTTTCTCTTTCCCTCTGCTCCCTGACACCCCTCTATATTTACTTTCTCTTTCCCTCTGCTAACTGGCACCCCTCTATATTTATTTTCTCTTTTCCCCCTGCTCCCCGTCACCACTCTATATTTACTTTCTCTTTCCCTCTGCTCCCCATCACCCTTCTATATTTACTTTCTCTTTCTCTCTGCTCCCTGGCACCCCTCTATATTTACTTTCCCTTTATCGCTGCTCCCTAGCACCCCTCTGTATTTAATTTCTCTTTGCCTCTGCTCCCTGGCACCCCTCTATATTTACTTTCTCTTTGCCTCTGCTCCCTGGCACACCTCTATATGTACTTTCTCTTTTTCTCTGCTCCCTGGCACCCCTCTATATTTACTTTCTCTTTATCTCTGCTCCCTAGCACCGCTCTATGTTTACTTTCTCCTTGCCTCAGCTCTCAGGCAGACCTCTATATTTAATTTCTCTTTTCCTCTGCTCCCTGGCACCGCTCTATATTTACTCTCTCTCTCTTTCTCTCTGCTCTCTAGCACCCCTCTATATTTACTTTATCTTTCCCTCCGCTCCCTGGCACCCTCTATATTTGCTTTCCCTTTCCCTCTGCTCCATGGCACCCCTCTATATTTAATTTCTCTTTGTCTCTGCTCCCTGGCACCCTTCTATATTTACTTTCTATTTTCCTCTGCTCCCTGGCACTCCTCTATATTTACTTTCTCTTTCCCTCTGCTCCCCGTCACCCCTCTATATTTACTTTCTCTTTGTCTTTGCTCCCTGGCACCTCTTTATATTTATTTTCTCTTTGCCTCTGCTCTCTGACACCCCTCTATATTTACTTTCTCTTTCCCTCTGCTCCCTGGCACCCCTCTATATTTACTTTCTCTTTCCCTCTGCTCCCTGGTACGCTTCTATATTTACTTTCTCCTTCCATCTGCTCCCTAGCACCTCCTCTATATTTACTTTCACGTTCCCTCTGCAACATGGCACCCCTCTTTATTTACTTTCTCTTCCCCTCAGCTCCCTGCCACCCCTCTATATTTATTTTCTCCTTCCCTCTGCTCCCTGGCACCCTTCTATATTTACTTTCTCTTTCCCTCTGCTCCTTGGCACCGCTCTATATTTATTTTCTCTTAACTTCTGCTCCCAGGCACCCCTTTATATTTACTTTCTCTTTCCCTCTGCTTCATGGCATCCCTCTAAATTTACTTTTCCTTTCCCTCTGCTCACTGGCACCCCGCTATATTTAATTTCTCTTTCCCTCTGCTCCCTGGCACCCCTCTATATTTACTTTCTCTTTGCCTCTTCTCCCTGACACCCCTCTTTCTCTCTGCTCCCTGGCAACCCTCTATATTTACTTTCTCTTTCTCCCTGCTCCCTGGTACCCCTCTATATTTACTTTCTCTTTCCCTGTGCTCCCTGGCACTCCTCTATATTTACTTTTTCTTTGCTACTGCTCCCTAGCACGCCTCTATATTTACTTTCTCCTTCCCTCTTCTCCCTGACATCCCTCTATATTTACGTTCTCTTTCCCTCTGCTCATTGGAACCTCTCTATATTTACTTTCTATTTCCCTCTGCTCGCTGGCACCACTCTATATTTGCTTTCTCTTTCCTTCTGCTCCCTGGCACCCCTCTATATTTACTTTCTCTTTCTCTCTACTCCCTGGCTCCCCTATATATGTGCTTTCCCTTTCCCTCTGCTCCAATTGCAGCCCTCTATATTTATTTTCTCTTTGTCTCTGCTCCCTGGAAGCCCTCTATATTTACTTTCTCTTTGCCTCTGCTCCCTGGCACTCCTCTATGTTTACTTTCTCTTTCCCTCTGCTCCCTGGCACCCCTCTATATTTACTTTCTCTTTGCCTCTGCTCCCTGGCACCCCTCTGTATTTAATTTCTCTTTGTCTCTGCTCTCTGGCACCCTTCTATATTTACTTTCTATGTGCCTCTGCTCCATGGCACCCCTCTATATTTGCTTTCTCTTTCCCTCTGCTCCGTGGCACCCCTCTATATTTACTTTCTCTTTTCTGCTGCTCCCTAGCACCCCTCTATATTTACTTTCTCCTTCCCTCTTATCCCTGGCACCCCTCTATATTTACGTTCTCTTTCCCTCTGCTCATTGGAACCCCTCTATATTTACTTTGTATTTCCCTCTGCTCGCTGGCACCCCTCTATATTTGCTTTCTCTTTCCCTCTGCTCCCTGGCACCCCTCTATATTTACTTTCTCTTTCTCTCTACTCCCTGGCTCCCCTATATATGTGCTTGCCCTTTCCCTCTGCTCCATGGCAGCCCTCTATATTTATTTTCTCTTTGTCTCTGCTCCCTGGAAGCCCTCTATATTTACTTTCTCTTTGCCTCTGCTCCCTGGCACTCCTCTATGTTTACTTTCTCTTTCCCTCTGATCCCTGGCACCCCTCTATATTTACTTTCTCTTTGCCTCTGCTCCCTGGCACCCCTCTGTATTTAATTTCTCTTTGTCTCTGCTCTCTGGCACCCTTCTATATTTACTTTCTATGTGCCTCTGCTCCATGGCACCCCTCTATATTTGTTTTCTCTTTCCCTCTGCTCCCTGGCACCCCTCTATATTTACTTTCTCTTTCCCTCTGCTCCCCATCACCGCTCTATATTTACTTTCTCTTTGTCTCTGCTCCCTGGCACCCCTCTATATTTAATTTCTCTTTCCCTCTGCTCCCTGGCACCTCTCTGTATTTACTTTCTCGTTGCTTCTGCTCCATGACAGCCCTCTATATTTGCTTTCTCTTTCCCTCTGCTCCCTTGCACCCATCTATATTTACTTTCTCTTTCCCGTTGCTCCCTAGCACCCCTCTATATTTACTTTCTCTTTCTCTCTGCTCCCTGGCACCCCTCTATATTTGCTTTCCCTTTCCCTCTGCTCCATGGCACCCCTCTAAATTTAATTTCTCTTTGTCTCTGCTCCCTGGCACCCTTCTATATTTACTTTCTCTTTCCCTCGGCTCCCCGTCACCCCTCTATATTTACTTTCTCTTTGTCTCTGCTCCCTGGCACCTCTTTATATTTATTTTCTCTTTGCCTCTGCTCCCTGACACCCCTCTATATTTGCTTTCTCTTTCCCTCTGCTCCCTGGCACCCATCTATATTTACTTTCCCTTTCTCTCTGCTCGCTGTCACCCCTCTATATTTACTTTCTCTTTCCCTCTGCTCCCTGGCACACTTCTATATTTACTTTCTCCTTCCATCTGCTCCCTAGCACCTCCTCTATATTTACTTTCACGTTCCCTCTGCAACATGGCACCCATCTATATTTACTTTCTCTTCCCCTCAGCTCCCTGGCACCCCTCTATATTTATTTTCTCCTTCCCTCTGCTCCCTGGCACCCTTCTATATTTACTTTCTCTTTCCTCTGCTCCTTGGCACCGCTCTATATTTATTTTCTCTTAACTTCTGCTCCCAGGCACCCCTCTATATTTACTTTCTCTTTCCCTCTGCTTCATGGCATCCCTCTAAATTTACTTTTTCTTTCCCTCTGCTCACTGGCACCCCGCTATATTTCATTTCTCTTTCCCTCTGCTCCCTGGCACCCCTCTATATTTACTTTCTCTTTGCCTCTTCTCCCTGACACCCCTCTTTCCCTCTGCTCCCTGGCAACCCTCTATATTTACTTTCTCTTTCTCCCTGCTCCCTGGTACCCCTCTATATTTACTTTCTCTTTCCCTGTGCTCCCTGGCACTCATCTATATTTACTTTCTCTTTGCTACTGCTCCCTAGCACGCCTCTATATTTACTTTCTCCTTCCCTCTTCTCCCTGGCACCCCTCTATATTTACGTTCTCTTTCCCTCTGCTCATTGGAACCCCTCTATATTTACTTTCTATTTCCCTCTGCTCGCTGGCACCCCTCTATATTTGCTTTCTCTTTCCTTCTGCTCCCTGGCACCCCTCTATATTTACTTTCTCTTTCTCTCTACTCCCTGGCTCCCCTATATATGTGCTTTCCCTTTCCCTCTGCTCCATGGCAGCCCTCTATATTTATTTTCTCTTTGTCTCTGCTCCCTGGAAGCCCTCTATATTTACTTTCTCTTTTCCTCTGCTCCCTGGCACTCCTCTATGTTTACTTTCTCTTTCCCTCTGCTCCCTGGCACCCCTCTATATTTACTTTCTCTTTGCCTCTGCTCCCTGGCACCCCTCTATATATAATTTCTCTTTCCCTCTGCTCCCTGGCACCCCTCTATATTTCATTTTTCTTTCCATCTGCTCCCTGGCACCCCTCTATATTTACTTTCTCATTCCCTCTGCTCGCTGGCACTCTTCTATATTTACTTTCTCTTTCTCTCTGCCCCCAAAACCACTCTATATTTACTTTCTCTTTCTCTCTGCTCCCTAGCACCCCTCTATATTTACTTTCTCTTTCCCTCCGCTCCCTGGCACCCTCTATATTTACTTCCTCTTTCCCACTGCTCCCGAACACCACTCTTTATTTACTTTCTCTTTCCCTCTGCTCCCTGACACCCCTCTATATTTACTTTCTCTTTCCCTCTGCTCCCTGGCACCCCTCTATATTTATTTTCTCTTTTCCCCCTGCTCCCCGTCACCACTCTATATTTACTTTCTCTTTCCCTCTGCTCCCCATCACCCTTCTATATTTACTTTCTCTTTCTCTCTGCTCCCTGGCACCCCTCTATATTTACTTTCCCTTTATCGCTGCTCCCTAGCATCCCTCTGTATTTAATTTCTCTTTGCCTCTGCTCCCTGGCACCCCTCTATATTTACTTTCTCTTTGCCTCTGCTCCCTGGCACACCTCTATATGTACTTTCTCTTTCTCTCTGCTCCCTGGCACCCCTCTATATTTACTTTCTCTTTATCTCTGCTCCCTAGCACCGCTCTATGTTTACTTTCTCCTTGCCTCAGCTCTCAGGCAGACCTCTATATTTAATTTCTCTTTTCCTCTGCTCCCTGGCACCGCTCTATATTTACTGTCTCTCTCTTTCTCTCTGCTCTCTAGCACCCCTCTATATTTACTTTATCTTTCCCTCCGCTCCCTGGCACCCTCTATATTTGCTTTCCCTTTCCCTCTGCTCCATGGCACCCCTCTATATTTAATTTCTCTTTGTCTCTGCTCCCTGGCACCCTTCTATATTTACTTTCTATTTTCCTCTGCTCCCTGGCACTCCTCTATATTGACTTTCTCTTTCCCTCTGCTCCCCGTCACCCCTCTATATTTACTTTCTCTTTGTCTCCGCTCCCTGGCACCTCTTTATATTTATTTTCTCTTTGCCACTGCTCCCTGACACCCCTCTATATTTACTTTCTCTTTCCCTCTGCTCCCTGGCACCCATCTATATTTACTTTCCCTTTCTCTCTGCTCGCTGTCACCCCTCTATATTTACTTTCTCTTTCCCTATGCTCCCTGGTACGCTTCTATATTTACTTTCTCCTTCCATCTGCTCCCTAGCACCTCCTCTATATTTACTTTCACGTTCCCTCTGCAACATGGCACCCCTCTATATTTACTTTCTCTACCCCTCAGCTCCCTGGCACCCCTCTATATTTATTTTCTCCTTCCCTCTGCTCCCTGGCACCCTTCTATATTTACTTTCTCTTTCCCTCTGCTCCTTGGCACCACTCTATATTTATTTTCTCTTAACTTCTGCTCCCAGGCACCCCTCTATATTTACTTTCTCTTTCCCTCTGCTTCATGGCATCCCTCTAAATTTACTTTTCCTTTCCCTCTGCTCACTGGCACCCCGCTATATTTAATTTCTCTTTCCCTCTGCTCCCTGGTACCCATCTATATTTACTTTCTCTTTGCCTCTTCTCCCTGACACCCCTCTTTCTCTCTGCTCCCTGGCAACCCTCTATATTTACTTTCTCTTTCTCCCTGCTCCCTGGTACCCCTCTATAGTTACTTTATCTTTCCCTGTGCTCCCTGGCACTCCTCTATATTTACTTTCTCTTTGCTACTGCTCCCTAGCACGCCTCTATATTTACTTTCTCCTTCCCTCTTCTCCCTGGCACCCCTCTATATTTACGTTCTCTTTCCCTCTGCTCATTGGAACCCCTCTATATTTACTTTCTATTTCCCTCTGCTTGCTGGCACCCCTCTATATTTGCTTTCTCTTTCCTTCTGCTCCCTGGCACCCCTCTATATTTACTTTCTCTTTCTCTCTACTCCCTGGCTCCCCTATATATGTGCTTTCCCTTTCCCTCTGCTCCATGGCAGCCCTCTATATATATTTTCTCTTTGTCTCTGCTCCCTGGAAGCCCTCTATATTTACTTTCTCTTTGCCTCTGCTCCCTGGCACTCCTCTATGTTTACTTTCTCTTTCCCTCTGCTCCCTGGCACCCCTCTATATTTACTTTCTCTTTGCCTCTGCTCCCTGGCACCCCTCTGTATTTAATTTCTCTTTGTCTCTGCTCTCTGGCACCCTTCTATATTTACTTTCTATGTGCCTCTGCTCCATGGCACCCCTCTATATTTGCTTTCTCTTTCCCTCTGCTCCCTGGCACCCCTCTATATTTACTTTCTCTTTCCTGCTGCTCCCTAACACCCCTCTATATTTACTTTCTCCTTCCCTCTTCTCCCTGGCACCCCTCTATATTTACGTTCTCTTTCCCTCTGCTCATTGGAACCCCTCTATATTTACTTTGTATTTCCCTCTGCTCGCTGGCACCCCTCTATATTTGCTTTCTCTTTCCTTCTGCTCCCTGGCACCCCTCTATATTTACTTTCTCTTTCTCTCTACTCCCTGGCTCCCCTATATATGTGCTTTCCCTTTCCCTCTGTTCCATGGCAGCCCTCTATATTTATTTTCTCTTTGTCTCTGCTCCCTGGAAGCCCTCTATATTTACTTTCTCTTTGCCTCTGCTCCCTGGCACTCCTCTATGTTTACTTTCTCTTTCCCTCTGATCCCTGGCACCCCTCTATATTTACTTTCTCTTTGCCTCTGCTCCCTGGCACCCCTCTGTATTTAATTTCTCTTTTTTCTCTGCTCTCTGGCACCCTTCTATATTTACTTTCTATGTGCCTCTGCTCCATGGCACCCCTCTATATTTGTTTTCTCTTTCCCTCTGCTCCCTGGTACCCCTCTATATTTACTTTCTCTTTCCCTCTGCTCCCCGTCACCGCTCTATATTTACTTTCTCTTTGTCTCTGCTCCCTGGCACCCCTCTATATTTAATTTCTCTTTCCCTCTGCTCCCTGGCACCCATCTATATTTACTTTCTCTTTCCCGTTGCTCCCTATCACCCCTCTATATTTACTTTCTCTTTCTCTCTGCTCCCTGTCACCCTTCTATATTTGCTTTCCCTTTCCCTCTGCTCCATGGCATCCCTCTAAATTTAATTTCTCTTTGTCTCTGCTCCCTGGCACCCTTCTATATTTACTTTCTATTTTCCTCTGCTCCCTGGCACTCCTCTATATTTACTTTCTCTTTCCCTCTGCTCCCCGTCACCCCTCTATATTTACTTTCTCTTTGTCTCCGCTCCCTGGCACCTCTTTATATTTATTTTCTCTTTGCCTCTGCTCCCTGACACCCCTCTATATTTACTTTCTCTTTCCCTCTGCTCCCTGGCACCCATCTATATTTACTTTCCCTTTCTCTCTGCTCGCTGTCACCCCTCTATATTTACTTTCTCTTTCCCTCTGCTCCCTGGTACGCTTCTATATTTACTTTCTCCTTCCATCTGCTCCCTAGCACCTCCTCTATATTTACTTTCACGTTCCCTCTGCAACATGGCACCCCTCTATATTAACTTTCTCTACCCCTCAGCTCCCTGGCACCCCTCTATATTTATTTTCTCCTTCCCTCTGCTCCCTGGCACCCTTCTATATTTACTTTCTCTTTCCCTCTGCTCCTTGGCACCGCTCTATATTTATTTTCTCTTAACTTCTGCTCCCAGGCACCCCTCTATATTTACTTTCTCTTTCCCTCTGCTTCATGGCATCCCTCTAAATTTACTTTTCCTTTCCCTCTGCTCACTGGCACCCCGCTATATTTAATTTCTCTTTCCCTCTGCTCCCTGGTACCCCTCTATATTTACTTTCTCTTTGCCTCTTCTCCCTGACACCCCTCTTTCTCTCTGCTCCCTGGCAACCCTCTATATTTACTTTCTCTTTCTCCCTGCTCCCTGGTACCCCTCTATAGTTACTTTCTCTTTCCCTGTGCTCCCTGGCACTCCTCTATATTTACTTTCTCTTTGCTACTGCTCCCTAGCACGCCTTTACATTTACTTTCTCCTTCCCTCTTCTCCCTGGCACCCCTCTATATTTACGTTCTCTTTCCCTCTGCTCATTGGAACCCCTCTATATTTACTTTCTATTTCCCTCTGCTCGCTGGCACCCCTCTATATTTGCTTTCTCTTTCCTTCTGCTCCCTGGCACCCCTCTATATTTACTTTCTCTTTCTCTCTACTCCCTGGCTCCCCTATATATGTGCTTTCCCTTTCCCTCTGCTCCATGGCAGCCCTCTATATTTATTTTCTCTTTGTCTCTGCTCCCTGGAAGCCCTCTATATTTACTTTCTCTTTGCCTCTGCTCCCTGGCACTCCTCTATGTTTACTTTCTCTTTCCCTCTGCTCCCTGGCACCCCTCTATATTTACTTTCTCTTTGCCTCTGCTCCCTGGCACCCCTCTGTATTTAATTTCTCTTTGTCTCTGCTCTCTGGCACCCTTCTATATTTACTTTCTATGTGCCTCTGCTCCATGGCACCCCTCTATATTTGCTTTCTCTTTCCCTCTGCTCCCTGGCACCCCTCTATATTTACTTTCTCTTTCCTGCTGCTCCCTAGCACCCCTCTATATTTACTTTCTCCTTCCCTCTTCTCCCTGGCACCCCTCTATATTTACGTTCTCTTTCCCTCTGCTCATTGGAACCCCTCTATATTTACTTTGTATTTCCCTCTGCTCGCTGGCACCCCTCTATATTTGCTTTCTCTTTCCTTCTGCTCCCTGGCACCCCTCTATATTTACTTTCTCTTTCTCTCTACTCCCTGGCTCCCCTATATATGTGCTTTCCCTTTCCCTCTGTTCCATGGCAGCCCTCTATATTTATTTTCTCTTTGTCTCTGCTCCCTGGAAGCCCTCTATATTTACTTACTCTTTGCCTCTGCTCCCTGGCACTCCTCTATGTTTACTTTCTCTTTCCCCCTGATCCCTGGCACCCCTCTATATTTACTTTCTCTTTGCCTCTGCTCCCTGGCACCCCTCTGTATTTAATTTCTCTTTGTCTCTGCTCTCTGGCACCCTTCTATATTTACTTTCTATGTGCCTCTGCTCCATGGCACCCCTCTATATTTGTTTTCTCTTTCCCTCTGCTCCCTGGTACCCCTCTATATTTACTTTCTCTTTCCCTCTGCTCCCCGTCACCGCTCTATATTTACTTTCTCTTTGTCTCTGCTCCCTGGCACCCCTCTATATTTAATTTCTCTTTCCCTCTGCTCCCTGGCACCCATCTATATTTACTTTCTCTTTCCCGTTGCTCCCTATCACCCCTCTATATTTACTTTCTCTTTCTCTCTGCTCCCTGGCACCCTTCTATATTTGCTTTCCCTTTCCCTCTACTCCATGGCATCCCTCTAAATTTAATTTCTCTTTGTCTCTGCTCCCTGGCACCTTTCTATATTTTCTTTCTATTTTCCTCTGCTCCCTGGCACTCCTCTATATTTACTTTCTCTTTCCCTCTGCTCCCCGTCACCCCTCTATATTTACTTTCTCTTTGTCTCTGCTCCCTGGCACCTCTTTATATTTATTTTCTCTTTGCCTCTGCTCCCTGACACCCCTCTATATTTACTTTCTCTTTCCCTCTGCTGCCTGGCACCCATCTATATTTACTTTCCCTTTCTCTCTGCTCGCTGTCACCCCTCTATATTTACTTTGTCTTTCCCTCTGCTCCCTGGCACACTTCTATATTTACTTTCTCCTTCCATCTGCTCCCTAGCACCTCCTCTATATTTACTTTCACGTTCCCTCTGCAACATGGCACCCCTCTATATTTACTTTCTCTTCCCCTCAGCTCCCTGGCACCCCTCTATATTTATTTTCTCCTTCCCTCTGCTCCCTGGCACCCTTCTATATTTACTTTCTCTTTCCTCTGCTCCTTGGCACCGCTCTATATTTATTTTCTCTTAACTTCTGCTCCCAGGCACCCCTCTATATTTACTTTCTCTTTCCCTCTGCTTCATGGCATCCCTCTAAATTTACTTTTTCTTTCCCTTTGCTCACTGGCACCCCGCTATATTTAATTTCTCTTTCCCTCTGCTCCCTGGCAACCCTCTATATTTACTTTCTCTTTGCCTCTTCTCCCTGAAACCCCTCTTTCTCTCTGCTCCCTGGCAACCCTCTATATTTACTTTCTCTTTCTCCCTGCTCCCTGGTACCCCTCTATATTTACTTTCTCTTTCCCTGTGCTCCCTGGCACTCCTCTATATTTACGTTCTCTTTGCTACTGCTCCCTAGCACGCCTCTATATTTACTTTCTCCTTCCCTCTTCTCCCTGGCACCCCTCTATATTTACGTTCTCTTTCCCTCTGCTCATTGGAACCCCTCTATATTTACTTTCTATTTCCCTCTGCTCGCTGGCACCCCTCTATATTTGCTTTCTCTTTCCTTCTGCTCCCTGGCACCCCTCTATATTTACTTTCTCTTTCTCTCTACTCCCTGGCTCCCCTATATATGTGCTTTCCCTTTCCCTCTGCTCCATGGCAGCCCTCTATATTTATTTTCTCTTTGTCTCTGCTCCCTGGAAGCCCTCTATATTTACATTCTCTTTGCCTCTGCTCCCTGGCACTCCTCTATGTTTACTTTCTCTTTCCCTCTGCTCCCTGGCACCCCTCTATATTTACTTTCTCTTTGCCTCTGCTCCCTGGCACCCCTCTATATTTAATTTCTCTTTCCCTCTGCTCCCTGGCACCCCTCTATATTTCATTTTTCTTTCCATCTGCTCCCTGGCACCCCTCTATATTTACTTTCTCATTCCCTCTGCTCGCTGGCACTCTTCTATATTTACTTTCTCTTTAAATCTGCCCCAGAACCACTCTATATTTACTTTCTCTTTCTCTCTGCTCCCTAGCACCCCTCTATATTTACTTTCTCTTTCCCTCCGCTCCCTGGCACCCTCTATATTTACTTCCTCTTTCCCACTGCTCCCGAACACCACTCTTTATTTACTTTCTCTTTCCCTCTGCTCCCTGACACCCCTCTATATTTACTTTCTCTTTCCCTCTGCTCCCTGGCACCCCTCTATATTTATTTTCTCTTTTCCCCCTGCTCCCCATCACCACTCTATATTTACTTTATCTTTCCCTCTGCTCCCCATCACCCTTCTATATTTACTTTCTCTTTCTCTCTGCTCCCTGGCACCCCTCTATATTTACTTTCCCTTTATCGCTGCTCCCTAGCACCCCTCTGTATTTAATTTCTCTTTGCCTCTGCTCCCTGGCACCCCTCTATATTTACTTTCTCTTTGCCTCTGCTCCCTGGCACACCTCTATATGTACTTTCTCTTTCTCTCTGCTCACTGGCACTCCTCTATATTTACTTGCACTTTCCCTCTGCTCCCCTTCACCCCTCTATATTTACTTTCTCTTTGCCTCTGCTCCCTGACACCCTTCTATAATTACTTTCTCTTTGCCTCTGCTCCCTCGCACCACACTATATTTAGTTTCTATTTCCCTCTGCTCCCTGTCACCCCTCTATATTTACTTTCTCTTTGCCTCTGCTCCCTGGCACCCCTCTATGTTTACTTTCTCTTTCCCTCTGCTCCCAGGCACACCTCTATTTCCCTCTGCTCCCTAGGACACTTCCATATTTATATTCTCCCCCTCTAGCACCCCTCTATATTTACTTACTCCTTCCCTCTGCTCCCTGGCACCACTCTATATTTACTTTCTCTTTCCCTCTGCTCCCTGGCACCCCTCTATATTTCATTTTTCTTTCCATCTGCTCCATGGCACCCCTCTATATTTACTTTCTCATCCCCTCTGCTCGCTGGCACTCTTCTATATTTACTTTCTCTTTAAATCTGCCACCAGAACCACTCTATATTTACTTTCTCTTTCTCTCTGCTCCCTAGCACCCCTCTATATTTACTTTCTCTTTCCCTCCGCTCCCTGGCACCCTCTATATTTACTTCCTCTTTCCCACTGCTCCCGAACACCACTCTTTATTTACTTTCTCTTTCCCTTTGCTCCCTGACACCCCTCTATATTTACTTTCTCTTTCCCTCTGCTCCCTGGCACCCCTCTATATTTATTTTCTCTTTTCCCCCTGCTCCCCGTCACCACTCTATATTTACTTTCTCTTTCTCTCTGCTCCCTGGCACCCCTCTATATTTACTTTCCCTTTATCGCTGCTCCCTAGCACCCCTCTGTATTTAATTTCTCTTTGCCTCTGCTCCCTAGCACCCCTCTATATTTACTTTCTCTTTGCCTCTGCTCCCTGGCACACCTCTATATGTACTTTCTCTTTCTCTCTGCTCCCTGGCACCCCTCTATATTTACTTTCTCTTTATCTCTGCTCCCTAGCACCGCTCTATGTTTACTTTCACCTTGCCCCAGCTCTCAGGCAGACCTCTATATTTAATTTCTCTTTTCCTCTGCTCCCTGGCACCGCTCTATATTTCCTCTCTCTCTCTTTCTCTCTGCTCTCTAGCACCCCTCTATATTTACTTTATCTTTCCCTCGGCTCCCTGGCACCCTCTATATTTGCTTTCCCTTTCCCTCTGCTCCATGGCACCCCTCTATATTTAATTTCTCTTTGTCTCTGCTCCCTGGCACCCTTCTATATTTACTTTCTATTTTCCTCTGCTCCCTGGCACTCCTCTATATTTACTTTCTCTTTCCCTCTGCTCCCCGTCACCCCTCTATATTTACTTTCTCTTTCCCTCTGCTCCCTGGCATCCATCTATATTTACTTTCCCTTTCTCTCTGCTCGCTGTCACCCCTCTATATTTACTTTCTCTTTCCCTCTGCTCCCTGGTACGCTTCTATATTTACTTTCTCCTTCCATCTGCTCCCTAGCACCTCCTCTATATTTACTTTCACGTTCCCTCTGCAACATGGCACCCCTCTATATTTACTTTCTCTTCCCCTCAGCTCCTTGGCACCCCTCTATATTTATTTTCTCCTTCCCTCTGCTCCCTGGCACCCTTCTATATTTACTTTCTCTTTCTCTCTGCTCCTTGGCACCGCTCTATATTTATTTTCTCTTAACTTCTGCTCCCAGGCACCCCTCTATATTTACTTTCTCTTTCCCTCTGCTTCATGGCATCCCTCTAAATTTACTTTTCCTTTCCCTCTGCTCACTGGCACCCCGCTATATTTAATTTCTCTTTCCCTCTGCTCCCTGGTACCCCTCTATATTTACTTTCTCTTTGCCTCTTCTCCCTGACACCCCTCTTTCTCTCTGCTCCCTGGCAACCCTCTATATTTACTTTCTCTTTCTCCCTGCTGCCTGGTACCCCTCTATAGTTACTTTCTCTTTCCCTGTGCTCCCTGGCACTCCTCTATATTTACTTTCTCTTTGCTACTGCTCCCTAGCACGCCTCTATATTTACTTTCTCCTTCCCTCTTCTCCCTGGCACCCCTCTATATTTACGTTCTCTTTCCCTCTGCTCATTGGAACCCCTCTATATTTACTTTCTATTTCCCTCTGCTCGCTGGCACCCCTCTATATTTTCTTTCTCTTTCCTTCTGCTCCGTGGCACCCCTCTATATTTACTTTCTCTTTCTCTCTACTCCCTTGCTCCCCTATATATGTGCTTTCCCTTTCCCTCTGCTCCATGGCAGCCCTCTATATTTATTTTCTCTTTGTCTCTGCTCCCTGGAAGCCCTCTATATTTACTTTCTCTTTGCCTCTGCTCCCTGGCACTCCTCTATGTTTACTTTCTCTTTCCCTCTGCTCCCTGGCACCCCTCTATATTTACTTTCTCTTTGCCTCTGCTCCCTGGCACCCCTCTGTATTTAATTTCTCTTTGTCTCTGCTCTCTGGCACCCTTCTATATTTACTTTCTATGTGCCTCTGCTCCATGGCACCCCTCTATATTTGCTTTCTCTTTCCCTCTGCTCCCTGGCACCCCTCTATATTTACTTTCTCTTTCCTGCTGCTCCCTAGCACCCCTCTATATTTACTTTCTCCTTCCCTCTTCTCCCTGGCACCCCTCTATATTTACGTTCTCTTTCCCTCTGCTCATTGGAACCCCTCTATATTTACTTTGTATTTCCCTCTGCTCGCTGGCACCCCTCTATATTTGCTTTCTCTTTCCTTCTGCTCCCTGGCACCCCTCTATATTTACTTTCTCTTTCTCTCTACTCCCTGGCTCCCCTATATATGTGCTTTCCCTTTCCCTTTGTTCCATGGCAGCCCTCTATTTTTATTTTCTCTTTGTCTCTGCTCCCTGGAAGCCCTCTATATTTACTTTCTCTTTGCCTCTGCTCCCTGGCACTCCTCTATGTTTACTTTCTCTTTCCCTCTGATCCCTGGCACCCCTCTATATTTACTTTCTCTTTGCCTCTGCTCCCTGGCACCCCTCTGTATTTAATTTCTCTTTGTCTCTGCTCTCTGGCACCCTTCTATATTTACTGTCTATGTGCCTCTGCTCCATGGCACCCCTCTATATTTGTTTTCTCTTTCCCTCTGCTCCCTGGTACCCCTCTATATTTACTTTCTCTTTCCCTCTGCTCCCCGTCACCGCTCTATATTTACTTTCTCTTTGTCTCTGCTCCCTGGCACCCCTCTATATTTAATTTCTCTTTCCCTCTTCTCCCTGGCACCCATCTATATTTACTTTCTCTTTCCCGTTGCTCCCTATCACCCCTCTATATTTACTTTCTCTTTCTCTCTGCTCCCTGGCACCCTTCTATATTTGCTTTCCCTTTCCCTCTGCTCCATGGCATCCCTCTAAATTTAATTTCTCTTTGTCTCTGCTCCCTGGCACCCTTCTATATTTACTTTCTATTTTCCTCTGCTCCCTGGCACTCCTCTATATTTACTTTCTCTTTCCCTCTGCTCCCCGTCACCCCTCTATATTTACTTTCCCTTTCTCTCTGCTCGCTGTCACCCCTCAATATTTACTTTCTCTTTCCCTCTGCTCCCTGGCACACTTCTATATTTACTTTCTCCTTCCATCTGCTCCCTAGCACCTCCTCTATATTTACTTTCACGTTCCCTCTGCAACATGGCACCCCTCTATATTTACTTTCTCTTCCCCTCAGCTCCCTGGCACCCCTCTATATTTATTTTCTCCTTCCCTCTGCTCCCTGGCACCCTTCTATATTTACTTTCTCTTTCCTCTGCTCCTTGGCACCGCTCTATATTTATTTTCTCTTAACTTCTGCTCCCAGGCACCCCTCTATATTTACTTTCTCTTTCCCTCTGCTTCATGGCATCCCTCTAAATTTACTTTTTCTTTCCCTCTGCTCACTGGCACCCCGCTATATTTAATTTCTCTTTCCCTCTGCTCCCTGGCACCCCTCTATATTTACTTTCTCTTTGCCTCTTCTCCCTGACACCCCTCTTTCTCTCTGCTCCCTGGCAACCCTCTATATTTACTTTCTCTTTCTCCCTGCTCCCTGGTACCCCTCTATATTTACTTTCTCTTTCCCTGTGCTCCCTGGCACTCCTCTATATTTACTTTCTCTTTGCCTCTGCTCCCTGGCACCCCTCTGTATTTAATTTCTCTTTGTCTCTGCTCTCTGGCACCCTTCTATATTTACTTTCTATGTGCCTCTGCTCCATGGCACCCCTCTATATTTGTTTTCTCTTTCCCTCTGCTCCCTGGTACCCCTCTATATTTACTTTCTCTTTCCCTCTGCTCCCCGTCACCGCTCTATATTTACTTTCTCTTTGTCTCTGCTCCCTGGCACCCCTCTATATTTAATTTCTCTTTCCCTCTGCTCCCTGGCACCCATCTATATTTACTTTCTCTTTCCCGTTGCTCCCTATCACCCCTCTATATTTACTTTCTCTTTCTCTCTGCTCCCTGGCACCCTTCTATATTTGCTTTCCCTTTCCCTCTGCTCCATGGCATCCCTCTAAATTTAATTTCTCTTTGTCTCTGCTCCCTGGCACACTTCTATATTTTCTTTCTATTTTCCTCTGCTCCCTGGCACTCCTCTATATTTACTTTCTCTTTCCCTCTGCTCCCCGTCACCCCTCTATATTTACTTTCTCTTTGTCTCTGCTCCCTGGCACCTCTTTATATTTATTTTCTCTTTGCCTCTGCTCCCTGACACCCCTCTATATTTACTTTCTCTTTCCCTCTGCTGCCTGGCACCCATCTATATTTACTTTCCCTTTCTCTCTGCTCGCTGTCACCCCTCTATATTTACTTTCTCTTTCCCTCTGCTCCCTGGCACACTTCTATATTTACTTTCTCCTTCCATCTGCTCCCTAGCACCTCCTCTATATTTACTTTCACGTTCCCTCTGCAACATGGCACCCCTCTATATTTACTTTCTCTTCCCCTCAGCTCCCTGGCACCCCTCTATATTTATTTTCTCCTTCCCTCTGCTCCCTGGCACCCTTCTATATTTACTTTCTCTTTCCTCTGCTCCTTGGCACCGCTCTATATTTATTTTCTCTTAACTTCTGCTCCCAGGCACCCCTCTATATTTACTTTCTCTTTCCCTCTGCTTCATGGCATCCCTCTAAATTTACTTTTTCTTTCCCTCTGCTCACTGGCACCCCGCTATATTTAATTTCTCTTTCCCTCTGCTCCCTGGCAACCCTCTATATTTACTTTCTCTTTGCCTCTTCTCCCTGACACCCCTCTTTCTCTCTGCTCCCTGGCAACCCTCTATATTTACTTTCTCTTTCTCCCTGCTCCCTGGTACCCCTCTATATTTACTTTCTCTTTCCCTGTGCTCCCTGGCACTCCTCTATATTTACGTTCTCTTTGCTACTGCTCCCTAGCACGCCTCTATATTTACTTTCTCCTTCCCTCTTCTCCCTGGCACCCCTCTATATTTACGTTCTCTTTCCCTCTGCTCATTGGAACCCCTCTATATTTACTTTCTATTTCCCTCTGCTCGCTGGCACCCCTCTATATTTGCTTTCTCTTTCCTTCTGCTCCCTGGCACCCCTCTATATTTACTTTCTCTTTCTCTCTACTCGCTGGCTCCCCTATATATGTGCTTTCCCTTTCCCTCTGCTCCATGGCAGCCCTCTATATTTATTTTCTCTTTGTCTCTGCTCCCTGGAAGCCCTCTATATTTACATTCTCTTTGCCTCTGCTCCCTGGCACTCCTCTATGTTTACTTTCTCTTTCCCTCTGCTCCCTGGCACCCCTCTATATTTCATTTTTCTTTCCATCTGCTCCCTGGCACCCCTCTATATTTACTTTCTCATTCCCTCTGCTCGCTGGCACTCTTCTATATTTACTTTCTCTTTAAATCTGCCCCCAGAACCACTCTATATTTACTTTCTCTTTCTCTCTGCTCCCTAGCACCCCTCTATATTTACTTTCTCTTTCCCTCAGCTCCCTGGCACCCTCTATATTTACTTCCTCTTTCCCACTGCTCCCGAACACCACTCTTTATTTACTTTCTCTTTCCCTCTGCTCCCTGGCACCCCTCTATATTTATTTTCTCTTTTCCCCCTGCTCCCCATCACCACTCTATATTTACTTTATCTTTCCCTCTCCTCCCCATCACCCTTCTATATTTACTTTCTCTTTCTCTCTCCTCCCTGGCACCCCTCTATATTTACTTTCCCTTTATCGCTGCTCCCTAGCACCCCTCTGTATTTAATTTCTCTTTGCCTCTGCTCCCTGGCACCCCTCTATATTTACTTTCTCTTTGCCTCTGCTCCCTGGCACACCTCTATATGTACTTTCTCTTTCTCTCTGCTCACTGGCACTCCTCTATATTTACTTGCACTTCCCCTCTGCTCCCCTTCACCCCTCTATATTTACTTTCTCTTTGCCTCTGCTCCCTGACACCCCTCTATAATTACTTTCTCTTTGCCTCTGCTCCCTCGCACCACACTATATTTAGTTTCTATTTCCCTCTGCTCCCTGTCACCCCTCTATATTTACTTTCTCTTTGCCTCTGCTCCCTGGCACCCCTCTATGTTTACTTTCTCTTTCCCTCTGCTCCCAGGCACACCTCTATTTCCCTCTGCTCCCTAGGACACTTCCATATTTATATTCTCCCCCTCTAGCACCCCTCTATATTTACTTACTCCTTCCCTCTGCTCCCTGGCACCACTCTATATTTACTTTCTCTTTCCCTCTGCTCCCTGGCACCACTCTATATTTACTTTCTCTTTCTCTCTGCCCTCTGGCACACCTTATATCTGCTTTCCCTTTCCCTCTGACCATGGCAGCCCTCTATATTTAATTTCTCTTTGTCTCTGCTCCCTGGAAGCCCTCTATATTTACTTTATCTTTGCCTCTGCTCCCTGGCACTCCTTTATGTTTACTTTCTCTTTCCCTCTGCTCCCTGGCACCCCTCTATATTTACTTTCTCTTTGCCTCTGCTCCCTGGCACCCCTCTATATTTAATTTCTCTTTCCCTCTGCTCCCTGGCACCCATCTATATTTCATTTTTCTTTCCCTCTGCTCCCTGGCACCCCTCTATATTTACTTTCTCATTCCCTCTGCTCCTTGGCACTCTTCTATATTTACTTTCTCTTTAAATCTGCCCCCAGAGCCACTCTATATTTACTTTTTCTTTATCTCTGCTCCCTAGTACTCCTCTATATTTACTTTCTCTTTCCCTCCGCTCCTTGGCACCCTCTATATTTACTTCCTCTTTCCCTTTGCTCCCTAACACAACTCTTTATTTACTTTCTCTTTCCCTCTGCTCCCTGACCCCCTCTATATTTAGTTTCTCTTTCCCTCTGCTCCCTGGCACCCCTCTATATTTATTTTCTCTTTCCCTCTGCTCCCCGTCACCCATCTATATTTACTTTCTCTTTCCCTCTGCTCCCCATCACACTTCTATATTTACTTTCTCTTTCTCTCTGCTCCCTGGCACCCCTCTATATTTACTTTCCCTTTCTCGCTGCTCCCTAGCACCCCTCTATATTTAATTTCTCTTTGCCTCTGCTCCCTGGCACCCCTCTATATTTACTTTCTCTTTTCCTCTGCTCGCTGGCACCCCTCTATATTTACTCTCTCTCTTTCTCTCTGCTCCCTGGCACTCCTCTATATTTACTTTCTCTTTCTCTCTGCTCCCTGGTACCCCTCTATATTTGCTTTGTCTTTCCCTCTGCTCCCTGGCACACCTCTATATTTACTTTCTCTTTGCCACTGCTCCCTAGCACGCCTCTAGATTTACTTTCTCTTTCCCTCTTCTCCCTGGCACCCATGTATATTTACTTTGTCTTTCCCTTTGCTCCCTGGCACCCCTCTATATTTGCTTTCGCTTTCCCTCTGCTCCCCCACCCCTCTATATTTACTTTCTCTTTCCCTTTGCTCCCTGGCACCCCTCTATATTTACTTTCTCTTTCCCTCTGCTTCCTGGCATCCCTGTACATTTACTTTCTCTTTCCGGCTGATCCCTAGCACCCCTCTATATTTACTTTCTCTTTCTCTCTGCTCCCTGGCACCCCTCTATATTTGCTTTCCCTTTCCCTCTGCTCCATGGAACCCCTCTATATTAAATTTCTCTTTGTCTCTGCTCCTTGGCACCCTTCTATATTTACTTTCTCTTTGCCTCTGCTCCCTGGCACTCCTCTATATTTACTTTCTCTTTCCCTCTGCTCCCCAGCACCCCTCTATATTTACTTTCTCTTTGTCTCTGCTCCCTGGCACCTTTCTATATTTGCTTTCTCTTTGCCTCTGCTCCCTCACACTCTTGTATATTTACTTTCTCTTTCCCTCTGCTCCCTGGCACCCCTCTAAATTTACTTTCTCTTTCCCTCTGCTCCTTGGCACCCATCTATATTTACTTTCTCTTTCTCTCTGCTACCTGTCACCCCTCTATATAATCTTTCTCTTTCCCTCTGCTCTCTGGCACACTTCTATATTTACTTTCTCTTTCCATCTGCTCCCTAGCACCTCCTCTATATTTACTTTCTCTTCCCCTCAGCTCCCTGGCACAACTCTATATTTACTTTCTCCTTCCCTCTGCTCCCTGGCACCCCTCTATATTTACTTTTACTTTCCCTCCGCTCTTTGGCACCCCTATATATTTACTTTCTCTTAATGTCTGCTCCCAGGCACCCCTCTAAATTTGCTTTTACTTTCACTCTGCTCCCTGGCACCGCTCTATATTTCATTTTTCTTTCCCTCTGCTCCCTGGCACCCCTCTATATTTACTTTCTCTTTGCCTCTTCTCCCTGACACCATTCTATATTTACTCTCTCTTTCTCTCTGCTCCCTGGCACCCCTCTAGATTTACTTTCTCTTTCTCTGTGCTACCTGGCACTCCACTATATTTACTTTTTCTTTGCTACTCCTCCCTAGCACGCCTCAATATTTACTTCAACTTCCCTCTTCTCCCTGGCACCCCTCTATATTTACGTTCTCTTTCCCTCTGCTCATTGGGACCCCTCTATATTTACTTTCTCTTTCCCTCTGCTCCCTGTCACCCCTCTATATTTACTTTGTCTTTCCCTCTGCTCCCTGGCACCCCTCTATATTTGCTTTCTCTTTCCTCTGCTCCCTGGCACCCCTCTGTATTTACATTCTCTTTCTCTCTGCTCCCTGGCACCCCTCTATATTTGCTTTCCCTTTTCCCAGGCTCCATGGCACCCCTCTATATTTAATTTCTCTTTGTCTCTGCTCCCTGGCACCCCTCTATATTGACTTTCTCTTTGCCTCTGCTCACTGGCACTCCTCTATATTTACTTTCTCTTTCCCTCTGCTCCACTTCACCCCTCTATATTTCCTTTCTCTTTGCCTCTGCTCCCTGACACCCCTCTATAATTACTTTCTCTTTGCCTCTGCTCCCTCGCACCACTCTATATTTAGTTTCTATTTCCCTCTGCTCCCTGTCACCCCTCTATATTTACTTTCACTTTGCCTCTGCTCCCAGGCACCCATCTATTTCCCTCTGCTCCCTAGGACCCTTCTATATTTACATTCTTCTGCTCTAGCACCCCTCTATATTTAGTTTATCTTTCCATCTGCTCCCTGGAACCCCTCTATATTTACTTACTCCTTCCCTTTTCTCCATGACACCACTCTATATTTACTTTCTCTTTCCCTCTGCTCCCTGGCACCACTCTATATTTACTTTCTCTTTCCCTCTGCTCCCTAGCACCTCTCTATATTTACTTTCTCCTTCCCTCTTCTCCCTGGCACCCCTGTATATTTACGTTCTCTTTCACTCTGCTCAATGGCACCCCTCTATATTTACTTTCTCTTTCTCTCTGCTCCCCCACCCCTCTATATTAACTTTCTCTTTCCCTCTGCTCCCTGGCACCCCTCTATATTTACTTTCTCTTTCCCACTGCTCCCTAGCGCCCCTCTATATTTACTTTGTCCTTCCCTTTGCTCCCTGGCACCCATCTATATTTGCTTTCTCTTTCCCTCTGCTCCCTCTCACCCCTCTATATACTTTGTCTTTCCCTTTGCTCCCTGGCACCCCTCTGTATTTGCTTTCTCTTTCCCTCTGCTTCCCGGCGCCTCTCTATATTTACTTTCTCTTTCCCGCTGCTCCATAGCACCCCTCTATATTTACTTTCTCTTTCACTCCGCTCCCTGGCACCCCTCTATATTTGCTTTCCCTTTCCCTCTGCTCCATGGCACCCCTCTATATTTAATTTCTCTTCCCCTCAGCTCCCTGGCACCCCTCTATATTTATTTTCTCCTCCCCTCTGCTCCCTGGCACCCTTCTATATTTACTTTCTCTTTCCCTCTGCTCCTTGGCACCGCTCTATATTTATTTTCTCTTAACTTCTGCTCCCAAGCACCCCCTATATTTACTTTTTCTTTCCTTCTGCTTCCTGGCATCCCTCTAAATTTACTTTTTCTTTCCCTCTGCTCACTGGCACCCAGATATATTTAATTTCTCTTTCCCTCTGCTCCCTGGCACCCCTCTATATTTACTTTCTCTATGCCTCTTCTCCCTGACACCCCTCTTTCTCTCTCTCTGCTCCCTGGCAACCCTCTATATTTACTTTCTCTTTCTCCCTGCTCCCTGCAACCCCTCTATATTTACTTTCTCTTTCCCTGTGCTCCCTGGCACTCCTATATTTACTTTCTCTTTGCTACTGCTCCCTAGCACGCCTCTATATTTACTTTCTCCTTCCCTCTTCTCCCTGGCACCCCTCTATATTTACGTTCTCTTTCCCTCTACTCATTGGGACCCCTCTATATTTATTTTCTATTTCCCTCTGCTCGCTGGCACCCCTCTATATTTGCTTTCTCTTTCCGTCTGGTCCCTGGCACCCCTCTATATTTACTTTCTCTTTCTCTCTACTCCCTGGCTCCCCTCTATATGTGCTTTCCCTTTCCCTCTGCTCCATGGCAGCCCTCGATATTTATTTTCTCTTTGTCTCTGCTCCCTGGAGGCCCTCTATATTTACTTTCTCCTTGCCTCTGCTCCCTGGCACTCCTCTATGTTTACTTTCTCTTTCCTTCTGCTCCCTGGCACCCCTCTATATTTACTTTCTCTTTGCCTCTGCTCCCTGGCACTCCTCTATATTTACTTTCTCATTCCCTCTGCTCGCTGGCACTCTTCTATATTTACTTTCTCTTTAAATCTGCCCCAGAACCACTTTATATTTAATTTCTCTTTCTCTCTGCTCCCTAGAACCCCTCTATATTTACTTTCTCTTTCCCTCCGCTCCCTGGCACAATCTATATTTACTTCCTCTTTCCCTCTGCTCCCGAACACCACTCTTTATTTACTTTCTCTTTCCCTCTGCTCCCTGACACCCCTCTATATTTACTATCTCTTTCCCTCTGCTCCCTGGCACCCCTCTATATTTATTTTCTCTTTCCCTCTGCTCCCGTCACCCCTCTATATTTACTTTCTCTTTCCCTCTGCTCCCCATCACCCTTCTATATTTACTTTCTCTTTCTCTCTGCTCCCTGGCACCCCTCTATATTTACTTTCCCTTTCTCGCTGCTCCCTAGCACCCCTCTGTATTTAATTTGTCTTTGCCTCTGCTCCCTGGCACCACTCTATATTTACTTTCTCTTTGCCTCTGCTCCCTAGCACCCCTCTATGTTTACTTTCTCCTTGTCTCTGCTCCCTGTCACCCTTCTATATTTACTTTCTATGTGCCTCTGCTCCCTGGCACTCCTCTATATTTACTTTCTCTTTCACTGTGCTGCCTGGCACTACTCTATATTTACTTTCTCTTTGTCTCTGCTCCCTGGCACCCCTCTATATTTAATTTCTCTTTCCCTCTGCTCCCTGGCACCTCTCTATATTTACTGTCTCTTTGTCTCTGCTCCCTGGCACCCCCCTATATTTAATTTCTCTTTCCCTCTGCTCCCTGGCATCTCTCTATATTTACTTTCTCTTTGCCTCTGCTCCCTGATACCCCTCTATATTTGCTTTACCTTTCTATCTGTCTTTCTATCTGTTCCATGGCACCCCTCTATATTTAATTTCGCTTTGTCTCTGCTCTCTGGCACCCTTCTATATTTACTTTCTATGTGCCTCTGCTCCATGGCACCCCTCTATATTTGCTTTCTCTTTCCCTCTGCTCCCTGGCACCCCTCTATATTTACTTTCTCTTTCCTGCTGCTCCCTAGCATCCCTCTAAATTTACTTTCTCTTTCTCTCTGCTCCCTGGCACCCCTCTATATTTGCTTTCCCTTTCCCTCTGCTCCATGACAGCCCTCTATATTTACTTTCTCTTTCCCTCTGCTCCCCGTCACTGCTCTATATTTACTTTCTCTTTGTCTCTGCTCCCTGGCACCCCTCTATATTTAATTTCTCTTTCCCTCTGCTCCCTGGCACCTCTCTGTATTTACTTTCTCTTTGCTTCTGCTCCCTGACAGCCCTCTATATTTGCTTTCTCTTTCCCTCTGCTCCCTGGCACCCATCTATATTTACTTTCTCTTTCCCGTTGCTCCCTAGCACCACTCTATATTTACTTTCTCTTTCTCTCTGCTCCCTGGCACCCCTCGATATTTGCTTTCCATTTCCCTCTGCTCCATGGCCCCCTCTAGATTTAATTTCTCTTTGTCTCTGCTCCCTGGCACCCTTCTATATTTACTTTCTATTTTCCTCTGCTCCCTGGCACTCCTCTATATTTACTTTCTCTTTCCCTCTGCTCCCCGTCACCCCTCTATATTTACTTTCTCTTTGTCTCTGCTCCCTGGCACCTCTTTATATTTATTTTCTCTTTGCCTCTGCTCCCTGACACCCCTCTATATTTACTTTCTCTTTCCCTCTGCTCCCTGGCACCCATCTATATTTACTTTCCCTTTCTCTCTGCTCGCTGTCACCCCTCTATATTTACTTTCTCTTTCCCTCTGCTCCCTGGCACGCTTCTATATTTACTTTCTCCTTCCATCTGCTCCCTAGCACCTCCTCTATATTTACTTTCACGTTCCCTCTGCAACATGGCACCCCTCTATATTTACTTTCTCTTCCCCTCAGCTCCCTGGCACCCCTCTATATTTATTTTCTCCTTCCCTCTGCTCCCTGGCACCCTTCTATATTTACTTTCTCTTTCCCTCTGCTCCTTGGCACCGCTCTATATTTATTTTCTCTTAACTTCTGCTCCCAGGCACCCCTCTATATTTACTTTCTCTTTCCCTCTGCTTCATGGCATCCCTCTAAATTTACTTTTTCTTTCCCTCTGCTCACTGGCACCCCGCTATATTTAATTTCTATTTCCCTCTGCTCCCTGGCACCCCTCTATATTTACTTTCTCTTTGCCTCTTCTCCCTGACACCCCTCTTTCTCTCTGCTCCCTGGCAACCCTCTATATTTACTTTCTCTTTCTCCCTGCTCCCTGGTACCCCTCTATATTTACTTTCTCTTTCCCTCTGCTCCCTGGCACTCCTCTATATTTACTTTCTCTTTGCTACTGCTCCCTAGCACGCCTCTGTATTTACTTTCTCCTTTCCTCTTCTCCCTGGCACCCCTCTATATTTACGTTCTCTTTCCCTCTGCTCATTGGAACCCCTCTATATTTACTTTGTATTTCCCTCTGCTCGCTGGCACCCCTCTATATTTGCTTTCTCTTTCCTTCTGCTCCCTGGCACCCCTCTATATTTACTTTCTCTTTCTCTCTACTCCCTGGCTCCCCTATATATGTGCTTTCCCTTTCCCTCTGTTCCATGGCAGCCCTCTATATTTATTTTCTCTTTGTCTCTGCTCCCTGGAAGCCCTCTATATTTACTTTCTCTTTGCCTCTGCTCCCTGGCACTCCTCTATGTTTACTTTCTCTTTCCCTCTGATCCCTGGCACCCCTCTATATTTATTTTCTCCTTCCCTCTGCTCCCTGGCACCCTTCTATATTTACTTTCTCTTTCCTCTGCTCCTTGGCACCGCTCTATATTTATTTTCTCTTAACTTCTGCTCCCAGGCACCCCTCTATATTTACTTTCTCTTTCCCTCTGCTTCATGGCATCCCTCTAAATTTACTTTTTCTTTCCCTCTGCTCACTGGCACCCCGCTATATTTAATTTCTCTTTCCCTCTGCTCCCTGGCACCCCTCTATATTTACTTTCTCTTTGCCTCTTCTCCCTGACACCCCTCTTTCTCTCTGCTCCCTGGCAACCCTCTATATTTACTTTCTCTTTCTCCCTGCTCCCTGGTACCCCTCTATATTTACTTTCTCTTTCCCTGTGCTCCCTGGCACTCCTCTATATTTACGCTCTCTTTGCTACTGCTCCCTAGCACGCCTCTATATTTACTTTCTCCTTCCCTCTTCTCCCTGGCACCCCTCTATATTTACGTTCTCTTTCCCTCTGCTCATTGGAACCCCTCTATATTTACTTTCTATTTCCCTCTGCTCGCTGGCACCCCTCTATATTTGCTTTCTCTTTCCTTCTGCTCCCTGGCACCCCTCTATATTTACTTTCTCTTTCTCTCTACTCCCTGGCTCCCCTATATATGTGCTTTCCCTTTCCCTCTGCTCCATGGCAGCCCTCTATATTTATTTTCTCTTTGTCTCTGCTCCCTGGAAGCCCTCTATATTTACATTCTCTTTGCCTCTGCTCCCTGGCACTCCTCTATGTTTACTTTCTCTTTCCCTCTGCTCCCTGGCACCCCTCTATATTTACTTTCTCATTCCCTCTGCTCGCTGGCACTCTTCTATATTTACTTTCTCTTTAAATCTGCCCCCAGAACCACTCTATATTTACTTTCTCTTTCTCTCTGCTCCCTAGCACCCCTCTATATTTACTTTCTCTTTCCCTCAGCTCCCTGGCACCCTCTATATTTACTTCCTCTTTCCCACTGCTCCCGAACACCACTCTTTATTTACTTTCTCTTTCCCTCTGCTCCCTGGCACCCCTCTATATTTATTTTCTCTTTTACCCCTGCTCCCCATCACCACTCTATATTTACTTTATCTTTCCCTCTCCTCCCCATCACCCTTCTATATTTACTTTCTCTTTCTCTCTGCTCCCTGGCACCCCTCTATATTTACTTTCCCTTTATCGCTGCTCCCTAGCACCCCTCTGTATTTAATTTCTCTTTGCCTCTGCTCCCTGGCACCCCTCTATATTTACTTTCTCTTTGCCTCTGCTCCCTGGCACACCTCTATATGTACTTTCTCTTTCTCTCTGCTCACTGGCACTCCTCTATATTTACTTGCACTTTCCCTCTGCTCCCCTTCACCCCTCTATATTTACTTTCTCTTTGCCTCTGCTCCCTGACACCCCTCTATAATTACTTTCTCTTTGCCTCTGCTCCCTCGCACCACACTATATTTAGTTTCTATTTCCCTCTGCTCCCTGTAACCCCTCTATATTTACTTTCTCTTTGCCTCTGCTCCCTGGCACCCCTCTATGTTTACTTTCTCTTTCCCTCTGCTCCCAGGCACACCTCTATTTCCCTCTGCTCCCTAGGACACTTCCATATTTATATTCTCCCCCTCTAGCACCCCTCTATATTTACTTACTCCTTCCCTCTGCTCCCTGGCACCACTCTATATTTACTTTCTCTTTCCCTCTGCTCCCTGGCACCACTCTATATTTACTTTCTCTTTCTCTCTGCCCCCTGGCACACCTTATATCTGCTTTCCCTTTCCCTCTGACCATGGCAGCCCTCTATATTTAATTTCTCTTTGTCTCTGCTCCCTGGAAGCCCTCTATATTTACTTTCTCTTTGCCTCTGCTCCCTGGCACTCCTTTATGTTTACTTTCTCTTTCCCTCTGCTCCCTGGCACCCCTCTATATTTACTTTCTCTTTGCCTCTGCTCCCTGGCACCCCTCTATATTTAATTTCTCTTTCCCTCTGCTCCCTGGCACCCATCTATATTTCATTTTTCTTTCCCTCTGCTCCCTGGCACCCCTCTATATTTACTTTCTCATTCCCTCTGCTCCTTGGCACTCTTCTATATTTACTTTCTCTTTAAATCTGCCCCCAGAGCCACTCTATATTTACTTTCTCTTTATCTCTGCTCCCTAGTACTCCTCTATATTTACTTTCTCTTTCCCTCCGCTCCTTGGCACCCTCTATATTTACTTCCTCTTTCCCTCTGCTCCCTAACACAACTCTTTATTTACTTTCTCTTTCCCTCTGCTCCCTGACCCCCTCTATATTTAGTTTCTCTTTCCCTCTGCTCCCTAACACAACTCTTTATTTACTTTCTCTTTCCCTCTGCTCCCTGACCCCCTCTATATTTACTTTCTCTTTGCCTCTGCTCCCTGACACCCCTCTATAATTACTTTCTCTTTGCCTCTGCTCCCTCGCACCACACTATATTTAGTTTCTATTTCCCTCTGCTCCCTGTCACCCCTCTATATTTACTTTCTCTTTGCCTCTGCTCCCTGGCACCCCTCTATGTTTACTTTCTCTTTCCCTCTGCTCCCAGGCACACCTCTATTTCCCTCTGCTCCCTAGGACACTTCCATATTTATATTCTCCCCCTCTAGCACCCCTCTATATTTACTTACTCCTTCCCTCTGCTCCCTGGCACCACTCTATATTTACTTTCTCTTTCCCTCTGCTCCCTGGCACCACTCTATATTTACTTTCTCTTTCTCTCTGCCCCCTGGCACACCTTATATCTGCTTTCCCTTTCCCTCTGACCATGGCAGCCCTCTATATTTAATTTCTCTTTGTCTCTGCTCCCTGGAAGCCCTCTATATTTACTTTCTCTTTGCCTCTGCTCCCTGGCACTCCTTTATGTTTACTTTCTCTTTCCCTCTGCTCCCTGGCACCCCTCTATATTTACTTTCTCTTTGCCTCTGCTCCCTGGCACCCCTCTATATTTAATTTCTCTTTCCCTCTGCTCCCTGGCACCCATCTATATTTCATTTTTCTTTCCCTCTGCTCCCTGGCACCCCTCTATATTTACTTTCTCATTCCCTCTGCTCCTTGGCACTCTTCTATATTTACTTTCTCTTTAAATCTGCCCCCAGAGCCACTCTATATTTACTTTCTCTTTATCTCTGCTCCCTAGTACTCCTCTATATTTACTTTCTCTTTCCCTCCGCTCCTTGGCACCCTCTATATTTACTTCCTCTTTCCCTCTGCTCCCTAACACAACTCTTTATTTACTTTCTCTTTCCCTCTGCTCCCTGACCCCCTCTATATTTAGTTTCTCTTTCCCTCTGCTCCCTGGCACCCCTCTATATTTATTTTCTCTTTCCCTCTGCTCCCCGTCACCCATCTATATTTACTTTCTCTTTCCCTCTGCTCCCCATCACACTTCTATATTTACTTTCTCTTTCTCTCTGCTCCCTGGCACCCCTCTATATTTACTTTCCCTTTCTCGCTGCTCCCTAGCACCCCTCTATATTTAATTTCTCTTTGCCTCTGCTCCCTGGCACCCCTCTATATTTACTTTCTCTTTTCCTCTGCTCGCTGGCACCCCTCTATATTTACTCTCTCTCTTTCTCTCTGCTCCCTGGCACTCCTCTATATTTACTTTCTCTTTCTCTCTGCTCCCTGGTACCCCTATATATTTGCTTTCTCTTTCCCTCTGCTCCCTGGCACACCTCTATATTTACTTTCTCTTTGCCACTGCTCGCTAGCACGCCTCTAGATTTACTTTCTCTTTCCCTCTTCTCCCTGGCACCCATGTATATTTACTTTGTCTTTCCCTTTGCTCCCTGGCACCCCTCTATATTTGCTTTCGCTTTCCCTCTGCTCCCCCACCCCTCTATATTTACTTTCTCTTTCCCTCTGCTACCTGGCACCCCTCTATATTTACTTTCTCTTTCCCTCTGCTTCCTGGCATCCCTGTACATTTACTTTCTCTTTCCGGCTGCTCCCTAGCACCCCTCTATATTTACTTTCTCTTTCTCTCTGCTCCCTGGCACCCCTCTATATTTGCTTTCCCTTTCCCTCTGCTCCATGGAACCCCTCTATATTAAATTTCTCTTTGTCTCTGCTCCTTGGCACCCTTCTATATAAACTTTCTCTTTGCCTCTGCTCCCTGGCACTCCTCTATATTTACTTTCTCTTTCCCTCTGCTCCCCAGCACCCCTCTATATTTACTTTCTCTTTGTCTCTGCTCCCTGGCACCTTTCTATATTTGCTTTCTCTTTGCCTCTGCTCCCTCACACTCTTGTATATTTACTTTCTCTTTCCCTCTGCTCCCTGGCACCCCTCTAAATTTACTTTCTCTTTCCCTCTGCTCCTTGGCACCCATCTATATTTACTTTCTCTTTCTCTCTGCTACCTGTCACCCCTCTATATAATCTTTCTCTTTCCCTCTGCTCTCTGGCACACTTCTATATTTACTTTCTCTTTCCATCTGCTCCCTAGCACCTCCTCTATATTTACTTTCTCTTCCCCTCAGCTCCCTGGCACAACTCTATATTTACTTTCTCCTTCCCTCTGCTCCCTGGCACCCCTCTATATTTACTTTTACTTTCCCTCTGCTCTTTGGCACCCCTATATATTTACTTTCTCTTAATGTCTGCTCCCAGGCACCCCTCTAAATTTGCTTTTACTTTCACTCTGCTCCCTGGCACCCCTCTATATTTCATTTTTCTTTCCCTCTGCTCCCTGGCACCCCTCTATATTTACTTTCTCTTTGCCTCTTCTCCCTGACACCATTCTATATTTACTCTCTCTTTCTCTCTGCTCCCTGGCACCCCTCTAGATTTACTTTCTCTTTCTCTGTGCTACCTGGCACTCCACTATATTTACTTTTTCTTTGCTACTCCTCCCTAGCACGCCTCAATATTTACTTCAACTTCCCTCTTCTGCCTGGCACCCCTCTATATTTACGTTCTCTTTCCCTCTGCTCATTGGGACCCCTCTATATTTACTTTCTCTTTCTCTCTGCTCCCTGTCACCCCTCTATATTTACTTTGTCTTTCCCTCTGCTCCCTGGCACCCCTCCATATTTGCTTTCTCTTTCCTCTGCTCCCTGGCACCCCTCTGTATTTACATTCTCTTTCTCTCTGCTCCCTGGCACCCCTCTATATTTGCTTTCCCTTTTCTCAGGCTCCATGGCACCCCTCTATATTTAATTTCTCTTTGTCTCTGCTCCCTGGCACCCCTCTATATTTACTTTCTCTTTGCCTCTGCTCACTGGCACTCCTCTATATTTACTTTCTCTTTCCCTCTGCTCCCCTTCACCCCTCTATATTTCCTTTCTCTTTGCCTCTGCTCCCTGACACCCCTCTATAATTACTTTCTCTTTGCCTCTGCTCCCTCGCACCACTCTATATTTAGTTTCTATTTCCCTCTGCTCCCTGTCACCCCTCTATATTTACTTTCACTTTGCCTCTGCTCCCAGGCACCCATCTATTTCCCTCTGCTCCCTAGCACCCTTCTATATTTACATTCTTCTGCTCTAGCACCCCTCTATATTTAGTTTATCTTTCCATCTGCTCCCTGGAACCCCTCTATATTTACTTACTCCTTCCCTTTTCTCCATGACACCACTCTATATTTACTTTCTCTTTCCCTCTGCTCCCTGGCACCACTCTATATTTACTTTCTATTTCTCTCTGCTCCCCCACCCCTCTTTATTAACTTTCTCCTTCCCTCTGCTCCCTGGCACCCCTCTATATTTACTTTCTCTTTCCCACTGCTCCCTAGCGCCCCTCTATATTTACTTTGTCCTTCCCTTTGCTCCCTGGCACCCCTCTATATTTGCTTTCTCTTTCCCTCTGCTCCCTCTCACCCCTCTAGATACTTTGTCTTTCCCTTTGCTCCCTGGCACCCCTCTGTATTTGCTTTCTCTTTCCCTCTGCTTCCCGGCACCTCTCTATATTTACTTTCTCTTTCCCGCTGCTCCATAGCACCCCTCTATATTTACTTTCTCTTTCACTCCGCTCCCTGGCACCCCTCTATATTTGCTTTCCCTTTCCCTCTGCTCCATGGCACCCCTCTATATTTAATTTCTCTTCCCCTCAGCTCCCTGGCACCCCTCTATATTTATTTTCTCCTTCCCTCTGCTCCCTGGCACCCTTCTATATTTACTTTCTCTTTCCCTCTGCTCCTTGGCACCGCTCTATATTTACTTTCTCTTAACTTCTGCTCCCAAGCACCCCCTATATTTACTTTTTCTTTCCTTATGCTTCCTGGCATCCCTCTAAATTTACTTTTTCTTTCCCTCTGCTCACTGGCACCCAGATATATTTAATTTCTCTTTCCCTCTGCTCCCTGGCACCCCTCTATATTTACTTTCTCTATGCCTCTTCTCCCTGACACCCCTCTTTCTCTCTCTCTGCTCCCTGGCAACCCTCTATATTTACTTTCTCTTTCTCCCTGCTCCCTGCAACCCCTCTATATTTACTTTCTCTTTCCCTGTGCTCCCTGGCACTCCTATATTTACTTTCTCTTTGCTACTGCTCCCTAGCACGCCTCTATATTTACTTTCTCCTTCCCTCTTCTCCCTGGCACCCCTCTATATTTACGTTCTCGTTCCCTCTGCTCATTGGGACCCCTCTATATTTATTTTCTATTTCCCTCTGCTCGCTGGCACCCCTCTATATTTGCTTTCTCTTTCCGTCTGGTCCCTGGCACCCCTCTATATTTACTTTCTCTTTCTCTCTACTCCCTGGCTCCCCTCTATATGTGCTTTCCCTTTCCCTCTGCTCCATGGCAGCCCTCGATATTTATTTTCTCTTTGTCTCTGCTCCCTGGAAGCCCTCTATATTTACTTTCTCCTTGCCTCTGCTCCCTGGCACTCCTCTATGTTTACTTTCTCTTTCCTTCTGCTCCTTGGCACCCCTCTATATTTACTTTCTCTTTGCCTCTGCTCCCTGGCACTCCTCTATATTTACTTTCTCATTCCCTCTGCTCGCTGGCACTCTTCTATATTTACTTTCTCTTTAAATCTGCCCCAGAACCACTTTATATTTAATTTCTCTTTCTCTCTGCTCCCTAGAACCCCTCTATATTTACTATCTCTTTCCCTCCGCTCCCTGGCACAATCTATATTTACTTCCTCTTTCCCTCTGCTCCCGAACACCAGTCTTTATTTACTTTCTCTTTCCCTCTGCTCCCTGACACCCCTCTATATTTACTATCTCTTTCCCTCTGCTCCCTGGCACCCCTCTATATTTATTTTCTCTTTCCCTCTGCTCCCCGTCACCCCTCTATATTTACTTTCTCTTTCCCTCTGCTCCCCATCACCCTTCTATATTTACTTTCTCTTTCTCTCTGCTCCCTGGCACCCCTCTATATTTACTTTCCCTTTCTCGCTGCTCCCTAGCACCCCTCTGTATTTAATTTGTCTTTGCCTCTGCTCCCTGGCACCACTCTATATTTACTTTCTCTTTGCCTCTGCTCCCTAGCACCCCTCTATGTTTACTTTCTCCTTGTCTCTGCTCCCTGTCACCCTTCTATATTTACTTTCTATGTGCCTCTGCTCCCTGGCACTCCTCTATATTTACTTTCTCTTTCACTGTGCTGCCTGGCACTACTCTATATTTACTTTCTCTTTGTCTCTGCTCCCTGGCACCCCTCTATATTTAATTTCTCTTTCCCTCTGCTCCCTGGCACCTCTCTATATTTACTGTCTCTTTGTCTCTGCTCCCTGGCACCCCCCTATATTTAATTTCTCTTTCCCTCTGCTCCCTGGCATCCCTCTAAATTTACTTTGTCTTTCCCTCTGCTCACTGGCACCCAGATATATTTAATTTCTCTTTCCCTCTGCTCCCTGGCACCCCTCTATATTTACTTTCTCTATGCCTCTTCTCCCTGACACCCCTCTTTCTCTCTCTCTGCTCCCTGGCAACCCTCTATATTTACTTTCTCTTTCTCCCTGCTCCCTGCAACCCCTCTATATTTACTTTCTCTTTCCCTGTGTTCCCTGGCACTCCTATATTTACTTTCTCTTTGCTACTGCTCCCTAGCACGCCTCTATATTTACTTTCTCCTTCCCTCTTCTCCCTGGCACCCCTCTATATTTACGTTCTCTTTCCCTCTGCTCATTGGGACCCCTCTATATTTATTTTCTATTTCCCTCTGCTCGCTGGCACCCCTCTATATTTGCTTTCTCTTTCCGTCTGGTCCCTGGCACCCCTCTATATTTACTTTCTCTTTCTCTCTACTCCCTGGCTCCCCTCTATATGTGCTTTCCCTTTCCCTCTGCTCCATGGCAGCCCTCGATATTTATTTTCTCTTTGTCTCTGCTCCCTGGAAGCCCTCTATATTTACTTTCTCCTTGCCTCTGCTCCCTGGCACTCCTCTATGTTTACTTTCTCTTTCCTTCTGCTCCTTGGCACCCCTCTATATTTACTTTCTCTTTGCCTCTGCTCCCTGGCACTCCTCTATATTTACTTTCTCATTCCCTCTGCTCGCTGGCACTCTTCTATATTTACTTTCTCTTTAAATCTGCCCCAGAACCACTTTATATTTAATTTCTCTTTCTCTCTGCTCCCTAGAACCCCTCTATATTTACTTTCTCTTTCCCTCCGCTCCCTGGCACAATCTATATTTACTTCCTCTTTCCCTCTGCTCCCGAACACCACTCTTTATTTACTTTCTCTTTCCCTCTGCTCCCTGGCACCCCTCTATATTTACTGTCTCCTTCCCTCTGCTCCCTGGCACCCCTCTATATTTATTTTCTCTTTCCCTCTGCTCCCCGTCACCCCTCTATATTTACTTTCTCTTTCCCTCTGCTCCCCATCACCCTTCTATATTTACTTTCTCTTTCTCTCTGCTCCCTGGCACCCCTCTATATTTACTTTCCCTTTCTCGCTGCTCCCTAGCACCCCTCTGTATTTAATTTGTCTTTGCCTCTGCTCCCTGGCACCACTCTATATTTACTTTCTGTTTGCCTCTGCTCCCTAGCACCCCTCTATGTTTACTTTCTCCTTGTCTCTGCTCCCTGTCACCCTTCTATATTTACTTTCTATGTGCCTCTGCTCCCTGACACTCCTCTATATTTACTTTCTCTTTCACTGTGCTGCCTGGCACTACTCTATATTTACTTTCTCTTTGTCTCTGCTCCCTGGCACCCCTCTATATTTAATTTCTCTTTCCCTCTGCTCCCTGGCACCTCTCTATATTTACTGTCTCTTTGTCTCTGCTCCCTGGCACCCCCCTATATTTAATTTCTCTTTCCCTCTGCTCCCTGGCATCTCTCTATATTTACTTTCTCTTTGCCTCTGCTCCCTGATACCCCTCTATATTTGCTTTACCTTTCTATCTGTCTTTCTATCTGTTCCATGGCACCCCTCTATATTTAATTTCGCTTTGTCTCTGCTCTCTGGCACCCTTCTATATTTACTTTCTATGTGCCTCTGCTCCATGGCACCCCTCTATATTTGCTTTCTCTTTCCCTCTGCTCCCTGGCACCCCTCTATATTTACTTTCTCTTTCCTGCTGCTCCCTAGCACCCCTCTAAATTTACTTTCTCTTTCTCTCTGCTCCCTGGCACCCCTCTATATTTGCTTTCCCTTTCCCTCTGCTCCATGACAGCCCTCTATATTTACTTTCTCTTTCCCTCTGCTCCCCGTCACTGCTCTATATTTACTTTCTCTTTGTCTCTGCTCCATGACAGCCCTCTATATTTACTTTCTCTTTCCCTCTGCTCCCTGGCACCTCTCTGTATTTACTTTCTCTTTGCTTCTGCTCCCTGACAGCCCTCTATATTTGCTTTCTCTTTCCCTCTGCTCCCTGGCACCCATCTATATTTACTTTCTCTTTCCCGTTGCTCCCTAGCACCACTCTATATTTACTTTCTCTTTCTCTCTGCTTCCTGGCACCCCTCTATATTTGCTTTCCATTTCCCTCTGCTCCATGGCACCCCTCTAGATTTAATTTCTCTTTGTCTCTGCTCCCTGGCACCCTTCTATATTTACTTTCTATTTTCCTCTGCTCCCTGGCACTCCTCTATATTTACTTTCTCTTTCCCTCTGCTCCCCGTCACACCTCTATATTTACTTTCTCTTTGTCTCTGCTCCCTGGCACCTCTTTATATTTATTTTCTCTTTGCCTCTGCTCCCTGACACCCCTCTATATTTACTTTCTCTTTCCCTCTGCTCCCTGGCACCCATCTATATTTACTTTCCCTTTCTCTCTGCTCGCTGTCACCCCTCTATATTTACTTTCTCTTTCCCTCTGCTCCCTGGCACACTTCTATATTTACTTTCTCCTTCCATCTGCTCCCTAGCACCTCCTCTATATTTACTTTCACGTTCCCTCTGCAACATGGCACCCCTCTATATTTACTTTCTCTTCCCCTCAGCTCCCTGGCACCCCTCTATATTTATTTTCTCCTTCCCTCTGCTCCCTGGCACCCTTCTATATTTACTTTCTCTTTCCTCTGCTCCTTGGCACCGCTCTATATTTATTTTCCCTTAACTTCTGCTCCCAGGCACCCCTCTATATTTACTTTCTCTTTCCCTCTGCTTCATGGCATCCCTCTAAATTTACTTTTTCTTTCCCTCTGCTCACTGGCACCCTGCTATATTTAATTTCTCTTTCCCTCTGCTCCCTGGCACCCCTTTATATTTACTTTCTCTTTGCCTCTTCTCCCTGACACCCCTCTTTCTCTCTGCTCCCTGGCAACCCTCTATATTTACAATCTCTTTCTCCCTGCTCCCTGGTACCCCTCTATATTTACTTTCTCTTTCCCTGTGCTCCCTGGCACTCCTCTATATTTACTTTCTCTTTGCTACTGCTCCCTAGCACGCCTCTATATTTACTTTCTCCTTCCCTCTTCTCCCTTGCACCCCTCTATATTTACGTTCTCTTTCCCTCTGCTCATTGGAACCCCTCTATATTTACTTTCTATTTCCCTCTGCTCACTGGCACCCCCCTATATTTGCTTTCTCTTTCCTTCTGCTCCCTGGCACCCCTCTATATTCACTTTCTCTTTCTCTCTACTCCCTGGCTCCCCTATATATGTGCTTTCCCTTTCCCTCTGCTCCATGGCAGCCCTCTATATTTATTTTCTCTTTGTCTCTGCTCCCTGGAAGCCCTCTATATTTACTTTCTCTTTGCCTCTGCTCCCTGCCACTCCTCTATATTTCATTTTTCTTTCCATCTGCTCCCTGGCACCCCTCTATATTTACTTTCTCATTCCCTCTGCTCGCTGGCACTCTTCTATATTTACTTTCTCTTTAAATCTGCCCCCAGAACCACTCTATATTTACTTTCTCTTTCTCTCTGCTCCCTAGCACCCCTCTATATTTACTTTCTCTTTCCCTCCGCTCCCTGGCACCCTCTATATTTACTTCCTCTTTCCCACTGCTCCCGAACACCACTCTTTATTTACTTTCTCTTTCCCTCTGCTCCCTTACACCCCTCTATATTTACTTTCTCTTTCCCTCTGCTCCCTGGCACCCCTCTATATTTATTTTCTCTTTTCCCCCTGCTCCCCGTCACCACTCTATATTTACTTTCTCTTTCCCTCTGCTCCCCATCACCCTTCTATATTTACTTTCTCTTTCTCTCTGCTCCCTGACACCCCTCTATATTCACTTTACCTTTATCGCTGCTCCCTAGCACCCCTCTGTATTTAATTTCTCTTTGTTCTGCTCCCTGGCACCCCTCTATATTTACTTTCTCTTTGCCTCTGCTCCCTGGCACACCTCTATATGTACTTTCTCTTTCTCTCTGCTCCCTGGCACCCCTCTATATTTACTTTCTCTTTATCTCTGCTCCCTAGCACTGCTCTATGTTTACTTTCTCCTTGCCTCAGCTCTCAGGCAGAACTCTATATTAAATTTCTCTTTTCCTCTGCTCCATGGCACGCTCTATATTTACTCTCTCTCTCTCTCTTTCTCTCTGCTCTCTAGCACCCCTCTATATTTACTTTATCTTTCCCTCCACTCCCTGGCACCCTCTATATTTGCTTTCCCTTTCCCTCTGCTCCATGGTACCCCTCTATATTTAATTTCTCTTTGTCTCTACTCCCTGGCACCCTTCTATATTTACTTTCTATTTTCCTCTACTCCCTGGCACTCCTCTATATTTACTTTCTCTTTCCCTCTGCTCCCCGTCACCCCTCTATATTTACTTTCTCTTTGTCTCTGCTCCCTGGCACCTCTTTATATTTATTTTCTCTTTGCCTCTGCTCCCTGACACCCCTCTATATTTACTTTCTCTTTCCCTCTGCTCCCTGGCACCCATCTATATTTACTTTCCCTTTCTCTCTGCTCGCTGTCACCCCTCTATATTTACTTTCTCTTTCCCTCTGCTCCCTGGTACGCTTCTATATTTACTTTCTCCTTCCATCTGCTCCCTAGCACCTCCTCTATATTTACTTTCACGTTCCCTCTGCAACATGGCACCCCTCTATATTTACTTTCTCTTCGCCTCAGCTCCCTGGCACCCCTCTATATTTATTTTCTCCTTCCCTCTGCTCCCTGGCACCCTTCTATATTTACTTTCTCTTTTCCTCTTCTCCTTGGCACCGCTCTATATTTATTTTCTCTTAACTTCTGCTGCCAGGCACCCCTCTATATTTACTTTCTCTTTCCCTCTGCTTCATGGCATCCCTCTAAATTTACTTTTTCTTTCCCTCTGCTCACTGGCACCCCGCTATATTTAATTTCTATTTCCCTCTGCTCCCTGGCACCCCTCTATATTTACTTTCTCTTTGCCTCTTCTCCCTGACACCCCTCTTTCTCTCTGCTCCCTGGCAACCCTCTATATTTACTTTCTCTTTCTCCCTGCTCCCTGGTACCCCTCTATATTTACTTTCTCTTTCCCTGTGCTCCCTGGCACTCCTCTATATTTACTTTCTCTTTGCTACTGCTCCCTAGCACGCCTCTTTATTTACTTTCTCCTTTCCTCTTCTCCCTGGCACCCCTCTATATTTACGTTCTCTTTCCCTCTGCTCATTGGAACCCCTCTATATTTACTTTGTATTTCCCTCTGCTCGCTGGCACCCCTCTATATTTGCTTTCTCTTTCCTTCTGCTCCCTGGCACCCCTCTATATTTACTTTCTCTTTCTCTCTACTCCCTGGCTCCCCTATATATGTGCTTTCCCTTTCCCTCTGCTCCATGGCAGCCCTCTATATTTATTTTCTCTTCGTCTCTGCTCCCCGGAAGCCCTCTATATTTACTTTCTCTTTGCCTCTGCTCCCTGGCACTCCTCTATGTTTACTTTCTCTTTCCCTCTGCTCCCTGGCACGCCTCTATATTTACTTTCTCTTTGCCTCTGCTCCCTGGCACCCCTCTGTATTTAATTTCTCTTTGTCTCTGCTCTCTTGCACCCTTCTATATTTACTTTCTATGTGCCTCTGCTCCATGGCACCCCTCTATATTTGCTTTCTCTTTCCCTCTGCTCCCTGGCACCCCTCTATATTTACTTTCTCTTTTCTGCTGCTCCCTAGCACCCCTCTATATTTACTTTCTCCTTCCCTCTTCTCTCTGGCACCCCTCTATATTTACGTTCTCTTTCCCTCTGCTCATTGGAACCCCTCTATATTTACTTTGTATTTCCCTCTGCTCGCTGGCACCCCTCTATATTTTCTTTCTCTTTCCTTCTGCTCCCTGGCACCCTTCTATATTTACTTTCTCTTTCTCTCTACTCCCTGGCTCCCCTATATGTGTGCTTTCCCTTTCCCTCTGCTCCATGGCAGCCCTCTATATTTATTTTCTCTTTGTCTCTGCTCCCTGGAAGCCCTCTATATTTACTTTCTCTTTGCCTCTGCTCCCTGGCACTCCTCTATGTTTACTTTCTCTTTCCCTCTGCTCCCTGGCATCCCTCTATATTTACTTTCTCTTGCCCTCTGCTCCCTGGCACCCCTCTGTATTTAATTTCTCTTTGTCTCTGCTCTCTGGCACCCTTCTATATTTACTTTCTATGTGCCTCTGCTCCATGGCACCCCTCTATATTTGCTTTCTATTTCCCTCTGCTCCCTGGCACCCCTCTATATTTACTTTCTCTTTCCCTCTGCTCCCCGTCACCGCTCTATATTTACTTTCTCTTTGTCTCTGCTCCCTGGCACCCCTCTATATTTAATTTCTCTTTCCCTCTGCTCCCTGGCACCTCTCTGTATTTACTTTCTCTTTGCTTCTGCTCCCTGACAGCCCTCTATATTTGCTTTCTCTTTCCCTCTGCTCCCTGGCACCCATCTATATTTACTTTCTCTTTCCCGTTGCTCCCTAGCACCCCTCTTTATTTACTTTCTCTTTCTCTCTGCTCCCTGGCACCCCTCTATATTTGCTTTCCCTTTCCCTCTGCTCCATGGCACCCCTCTAAATTTAATTTCTCTTTGTCTCTGCTCCCTGGCACCCTTCTATATTTACTTTCTATTTTCCTCTGCTCCCTGGCACTCCTCTATATTTACTTTCTCTTTCCCTCTGTTCCCCGTCACCCCTCTATATTTACTTTCTCTTTGTCTCTGCTCCCTGGCACCTCTTTATATTTATTTTCTCTTTGCCTCTGCTCCCTGACACCCCTCTATATTTACTTTCTCTTTCCCTCTGCTCCCTGGCACCCATCTATATTTACTTTCCCTTTCTCTCTGCTCGCTGTCACCCCTCTATATTTACTTTCTCTTTCCCTCTGCTCCCTGGCACACTTCTATATTTACTTTCTCCTTCCATCTGCTCCCTAGCACCTCCTCTATATTTACTTTCACGTTCCCTCTGCAACATGGCACCCCTCTATATTTACTTTCTCTTCCCCTCAGCTCCCTGGCACCCCTCTATATTTATTTCCTCCTTCCCTCTGCTCCCTGGCACCCCTCTATATTTACTTTCTCTTTCCCTCTGCTTCATGGCATCCCTCTAAATTTACTTTTTCTTTCCCTCTGCTCACTGGCACCCCGCTATATTTAATTTCTCTTTTCCTCTGCTCCCTGGCACCCCTCTATATTTACTTTCTCTTTGCCTCTTCTCCCTGACACCCCTCTTTCTCTCTGCTCCCTGGCAACCCTCTATATTTACTTTCTCTTTCTCTCTGCTCCCTGGTACCCCTCTATATTTACTTTCTCGTTCCCTGTGCTCCCTGGCACTCCTCTATATTTACTTTCTCTTTGCTACTGCTCCCTAGCACGCCTCTATATTTACTTTCTCCTTCCCTCTTCTCCCTGGCACCCCTCTATATTTACGTTCTCTTTCCCTCTGCTCATTGGAACCCCTCTATATTTACTTTCTATTTCCCTCTGCTCAATGGCACCCCTCTATATTTGCTTTCTCTTTCCTTCTGCTCCCTGGCACCCCTCTATATTTACTTTCTCTTTCTCTCTACTCCCTGGCTCCCCTATATATGTGCTTTCCCTTTCCCTCTGCTCCGTGGCAGCCCTCTATATTTATTTTCTCTTTGTCTCTGCTCCCTGGAAGCCCTCTATATTTACTTTCTCTTTCCCCTGCTCCCTGGCACTCCTCTATGTTTACTTTCTCTTTCCCTCTGCTCCCTGGCACCCCTCTATATTTACTTTCTCTTTGCCTCTGCTCCCTGGCACCCCTCTATATTTAATTTCTCTTTCCCTCTGCTCCCTGGCACTCTTCTATATTTACTTTCTCTTTAAATCTGCCCCCAGAACCACTCTATATTTACTTCCTCTTTTTCTCTGCTCCCTAGCACCCCTCTATATTTACTTTCTCTTTCCCTCCGCTCCCTGGCACCCTCTATATTTACTTCCTCTTTCCCTCTGCTCCCGAACACCACTCTTTATTTACTTTCTCTTTCCCTCTGCTCCCTGGCACCCCTCTATATTTATTTTCTCTTTCCCTCTGCTCCCCGTCACCACTCTATATTTACTTTCTCTTTCCCTCTGCTCCCCATCACCCTTCTATATTTACTTTCTCTTTCTCTCTGCTCCCTGGCACCCCTCTATATTTACTTTCCCTTTATCGCTGCTCCCTAGCACCCCTCTGTATTTAATTTCTCTTTGCCTCTGCTCCCTGGCACCCCTCTATATTTACTTTCTATTTGCCTCTGCTCCCTGGCACACCTCTATATGTACTTTCTCTTTCTCTCTTCTCCCTGGCACCCCTCTATATTTACTTTCTCTTTATCTCTGCTCCCTAGCACCCCTCTATGTTTACTTTCTCCTTGCCTCAGCTCCCAGGCAGACCTCTATATTTACTTTCTCTTTTCCTCTGCTAACTGGCACCCCTCTATATTTGCTCTCTCTCTCTTTCTCTCTGCTCTCTAGCACCCCTCTATATTTACTTTATCTTTCCCTCCGGTCCCTGGCACCCTCTATATTTACTTCCTCTTTCCCTCTGCTCCCTAACACCACTCTTTATTTACTTTCTCTTTCCCTCTGCTCCCTGACACCCCTCTATATTTATTTTCTCTTTCCCTCTGCTCCCTGGAACCCCTCTATATTTATTTTCTCTTTCCCTCTGCTCCCCGTCACCCCTCTATATTTACTTTCTCTTTCCCTCTGCTCCCCATCACCCTTCTATATTTATGTTCTCTTTCTCTCTGCTCCCTGGCACCTCTCTATATTTACTTTCCCTTTCTCGGTGGTCCCTAGCACCCCTCTGTATTTAATTTCTCTTTGCCTCTGCTCCCTGGCACACCTCTATATGTACTTTCTCTTTCTCTCTGCTCCCTGGCACCACTCTATATTTACTTTCTCTTTATCTCTGCTCCCTGGCACCCATCTATATTTACTTTCTCCTTGCCTCAGCTCCCAGGCAGACCTCTAAATTTACTTTCTCTGTCTCTCTGCTCCCTGGTACCCCTCTATATTTGCTTTCCCTTTGCCTCTGCTCCCTGGCAAACCTCTATATTTACTTTCTCTTTGCCACTGCTCCGTAGCACGCCTCTAGATTTACTTTCTCCTTCCCTCTTCTCCCTGGCACCCCTGTCTATTTACTTTGTCTTTCCCTTTGCTCCCTGGCACCCCTCTATATTTGCTTTCTCTTTCCTGCTGCTCCCTAGCACCCCTCTATATTTACTTTCTCCTTCCCTCTTCTCTCTGGCACCCCTCTATATTTACGTTCTCTTTCCCTCTGCTCATTGGAACCCCTCTATATTTACTTTGTATTTCCCTCTGCTCGCTGGCACCCCTCTATATTTTCTTTCTCTTTCCTTCTGCTCCCTGGCACCCTCTATATTTGCTTTCCCTTTCCCTCTGCTCCATGGTACCCCTCTATATTTAATTTCTCTTTGTCTCTACTCCCTGGCACCCTTCTATATTTACTTTCTATTTTCCTCTTCTCCCTGGCACTCCTCTATATTTACTTTCTCTTTCCCTCTGCTCCCCGTCACCCCTCTATATTTACTTTCTCTTTGTCTCTGCTCCCTGGCACCTCTTTATATTTATTTTCTCTTTGCCTCTGCTCCCTGACACCCCTCTATATTTACTTTCTCTTTCCCTCTGCTCCCTGGCACCCATCTATATTTACTTTCCCTTTCTCTCTGCTCGCTGTCACCCCTCTATATTTAATTTCTATTTCCCTCTGCTCCCTGGCACCCCTCTATATTTACTTTCTCTTTGCCTCTTCTCCCTGACACCCCTCTTTCTCTCTGCTCCCTGGCAACCCTCTATATTTACTTTCTCTTTCTCCCTGCTCCCTGGTACCCCTCTATATTTACTTTCTCTTTCCCTGTGCTCCCTGGCACTCCTCTATATTTACTTTCTCTTTGCTACTGCTCCCTAGCACGCCTCTATATTTACTTTCTCCTTTCCTCTTCTACCTGGCACCCCTCTATATTTACGTTCTCTTTCCCTCTGCTCATTGGAACCCCTCTATATTTACTTTGTATTTCCCTCTGCTCGCTGGCACCCCTCTATATTTGCTTTCTCTTTCCTTCTGCTCCCTGGCACCCCTCTATATTTACTTTCTCTTTCTCTCTACTCCCTGGCTCCCCTATATATGTGCTTTCCCTTTCCCTCTGCTCCCTGGCAGCCCTCTATATTTATTTTCTCTTTGTCTCTGCTCCCCGGAAGCCCTCTATATTTACTTTCTCTTTGCCTCTGCTCCCTGGCACTCCTCTATGTTTACTTTCTCTTTCCCTCTGCTCCCTGGCACGCCTCTATATTTACTTTCTCTTTGCCTCTGCTCCCTGGCACCCCTCTGTATTTAATTTCTCTTTGTCTCTGCTCTCTTGCACCCTTCTATATTTACTTTCTATGTGCCTCTGCTCCATGGCACCCCTCTATATTTGCTTTCTCTTTCCCTCTGCTCCCTGGCACCCCTCTATATTTACTTTCTCTTTCCTGCTGCTCCCTAGCACCCCTCTATATTTACTTTCTCCTTCCCTCTTCTCTCTGGCACCCCTCTATATTTACGTTCTCTTTCCCTCTGCTCATTGGAACCCCTCTATATTTACTTTGTATTTCCCTCTGCTCGCTGGCACCCCTCTATATTTTCTTTCTCTTTCCTTCTGCTCCCTGGCACCCTTCTATATTTACTTTCTCTTTCTCTCTACTCCCTGGATCCCCTATATGTGTGCTTTCCCTTTCCCTCTGCTCCATGGCAGCCCTCTATATTTATTTCCTCTTTGTCTCTGCTCCCTGGAAGCCCTCTATATTTACTTTCTCTTTGCCTCTGCTCCCTGGCACTCCTCTATGTTTACTTTCTCTTTCCCTCTGCTCCCTGGCATCCCTCTATATTTACTTTCTCTTTCCCTCTGCTCCCTGGCACCCCTCTGTATTTAATTTCTCTTTGTCTCTGCTCTCTGGCACCCTTCTATATTTACTTTCTATGTGCCTCTGCTCCCTGGCACCTCTTTATATTTATTTTCTCTTTGCCTCTGCTCCCTGACACCCCTCTATATTTACTTTCTCTTTGCCTCTGCTCCCTGGCACCCATCTATATTTACTTTCCCTTTCTCTCTGCTCGCTGTCACCCCTCTATATTTAATTTCTATTTCCCTCTGCTCCCTGGCACCCCTCTATATTTACTTTCTCTTTGCCTCTTCTCCCTGACACCCCTCTTTCTCTCTGCTCCCTGGCAACCCTCTATATTTACTTTCTCTTTCTCCCTGCTCCCTGGTACCCCTCTATATTTACTTTCTCTTTCCCTGTGCTCCCTGGCACTCCTCTATATTTACTTTCTCTTTGCTACTGCTCCCTAGCACGCCTCTATATTTACTTTCTCCTTTCCTCTTCTACCTGGCACCCCTCTATATTTACGTTCTCTTTCCCTCTGCTCATTGGAACCCCTCTATATTTACTTTGTATTTCCCTCTGCTCGCTGGCACCCCTCTATATTTGCTTTCTCTTTCCTTCTGCTCCCTAGCACCCCTCTATATTTACTTTCTCTTTCTCTCTACTCCCTGGCTCCCCTATATATGTGCTTTCCCTTTCCCTCTGCTCCCTGGCAGCCCTCTATATTTATTTACTCTTTGTCTCTGCTCCCCGGAAGCCCTCTATATTTACTTTCTCTTTGCCTCTGCTCCCTGGCACTCCTCTATGTTTACTTTCTCTTTCCCTCTGCTCCCTGGCACGCCTCTATATTTACTTTCTCTTTGCCTCTGCTCCCTGGCACCCCTCTGTATTTAATTTCTCTTTGTCTCTGCTCTCTTGCACCCTTCTATATTTACTTTCTATGTGCCTCTGCTCCATGGCACCCCTCTATATTTGCTTTCTCTTTCCCTCTGCTCCCTGGCACCCCTCTATATTTACTTTCTCTTTCCTGCTGCTCCCTAGCACCCCTCTATATTTACTTTCTCCTTCCCTCTTCTCTCTGACACCCCTCTATATTTACGTTCTCTTTCCCTCTGCTCATTGGAACCCCTCTATATTTACTTTGTATTTCCCTCTGCTCGCTGGCACCCCTCTATATTTTCTTTCTCTTTCCTTCTGCTCCCTGGCACCCTTCTATATTTACTTTCTCTTTCTCTCTACTCCCTGGCTCCCCTATATGTGTGCTTTCCCTTTCCCTCTGCTCCATGGCAGCCCTCTATATTTATTTTCTCTTTGTCTCTGCTCCCTGGAAGCCCTCTATATTTACTTTCTCTTTGCCTCTGCTCCCTGGCACTCCTCTATGTTTACTTTCTCTTTCCCTCTGCTCCCTGGCATCCCTCTATATTTACTTTCTCTTTCCCTCTGCTCCCTGGCACCCCTCTGTATTTAATTTCTCTTTGTCTCTGCTCTCTGGCACCCTTCTATATTTACTTTCTATGTGCCTCTGCTCCATGGCACCCCTCTATATTTGCTTTCTCTTTCCCTCTGCTCCCTGGCACCCCTCTATATTTAATTTCTCTTTCCCTCTGCTCCCCGTCACCGCTCTATATTTACTTTCTCTTTGTCTCTGCTCCCTGGCACCCCTCTATATTTAATTTCTCTTTCCCTCTGCTCCCTGGCACCTCTCTGTATTTACTTTCTCTTTGCTTCTGCTCCCTGACAGCCCTCTATATTTGCTTTCTCTTTCCCTCTGCTCCCTGGCACCCATCTATATTTACTTTCTCTTTCCCGTTGCTCCCTAGCACCCCTCTATATTTACTTTCTCTTTCTCTCTGCTCCCTGGCACCCCTCTATATTTACTTTCCCTTTCCCTCTGCTCCATGGCACCCCTCTAAATTTAATTTCTCTTTGTCTCTGCTCCCTGGCACCCTTCTATATTTACTTTCTATTTTCCTCTGCTCCCTGGCACTCCTCTATATTTACTTTCTCTTTCCCTCTGTTCCCCGTCACCCCTCTATATTTACTTTCTCTTTGTCTCTGCTCCCTGGCACCTCTTTATATTTATTTTCTCTTTGCCTCTGCTCCCTGACACCCCTCTATATTTACTTTCTCTTTCCCTCTGCTCCCTGGCACCCATCTATATTTACTTTCCCTTTCTCTCTGCTCGCTGTCACCCCTCTATATTTACTTTCTCTTTCCCTCTGCTCCCTGGCACACTTCTATATTTACTTTCTCCTTCCATCTGCTCCCTAGCACCTCCTCTATATTTACTTTCACGTTCCCTCTGCAACATGGCACCCCTCTATATTTACTTTCTCTTCCCCTCAGCTCCCTGGCACCCCTCTATATTTATTTTCTCCTTCCCTCTGCTCCCTGGCACCCCTCTATATTTACTTTCTCTTTCCCTCTGCTTCATGGCATCCCTCTAAATTTACTTTTTCTTTCCCTCTGCTCACTGGCACCCCGCTATATTTAATTTCTCTTTCCCTCTGCTCCCTGGCACCCCTCTATATTTACTTTCTCTTTGCCTCTTCTCCCGGACACCCCTCTTTCTCTCTGCTCCCTGGCAACCCTCTATATTTACTTTCTCTTTCTCTCTGCTCCCTGGTACCCCTCTATATTTACTTTCTCTTTCCCTGTGCTCCCTGGCACTCCTCTATATTTACTTTCTCTTTGCTACTGCTCCCTAGCACGCCTCTATATTTACTTTCTCCTTCCCTCTTCTCCCTGGCACCCCTCTATATTTACGTTCTCTTTCCCTCTGCTCATTGGAACCCCTCTATATTTACTTTCTATTTCCCTCTGCTCGATGGCACCCCTCTATATTTGCTTTCTCTTTCCTTCTGCTCCCTGGCACCCCTCTATATTTACTTTCTCTTTCTCTCTACTCCCTGGCTCCCCTATATATGTGCTTTCCCTTTCCCTCTGCTCCGTGGCAGCCCTCTATATTTATTTTCTCTTTGTCTCTGCTCCCTGGAAGCCCTCTATATTTACTTTCTCTTTGCCTCTGCTCCCTGGCACTCCTCTATGTTTACTTTCTCTTTCCCTCTGCTCCCTGGCACCCCTCTATATTTACTTTCTCTTTGCCTCTGCTCCCTGGCACCCCTCTATATTTAATTTCTCTTTCCCTCTGCTCCCTGGCACCCCTCTATGTTTCATTTTTCTTTCCATCTGCTCCCTGGCACCCCTCTATATTTACTTTCTCATTCCCTCTGCTCGCTGGCACTCTTCTATATTTACTTTCTCTTTATATCTGCCCCCAGAACCACTCTATATTTACTTTCTCTTTTTCTCTGCTCCCTAGCACCCCTCTATATTTACTTTCTCTTTCCCTCCGCTCCCTGGCACTCTCTATATTTACTTCCTCTTTCCCTCTGCTCCCGAACACCACTCTTTATTTACTTTCTCTTTCCCTCTGCTCCCTGGCACCCCTCTATATTTATTTTCTCTTTCCCTCTGCTCCCCGTCACCACTGTATATTTACTTTCTCTTTCCCTCTGCTCCCCATCACCCTTCTATATTTACTTTCTCTTTCTCTCTGCTCCCTGGCACCCCTCTATATTTACTTTCCCTTTATCGCTGCTCCCTAGCACCCCTCTGTATTTAATTTCTCTTTGTCTCTGCTCCCTGGCACCCCTCTATATTTACTTTCTATTTGCTTCTGCTCCCTGGCACACCTCTATATGTACTTTCTCTTTCTCTCTGCTCCCTGGCACCCCTCTATATTTACTTTCTCTTTATCTCTGCTCCCTAGCACCCCTCTATGTTTACTTTCTCCTTGCCTCAGCTCCCAGGCAGACCTCTATATTTACTTTCTCTTTTCCTCTGCTCCCTGGCACCCCTCTATATTTGCTCTCTCTCTCTTTCTCTCTGCTCTCTAGCACCCCTCTATATTTACTTCATCTTTCCCTCCGGTCCCTGGCACCCTCTATATTTACTTCCTCTTTCCCTCTGCTCCCTAACACCACTCTTTATTTACTTTCTCTTTCCCTCTGCTCCCTGACACCCCTCTATATTTACTTTCTCTTTCCCTCTGCTCCCTGGAACCCCTCTATGTTTATTTTCTCTTTCCCTCTGCTCCCCGTCACCCCTCTATATTTACTTTCTCTTTCCCTCTGCTCCCCATCACCCTTCTATATTTATGTTCTCTTTCTCTCTGCTCCCTGGCACCTCTCTATATTTACTTTCCCTTTCTCGGTGGTCCCTAGCACCCCTCTGTATTTCATTTCTCTTTGCCTCTGCTCCCTGGCACACCTCTATATGTACTTTCTCTTTCTCTCTGCTCCCTGGCACCACTCTATATTTACTTTCTCTTTATCTCTGCTCCCTGGCACCCCTCTATATTTACTTTCTCCTTGCCTCAGCTCCCAGGCAGACCTCTAAATTTACTTTCTCTGTCTCTCTGCTCCCTGGTACCCCTCTATATTTGCTTTCTCTTTCCCTCTGCTCCCTGGCAAACCTCTATATTTACTTTCTCTTTGCCACTGCTCCGTAGCACGCCTCTAGATTTACTTTCTCCTTCCCTCTTCTCCCTGACACCCCTGTCTATTTACTTTGTCTTTCCCTTTGCTCCCTGGCACCCCTCTATATTTGCTTTCTCTTTCCCTCTTTTCCCCCCACCCCTCTATATTTACTTTCTCTTTCCCTCTGCTCCCTGGTACCCCTCTATATTTACTTTCTCTTTCCCTCTGCTCCCCCCACCCCTCTATATTTACTTTCTCTTTCCCGCTGCTCAATAGCACCCCTCTATATTTACTTTCTCTTTCTCTCTGCTCCCTGGCACCCCTCTATATTTACTTTCTCCTTGCCTCAGCTCCCAGGCAATCCTCTATATTTACTTTCTCTTTTCCTCTGCTCCCTGGCACCCCTCTATATTTACTCTCTCTCTTTCTCTCTGCTCCATGGCACTCCTCTATATTTACTTTCTCTTTCTCTCTGCTCGCTGGTATCCCTCTACATTTGCTTTCTTTTTCCCTCTGCTCCCTGGCAAACTTCTATATTTACTTTCTCTTTGCCACTGCTCCGTAGCACGCCTCTAGATTTACTTTCTCCTTCCCTCTTCTCCCTAGCACCCCTCTATATTTGCTTTCTCTTTCCCTCTGCTCCCCCCACCCCCTCTATATTTACTTTCTCTTTCCCTCTGCTCCCTGGCACCCCTCTATATTTACTTTCTCTTTCCCTCTGCTCCCCCACCCCTCTATATTTACTTTCTCTTTCCCTCTACTCCCTGGCACCCCTCTATATTTACTTTCTCTTTCCCGCTGCTCCCTAGCACCCCTCTCTATTTACTTTGTCTTTCCCTTTGCTCCCTGGCACCTCTCTATATTTGCTTTCTCTTTTCCTGTGCTCCCTGACACTCCTCTATATTTACTTTCTCTTTCCCGCTGCTCAATAGCACCCCTCTATATTTACTTTCTCTTTCTCTCTGCTCCCTGGCACCCCTCTATATTTGCTTTCCCTTTCCCTCTGCTTCATGGCACCCCTCTATATTTAATTTCTCTTTGTCTCTGCTCCTTGGCACCCTTCTATATTTACTTTATCTTTGCCTCTGCTCCCTGACACTCCTCTATATTTACTTTCTCTTTCCCTCTGCTCCCCATCACCCCTCTATATTTACTTTCTCTTTGTCTCTGCTCCCTGGCACCTCTCTGTATTTACTTTCTCTTTGCCTCTGCTCCCTCACACCCCTCTATATTTACTTTCTCTTTCCCTCTGCTTCCTGGCACCCCTCTAAATTTACTTTCTCTTTCCCTCTGCTCCCTGGCACCCATATATATATACTTTCTCTTTCTCTCTGCTACCTGTCACCCCTCTATATTTACTTTCTCTTTCCCTCTGCTGCCTGGCACACATCTATATTTACTTTCTCTTTCCATCTGCTCCCTAGCACCTCCTCTATATTTACTTTCTCGTTCCATCTGCAACATGGCACTCCTCTATATTTACTTTCTCTTAACTTCTGCTCCCAGGCACCCCTCTTTATTTACTTTCTCTTTCCCTCTACTCCCTGCACCCCTCTAAATTTATTTTTTCTTTCACTCTGCTCCCTAGCACCCCTGTATATTTCATTTTTCTTTCCCTCTGCTCCCTGGCACTCCTCTATATTTACTTTCTCTTTCTCTCTGCTCCCTGGCACCCCTCTATATTTGCTTTCCCTTTCCCCAGGCTCCATGGCACCCCTCTATATTTAATTTGTCTTTGTCTCTGCTCCCTGGCACCCCTTTGTATTTAATTTCTCTTTGCCTCTGCTCCCTCGCACCACTCTATATTTAGTTTCTATTTCCCTCTGCTCTCTGTCACCCCTCTATGTTTACTTTCTCTTTGCCTCTGCTCCCTGGCACCCCTCTATGTTTACTTTCTCTTTCCCTCTTCTCCAAGGCACCCTTCTATTTCCCTCTGCTCCCTAGGACCCTTCCATATTTATATTCTCTCCCTCTACCTCCCCTCTATATTTACTTGCTCCTTCCCTCTGCTCCCTGGCACCCTTCTATATTTACTTTCTCTTTCCCTCTGCTCCTTGGCACCGATCTATATTTATTTTCTCTTAACTTCTGCTCCCAGGCACCCCTCTATAGTTACTTTCTCTTTCCCTCTGCTTCATGGCATCCCTCTAAAATTTACTTTTTCTTTCCCTCTGCTCACTGGCACCCCGCTATATTTAATTTCTCTTTCCCTCTGCTCCCTGGCACCCCTCTATATTTACTTTCTCTTTGCCTCTTCTCCCTGACACCCCTCTTTCTCTCTGCTCCCTGGCAACCCTGTATATTTACGTTCTCTTTCTCCCTGCTCCCTGGTACCCCTCTATATTTACTTTCTCTTTCCCTGTGCTCCCTGGCACTCCTCTATATTTACTTTTTCTTTGCTACTGCTCCCTAGCACGCCTCTATATTTACTTTCTCCTTCCCTCTTCTCCCTGGCACCCCTCTATATTTACGTTCTCTTTCCCTCTGCTCATTGGAACCCCTCTATATTTACTTTGTATTTCCCTCTGCTCGCTGGCACCCCTCTATATTTGCTTTCTCTTTCCTTCTGCTCCCTGGCGCCCCTCTATATTTACTTTCTCTTTTCCTCTGCTAACTGGCACCCCTCTATATTTGCTCTCTCTCTCTTTCTCTCTGCTCTCTAGCACCCCTCTATATTTACTTTATCTTTCCCTCCGGTCCCTGGCACCCTCTATATTTACTTCCTCTTTCCCTCTGCTCCCTAACACCACTCTTTATTTACTTTCTCTTTCCCTCTGCTCCCTGACACCCCTCTATATTTACTTTCTCTTTCCCTCTGCTCCCTGGAACCCCTCTATATTTATTTTCTCTTTCCCTCTGCTCCCCGTCACCCCTCTATATTTACTTTCTCTTTCTCTCTGCTCCCTGGCACCTCTCTATATTTACTTTCCCTTTCTCGGTGGTCCCTAGCACCCCTCTGTATTTAATTTCTCTTTGCCTCTGCTCCCTGGCACACCTCTATATGTACTTTCTCTTTCTCTCTGCTCCCTGGCACCACTCTATATTTACTTTCTCTTTATCTCTGCTCCCTGGCACCCATCTATATTTACTTTCTCCTTGCCTCAGCTCCCAGGCAGACCTCTAAATTTACTTTCTCTGTCTCTCTGCTCCCTGGTACCCCTCTATATTTGCTTTCCCTTTCCCTCTGCTCCCTGGCAAACCTCTATATTTACTTTCTCTTTGCCACTGCTCCGTAGCACGCCTCTAGATTTACTTTCTCCTTCCCTCTTCTCCCTGGCACCCCTGTCTATTTACTTTGTCTTTCCCTTTGCTCCCTGGCACCCCTCTATATTTGCTTTCTCTTTCCTGCTGCTCCCTAGCACCCCTCTATATTTACTTTCTCCTTCCCTCTTCTCTCTGGCACCCCTCTATATTTACGTTCTCTTTCCCTCTGCTCATTGGAACCCCTCTATATTTACTTTGTATTTCCCTCTGCTCGCTGGCACCCCTCTATATTTTCTTTCTCTTTCCTTCTGCTCCCTGGCACCCTCTATATTTGCCTTCCCTTTCCCTCTGCTCCATGGTACCCCTCTATATTTAATTTCTCTTTGTCTCTACTCCCTGGCACCCTTCTATATTTACTTTCTATTTTCCTCTTCTCCCTGGCACTCCTCTATATTTACTTTCTCTTTCCCTCTGCTCCCCGTCACCCCTCTATATTTACTTTCTCTTTGTCTCTGCTCCCTGGCACCTCTTTATATTTATTTTCTCTTTGCCTCTGCTCCCTGACACCCCTCTATATTTACTTTCTCTTTCCCTCTGCTCCCTGGCACCCATCTATATTTACTTTCCCTTTCTCTCTGCTCGCTGTCACCCCTCTATATTTAATTTCTATTTCCCTCTGCTCCCTGGCACCCCTCTATATTTACTTTCTCTTTGCCTCTTCTCCCTGACACCCCTCTTTCTCTCTGCTCCCTGGCAACCCTCTATATTTACTTTCTCTTTCTCCCTGCTCCCTGGTACCCCTCTATATTTACTTTCTCTTTCCCTGTGCTCCCTGGCACTCCTCTATATTTACTTTCTCTTTGCTACTGCTCCCTAGCACGCCTCTATATTTACTTTCTCCTTTCCTCTTCTACCTGGCACCCCTCTATATTTACGTTCTCTTTCCCTCTGCTCACTGGAACCCCTCTATATTTACTTTGTATTTCCCTCTGCTCGCTGGCACCCCTCTATATTTGCTTTCTCTTTCCTTCTGCTCCCTGGCACCCCTCTATATTTACTTTCTCTTTCTCTCTACTCCCTGGCTCCCCTATATATGTGCTTTCCCTTTCCCTCTGCTCCCTGGCAGCCCTCTATATTTATTTTCTCTTTGTCTCTGCTCCCCGGAAGCCCTCTATATTTACTTTCTCTTTGCCTCTGCTCCCTGGCACTCCTCTATGTTTACTTTCTCTTTCCCTCTGCTCCCTGGCACGCCTCTATATTTACTTTCTCTTTGCCTCTGCTCCCTGGCACCCCTCTGTATTTAATTTCTCTTTGTCTCTGCTCTCTTGCACCCTTCTATATTTACTTTCTATGTGCCTCTGCTCCATGGCACCCCTCTATATTTGCTTTCTCTTTCCCTCTGCTCCCTGGCACCCCTCTATATTTACTTTCTCTTTCCTGCTGCTCCCTAGCACCCCTCTATATTTACTTTCTCCTTCCCTCTTCTCTCTGGCACCCCTCTATATTTACGTTCTCTTTCCCTCTGCTCATTGGAACCCCTCTATATTTACTTTGTATTTCCCTCTGCTCGCTGGCACCCCTCTATATTTTCTTTCTCTTTCCTTCTGCTCCCTGGCACCCTTCTATATTTACTTTCTCTTTCTCTCTACTCCCTGGCTCCCCTATATGTGTGCTTTCCCTTTCCCTCTGCTCCATGGCAGCCCTCTATATTTATTTTCTCTTTGTCTCTGCTCCCTGGAAGCCCTCTATATTTACTTTCTCTTTGCCTCTGCTCCCTGGCACTCCTCTATGTTTACTTTCTCTTTCCCTCTGCTCCCTGGCATCCCTCTATATTTACTTTCTCTTTCCCTCTGCTCCCTGGCACCCCTCTGTATTTAATGTCTCTTTGTCTCTGCTCTCTGGCACCCTTCTATATTTACTTTCTATGTGCCTCTGCTCCATGGCACCCCTCTATATTTGCTTTCTCTTTCCCTCTGCTCCCTGGCACCCCTCTATATTTACTTTCTCTTTCCCTCTGCTCCCCGTCACCGCTCTATATTTACTTTCTCTTTGTCTCTGCTCCCTGGCACCCCTCTATATTTAATTTCTCTTTCCCTCTGCTCCCTGGCACCTCTCTGTATTTACTTTCTCTTTGCTTCTGCTCCCTGACAGCCCTCTATATTTGCTTTCTCTTTCCCTCTGCTCCCTGGCACCCATCTATATTTACTTTCTCTTTCCCGTTGCTCCCTAGCACCCCTCTATATTTACTTTCTCTTTCTCTCTGCTCCCTGGCACCCCTCTATATTTGCTTTCCCTTTCCCTCTGCTCCATGGCACCCCTCTAAATTTAATTTCTCTTTGTCTCTGCTCCCTGGCACCCTTCTATATTTACTTTCTATTTTCCTCTGCTCCCTGGCACTCCTCTATATTTACTTTCTCTTTCCCTCTGTTCCCCGTCACCCCTCTATATTTACTTTCTCTTTGTCTCTGCTCCCTGGCACCTCTTTATATTTATTTTCTCTTTGCCTCTGCTCCCTGACACCCCTCTATATTTACTTTCTCTTTCCCTCTGCTCCCTGGCACCCATCTATATTTACTTTCCCTTTCTCTCTGCTCGCTGTCACCCCTCTATATTTACTTTCTCTTTCCCTCTGCTCCCTGGCACACTTCTATATTTACTTTCTCCTTCCATCTGCTCCCTAGCACCTCCTCTATATTTACTTTCACGTTCCCTCTGCAACATGGCACCCCTCTATATTTACTTTCTCTTCCCCTCAGCTCCCTGGCACCCCTCTATATTTATTTTCTCCTTCCCTCTGCTCCCTGGCACCCCTCTATATTTACTTTCTCTTTCCCTCTGCTTCATGGCATCCCTCTAAATTTACTTTTTCTTTCCCTCTGCTCACTGGCACCCCGCTATATTTAATTTCTCTTTCCCTCTGCTCCCTGGCACCCCTCTATATTTACTTTCTCTTTGCCTCTTCTCCCGGACACCCCTCTTTCTCTCTGCTCCCTGGCAACCCTCTATATTTACTTTCTCTTTCTCTCTGCTCCCTGGTACCCCTCTATATTTACTTTCTCTTTCCCTGTGCTCCCTGGCACTCCTCTATATTTACTTTCTCTTTGCTACTGCTCCCTAGCACGCCTCTATATTTACTTTCTCCTTCCCTCTTCTCCCTCGCACCCCTCTATATTTACGTTCTCTTTCCCTCTGCTCATTGGAACCCCTCTATATTTACTTTCTATTTCCCTCTGCTCGATGGCACCCCTCTATATTTGCTTTCTCTTTCCTTCTGCTCCCTGGCACCCCTCTATATTTACTTTCTCTTTCTCTCTACTCCCTGGCTCCCCTATATATGTGCTTTCCCTTTCCCTCTGCTCCGTGGCAGCCCTCTATATTTATTTTCTCTTTGTCTCTGCTCCCTGGAAGCCCTCTATATTTACTTTCTCTTTGCCTCTGCTCCCTGGCACTCCTCTATGTTTACTTTCTCTTTCCCTCTGCTCCCTGGCACCCCTCTATATTTACTTTCTCTTTGCCTCTGCTCCCTGGCACCCCTCTATATTTAATTTCTCTTTCCCTCTGCTCCCTGGCACCCCTCTATATTTCATTTTTCTTTCCATCTGCTCCCTGGCACCCCTCTATATTTACTTTCTCATTCCCTCTGCTCGCTGGCACTCTTCTATATTTACTTTCTCTTTAAATCTGCCCCCAGAACCACTCTATATTTACTTTCTCTTTTTCTCTGCTCCCTAGCACCCCTCTATATTTACTTTCTCTTTCCCTCCGCTCCCTGGCACCCTCTATATTTACTTCCTCTTTCCCTCTGCTCCCGAACACCACTCTTTATTTACTTTCTCTTTCCCTCTGCTCCCTGGCACCCCTCTATATTTATTTTCTCTTTCCCTCTGCTCCCCGTCACCACTGTATATTTACTTTCTCTTTCCCTCTGCTCCCCATCACCCTTCTATATTTACTTTCTCTTTCTCTCTGCTCCCTGGCACCCCTCTATATTTACTTTCCCTTTATCGCTGCTCCCTAGCACCCCTCTGTATTTAATTTCTCTTTGTCTCTGCTCCCTGGCACCCCTCTATATTTACTTTCTATTTGCTTCTGCTCCCTGGCACACCTCTATATGTACTTTCTCTTTCTCTCTGCTCCCTGGCACCCCTCTATATTTACTTTCTCTTTATCTCTGCTCCCTACCACCCCTCTATGTTTACTTTCTCCTTGCCTCAGCTCCCAGGCAGACCTCTATATTTACTTTCTCTTTTCCTCTGCTCCCTGGCACCCCTCTATATTTGCTCTCTCTCTCTTTCTCTCTGCTCTCTAGCACCCCTCTATATTTACTTTATCTTTCCCTCCGGTCCCTGGCACCCTCTATATTTACTTCCTCTTTCCCTCTGCTCCCTAACACCACTCTTTATTTACTTTCTCTTTCCCTCTGCTCCCTGACACCCCTCTATATTTACTTTCTCTTTCCCTCTGCTCCCTGGAACCCCTCTATATTTACTTTCTCTTTCCCTCTGCTCCCCATCACCCTTCTATATTTACGTTCTCTTTCTCTCTGCTCCCTGGCACCTCTCTATATTTACTTTCCCTTTCTCGGTGGTCCCTAGCACCCCTCTGTATTTCATTTCTCTTTGCCTCTGCTCCCTGGCACACCTCTATATGTACTTTCTCTTTCTCTCTGCTCCCTGGAACCACTCTATATTTACTTTCTCTTTATCTCTGCTCCCTGGCACCCCTCTATATTTACTTTCTCCTTGCCTCAGCTCCCAGGCAGACCTCTAAATTTACTTTCTCTGTCTCTCTGCTCCCTGGTACCCCTCTATATTTGCTTTCTCTTTCCCTCTGCTCCCTGGCAAACCTCTATATTTACTTTCTCTTTGCCACTGCTCCGTAGCACGCCTCTAGATTTACTTTCTCCTTCCCTCTTCTCCCTGGCACCCCTGTCTATTTACTTTGTCTTTCCCTTTGCTCCCTGGCACCCCTCTATATTTGCTTTCTCTTTCCCTCTTTTCCCCCCACCCCTCTATATTTACTTTCTCTTTCCCTCTGCTCCCTGGTACCCCTCTATATTTACTTTCTCTTTCCCTCTGCTCCCCCCACCCCTCTATATTTACTTTCTCTTTCCCGCTGCTCAATAGCACCCCTCTATATTTACTTTCTCTTTCTCTCTGCTACCTGGCACCCCTCTATATTTGCTTTCCTTTTCCCTCTGCTCCTGGCACCCCTCTATATTTACTTTCTCTTTATCTCTGCTCCCTGGCACCCCTCTATATTTACTTTCTCCTTGCCTCAGCTCCCAGGCAATCCTCTATATTTACTTTCTCTTTTCCTCTGCTCCCTGGCACCCCTCTATATTTACTCTCTCTCTTTCTCTCTGCTCCATGGCACTCCTCTATATTTACTTTCTCTTTCTCTCTGCTCGCTGGTATCCCTCTACATTTGCTTTCTTTTTCCCTCTGCTCCCTGGCAAACTTCTATATTTACTTTCTCTTTGCCACTGCTCCGTAGCACGCCTCTAGATTTACTTTCTCCTTCCCTCTTCTCCCTAGCACCCCTCTATATTTGCTTTCTCTTTCCCTCTGCTCCCCCCACCCCTCTATATTTACTTTCTCTTTCCCTCTGCTCCCTGGCACCCCTCTATATTTACTTTCTCTTTCCCTCTGCTCCCCCACCCCTCTATATTTACTTTCTCTTTCCCTCTACTCCCTGGCACCCCTCTATATTTACTTTCTCTTTCCCGCTGCTCCCTAGCACCCCTCTCTATTTACTTTGTCTTTCCCTTTGCTCCCTGGCACCTCTCTATATTTGCTTTCTCTTTTCCTGTGCTCCCTGACACTCCTCTATATTTACTTTCTCTTTCCCGCTGCTCAATAGCACCCCTCTATATTTACTTTCTCTTTCTCTCTGCTCCCTGAAAGCCCCTCTATATTTGCTTTCCCTTTCCCTCTGCTTCATGGCACCCCTCTATATTTAATTTCTCTTTGTCTCTGCTCCTTGGCACCCTTCTATATTTACTTTATCTTTGCCTCTGCTCCCTGACACTCCTCTATATTTACTTTCTCTTTCCCTCTGCTCCCCATCACCCCTCTATATTTACTTTCTCTTTGTCTCTGCTCCCTGGCACCTCTCTGTATTTACTTTCTCTTTGCCTCTGCTCCCTCACACCCCTCTATATTTACTTTCTCTTTCCCTCTGCTTCCTGGCACCCCTCTAAATTTACTTTCTCTTTCCCTCTGCTCCCTGGCACCCATATATATATATACTTTCTCTTTCTCTCTGCTACCTGTCACCCCTCTATATTTACTTTCTCTTTCCCTCTGCTCCCTGGCACACATCTATATTTACTTTCTCTTTCCATCTGCTCCCTAGCACCTCCTCTATATTTACTTTCTCGTTCCATCTGCAACATGGCACTCCTCTATATTTACTTTCTCTTAACTTCTGCTCCCAGGCACCCCTCTATATTTACTTTCTCTTTCCCTCTACTCCCTGCACCCCTCTAAATTTATTTTTTCTTTCACTCTGCTCCCTAGCACCCCTGTATATTTCATTTTTCTTTCCCTCTGCTCCCTGGCACTCCTCTATATTTACTTTCTCTTTCTCTCTGCTCCCTGGCACCCCTCTATATTTGCTTTCCCTTTCCCCAGGCTCCATGGCACCCCTCTATATTTAATTTGTCTTTGTCACTGCTCCCTGGCACCCCTTTGTATTTAATTTCTCTTTGCCTCTGCTCCCTCGCACCACTCTATATTTAGTTTCTATTTCCCTCTGCTCTCTGTCACCCCTCTATGTTTACTTTCTCTTTGCCTCTGCTCCCTGGCACCCCTCTATGTTTACTTTCTCTTTCCCTCTTCTCCCAGGCACCCTTCTATTTCCCTCTGCTCCCTAGGATCCTTCCATATTTATATTCTCTCCCTCTACCTCCCCTCTATATTTACTTGCTCCTTCCCTCTGCTCCCTGGCACCCTTCTATATTTACTTTCTCTTTCCCTCTGCTCCTTGGCACCGATCTATATTTATTTTCTCTTAACCTCTGCTCCCAGGCACCCCTCTATAGTTACTTTCTCTTTCCCTCTGCTTCATGGCATCCCTCTAAAATTTACTTTTTCTTTCCCTCTGCTCACTGGCACCCCGCTATATTTAATTTCTCTTTCCCTCTGCTCCCTGGCACCCCTCTATATTTACTTTCTCTTTGCCTCTTCTCCCTGACACCCCTCTTTCTCTCTGCTCCCTGGCAACCCTGTATATTTACGTTCTCTTTCTCCCTGCTCCCTGGTACCCCTCTATATTTACTTTCTCTTTCCCTGTGCTCCCTGGCACTCCTCTATATTTACTTTTTCTTTGCTACTGCTCCCTAGCACGCCTCTATATTTACTTTCTCCTTCCCTCTTCTCCCTGGCACCCCTCTATATTTACGTTCTCTTTCCCTCTGCTCATTGGAACCCCTCTATATTTACTTTGTATTTCCCTCTGCTCGCTGGCACCCCTCTATATTTGCTTTCTCTTTCCTTCTGCTCCCTGGCGCCCCTCTATATTTACTTTCTCTTTCTCTCTACTCCCTGGCTCCCCTATATATGTGCTTTCCCTTTCCCTCTGCTCCATGGCAGCCCTCTATATTTATTTTCTCTTTGTCTCTGCTCCCTGGAAGCCCTCTATATTTACTTTCTCTTTGCCTCTGCTCCCTGGCACTCTTCTATGTTTACTTTCTCTTTCCCTCTGCTCCCTGGCACCCCTCTATATTTACTTTCTCTTTGCCTCTGCTCCCTGGCACCCCTCTGTATTTAATTTCTCTTTCCCTCTGCTCCCTGGCACCCCTCTATATTTCATTTTTCTTTCCCTCTGCTCCCTGGCACCCCTCTATATTTACTTTCTCATTCCCTCTGCTTGCTGGCACTCTTCTATATTTACTTTCTCTTTAAATCTGCCCCCAGAACCACTCTATATTTACTTTCTCTTTTTCTCTGTTCCCTAGCATCCCTCTATATTTACTTTCTCTTTCCCTCCGCTCCCTGGCACCCTCTATATTTACTTCCTCTTTCCCTCTGCTCCCGAACACCACTCTTTATTTACTTTCTCTTTCCTTCTGCTCCCTGGCACCCCTCTATATTTATTTTCTCTTTCCCTCTGCTCCCCGTCACCACTCTATATTTACTTTCTCTTTCCCTCTGCTCCCCATCACCCTTCTATATTTACTTTCTCTTTCTCTCTGCTCCCTGGCACCCCTCTATATTTACTTTCCCTTTATCGCTGCTCCCTAGCACCCCTCTGTATTTAATTTCTCTTCGCCTCTGCTCCCTGGCACCCCTCTATATTTACTTTCTCTTTCCCTCTGCTCCCTGGCACCCCTCTATATTTACTTTCTCTTTGCCTCTTCTCCCTGACACCCCTCTTTCTCTCTGCTCCCTGGCAACCCTTTATATTTACGTTCTCTTTCTCCCTGCTCCCTGGTACCCCTCTATATTTACTTTCTCTTTCCCTGTGCTCCCTGGCACTCCTCTATATTTACTTTTTCTTTGCTACTGCTCCCTAGCACGCCTCTATATTTACTTTCTCCTTCCCTCTTCTCCCTGGCACCCCTCTATATTTACGTTCTCTTTCCCTCTGCTCATTGGATCCCCTCTATATTTACTTTGTATTTCCCTCTGCTCGCTGGCACCCCTCTATATTTGCTTTCTCTTTCCTTCTGCTCCCTGGCACCCCTCTATATTTACTTTCTCTTTCTCTCTACTCCCTGGCTCCCCTATATATGTGCTTTCCCTTTCCCTCTGCTCCATGGCAGCCCTCTATATTTATTTTCTCTTTGTCTCTGCTCCCTGGAAGCCCTCTATATTTACTTTCTCTTTGCCTCTGCTCCCTGGCACTCCTCTATGTTTACTTTCTTTTTCCCTCTGCTCCCTGGCACCCCTCTATATTTACTTTCTCTTTGCCTCTGCTCCCTGGCACCCCTCTGTATTTAATTTCTCTTTCCCTCTGCTCCCTGGCACCCCTCTATATTTCATTTTTCTTTCCCTCTGCTCCCTGGCACCCCTCTATATTTACTTTCTCATTCCCTCTGCTCGCTGGCACTCTTCTATATTTACTTTCTCTTTAAATCTGCCCCCAGAACCACTCTATATTTACTTTCTCTTTTTCTCTGTTCCCTAGCACCCCTCTATATTTACTTTCTCTTTCCCTCCGCTCCCTGGCACCCTCTATATTTACTTCCTCTTTCCCTCTGCTCCCGAACACCACTCTTTATTTACTTTCTCTTTCCTTCTGCTCCCTGGCACCCCTCTATATTTATTTTCTCTTTCCCTCTGCTCCCCGTCACCACTCTATATTTACTTTCTCTTTCCCTCTGCTCCCCATCACCCTTCTATATTTACTTTCTCTTTCTCTCTGCTCCCTGGCACCCCTCTATATTTACTTTCCCTTTATCGCTGCTCCCTAGCACCCCTCTGTATTTAATTTCTCTTTGCCTCTGCTCCCTGGCACCCCTCTATATTTACTTTCTATTTGCCTCTGCTCCCTGGCACACCTCTCTATGTACTTTCTCTTTCTCTCTGCTCCCTGGCACCCCTCTATATTTACTTTCTCTTTATCTCTGCTCCATAGCACCCCTCTATGTTTACTTTCTCCTTGCCTCAGCTCCCAGGCAGACCTCTATATTTACTTTCTCTTTTCCTCTGCTCCCTGGCACCCCTCTATATTTACTCTCTCTCTCTTTCTCTCTGCTCTCTAGCACCCCTCTATATTTACTTTATCTTTCCCTCCGGTCCCTGGCACCCTCTATATTTACTTCCTCTTTCCCTCTGCTCCCTAACACCACTCTTTATTTACTTTCTCTTTCCCTCTGCTCCCTGACACCCCTCTATATTTACTTTCCCTTTCCCTCTGCTCCCTGGAACCCCTCTATATTTATTTTCTCTTTCCCTCTGTTCCCCGTCACCCCTCTATATTTACTTTCTCTTTCCCTCTGCTCCCCATCACCCTTCTATATTTACGTTCTCTTTCTCTCTGCTCCCTGGCACCCCTCTATATTTACTTTCCCTTTCTCGGTGGTCCCTAGCAACCCTCTGTATTTAATTTCTCTTTGCCTCTGCTCCCTGGCACACCTCTATATGTACTTTCTCTCTGCTCCCTGGCACCACTCTATTTTACTTTCTCTTTATCTCTACTCCCTGGCACCCCTCTATATTAACTTTCTCCTTGCCTCAGCTCCCAGGCAGACCTCTAAATTTACTTTCTCTGTCTCTCTGCTCCCTGGTACCCCTCTATATTTGCTTTCTCTTTCCCTCTGCTCCCTGGCAAACCTCTATATTTACTTTCTCTTTGCCACTGCTCCGTAGCACGCCTCTAGATTTACTTTCTCCTTCCCTCTTCTCCCTGGCACCCCTGTCTATTTACTTTGTCTTTCCCTTTGCTCCCTGGCACCCCTCTATATTTGCTTTCTCTTTCCCTCTTTTCCCCCAACCCCTCTATATTTACTTTCTCTTTCCCTCTGCTCCCTGGCACCCCTCTATATTTACTTTCTCTTTCCCTCTGCTCCCCCCACCCCTCTATATTTACTTTCTCTTTCCCGCTGCTCAATAGCACCCCTCTATATTTACTTTCTCTTTCTCTCTGCTCCCTGGCACCCCTCTGTATTTGCTTTCCCTTTCCCTCTGCTCCATGGCACCCCTCTATATTTAATTTCTCTTTGTCTCTGCTCCTTGGCACCCTTCTATATTTACTTTCTCTTTGCCTGTGCTCCATGACACTCCTCTATATTTACTTTCTCTTTCCCTCTGCTCCCCATCACACCTATATATGACTTTCTCTTTCTCTCTGCTCCCTGGCACCCCTCTATATTTACTTTCTCTTTATCTCTGCTCCCTGGCACCCCTCTATATTTACTTTCTCCTTGCCTCAGCTCCCAGGCAAACCTCTATATTTACTTTCTCTTTTCCTCTGCTCCCTGGCACCCCTCTATATTTACTCTTTCTCTTTCCCTCTGCTCCCTGGCACCCCTCTATATTTACTTTCTCTTTGCCTCTTCTCCCTGACACCCCTCTTTCTCTCTGCTCCCTGGCAACCCTTTATATTTACGTTCTCTTTCTCCCTGCTCCCTGGTACCCCTCTATATTTACTTTCTCTTTCCCTGTGCTCCCTGGCACTCCTCTATATTTACTTTTTCTTTGCTACTGCTCCCTAGCACGCCTCTATATTTACTTTCTCCTTCCCTCTTCTCCCTGGCACCCCTCTATATTTACGTTCTCTTTCCCTCTGCTCATTGGAACCCCTCTATATTTACTTTGTATTTCCCTCTGCTCGCTGGCACCCCTCTATATTTGCTTTCTCTTTCCTTCTGCTCCCTGGCACCCCTCTATATTTACTTTCTCTTTCTCTCTACTCCCTGGCTCCCCTATTTATGTGCTTTCCCTTTCCCTCTGCTCCATGGCAGCCCTCTATATTTATTTTCTCTTTGTCTCTGCTCCCTGGAAGCCCTCTATATTTACTTTCTCTTTGCCTCTGCTCCCTGGCACTCCTCTATATTTACTTTCTCTTTGCCTCTGCTCCCTGGCACCCCTCTGTATTTAATTTCTCTTTCCCTCTGCTCCCTGGCACCCCTCTATATTTCATTTTTCTTTCCCTCTGCTCCCTGGCACCCCTCTATATTTACTTTCTCATTCCCTCTGCTCGCTGGCACTCTTCTATATTTACTTTCTCTTTAAATCTGCCCCCAGAACCACTCTATATTTACTTTCTCTTTTTCTCTGTTCCCTAGCACCCCTCTATATTTACTTTCTCTTTCCCTCCGCTCCCTGGCACCCTCTATATTTACTTCCTCTTTCCCTCTGCTCCCGAACACCACTCTTTATTTACTTTCTCTTTCCTTCTGCTCCCTGGCACCCCTCTATATTTATTTTCTCTTTCCCTCTGCTCCCCGTCACCACTCTATATTTACTTTCTCTTTCCCTCTGCTCCCCATCACCCTTCTATATTTACTTTCTCTTTCTCTCTGCTCCCTGGCACCCCTCTATATTTACTTTCCCTTTATCGCTGCTCCCTAGCACCCCTCTGTATTTAATTTCTCTTTGCCTCTGCTCCCTGGCACCCCTCTATATTTACTTTCTATTTGCCTCTGCTCCCTGGCACACCTCTATATGTACTTTCTCTTTCTCTCTGCTCCCTGGCACCCCTCTATATTTACTTTCTCTTTATCTCTGCTCCATAGCACCCCTCTATGTTTACTTTCTCCTTGCCTCAGCTCCCAGGCAGACCTCTATATTTACTTTCTCTTTTCCTCTGCTCCCTGGCACCCCTCTATATTTACTCTCTCTCTCTTTCTCTCTGCTCTCTAGCACCCCTCTATATTTACTTTACCTTTCCCTCCGGTCCCTGGCACCCTCTATATTTACTTCCTCTTTCCCTCTGCTCCCTAACACCACTCTTTATTTACTTTCTCTTTCCCTCTGCTCCCTGACACCCCTCTATATTTACTTTCCCTTTCCCTCTGCTCCCTGGAACCCCTCTATATTTATTTTCTCTTTCCCTCTGTTCCCCGTCACCCCTCTATATTTACTTTCTCTTTCCCTCTGCTCCCCATCACCCTTCTATATTTACATTCTCTTTCTCTCTGCTCCCTGGCACCCCTCTATATTTACTTTCCCTTTCTCGGTGGTCCCTAGCACCCCTCTGTATTTAATTTCTCTTTGCCTCTGCTCCCTGGCACACCTCTATATGTACTTTCTCTTTTTCTCTGCTCCCTGGCACCACTCTATTTTACTTTCTCTTTATCTCTACTCCCTGGCACCCCTCTATATTAACTTTCTCCTTGCCTCAGCTCCCAGGCAGACCTCTAAATTTACTTTCTCTGTCTCGCTGCTCCCTGGTACCCCTCTATATTTGCTTTCTCTTTCCCTCTGCTCCCTGGCAAACCTCTATATTTACTTTCTCTTTGCCACTGCTCCGTAGCACGCCTCTAGATTTACTTTCTCCTTACCTCTTCTCCCTGGCACCCCTGTCTATTTACTTTGTCTTTCCCTTTGCTCCCTGGCACCCCTCTATATTTGCTTTCTCTTTCCCTCTTTTCCCCCAACCCCTCTATATTTACTTTCTCTTTCCCTCTGCTCCCTGGCACCCCTCTATATTTACTTTCTCTTTCCCTCTGCTCCCCCCACCCCTCTATATTTACTTTCTCTTTCCCGCTGCTCAATAGCACCCCTCTATATTTACTTTCTCTTTCTCTCTGCTCCCTGGCACCCCTCTGTATTTGCTTTCCCTTTCCCTCTGCTCCATGGCACCCCTCTATATTTAATTTCTCTTTGTCTCTGCTCCTTGGCACCCTTCTATATTTACTTTCTCTTTGCCTCTGCTCCATGACACTCCTCTATATTTACTTTCTCTTTCCCTCTGCTCCCCATCACACCTATATATGTACTTTCTCTTTCTCTCTGCTCCCTGGCACCCCTCTATATTTACTTTCTCTTTATCTCTGCTCCCTGGCACCCCTCTATATTTACTTTCTCCTTGCCTCAGCTCCCAGGCAAACCTCTATATTTACTTTCTCTTTTCCTCTGCTCCCTGGCACCCCTCTATATTTACTCTCTCTCTTTCTCTCTGCTCCATGGCACTCCTCTATATTTACTTTCTCTTTCTCTCTGCTTGCTGGTATCCCTCTACATTTGCTTTCTCTTTTCCTCTGCTCCCTGGCAAACTTCTATATTTACTTTCTCTTTGCCACTGCTCCGTAGCACGCCTCTAGATTTACTTTCTACTTCCCTCTTCTCCCTGGCACCCCTGCATATTTACTTTGTCTTTCCCTTTTCTCCCTGGCACCCCTCTATATTTGCTTTCTCTTTCCCTCTGCTCCCCCCACCCCTCTATATTTACTTTCTCTTTCCCTCTGCTCCCTGGCACCCCTCTATATTTACTTTCTCTTTCCCTCTGCTCCCCCCACCCCTCTATATTTACTTTCTCTTTCCCTCTACTCCCTGGCACTCCTCTATATTTACTTTCTCTTTCCCACTGCTCTCTAGCACCCCTCTCTATTTACTTTGTCTTTCCCTGTGCTCCCTGACACTCCTCTATATTTACTTTCTCTTTCCCACTGCTCAATAGCACCCCTCTATATTTACTTTCTCTTTCTCTTTGCTCCCTGGCACCACTCTATATTTGCTTTCCCTTTCCCTCTGCTTCATGGCACCCCTCTATATTTAATTTCTGTTTGTCTCTGCTCCTTGGCACCCTTCTATATTTACTTTCTCTTTGCCTCTGCTCCCTGACACTCCTCTATATTTACTTTCTCTTTCCCTCTGCTCCCCATCACCCCTCTATATTTACTTTCTCTTTGTCTCTGCTCCCTGGCACCTCTCTGTATTTACTTTCTCTTTGCCTCTGCTCCCTCACACCCCTCTATATTTACTTTCGCTTTCCCTCTGCTTCCTGGCAACCCTCTAAATTTACTTTCTCGTTCCCTCTGCTCCCTGGCACCCATATATATCTACTTTCTCTTTCTCTCTGCTACCTGTCACCCCTCTATATTTACTTTCTCTTTCCCTCTGCTCCCTGGCACGCATCTATATTTACTTTCTCTTTCCATCTGCTCCCTAGCACCTCCTCTATATTTACTTTCTCGTTCCATCTGCAACATGGCACTCCTCTATATTTACTTTCTCTTAACTTCTGCTCCCAGGCACCCCTCTATATTTACTTTCTCTTTCCCTCTGCTCCCTGCACCCCTCTAAATTTACTTTTTCTTTCACTCTGCTCCCTAGCACCCCTGTATATTTCATTTTTCTTTCCCTCTGCTCCCTGGCACTCCTCTATATTTACTTTCTCTTTCTCTCTGCTCCCTGGCACCCCTCTATATTTGCTTTCCCTTTCCCCAGGCTCCATGGCACCCCTCTATATTTAATTTGTCTTTGTCTCTGCTCCCTGGCACCCCTCTGTATTTATTTTCTCTTTGCCTCTGCTCCCTCGAACCACTTTATATTTAGTTTCTATTTCCCTCTGCTCTCTGTCACCCCTCTATGTTTACTTTCTCTTTGCCTCTGCTCCCTGGCACCCCTCTATGTTTACTTTCTCTTTCCCTCTTCTCCCAGGCACCCTTCTATTTCCCTCTGCTCCCTAGGACCCTTCCATATTTATATTCTCCCCCTCTAGCTCCCCTCTATATTTACTTGCTCCTTCCCTCTGCTCCCTGGCACCACTCTATATTTATTTTCTCTTTCCTTCTGCTCCCTGGCACCACTCTATATTTACTTTGTCTTTCTCTCTGCTCCCTGGCGCCCCTCTATATTTGCTTTCCCTTTCCCTCTGACCATGGCAGCCCTCTATATTTAATTTCTCTTTGTCTCTGCTCCCTGGAAGCCCTCTATATTTACTTTCTCTTTGCCTCTGCTCCCTGGCACCCCTCTATATTTAATTTCTCTTTCCCTCTGCTCCCTGGCACCCCTCTATATTTCATTTTTCTTTCCCTCTGCTCCCTGGCACCCCTCTATATTTACTCTCTCTCTTTCTCTCTGCTCCCTGGCACTCCTCTATATTTACTTTCTCTTTCTCCCTGCTCCCTGGTACCCCTCTATATTTGCTTTCTCTTTCCCTCTGCTCCCTGGCAAACCTCTATATTTACTTTCTCTTTGCCACTGCTCCGTAGCGCGCCTCTAGATTTACTTTCTCCTTCCCTCTTCTCCCTGGCACCCCTGTATATTTACTTTGTCTTTCCCTTTGCTCCCTGGCACCCCTCTATATTTGCTTTCTCTTTCCCTCTGCTCCCCCCACCCCTCTATATTTACTTTCTCTTTCCCTCTGCTCCCTGGCACCCCTCTATATTTACTTTCTCTTTCCCTCTGCTCCCCCCACCACTCTATATTTACTTTCTCTTTCCCTCTGCTCCCTGGCACCCCTCTATATTTACTTTCTCTTTCCCGCTGCTCCCTAGCACCCCTCTATATTTACTTTGTCTTTCCCTTTGCTCCCTGGCACCCCTCTATATTTGCTTTCTATTTCCCTCTGCTCCTCTTACCCCTCTATATACTTTGTCTTTCCCTTTGCTCCCTGGCACCTCTCTATATTTGCTTTCTCTTTCCCTGTGCTCCCTGGCACTCCTCTATATTTACTTTCTCTTTCCTGCTACTCAACAGCACCCCTCTATATTTACTTTCTCTTTCTCTCTGCTCCCTGGCACCCCTCTATATTTGCTTTCACTTTCCCTCTGCTCCATGGCACCCCTCTATATTTAATTTCTCTTTGTCTCTGCTCCTTGGCACCCTTCCATATTTACTTTCTCTTTGCCTCTGCTCCCTGACACTCCTCTATATTTACTTTCTCTTTCCCTCTGCTTCCCATCACCCCTCTATATTTACTTTCTCTTTGTCTCTGCTCCCTGGCACCCTTCCATATTTACTTTCTCTTTGCCTCTGCTCCCTGACACTCCTCTATATTTACTTTCTCTTTCCCTCTGCTTCCCATCACCCCTCTATATTTACTTTCTCTTTGCCTCTGCTCCCTCACACCCCTCTATATTTAGTTTCTCTTTCCCTCTGCTCCCTGGCACCCCTCTAAATTTACTTTCTCTTTCCCTCTGCTCCCTGGCACCCCTCTATATTTACTTTCTCTTTCCATCTGCGCCCTGGCACGCTTCTATATTTACTTTCTCTTTCCATCTGCTCCCTAGCACCTCCTCTATATTTACTTTCTCTTTCCCTCTGCGCCCTGGCACGCTTCTATATTTACTTCTCTTTCCATCCGCTCCCTAGCACCTCCTCTATATTTACTTGCTCGTTCCCTCTGCAACATGGCACTCCTCTATATTTACTTTCCTTTAACTTCTGCTCCCAGGCACCCTTCTATATTTACTTTCTCTTTCCCTCTGCTCCCTGGCACCCCTCTAAATTTACTTGCTCGTTCTCTCTGCAACATGGCACTCCTCTATATTTACTTTCCTTTAACTTCTGCTCCCAGGCACCCTTCTATATTTACTTTCTCTTTCCATCTGCGCCCTGGCACGCTTCTATATTTACTTTCTCTTTCCATCTGCTCCCTAGCACCTCCTCTATATTTACTTTCTCTTTCCCTCTGCGCCCTGGCACGCTTCTATATTTACTTTCTCTTTCCATCTGCTCCCTAGCACCTCCTCTATATTTACTTGCTCGTTCCCTCTGCAACATGGCACTCCTCTATATTTACTTTCCTTTAACTTCTGCTCCCAGGTACCCTTCTATATTTACTTTCTCTTTCCCTCTGCTCCCTGGCACCCCTCTAAATTTACTTTTTCTTTCACTCTGCTCCCTAGCACCCCTCTATATTTCATTCTTCTTTCCCTCTGCTCCCTGGCACCCCTCTATATTTACTTTCTCTTTGCCTCTGCTCCCTCACACCCCTCTATATTTAGTTTCTCTTTCCCTCTGCTCCCTGGCACCCCTCTAAATTTACTTTCTCTTTCCCTCTGCTCTCTGGCACCCATATATATCTACTTTCTCTTTCTCTCTGCTACCTGTCACCCCTCTATATTTACTTTCTCTTTCCCTCTGCGCCCTGGCACGTTTCTATATTTACTTTCTCTTTCCATCTGCTCCTTAGCACCTCCTCTATATTTACTTGATCGTTCCCTCTGCAACATGGCACTCCTCTATATTTACTTTCTTTTAACTTCTGCTCCCAGGCACCCCTCTATATTTACTTTCTCTTTCCCTCTGCTCCCTGGCACCCCTCTAAATTTACTTTTCCTTTCACTTTGCTCCCTAGCACCCCTCTATATTTCATTTTTCTTTCCCTCTGCTCCCTGGCACCCCTCTATATTTACTTTCTCTTTCCCTCTGCGCCCTGGCACGCTTCTATATTTACTTTCTCTTTCCATCTGCTCCTTAGCACCTCCTCTATATTTACTTGCTCGTTCCCTCTGCAACATGGCACTCCTCTATATTTACTTTCTTTTAACTTCTGCTCCCTGGAACCCCTCTATATTTACTTTCTCTTTGCCTCTGCTCCCTGGCACCCCTCTATGTTTACTCTCTCTTTCCCTCTGCTCCCAGGCACCCCTCTATTTCCCTCTGCTCCCTAGGAATCTTCCATATTTACATTCTCCCCCTCTAGCACCCCTCTATATTTACTTGCTCCTTCCCTCTGCTCCCTGGCACCACTCTATATTTACTTTCTCTTTCCCTCTGCTCCCTGGCACCACTCTATATTTACTTTCTCTTTCTCTCTGCTCCCTGGCACCCCTCTATATTTGCTTTCCCTTTCCCTCTGACCATGGCAGCTCTCTATATTTAATTTCTCTTTGTCTCTGCTCCCCGGAAGCCCTCTATATTTACTTTCTCTTTGCCTCTGCTCCCTGGCACTCCTCTATGTTTACTTTCTCTTTCCCTCTGCTCCCTGGCACCCCTCTATATTTGCTTTCTCTATCCCTCTGCTTCCTGGCACCCCTCTATGTTTACTTTCTCTTTCCCGCTGCTCCATAGCACCCCTCTATATTTACTTTCTCTTTCACTCCGCTCCCTGGCACCCCTCTATATTTGTTTTCCCTTTCCCTCTGCTCCATGGCACTCCTCTATATTTAATTTCTCTTCCCCTCAGCTCCCTGGCACCCCTCTATATTTATTTTCTCCTTCCCTCTGCTCCCTGGCACCCTTCTATATTTACTTTCTCTTTCCCTCTGCTCCTTGGCACCGCTCTATATGTACTTTCTCTTAACTTCTGCTCCCAAGCACCCCTCTATATTTACTTTCTCTTTCCCTCTGCTTCCTGGCATCCCTCTAAATTTACTTTTTCTTTCCCTCTGCTTACTGGCACCCCGATATATTTAATTTCTCTTTCCCTCTGCTCCCTGGCACCCCTCTATATTTACTTTCTCTTTGGCTCTTCTCCCTGACACCCCTCTTTCTCTCTGCTCCCTGGCAACCCTCTATATTTACTTTCTCTTTCTCCCTGCTCCCTGGTACCCCTCTATATTTACTTTCTCTTTCCCTGTGCTCCCTGGCACTCCTATATTTACGTTCTCTTTGCTACTGCTCCCTAGCACGCCTCTATATTTACTTTCTCCTTCCCTCTTCTCCCTGGCACCCCTCTATATTTACGTTCTCTTTCCCTCTGCTCATTGGGACCCCTCTATATTTACTTTCTATTTCCCTCTGCTCGCTGGCACCCCTCTATATTTGCTTTCTCTTTCCTTCTGCTCCCTGGCACCCCTCTATATTTACTTTCTCTTTCTCTCTACTCCCTGGCTCCCCTCTATATGTGCTTTCCCTTTCCCTCTGCTCCATGTCAGCCCTCTATATTTATTTTCTCTTTGTCTCTGCTCCCTGGAAGCCCTCTATATTTACTTTCTCTTTGCCTCTGCTCCCTGGCACTCCTCTATGTTTACTTTCTCTTTCCTTCTGCTCCCTGGCACCCCCTATATTTACTTTCTCTTTGCCACTACTCCGTAGCACGCCTCTAGATTTACTTTCTCCTTCCCTCTTCTCCCTGGCACCCCTGTATATTTACTTTGTCTTTCCCTTTGCTCCCTGGCACCCCTCTATATTTGCTTCCTCTTTCCCTCTGCTCCCCCCACCCCTCTATGTTTACTTTCTCTTTCCCTCTGCTCCCTGGCACCCCTCTATATTTACTTTCTCTTTCCCTCTGCTCCCCCACCACTCTATATTTACTTTCTCTTTCCCTCTGCTCCCTGGCACCCCTCTATATTTACTTTCTCTTTCCCGCTGCTCCCTAGCACCCCTCTATATTTACTTTGTCTTTCCCTTTGCTCCCTGGCACCCCTCTATATTTGCTTTCTATTTCCCTCTGCTCCCTCTCACCCCTCTATATAATACTTTGTCTTTCCCTTTGCTCCCTGGCACCCCTCTATATTTGCTTTAACTTTCCCTGTGCTCCCTGGCACTCCTCTATATTTACTTTCTCTTTCCTGCTACTCAATAGCACCCTTCTATATTTACTTTCTCTTTCTCTCTGCTCCCTGGCACCCCTCTATATTTGCTTACCCTTTCCCTCTGCTCCATGGCACCCCTCTATATTTAATTTCTCTTTGTCTCTGCTCCTTGGCACCCTTCCATATTTACTTTCTCTTTGCCTCTGCTCCCTGACACTCCTCTATATTTACTTTCTCTTTCCCTCTGCTTCCCATCACCCCTCTATATTTACTTTCTCTTTGTCTCTGCTCCCTGGCACCTCTTTATATTTACTTTCTCTTTGCCTCTGCTCCCTCACACCCCTCTATATTTAGTTTCTCTTTCCCTCTGCTCCCTGGCACCCCTCTAAATTTACTTTCTCTTTCCCTCTGCTCCCTGGTACCCATATATATCTACTTTCTCTTTCTCTCTGCTACCTGTCACCACTCTATATTTACTTTATCTTTCCATCTGAGCCCTGGCACGCTTCTATATTTACTTTCTCTTTCCATCTGCTCCCTAGCACCTCCTCTATATTTACTTTCTCTTTCCCTCTGCGCCCTGGCACGCTTCTATATTTACTTTCTCTTTCCATCTGCTCCCTAGCACCTCCTCTATAATTACTTGCTCGTTCCCTCTGCAACATGGCACTCCTCTATATTTACTTTCTTTTAACTTCTGTTCCCAGGCACCCTTCTATATTTACTTTCTCTTTCCCTCTGCTCCCTGGCACCCCTCTAAATGTACTTTTTCTTTCACTCTGCTCCCTAGCACCCCTCTATATTTCATTTTTCTTTCCCTCTGCTCCCTGGCACCCCTCTATATTTACTTTCTCTTTGCCTCTGCTCCCTCACACCCCTCTATATTTAGTTTCTCTTTCCCTCTGCTCCCTGGCACCCCTCTAAATTTACTTTCTCTTTCCCTCTGCTCTCTGGCACCCATATATATCTACTTTCTCTTTCTCTCTGCTACCTGTCACCCCTCTATATTTACTTTCTCTTTCCATCTGCTCCTTAGCACCTCCTCTATATTTACTTGCTCGTTCCCTCTGCAACATGGCACTCCTCTATATTTACTTTCTTTTAACTTCTGCTCCCAGGCACCCCTCTATATTTACTTTCTCTTTCCCTCTGCTCCCTGGCACACCTCTAAATTTACTTTTCCTTTCACTCTGCTCCCTAGCACCACTCTATATTTCATTTAATTTTCTATAATTTCTCTTCCCCTCAGCTCCCTGGCACCCCTCTATATTTATTTTCTCCTTCCCTCTGCTCCCTGGCACCCTTCTATATTTACTTTCTCTTTCCCTCTGCTCCTTGGCACCGCTCTATATTTACTTTCTCTTAACTTCTGCTCCCAAGCACCCCTCTATATTTACTTTCTCTTTCCCTCTGCTTCCTGGCATCCCTTTAAATTTACTTTTTCTTTCCCTCTGCTTACTGGCACCCCGATATATTTAATTTCTCTTTCCCTCTGCTCCCTGGCACCCCTCTATATTTACTTTCTCTTTGGCTCTTCTCCCTGACACCCCTCTTTCTCTCTGCTCCCTGGCAACCCTCTATATTTACTTTCTCTTTCTCACTGCTCCCTGGTACCCCTCTATATTTACTTTCTCTTTCCCTGTGCTCCCTGGCACTCCTATATTTACTTTCTCTTTGCTACTGCTCCCTAGCACGCCTCTATATTTACTTTCTCCTTCCCTCTTCTCCCTGGCACCCCTCTATATTTACGTTCTCTTTCCCTCTGCTCATTGGGACCCCTCTATATTTACTTTCTATTTCCCTCTGCTCGCTGGCACCCCTCTATATTTTCTTTCTCTTTCCTTCTGCTCCCTGGCACCCCTCTATATTTACTTTCTCTTTCTCTCTACTCCCAGGCTCCCCTCTATATGTGCTTTCCCTTTCCCTCTGCTCCATGTCAGCCATCTATATTTATTTTCTCTTTGTCTCTGCTCCCTGGAAGCCCTCTATATTTACTTTCTCTTTGCCTCTGCTCCCTGGCACTCCTCTATGTTTACTTTCTCTTTCCTTCTGCTCCCTGGCACCCCTCTATATTTACCTTCTCTTTGCCTCTGCTCCCTGGCACTCCTCTATATTTACTTTCTCATTCCCTCTGCTCGCTGGCACTCTTCTATATTTACTTTCTCTTTAAATCTGCCCCCAGAACCACTCTATATTTAATTTCTCTTTCTCTCTTCGCCCTAGAACCCCTCTATATTTACTTTCTCTTTCCCTCCGCTCCCTGGCACCCTCTATATTTACTTTCTCTTTCCCTCTGCTCCCGAACACCACTCTATATTTACTTTCTCTTTCCCTCTGCTCCCTGGCACCCCTCTATATTTATTTTCTCTTTCCCTCTGCTCACCGTCACCCCTCTATATTTACTTTCTCTTTCCCTCTGCTCCCCATCACCCTTCTATATTTACTTTCTCTTTCTCTCTGCTCCCTGGCACCCCTCTATATTTACTTTCCCTTTCTCGCTGCTCCCTAGCACTCCTCTGTATTTAATTTCTCTTTGCCTCTGCCCCCTGGCACCACTCTATATTTACTTTCTCTTTGCCTCTGCTCCCTGGCACACCTCTATATGTACTTTCTCTTTCTCTCTGCTCCCTGGCACCCCTCTATATTTACTTTCTCTTTACTTCTGCTCCCTAGCACCCCTCTATGTTTACTTTCTCCTTGTCTCTGCTCCCTGTCACCGTTCTATATTTACTTTCTATGTGCCTCTGCTCCCTGGCACTACTCTATATTTACTTTCTCTTTGTCTCTGCTCCCTGGCACCCCTCTATATTTAATTTCTCTTTCCCTCTGCTCCCTGGCACCTCTCTATATTTACTTTCTCTTTGTCTCTGCTCCCTGGCACCCCTCTATATTTAATTTCTCTTTCCCTCTGCTCCCTGGCACCTCTCTATATTTACTTTCTCTTTGCCTCTGCTCCCTGACACCCCTCTATATTTACTTTCTCTTCCGTCTGCTCCCTGGCACCCCTCTATATTTACTTTCTCTTTCTCTCTACTCCCTGGCTCCCCTCTATATGTGCTTTCCCTTTCCCTCTGCTCCATGTCAGCCCTCTATATTTATTTTCTCTTTGTCTCTGCTCCCTGGAAGCCCTCTATATTTACTTTCTCTTTGCCTCTGCTCCCTGGCACTCCTCTATGTTTACTTTCTCTTTCCTTCTGCTCCCTGGCACCCCTCTATATTTACTTTCTCTTTGCCTCTGCTCCCTGGCACTCCTCTATATTTACTTTCTCATTCCCTCTGCTCGCTGGCACTCTTCTATATTTACTTTCTCTTTAAATCTGCCCCCAGAACCACTCTATATTTAATTTCTCTTTCTCTCTTCGCCCTAGAACCCCTCTATATTTACTTTCTCTTTCCCTCCGCTCCCTGGCACCCTCTATATTTACTTTCTCTTTCCCTCTGCTCCCGAACACCACTCTATATTTACTTTCTCTTTCCCTCTGCTCCCTGGCACCCCTCTATATTTATTTTCTCTTTCCCTCTGCTCACCGTCACCCCTCTATATTTACTTTCTCTTTCCCTCTGCTCCCCATCACCCTTCTATATTTACTTTCTCTTTCTCTCTGCTCCCTGGCACCCCTCTATATTTACTTTCCCTTTCTCGCTGCTCCTTAGCACCCCTCTATATTTAATTTCTCTTTGCCTCTGCCCCCTGGCACCACTCTATATTTACTTTCTCTTTGCCTCTGCTCCCTGGCACACCTCTATATGTACTTTCTCTTTGTCCCTGCTCCCTGGCACCCCTCTATATTTAATTTCTCTTTCCCTCTGCTCCCTGGCACCTCTCTATATTTACTTTCTCTTTGCCTCTGCTCCCTGACACCCCTCTATATTTACTTTCTCTTCCTATCTGCTCCCTGGCACCCCTCTATATTTACTTTCTCTTTCCTTCTGCTCCCTAGCACCCCTCTATATTTACTTTCTCTTTCCTGCTGCTCCCTAGCACCCCTCTATATTTACTTTCTCTTTCTCTCTGCTCCCTGGCACCCCTCTATATTTACTTTCTCTTTGTCTCTGCTCCCTGGCACCCTTCTATATTTACTTTCTATGTGCCTCTGCTCCATGGCACCCCTCTATATTTGCTTTCTCTTTCCCTCTGCTCCCTGGCACCCCTCTATATTTACTTTCTCTTTCCTGCTGCTTCCTAGCACCCCTCTATATTTACTTTCTCTTTCTCTCTGCTCCCTGGCACCCCTCTATATTTGCTTTCCCTTTCCCTCTGCTCCATGGCACCCCTCTATATTTAATTTCTCTTTGTCTCTGCTCCCTGGCCCCCTTCTATATTTACTTTCTATTTTCCTCTGCTCCCTGGCACTCCTCTATATTTACTTTCTCTTTCCATCTGCTCCCCGTCACCCCTCTATATTTACTTTCTCTTTGTCTCTGCTCCCTGGCACCTCTTTATATTTATTTTCTCTTTGCCTCTGCTCCCTGACACCCCTCTATATTTGCTTTCTCTTTCCCTCTGCTCCCTGGCACCCATTTATATTTACTTTCCCTTTCTATCTGCTCGCAGTCACCCGTCTATATTTACTTTCTCTTTCCCTCTGCTCCCTGGCACGCTTCTATATTTACTTTCTCCTTCCATCTGCTCCCTAGCACCTCCTCTATATTTACTTTCACGTTCGCTCTGCAACATGGCACCCCTCTATATTTACTTTCTCTTCCCCTCAGCTCCCTGACACCCCTCTATATTTATTTTCTCCTTCCCTCTGCTCCCTGGCACCCTTCTATATTTACTTTCTCTTTCCCTCTGCTCCTTGGCACCGCTCTATATTTACTTTCTCTTAACTTCTGCTCCCAGGCACCCCTCTATATTTACTTTCTCTTTCCCTCTGCTTCATGGCATCCCTCTAAATTTACTTTGTCTTTCCTTCTGCTCACTGGCACCCCGCTATATTTAATTTCCCTTTCCCTCTCCTCCCTGGCACCCCTCTATATGTACTTTCTCTTTGCCTCTTCTCCCTGACACCCCTCTTTCTCTCTGCTCCCTGGCAACCCTTTATATTTACTTTCTCTTTCTCCCTGCTCCCTAGTACCCCTCTATATTTACTTTCTCTTTCCCTGTGCTCCCTGGCACTCCTCTATATTTACTTTCTCTTTGCTACTACTCCCTAGCACGCCTCTATATTTACTTTCTCCTTCCCTCTTCTCCCTGGCACCCCTCTATATTTACGTTCTCTTTCCCTCTGCTCATTGGAACCCCTCTATATTTACTTTCTATTTCCCTCTGCTCGCTGGCACCCCTCTATATTTGCTTTCTCTTTCCTTCTGCTCCCTGGCACCCCTCTATATTTACTTTCTCTTTCTCTCTACTCCCTGGCTCCCCTATATATGTGCTCTCCCTTTCCCTCTGCTCCATGGCAGCCCTCTATATTTATTTTCTCTTTGTCTCTGCTCCCTGGAAGCCCTCTATATTTACTTTCTCTTTGCCTCTGATCCCTGGCACTCCTCTATGTTTACTTTCTCTTTCCCTCTGCTCCCTGGCACCCCTCTATATTTACTTTCTGTTTGCCTCTGCTCCCTGGCACCCCTCTATATTTAATTTCTCTTTCCCTCTGCTCCCTGGCACCCCTCTATATTTCATTTGTCTTTCCCTCTGCTCCCTGGCACCCCTCTATATTTACTTTCTCATTCCCTCTGCTCGCTGGCACTCTTCTATATTTACTTTCTCTTTAAATCTGCCCCCAGAACCACTCTATATTTATTTTCTCTTTCTCTCTGCTCCCTAGCACCCCTCTATATTTACTTTCTCTTTCCCTCCGCTCCTGAACACCACTCTTTATTTACTTTCTCTTTCCCTCTGCTCCCTGACACCCCTCTATATTTACTTTCTCTTTCCTTCTGCTCCCTGCTACCCCTCTATATTTATTTTCTCTTTACCTCTGCTCCCCGTCACCACTCTATATTTACTTTCTCTTTCCCTCTGCTCCCCATCACCCTTCTATATTTACTTTCTCTTTTTCTCTGCTCCCTGGCACCCCTCTATATTTACTCTCTCTCTCTTTCTGTCTGCTCTCTAGCACCCCTCTATATTTACTTTATCTTTCCCTCCGGTCCCTGGCACCCTCTATATTTACTTCCTCTTTCCCTCTGCTCCCTAACACCACTCTTTATTTACTTTCTCTTTCCCTCTGCTCCCTGACACCCCTCTATATTTACTTTCTCTTTCCCTCTGCTCCCTGGAACCCCTCTATATTTATTTTCTCTTTCCATCTGCTCCCCGCCACCCCTCTATATTTACTTTCTCTTTCCCTCTGCTCCCCATCACCCTTCTATATTTACGTTCTCTTTCTCTCTGCTCCCTGGCACCCCTCTATATTTACTTTCCCTTTCTCGGTGGTCCCTAGCACCCCTCTGTATTTAATTTCTCTTTGCCTCAGCTCCCAGGCAGACCTCTAAATTTACTTTCTCTGTCTCTCTGCTCCCTGGTACCCCTCTATATTTGCTTTCTCTTTCCCTCTGCTCCCTGGCAAACCTCTATATTTACTTTCTCTTTGCCACTGCTCCGTAGCACGCCTCTAGATTTACTTTCTCCTTCCCTCTTCTCCCTGGCACCCCTGTCTATTTACTTTGTCTTTCCCTTTGCTCCCTGGCACCCCTCTATATTTGCTTTCTCTTTCCCTCTTTTCCCCCAACCCCTCTATATTTACTTTCTCTTTCCCTCTGCTCCCTGGCACCCCTCTATATTTACTTTCTCTTTCCCTCTGCTCCCCCCACCCCTCTATATTTACTTTCTCTTTCCCGCTGCTCAATAGCACCCCTCTATATTTACTTTCTCTTTCTCTCTGCTCCCTGGCACCCCTCTGTATTTGCTTTCCCTTTCCCTCTGCTCCATGGCACCCCTCTATATTTAATTTCTCTTTGTCTCTGCTCCTTGGCACCCTTCTATATTTACTTTCTCTTTGCCTCTGCTCCATGACACTCCTCTATATTTACTTTCTCTTTCCCTCTGCTCCCCATCACACCTCTATATGTACTTTCTCTTTCTCTCTGCTCCCTGGCACCCCTCTATATTTACTTTCTCTTTATCTCTGCTCCCTGGCACCCCTCTATATTTACTTTCTCCTTGCCTCAGCTCCCAGGCAAACCTCTATATTTACTTTCTCTTTTCCTCTGCTCCCTGGCACCCCTCTATATTTACTCTCTCTCTTTCTCTCTGCTCCATGGCACTCCTCTATATTTACTTTCTCTTTCTCTCTGCTCGCTGGTATCCCTCTGTATTTGCTTTCTCTTTCCCTCTGCTCCCTGGCAAACTTCTATATTTACTTTCTCTTTGCCACTGCTCCGTAGCACGCCTCTAGATTTACTTTCTACTTCCCTCTTCTCCCTGGCACCCCTGCATATTTACTTTGTCTTTCCCTTTTCTCCCTGGCACCCCTCTATATTTGCTTTCTCTTTCCCTCTGCTCCCCCCACCCCCCTATATTTACTTTCTCTTTCCCTCTGCTCCCCGGCACCCCTCTATATTTACTTTCTCTTTCCCTCTGCTCCCCCCACCCCTCTATATTTACTTTCTCTTTCCCTCTACTCCCTGGCACTCCTCTATATTTACTTTCTCTTTCCCGCTGCTCTCTAGCACCCCTCTCTATTTACTTTGTCTTTCCCTGTGCTCCCTGACACTCCTCTATATTTACTTTCTCTTTCCCGCTGCTCAATAGCACCCCTCTATATTTACTTTCTCTTTCTCTTTACTCCCTGGCACCCCTCTATATTTGCTTTCCCTTTCCCTCTGCTTCATGGCACCCCTCTATATTTAATTTCTCTTTGTCTCTGCTCCTTGGCACCCTTCTATATTTACTTTCACTTTGCCTCTGCTCCCTGACACTCCTCTATATTTACTTTCTCTTTCCCTCTGCTCCCCATCACCCCTCTATATTTACTTTCTCTTTGTCTCTGCTCCCTGGCACCTCTCTGTATTTACTTTATCTTTGCCTCTGCTCCCTCACACCCCTCTATATTTACTTTCTCTTTCCCTCTGCTTCCTGGCACCCCTCTAAATTTACTTTCTCATTCCCTCTGCTCCCTGGCACCCATATATATCTACTTTCTCTTTCTCTCTGCTACCTGTCACCCCTCTATATTTACTTTCTCTTTCCCTCTGCTCCCTGGCACGCATCTATATTTACTTTCTCTTTCCATCTGCTCAATAGCACCTCCTCTATATTTACTTTCTCGTTCCATCTGCAACATGGCACTCCTCTATATTTACTTTCTCTTAACTTCTGCTCCCAGGCACCCATCTATATTTACTTTCTCTTTCCCTCTGCTCCCTGCACCCCTCTAAATTTACTTTTTCTTTCACTCTGCTCCCTAGCACCCCTGTATATTTCATTTTTCTTTCCCTCTGCTCCCTGGCACTCCTCTATATTTACTTACTCTTTCTCTCTGCTCCCTGGCACCCCTCTATATTTGCTTTCCCTTTCCCCAGGCTCCATGGCACCCCTCTATATTTAATTTGTCTTTGTCTCTGCTCCCTGGCACCCCTCTGTATTTAATTTCTCTTTGCCTCTGCTCCCTCGCACCACTTTATATTTAGTTTCTATTTCCCTCTGCTCTCTGTCACCCCTCTATGTTTACTTTCTCTTTGCCTCTGCTCCCTGGCACCCCTCTATGTTTACTTTCTCTTTCCCTCTTCTCCCAGGCACCCTTCTATTTCCCTCTGCTCCCTAAGACCCTTCCATATTTATATTCTCCTCCTCTAGCTCCCCTCTATATTTACTTGCTCCTTCCCTCTGCTCCTTGGCACCACTCTATATTTACTTTCTCTTTCCCTCTGCTCCCTGGCACCACTCTATATTTACTTTCTCTTTCTCTCTGCTCCCTGGCACCCCTCTATATTTGCTTTCCCTTTCCCTCTGACCATGGCAGCCCTCTATATTTAATTTCTCTTTGTCTCTGCTCCCTGGAAGCCCTCTATATTTACTTTCTCTTTGCCTCTTCTCCCTGGCACTCCTCTATGTTTACTTTCTCTTTCCCTCTGCTCCCTGGCACCCCTCTATATTTACTTTCTCTTTCCCTCTGCTCCCTGGCAAACCTCTATATTTACTTTCTCTTTGCCACTGCTCCGTAGCGCGCCTCTAGATTTACTTTTTCCTTCCCTCTTCTCCCTGGCACCCCTGTATATTTACTTTGTCTTTCCCTTTGCTCCCTGGCACCCCTCTATATTTGCTTTCTCTTTCCCTCTGCTCCCCCCACCCCTCTATATTTACTTTCTCTTTCCCTCTGCTCCCTGGCACCCCTCTATATTTACTTTCTCTTTCCCTCTGCTCCCCCCACCACTCTATATTTACTTTCTCTTTCCCTCTGCTCCCTGGCACCCCTCTATATTTACTTTCTCTTTCCCGCTGCTCCCTAGCACCCCTCTATATTTACTTTGTCTTTCCCTTTGCTCCCTGGCACCCCTCTATATTTGCTTTCTATTTCCCTCTGCTCCTCTCACCCCTCTATATACTTTGTCTTTCCCTTTGCTCCCTGGCACCCCTCTATATTTGCTTTCTCTTTCCCTGTGCTCCCTGGCACTCCTCTATATTTACTTTCTCTTTCCTGCTACTCAACAGCACCCCTCTATATTTACTTTCTATTTCTCTCTGCTCCCTGGCACCCCTCTATATTTGCTTTCACTTTCCCTCTGCTCCATGGCACCCCTCTATATTTAATTTCTATTTGTCTCTGCTCCTTGGCACCCTTCCATATTTACTTTCTCTTTGCCTCTGTTCCCTGACACTCCTCTATATTTACTTTCTCTTTCCCTCTGCTTCCCATCACCCCTCTATATTTACTTTCTCTTTGTCTCTGCTCCCTGGCACCTCTCTATATTTACTTTCTCTTTGCCTCTGCTCCCTCACACCCCTCTATATTTAGTTTCTCTTTCCCTCTGCTCCCTGGCACCCCTCTAAATTTACTTTCTCTTTCCCTCTGCTCCCTGGTACCCATATATATCTACTTTCTCTTTCTCTCTGCTACCTGTCACCCCTCTATATTTACTTTCTCTTTCCATCTGCGCCCTGGCACGCTTCTATATTTACTTTCTCTTTCCATCTGCTCCCTAGCACCTCCTCTATATTTACTTTCTCTTTCCCTCTGCGCCCTGGCACGCTTCTATATTTACTTTCTCTTTCCATCTGCTCCCTAGCACCTCCTCTATATTTACTTGCTCGTTCCCTCTGCAACATGGCACTCCTCTATATTTACTTTCCTTTAACTTCTGCTCCCAGGCACCCTTCTAAATTTACTTTCTCTTTCCCTCTGCTCCCTGGCACCCCTCTAAATTTACTTGCTCGTTCCCTCTGCAACATGGCACTCCTCTATATTTACTTTCCTTTAACTTCTGCTCCCAGGCACCCTTCTATATTTACTTTCTCTTTCCATCTGCGCCCTGGCACGCTTCTATATTTACTTTCTCTTTCCATCTGCTCCCTAGCACCTCCTCTATATTTACTTTCTCTTTCCCTCTGCGCCCTGGCACTCTTCTATATTTACTTTCTCTTTCCATCTGCTCCCTAGCACCTCCTCTATATTTACTTGCTCGTTCCCTCTGCAACATGGCACTCCTCTATATTTACTTTCCTTTAACTTCTGCTCCCAGGCACCCTTCTATATTTACTTTCTCTTTCCCTCTGCTCCCTGGCACCCCTCTAAATTTACTTTTTCTTTCACTCTGCTCCCTAGCACCCCTCTATATTTCATTTTTCTTTCCCTCTCCTCCCTGGCACCCCTCTATATTTACTTTCTCTTTGCCTCTGCTCCCTCACACCCCTCTATATTTAGTTTCTCTTTCCCTCTGCTCCCTGGCACCCCTCTAAATTTACTTTCTCTTTCCCTCTGCTCTCTGGCACCCATATATATCTACTTTCTCTTTCTCTCTGCTACCTGTCACCCCTCTATATTTACTTTCTCTTTCCCTCTGCGCCCTGGCACGTTTCTATATTTACTTTCTCTTTCCATCTGCTCCTTAGCACCTCCTCTATATTTACTTGCTCGTTCCCTCTGCAACATGGCACTCCTCTATATTTACTTTCTTTTAACTTCTGCTCCCAGGCACCCCTCTATATTTACTTTCTCTTTCCCTCTGCTCCCTGGCACCCCTCTAAATTTACTTTTCCTTTCACTCTGCTCCCTAGCACCCCTCTATATTTCATTTTTCTTTCCCTCTGCTCCCTGGCAATCCTCTATATTTACTTTCTCTTTCTCTCTGCTCCCTGGAACCCCTCTATATTTACTTTCTCTTTGCCTCTGCTCCTTGGCACCCCTCTATGTTTACTTTCTCTTTCCCTCTGCTCCCAGGCACCCCTCTATTTCCCTCTGCTCCCTAGGAATCTTCCATATTTACATTCTCCCCCTCTAGCACCCCTCTATATTTACTTGCTCCTTCCCTCTGCTCCCTGGCACCACTCTATATTTACTTTATCTTTCCCTCTGCTCCCTGGCACCACTCTATATTTACTTTCTCTTTCTCTCTGCTCCCTGGCACCCCTCTATATTTGCTTTCCCTTTCCCTCTGACCATGGCAGCTCTCTATATTTAATTTCTCTTTGTCTCTGCTCCCCGGAAGCCCTCTATATTTACTTTCTCTTTGCCTCTGCTCCCTGGCACTCCTCTATGTTTACTTTCTCTTTCCCTCTGCTCCCTGGCACCCCTCTAAATTTGCTTTCTCTATCCCTCTGCTTCCTGGCACCCCTCTATGTTTACTTTCTCTTTCCCGCTGCTCCATAGCACCCCTCTATATTTACTTTCTCTTTCACTCCGCTCCCTGGCACCCCTCTATATTTGTTTTCCCTTTCCCTCTGCTCCATGGCACCCCTCTATATTTAATTTCTCTTCCCCTCAGCTCCCTGGCACCCCTCTATATTTATTTTCTCCTTCCCTCTGCTCCCTGGCACCCTTCTATATTTACTTTCTCTTTCCCTCTGCTCCTTGGCACCGCTCTATATTTACTTTCTCTTAACTTCTGCTCCCAAGCACCCCTCTATATTTACCTTCTCTTTCCCTCTGCTTCCTGGCATCCCTCTAAATTTACTTTTTCTTTCCCTCTGCTTACTGGCACCCCGATATATTTAATTTCTCTTTCCCTCTGCTCCCTGGCACCCCTCTATATTTACTTTCTCTTTGGCTCTTCTCCCTGACACCCCTCTTTCTCTCTGCTCCCTGGCAACCCTCTATATTTACTTTCTCTTTCTCCCTGCTCCCTGGTACCCCTCTATATTTACTTTCTCTTTCCCTGTGCTCCCTGGCACTCCTATATTTACTTTCTCTTTGCTACTGCTCCCTAGCACGCCTCTATATTTACTTTCTCCTTCCCTCTTCTCCCTGGCACCCCTCTATATTTACGTTCTCTTTCCCTCTGCTCATTGGGACCCCTCTATATTTACTTTCTATTTCCCTCTGCTCGCTGGCACCCCTCTATATTTGCTTTCTCTTTCCTTCTGCTCCCTGGCACCCCTCTATATTTACTTTCTCTTTCTCTCTACTCCCTGGCTCCCCTCTATATGTGCTTTCCCTTTCCCTCTGCTCCATGTCAGCCCTCTATATTTATTTTCTCTTTGTCTCTGCTCCCTGGAAGCCCTCTATATTTACTTTCTCTTTGCCTCTGCTCCCTGGCACTCCTCTATGTTTACTTTCTCTTTCCTTCTGCTCCCTGGCACCCCCCTATATTTACTTTCTCTTTGCCACTGCTCCGTAGCACGCCTCTAGATTTACTTTCTCCTTCCCTCTTCTCCCTGGCACCCCTGTATATTTACTTTGTCTTTCCCTTTGCTCCCTGGCACCCCTCTATATTTGCTTTCTCTTTCCCTCTGCTCCCCCCACCCCTCTATGTTTACTTTCTCTTTCCCTCTGCTCCCTGGCACCCCTCTATATTTACTTTCTCTTTCCCTCTGCTCCCCCCACCACTCTATATTTACTTTCTCTTTCCCTCTTCTCCCTGGCACCCCTCTATATTTACTTTCTCTTTCCCGCTGCTCCCTAGCACCCCTCTATATTTACTTTGTCTTTCCCTTTGCTCCCTGGCACCCCTCTATATTTGCTTTCTATTTCCCTCTGCTCCCTCTCACCCCTCTATATACTTTGTCTTTCCCTTTGCTCCCTGGCACCCCTCTATATTTGCTTTCTCTTTCCCTGTGCTCCCTGGCACTCCTCTATATTTACTTTCTCTTTCCTGCTACTCAACAGCACCCCTCTATATTTACTTTCTCTTTCTCTCTGCTCCCTGGCACCCCTCTATATTTGCTTACCCTTTCCCTCTGCTCCATGGCACCCCTCTATATTTAATTTCTCTTTGTCTCTGCTCCTTGGCACCCTTCCATATTAACTTTCTCTTTGCCTCTGCCCCCTGACACTCCTCTATATTTACTTTCTCTTTCCCTCTGCTTCCCATCACCCCTCTATATTTACTTTCTCTTTGTCTCTGCTCCCTGGCACCTCTCTATATTTACTTTCTCTTTGCCTCTGCTCCCTCACACCCCTCTATATTTACTTTCTCTTTCCATCTGCGCCCTGGCACGCTTCTATATTTACTTTCTCTTTCCATCTGCTCCCTAGCACCTCCTCTATATTTACTTTCTCTTTCCCTCTGCGCCCTGGCACGCTTCTATATTTACTTTCTCTTTCCATCTGCTCCCTAGCACCTCCTCTATAATTACTTGCTCGTTCCCTCTGCAACATGGCACTCCTCTATATTTACTTTCTTTTAACTTCTGTTCCCAGGCACCCTTCTATATTTACTTTCTCTTTCCCTCTGCTCCCTGGCACCCCTCTAAATTTACTTTTTCTTTCACTCTGCTCCCTAGCACCCCTCTATATTTCATTTTTCTTTCCCTCTGCTCCCTGGCACCCCTCTATATTTACTTTCTCTTTGCCTCTGCTCCCTCACACCCCTCTATATTTAGTTTCTCTTTCCCTCTGCTCCCTGGCACCCCTCTAAATTTACTTTCTCTTTCCCTCTGCTCTCTGGCACCCATATATATCTACTTTCTCTTTCTCTCTGCTACCTGTCACCCCTCTATATTTACTTTCTCTTTCCCTCTGCGCCCTGGCACGCTTCTATATTTACTTTCTCTTTCCATCTGCTCCTTAGCACCTCCTCTAAATTTACTTGCTCGTTCCCTCTGCAACATGGCACTCCTCTATATTTACTTTCTTTTACCTTCTGCTCCCAGGCACCCCTCTATATTTACTTTCTCTTTCCCTCTGCTCCCTGGCACCCCTCTAAATTTACTTTTCCTTTCACTCTGCTCCCTAGCACCACTCTATATTTCATTTTTCTTTCCCTCTGCTCCATGGCACCCCTCTATATTTACTTTCTCTTTCTCTCTGCTCCCTGGAACCCCTCTATATTTACTTTCTCTTTGCCTCTGCTCCCTGGCACCCCTCTATATTTACTTTCTCTTTCTCTCTGCTCCCTGGAACCCCTCTATATTTACTTTCTCTTTGCCTCTGCTCCCTGGCACCCCTCTATGTTTACTTTCTCTTTCCCTCTGCTCGATGGCACCACTCTATATTTACTTTCTCTTTCCCTCTGCTCCCTGGCACCACTCTATATTTACTTTCTCTTTCTCTCTGCTCCCTGGCACCCCTCTAAATTTGCTTTCCCTTTCCCTCTGACCATGGCAGCCCTCTATATTTAATTTCTCTTTGTCTCTGCTCCCTGGAAGCCCTCTATATTTACTTTCTCTTTGCCTCTGCTCCCTGGCACTCCTCTATGTTTACTTTCTCTTTCCCTCTGCTCCCTGGCACCCCTCTATATTTGCTTTCTCTTTCTCCCTGCTTCCTGGCACCCCTCTATATTTACTTTCTCTTTCCTGCTGCTCCATAGCACCCCTCTATATTTACTTTCTCTTTCACTCCGCTCCCTGGCACCCCTCTATATTTGTTTTCCCTTTCCCTCTGCTCCATGTCACCCCTCTATATTTAATTTCTCTTCCCCTCAGCTCCCTGGCACCCCTCTATATTTATTTTCTCCTTCCCTCTGCTCCCTGGCACCCTTCTATATTTACTTTCTCTTTCCCTCTGCTCCTTGGCACCGCTCTATATTTACTTTCTCTTAACTTCTGCTCCCAAGCACCCCTCTATATTTACTTTCTCTTTCCCTCTGCTTCCTGGCATCCCTTTAAATTTACTTTTTCTTTCCCTCTGCTTACTGGCACCCCGATATATTTAATTTCTCTTTCCCTCTGCTCCCTGGCACCCCTCTATATTTACTTTCTCTTTGGCTCTTCTCCCTGACACCCCTCTTTCTCTCTGCTCCCTGGCAACCCTCTATATTTACTTTCTCTTTCTCCCTGCTCCCTGGTACCCCTCTATATTTACTTTCTCTTTCCCTGTGCTCCCTGGCACTCCTATATTTACTTTCTCTTTGCTACTGCTCCCTAGCACGCCTCTATATTTACTTTCTCCTTCCCTCTTCTCCCTGGCACCCCTCTATATTTACATTCTCTTTCCCTCTGCTCATTGGGACCCCTCTATATTTACTTTCTATTTCTCTCTGCTCGCTGGCACCCCTCTATATTTGCTTTCTCTTTCCTTCTGCTCCCTGGCACCCCTCTATATTTACTTTCTCTTTCTCTCTACTCCCTGGCTCCCCTCTATATGTGCTTTCCCTTTCCCTCTGCTCCATGTCAGCCCTCTATATTTATTTTCTCTTTGTCTCTGCTCCCTGGAAGCCCTCTATATTTACTTTCTCTTTGCCTCTGCTCCCTGGCATTCCTCTATGTTTACTTTCTCTTTCCTTCTGCTCCCTGGCACCCCTCTATATTTACTTTCTCTTTGCCTCTGCTCCCTGGCACTCCTCTATATTTACTTTCTCATTCCCTCTGCTCGCTGGCACTCTTCTATATTTACTTTCTCTTTAAATCTGCCCCCAGAACCACTCTATATTTAATTTCTCTTTCTCTCTTCGCCCTAGAACCCCTCTATATTTACTTTCTCTTTCCCTCCGCTCCCTGGCACCCTCTATATTTACTTTCTCTTTCCCTCTGCTCCCGAACACCACTCTATATTTACTTTCTCTTTCCCTCTGCTCCCTGGCACCCCTCTATATTTATTTTCTCTTTCCCTCTGCTCACCGTCACCCCTCTATATTTACTTTCTCTTTCCCTCTGCTCCCCATCACCCTTCTATATTTACTTTCTCTTTCTCTCTGCCCCCTGGCACCCCTCTATATTTACTTTCCCTTTCTCGCTGCTCCCTAGCACCCCTCTGTATTTAATTTCTCTTTGCCTCTGCCCCCTGGCACCACTCTATATTTACTTTCTCTTTGCCTCTGCTCCCTGGCACACCTCTATATGTACTTTCTCTTTCTCTCTGCTCCCTGGCACACCTCTATATTTACTTTCTCTTTACCTCTGCTCCCTAGCACCCCTCTATGTTTACTTTCTCCTTGTCTCTGCTCCCTGTCACCGTTCTATATTTATTTTCTATGTGCCTCTGCTCCCTGGCACTACTCTATATTTACTTTCTCTTTGTCTCTGCTCCCTGGCACCCCTCTATATTTAATTTCTCTTTCCCTCTGCTCCCTGGCACCTCTCTATATTTACTTTCTCTTTGTCTCTGCTCCCTGGCACCCCTCTATATTTAATTTCTCTTTCCCTCTGCTCCCTGGCACCTCTCTATATTTACTTTCTCTTTGCCTCTGCTCCATGACACCCCTCTATATTTACTTTCTCTTCCTCTCTGCTCCCTGGCTCCCCCTATATTTGCTTTACCTTTCTATCTGTTCCATGGCACCCCTCTATATTTAATTTCTCTTTGTCTCTGCTCCCTGGCACCCTTCTATATTTACTTTCTATGTGCCTCTGCTCCATGGCACCCTTCTATATTTGCTTTCTCTTTCCCTCTGCTCCCTGGCACCCTTCTATATTTACTTTCTATGTGCCTCTGCTCCATGGCACCTTTCTATATTTGCTTTCTCTTTCCTGCTGCTCCCTAGCACCCCTCTATATTTACTTTCTCTTTCTCTCTGCTCCCTGGCACCCCTCTATATTGGCTTTCCCTTTCCCTCTGCTCCATGGCAGCCCTCTATATTTACTTTCTCTTTCCCTCTGCTCCCCGTCACCGCTCTATATTTACTTTCTCTTTGTCTCTGCTCCCTGGCACCCCTCTATATTTAATTTCTCTTTCCCTCTGCACCCTGGCACCTATCTGCATTTACTTTCTCTTTGCTTCTGCTCCCTGACAACCCTCTATATTTGCTTCCTCTTTCTCTCTGCTCCCTGGCACCCCTCTATATTTGCTTTCCCTTTCCCTCTGCTCCATGGCACCCCTCTATATTTAATTTCTCTTTGTCTCTGCTCCCTGGCCCCCTTCTATATTTACTTTCCCTTTCCCTCTGCTCCATGGCACCCCTCTATATTTACTTTTCCTTTCTATCTGCTCGCTGTCACCCCTCTATATTTACTTTCTCTTTCCCTCTGCTCCCTGGCACACTTCTATATTTACTTTCTCCTTCCATCTGCTCCCTAGCACCTCCTCTATATTTACTTTCACGTTCGCTCTGCAACATGGCACCCCTCTATATTTACTTTCTCTTCCCCTCAGCTCCCTGACACCCCTCTATATTTATTTTCTCCTTCCCTCTGCTCCCTGGCACCCTTCTATATTTACTTTCTCTTTCCCTCTGCTCCTTGGCACCGCTCTATATTTACTTTCTCTTAACTTCTGCTCCCAGGCACCCCTCTATATTTACTTTCTCTTTCCCCTTGCTTCATGGCATCCCTCTAAATTTACTTTGTCTTTCCTTCTGCTCACTGGCACCCCGCTATATTTAATTTCCCTTTCCCTCTCCTCCCTGGCACCCCTCTATATGTACTTTCTCTTTGCCTCTTCTCCCTGACACCCCTCTTTCTCTCTGCTCCCTGGCAACCCTTTATATTTACTTTCTCTTTCTCCCTGCTCCCTGATACCCCTCTATATTTACTTTCTCTTTCCCTGTGCTCCCTGGCACTCCTCTATATTTACTTTCTCTATGCTACTACTCCCTAGCACGCCTCTATATTTACTTTCTCCTTCCCTCTTCTCCCTGGCACCCCTCTATATTTACGTTCTCTTTCCCTCTGCTCATTGGAACCCCTCTATATTTACTTTCTATTTCCCTCTGCTCGCTGGCACCCCTCTATATTTGCTTTCTCTTTCCTTCTGCTCCCTGGCACCCCTCTAAATTTACTTTCTCTTTCTCTCTACTCCCTGGCTCCCCTATATATGTGCTTTCCCTTTCCCTCTGCTCCATGGCAGCCCTCTATATTTATTTTCTCTTTGTCTCTGCTCCCTGGAAGCCCTCTATATTTACTTTCTCTTTGCCTCTGATCCCTGGCACTCCTCTATGTTTACTTTCTCTTTCCCTCTGCTCCCTGGCACCCCTCTATATTTACTTTCTGTTTGCCTCTGCTCCCTGGCACCCCTCTATATTTAATTTCTCTTTCCCTCTGCTCCCTGGCACCCCTCTATATTTCATTTGTCTTTCCCTCTGCTCCCTGGCACCCCTCTATATTTACTTTCTCATTCCCTCTGCTCGCTGGCACTCTTCTATATTTGCTTTCTCTTTAAATCTGCCCCCAGAACCACTCTATATTTACTTTCTCTTTCTCTCTGCTCCCTAGCACCCCTCTATATTTACTTTCTCTTTCCCTCCGCTCCCTGGCACCCTCTATATTTACTTCCTCTTTCCCTCTGCTCCCGAACACCACTCTTTATTTACTTTCTCTTTCCCTCTGCTCCCTGACACCCCTCTATATTTACTTTCTCTTTCCCTCTGCTCCCTGCTACCCCTCTATATTTATTTTCTCTTTACCTCTGCTCGCCGTCACCACTCTATATTTACTTTCTCTTTCCCTCTGCTCCCCATCACCCTTCTATATTTACTTTCTCTTTCTCTCTGCTCCCTGGCACCCCTCTATATTTACTTTCCCTTTATCGCTGCTCCTTAGCACCCCTCTGTATTTAATTTCTCTTTGCCTCTGCTCCCTGGCACCCCTCTATATTTACTTTCTCTTTGCCTCTGCTCCCTGGCACACATCTATATGTACTTTCTCTTTCTCTCTGCTCCCTGGCACCCCTCTATATTTACTTTCTCTTTATCTCTGCTCCCTAGCACCCCTCTATGTTTACTTTCTCCTTGCCTCAGCTCCCAGGCAGACCTCTATATTTACTTTCTCTTTTCCTCTGCTCCCTGGCACCCCTCTATATTTACTCTCTCTCTCTCTTTCTCTCTGCTCTCTAGCACCCCTCTATATTTACTTTATCTTTCCCTCCGCTCCCTGGCACCCTCTATATTTGCTTTCCCTTTCCCTCTGCTCCATGGCACCCCTCTATATTTAATTTCTCTTTGTCTCTGCTCCCTGGCACCCTTCTATATTTACTTTCTATTTTCCTCTGCTCCCTGGCACTCCTCTATATTTACTTTCTCTTTCCCTCTGCTCCCCGTCACCCCTCTATATTTACTTTCTCTTTGTCTCTGCTCCCTGGCACCTCTTTATATTTATTTTCTCTTTGCCTCTGCTCCCTGACACCCATCTATATTTACTTTCTCTTTCCCTCTGCTCCCTGGCACCCATCTATATTTACTTTCCCTTTCTCTCTGCTCGCTGTCACCCCTCTATATTTACTTTCTCTTTCCCTCTGCTCCCTGGCACGCTTCTGTATTTACTTTCTCCTTCCATCTGCTCCCTAGCACCTCCTATATATTTACTTTCACGTTCCCTCTGCAACATGGCACCCCTTTATATGTACTTTCTCTTCCCCTCAGCTCCCTGGCACCCCTCTATATTTATTTTCTCCTTCCCTCTGCTCCCTGGCACCCTTCTCTATTTACTTTCTCTTTCCCTCTGCTCCTTGGCACAGCTCTATAATTATTTTCTCTTAACTTCTGCTCCCAGGCACCCCTCTATATTCACTTTCTCTTTCCCTCTGCTTCATGGCATCCCTCTAAATTTACTTTTTCTTTCCCTCTGCTCACTGGCACCCCGCTATATTTAATTTCTCTTTCCCTCTGCTCCCTGGCACCCCTCTATATTTACTTTCTCTTTGCCTCTTCTCCCTGACACCCCTCTTTCTCTCTGCTCCCTGGCAACCCTCTATATTTACTTTCTCTTTCTCCCTGCTCCCTGGTACCCCTCTATATTTACTTTCTCTTTCCCTGTGCTCCCTGGCACTCCTCTATATTCACTTTCCCTTTGCTACTGCTCCCTAGCACGCCTCTATATTTACTTTCTCCGTCCCTCTTCTCCCTGGCACCCCTCTATATTTACGTTCTCTTTCCCTCTGCTCATTGGAACCCCTCTATATTTACTTTCTATTTCCCTCTGCTCGCTGGCATCCTCTGTATTTGCTTTCTCTTTCCTTCTGCTCCCTGGCACCCCTCTATATTTACTTTCTCTTTCTCTCTACTCCCTGGCTCCCCTATATATGTGCTTTCCCTTTCCCTCTGCTCCATGGCAGCCCTCTATATTTATTTTCTCTTTGTCTCTGCTCCCTGGAAGCCCTCTATATTTACTTTCTCCTTCCCTCTTCTCCCTGGCACCCCTCTATATTTACGTTCTCTTTCCCTCTGCTCATTGGAACCCCTCTATATTTACTTTCTATTTCCCTCTGCTCGCTGGCACCCCTCTATATTTGCTTTCTCTTTCCTTCTGCTCCCTGGCACCCCTCTATATTTACTTTTTCTTTTTCTCTACTCCCTGGCTCCCCTATATATGTGCTTTCCCTTTCCCTCTGCTCCATGGCAGCCCTCTATATTTATTTTCTCTTTGTCTCTGCTCCCTGGAAGCCCTCTATATTCACTTTCTCTTTGCCTCTGCTCCCTGGCACTCCTCTATGTTTACTTTCTCTTTCCTTCTGCTCCCTGGCACCCCTCTATATTTACTTTCTCTTTGCCTCTGCTCCCTGGCACCCCTCTATATTTAATTTCTCTTTCCCTCTGCTCCCTGGCACCCCTCTATATTTCATTTTTCTTTCCCTCTGCTCCCTGGCACCCCTCTATATTTATTTTCTCATTCCCTCTGCTCGCTGGCACTCTTCTATATTTACTTTCTTTTTAAATCTGCCCCCAGAACCACTCTATATTTACTTTCTCTTTCTCTCTGCTCCCTAGCACCACTCTCTATTTACTTTCTCTTTCCCTCTGCTCCCTGGCACCCTCTATATTTACTTCCTCTTTCCCTCTGCTCCCGAACACCACTCTTTATTTACTTTCTCTTTCCCTCTGCTCCCTGACACCCCTCTATATTTACTTTCTCTTTCCCTCTGCTCCCTGGCACCCCTCTATATTTATTTTCTCTTTCCCTCTGCTCCCCGTCACCACTCTATGTTTACTTTCTCTTTCCCTCTGCTCCCCATCACCCTTCTATATTTACTTTCTCTTTCTCTCTGCTCCCTGGCACCCCTCTATATTTACTTTCCCTTTATCGCTGTTCCCTAGCACCCCTCTGTATTTAATTTCTCTTTGCCTCTGCTCCCTGGCACCCCTCTGTATTTACTTTCTCTTTGCCTCTGCTCCCTGGCACACCTCTATATGTACTTTCTCTTTCTCTCTTCTCCCTGGCATCCCTCTATATTGACTTTCTCTTTATCTCTGCTCCCTAGCACCCCTCTATGTTTACTTTCTCCTTGCCTCAGCTCCCAGGCAGACCTCTATATTTACTTTCTCTTTTCCTCTGCTCCCTGGCACCCCTCTATATTTACTCTCTCTCTCTTTCTCACTGCTCTCTAGCACCCCTCTATATTTACTTTCCCTTTCCCTCTGCTCCATGGCACCCCTCTTTATTTAATTTCTCTTTGTCTCTGCTCCCTGGCACCCTTCTATATTTACTTTCCATTTTCCTCTGCTCCCTGTCACTCCTCTATATTTACTTTCTCTTTCCCTCTGCTCCCCGTCACCCCTCTATATTTACTTTCTCTTTGTCTCTGCTCCCTGGCACCTCTTTATATTTATCTTCTCTTTGCCTCTGCTCCCTGACACCCCTCTATATTTACTTTCTCTTTCCCTCTGCTCCCTGGCACCCATCTATATTTACTTTCCCTTTCTCTCTGCTCGCTGTCACCCCTCTATATTTACTTTCTCTTTCCCTCTACTCCCTGGCACGCTTCTATATTTACTTTCTCCTTCCATCTGCTCCCTAGCACCTCCTCTATATTTACTTTCACGTTCCCTCTGCAACATGGCACCCCTCTATATTTACTTTCTATTCCCCTCAGCTCCCTGGCACCCCTCTATATTTATTTTCTCCTTCCCTCTGCTCCCTGGCACCCTTCTATATTTACTTTCTCTTTCCCTCTGCTCCTTGGCACCGCTCTATATTTATTTTCTCTTAACTTCTGCTCCCAGGCACTCCTCTATATTTACTTTCTCTTTCCCTCTGCTTCATGGCATCCCTCTAAATTTACTTTTTCTTTCCCTCTGCTCACTGGCACCCCGCTATATTTAATTTCTCTTTCCCTCTGCTCCCTGGCACCCCTCTATATTTACTTTCTCTTTGCCTCTTCTCCCTGACACCCCTCTTTCTCTCTGCTCTCTGGCAACCCTCTATATTTACTTTCTCTTTCTCCCTGCTCCCTGGTACCCCTCTATATTTACTTTCTCTTTCCCTGTGCTCCCTGGCACTCCTATATTTACTTTCTCTTTCCCTCTGCTTCATGGCATCCCTCTAAATTTACTTTTTCTTTCCCTCTGCTCACTGGCACCCCGCTATATTTAATTTCTCTTTCCCTCTGCTTCCTGGCACCCCTCTATATTTACTTTCTCCTTCCCTCTTCTCCCTGGCACCCCTCTATATTTACATTCTCTTTCCCTCTGCTCATTGGGACTCCTCTATATTTACTTTCTATTTCCCTCTGCTCGCTGGCACCCCTCTATATTTGCTTTCTCTTTCCTTCTGCTCCCTGGCACCCCTCTATATGTGCTTTCCCTTTCCCTCTGCTCCATGGCAGCCCTCTATATTTATTTTCAATTTGTCTCTGCTCCCTGGAAGCCCTCAATATTTACTTTCTCTTTGCCTCTGCTCATTGGCACTCCTCTATGTTTGCTTTCTCTTTCCTTCTGCTCCCTGGCACCCCTCTATATTTAATTTCTCTTTGCCTCTGCTCCCTGGCACTCCTCTATATTTACTTTCTCATTCCCTCTGCTCGCTGGCACTCTTCTATATTTACTTTCTCTTTAAATCTGCCCCCAGAACCACTCTATATTTAATTTCTCTTTCTCTCAGCTCCCTAGAACCCCTCTATATTTACTTTCTCTTTCCCTCCGCTCCCTGGCACCCTCTATATTTACTTCCTCTTTCCCTCTGCTCCCGAACACCACTCTATATTTACTTTCTCTTTCCCTCTGCTCCCTGGCACCCCTCTATATTTATTTTCTCTTTCCCTCTGCTCCCCGTCACCCCTCTATATTTACTTTCTCTTTCCCTCTGCTCCCCATCACCCTTCTATATTTACTTTCTCTTTCTCTCTGCTCCCTGGCACCCCTCTATATTTACTTTCCCTTTCTCGCTGCTCCCTAGCACCCCTCTGTATTTAATTTCTCTTTGCCTCTGCTCCCTTGCACCACTCTATATTTACTTTCTCTTTGCCACTGCTCCCTGGCACACCTCTATATGTACTTTCTCTTTCTCTCTGCTCCCTGGCACCCCTCTATATTTACTTTCTCTTTACCTCTGCTCCCTAGCACCCCTCTATGTTTACTTTCTTCTTGTCTCTGCTCCCTGTCACCCTTCTATATTTACTTTCTATGTGCCTCTGCTCCCTGGCACTCCTCTATATTTACTTTCTCTTTCCCTGTGCTGCCTGGCACTACTCTATATTTACTTTCTCTTTGTCTATGCTCTCTGGCACCCCTCTATATTTTATTTCTCTTTCCCTCTGCTCCCTGGCACCTCTCTATATTTACTTTCTCTTTGTCTCTGCTCCCTGGCACCCCTCTATATTTAATTTCTCTTTCCTTCTGCTCCCTGGCACCACTCTATATTTACTTTCTCTTTGCCTCTGCTCCCTGACACCCCTCTATATTTACTTTCTCTTTCTCTCTGCTCCCTGGCATCCCTCTATATTTGCTTTACCTTTCTATCTGTTCCATGGCACCCCTCTATATTTAATTTCTCTTTGTCTCTGCTCCCTGGCACCCTTCTATATTTACTTTATATGTGCCTCTGCTGCATGGCACCCCTCTATATTTGCTTTCTCTTTCCCTCTGCTCCCTGGCACCCCTCTATATTTACTTTCTCTTTCCTGCTGCTCCTTAGCACCCCTCTATATTTACTTTCTCTTTCTCTCTGCTCCCTGGCACCCCTCTATATTTGCTTTCCCTTTCCCTCTGCTCCATGGCAGCCCTCTATATTTACTTTCTCTTTCCCTCTGCTCCCCGTCACCTCTCTATATTTACTTTCTCTTTGTCTCTGCTCCCTGGCACCCCTCTATATTTAATTTCCCTTTCCCTCTGCACCCTGGCACCTATCTGTATTTACCTTCTCTTTGCTTCTGCTCCCTGACAACCCTCTATATTTGCTTTCTCTTTCCCTCTGCTCCCTGGCACCCATCTATATTTACTTTCTCTTTCCCGTTGCTCCCTAGCACCCCTCTATATTTACTTTCTCTTTCTCTCTGCTACCTGGCACCCCTCTATATTTGCTTTCCCTTTCCCTCTGCTCCATGGCGCCCCTCTATATTTAATTTCTCTTTGTCTCTGCTCCCTGGCACCCTTCTATATTTACTTTCTATTTTCCTCTGCTCCCTGGCACTCCTCTATATTTACTTTCTCTTTCCCTGTGCTCCCCGTCACCCCTCTATATTTACTTTCTCTTTGTCTCTGCTCCCTGGCACCTCTTTATATTTATTTTCTCTTTGCCTCTGCTCCCTGACACCCCTCTATATTTACTTTCTCTTCCCCTCAGCTCCCTGACACCCCTCTATATTTATTTTCTCCTTCCCTCTGCTCCCTGGCACCCTTCTATATTTACTTTCTCTTTCCCTCTGCTCCTTGGCACCGCTCTATATTTACTTTCTCTTAACTTCTGCTCCCAGGCACCCCTCTATATTTACTTTCTCTTTCCCTCTGCTTCATGGAATCCCTCTAAATTTACTTTTTCTTTCCCTCTGCTCACTGGCACCCCACTATATTTAATTTCTCTTTCCCTCTGCTCCTTGGCACCCCTCTATATTTACTTTCTCTTTGCCTCTTCTCCCTGACACCCCTCTTTCTCTCTGCTCCCTGGCAACCCTCTATATTTACTTTCTCTTTCTCCCTGCTCCCTGGTACCCCTCTATATTTACTTTTTCTTTCCCTGTGCTCCTGGCACTCCTCTATATTTATTTTCTCTTTGCTACTGCTCCCTAGCATGCCTCTATATTTACTTTCTCCTTCCCTCTTCTCCCTGGCACCCCTCTATATTTACGTTCTCTTTCCCTCTGCTCATTGGAACCCCTCCATATTTACTTTCTCTTTGCTACTGCTCCCTAGCACGCCTCTATATTTGCTTTCTCTTTCCTTCTGCTCCCTGGCACCCCTCTATATTTACTTTCTCTTTCTCTCTACTCCCTGGCTCCCCTATATATGTGCTTTCCCTTTCCCTCTGCTCCATGGCAGCCCTCTATATTTATTTTCTCTTTGTCTCTGCTCCCTGGAAGCCCTCTATATTTACTTTCTCTTTCCCTCTGCTCCCTGGCATCCCTAAATATTTACTTTCTGTTTTCCTCTGCTCCCTGGCACCCCTCTATATTTAATTTCTCTTTCCCTCTGCTCCCTGGCACCCCTCTATATTTCATTTGTCTTTTCCTCTGCTCCCTGGCACCCCTCTATATTTACTCTCTCTCTCTTTCTCTCTGATCTCTAGCACCCCTCTATATTTACTTTATCTTTCCCTCCGCTCACTGGCACCCTCTATATTTGTTTTCCCTTTCCCTCTGCTCCATGGCACCCCTCTATATTTAATTTCTCTTTGTCTCTGCTCCCTGGCACCCTTCTATATTTACTTTCTATTTTCCTCTGCTCCCTGGCACTCCTCTATATTTACTTTCTCTTTCCCTCTGCTCCCCGTCACCCCTCTATATTTACTTTCTCTTTGTCTCTGCTGCCTGGCATCTCTTTATATTTATTTTCTCTTTGCCTCTGCTCCCTGACACCCCTCTATATTTACTTTCTCTTTCCCTCTGCTCCCTGGCACCCATCTATATTTACTTTCCATTTCTCTCTGCTCGCTGTCACCCTTCTATATTTACTTTCTCTTTCCCTCTGCTCCCTGGCATGCTTCTATATTTACTTTCTCCTTCCATCTGCTCCCTAGCACCTCCTATATATTTACTTTCACGTTCCCTCTGCAACATAGCACCCCTCTATATTTACTTTCTCTTCCCCTCAGCTCCTGGCACCCCTCTATATTTATTTTCTCTTTCCCTCTGCTCCCTGGCACCCTTCTATATTTACTTTCTCTTTCCCTCTGCTCCTTGGCACCGCTCTATATTTATTTTCTCTTAACATCTGCTCCCAGGCACCCCTCTATATTTACTTTCTCTTTCCCTCTGCTTCATGGCATCCCTCTAAATTTACTTTTTCTTTCCCTCTGCTCACTGGCACCCCGCTATATTTAATTTCTCTTTCCCTCTGCTCCCTGGCACCCCTCTATGTTTACTTTCTCTTTTCCTCTTCTCCCTGACACCCCTCTTTCTCACTGCTCCCTGGCAACCCTCTATATTTACTTTCTCTTTCTCCCTTCTCCCTGGTACCCCTCTATATTTACTTTCTCTTTCCCTGTGCTCCCTGGCACTCCTCTATATTTACTTTCTCTTTGCTACTGCTCCCTAGCACGCCTCTATATTTACTTTCTCCTTCCCTCTTCTCCCTGGCAACCCTCTATATTTACGTTCTCTTTCCCTCTGCTCATTGGAACCCCTCTATATTTACTTTCTATTTCCCTCTGCTCGCTGGCACCCCTCTATATTTGCTTTCTCTTTCCTTCTGCTCCCTGGCACCCCTCTATATTTACTTTTTCTTTTTCTCTACTCCCTGGCTCCCCTATATATGTGCTTTCCCTTTCCCTCTGCTCCATGGCAGCCCTCTATATTTATTTTCTCTTTGTCTCTGCTCCCTGGAAGCCCTCTATATTCACTTTCTCTTTGCCTCTGCTCCCTGGCACTCCTCTATGTTTACTTTCTCTTTCCTTCTGCTCCCTGGCACCCCTCTATATTTACTTTCTCTTTGCCTCTGCTCCCTGGCACCCCTCTATATTTAATTTCTCTTTCCCTCTGCTCCCTGGCACCCCTCTATATTTCATTTTTCTTTCCCTCTGCTCCCTGGCACCCCTCTATATTTATTTTCTCATTCCCTCTGCTCGCTGGCACTCTTCTATATTTACTTTCTTTTTAAATCTGCCCCCAGAACCACTCTATATTTACTTTCTCTTTCTCTCTGCTCCCTAGCACCACTCTCTATTTACTTTCTCTTTCCCTCTGCTCCCTGGCACCCTCTATATTTACTTCCTCTTTCCCTCTGCTCCCGAACACCACTCTTTATTTACTTTCTCTTTCCCTCTGCTCCCTGACACCCCTCTATATTTACTTTCTCTTTCCCTCTGCTCCCTGGCACCCCTCTATATTTATTTTCTCTTTCCCTCTGCTCCCCGTCACCACTCTATGTTTACTTTCTCTTTCCCTCTGCTCCCCATCACCCTTCTATATTTACTTTCTCTTTCTCTCTGCTCCCTGGCACCCCTCTATATTTACTTTCCCTTTATCGCTGTTCCCTAGCACCCCTCTGTATTTAATTTCTCTTTGCCTCTGCTCCCTGGCACCCCTCTGTATTTACTTTCTCTTTGCCTCTGCTCCCTGGCACACCTCTATATGTACTTTCTCTTTCTCTCTTCTCCCTGGCATCCCTCTATATTGACTTTCTCTTTATCTCTGCTCCCTAGCACCCCTCTATGTTTACTTTCTCCTTGCCTCAGCTCCCAGGCAGACCTCTATATTTACTTTCTCTTTTCCTCTGCTCCCTGGCACCCCTCTATATTTACTCTCTCTCTCTTTCTCACTGCTCTCTAGCACCCCTCTATATTTACTTTCCCTTTCCCTCTGCTCCATGGCACCCCTCTTTATTTAATTTCTCTTTGTCTCTGCTCCCTGGCACCCTTCTATATTTACTTTCCATTTTCCTCTGCTCCCTGTCACTCCTCTATATTTACTTTCTCTTTCCCTCTGCTCCCCGTCACCCCTCTATATTTACTTTCTCTTTGTCTCTGCTCCCTGGCACCTCTTTATATTTATCTTCTCTTTGCCTCTGCTCCCTGACACCCCTCTATATTTACTTTCTCTTTCCCTCTGCTCCCTGGCACCCATCTATATTTACTTTCCCTTTCTCTCTGCTCGCTGTCACCCCTCTATATTTACTTTCTCTTTCCCTCTACTCCCTGGCACGCTTCTATATTTACTTTGAAGTGGGAGAATGGAAAACCAGGCTCCCGTCCTTCACCTCTCGCGCTTGGCCTAGAGGGTCACGGCCCAGACACCCGCCACGAGAAGAGTTTGTCCATTTACCAGACGACCAAATACCCTGGTACAGGAACATACGGATGTGTCCATCTGCCTGCCCAACAGCCCGCACTGGCCATGCCGACACCTGCGGTTCGGATCAGCTAGACTAAAATCCACACGTCGTTAGAGATGCCATGACGACCTAGACAACGGGAAGCACTTCTGTACAAATATACACACTGAACATTTCCACACCAATCTACACGAAGAACATACTCAGTGCTCTGACGTAGGCGACAGGCATATTCACGGACGTGCATCTTTATTATTTTTATATAGGCTTTCAGAATGCAGAAACGCAAGACGCATCATGAACTCATTTATAACGCTTGCTCACGCTTCTCTTGAAACCATTACCACCATAGAGATATACTGGAAACACGATATTGGTCATGGAAATATATGCTATTATAACCTAAAAGCACCTATGCACCAAACGGACTAATTATGCACCAGGCCCAAGTAGGCCTCAACCAAGAGCTCCCGTGGACATTAGCAAAGCACGAGTTAGGTTGCTGATCCTGCAGAAAGAACCCAGTGGAGCAACCAGCCAAGGTCGTAATGTTGCAAACTCACAGTCCAAGGACACATCATCAAAGGCACGATGTTGCAACCTCGCACCCCGCGCACCAACGTTAAAGTCACGCCGGCAAATTAACCCAGATGTGCAGTAGGAAAAGCAATATTAATTGTGCAGAATTCTGCCTCCTTCACGGTCCCTCCCCACGTGACCAAGCCGAACTTGACGAGATGCCAAAGCCCAGGAGGAAAAAGGCGGCTGGGTCTCTCGCTACGAGACACAGGCCAATACACTTGAAAGGCTCAATGGACATCTGCTGCAGTGGGAGCGGTCAGCCTTCCACCTATGAATAAATCCTCACATTGTCTGCACGTACCCATATTGAAACATTGTTGCAATCACAGGTACACCGAGAGCTGGGAACAGCGGTGGTCCCAGGCTGGGAAGCTCACGGGTGCACCAATCAGAACATGGGGCTCTCATCTCAGACGTCAGTAACATTAGCCAATCCTCAGGAGTCTTCATGTAACAATTCTTATGTATCTAATTGTAGGGACAACCCAGATATACCACCTGACTACACCTTGTCCACTAATATCATTCTCTATATGTGTACTATACTAACCCTACCACTCGAGCAACCAATTAAGAGTGGCGATAGGTTTTTTGCTAACTTTTTGACGTGACGCAAGTAGCGCGTCATAATACAGTAAAAAGGGCCTGCGAGCCCCACGATTGTGTGTGTCAGGACGAACGCGTGCGCTCCTTGACCCATCCCTGCCGTTTGCATAATAAACAGCAGAAGTTGCCTTGCTCCTTGTGTGTGCCTCATACTCTGTCTCGATCCGAGATATACACGGGAGGAGTTGGGGCCTCCCTGCCCGGAGGTCTGCGGACGGCCCGGCCGACCCCGGCAGAATTTCCCCCCGACAAGTTGGAGGCACTGCTGAGATCTGTTTAAGATCGACTTTTATTTTTAATTTTTCCAGGCACTCCCGCTGCGAGGAGGCCCGGCGGCGCGGCCCCCTCTGCCGTTGCCCCCTTCTGAGGACTACAGGACCATCGCGGAGCTGCGAGAGGACCGGACAGCGCAATCCGGATATTGGCCCTCGGGAGCCGGTTGAGAAGTATCCCGCCCGCGGTCGGCGAGTGTCCAGACGTGGTCCAGACGAGGGGAGGTGGCGAGCCGCTTGGAGGGGTGCACGCAGTCGAGCGGCCCTGCATCGAGAGAACTTGGTGAGCATGACACGCACAACAAGCAATGCGAAATTGTGAGGGAGGGGGAGGAAGTAAATAAGGGAGGAGGGAGGTATTGTAAAGCGGCGAAGGTTTAACTGAGTGTTGATAAATGGAATGAATGGTAGCGAAATAAGTGCGAGAACAGGCGGCTAACGTTACGCGAAAGAGGGGGGCGGGGCACGAAAACATCACGTGCAGCCGCTCATAACAGTGAGCTAACGTTACGCGAAAAAGGGGGGCGGGGCACGAAAACATCACGTGCAGCCGCTCGTAAGACACTGATTGGCCTAAATCGCGACTACGTGTGAGGGTGGGTGTGTGGTTTCCTACGATTTGACATTTATTATTCAATGAGTAGATGAGGTTCCCTATTGTTCGAGCAAGAAACTCGATAGGTAGATGACGTTTCCCTGTGGACGGTGGCTAGTTACGTAGTTGCCCAAAACGGAAGATAATTGGCTGGTTAAGCCCTCCTGTTGAGGGGCGTATCACACGCGAGGCGACGCAGCGTGCGCAGTCCGGTTATAGTATTGATGAGATTACCTTGTTCCAGGAGAGACAGGAAGACAGCTGTAGGGTTAGCGGGGTAGATTGCAAGTGTATTTTGAATTTAAAGAACATAACACGAATATACCAGTAGCTCGAAGAAATAGGTGACGTCACCAGTAGGGATTTAATAGGATATCGCGAGCATAAGGAACACTGGGTTTGAGAGTGGTGGGGAAGAGAAGCATGATAAAGGAGCTGATACGGAGATAAAATATAAACCAGTGAGTCGAAAGAAGAAGGGGAAAGGGGCGTGGCTGCGCACGGAGAACGCCGGCCACGGCAAGTGTAAAAGGGGGAGGAGAACGAAGAAACAGGACGACTGTATAAGATCGTCGTAAGGGGTACGCAGCCGCAGGGGGCTGCGTGCGCTTCGGCCGCAGGGGGCCGTAGGGGAAGGAATATAATATAACATCATATTTATTATTATTGCATAATTTGTCAAAGGATTGTCGTAAGTCCCCACACTTGCGGGGCGAGGTAAGCAATACAAGGTTGTATATTGTAAACTGCTAGTAAGGGGAAGAGTAACAAGGGGAGTGCAACCATGTCATACGGGAGAGGGTCGGGAGGGTGGGGGAACACCCTCACTACCCCACTACAGCACATATGCACCACACTGCCACCACACAGGGAGAAGTTAATTAAGTACAGCATAGAGTGGACCCAGGGGACACACAACAAAATGTTAACACCATGGCCGCCTAATGGTAGTTTCGATCCATATGCCCAACATTCACTACTGAACCATCTGCACAATACATACAAGGGGAAGAAGTTGGCAAACCACGTGGAGGTGTTTAACTTATGGAGGATGTTCCAGGGGTCTCGACCAGGACCAAACGGAATGTTCACTATGAGGGAAACACCGGAAGAAAAGGAGATTAAGAAAGAAGGAACGGGTGGGGAAAAGGAGTGCGACAACACAAAGATTACGGGGAATGAAAGACAGGGAGGAGAAAAGGTTGATAAATCAGACGACATAAAAAAGGAACCGAGCAATGAGATACCTGTAACATCGGGAGTGAAAACAGAGGGAGGAGGGTTGTACCCTTTAAGAGAATTAGGAGAAATAGAAGGACAGTTAAGGGCGGCTGAAGGATACTCAAACCCGGCATACAGCCCTCCACCATATGTGGCTCATGGGAAGATACCAATGGGGGAAGGGAGGATTAGAGAAGAACAGACTGTAGAGATAGGAAACGATGAGTGGGTAGCTGCACAGATATTGTTGAAATTACGAGGCTCACTAACTGGAGAAGAAAGGGAGGCGGTAAGGAGAACAAACGAGGATGATGCCAGAGGGAGTGAAATGAGGGGAGAGGAGCTACTACGGCAGAAGGAAGAGATTTTGGAGGAAAGATTAGCGAAACTAAGGGATGAGCAGAATGAACTGATCAAACAACTTGAGAGGGAGGAAAAAGAGAGAGTGAGGAAAAGGAAAGAAGGTAAGGACGAATTGGAAAGATTAAGGGAACGAAGTGAGGAGCAAAAGAGAGAAACTGAAAGGGTAAAAGCAGCAGCAGATAGGGTATCAAGAGTAGTGCTGAGAGAGAAGAAGAAGGAAGAAGAAGAAAAGGAAAAAGAAATGGAAATATGGAGAAAGAGGATAATATCTGAGACAGCTAAAAAATATGAAGAGGGGAAGGTAATAGAGAGTATAGTAGAAAGAGAAAGGGTGAAATGGGAAAGGAAGAGAGAGGATGAAAGGATATTGGAACAGATGAGCAACGAAGTAATGGAGGAATTAAAAAGGAAAAGGGAGGAAAATAGTAGGGAAATGGAGGAGAGAAGTGAAGAAGGAAGAGAAGGGAGGGGTAGGGAGAGTGAAAGATGGGGAGATGTATATAAAAGCAGGGAGGTAGCAACGACATCAGCACTAGGGGGGACAGTTGGTAACAGCGAAAGAGGAGAAAGAGACCTAATAGATTTGAAAACAGTAACAATAAAAGGAAAAAAGGCAGAGTGGGGGGTGCCATTTATGAGTGATTTTTGCAGTGAGGAGGAAGAAGGAGTGGAGAAGGATGGGAGAAAGAGTGAAAGGGAAAGCTTAGATAAACTGTACCTCACTAGAACGAACATAGATTCGCCCTGGATAAGTAGAAGATGGGGGGAGCTGGAGAGAAGTAAGGAGGAAACGAAAAGAATAGGGGAAACACTAACCAATGAAACCACGCCACCCACATCCCCATCATGCCGCCCTCCCACGTCGCTACCTACATGTTCAACCACCGCACGCTCTCTGCACAGAATAAAGCTCGCGCCCTTCATGAACGAACTTACACCTTATGCATGTCGGCTTAGGGACCTCCCTAGTCGCAGGCAAGACAGACAAATAAACATACCCATATTGAACACAGGGAATGATGAAAGAAGGGGAAAGGAAGAAGAGGGAGGTAGGGGAAAAGGTAGTAAGGAAGAATTTGAAGTAGTAAAAGAAATGGGGGAAGAGGAGGGGTGTGAAGACTCAATATCATGGAGCATAAAGGGTGACACAAGACAGAATGTAATGCCACTGCTGGAGAGAGGAGGGGTTAGACCACAGTATGTACCCTGGAAACATACGGATAAGGAAAATATAAAATGTAGGCTCCCATCATTAAGTGGAGGTGCGGGTAAGTGGATATATGAAATGGAAAAACACACCGCAGGACAGAAGCTAGCAGTAGGAGATGTGAAGGGCCTGTTAATTAAATATTAGGGGACAGAGCGGATGACATTTGGAAAAGAGCGGGATTCCATGGGGTAACAATAACAAACACATCGCATGATGGCGCACCATTTGCAAACTGCAGACATGCGCTATGGCAGGCACTGAGAGTACAGTACCCAGACACATCAGACATAGGAGCCATTACTTCCCGTAAGATGGGTGAAAATGAGGATCCTGTTGATTATATCCAGGATATTCAAGAGAAGTGGCGCATGGAAACTAGAGAACAATGGGACAAAACACCAGCCATATTTTATCATATACTAGTACAAGGGTTCCCAGAAGGAGTTCAGAAACAACTAAAGAAAGTAGTGGGAATGGAAGCAAAACCATGGCCAGAAATACAACTGACTATAGTACATCACTGCAGGACATGGCAAGGAAAAATGAAACAAAAGGAGGAGGACAGGAAAACAGAAGAGGCCAAATTAGTACAGAAAAAACTTACTAAATATACAATGGAAGGGGCACTAATAACTACGCCCACACCAATGGCCCAAAGCCCAACGCAAGTAGTGGCTGCACAAGATCCAGCTCAAATAGCGCCTCCACAAGGTGTAATACAGCAAGTGCCGCCTCTGCAATTACACGCACCAAACATGGGAGGAGGGTACCCAATGCAAGGAACTGGGTATTATAGCTATAACAGAGGGAGAGGAGGGTTTATGAGGGGGAGAGGATATGGATATAATACCCAGCAACAGGCTGGGGGAATCAGAAATTACTACCCCACAGGGCAACCCGTATACCAGGACAACACAGGGAGCTTCCCATGGCAAAACAGGGAACCACCCGTGTGTTGGAGCTGCGGACTATTAGGACACATGTCACGTACATGTAGGGTCAGGCCAGGAACACCAGCATGGAATGAACAAGCACAACCTAGGACCTCACAAGAACAGCAGGACATACACCAACAGCAGATGTCACAACAAAGGAGTGACCAACAACAACAAACACGACAGCCACAAACCTATTCACTGCCACAACAACAAATAACACAGCAACTGACGCCGACACAACAACAAGTGGCGTTAATACAACCACCACCCCAAACTGAACGAACACAATTGGGTGGGGTGACGGTGTTGGGACACAACCCTTACACAGGGAATGGCCAATCATTATACCCCCAATAGGTCAGCCCACAGACGGCCTTGGTGTGTCCCATCCTGTCAATAACACCTAATAGTGCGGAGGAGCCACGCATAGAGGTAACGATAGGTGACAAAAAATTATCATTCCTTGTTGACACCGGGGCAACCCGGTCTTGCATAAGGGAAGGTAAATTTAAGATGTCAGGCGAAGCCATGAACACCCAAGGATTTTCTGGGGCTAAAGGGTTGGTTCCATTTACTGATAACGTTCCCTTATCTATTGGAGATCATGATCTGTCAGTCCCACTTTTGTATTATAGTGCCTCACCAGTAAATATACTGGGGAGAGACATAATGAACAGATTGAATATGACGATCTCCTTTACAGAGGATGGCATAATTTGCTCTACTCCAGGGATTAACATGCTCACAGCACGACAGATTTTGCAAGCATACTGTGGACAAATAGCGATTAGGGCAGAGCCAGTAGATGGCGAGCTATTTCAGTATGGAACAGACATGGCATTTGCATGGATGCCAGGGATAGGAGGGAAAATATGGAGGAGACCAGCAGCCTACCTATTCCGACCAGAAACACCAACTAATGAACAGGAAGGGAAGGTGTTTGGAGTGGACATTGAGAGCATTATTGCAACAGCTGATTATGTTGCTGTGCACGCCCAAGATAAAGAAGGGAGAGCATGGAGGGCGGTGATAGCACTAGCAGAAGGATGTAGGCTGACCCAGGTGTCAGATGAAGAGCTGTTTTCAGAAGAAAAGGAGGAGGGTGAAATGGTGTTCATGATGAGTGTAGAAATATGGCTAAGAGTGGCTCACAAACAAGTAGCACAGAAAATTGCAATGGCACTTGAGGCACCCGCAGGCACCCCAGTCCCATTTTTTAAGGAAGATATGTCAAAGGTGCCCAAATCATTATGGACTATTAGCCCTTATGACGTGGGATGCATAAAAAGCATAGGGGGTGTAAGGATAAAATTGAAAAAGGGTGCCATACTACCAAGAGTGAAACAGTACCCATTGTCAAAAGAGGCAGATGAGGGCATATATGAAACTATAACGGCCCTTATAAACAATGGCATATTGGTCCCCTCAGAATCACCATGTAACACAGCTGTGTACCCGGTGCGCAAGGCTAAAGGGGGGTCTTGGCGTTTCATACAGGACCTCAGACCCTTGAACAACATAGTAGAAGCAGAGTATCCAGTAACAGCAAACCCGGCCACAATATTGTGTGGCATTCCAGCAGAAGCATCACGATTTACAGTGATTGACCTTAAAAATGCTTTTTTCTCAATACCATTACACCCAGACTCACAAGATTTGACAAGCTTTACTTACCGAAATACAAAGTGGAAACATACCAGATTACCACAGGGGTATTGTGAATCACCCTCAATTTTCAATAGAGTAATACAGATGGATTTGGGTAACGTTGAGGTGGAAAGCACAGTGTTACAGTATGTGGATGACATAATAATTTGTAGTACAAACGAAAGTAAATGTAGAGAGGACTCCTTAAAAATGTTGACAATATTGGCTGAAAAGGGGTATAAGGTAGACATGGAAAAGATACAATACTGTCAGGAACAGGTACTTTACATTGGACAACTGATATCTCAACATGGAAGAAGGATTGCACCACAAAGAGCACAGGCAATCTCAAGCACTCCCGTGCCACAGACTGTGAGAGAACTACAGCAATTTCTGGGGCTGTGCAACTACTGTAGAGCATGGGTATTTGATTACAGCTCATACATAGGACCCCTGCTTGAGGGTTTGAAGGAAGCAAATAAAGGGGAGAAAAAGTTGGGGTGGACTATGGAAATGAGGGAGGCATTTGATGAGTTAAAAGACGCGATATCAACTGCTCCAGTACTGGCATCCCCAGACTATGAGCGGCGCTTTTTCATATTTTCACATTGCGACTCAGCAGTGATGAAAGCAGTGTTGGCCCAAAAAACTAGCATGGGCTATAAACCAGTAGCATTTTACAGTGGTCACTTAGACCCTATAATGTTAGGCCACTTCTCTTGTGAACAAGGTCTTGCTGCAGCTGCTTTTGCAGTAGAAAAAGCATCAGCAATAACTATGGGGTGTCCAACTACACTATTTGTGGAACATGCACTATTTGCGATATTGAATAAACCTAAGTCCACACTAACGACACAGAGGGCATCAGGTTATGAGATTATTTTGTCTAAAGCCGAACTAGCAATTGTTAGATGTAGCACGGTTAACCCTGCAAGGTTCCTAGCAGAAGTAATTGAAGAGGGAGATTACGCCCACGACTGCACCCAAGTAACTGAGATGTACTCATGTACTAGGAAAGTTGAAGAAAACGCACTAGAGGGAGGTGAGCTTTTGTTTATTGATGGGTCATCAACTATTGATCAAGGAGACGGGATAAGGAGGACTGGGGCAGCAGTAGTAAAAATGATGGAGGCACCGGTGTGTGTGGCTATGAAGTGTGTACAATTACCACAGCATTACTCTGCTCAAGCCGCGGAACTGGTTGCACTAATATTGGCATTAAAGGAAAGTTTTAATAAAAGAGTAACTATATATTCTGACAGTGCATATGTTACATCAACTGTCCACTCAGGGCTATCAAAATGGAGAAGAAGAGGGTTTAGGAGAGCTGATGGCACTCCAGTACAACATGCCCTCTTGTTGGCTGAACTAATTGAAGTAATAAACGACCCCCAAGAACTAGCCCTGGTAAAATGCACCGCACATACAAATGGAGAAGACTACGTATCAAAGGGAAATGCAGCAGCAGACGCACATGCGAAATATGCTGCATATTTTGGTGAGATATGGAACCCTACAGACTCACAGAGAGGGAGAGGGAGGGGAATAGCTAGGGAGATGTTAATAAGAGAAGGGTACACCCATCTCCCAGCCACACAGATTATGGAACTACAAGCGGCTGCTCCAATGGCCGAAAAAGAAGTATGGGTGAAAAGAGGATGCACAATGTCACCAACTGACGCACTATGGCGCCAGGGTGGCACTGGGAAAGTTGTAATACCATTGGCACTATTAAATACCGCCCTAAGCCAATTACATCACCCTGCCCACACAGGCAAGGAAATAATTGCAGCACGAATTAGAGAAGATTGGTTTTGTCCTGAGCTAACCTCTCATGTGTCAAATTTTATCAGTAATTGCCTCACATGCCAACAGTTTACGGCCGGTCATACTTTAAAAGTGATAAGAGGTACTATACCCCGGCCAGAAGGACCTTTTCGACACCTTCACATTGACTATGTTGATATGATCAACATATGTCAAGGTAATAGGTATATGATTGTAGTAGTATGCCCATTTTCTAGGTGGATTGAAGCAGGGCCCTGTTCACACCCTGATGCGTTTAGGGCAGCCAAATTCATAGTAAGGGAGGTCTTCCCCAGGTGGGGAGTGTGCGAGGTGTTAAGATCAGACAATGGCCCACATTTCGCAAACGAAATGTTCCAGCATATCACATCCCTGCTGAACATTAAACACAAATTTGCATGTGCATACCACCCGCAGGCTAATGGTGTATGTGAACGCCTGAATGGCTTATTGAAGGAGGCAATTGCTAAAATACAACAAACAACAAAGAAAAGTTGGTTGTATTGCCTTCCGTTAGCATTGTTTGAACTTAGAAACAGGCCAGGGTCCGACCACCACCTCACCCCACACGAAGTGGTTACTGGACGCCAAATGCGCCTTCCCCTAACACCAACGTCAAGGGCATTCACCGACCACGAAAGCTCAGCAAATGTGTTAGGTGATGAAATGTATCAATATGTGTCTTCTTTGATTACTAGTGTCGTGTTTGTGTCTCAACAGCTCGAGCGCACACGGGGCGGGTCTACCAGCAACCAAGAAAAAGACGAAAATACAGAATTGGGAAAAGAGAACTTGTGCAAACTTGCCAAAGGTGACCACGTACTACTTCGCAATTTCAATAGAAAGTGGAACCAGAAGAGGTTCACTGGCCCCCATCTAGTAGAGGACGTATCAACAAGAGCAGTAAAACTAAAGGATAAGCGTGCTTGGAACCACCTACATGACGTAAAAATCTACAAACTGCAGACCCGCCCCAGCGCCAACGACAGGTCCATTGGAAGGACAGTAACAACATCTCCGACAACGGAAGAAAGTTCCATCACAGACGACGACCCAATTGTTCCCTTGGAGACAATAATTGACGAAGAAAAGGGTGATCCCCATACTGCCCACCCTATGGTCACACGCTCAAAGAGTAAAAACGATCCCGCCAGTTGAGAAAACCCCCCCCCCATTGACTGCTAAGTACAATTGTAATTAAAACTGAAGGACTTTCCTTGCACCAATACACATGTAAACACGTGAATGTTCTCTTTTTTTCTTTCTCTCGCACATACAGGAACTGCGTACTATTGTATTGTAAGAAAAGCTAATTAACGAATTCAGTGTGCAGGCGTAGATGGTGCTGCCAGACGATAACTACCCAGAAGAATTGTCACACCAATTTGTATACGAAATAAAAAGGCCAACATATTTAAAAAGGAGAAGGGTACGTGTCTACTACACAGCCTTCCTCCTGGCCATAGAAAATTACATGCCCCACCTCCGCCCATACTTGCCGATCCTAAGAGACCGATCACTTAGGGTAGCGTGGGAGCAGCTCTTCACCTGGGCACTGAATGACTACTTGATAGGGAGAGCTTAATGAAACAAAACTAACATTCAATAACGAGCACTTTTGAGAATTTTTAGGCGGGCAACTTTAACGTCACAAGAATACGCTGCCAGGACTGCAGCGAGGTAAGAGCAAAATGCCGGTGAAATTAGCATATGTAATAAAAATAATAGGGATTTTTATGATCACCGGGTTCTTGGCTGCCTCTGTCTGGCAGTACAGCTATGCTATCCATTTTATTGCTGCACCCAAACCTAATCTACCCCCGTTCCCTGCTGCAACAGGTGTTACGTCAGGTGGTAATAGTAACATTACACCCAAGCTAAATAGAGTTAAACGCAGCACATACTCTGACAATAAAGGTATTGATAATTATGTACAAGATTCAGCACACGTCACAAACAACATATGGTACCAGCACATGACCCGCATTGGTAAGCAGACAACTGAGGATAGCTGTTACGTTTGCTCATTAATACCATACGCCATGAGCGCTTCACGAACATTTGTTGCCACTGAAATAGATGGAAAGACAGCACAGTGCATAATATATTTGGCCCTGTTCCAAACGAAAGGAAGATTTCAAGGAACAGTAGTGCACATGACATGGAAAACACGAGACTCATACCCATATGAAAACAACTTCCTTAAGACCTATCTGAGTTACCACAAGACCAGTTTACATGCTGAAGCATTCAAATACATAGCAAGTGGCCCTGCGAAAGGAGAAACAAAGAAGGTAACACTGCAGTATCTACCATGTGATTGGTACGCCACTGAAGTTCCGGGTAAACAAGGATGCTGGGAAAGGCCGTTACTAACGATAACCGGAAAGGTGTATCTGGACAACAGCTGGGAGATAGGAGTAATTGGCAGCAACATGGTAACAAAAGAAACTATCTCAACCATCGAGACACACAATCATCGATGTTGGACGACGTGGATCAAGTACGTACCAATGCTCACGTGGGTAGAAGAAGATGAAGACCCAATAACAATACTACCATTGACTGCGCCCAAAGTATGCTACCAGCATAAAGGAGAGGTGGACGTAGGATATAACACCAATTGTGCAAGCGTGATGGAGTTACCTGAGGGGGGAGCGGGAACAGCAGTAATAATGGACCATTATTGGGCCTGTGGAGAAAAGGCATATCATACACTGCCTCCCCTGTGGAATGGTGTGTGCACAATGGTACACGTCAATGTACCATCACTAGTGGTACCTAAGAAGCATGTCAATGTGGCGAAATTTCCTAAAATGGACGAAGGGGATAAGAGACGAAAGAGATCTGCACCACTCCAGAAGGAGCAAGAGAACAAGACCAACAGCGAAGATACTGTCCTAAATAGGAGAAAACGACAAGGAGAGCCACTGACAGGAAATTACCTGTGGGGAAGGTCGGAAACGGAACTAACGTCAATACCGCCAGAACACAGACTATTCAGCAGAGCAGCAATGTTTTTCTCCTCAATAATACATCCGGGACTGCAAGCATACGCAAACGCAAAATGGCTCCAAATAACCAGATGGGAACTAATGATGACCATCAATTCAACTGTAAATGGGTTCAACGCAATTAAAGAAGAGCTGCGAGCTGTAAGGATGGTAGCACTACAGAACAGATATGTACTGGACCTTCTCACAGCAATGGAAGGAGGAGTTTGTGCAAAGATAGGACAATCTTGCTGCACGTTCATACCTGCCAATGATGCTGACAATGGTACACTGACAGAAGCAGTATCACAATTGGCCCAGATGCACTCCAAAATGATGGACGAGAGTAACGGTGTAAACAAGGATAAGAGCTGGTTTTCACTATTATGGTCATGGATGCCATCTTGGCTGTCAGATGGACTGAAAATAATAGTGGGGTGTACTATTTTGGCTGGAGCTACTCTGATCATAATTAGATTTTGGAAAGCCCGGAAGGCACGCACGACTGACGAGTTGCTGGAAATGGTGGGAATGCACCCCTTGATGCCAGCAGATGATGGCCAGCATACAGGGGTTATAATACAAGAGAGGGAGAAGCTGCGCACCCAAATCATCACCAACCATCTAGACCCACCATCAGTGAAGATCGAGAACCCAAGGAACCCCAGGAGCTACATAGGAAGATGGGTATACTGTACTCCTGGAGGAACATGTGAATATATGTATTGGTCATTTGAAGATCATGTAAACCATTATGGACACCTCGGAGGGATAACTAAGATATGGAGAGTAAGAGGAGATAACGAGAAGGATATGTTTGTGGTCGACAAGTCGACCAGAGGGGGGACTGAAGTGGGAGAATGGAAAACCAGGCTCCCGTCCTTCACCTCTCGCGCTTGGCCTAGAGGGTCACGGCCCAGACACCCGCCACGAGAAGAGTTTGTCCATTTACCAGACGACCAAATACCCTGGTACAGGAACATACGGATGTGTCCATCTGCCTGCCCAACAGCCCGCACTGGCCATGCCGACACCTGCGGTTCGGATCAGCTAGACTAAAATCCACACGTCGTTAGAGATGCCATGACGACCTAGACAACGGGAAGCACTTCTGTACAAATATACACACTGAACATTTCCACACCAATCTACACGAAGAACATACTCAGTGCTCTGACGTAGGCGACAGGCATATTCACGGACGTGCATCTTTATTATTTTTATATAGGCTTTCAGAATGCAGAAACGCAAGACGCATCATGAACTCATTTATAACGCTTGCTCACGCTTCTCTTGAAACCATTACCACCATAGAGATATACTGGAAACACGATATTGGTCATGGAAATATATGCTATTATAACCTAAAAGCACCTATGCACCAAACGGACTAATTATGCACCAGGCCCAAGTAGGCCTCAACCAAGAGCTCCCGTGGACATTAGCAAAGCACGAGTTAGGTTGCTGATCCTGCAGAAAGAACCCAGTGGAGCAACCAGCCAAGGTCGTAATGTTGCAAACTCACAGTCCAAGGACACATCATCAAAGGCACGATGTTGCAACCTCGCACCCCGCGCACCAACGTTAAAGTCACGCCGGCAAATTAACCCAGACGCGCAGTAGGAAAAGCAATATTAATTGTGCAGAATTCTGCCTCCTTCACGGTCCCTCCCCACGTGACCAAGCCGAACTTGACGAGATGCCAAAGCCCAGGAGGAAAAAGGCGGCTGGGTCTCTCGCTACGAGACACAGGCCAATACACTTGAAAGGCTCAATGGACATCTGCTGCAGTGGGAGCGGTCAGCCTTCCACCTATGAATAAATCCTCACATTGTCTGCACGTACCCATATTGAAACATTGTTGCAATCACAGGTACACCGAGAGCTGGGAACAGCGGTGGTCCCAGGCTGGGAAGCTCACGGGTGCACCAATCAGAACATGGGGCTCTCATCTCAGACGTCAGTAACATTAGCCAATCCTCAGGAGTCTTCATGTAACAATTCTTATGTATCTAATTGTAGGGACAACCCAGATATACCACCTGACTACACCTTGTCCACTAATATCATTCTCTATATGTGTACTATACTAACCCTACCACTCGAGCAACCAATTAAGAGTGGCGATAGGTTTTTTGCTAACTTTTTGACGTGACGCAAGTAGCGCGTCATAATACAGTAAAAAGGGCCTGCGAGCCCCACGATTGTGTGTGTCAGGACGAACGCGTGCGCTCCTTGACCCATCCCTGCCGTTTGCATAATAAACAGCAGAAGTTGCCTTGCTCCTTGTGTGTGCCTCATACTCTGTCTCGATCCGAGATATACACGGGAGGAGTTGGGGCCTCCCTGCCCGGAGGTCTGCGGACGGCCCGGCCGACCCCGGCAGAATTTCCCCCCGACAACTTTCTCCTTCCATCTGCTCCCTAGCACCTCCTCTATATTTACTTTCACGTTCCCTCTGCAACATGGCACCCCTCTATATTTACTTTCTATTCCCCTCAGCTCCCTGGCACCCCTCTATATTTATTTTCTCCTTCCCTCTGCTCCCTGGCACCCTTCTATATTTACTTTCTCTTTCCCTCTGCTCCTTGGCACCGCTCTATATTTATTTTCTCTTAACTTCTGCTCCCAGGCACTCCTCTATATTTACTTTCTCTTTCCCTCTGCTTCATGGCATCCCTCTAAATTTACTTTTTCTTTCCCTCTGCTCACTGGCACCCCGCTATATTTAATTTCTCTTTCCCTCTGCTCCCTGGCACCCCTCTATATTTACTTTCTCTTTGCCTCTTCTCCCTGACACCCCTCTTTCTCTCTGCTCTCTGGCAACCCTCTATATTTACTTTCTCTTTCTCCCTGCTCCCTGGTACCCCTCTATATTTACTTTCTCTTTCCCTGTGCTCCCTGGCACTCCTATATTTACTTTTTCTTTCCCTCTGCTTCATGGCATCCCTCTAAATTTACTTTTTCTTTCCCTCTGCTCACTGGCACCCCGCTATATTTAATTTCTCTTTCCCTCTGCTCCCTGGCACCCCTCTATATTTACTTTCTCCTTATCTCTTCTCCCTGGCACCCCTCTATATTTACATTCTCTTTCCCTCTGCTCATTGGGACTCCTCTATATTTACTTTCTATTTCCCTCTGCTCGCTGGCACCCCTCTATATTTGCTTTCTCTTTCCTTCTGCTCCCTGGCACCCCTCTATATTTACTTTCTCTTTCTCTCTACTCCCTGGCTCCCCTCTATATGTGCTTTCCCTTTCCCTCTGCTCCATGGCAGCCCTCTATATTTATTTTCAATTTGTCTCTGCTCCCTGGAAGCCCTCAATATTTACTTTCTCTTTGCCTCTGCTCATTGGCACTCCTCTATGTTTGCTTTCTCTTTCCTTCTGCTCCCTGGCACCCCTCTATATTTAATTTCTCTTTGCCTCTGCTCCCTGGCACTCCTCTATATTTACTTTCTCATTCCCTCTGCTCGCTGGCACTCTTCTATATTTACTTTCTCTTTAAATCTGCCCCCAGAACCACTCTATATTTAATTTCTCTTTCTCTCAGCTCCCTAGAACCCCTCTATATTTACTTTCTCTTTCCCTCCGCTCCCTGGCACCCTCTATATTTACTTCCTCTTTCCCTCTGCTCCCGAACACCACTCTATATTTACTTTCTCTTTCCCTCTGCTCCCTGGCACCCCTCTATATTTATTTTCTCTTTCCCTCTGCTCCCCGTCACCCCTCTATATTTACTTTCTCTTTCCCTCTGCTCCCCATCACCCTTCTATATTTACTTTCTCTTTCTCTCTGCTCCCTGGCACCCCTCTATATTTACTTTCCCTTTCTCGCTGCTCCCTAGCACCCCTCTGTATTTAATTTCTCTTTGCCTCTGCTCCCTTGCACCACTCTATATTTACTTTCTCTTTGCCACTGCTCCCTGGCACACCTCTATATGTACTTTCTCTTTCTCTCTGCTCCCTGGCACCCCTCTATATTTACTTTCTCTTTACCTCTGCTCCCTAGCACCCCTCTATGTTTACTTTCTTCTTGTCTCTGCTCCCTGTCACCCTTCTATATTTACTTTCTATGTGCCTCTGCTCCCTGGCACTCCTCTATATTTACTTTCTCTTTCCCTGTGCTGCCTGGCACTACTCTATATTTACTTTCTCTTTGTCTCTGCTCTCTGGCACCCCTCTATATTTTATTTCTCTTTCCCTCTGCTCCCTGGCACCTCTCTATATTTACTTTCTCTTTGTCTCTGCTCCCTGGCACCCCTCTATATTTAATTTCTCTTTCCTTCTGCTCCCTGGCACCACTCTATATTTACTTTCTCTTTGCCTCTGCTCCCTGACACCCCTCTATATTTACTTTCTCTTTCTCTCTGCTCCCTGGCATCCCTCTATATTTGCTTTACCTTTCTATCTGTTCCATGGCACCCCTCTATATTTAATTTCTCTTTGTCTCTGCTCCCTGGCACCCTTCTATATTTACTTTCTATGTGCCTCTGCTGCATGGCACCCCTCTATATTTGCTTTCTCTTTCCCTCTGCTCCCTGGCACCCCTCTATATTTACTTTCTCTTTCCTGCTGCTCCTTAGCACCCCTCTATATTTACTTTCTCTTTCTCTCTGCTCCCTGGCACCCCTCTATATTTGCTTTCCCTTTCCCTCTGCTCCATGGCAGCCCTCTATATTTACTTTCTCTTTCCCTCTGCTCCCCGTCACCTCTCTATATTTACTTTCTCTTTGTCTCTGCTCCCTGGCACCCCTCTATATTTAATTTCCCTTTCCCTCTGCACCCTGGCACCTATCTGTATTTACCTTCTCTTTGCTTCTGCTCCCTGACAACCCTCTATATTTGCTTTCTCTTTCCCTCTGCTCCCTGGCACCCATCTATATTTACTTTCTCTTTCCCGTTGCTCCCTAGCACCCCTCTATATTTACTTTCTCTTTCTCTCTGCTACCTGGCACCCCTCTATATTTGCTTTCCCTTTCCCTCTGCTCCATGGCGCCCCTCTATATTTAATTTCTCTTTGTCTCTGCTCCCTGGCACCCTTCTATATTTACTTTCTATTTTCCTCTGCTCCCTGGCACTCCTCTATATTTACTTTCTCTTTCCCTGTGCTCCCCGTCACCCCTCTATATTTACTTTCTCTTTGTCTCTGCTCCCTGGCACCTCTTTATATTTATTTTCTCTTTGCCTCTGCTCCCTGACACCCCTCTATATTTACTTTCTCTTCCCCTCAGCTCCCTGACACCCCTCTATATTTATTTTCTCCTTCCCTCTGCTCCCTGGCACCCTTCTATATTTACTTTCTCTTTCCCTCTGCTCCTTGGCACCGCTCTATATTTACTTTCTCTTAACTTCTGCTCCCAGGCACCCCTCTATATTTACTTTCTCTTTCCCTCTGCTTCATGGAATCCCTCTAAATTTACTTTTTCTTTCCCTCTGCTCACTGGCACCCCACTATATTTAATTTCTCTTTCCCTCTGCTCCTTGGCACCCCTCTATATTTACTTTCTCTTTGCCTCTTCTCCCTGACACCCCTCTTTCTCTCTGCTCCCTGGCAACCCTCTATATTTACTTTCTCTTTCTCCCTGCTCCCTGGTACCCCTCTATATTTACTTTTTCTTTCCCTGTGCTCCTGGCACTCCTCTACATTTATTTTCTCTTTGCTACTGCTCCCTAGCACGCCTCTATATTTACTTTCTCCTTCCCTCTTCTCCCTGGCACCCCTCTATATTTACGTTCTCTTTCCCTCTGCTCATTGGAACCCCTCCATATTTACTTTCTCTTTGCTACTGCTCCCTAGCACGCCTCTATATTTGCTTTCTCTTTCCTTCTGCTCCCTGGCACCCCTCTATATTTACTTTCTCTTTCTCTCTACTCCCTGGCTCCCCTATATATGTGCTTTCCCTTTCCCTCTGCTCCATGGCAGCCCTCTATATTTATTTTCTCTTTGTCTCTGCTCCCTGGAAGCCCTCTATATTTACTTTCTCTTTCCCTCTGCTCCCTGGCATCCCTAAATATTTACTTTCTGTTTTCCTCTGCTCCCTGGCACCCCTCTATATTTAATTTCTCTTTCCCTCTGCTCCCTGGCACCCCTCTATATTTCATTTGTCTTTTCCTCTGCTCCCTGGCACCCCTCTATATTTACTCTCTCTCTCTTTCTCTCTGATCTCTAGCACCCCTCTATATTTACTTTATCTTTCCCTCCGCTCACTGGCACCCTCTATATTTGTTTTCCCTTTCCCTCTGCTCCATGGCACCCCTCTATATTTAATTTCTCTTTGTCTCTGCTCCCTGGCACCCTTCTATATTTACTTTCTATTTTCCTCTGCTCCCTGGCACTCCTCTATATTTACTTTCTCTTTCCCTCTGCTCCCCGTCACCCCTCTATATTTACTTTCTCTTTGTCTCTGCTGCCTGGCACCTCTTTATATTTATTTTCTCTTTGCCTCTGCTCCCTGACACCCCTCTATATTTACTTTCTCTTTCCCTCTGCTCCCTGGCACCCATCTATATTTACTTTCCATTTCTCTCTGCTCGCTGTCACCCTTCTATATTTACTTTCTCTTTCCCTCTGCTCCCTGGCATGCTTCTATATTTACTTTCTCCTTCCATCTGCTCCCTAGCACCTCCTATATATTTACTTTCACGTTCCCTCTGCAACATAGCACCCCTCTATATTTACTTTCTCTTCCCCTCAGCTCCTGGCACCCCTCTATATTTATTTTCTCTTTCCCTCTGCTCCCTGGCACCCTTCTATATTTACTTTCTCTTTCCCTCTGCTCCTTGGCACCGCTCTATATTTATTTTCTCTTAACTTCTGCTCCCAGGCACCCCTCTATATTTACTTTCTCTTTCCCTCTGCTTCATGGCATCCCTCTAAATTTACTTTTTCTTTCCCTCTGCTCACTGGCACCCCGCTATATTTAATTTCTCTTTCCCTCTGCTCCCTGGCACCCCTCTATGTTTACTTTCTCTTTTCCTCTTCTCCCTGACACCCCTCTTTCTCACTGCTCCCTGGCAACCCTCTATATTTACTTTCTCTTTCTCCCTTCTCCCTGGTACCCCTCTATATTTACTTTCTCTTTCCCTGTGCTCCCTGGCACTCCTCTATATTTACTTTCTCTTTGCTACTGCTCCCTAGCACGCCTCTATATTTACTTTCTCCTTCCCTCTTCTCCCTGGCACCCCTCTATATTTACGTTCTCTTTCCCTCTGCTCATTGGAACCCCTCTATATTTACTTTCTATTTCCTTCTGCTCGCTGGCACCCCTCTATATTTGCTTTCTCTTTCCTTCTGCTCCCTGGCACCCCTCTATATTTACTTTCTCTTTCTCTCTACTCCCTGGCTCCCCTATATATGTGCTTTCCCTTTCCCTCTGCTCCATGGCAGCCCTCTATATTTATTTTCTCTTTGTCTCTGCTCCCTGGAAGCCCTCTATATTTATTTTCTCTTTGCCTCTGCTCCCTGGCACTCCTCTATGTTTACTTTCTCTTTCCCTCTGCTCCCTGGCACCCCTCTATATTTACTTTCTCTTTCTCTCTACTCCCTGGCTCCCCTATATATGTGCTTTCCCTTTCCCTCTGCTCCATGGCAGCCCTCTATATTTATTTTCTCTTTGTCTCTGCTCCCTGGAAGCCCTCTATATTTAATTTCTCTTTCCCTCTGCTCCCTGGCACCCTTCTATATTTACTTTCTCTTTCCCTCTGCTCCTTGGCACCGCTCTATATTTATTTTCTCTTAACTTCTGCTCCCAGGCACCCCTCTATATTTACTTTCTCTTTCCCTCTGCTTCATGGCATCCCTCTAAATTTACTTTTTCTTTCCCTCTGCTCACTGGCACCCCGCTATATTTAATTTCTCTTTCCCTCTGCTGCCTGGCACCCCTCTATATTTACTTTCTCTTTGCCTCTTCTCCCTGACACCCCTCTTTCTCTCTGCTCCCTGGCAACCCTCTATATTTACTTTCTCTTTCCCCCTGCTCCCTGGTACCCCTCTATATTTACTTTCTCTTTCCCTGTGCTCCCTGGCACTCCTCTATATTTACTTTCTCTTTGCTACTGCTCCCTAGCACGCCTCTATATTTACTTTCTCCTTCCCTCTTCTCCCTGGCACCCCTCTATATTTACGTTCTCTTTCCCTCTGCTCATTGGAACCCCTCTATATTTACTTTCTATTTCCCTCTGCTCGCTGGCACCCCTCTATATTTGCTTTCTCTTTCCTTCTGCTCCCTGGCACCCCTCTATATTTACTTTCTCTTTCTCTCTACTCCCTGGCTCCCCTATATATGTGCTTTCCCTTTCCCTCTGCTCCATGGCAGTCCTCTATATTTATTTTCTCTTTGTCTCTGCTTCCTGGAAGCCCTCTATATTTATTTTCTCTTTGCCTCTGCTCCCTGGCACTCCTCTATGTTTACTTTCTCTTTCCCTCTGCTCCCTGGCACCCCTCTATATTTACTTTCTCTTTGCCTCTGCTCCCTGGCACCCCTCTATATTTAATTTCTCTTTCCCTCTGCTCCCTGGCACCCCTCTATATTTCATTTTTCTTTCCCTCTGCTCCCTGGCACCCCTCTATATTTACTTTCCCATTCCCTCTGCTCGCATGCACTCTTCTATATTTACTTTCTCTTTAAATCTGCCCCCAGAACCACTCTATATTTACTTTCTCTTTCTCTCTGCTCCCCAGCACCCTTCTACATTTACTTTCTCTTTCTCTCTGCTCCCTGGCACCCCTCTATATTTACTTTCCCTTTATCGCTGCTCCCTAGCACCTCTCTGTATTTAATTTCTCTTTGCCTCTGCTCCCTGGCACCCCTCTATATTTACTTTCTCTTTGCCTCTGCTCATTGGGACTCCTCTATATTTACTTTCTATTTCCCTCTGCTCGCTGGCACCCCTCTATATTTGCTTTCTCTTTCCTTCTGCTCCCTGGCACCCCTCTATATTTACTTTCTCTTTCTCTCTACTCCCTGGCTCCCCTCTATATGTGCTTTCCCTTTCCCTCTGCTCCATGGCAGCCCTCTATATTTATTTTCAATTTGTCTCTGCTCCCTGGAAGCCCTCTATATTTACTTTCTCTTTGCCTCTGCTCATTGGCACTCCTCTATGTTTACTTTCTCTTTCCTTCTGCTCCCTGGCACCCCTCTATATTTAATTTCTCTTTGCCTCTGCTCCCTGGCACTCCTCTATATTTACTTTCTCATTCCCTCTGCTCGCTGGCACTCTTCTATATTTACTTTCTCTTTAAATCTGCCCCCAGAACCACTCTATATTTAATTTCTCTTTCTCTCAGCTCCCTAGAACCCCTCTATATTTACTTTCTCTTTCCCTCCGCTCCCTGGCACCCTCTATATTTACTTCCTCTTTCCCTCTGCTCCCGAACACCACTCTATATTTACTTTCTCTTTCCCTCTGCTCCCTGGCACCCCTCTATATTTATTTTCTCTTTCCCTCTGCTCCCCGTCACCCCTCTATATTTACTTTCTCTTTCCCTCTGCTCCCCATCACCCTTCTATATTTACTTTCTCTTTCTCTCTGCTCCCTGGCACCCCTCTATATTTACTTTCCCTTTCTCGCTGCTCCCTAGCACCCCTCTGTATTTAATTTCTCTTTGCCTCTGCTCCCTTGCACCACTCTATATTTACTTTCTCTTTGCCACTGCTCCCTGGCACACCTCTATATGTACTTTCTCTTTCTCTCTGCTCCCTGGCACCCCTCTATATTTACTTTCTCTTTACCTCTGCTCCCTAGCACCCCTCTATGTTTACTTTCTTCTTGTCTCTGCTCCCTGTCACCCTTCTATATTTACTTTCTATGTGCCTCTGCTCCCTGGCACTCCTCTATATTTACTTTCTCTTTCCCTGTGCTGCCTGGCACTACTCTATATTTACTTTCTCTTTGTCTCTGCTCTCTGGCACCCCTCTATATTTTATTTCTCTTTCCCTCTGCTCCCTGGCACCTCTCTATATTTACTTTCTCTTTGTCTCTGCTCCCTGGCACCCCTCTATATTTAACTTCTCTTTCCTTCTGCTCCCTGGCACCACTCTATATTTACTTTCTCTTTGCCTCTGCTCCCTGACACCCCTCTATATTTACTTTCTCTTTCTCTCTGCTCCCTGGCATCCCTCTATATTTGCTTTACCTTTCTATCTGTTCCATGGCACCCCTCTATATTTAATTTCTCTTTGTCTCTGCTCCCTGGCACCCTTCTATATTTACTTTCTATGTGCCTCTGCTGCATGGCACCCCTCTATATTTGCTTTCTCTTTCCCTCTGCTCCCTGGCACCCCTCTATATTTACTTTCTCTTTCCTGCTGCTCCTTAGCACCCCTCTATATTTACTTTCTCTTTCTCTCTGCTCCCTGGCACCCCTCTATATTTGCTTTCCCTTTCCCTCTGCTCCATGGCAGCCCTCTATATTTACTTTCTCTTTCCCTCTGCTCCCCGTCACCTCTCTATATTTACTTTCTCTTTGTCTCTGCTCCCTGGCACCCCTCTATATTTAATTTCCCTTTCCCTCTGCACCCTGGCACCTATCTGTATTTACCTTCTCTTTGCTTCTGCTCCCTGACAACCCTCTATATTTGCTTTCTCTTTCCCTCTGCTCCCTGGCACCCATCTATATTTACTTTCTCTTTCCCGTTGCTCCCTAGCACCCCTCTATATTTACTTTCTCTTTCTCTCTGCTACCTGGCACCCCTCTATATTTGCTTTCCCTTTCCCTCTGCTCCATGGCGCCCCTCTATATTTAATTTCTCTTTGTCTCTGCTCCCTGGCACCCTTCTATATTTACTTTCTATTTTCCTCTGCTCCCTGGCACTCCTCTATATTTACTTTCTCTTTCCCTGTGCTCCCCGTCACCCCTCTATATTTACTTTCTCTTTGTCTCTGCTCCCTGGCACCTCTTTATATTTATTTTCTCTTTGCCTCTGCTCCCTGACACCCCTCTATATTTACTTTCTCTTCCCCTCAGCTCCCTGACACCCCTCTATATTTATTTTCTCCTTCCCTCTGCTCCCTGGCACCCTTCTATATTTACTTTCTCTTTCCCTCTGCTCCTTGGCACCGCTCTATATTTACTTTCTCTTAACTTCTGCTCCCAGGCACCCCTCTATATTTACTTTCTCTTTCCCTCTGCTTCATGGAATCCCTCTAAATTTACTTTTTCTTTCCCTCTGCTCACTGGCACCCCACTATATTTAATTTCTCTTTCCCTCTGCTCCTTGGCACCCCTCTATATTTACTTTCTCTTTGCCTCTTCTCCCTGACACCCCTCTTTCTCTCTGCTCCCTGGCAACCCTCTATATTTACTTTCTCTTTCTCCCTGCTCCCTGGTACCCCTCTATATTTACTTTTTCTTTCCCTGTGCTCCCTGGCACTCCTGTATATTTATTTTCTCTTTGCTACTGCTCCCTAGCACGCCTCTATATTTACTTTCTCCTTCCCTCTTCTCCCTGGCACCCCTCTATATTTACGTTCTCTTTCCCTCTGCTCATTGGAACCCCTCCATATTTACTTTCTCTTTGCTACTGCTCCCTAGCACGCCTCTATATTTGCTTTCTCTTTCCTTCTGCTCCCTGGCACCCCTCTATATTTACTTTCTCTTTCTCTCTACTCCCTGGCTCCCCTATATATGTGCTTTCCCTTTCCCTCTGCTCCATGGCAGCCCTCTATATTTATTTTCTCTTTGTCTCTGCTCCCTGGAAGCCCTCTATATTTACTTTCTCTTTCCCTCTGCTCCCTGGCATCCCTAAATATTTACTTTCTGTTTGCCTCTGCTCCCTGGCACCCCTCTATATTTAATTTCTCTTTCCCTCTGCTCCCTGGCTCCCCTCTATATTTCATTTGTCTTTTCCTCTGCTCCCTGGCACCCCTCTATATTTACTCTCTCTCTCTTTCTCTCTGATCTCTAGCACCCCTCTATATTTACTTTTTCTTTCCCTCCGCTCACTGGCACCCTCTATATTTGTTTTCCCTTTCCCTCTGCTCCATGGCACCCCTCTATATTTAATTTCTCTTTGTCTCTGCTCCCTGGCACCCTTCTATATTTACTTTCTATTTTCCTCTGCTCCCTGGCACTCCTCTATATTTACTTTCTCTTTCCCTCTGCTCCCCGTCACCCCTCTATATTTACTTTCTCTTTGTCTCTGCTGCCTGGCACCTCTTTATATTTATTTTCTCTTTGCCTCTGCTCCCTGACACCCCTCTATATTTACTTTCTCTTTCCCTCTGCTCCCTGGCACCCATCTATATTTACTTTCCATTTCTCTCTGCTCGCTGTCACCCTTCTATATTTACTTTCTCTTTCCCTCTGCTCCCTGGCATGCTTCTATATTTACTTTCTCCTTCCATCTGCTCCCTAGCACCTCCTATATATTTACTTTCACGTTCCCTCTGCAACATAGCACCCCTCTATATTTACTTTCTCTTCCCCTCAGCTCCTGGCACCCCTCTATATTTATTTTCTCTTTCCCTCTGCTCCCTGGCACCCTTCTATATTTACTTTCTCTTTCCCTCTGCTCCTTGGCACCGCTCTATATTTATTTTCTCTTAACTTCTGCTCCCAGGCACCCCTCTTTATTTACTTTCTCTTTCCCTCTGCTTCATGGCATCCCTCTAAATTTACTTTTTCTTTCCCTCTGCTCACTGGCACCCCGCTATATTTAATTTCTCTTTCCCTCTGCTCCCTGGCACCCCTCTATGTTTACTTTCTCTTTTCCTCTTCTCCCTGACACCCCTCTTTCTCACTGCTCCCTGGCAACCCTCTATATTTACTTTCTCTTTCTCCCTTCTCCCTGGTACCCCTCTATATTTACTTTCTCTTTCCCTGTGCTCCCTGGCACTCCTCTATATTTACTTTCTCTTTGCTACTGCTCTCTAGCACGCCTCTATATTTACTTTCTCCTTCCCTCTTCTCCCTGGCACCCCTCTATATTTACGTTCTCTTTCCCTCTGCTCATTGGAACCCCTCTATATTTACTTTCTATTTCCTTCTGCTCGCTGGCACCCCTCTATATTTGCTTTCTCTTTCCTTCTGCTCCCTGGCACCCCTCTATATTTACTTTCTCTTTCTCTCTACTCCCTGGCTCCCCTATATATGTGCTTTCCCTTTCCCTCTGCTCCATGGCAGCCCTCTATATTTATTTTCTCTTTGTCTCTGCTCCCTGGAAGCCCTCTATATTTATTTTCTCTTTGCCTCTGCTCCCTGGCACTCCTCTATGTTTACTTTCTCTTTCCCTCTGCTCCCTGGCACCCCTCTATATTTACTTTCTCTTTCTCTCTACTCCCTGGCTCCCCTATATATGTGCTTTCCCTTTCCCTCTGCTCCATGGCAGCCCTCTATATTTATTTTCTCTTTGTCTCTGCTCCCTGGAAGCCCTCTATATTTAATTTCTCTTTCCCTCTGCTCCCTGGCACCCTTCTATATTTACTTTCTCTTTCCCTCTGCTCCTTGGCACCGCTCTATATTTATTTTCTCTTAACTTCTGCTCCCAGGCACCCCTCTATATTTACTTTCTCTTTCCCTCTGCTTCATGGCATCCCTCTAAATTTACTTTTTCTTTCCCTCTGCTCACTGGCACCCCGCTATATTTAATTTCTCTTTCCCTCTGCTGCCTGGCACCCCTCTATATTTACTTTCTCTTTGCCTCTTCTCCCTGACACCCCTCTTTCTCTCTGCTCCCTGGCAACCCTCTATATTTACTTTCTCTTTCCCCCTGCTCCCTGGTACCCCTCTATATTTACTTTCTCTTTCCCTGTGCTCCCTGGCACTCCTCTATATTTACTTTCTCTTTGCTACTGCTCCCTAGCATGCCTCTATATTTACTTTCTCCTTCCCTCTTCTCCCTGGCACCCCTCTATATTTACGTTCTCTTTCCCTCTGCTCATTGGAACCCCTCTATATTTACTTTCTATTTCCCTCTGCTCGCTGGCACCCCTCTATATTTGCTTTCTCTTTCCTTCTGCTCCCTGGCACCCCTCTATATTTACTTTCTCTTTCTCTCTACTCCCTGGCTCCCCTATATATGTGCTTTCCCTTTCCCTCTGCTCCATGGCAGTCCTCTATATTTATTTTCTCTTTGTCTCTGCTTCCTGGAAGCCCTCTATATTTATTTTCTCTTTGCCTCTGCTCCCTGGCACTCCTCTATGTTTACTTTCTCTTTCCCTCTGCTCCCTGGCACCCCTCTATATTTACTTTCTCTTTGCCTCTGCTCCCTGGCACCCCTCTATATTTAATTTCTCTTTCCCTCTGCTCCCTGGCACCCCTCTATATTTCATTTTTCTTTCCCTCTGCTCCCTGGCACCCCTCTATATTTACTTTCCCATTCCCTCTGCTCGCATGCACTCTTCTATATTTACTTTCTCTTTAAATCTGCCCCCAGAACCACTCTATATTTACTTTCTCTTTCTCTCTGCTCCCCAGCACCCTTCTACATTTACTTTCTCTTTCTCTCTGCTCCCTGGCACCCCTCTATATTTACTTTCCCTTTATCGCTGCTCCCTAGCACCTCTCTGTATTTAATTTCTCTTTGCCTCTGCTCCCTGGCACCCCTCTATATTTACTTTCTCTTTGCCTCTGCTCCCTGGTACACCTCTATATGTACTTTCTCTTTCTCTTTGCTCCCTGGCACCCCTCTATATTTACTTTCTCTTAATCTCTGCTCCCTAGCACCCCTCTATGTTTACTTTCTCCTTGCCTCAGCTCCCAGGCAGACCTCTATATTTACTTTCTCTTTTCCTCTGCTCCCTGGCACCCCTCTATATTTACTCTCTCTCTCTCTTTCTCTCTGCTCTCTAGCACCCCTCTATATTTACTTTATCTTTCCCTCCGCTCCCTGGCACCCTCTATATTTGCTTTCCCTTTCCCTCTGCTCCATGGCACCCCTCTATATTTAATTTCTCTTTGTCTCTGCTCCCTGGCACCCTTCTATATTTACTTTCTATTTTCCTCTGCTCCCTGGCACTCCTCTATATTTACTTTCTCTTTCCCTCTGCTCCCCGTCACCCCTCTATATTTACTTTCTCTTTGTCTCTGCTCCCTGGCACCTCTTTATATTTATTTTCTCTTTGCCTCTGCTCCCTGACACCCCTCTATATTTACTTTCTCTTTCCCTCTGCTCCCTGGCACCCATCTATATTTACTTTCCCTTTCTCTCTGCTCGCTGTCACCCCTCTATATTTACTTTCTCTTTCCCTCTGCTCCCTGGCACACTTCTATATTTACTTTCTCCTTCCATCTGCTCCCTAGCACCTCCTATATATTTACTTTCACGTTCCCTCTGCAACATGGCACCCCTCTATATTTACTTTCTCTTCCCCTCAGCTCCCTGACACCCCTCTATATTTATTTTCTCCTTCCCTCTGCTCCCTGGCACCCTTCTATATTTACTTTCTCTTTCCCCCTGCTCCTTGGCACCGCTCTATAATTATTTTCTCTTAACTTCTGCTCCCAGGCACCCCTCTATATTCACTTTCTCTTTCCCTCTGCTTCATGGCATCCCTCTAAATTTACTTTTTCTTTCCCTCTGCTCACTGGCACCCGCTATATTTAATTTCACTTTCCCTCTGCTCCCTGGCACCCCTCTATATTTACTTTCTCTTTGCCTCTTCTCCCTGACACCCCTCTTTCTCTCTGCTCCCTGGCAACCCTCTATATTTACTTTCTCTTTCTCCCTGCTCCCTGGTACCCCTCTATATTTACTTTCTCTTTCCCTGTGCTCCCTGGCACTCCTCTATATTGACTTTCTCTTTGCTACTGCTCCCTAGCACGCCTCTATATTTACTTTCTCCGTCCCTCTTCTCCCTGGCACCCCTCTATATTTACGTTCTCTTTCCCTCTGCTCATTGGAACCCCTCTATATTTACTTTTTATTTCCCTCTGCTCGCTGGCACCCTCTATATTTGCTTTCTCTTTCCTTCTGCTCCCTGGCACCCCTCTATATTTACTTTCTCTTTCTCTCTACTCCCTGGCTCCCCTATATATGTGCTTTCCCTTTCCCTCTGCTCCATGGCAGCCCTCTATATTTATTTTCTCTTTGTCTCTGCTCCCTGGAAGCCCTCTATATTTACTTTCTCCTTCCCTCTTCTCCCTGGCACCCCTCCATATTTACGTTCTCTTTCCCTCTGCTCATTGGAACCCCTCTATATTTACTTTCTATTTCCCTCTGCTCGCTGGCACCCCTCTATATTTGCTTTCTCTTTCCTTCTGCTCCCTGGCACCCCTCTATATTTACATTTTCTTTCGCTCTACTCCCTGGCTCCCCTATATATGTGCTTTCCCTTTCCCTCTGCTCCATGGCAGCCCTCTATATTTATTTTCTCTTTGTCTCTGCTCCCTGGAAGCCCTCTATATTTACTTTCTCTTTGCCTCTGCTCCCTGGCACTCCTCTATGTTTACTTTCTCTTTCCTTCTGCTCCCTGGCACCCCTCTATATTTACTTTATCTTTGCCTCTGCTCCCTGGCACCCCTCTATATTTAATTTCTCTTTCCCTCTGCTCCCTGGCACCCCTCTATATTTACTTTCTCTTCCCCTCAGCTCCTGGCACCCCTCTATATTTATTTTCTCTTTCCCTCTGCTCCCTGGCACCCTTCTATATTTACTTTCTCTTTCCCTCTGCTCCTTGGCACCGCTCTATATTTATTTTCTCTTAACTTCTGCTCCCAGGCACCCCTCTATATTTACTTTCTCTTTCCCTCTGCTTCATGGCATCCCTCTAAATTTACTTTTTCTTTCCCTCTGCTCACTGGCACCCCGCTATATTTAATTTCTCTTTCCCTCTGCTCCCTGGCACCCCTCTATGTTTACTTTCTCTTTTCCTCTTCTCCCTGACACCCCTCTTTCTCACTGCTCCCTGGCAACCCTCTATATTTACTTTCTCTTTCTCCCTTCTCCCTGGTACCCCTCTATATTTACTTTCTCTTTCCCTGTGCTCCCTGGCACTCCTCTATATTTACTTTCTCTTTGCTACTGCTCTCTAGCACGCCTCTATATTTACTTTCTCCTTCCCTCTTCTCCCTGGCACCCCTCTATATTTACGTTCTCTTTCCCTCTGCTCATTGGAACCCCTCTATATTTACTTTCTATTTCCTTCTGCTCGCTGGCACCCCTCTATATTTGCTTTCTCTTTCCTTCTGCTCCCTGGCACCCCTCTATATTTACTTTCTCTTTCTCTCTACTCCCTGGCTCCCCTATATATGTGCTTTCCCTTTCCCTCTGCTCCATGGCAGCCCTCTATATTTATTTTCTCTTTGTCTCTGCTCCCTGGAAGCCCTCTATATTTATTTTCTCTTTGCCTCTGCTCCCTGGCACTCCTCTATGTTTACTTTCTCTTTCCCTCTGCTCCCTGGCACCCCTCTATATTTACTTTCTCTTTCTCTCTACTCCCTGGCTCCCCTATATATGTGCTTTCCCTTTCCCTCTGCTCCATGGCAGCCCTCTATATTTATTTTCTCTTTGTCTCTGCTCCCTGGAAGCCCTCTATATTTAATTTCTCTTTCCCTCTGCTCCCTGGCACCCTTCTATATTTACTTTCTCTTTCCCTCTGCTCCTTGGCACCGCTCTATATTTATTTTCTCTTAACTTCTGCTCCCAGGCACCCCTCTATATTTACTTTCTCTTTCCCTCTGCTTCATGGCATCCCTCTAAATTTACTTTTTCTTTCCCTCTGCTCACTGGCACCCCGCTATATTTAATTTCTCTTTCCCTCTGCTCCCTGGCACCCCTCTATGTTTACTTTCTCTTTTCCTCTTCTCCCTGACACCCCTCTTTCTCACTGCTCCCTGGCAACCCTCTATATTTACTTTCTCTTTCTCCCTTCTCCCTGGTACCCCTCTATATTTACTTTCTCTTTCCCTGTGCTCCCTGGCACTCCTCTATATTTACTTTCTCTTTGCTACTGCTCTCTAGCACGCCTCTATATTTACTTTCTCCTTCCCTCTTCTCCCTGGCACCCCTCTATATTTACGTTCTCTTTCCCTCTGCTCATTGGAACCCCTCTATATTTACTTTCTATTTCCTTCTGCTCGCTGGCACCCCTCTATATTTGCTTTCTCTTTCCTTCTGCTCCCTGGCACCCCTCTATATTTACTTTCTCTTTCTCTCTACTCCCTGGCTCCCCTATATATGTGCTTTCCCTTTCCCTCTGCTCCATGGCAGCCCTCTATATTTATTTTCTCTTTGTCTCTGCTCCCTGGAAGCCCTCTATATTTATTTTCTCTTTGCCTCTGCTCCCTGGCACTCCTCTATGTTTACTTTCTCTTTCCCTCTGCTCCCTGGCACCCCTCTATATTTACTTTCTCTTTCTCTCTACTCCCTGGCTCCCCTATATATGTGCTTTCCCTTTCCCTCTGCTCCATGGCAGCCCTCTATATTTATTTTCTCTTTGTCTCTGCTCCCTGGAAGCCCTCTATATTTAATTTCTCTTTCCCTCTGCTCCCTGGCACCCTTCTATATTTACTTTCTCTTTCCCTCTGCTCCTTGGCACCGCTCTATATTTATTTTCTCTTAACTTCTGCTCCCAGGCACCCCTCTATATTTACTTTCTCTTTCCCTCTGCTTCATGGCATCCCTCTAAATTTACTTTTTCTTTCCCTCTGCTCACTGGCACCCCGCTATATTTAATTTCTCTTTCCCTCTGCTGCCTGGCACCCCTCTATATTTACTTTCTATTTGCCTCTTCTCCCTGACACCCCTCTTTCTCTCTGCTCCCTGGCAACCCTCTATATTTACTTTCTCTTTCCCCCTGCTCCCTGGTACCCCTCTATATTTACTTTCTCTTTCCCTGTGCTCCCTGGCACTCCTCTATATTTACTTTCTCTTTGCTACTGCTCCCTAGCACGCCTCTATATTTACTTTCTCCTTCCCTCTTCTCCCTGGCACCCCTCTATATTTACGTTCTCTTTCCCTCTGCTCATTGGAACCCCTCTATATTTACTTTCTATTTCCCTCTGCTCGCTGGCACCCCTCTATATTTGCTTTCTCTTTCCTTCTGCTCCCTGGCACCCCTCTATATTTACTTTCTCTTTCTCTCTACTCCCTGGCTCCCCTATATATGTGCTTTCCCTTTCCCTCTGCTCCATGGCAGTCCTCTATATTTATTTTCTCTTTGTCTCTGCTTCCTGGAAGCCCTCTATATTTATTTTCTCTTTGCCTCTGCTCCCTGGCACTCCTCTATGTTTACTTTCTCTTTCCCTCTGCTCCCTGGCACCCCTCTATATTTACTTTCTCTTTGCCTCTGCTCCCTGGCACCCCTCTATATTTAATTTCTCTTTCCCTCTGCTCCCTGGCACCCCTCTATATTTCATTTTTCTTTCCCTCTGCTCCCTGGCACCCCTCTATATTTACTTTCCCATTCCCTCTGCTCGCATGCACTCTTCTATATTTACTTTCTCTTTAAATCTGCCCCCAGAACCACTCTATATTTACTTTCTCTTTCTCTCTGCTCCCCAGCACCCTTCTACATTTACTTTCTCTTTCTCTCTGCTCCCTGGCACCCCTCTATATTTACTTTCCCTTTATCGCTGCTCCCTAGCACCTCTCTGTATTTAATTTCTCTTTGCCTCTGCTCCCTGGCACCCCTCTATATTTACTTTCTCTTTGCCTCTGCTCCCTGGTACACCTCTATATGTACTTTCTCTTTCTCTTTGCTCCCTGGCACCCCTCTATATTTACTTTCTCTTAATCTCTGCTCCCTAGCACCCCTCTATGTTTACTTTCTCCTTGCCTCAGCTCCCAGGCAGACCTCTATATTTACTTTCTCTTTTCCTCTGCTCCCTGGCACCCCTCTATATTTACTCTCTCTCTCTCTTTCTCTCTGCTCTCTAGCACCCCTCTATATTTACTTTATCTTTCCCTCCGCTCCCTGGCACCCTCTATATTTGCTTTCCCTTTCCCTCTGCTCCATGGCACCCCTCTATATTTAATTTCTCTTTGTCTCTGCTCCCTGGCACCCTTCTATATTTACTTTCTATTTTCCTCTGCTCCCTGGCACTCCTCTATATTTACTTTCTCTTTCCCTCTGCTCCCCGTCACCCCTCTATATTTACTTTCTCTTTGTCTCTGCTCCCTGGCACCTCTTTATATTTATTTTCTCTTTGCCTCTGCTCCCTGACACCCCTCTATATTTACTTTCTCTTTCCCTCTGCTCCCTGGCACCCATCTATATTTACTTTCCCTTTCTCTCTGCTCGCTGTCACCCCTCTATATTTACTTTCTCTTTCCCTCTGCTCCCTGGCACGCTTCTATATTTACTTTCTCCTTCCATCTGCTCCCTAGCACCTCCTATATATTTACTTTCACGTTCCCTCTGCAACATGGCACCCCTCTATATTTACTTTCTCTTCCCCTCAGCTCCCTGACACCCCTCTATATTTATTTTCTCCTTCCCTCTGCTCCCTGGCACCCTTCTATATTTACTTTCTCTTTCCCCCTGCTCCTTGGCACCGCTCTATAATTATTTTCTCTTAACTTCTGCTCCCAGGCACCCCTCTATATTCACTTTCTCTTTCCCTCTGCTTCATGGCATCCCTCTAAATTTACTTTTTCTTTCCCTCTGCTCACTGGCACCCGCTATATTTAATTTCACTTTCCCTCTGCTCCCTGGCACCCCTCTATATTTACTTTCTCTTTGCCTCTTCTCCCTGACACCCCTCTTTCTCTCTGCTCCCTGGCAACCCTCTATATTTACTTTCTCTTTCTCCCTGCTCCCTGGTACCCCTCTATATTTACTTTCTCTTTCCCTGTGCTCCCTGGCACTCCTCTATATTGACTTTCTCTTTGCTACTGCTCCCTAGCACGCCTCTATATTTACTTTCTCCGTCCCTCTTCTCCCTGGCACCCCTCTATATTTACGTTCTCTTTCCCTCTGCTCATTGGAACCCCTCTATATTTACTTTTTATTTCCCTCTGCTCGCTGGCACCCTCTATATTTGCTTTCTCTTTCCTTCTGCTCCCTGGCACCCCTCTATATTTACTTTCTCTTTCTCTCTACTCCCTGGCTCCCCTATATATGTGCTTTCCCTTTCCCTCTGCTCCATGGCAGCCCTCTATATTTATTTTCTCTTTGTCTCTGCTCCCTGGAAGCCCTCTATATTTACTTTCTCCTTCCCTCTTCTCCCTGGCACCCCTCCATATTTACGTTCTCTTTCCCTCTGCTCATTGGAACCCCTCTATATTTACTTTCTATTTCCCTCTGCTCGCTGGCACCCCTCTATATTTGCTTTCTCTTTCCTTCTGCTCCCTGGCACCCCTCTATATTTACATTTTCTTTCGCTCTACTCCCTGGCTCCCCTATATATGTGCTTTCCCTTTCCCTCTGCTCCATGGCAGCCCTCTATATTTATTTTCTCTTTGTCTCTGCTCCCTGGAAGCCCTCTATATTTACTTTCTCTTTGCCTCTGCTCCCTGGCACTCCTCTATGTTTACTTTCTCTTTCCTTCTGCTCCCTGGCACCCCTCTATATTTACTTTATCTTTGCCTCTGCTCCCTGGCACCCCTCTATATTTAATTTCTCTTTCCCTCTGCTCCCTGGCACCCCTCTATATTTCATTTTTCTTTCCCTCTGCCCCCTGGCACCCCTCTATATTTACTTTCTCATTCCCTCTGCTCGCTGGCACTCTTCTATATTTACTTTCTTTTTAAATCTGCCCCCAGAACCACTCTATATTTACTTTCTCTTTCTCTCTGCTCCCTAGCACCACTCTATATTTACTTTCTCTTTCCCTCTGCTCCCTGGGACCCTCTATATTTACTTCCTCTTTCCCTCTGCTCCCGAACACCACTCTTTATTTACTTTCTCTTTCCCTCTGCTCCCTGACACCCCTCTATATTTACTTTCTCTTTCCCTCTGCTCCCTGGCACCCCTCCATATTTATTTTCTCTTTCCCTCTGCTCCCCGTCACCACTCTATATTTACTTTCTCTTTCCCTCTGCTCCCCATCACCCTTCTATATTTACTTTCTCTTTCTCTCTGCTCCCTGGCACCCCTCTATATTTACTTTCCCTTTATCGCTGTTCCCTAGCACCCCTCTGTATTTAATTTCTCTTTGCCTCTGCTCCCTGGCACCCCTCTGTATTTACTTTCTCTTTGCCTCTGCTCCCTGGCACACCTCTATATGTACTTTCTCTTTCTCTCTTCTCCCTGGCACCCCTCTATATTTACTTTCTCTTTATCTCTGCTCCCTAGCACCCCTCTATGTTTACTTTCTCCTTGCCTCAGCTCCCAGGCAGACCTCTATATTTACTTTCTCTTTTCCTCTGCTCCCTGGCACCCCTCTATATTTACTCTATCTCTCTTTCTCTCTGCTCTCTAGCACCCCTCTATATTTACTTTATCTTTCCCTCTGCTCCCTGGCACCCTCTATATTTGCTTTCCCTTTCCCTCTGCTCCATGGCACCCCTCTTTATTTAATTTCTCTTTGTCTCTGCTCCCTGGCACCCTTCTATATTTACTTTCTATTTTCCTCTGCTCCCTGGCACTCCTCTATATTTACTTTCTCTTTCCCTCTGCTCCCCGTCACCCCTCTATATTTACTTTCTCTTTGTCTCTGCTCCCTGGCACCTCTTTATATTTATCTTCTCTTTGCCTCTGCTCCCTGACACCCCTCTATATTTACTTTCTCTTTCCCTCTGCTCCCTGGCACCCATCTATATTTACTTTCCCTTTCTCTCTGCTCGCTGTCGCCCCTCTATATTTACTTTCTCTTTCCCTCTACTCCCTGGCACGCTTCTATTTTTACTTTCTCCTTCCATCTGCTCAATAGCACCTCCTCTATATTTACTTTCACGTTCCCTCTGCAACATGGCACCCCTCTATATTTACTTTCTCGTCCCCTCAGCTCCCTGGCACCCCTCTATATTTATTTTCTCCTTCCCTCTGCTCCCTGGCACCCTTCTATATTTACTTTCTCTTTCCCTCTGCTCCTTGGCACCGCTCTATATTTATTTTCTCTTAACTTCTGCTCCCAGGCACCCCTCTATATTTACTTTCTCTTTCCCTCTGCTTCATGGCATCCCTCTAAATTTACTTTTTCTTTCCCTCTGCTCACTGGCACCCCGCTATATTTAATTTCTCTTTCCCTCTGCTCCCTGGCACCCCTCTATATTTACTTTCTCTTTGCCTCTTCTCCCTGACACCCCTCTTTCTCTCTGCTCTCTGGCAACCCTCTATATTTACTTTCTCTTTCTCCCTGCTCCCTGGTACCCCTCTATATTTACTTTCTCTTTCCCTGTGCTCCCTGGCACTCCTCTATATTTACTTTCTCTTTGCTACTGCTCCCTAGCACGCCTCTATATTTACTTTCTCCTTCCCTCTTCTCCCTGGCACCCCTCTATATTTACGTTCTCTTTCCCTCTGCTCATTGGAACCCCTCTATATTTACTTTCTATTTCCCTCTGCTCGCTGGCACCCCTCTATATTTGCTTTCTCTTTCCTTCTGCTCCCTGGCACCCCTCTATATTTACTTTCTCTTTCTCTCTACTCCCTGGCTCCCCTATATATGTGCTTTCCCTTTCCCTCTGTTCCATGGCAGCCCTCTATATTTATTTTCTCTTTGTCTCTGCTTCCTGGAAGCCCTCTATATTTATTTTCTCTTTGCCTCTGCTCCCTGGCACTCCTCTATGTTTACTTTCTCTTTCCCTCTGCTCCCTGGCACCCCTCTATATTTACTTTCTCTTTGCCTCTGCTCCCTGGCACCCTTCTATATTTAATTTCTCTTTCCCTCTGCTCCCTGGCACCCCTCTATATTTCATTTTTCTTTCCCTCTGCTCCCTGGCACCCCTCTATATTTACTTTCTCATTCCCTCTGCTCGCATGCACTCTTCTATATTTACTTTCTCTTTAAATCTGCCCCCAGAACCACTCTATATTTACTTTCTCTTTCTCTCTGCTCCCTAGCACCCTTCTATATTTACTTTCTCTTTCTCTCTGCTCCCTGGCACCCCTCTATATTTACTTTCCCTTTATCGCTGCTCCCTAGCACCTCTCTGTATTTAATTTCTCTTTGCCTCTGCTCCCTGGCACCCCTCTATATTTACTTTCTCTTTGCCTCTGCTCCCTGGTACACCTCTATATGTACTTTCTCTTTCTCTCTGCTCCCTGGCACCCCTCTATATTTACTTTCTCTTTATCTCTGCTCCCTAGCACCCCTCTATGTTTACTTTCTCCTTGCCTCAGCTCCCAGGCAGACCTCTATATTTACTTTCTCTTTTCCTCTGCTCCCTGGCACCCCTCTATATTTACTCTCTCTCTCTCTTTCTCTCTGCTCTCTAGCACCCCTCTATATTTACTTTATCTTTCCCTCCGCTCCCTGGCACCCTCTATATTTGCTTTCCCTTTCCCTCTGCTCCATGGCACCCCTCTATATTTAATTTCTCTATGTCTCTGCTCCCTGGCACCCTTCTATATTTACTTTCTATTTTCCTCTGCTCCCTGGCACTCCTCTATATTTACTTTCTCTTTCCCTCTGCTCCCCGTCACCCCTCTATATTTACTTTCTCTTTTTCTCTGCTCCCTGGAACCTCTTTATATTTATTTTCTCTTTGCCTCTGCTCCCTGACACCCCTCTATATTTACTTTCTCTTTCCCTCTGCTCCCTGGCACCCATCTATATTTACTTTCCCTTTCTCTCTGCTCCCTGGCACCCCTCTATATTTACTTTCTCTTTGCCTCTGCTCCCTGGCACCCCTCTATATTTAATTTCTCTTTCCCTCTGCTCCCTGGCACCCCTCTATATTTCATTTTTCTTTCCCTCTGCTCCCTGGCACCCCTCTATATTTACTTTCTCATTCCCTTTGCTCGCATGCACTCTTCTATATTTACTTTCTCTTTAAATCTGCCCCCAGAACCACTCTATATTTACTTTCTCTTTCTCTCTGCTCCCTAGCACCCTTCTATATTTACTTTCTCTTTCTCTCTGCTCCCTGGCACCCCTCTATATTTACTTTCCCTTTAACGCTGCTCCCTAGCACCTCTCTGTATTTAATTTCTCTTTGCCTCTGCTCCCTGGCACCCCTCTATATTTACTTTCTCTTTGCCTCTGCTCCCTGGTACACCTCTATATGTACTTTCTCTTTCTCTCTGCTCCCTGGCACCCCTCTATATTTACTTTCTCTTTATCTCTGCTCCCTAGCACCCTTCTATGTTTACTTTCTCCTTGCCTCAGCTCCCAGGCAGACCTCTATATTTACTTTCTCTTTTCCTCTGCTCCCTGGTACCCCTCTATATTTACTCTCTCTCTCTCTTTCTCTCTGCTCTCTAGCACCCCTCTATATTTAGTTTATCTTTCCCTCCGCTCCCTGGCACCCTCTATATTTGCTTTCCCTTTCCCTCTGCTCCATGGCACCCCTCTATATTTAATTTCTCTTTGTCTCTGCTCCCTGGCACCCTTCTATATTTACTTTCTATTTTCCTCTGCTCCCTGGCACTCCTCTATATTTACTTTCTCTTTCCTTCTGCTCCCCGTCACCCCTCTATATTTACTTTCTCTTTGTGTCTGCTCCCTGGAACCTCTTTATATTTATTTTCTCTTTGCCTCTGCTCCCTGACACCCCTCTATATTTACTTTCTCTTTCCCTCTGCTCGCTGTCACCCCTCTATATTTACTTTCTCTTTCCCTCTGCTCCCTGGCACGCTTCTATATTTACTTTCTCCTTCCATCTGCTCCCTAGCACCTCCTATATATTTACTTTCACGTTCCCTCTGCAACATGGCACCCCTCTATATTTACTTTCTCTTCCCCTCAGCTCCCTGGCACCCTCTATATTTATTGTCTCCTTCCCTCTGCTCCCTGGCACCCTTCTATATTTACTTTCTCTTTCCCTCTGCTCCTTGGCACCGCTCTATAATTATTTTCTCTTAACTTCTGCTCCCAGGCACCCCTCTATATTCACTTTCTCTTTCCCTCTGCTTCATGGCATCCCTCTAAATTTACTTTTTTCTTTCCCTTTGCTCACTGGCACCCCGCTATATTTAATTTCTCTTTCCCTCTGCTCCCTGGCACCCCTCTATATTTACTTTCTCTTTCCCTCTTCTCCATGACACCCCTCTTTCTCTCTGCTCCCTGGCAACTCTCTATATTTACTTTCTCTTTCTCCCTGCTCCCTGGTACCCCTCTATATTTACTTTCTCTTTCCCTGTGCTCCCTGGCACTCCTCTATATTCACTTTCTCTTTGCTAGTGCTCCTAGCACGCCTCTATATTTACTTTCTCCGTCCCTCTTCTCCCTGGCACACCTCTATATTTACGTTCTCTTTCCCTCTGCTCATTGGAACCCCTCTATATTTACTTTCTATTTCCCTCTGCTCGCTGGCACCCTCTATATTTGCTTTCTCTTTCCTTCTGCTCCCTGGCAACCCGCTATATTTAATTTCTCTTTCCCTCTGCTCCCTGGCACCCCTCTATGTTTACTTTCTCTTTTCCTCTTCTCCCTGACACCCCTCTTTCTCACTGCTCCCTGGCAACCCTCTATATTTACTTTCTCTTTCTCCCTGCTCCCTGGTACCCCTCTATATTTACTTTCTCTTTCCCTGTGCTCCCTGGCACTCCTCTATATTTACTTTCTCTTTGCTACTGCTCCCTAGCACGCCTCTATATTTACTTTCTCCTTCCCTCTTCTCCCTGGCACCCCTCTATATTTACGTTCTCTTTCCCTCTGCTCATTGGAACCCCTCTATATTTACTTTCTATTTCCCTCTGCTCGCTGGCACCCCTCTATATTTGCTTTCTCTTTCCTTCTGCTCCCTGGCACCCCTCTATATTTACTTTCTCTTTCTCTCTACTCCCTGGCTCCCCTATATATGTGCTTTCCCTTTCCCTCTGCTCCATGGCAGCCCTCTATATTTATTTTCTCTTTGTCTCTGCTCCCTGGAAGCCCTCTATATTTATTTTCTCTTTGCCTCTGCTCCCTGGCACTCCTCTATGTTTACTTTCTCTTTCCCTCTGCTCCCTGGCACCCCTCTATATTTACTTTCTCTTTGCCTCTGCTCCCTGGCACCCCTCTATATTTAATTTCTCTTTCCCTCTGCTCCCTGGCACCCTTCTATATTTACTTTCTCTTTCCCTCTGCTCCTTGGCACCGCTCTATATTTATTTTCTCTTAACTTCTGCTCCCAGGCACCCCTCTATATTTACTTTCTCTTTCCCTCTGCTTCATGGCATCCCTCTAAATTTACTTTTTCTTTCCCTCTGCTCACTGGCACCCCGCTATATTTAATTTCTCTTTCCCTCTGCTGCCTGGCACCCCTCTATATTTACTTTCTCTTTCCCTGTGCTCCCTGGCACTCCTCTATATTTACTTTCTCTTTGCTACTGCTCCCTAGCACGCCTCTATATTTACTTTCTCCTTCCCTCTTCTCCCTGGCACCCCTCTATATTTACGTTCTCTTTCCCTCTGCTCATTGGAACCCCTCTATATTTACTTTCTATTTCCCTCTGCTCGCTGGCACCCCTCTATATTTGCTTTCTCTTTCCTTCTGCTCCCTGGCACCCCTCTATATTTACTTTCTCTTTCTCTCTACTCCCTGGCTCCCCTATATATGTGCTTTCCCTTTCCCTCTGCTCCATGGCAGCCCTCTATATTTATTTTCTCTTTGTCTCTGCTTCCTGGAAGCCCTCTATATTTATTTTCTCTTTGCCTCTGCTCCCTGGCACTCCTCTATGTTTACTTTCTCTTTCCCTCTGCTCCCTGGCACCCCTCTATATTTACTTTCTCTTTGCCTCTGCTCCCTGGCACCCCTCTATATTTAATTTCTCTTTCCCTCTGCTCCCTGGCACCCCTCTATATTTCATTTTTCTTTCCCTCTGCTCCCTGGCACCCCTCTATATTTACTTTCTCATTCCCTCTGCTCGCGTGCACTCTTCTATATTTACTTTCTCTTTAAATCTGCCTCCAGAACCACTCTATATTTACTTTCTCTTTCTCTCTGCTCCCCAGCACCCTTCTACATTTACTTTCTCTTTCTCTCTGCTCCCTGGCACCCCTCTATATTTACTTTCCCTTTATCGCTGCTCCCTAGCACCTCTCTGTATTTAATTTCTCTTTGCCTCTGCTCCCTGGCACCCCTCTATATTTACTTTCTCTTTGCCTCTGCTCCCTGGTACACCTCTATATGTACTTTCTCTTTCTCTCTGCTCCCTGGCACCCCTCTATATTTACTTTCTCTTTATCTCTGCTCCCTAGCACCCCTCTATGTTTACTTTCTCCTTGCCTCAGCTCCCAGGCAGACCTCTATATTTACTTTCTCTTTTCCTCTGCTCCCTGGCACCCCTCTATATTTACTCTCTCTCTCTCTTTCTCTCTGCTCTCTAGCACCCCTCTATATTTACTTTATCTTTCCCTCCGCTCCCTGGCACCCTCTATATTTGCTTTCCCTTTCCCTCTGCTCGATGGCACCCCTCTATATTTAATTTCTCTTTGTCTCTGCTCCCTGGCACCCTTCTATATTTACTTTCTATTTTCCTCTGCTCCCTGGCACTCCTCTATATTTACTTTCTCTTTCCCTCTGCTCCCTGTCACCCCTCTATATTTACTTTCTCTTTGTCTCTGCTCCCTGGCACCTCTTTATATTTATTTTCTCTTTGCCTCTGCTCCCTGGCACTCCTCTATGTTTACTTTCTCTTTCCCTCTGCTCCCTGCCACCCCTCTATATTTACTTTCTCTTTGCCTCTGCTCCCTGGCACCCCTCTATATTTAATTTCTCTTTCCCTCTGCTCCCTGTCACCCTTCTATATTTACTTTCTCTTTCCCTCTGCTCCTTGGCACCGCTCATATTTATTTTCTCTTAACTTCTGCTCCCAGGCACCCCTCTATAATTACTTTCTCTTTCCCTCTGCTTCATGGCATCCCTCTAAATTTACTTTTTCTTTCCCTCTGCTCACTGGCACCCCGCTATATTTAATTTCTCTTTCCCTCTGCTGCCTGGCACCCCTCTATATTTACTTTCTCTTTGCCTCTTCTCCCTGACACCCCTCTTTCTCTCTGCTCCCTGGCAACCCTCTATATTTACCTTCTCTTTCTCCCTGCTCCCTGGTACCCCTCTATATTTACTTTCTCTTTCCCTGTGCTCCCTGGCACTCCTCTATATTTACTTTCTCTTTGCTACTGCTCCCTAGCACGCCTCTATATTTACTTTCTCCTTCCCTCTTCTCCCTGGCACCCCTCTATATTTACGTTCTCTTTCCCTCTGCTCATTGGAACCCCTCTATATTTACTTTCTATTTCCCTCTGCTCGCTGGCACCCCTCTATATTTGCTTTCTCTTTCCTTCTGCTCCCTGGCACCCCTCTATATTTACTTTCTCTTTCTCTCTACTCCCTGGCTCCCCTATATATGTGCTGTCCCTTTCCTTCTGCTCCATGGCAGCCCTCTATATTTATTTTCTCTTTGTCTCTGCTTCCTGGAAGCCCTCTATATTTATTTTCTCTTTGCCTCTGCTCCCTGGCACTCCTCTATGTTTACTTTCTCTTTCCCTCTGCTCCCTGGAACCCCTCTATATTTACTTTCTCTTTGCCTCTGCTCCCTGGCACCCCTCTATATTTAATTTCTCTTTCCCTCTGCTCCCTGGCACCCCTCTATATTTCATTTTTCTTTCCCTCTGCTCCCTGGCACCCCTCTATATTTACTTTCTCATTCCCTCTGCTCGCATGCACTCTTCTATATTTACTTTCTCTTTAAATCTGCCCCCAGAACCACTCTATATTTACTTTCTCTTTCTCTCTGCTCCCCAGCACCCTTCTACATTTACTTTCTCTTTCTCTCTGCTCCCTGGCACCCCTCTATATTTACTTTCCCTTTATCGCTGCTCCCTAGCACCTCTCTGTATTTAATTTCTCTTTGCCTCTGCTCCCTGGCACCCCTCTATATTTACTTTCTCTTTGCCTCTGCTCCCTGGTACACCTCTATATGTACTTTCTCTTTCTCTCTGCTCCCTGGCACCCCTCTATATTTACTTTCTCTTTATCTCTGCTCCCTAGCACCCCTCTATGTTTACTTTCTCCTTGCCTCAGCTCCCAGGCAGACCTCTATATTTACTTTCTCTTTTCCTCTGCTCCCTGGCACCCCTCTATATTTACTCTCTCTCTCTCTTTCTCTCTGCTCTCTAGCACCCCTCTATATTTACTTTATCTTTCCCTCCGCTCCCTGGCACCCTCTATATTTGCTTTCCCTTTCCCTCTGCTCCATGGCACCCCTCTATATTTAATTTCTCTTTGTCTCTGCTCCCTGGCACCCTTCTATATTTACTTTCTATTTTCCTCTGCTCCCTGGCACTCCTCTATATTTACTTTCTCTTTCCCTCTGCTCCCCGTCACCCCTCTATATTTACTTTCTCTTTGTCTCTGCTCCCTGGCACCTCTTTATATTTATTTTCTCTTTGCCTCTGCTCCCTGACACCCCTCTATATTTACTTTCTCTTTCCCTCTGCTCCCTGGCACCCATCTATATTTACTTTCCCTTTCTCTCTGCTCGCTGTCACCCCTCTATATTTACTTTCTCTTTCCCTCTGCTCCCTGGCACGCTTCTATATTTACTTTCTCCTTCCATCTGCTCCCTAGCACCTCCTATATATTTACTTTCACGTTCCCTCTGCAACATGGCACCCCTCTATATTTACTTTCTCTTCCCCTCAGCTCCCTGGCACCCCTCTATATTTATTTTCTCCTTCCCTCTGCTCCCTGGCACCCTTCTATATTTACTTTCTCTTTCCCTCTGCTCCTTGGCACCACTCTATAATTATTTTCTCTTAACTTCTGCTCCCAGGCACCCCTCTATATTCACTTTCTCTTTCCCTCTGCTTCATGGCATCCCTCTAAATTTACTTTTTCTTTCCCTCTGCTCACTGGCACCCCGCTATATTTAATTTCTCTTTCCCTCTGCTCCCTGGCACCCCTCTATATTTACTTTCTCTTTGCCTCTTCTCCCTGACACCCCTCTTTCTCTCTGCTCCCTGGCAACCCTCTATATTTACTTTCTCTTTCTCCCTGCTCCCTGGTACCCCTCTATATTTACTTTCTCTTTCCCTGTGCTCCCTGGCACTCCTCTATATTCACTTTCTCTTTGCTACTGCTCCCTAGACGCCTCTATATTTACTTTCTCCGTCCCTCTTCTCCCTGGCACCCCTCTATATTTACGTTCTCTTTCCCTCTGCTCATTGGAACCCCTCTATATTTACTTTCTATTTCCCTCTGCTCGCTGGCACCCTCTATATTTGCTTTCTCTTTCCTTCTGCTCCCTGGCACCCCTCTATATTTACTTTCTCTTTCTCTCTACTCCCTGGCTCCCCTATATATGTGCTTTCCCTTTCCCTCTGCTCTATGGCAGCCCTCTATATTTATTTTCTCTTTGTCTCTGCTCCCTGGAAGCCCTCTATATTTACTTTCTCCTTCCCTCTTCTCCCTGGCACCCCTCTATATTTACGTTCTCTTTCCCTCTGCTCATTGGAACCCCTCTATATTTACTTTCTATTTCCCTCTGCTCGCTGGCACCCCTCTATATTTGCTTTCTCTTTCCTTCTGCTCCCTGGCACCCCTCTATATTGACTTTTTCTTTCTCTCTACTCCCTGGCTCCCCTATATATGTGCTTTCCCTTTCCCTCTGCTCCATGGCAGCCCTCTATATTTATTTTCTCTTTGTCTCTGCTCCCTGGAAGCCCTCTATATTTACTTTCTCTTTGCCTCTGCTCCCTGGCACTCCTCTATGTTTACTTTCTCTTTCCTTCTGCTCCCTGGCACCCCTCTATATTTACTTTATCTTTGCCTCTGCTCCCTGGCACCCCTCTATATTTAATTTCTCTTTCCCTCAGCTCCCTGGCACCCCTCTATATTTCATTTTTCTTTCCCTCTGCTCCCTGGCACCCCTCTATATTTACTTTCTCATTCCCTCTGCTCGCTGGCACTCTTCTATATTTACTTTCTTTTTAAATCTGCCCCCAGAACCACTCTATATTTACTTTCTCTTTCTCTCTGCTCCCTAGCACCACTCTATATTTACTTTCTCTTTCCCTCTGCTCCCTGGCACCCTCTATATTTACTTCCTCTTTCCCTCTGCTCCCGAACACCACTCTTTATTTACTTTCTCTTTCCCTCTGCTCCCTGACACCCCTCTATATTTACTTTCTCTTTCCCTCTGCTCCCTGGCACCCCTCTATATTTATTTTCTCTTTCCCTCTGCTCCCCGTCACCACTCTATATTTACTTTCTCTTTCCCTCTGCTCCCCATCACCCTTCTATATTTACTTTCTCTTTCTCTCTGCTCCCTGGCACCCCTCTATATTTACTTTCCCTTTATCGCTGTTCCCTAGCACCCCTCTGTATTTAATTTCTCTTTGCCTCTGCTCCCTGGCACCCCTCTGTATTTACTTTCTCTTTGCCTCTGCTCCCCTGCACACCTCTATATGTACTTTCTCTTTCTCTCTTCTCCCTGGCACCCCTCTATATTTACTTTCTCTTTATCTCTGCTCCCTAGCACCCCTCTATGTTTACTTTCTCCTTGCCTCAGCTCCCAGGCAGACCTCTATATTTACTTTCTCTTTTCCTCTGCTCCCTGGCACCCCTCTATATTTACTCTCTCTCTCTTTCTCTCTGCTCTCTAGCACCCCTCTATATTTACTTTATCTTTCCCTCTGCTCCCTGGCACCCTCTATATTTGCTTTCCCTTTCCCTCTGCTCCATGGCACCCCTCTTTATTTAATTTCTCTTTGTCTCTGCTCCCTGGCACCCTTCTATATTTACTTTCTATGTTCCTCTGCTCCCTGGCACTCCTCTATATTTACTTTCTCTTTCCCTCTGCTCCCCGTCACCCCTCTATATTTACTTTCTCTTTGTCTCTGCTCCCTGGCACCTCTTTATATTTATCTTCTCTTTGCCTCTGCTCCCTGACACCCCTCTATATTTACTTTCTCTTTCCCTCTGCTCCCTGGCACCCATCTATATTTACTTTCCCTTTCTCTCTGCTCGCTGTCACCTCTCTATATTTACTTTCTCTTTCCCTCTACTCCCTGGCACGCTTCTATATTTACTTTCTCCTTCCATCTGCTCCCTAGCACCTCCTCTATATTTACTTTCACGTTCCCTCTGCAACATGGCACCGCTCTATATTTACTTTCTCTTCCCCTCAGCTCCCTGGCACCCCTCTATATTTATTTTCTCCTTCCCTCTGCTCCCTGGCACCCTTCTATATTTACTTTCTCTTTCCCTCTGCACCTTGGCACCGCTCTATATTTATTTTCTCTTAACTTCTGCTCCCAGGCACCCCTCTATATTTACTTTCTCTTTCCCTCTGCTTCATGGCATCCCTCTAAATTTACTTTTTCTTTCCCTCTGCTCACTGGCACCCCGCTATATTTAATTTCTCTTTCCCTCTGCTCCCTGGCACCCCTCTATATTTACTTTCTCTTTGCCTCTTCTCCCTGACACCCCTCTTTCTCTCTGCTCTCTGGCAACCCTCTATATTTACTTTCTCTTTCTCCCTGCTCCCGGGTACCCCTCTATATTTACTTTCTCTTTCCCTGTGCTCCCTGGCACTCCTCTATATTTACTTTCTCTTTGCTACTGCTCCCTAGCACGCCTCTATATTTACTTTCTCCTTCCCTCTTCTCCCTGGCACCCCTCTATATTTACGTTCTCTTTCCCTCTGCTCATTGGAACCCCTCTATATTTACTTTCTATTTCCCTCTGCTCGCTGGCACCCCTCTATATTTGCTTTCTCTTTCCTTCTGCTCCCTGGCACCCCTCTATATTTACTTTCTCTTTCTCTCTACTCCCTGGCTCCCCTATATATGTGCTTTCCCTTTCCCTCTGTTCCATGGCAGCCCTCTATATTTATTTTCTCTTTGTCTCTGCTTCCTGGAAGCCCTCTATATTTATTTTCTCTTTGCCTCTGCTCCCTGGCACTCCTCTATGTTTACTTTCTCTTTCCCTCTGCTCCCTGGCACCCCTCTATATTTACTTTCTCTTTGCCTCTGCTCCCTGGCACCCCTCTATATTTAATTTCTCTTTCCCTCTGCTCCCTGGCACCCCTCTATATTTCATTTTTCTTTCCCTCTGTTCCCTGGCACCCCTCTATATTTACTTTCTCATTCCCTCTGCTCGCATGCAATCTTCTATATTTACTTTCTCTTTAAATCTGCCCCCAGAACCACTCTATATTTACTTTCTCTTTCTCTCTGCTCCCTAGCACCCTTCTATATTTACTTTCTCTTTCTCTCTGCTCCCTGGCACCCCTCTATATTTACTTTCCCTTTATCGCTGCTCCCTAGCACCTCTCTGTATTTAATTTCTCTTTGCCTCTGCTCCCTGGCACCCCTCTATATTTACTTTCTCTTTGCCTCTGCTCCCTGGTACACCTCTATATGTACTTTCTCTTTCTCTCTGCTCCCTGGCACCCCTCTATATTTACTTTCTCTTTATCTCTGCTCCCTAGCACCCCTCTATGTTTTCTTTCTCCTTGCCTCAGCTCCCAGGCAGACCTCTATATTTACTTTCTCTTTTCCTCTGCTCCCTGGCACCCCTCTATATTTACTCTCTCTCTCTCTTTCTTTCTCTCTGCTCTCTAGCACCCCTCTATATTTACTTTATCTTTCCCTCCGCTCCCTGGCACCCTCTATATTTGCTTTCCCTTTCCCTCTGCTCCATGGCACCCCTCTATATTTAATTTCTCTTTGTTTCTGCTCCCTGGCACCCTTCTATATTTACTTTCTATTTTCCTCTGCTCCCTGGCACTCCTCTATATTTACTTTCTCTTGCCCTCTGCTCCCCGTCACCCCTCTATATTTACTTTCTCTTTGTCTCTGCTCCCTGGAACCTCTTTATATTTATTTTCTCTTTGCCTCTGCTCCCTGACACCCCTCTATATTTACTTTCTCTTTCCCTCTGCTCCCTGGCACCCCTCTATATTTACTTTCTCTTTCCCTCTGCTCCCTGGCATGCTTCTATATTTACTTTCTCCTTCCATCTGCTCCCTAGCACCTCCTATATATTTACTTTCACGTTCCCTCTGCAACATGGCACCCCTCTATATTTACTTTCTCTTCCCCTCAGCTCCCTGGCACCCCTCTATATTTATTGTCTCCTTCCCTCTGCTCCCTGGCACCCTTCTATATTTACTTTCTCTTTCCCTCTGCTCCTTGGCACCGCTCTATAATTATTTTCTCTTAACTTCTGCTCCCAGGCACCCCTCTATATTCACTTTCTCTTTCCCTCTGCTTCATGGCATCCCTCTAAATTTACTTTTTCTTTCCCTCTGCTCACTGGCACCCCGCTATATTTAATTTCTCTTTCCCTCTGCTCCCTGGCACCCCTCTATATTTACTTTCTCTTTGCCTCTTCTCCCTGACACCCCTCTTTCTCTCTGCTCCCTGGCAACCCTCTATATTTACTTTCTCTTTCTCCCTGCTCCCTGGTACCCCTCTATATTTACTTTCTCTTTCCCTGTGCTCCCTGGCACTCCTCTATATTCCCTTTCTCTTTGCTACTGCTCCCTAGCACGCCTCTATATTCACTTTCTCCGTCCCTCTTCTCCCTGGCACACCTCTATATTTACGTTCTCTTTCCCTCTGCTCATTGGAACCCCTCTATATTTACTTTCTATTTCCCTCTGCTCGCTGGCACCCTCTATATTTGCTTTCTCTTTCCTTCTGCTCCCTGGCACCCCTCTATATTTACTTTCTCTTTCTCTCTACTCCCTGGCTCCCCTATATATGTGCTTTCCCTTTCCCTCTGCTCCATGGCAGCCCTCTATATTTATTTTCTCTTTGTCTCTGCTCCCTGGAAGCCCTCTATATTTACTTTCTCTTTGCCTCTGCTCCCTGGCACTCCTCTATGTTTACTTTCTCGTTCCTTCTGCTCCCTGGCACCCCTCTATATTTACTTTCTCTTTGCCGCTGCTCCCTGGCACCCCTCTATATTTAATTTCTCTTTCCCTCTGCTCCCTGGCAACCCTCTATATTTCATTTTTCTTTCCCTCTGCTCCCTGGCACCCCTCTATATTTACTTTCTCATTCCCTCTGCTCGCTGGCACTCTTCTATATTTACTTTCTTTTTAAATCTGCCCCCAGAACCACTCTATATTTACTTTCTCTTTCTCTCTGCTCCCTAGCACCACTCTATATTTACTTTCTCTTTCCCTCTGCTCCCTGGCACCCTCTATATTTATTTCCTCTTTCCCTCTGCTCCCGAACACCACTCTTTATTTACTTTCTCTTTCCCTCTGCTCCCTGACACCCCTCTATATTTACTTTCTCTTTCCCTCTGCTCCCTGGCACCCCTCTATATTTATTTTCTCTTTCCCTCTGCTCCCCGTCACCACTCTATATTTACTTTCTCTTTCCCTCTGCTCCCCATCACCCTTCTATATTTACTTTCTCTTTCTCTCTGCTCCCTGGCACCCCTCTATATTTACTTTCCCTTTATCGCTGTTCCCTAGCACCCCTCTGTATTTAATTTCTTTTTGCCTCTGCTCCCTGGCACCCCTCTGTATTTACTTTCTCTTTGCCTCTGCTCCCTGGCACACCTCTATATGTACTTTCTCTTTCTCTCTTCTCCCTGGCACCCCTCTATATTTACTTTCTCTTTATCTCTGCTCCCTAGCACCCCTCTATGTTTACTTTCTCCTTGCCTCAGCTCCCAGGCAGACCTCTACATTTACTTTCTCTTTTCCTCTGCTCCCTGGCACCCCTCTATATTTACTCTCTCTCTCTTTCTCTCTGCTCTCTAGCACCCCTCTATATTTACTTTAACTTTTCCCTTTGCTCCCTGGCACCCTCTATATTTGCTTTCCCTTTCCCTCTGCTCCATGGCACCTCTTTATATTTATCTTCTCTTTGCCTCTGCTCCCTGACACCCCTCTATATTTACTTTCTCTTTCCCTCTGCTCCCTGGCACCCATCTATATTTACTTTCCCTTTCTCTCTGCTCGCTGTCACCCCTCTATATTTACTTTCTCTTTCCCTCTACTCCCTGGCACGCTTCTATATTTACTTTCTCCTTCCATCTGCTCCCTAGCACCTCCTCTATATTTACTTTCACGTTCCCTCTGCAACATGGCACCCCTCTATATTTACTTTCTCTTCCCCTCAGCTCCCTGGCACCCCTCTATATTTATTTTCTCCTTCCCTCTGCTCCCTGGCACCCTTCTATATTTACTTTCTCTTTCCCTCTGCTCCTTGGCACCGCTCTATATTTATTTTCTCTTAACGTCTGCACCCAGGCACCCCTCTATATTTACTTTCTCTTTCCCTCTGCTTCATGGCATCCCTCTAAATTTACTTTTTCTTTCCCTCGGCTCACTGGCACCCCGCTATATTTAATTTCTCTTTCCCTCTGCTCCCTGGCACCCCTCTATATTTACTTTCTCTTTGCCTCTTCTCCCTGACACCCCTCTTTCTCTCTGCTCTCTGGCAACCCTCTATATTTACTTTCTCTTTCTCCCTGCTCCCTGGTACCCCTCTATATTTACTTTCTCTTTCCCTGTGCTCCCTGGCACCCCTCTATATTTACTTTCTCTTTCTCTCTACTGCCTGGCTCCCCTCTATATGTGCTTTCCCTTTCCCTCTGCTCCATGGCAGCCCTCTATATTTATTTTCTCTTTGTCTCTGCTCCCTGGAAGCCCTCTATATTTACTTTCTCTTTGCCTCTGCTCCCTGGCACTCCTCTATGTTTACTTTCTCTTTCCTTCTGCTCCCTGGCACCCCTCTATATTTAATTTCTCTTTGCCTCTGCTCCCTGGCACTCCTCTATATTTACTTTCTCATTCCCTCTGCTCGCTGGCACTCTTCTATATTTACTTTCTCTTTAAATCTGCCCCCAGAACCACTCTATATTTAATTTCTCTTTCTCTCAGATCCCTAGAGCCCCTCTATATTTACTTTCTCTTTCCCTCCGCTCCCTGGCACCCTCTATATTTACTTCCTCTTTCCCTCTGCTCCCGAACACCACTCTATATTTACTTTCTCTTTCGCTCTGCTCCCTGGCACCCCTCTATATTTATTTTCTCTTTCCCTCTGCTCCCCGTCACCCCTCTATATTTACTTTCTCTTTCCCTCTGCTCCCCATCACCCTTCTATATTTACTTTCTCTTTCTCTCTGCTCCCTGGCACCCCTCTATATTTACTTTCCCTTTCCCGCTGCTCCCTAGCACCCCTCTGTATTTAATTTCTCTTTGCCTCTGCTCCCTGGCACCACTCTATATTTACTTTCTCTTTGCCACTGCTCCCTGGCACACCTCTATATGTACTTTCTCTTTCTCTCTGCTCCCTGGCACCCCTCTATATTTACTTTCTCTTTACCTCTGCTCACTAGCACCCCTCTATGTTTACTTTCTTCTTGTCTCTGCTCCCTGTCACCCTTCTATATTTACTTTCTATGTGCCTCTGCTCACTGGCACTCCTCTATATTTACTTTCTCTTTCCCTGTGCTGCCTGGCACTACTCTATATTTACTTTCTCTTTGTCTCTGCTCTCTGGCACCCCTCTATATTTTATTTCTCTTTCCCTCTGCTCCCTGGCACCTCTCTATATTTACTTTCTCTTTGTATCTGCTCCCTGGCACCCCTCTATATTTAATTTCTCTTTCCTTCTGCTCCCTGGCACCATTCTATATTTACTTTCTCTTTCCCTCTGCTCCCTGACACCCCTCTATATTTACTTTCTCTTTCTCTCTGCTCCCTGGCACCCCTCTATATTTGCTTTACCTTTCTATCTGTTCCATGGCACCCCTCTATATTTAATTTCTCTTTGTCTCTGCTCCCTGGCACCCTTCTATATTTACTTTCTATGTGCCTCTGCTGCATGGCACCCCTCTATATTTGCTTTCTCTTTCCCTCTGCTCCCTGGCACCCCTCTATATTTACTTTCTCTTTCCTGCTGCTCCCTAGCACCCTCTATATTTACTTTCTCTTTCTCTCTGCTCCCTGGCAGCCCTCTATATTTACTTTCTCTTTCCCTCTGCTCCCCGTCACCTCTCTATATTTACTTTCTCTTTGTCTCTGCTCCCTGGCACCCCTCTATATTTAATTTCTCTTTCCCTCTGCACCCTGGCACCTATCTGTATTTACCTTCTCTTTGCTTCTGCTCCCTGACAACCCTCTATATTTGCTTTCTCTTTCCCTCTGCTCCCTGGCACCCATCTATATTTACTTTCTCTTTCCCGTTGCTCCCTAGCACCCCTCTATATTTACTTTCTCTTTCTCTCTGCTACCTGGCACCCCTCTATATTTGCTTTCCCTTTCCCTCTGCTCCATGGCACCCCTCTATATTTAATTTCTCTTTGTCTCTGCTCCCTGGCACCCTTCTATATTTACTTTCTATTTTCCTCTGCTCCCTGGCACTCCTCTATATCTACTTTCTCTTTCCCTCTGCTCCCCGTCTCCCCTCTATATTTACTTTCTCTTTGTCTCTGCTCCCTGGCACCTCTTTATATTTATTTTCTCTTTGCCTCTGCTCCCTGACACCCATCTATATTTACTTTCTCTTTCCCGTTGCTCCCTAGCACCCCTCTATATTTACTTTCTCTTTCTCTCTGCTACCTGGCACCCCTCTATATTTGCTTTCCCTTTCCCTCTGCTCCATGGCACCCCTCTATATTTAATTTCTCTTTGTCTCTGCTCCCTGGCACCCTTCTATATTTACTTTCTATTTTCCTCTGCTCCCTGGCACTCCTCTATATTTATTTTCTCCTTCCCTCTGCTCCCTGGCACCCTTCTATATTTACTTTCTCTTTCCCTCTGCTCCTTGGCACCGCTCTATTTTTACTTTCTCTTAACTTCTGCTCCCAAGCACCCCTCTATATTTACTTTCTCTTTCCCTCTGCTTCATGGAATCCCTCTAAATTTACTTTTTCTTTCCCTCTGCTCACTGGCAACCCGCTATATTTAATTTCTCTTTCCCTCTGCTCCTTGGCACCCCTCTATATTTACTTTCTCTTTGCCTCTTCTCCCTGACACCCCTCTTTCTCTCTGCTCCCTGGCAACCCTCAACATTTACTTTCTCTTTCTCCCTGCTCCCTGGTACCCCTCTATATTTACTTTCTCTTTCCCTGTGCTCCCTGGCACTCCTCTATATTTACTTTCTCTTTGCTACTGCTCCCTAGCACGCCTCTATATTTACTTTCTCCTTCCCTCTTCTCCCTGGCAACCCTCTATATTTACGTTCTCTTTCCCTCTGCTCATTGGAACCCCTCCATATTTACTTTCTATTTCCCTGTGCTCCCTGGCACTCCTCTATATTTACTTTCTCTTTGCTACTGCTCCCTAGCACGCCTCTATATTTGCTTTCTCTTTCCTTCTGCTCCCTGGCACCCCTCTATATTTACTTTCTCTTTCTCTCTACTCCCTGGCTCCCCTATATATGTGCTTTCCCTTTCCCTCTGCTCCATGGCAGCCCTCTATATTTATTTTCTCTTTGTCTCTGCTCCCTGGAAGCCCTCTATATTTACTTTCTCTTTCCCTCTGCTCCCTGGCATCCCTTAATATTTACTTTCTGTTTGCCTCTGCTCCCTGGCACCCCTCTATATTTAATTTCTCTTTCCCTCTGCTCCCTGGCACCCCTCTATATTTCATTTGTCTTTCCCTCTGCTCCCTGCCACCCCTCTATATTTACTTTCTCATTCCCTCTGCTCGCTGGCACTCTTCTATATTTACTTTCTCTTTAAATCTGCCCCAAGAACCACTCTATATTTACTTTCTCTTTCTCTCTGATCCCTAGCATCCCTCTATATTTACTTTCTCTTTCCCTCCGCTCCCTGGCACCCTCTATATTTACTTCCTCTTTCCCTCTGCTCCCGAACACCACTCTTTATTTATTTTCTCTTTCCCTCTGCTCCCTGACAACCCTCTATATTTACTTTCTCTTTCCCTCTGCTCCCTGGCACCCCTCTATATTTATTTTCTCTTTCCCTTTGCTCCCCGTCACCACTCTATATTTACTTTCTCTTTCTCTCTGCTCCCTGGCACCCCTCTATATTTACTTTCCCTTTATCACTGCTCCCTAGCACCCCTCTGTATTTAATTTCTCTTTGCCTCTGCTCCCTGGCACCCCTCTATATTTACTTTCTCTTTGCCTCTGCTCCCTGGCACACCTCTATATGTACTTTCTCTTTCTCTCTGCTCCCTGGCACCCCTCTATATTTACTTTCTCTTTATCTCTGCTCCCTAGCACCCCTCTATGTTTACTTTCTCCTTGCCTCAGCTCCCAGGCAGACCTCTATATTTACTTTCTCTTTTCCTCTGCTCCCTGGCACCCCTCTATATTTACTCTCTCTCTCTTTCTCTCTGATCTCTAGCACCCCTCTATATTTACTTTACCTTTCCCTCCGCTCACTGGCACCCTCTATATTTGTTTTCCCTTTCCCTCTGCTCCATGGCACCCCTCTATATTTAATTTCTCTTTGTCTCTGCTCCCTGGCACCCTTCTATATTTACTTTCTATTTTCCTCTGCTCCCTGGCACTCCTCTATATTTACTTTCTCTTTCCCTCTGCTCCCCGTCACCCCTCTATATTTACTTTCTCTTTGTCTCTGCTGCCTGGCACCTCTTTATATTTATTTTCTCTTTGCCTCTGCTCCCTGACACCCCTCTATATTTACTTTCTCTTTGCTACTGCTCCCTAGCACGCCTCTATATTTACTTTCTCCTTCCCTCTTCTCCCTGGCAACCCTCTATATTTACGTTCTCTTTCCCTCTGCTCATTGGAACCCCTCTTTATTTACTTTCTATTTCCCTGTGCTCCCTGGCACTCCTCTATATTTACTTTCTCTTTGCTACTGCTCCCTAGCACGCCTCTATATTTGCTTTCTCTTTCCTTCTGCTCCCTGGCACCCCTCTATATTTACTTTCTCTTTCTCTCTACTCCCTGGCTCCCCTATATATGTGCTTTCCCTTTCCCTCTGCTCCATGGCAGCCCTCTATATTTATTTTCTCTTTGTCTCTGCTCCCTGGAAGCCCTCTATATTTACTTTCTCTTTCCCTCTGCTCCCTGGCATCCCTAAATATTTACTTTCTGTTTGCCTCTGCTCCCTGGCACCCCTCTATATTTAATTTCTCTTTCCCTCTGCTCCCTGGCACCCCTCTATATTTCATTTGTCTTTCCCTCTGCTCCCTGGCACCCCTCTATATTTACTTTCTCATTCCCTCTGCTCGCTGGCACTCTTCTATATTTACTTTCTCTTTAAATCTGCCCCCAGAACCACTCTATATTTACTTTCTCTTTCTCTCTGATCCCTAGCATCCCTCTATATTTACTTTCTCTTTCCCTCCGCTCCCTGGCACCCTCTATATTTACTTCCTCTTTCCCTCTGCTCCCGAACACCACTCTTTATTTACTTTCTCTTTCCCTCTGCTCCCTGACAACCCTCTATATTTACTTTCTCTTTCCCTCTGCTCCCTGGCACCCCTCTATATTTATTTTCTCTTTCCCTTTGCTCCCCGTCACCACTCTATATTTACTTTCTCTTTCTCTCTGCTCCCTGGCACCCCTCTATATTTACTTTCCCTTTATCACTGCTCCCTAGCACCCCTCTGTATTTAATTTCTCTTTGCCTCTGCTCCCTGGCACCCCTCTATATTTACTTTCTCTTTGCCTCTGCTCCCTGGCACACCTCTATATGTACTTTCTCTTTCTCTCTGCTCCCTGGCACCCCTCTATATTTACTTTCTCTTTATCTCTGCTCCCTAGCACCCCTCTATGTTTACTTTCTCCTTGCCTCTGCTCCCTGGCACCCCTCTATATTTACTCTCTCTCTCTTTCTCTCTGATCTCTAGCACCCCTCTATATTTACTTTACCTTTCCCTCCGCTCACTGGCACCCTCTATATTTGTTTTCCCTTTCCCTCTGCTCCATGGCACCCCTCTATATTTAATTTCTCTTTGTCTCTGCTCCCTGGCACCCTTCTATATTTACTTTCTATTTTCCTCTGCTCCCTGGCACTCCTCTATATTTACTTTCTCTTTCCCTCTGCTCCCCGTCACCCCTCTATATTTACTTTCTCTTTGTCTCTGCTGCCTGGCACCTCTTTATATTTATTTTCTCTTTGCCTCTGCTCCCTGACACCCCTCTATATTTACTTTCTCTTTCCCTCTGCTCCCTGGCACCCATCTATATTTACTTTCCCTTTCTCTCTGCTCGCTGTCACCCCTCTATATTTACTTTCTCTTTCCCTCAGCTCCTGGCACCCCTCTATATTTATTTTCTCTTTCCCTCTGCTCCCTGGCACCCTTCTATATTTACTTTCTCTTTCCCTCTGCTCCTTGGCACCGCTCTATATTTATTTTCTCTTAACTTCTGCTCCCAGGCACCCCTCTATATTTACTTTCTCTTTCCCTCTGCTTCATGGCATCCCTCTAAATTTACTTTTTCTTTCCCTCTGCTCACTGGCTCCCCGCTATATTTAATTTCTCTTTCCCTCTGCTCCCTGGCACCCCTCTATGTTTACTTTCTCTTTTCCTCTTCTCCCTGACACGCCTCTTTCTCTCTGCTCCCTGGCAACCCTCTATATTTACTTTCTCTTTCTCCCTGCTCCCTGGTACCCCTCTATATTTACTTTCTCTTTCCCTGTGCTCCCTGGCACTCCTCTATATTTACTTTCTCTTTGCTACTGCTCCCTAGCACGCCTCTATATTTACTTTCTCCTTCCCTCTTCTCCCTGGCACCCCTCTATATTTACGTTCTCTTTCCCTCTGCTCATTGGAACCCCTCTATATTTACTTTCTATTTCCCTCAGCTCGCTGGCACCCCTCTATATTTGCTTTCTCTTTCCTTCTGCTCCCTGGCACCCCTCTATATTTACTTTCTCTTTCTCTCTACTCCCTGGCTCCCCTATATATGTGCTTTCCCTTTCCCTCTGCTCCATGGCAGCCCTCTATATTTATTTTCTCTTTGTCTCTGCTCCCTGGAAGCCCTCTATATTTATTTTCTCTTTGCCTCTGCTCCCTGGCACTCCTCTATGTTTACTTTCTCTTTCCCTCTGGTCCCTGGCACCCATCTATATTTACTTTCTCTTTGCCTCTGCTCCCTGGCACCCCTCTATATTTAATTTCTCTTTCCCTCTGCTCCCTGGCACCCTTCTATATTTACTTTCTCTTTCCCTCTGCTCCTTGGCACCGCTCTATATTTATTTTCTCTTAACTTCTGCTCCCAGGCACCCCTCTATATTTACTTTCTCTTTCCCTCTGCTTCATGGCATCCCTCTAAATTTACTTTTTCTTTCCCTCTGCTCACTGGCACCCCGCTATATTTAATTTCTCTTTCCCTCTGCTGCCTGGCACCCCTCTATATTTACTTTATCTTTGCCTCTTCTCCCTGACACCCCTCTTTCTCTCTGCTCCCTGGCAACCCTCTATATTTACTTTCTCTTTCTCCCTGCTCTCTGGTACCCCTCTATATTTACTTTCTCTTTCCCTGTGCTCCCTGGCACTCCTCTATATTTACTTTCTCTTTGCTACTGCTACCTAGCACGCCTCTATATTTACTTTCTCCTTCCCTCTTCTCCCTGGCACCCCTCTATATTTACATTCTCTTTCCCTCTGCTCATTGGAACCCCTCTATATTTACTTTCTATTTCCCTCTGCTCGCTGGCACCCCTCTATATTTGCTTTCTCTTTCCTTCTGCTCCCTGGCACCCCTCTATATTTACTTTCTCTTTCTCTCTACTCCCTGGCTCCCCTATATATGTGCTTTCCCTTTCCCTCTGCTCCATGGCAGCCCTCTATATTTATTTTCTCTTTGTCTCTGCTTCCTGGAAGCCCTCTATATTTATTTTCTCTTTGCCTCTGCTCCCTGGCACTCCTCTATGTTTACTTTCTCTTTCCCTCTGCTCCCTGGCACCCCTCTATATTTACTTTCTCTTTGCCTCTGCTCCCTGGCACCCCTATATATTTAATTTCTCTTTCCCTCTGCTCCCTGGCACCCCTCTATATTTCATTTTTCTTTCCCTCTGCTCCCTGGCACCCCTCTATATTTACTTTCTCATTCCCTCTGCTCGCATGCACTCTTCTATATTTACTTTCTCTTTAAATCTGCCCCCAGAACCACTCTATATTTACTTTCTCTTTCTCTCTGCTCCCTAGCACCCTTCTATATTTACTTTCTCTTTCTCTCTGCTCCCTGGCACCCCTCTATATTTACTTTCCCTTTATCGCTGCTCCCTAGCACCTCTCTGTATTTAATTTCTCTTTGCCTCTGCTCCCTGGCACCCCTCTATATTTATTTTCTCTTTGCCTCTGCTCCCTTGTACACCTCTATATGTACTTTCTCTTTCTCTCTGCTCCCTGGCACCCCTCTATATTTACTTTCTCTTTATCTCTGCTCCTTAGCACCCCTCTATGTTTACTTTCTCCTTGCCTCAGCTCCCAGGCAGACCTCTATATTTACTTTCTCTTTTCCTCTGCTCCCTGGCACCCCTCTATATTTACTCTCTCTCTCTTTCTCTCTGCTCTCTAGCACCCCTCTATATTTACTTTATCTTTCCCTCCGCTCCCTGGCACCCTCTATATTTGCTTTTCCTTTCCCTCTGCTCCATGGCACCCCTCTATATTTAATTTCTATTTGTCTCTGCTCCCTGGCACCCTTCTATATTTACTTTCTATTTTCCTCTGCTCCCTGGCACTCCTCTATATTTACTTTCTCTTTCCCTCTGCTCCCCGTCACCCCTCTATATTTACTTTCTCTATGTCTCTGCTCCCTGGCACCTCTTTATATTTATTTTCTCTTTGCCTCTGCTCTCTGACACCCCTCTATATTTAATTTCTATTTGTCTCTGCTCCCTGGCACCCTTCTATATTTACTTTCTATTTTCCTCTGCTCCCTGGCACTCCTCTATATTTACTTTCTCTTTCCCTCTGCTCCCCGTCACCCCTCTATATTTACTTTCTCTATGTCTCTGCTCCCTGGCACCTCTTTATATTTATTTTCTCTTTCCCTCTGCTCCCTGGCACCCATCTATACTTACTTTCCCTTTCTCTCTGCTCGCTGTCACCCCTCTATATTTACTTTCTCTTTCCCTCTGCTCCCTGGCACGCTTCTATATTTACTTTCTCCTTCCATCTGCTCCCTAGCACCTCCTATATATTTACTTTCACGTTCCCTCTGCAACATGGCACCCCTCTACATTTACTTTCTCTTCCCCTCAGCTCCCTGGCACCCCTCTATATTTATTTTCTCCTTCCCTCTGCTCCCTGACACCCTTCTATATTTACTTTCTCATTCCCTCTGCTCCTTGGCACCGCTCTATATTTATTTTCTCTTAACTTCTGCTCCCAGGCACCCCTCTATATTCACTTTCTCTTTCCCTCTGCTTCATGGCATCCCTCTAAATTTACTTTTTCTTTCCCTCTGCTCACTGGCACCCCTCTATATTTACTTTCTCTTTGCCTCTTCTCCCTGACACCCCTCTTACTCTCTGCTCCCTGGCAACCCTCTATATTTACTTTCTCTTTCTCCCTGCTCCCTGGTACCCCTCTATATTTACTTTCTCTTTCCCTGTGCTCCCTGGCACTCCTCTATATTTACTTTCTTTCGCTACTGCTCCCTAGCACGCCTCTATATTTACTTTCTCCTTCCCTCTTCTCCCTGGCACCCCTCTATATTTACGTTCTCTTTCCCTCTGCTCATTGGAACCCCTCTATATTTACTTTCTATTTCCCTCTGCTCGCTGGCACCCCTCTATATTTGCTTTCTCTTTCCTTCTGCTCCCTGGCACCCCTCTATATTTACTTTCTCTTTCTCTCTACTCCATGGCTCCCCTATATATGTGCTTTCCCTTTCCCTCTGCTCCATGGCAGCCCTCTATATTTATTTACTCTTTGTCTCTGCTCCCTGGAAGCCCTCTATATTTACTTTCTCTTTGCCGCTGCTCCCTGGGACTCCTCTATGTTTACTTTCTCTTTCCTTCTGCTCCTTGGCACCCCTCTATATTTACTTTCTCTTTGCCTCTGCTCCCTGGCACCCCTCTATATTTAATTTCTCTTTCCCTCTGCTCCCTGGCACCCCTCTATATTTCATTTTTCTTTCCCTCTGCTCCCTGGCACCCCTCTATATTTACTTTCTCATTCCCTCTGCTCGCTGGCACTCTTCTATATTTACTTTCTCTTTAAATCTGCCCCCAGAACCACTCTATATTTACTTTCTCTTTCTCTCTGCTCCCTAGCACCCCTCTATATTCACTTTCTCTTTCCCTCCGCTCCCTGGCACCCTCTATATTTACTTCCTCTTTCCCTCTGCTCTCGAACACCACTCTTTATTTACTTTCTCTTTCCCTCTGCTCCCTGACACCCCTCTATATTTACTTTCTCTTTCCCTCTGCTCCCTGTCACCCCTCTATATTTATTTTCTCTTTCCCTCTGCTCCCCGTCACCACTCTATATTTACTTTCTCTTTCCCTCTGCTCCCCATCACCCTTCTATATTTACTTTCTCTTTCTCTCTGCTCCCTGGCACCCCTCTTTATTTACTTTCCCTTTATCGCTGTTCCCTAGCACCCCTCTGTATTTAATTTCTCTTTGCCTCTGCTCCCTGGCACCCCTCTGTATTTACTTTCTCTTTGCCTCTGCTACCTGGCACACCTCTATATGTACTTTCTCTTTCTCTCTGCTCCCTGGCACCCCTCTATATTTACTTTCTCTTTATCTCTGCTCCCTAGCACCCCTCTATGTTTACTTTCTCCTTGCCTCAGCTCCCAGGCAGACCTCTATATTTACTTTCTCTTTTCCTCTGCTCCCTGGCACCCCTCTATATTTACTCTCTCTCTCTTTCTCTCTGCTCTCTAGCACCCCGCTATATTTACTTTATCTTTCCCTCCGCTCCCTGGCACCCTCTATATTTGCTTTCCCTTTCCCTCTGCTCCATGGCACCCCTCTTTATTTAATTTCTCTTTGTCTCTGCTCCCTGGCACCCTTCTATATTTACTTTCTATTTTCCTCTGCTCCCTGGCACTCCTCTATATTTACTTTCTCTTTCCCTCTGCTCCCCGTCACCCCTCTATATTTACTTTCTCCTTCCATCTGCTCCCTAGCACCTCCTCTATATTTACTTTCACGTTCCCTCTGCAACATGGCACCCCTCTTTATTTAATTTCTCTTTGTCTCTGCTCCTTGGCACCTCTTTATATTTATTTTCTCTTTGCCTCTGCTCCCTGACACCCCTCTATATTTACTTTCTCTTTCCCTCTGCTCCCTGGCACGCTTCTATATTTACTTTCTCCTTCCATCTGCTCCCTAGCACCTCCTCTATATTTACTTTCACGTTCCCTCTGCAACATGGCACCCCTCTATATTTACTTTCTCTTCCCCTCAGCTCCCTGGCAGCCCTCTATATTAATTTTCTCCTTCCCTCTGCTCCCTGGCACCCTTCTATATTTACTTTCTCTTTCCCTCTGCTCCTTGGCACCGCTCTATATTTATTTTCTCTTAACTTCTGCTCCCAGGCACCCCTCTATATTTACTTTCTCTTTCCCTCTGCTTCATGGCATCCCTCTAAATTTACTTTTTCTTTCCCTCTGCTCACTGGCACCCCGCTATATTTAATTTCTCTTTCCCTCTGCTCCCTGGCACCCCTCTATATTTACTTTCTCTTTGCCTCTTCTCCCTGACAACCCTCTTTCTCTCTGCTCCCTGGCAACCCTCTATATTTACTTTCTCTTTCTCCCTGCTCCCTGGTACCCCTCTATATGTACTTTCTCTTTCCCTGTGCTCCCTGGCACTCCTCTATATTTACTTTCTCTTTGCTACTGCTCCCTAGCACGCCTCTATATTTACTTTCTCCTTCCCTCTGCTCGCTGGCACCCCTCTATATTTGCTTTCTCTTTCCTTCTGCTCCCTGTCACCCCTCTATATTTACTTTCTCTTTCTCTCTACTCCCTGGCTCCCCTATATATGTGCTTTCCCTTTCCCTCTGCTCCATGGCAGCCCTCTATATTTATTTTCTCTTTGTCTCTGCTCCCTGGAAGCCCTCTATATTTACTTTCTCTTTGCCTCTGCTCCCTGGCACTCCTCTATGTTTACTTTCTCTTTCCCTCTGCTCCCTGGCACCCCTCTATATTTACTTTCTCTTTATCTCTGCTCCTTAGCACCCCTCTATGTTTATTTTCTCCTTGCCTTAGCTCCCAGGCAGACCTCTATATTTACTTTCTCTTTTCCTCTGCTCCCTGGCACCCCTCTATATTTACTCTCTCTCTCTTTCTCTCTGCTCTCTAGCACCCCTCTATATTTACTTTATCTTTCCCTCCGGTGCCTGGCACCCTCTATATTTGCTTTTCCTTTCCCTCTGCTCCATGGCACCCCTCTATATTTAATTCCTCTTTGTCTCTGCTCCCTGGCACCCTTCTATATTTACTTTCTATTTTCCTCTGCTCCCTGGCACTCCTCTATATTTACTTTCTCTTTCCCTCTGCTCCCCGTCACCCCTCTATATTTACTTTCTCTTTGTCTCTGCTCCCTGGCACCTCTTTATATTTATTTTCTCTTTGCCTCTGCTCTCCGACACCAATCTATATTTACTTTCTCTTTCCCTCTGCTCCCTGGCACCCCTCTATATTTACTTTCTCTTTATCTCTGCTCCTTAGCACCCCTCTATGTTTACTTTCTCCTTGCCTCAGCTCCCAGGCAGACCTCTATATTTACTTTCTCTTTTCCTCTGCTCCCTGGCACCCCTCTATATTTACTCTCTCTCTCTTTCTCTCTGCTCTCTAGCACCCCTCTATATTTACTTTATCTTTCCCTCCGCTCCCTGGCACCCTCTATATTTGCTTTTCCTTTCCCTCTGCTCCATGGCACCCCTCTATATTTAATTCCTCTTTGTCTCTGCTCCCTGGCACCCTTCTATATTTACTTTCTATTTTCCTCTGCTCCCTGGCACTCCTCTATATTTACTTTCTCTTTCCCTCTGCTCCCCGTCACCCCTCTATATTTACTTTCTCTTTGTCTCTGCTCCCTGGCACCTCTTTATATTTATTTTCTCTTTGCCTCTGCTCTCTGACACCCCTCTATATTTACTTTCTCTTTCCCTCTGCTCCCTGGCACCCATCTATATTTACTTTCCCTTTTTCTCTGCTCGCTGTCACCCCTCTATATTTACTTTCTCTTTCCCTCTGCTCCCCGGCACGCTTCTATATTTACTTTTTCTTTCCCTTTGCTCCCTGGCACCCCCCTATATTTACGTTCTCTTTCCCTCTGCTCATTGGAACCCCTCTATATTTACTTTCTATTTCCCTCTGCTCGCTGGCACCCCTCTATATTTGCTTTCTCTTTCCTTCTGCTCCCTGGCACCCCTCTATATTTACTTTCTCTTTCTCTCTACTCCCTGGCTCCCCCTATATATGTGCTTTCCCTTTCCCTCTGCTCCATGGCAGCCCTCTATATTTATTTTCTCTTTGTCTCTGCTCCCTGGAAGCCCTCTATATTTACTTTCTCTTTGCCTCTGCTCCCTGGCACTCCTCTATGTTTACTTTCTCTTTCCTTCTGCTCCCTGGCACCCCTCTATATTTACTTTCTCTTTGCCTCTGCTCCCTGGCACCCCTCTATATTTAATTTCTCTTTCCCTCTGCTCCCTGGCACCCCTCTATATTTCATTTTTCTTTCCCTCTGCTCCCTGGCACCCCTCTATATTTACTTTCTCATTCCCTCTGCTCGCTGGCACTCTTCTATATTTACTTTATCTTTAAATCTGCCCCCAGAACCACTCTATATTTACTTTCTCTTTCTCTCTGCTCCCTAGCACCCCTCTATATTTACTTTCTCTTTCCCTCCGCTCCCTGGCACCCTCTATATTTACTTCCTCTTTCCCTCTGCTCCCGAACACCACTCTTTATTTACTTTCTCTTTCCCTCTGCTCCCTGACACCCCTCTATATGTACTTTCTCTTTCCCTCTGCTCCCTGGCACCCCTCTATATTTATTTTCTCTTTCCCTCTGCTCCCCGTCACCCTTCTATATTTACTTTCTCTTGCTCTCTGCTCCCTGGCACCCCTCTATATTTACTTTCCCTTTATCGCTGTTCCCTAGCACCCCTCTGTATTTAATTTCTCTTTGCCTCTGCTCCCTGGCACCCCTCTGTATTTACTTTCTCTTTGCCTCTGCTCCCTGGCACACCTCTATATGTACTTTCTCTTTCTCTCTGCTCCCTGGCACCCCTCTATATTTACTTTCTCTTTATCTCTGCTCCCTAGCACCCCTCTCTGTTTACTTTCTCCTTGCCTCAGCTGCCAGGCAGACCTCTATATTTACTCTCTCTTTTCCTCTGCTCCCTGGCACCCCTCTATATTTACTCTCTCTCTCTTTCTCTTTGCTCTCTAGCACCCCTCTATATTTACTTTATCTTTCCCTCCGCTCCCTGGCACCCTCTATATTTGCTTTCCCTTTCCCTCTGCTCCATGGCACCCCTCTTTATTTAATTTCTCTTTGTCTCTGCTCCCTGGTACCCTTCTATATTTACTTTCTATGTTCCTCTGCTCCCTGGCACTCCTCTATATTTACTTTCTCTTTCCCTCTGCTCCCCGTCACCCCTCTATATTTACTTTCTCTTTGTCTCTGCTCCTTGGCACCTCTTTATATTTATTTTCTCTTTGCCTCTGCTCCCTGACACCCCTCTATATTTACTTTCTCTTTCCCTCTGCTCCCTGGCACGCTTCTATATTTACTTTCTCCTTCCATCTGCTCCCTAGCACCTCCTCTATATTTACTTTCACGTTCCCTCTGCAACATGGCACCCTCTATATTTACTTTCTCTTCCCCTCAGCTCCCTGGCAGCCCTCTATATTTATTTTCTCCTTCCCTCTGCTCCCTGGCACCCTTCTATATTTACTTTCTCTTTCCCTCTGCTCCTTGGCACCGCTCTATATTTATTTTCTCTTAACTTCTGCTCCCAGGCACCCCTCTATATTTACTTTCTCTTTCCCTCTGCTTCATGGCATCCCTCTAAATTTACTTTTTCTTTCCCTCTGCTCACTGGCACCCCGCTATATTTAATTTCTCTTTCCCTCTGCTCCCTGGCACCCCTCTATATTTACTTTCTCTTTGCCTCTTCTCCCTGTCACCCCTCTTTCTCTCTGCTCCCTGGCAACCCTCTATATTTACTTTCTCTTTCTCCCTGCTCCCTGGTACCCCTCTATATTTACTTTCTCTTTCCCTGTGCTCCCTGGCACTCCTCTATATTTACTTTCTCTTTGCTACTGCTCCCTAGCACGCCTCTATATTTACTTTCTCCTTCCCTCTTCTCATTGGCACCCCTCTATATTTACGTTCTCTTTCCCTCTGCTCATTGGAACCCCTCTATATTTACTTTCTATTTCCCTCTGCTCGCTGGCACCCCTCTATATTTGCTTTCTCTTTCCTTCTGCTCCCTGGCACCCCTCTATATTTACTTTCTCTTTCTCTCTACTCCCTGGCTCCCCTATATATGTGCTTTCCCTTTCCCTCTGCTCCATGGCAGCCCTCTATATTTATTTTCTCTTTGTCTCTGCTCCCTGGAAGCCCTCTATATTTACTTTCTCTTTGCCTCTGCTCCCTGGCACTCCTCTATGTTTACTTTCTCTTTCCCTCTGCTCCCTGGCACCCCTCTATATTTACTTTCTCTTTGCCTCTGCTCCCTGGCACCCCTCTATATTTAATTTCTCTTTCTCTCTGCTCCCTGGCACCCCTCTATATTTCATTTTTCTTTCACTCTGCTCCCTGGCACCCCTCTATATTTACTTTCTCATTCCCTCTGCTCGCTGGCACTCTTCTATATTTACTTTCTCTTTAAATCTGCCCCCAGAACCACTCTATATTTATTTTCTCTTTCTCTCTGCTCCCTAGCACCCCTCTATATTTACTTTCTCTTTCCCTCCGCTCCCTGGCACCCTCTATATTTACTTCCTCTTTCCCTCTGCTCCCGAACACCACTCTTTATTTACTTTATCTTTCCCTCTGCTCCCTGGCACCCATCTATATTTATTTTCTCTTGCCCTCTGCTCCCTGTCACCACTCTATATTTACTTTCTCTTTCCCTCTGCTCCCCATCACCCTTCTATATTTACTTTCTCTTTCTCTCTGCTCCCTGGCACCCCTCTATATTTACTTTCCCTTTATCGCTGCTCACTAGCTCCCCTCTGTATTTAATTTCTCTTTGCCTCTGCTCCCTGGCACCCCTCTATATTTACTTTCTCTTTGCCTCTGCTCCCTGGCACACCTCTATATGTACTTTCTCTTTCTCTCTGCTCCCTGGCACCCCTCTATATTTACTTTCTCTTTATCTCTGCTCCCTAGCACCCCTCTATGTTTGCTTTCTCCTTGCCTCAGCTCCCTGGCAGACCTCTATATTTACTTTCTCTTTTCCTCTGCTCCCTGGCACCCCTCTATATTTACTCTATCTCTCTTTCTCTCTGCTCTCTAGCACCCCTCTATATTTACTTTATCTTTCCCTCCGCTCCCTGGCACCCTCTATATTTACTTCCTCTTTCCCTCTGCTCCCTAACACCACTCTTTATTTACTTTCTCTTTCCCTCTGCTCCCTGACACCCCTCTATATTTACTTTCCCTTTCTCGCTGCTCCCTAGCACCCATCTGTATTTAATTTCTCTTTGCCTCTGCTCCCTGGCACACCTCTATATGTACTTTCTCTTTCTCTCTAGTCCCTGCCACCCCTCTATATTTACGTTCTCTTTATCTCTGCTCCCTGGCACCCCTCTATATTTACTTTTTCCTTGCCTCAGCTCCCAGACAGACCTCTAAGTTTACTTTCTCTGTCTCTCTGCTCCCTGGTACCCTTCTATATTTGCTTTCTCTTTCCCTCTGCTCTCTGGCAAACCTCTATATTTACTTTCTCTTTGCCACTGCTCCATAGCACGCCTCTAGATTTACTTTCTCCTTCCCTCTTCTCCCTGGCACCCCTGTCTATTTACTTTGTCTTTCCCTTTGCTCCCTGGCACCCCTCTATATTTGCTTTCTCTTTCCCTCTGCTCCTCCCACCCCTCTATATTTACTTTCTCTTTCCCTCTGCTCCCTGGCACCCCTCTATATTTACTTTCTCTTTCCCTCTGCTCCCCCCACCCCTCTATATTTACTTTCTCTTTCCCGCTGCTCAATAGCACCCCTCTATATTTACTTTCTCTTTCTCTCTGCTCCCTGGCACCCCTCTATATTTGCTTTCCCTTTCCCTCTGCTCCATGGCACCCCTCTATATTTAATTTCTCTTTGTCTCTGCTCCTTGGCACCCTTCTATATTTACTTTCTCTTTGCCTCAGCTCCCTGACACTCCTCTATATTTACTTTCTCTTTCCCTCTGCTCCCCATCACACATCTATATGTACTTATCTTTCTCTCTGCTCCCTGGCACCCCTCTATATTTACTTTCTCTTTATCTCTGCTCCCTTGCACCACTCTATATTTACTTTCTCCTTGCCCCAGCTCCCAGGCAGACCTCTATATTTACTTTCTCTTTTCCTCTGCTCCCTGGCACCCCTCTATATGTACTCTCTCTCTTTCTCTCTGCTCCCTGGCACTCCTCTATATTTACTTTCTCTTTCTCTCTGCTCGCTGGTATCCCTCTATATTTGCTTTCTCTTTCCCTCTGCTCCCTCGCAAACCTCTATATTTACTTTCTCTTTGCCACTGCTCCGTAGCACGCCTCTAGATTTACTTTCTCCTTCCCTCTTCTCCCTGGCACCCCTGTATATTTACTTTGTCTTTCCCTTTTCTCCCTGGCACTCCTCTATATTTGCTTTCTCTTTCCTTCTGCTCCCCCACCCCTCTATATTTACTTTCTCTTTCCCTCCGCTCCCTGGCACCCCTCTATATTTACTTTCTCTTTCCCTCTGCTCCCCCACCCCTCTATATTTACTTTCTCTTTCCCTCTACTCCCTGGCACCCCTCTAAATTTACTTTCTCTTTCCCGCTGCTCAATAGCACCCCTCTATATTTACTTTCTCTTTCTCTCTGCTCCCTGGCACCCCTCTATATTTGCTTTCCCTTTCCCTCTGCTTCATGGCACCCCTCTATATTTAATTTCTCTTTGTCTCTGCTCCTTGGTACCCTTCTATATTTACTTTCTCTTTGCCTCTGCTCCCTGACACTCCTCTATATTTATTTTCTCTTTCCCTCTTCTCCCCATCACCCCTCTATATTTACTTTCTCATTCTCTCTGCTCCCTGGCACCTCTCTGTATTTACTTTCTCTTTGCTTCTGCTCCCTCACACCCCTCTATATTTACTTTCTCTTTCCCTCTGCTTCCTGGCACCCCTCTAAATTTACTTTCTCTTTCCCTCTGCTCCCTGGCACCCATGTATATATCTACTTTCTCTTTCTCTCTGCTACCTGTCACCCCTCTATATTTACTTTCTCTTTCCCTCTGCTCCCTGGCACGCATCTATATTTACTTTCTTTTTCCATCTGCTCCCTAGCACCTCCTCTATATTTACTTTCTCGTTCCCTCTGCAACATGGCACTCCTCTATATTTACTTTCTCTTAACTTCTGCTCCCAGGCACCCCTCTATATTTACTTTCTCTTTCCCTCTGCTCCCTGCACCCCTCTAAATTTACTTTTTCTTTCACTCTGCTCCTAGCACCCCTGTATATTTCATTTTTCTTTCCCTCTGCTCCCTGGCACCCCTCTATATTTACTTTCTCTTTCTCTCTGCTCCCTGGCACCCCTCTATATTTGCTTTGCCTTTCCCCAGGCTCCATGGCACCCCTCTGTATTTAATTCCTCTTTGCTTCTGCTCCCTCGCACCACTCTATATTTAGTTTCTATTTCCCTCTGCTCCCTGTCACCCCTCTATGTTTACTTTCTATTTCCCTCTTCTCCCAGGCACCCTTCTATTTCCCTCTGCTCCCTAGGACCCTTCCATATTTACATTCTCCCCCTCTAGCACCCCTCTATATTTACTTACTCCTTCCCTCTGCTCCCTGGCACCACTCTATATTTACTTTCTCTTTCCCTCTACTCCCTTGCACCACCCTATATTTACTTTCTCTTTCTCTCTGCTCCCTGGCACCCCTCTATATTTGCTTTCCCTTTCCCTATGACCATGGCAGCCCTCTATATTTAATTTCTCTTTGTCTCTGCTCCCTGGAAGCCCTCTATATTTACTTTCTTTTTGCCTCCGCTCCCTGGCACTCCTCTATGTTTACTTTCTCTTTCCCTCTGCTCCCTGGCACCCCTCTATATTTACTTTCTCTTTGCCTCTGCTCCCTGGCACCCCTCTAAATGTAATTTCTCTTTCCCTCTGCTCCCTGGCACCCCTCTATATTTCATTTTTCTTTCCCTCTGCTCCCTGGCACCCCTCTATATTTACTCTCTCTCTTTATCTCTGCTCCCTGGCACTCCTCTACATTTACTTTCTCTTTCTCTCTGCTCCCTGGTACCCCTCTAAATTCGCTTTCTCTTTCCCTCTGCTCCCTGGCAAACCTCTATATTTACTTTCTCTTTGCCACTGCTCCGTAGCGCGCTTCTAGATTTACTTTCTCCTTCCCTCTTCTCCCTGGCACCCCTGTACATTTACTTTGCCTTTCCCTTTGGTCCCTGGCACCCCTCTATATTTGCTTTCTCTTTCCCTCTGCTCCCTCACCCCTCTATATTTACGTTCTCTTTCCCTCTGCTCCCTGGCACCCCTCTATATTTACTTTCTCTTTCCCTCTGCTCCCCCCACCCCTCTATATTTACTTTCTCTTTCCCTCTGCTCCATGGCACCCCTCTATATTTACTTTCTCTTTCCCGCTGCTCCCTAGAACCCCTCTATATTTTCTTTGTCTTTCCCTTTGCTCCCTGGCACCCCTCTATATTTACTTTCTCTTTCCCTGTGCTCCCTGGCACTCCTCTATATTTACTTTCTCTTTCCTGCTACTCAACAGCACCCCTCTATATTTACTTTCTCTTTCACTCTGCTCCCTGGCATCCCTCTATATTTGCTTTCCCCTTCCCTCTGCTCCATGGCACCCCTCTATATTTAATTTCTCTTTGTCTCTGCTCCTTGGCACCCTTCCATATTTACTTTCTCTTTGCCTCTGCTCCCTGACACTCCTCTATATTTACTTTCTCTTTCCCTCTGCTCCCCATCACACCTCTATATGTACTTTCTCTTTCTCTCTGCACCCTGGCACCCCTCTATATTTACTTTCTCTTTATCTCTGCTCCCTGGCACCCCTCTATATTTACTTTCTCCTTGCCTCAGCTCCCAGCCAGACCGCTATATTTACTTTCTCTTTTCCTCTGCTCCCTGGCACCCCTCTATATTTACTCTCTCTCTTTCTCTCTGCTCCCTGGCACTCCTCTATATTAACTTTCTCTTTCTCTCTGCTCGCTGGTATCCCTCTATATTTGCTTTCTCTTTCCCTCTGCTCCCTCGCAAACCTCTATATTTACTTTCTCTTTGCCACTGCTCCGTAGCACGCATCTAGATTTACTTTCTCCTTCCCTCTTCTCCCTGGCACCCCTGTATATTTACTTTGTCTTTCCCTTTTCTCCCTGGCACTCCTCTATATTTGCTTTCTCTTTCCTTCTGCTCCCCCCACCCCTCTATATCTACTTTCTCTTTCCCTCTGCTCCCTGGCACCCCTCTATATTTACTTTCTCTTTCCCTCTGCTCCCCCCACCCCTCTATATTTACTTTCTCTTTCCCTCTACTCCCTGGCACCCCTCTATACTTACTTTCTCTTTCCCGCTGCTCCCTAGCACCCCTCTATATTTACTTTGTCTTTCCCTTTGCTGCCTGGCACCCCTCTATATTTGCTTTCTCTTTCCCTGTGCTCCCTGACACTCCTCTATATTTACTTTCTCTTTCCCGCTGCTCAATAGCACCCCTCTATATTTACTTTCTCTTTCTCTCTGCTCCCTGGCACCCCTCTATATTTGCTTTCCCTTTCCCTCTGCTTCATGGCACCCCTCTATATTTAATTTCTCTTTGTCTCTGCTCCTTGGCACCCTTCTATATTTACTTTCTCTTTGCCTCTGCTCCCTGACACTCCTCTATATTTATTTTCTCTTTCCCTCTGCTCCCCATCACCCCTGTATATTTACTTTCTCTTTGTCTCTGCTCCCTGGCACCTCTCTGTATTTAATTTCTCTTTGCTTCTGCTCCCTCACACCCCTCTATATTTACTTTCTCTTTCCCTCTGCTTCCTGGCACCCCTCTAAATTTACTTTCTCTTTCCCTCTGCTCCCTGGCACCCATATATATCGACTTTCTCTTTCTCTCTGCTACCTGTCACCCCTCTATATTTACTTTCTCTTTCCCTCTGCTCCCTGGCACGCATCTATATTTACTTTCTCTTTCCATCTGCTCCCTAGCACCTCCTCTATATTTACTTTCTCTTAACTTCTGCTACCAGGCACCCCTCTATATTTACTTTCTCTTTCCCTCTGCTCCCTACACCCCTCTAAATTTACTTTTTCTTTCACTCTGCTCCCTAGCACCCCTGTATATTTCATTTTTCTTTCCCTCTGCTCCCTGGCACCCCTCTATATTTACTTTCTCTTTCTCTCTGCTCCCTGGCACCCCTCTATATTTGCTTTGCCTTTCCCCAGGCTCCATGGCACCCCTCTATATTTAATTAATCTTTGTCTCTGCTCCCTGGCACCCCTCTGTATTTAATTTCTCTTTGCCTCTGCTCCCTCGCACCACTCTATATTTAGTTTCTATTTCCCTCTGCTCCCTGTCACCCCTCTATGTTTACTTTCTCTTTGCCTCTGCTCCCTGGCACCCCTCTATATTTACTTTCTCTTTCCCTCTTCTCCTAGGCACCCTTCTATTTCCCTCTGCTCCCTAGGACCCTTCCATATTTACATTCTCCCCCTCTAGCACCCCTCTATATTTACTTACTCCTTCCCTCTGCTCCCTGGCACCACTCTATATTTACTTTCTCTTTCCCTCTGCTCCCTGGCACCACTCTATATTTACTTTCTCTTTCTCTCTGCTCCCTGGCACCCCTCTATATTTGCTTTCCCTTTCCCTCTGACCATGGCAGCCCTCTATATTTAATTTCTCTTTGCCTCTGCTCCCTGGCACTCCTCTATGTTTACTTTCTCTTTCCCTCTGCTCCCTGGCACCCCTCTATATTTACTTTCTCTTTGCCTCTGCTCCCTGGCACCCCTCTATATTTACTCTCTCTCTTTCTCTCAGCTCCCTGGCACTCCTCTATATTTACTTTCGCTTTCTCTCTGCTCCCTGGTACCCCTCTATATTTGCTTTCTCTTTCCCTCTGCTCCCTGGCAAACCTCTATATTTACTTTCTCTTTGCCACTGCTCCGTAGCGCGCCTCTAGATTTACTTTCTCCTTCCCTCTTCTCCCTGGCACCCCTCTATATTTACTTTGTCTTTCCCTTTGCTCCCTGGCACCCCTCTATATTTGCTTTCTCTTTCCCTCTGCTCCCCTCACCCCTCTATATTTACTTTCTCTTTCCCTCTGTTCCCTGGCACCCCTCTATATTTACTTTCTCTTTCCCTCTGCTCCCCCACCATTCTATATTTACTTTCTCTTTCCCGCTACTCCCTAGCACCACTCTATATTTACTTTGTCTTTCCCTTTGCTCCCTGGCACCCCTCTGTATTTGCTTTCTCTTTCCCTGTGCTCCCTGGCACTCCTCTATATTTGCTTTCCCTTTCCCGCTGCTCCATGGCACCCCTCTATATTTAATTTCTCTTTGTCTCTGCTCCTTGGCACCCTTCCATATTTACTTTCTCTTTGCCTCTGCTCCCTGACACTCCTCTATATTTACTTTCTCTTTCCCTCTGCTTCCCATCACCCCCCTATATTTACTTTCTCTTTGTCTCTGCTCCCTGGCACCTCTCTATATTTACTTTCTCTTTGCCTCTGCTCCCTCACACCCCTCTATATTTAGTTTCTCTTTCACTCTGCTCCCTGGCACCCCTCTAAATTTACTTTCTCTTTCCCTCTGCTCCCTGGCACTCATATATATCTACTTTCTCTCTCTCTCTGCTACCTGTCACCCCTCTATATTTACTTTCTCTTTCCCTCTGCCCTCTGGCACGCTTCTATATTTACTTTCTCTTTCCATCTGCTCCCTAGCACCTCCTCTATATTTACTTGCTCGTTCCCTCTGCAACATGGCACTCCTCTATATTTACTTTCTTTTAACTTCTGCTCCCAGGCACCCCTCTATATTTACTTTCTCTTTCCCTCTGCTCCCTGGCACCCCTCTAAATTTACTTTTTCTTTCCCTCTGCTCCCTGGCACCCCTCTATATTTACTTTCTCTTTGCCTCTGCTCCCTGGCACCCCTCTGTTTACTTTCTCTTTCCCTCTGCTCCCAGGCACCCCTCTATTTCCCTCTGCTCCCTAGGACACTTCCATATTTACATTCTCCCCCTCTAGTACCTCTCTATATTTACATGCTCCTTCCCTCTGCTCCCTGGCACCACTCTATATTTGCTCTCTCTTTCCCTCTGATCGCTGGCACCACTCTAGATGTACTTTCTCTTCCTCTCTGCTCCCTGGTACCCTCTATATTTACTTGCTCCTTCCCTCTGCTCCCTGGCACCACTCTATGTTTACTTTCTCTTTCCCTCTGCTCCCTGGCACCACTCTATATTTACTTTCTCTTTCTCTCTGCTCCCTGGCACCCCTATATATTTGCTTTCCCTTTCCCTCTGAACATGGCAGCCCTCTATATTTAATTTCTCTTTGTCTCTGCTCCCTGGAAGCCCTCTATATTTACTTTCTCTTTGCCTCTGCTCCCTGGCACTCCTCTATGTTTACTTTCTCTTTCCCTCTGCTCCCTGGCACCCCTCTATATTTACTTTCTCTTTGCCTCTGCTCCCTGGCACCCCTCTATATTTAATTTCTCTTTCCCTCTGCTCTCTGGCACCCCTCGATATTTTATTTTTCTTTCCCTCTGCTCCCTGGCACCCCTCTATATTTACTTTCTCATTCCCTCTGCTCCCTGGCACTCTTCTATATTTACTTTCTCTTTAAGTCTGCCCCCAGAACCACTCAATATTTACTTTCTCTTTATCTCTGCTCCCTAGCACCCCTCTATATTTACTTTCTCTTTCCCTCTGCTCCTTTGCACCCTCTATATTTACTTCCTCTTTCCCTCTGTTCCCTAACACCCCTCTTTATTTACTTTCTCTTTCCCTCTGCTCCCTGATCCCCTCTATATTTACTTTCTCTTTCCCTCTACTCCCTGGCACCCCTCTATATTTATTTTCTCTTTCCCTCTGCTCCCCGTCACCCTTCTACATTAACTTCTTCTTTCTCTCTGCTCCCTGGCACCCCTCTATATTTACTTTCCCTTTCTCGGTGCTCCCTACCACCCCTCTGTATTTAATTTCTCTTTGCCTCTGCTCCCTGGCACCCCTCTATATTTACTTTCTCTTTGCCTCTGCTCCCTGGCACCCCTATATATGTACTTTCTCTTTCTCTCTGCTCCATGGCACCCCTCTATATTTACTTTCTCTTTATCTCTGCTCACTGGCACTCCTCTATATTTACTTGCTCTTTCCCTCTAGTCCCCTTCACCCCTCTATATTTACTTTCTCTTTGCCTCTGCTCCCTGACACCCCTCTATAATTACTTTCTCTTTGCCTCTGCTCCCTCGCACCACTCTATATTTAGTTTCTATTTCCTTCTGCTCCCTGTCACCCCTCTATATTTACTTTCTCTTTGCCTCTGCTCCCTGGCACCCCTCTATGTTTACTTTCTCTTTCCCTCTGCTCCGGGGCACCCCTTTATTTCCCTCTGCTCCCTAGGACACTTCCATATTTACATTCTCCCCCTCTAGCACCCCTCCATATTTACTTGCTCCTTCCGTCTGCTCCCTGGCACCCCTCTATATTTAATTTCTCTTTTCCTCTGCTCCCTGGCACCCCTCTATATTTCATTTTCTTTCCCTCTGCTCCCTGGCACCCCTCTATATTTACTTTCTCATTCCCTCTGCTCCCTGGCACTCTTCTATATTTACTTTCTCTTTACATCTGCCCCCAGAACCACTCTATATTTACTTTCTCTTTCCCTCTGCTCCCTGGCACCGCTCTAAATTTACTTTTTCTTTCACTCTGCTCCCTAGCACCCCTCTATATTTCATTTTTCTTTCCCTCTGCTCCCTGGCGCCCCTCTATATTTACTTTCTATTTCTCTCTGCTCCCTGGAACCCCTCTATATTTACTTTCTGTTTGCCTCTGCTCCCTGGCACCCCTCTATGTTTACTTTCTCTTTCCCTCTGCTCCCAGGCACCCCTCTATTTTCCTCTGCTCCCTAGGACACTTCCATAATTACATTCTCCCCCTCTAGCACCCCTCTATATTTACTTGCTCCTTCCCTCTGCTCCCTGGCACCACTCTATATTTACTTTCTCTTTCCCTCTGCTCCCTGGCACCACTCTATATTTACTTTCTCTTTCTCTCTGCTCCCTGGCACCCATCTATATTTGCTTTCCCTTTCCCTCTTACCATGGCAGCCCTCTATATTTAATTTCTCTTTGTCTCTGCTCCCTGGAAGCCCTCTATATTTACTTTCTCTTTGCCTCTGCTCCCTGGCACTCCTCCATGTTTACTTTCTCTTTCCCTCTGCTCCCTGGCACCCCTCTATATTTACTTTCTCTTTGCCTCTGCTCCCTGGCACCCCTCTATATTTAATTTCTCTTTCCCTCTGCTCCCTGGCACCCCTCGATATTTCATTTTTCTTTCCCTCTGCTCCCTGGCACCCCTCTATATTTACTTTCTCATTCCCTCTGCTCCCCTGCACTCTTCTATATTTACTTTCTCTTTAAATCTGCCCCCAGAACCACTCTATATTTACTTTCTCTTTATCTCTGCTCCCTAGCACCCCTCTATATATACTTTCTCTTTCCCTCCGCTCCTTTGCACCCTCTATATTTACTTCCTCTTTCCCTCTGTTCCCTAACACCACTCTTTATTTACTTTCTCTTTCCCTCTGCTCCCTGATCCCCTCTATATTTACTTTCTCTTTCCCTCTGCTCCCTGGCACCCCTCTATATTTATTTTCTCTTTCCCTCTGCTCCCCGTTACCCTTCTATATTTACTTTCTCTTTCTCTCTGCTCCCTGGCACCCCTCTATACTTACTTTCCCTTTCTCGCTGCTCCCTAGCACCCCTCTGTATTTAATTTCTCTTTGCCTCTGCTCCCTGGCACCCCTCTATATTTACTTTCTCTTTGCCTCTGCTCCCTGGCACCCCTCTATATGTACTTTCTCTTTCTCTCTGCTCCATGGCACCCCTCTATATTTACTTTCTCTTTATCTCTGCTCACTGGCACTCCTCTATATTTACTTGCTCTTTCCCTCTGCTCCCCTTCACCCCTCTATATTTACTTTCTCTTTGCCTCTGCTCCCTGACACACCTCTATAATTACTTTCTCTTTGCCTCTGCTCCCTCGCACCACTCTATATTTACTTTCTCTTTCCCTCTGCTCCCTGGCACCACTCTATATTTACTTTCTCTTTCTCTCTGCTCCCTGGCACCCATCTATATTTGCTTTCCCTTTCCCTCTTACCATGGCAGCCCTCTATATTTAATTTCTCTTTGTCTCTGCTCCCTGGAAGCCCTCTATATTTACTTTCTCTTTGCCTCTGCTCCCTGGCACTCCTCCATGTTTACTTTCTCTTTCCCTCTGCTCCCTGGCACCCCTCTATATTTACTTTCTCTTTGCCTCTGCTCCCTGGCACCCCTCTATATTTAATTTCTCTTTCCCTCTGCTCCCTGGCACCCCTCGATATTTCATTTTTCTTTCCCTCTGCTCCCTGGCACCCCTCTATATTTACTTTCTCATTCCCTCTGCTCCCCTGCACTCTTCTATATTTACTTTCTCTTTAAATCTGCCCCCAGAACCACTCTATATTTACTTTCTCTTTATCTCTGCTCCCTAGCACCCCTCTATATATACTTTCTCTTTCCCTCCGCTCCTTTGCACCCTCTATATTTACTTCCTCTTTCCCTCTGTTCCCTAACACCACTCTTTATTTACTTTCTCTTTCCCTCTGCTCCCTGATCCCCTCTATATTTACTTTCTCTTTCCCTCTGCTCCCTGGCACCCCTCTATATTTATTTTCTCTTTCCCTCGGCTCCCCGTTACCCTTCTATATTTACTTTCTCTTTCTCTCTGCTCCCTGGCACCCCTCTATACTTACTTTCCCTTTCTCGCTGCTCCCTAGCACCCCTCTGTATTTAATTTCTCTTTGCCTCTGCTCCCTGGCACCCCTCTATATTTACTTTCTCTTTGCCTCTGCTCCCTGGCACCCCTCTATATGTACTTTCTCTTTCTCTCTGCTCCATGGCACCCCTCTATATTTACTTTCTCTTTATCTCTGCTCACTGGCACTCCTCTATATTTACTTGCTCTTTCCCTCTGCTCCCCTTCACCCCTCTATATTTACTTTCTCTTTGCCTCTGCTCCCTGACACACCTCTATAATTACTTTCTCTTTGCCTCTGCTCCCTCGCACCACTCTATATTTAGTTTCTATTTCCCTCTGCTCTCTGTCACCCCTCTATATTTACTTTCTCTTTGCCTCTGCTCCCTGGCACCCCTCTATGTTTACTTTCTCTTTCCCTCTGCTCCCAGGCACCCCTCTATTTCCCTCTGCTCCCTAGGACACTTCCATATTTACATTCTCGCCCTCTAGCACCCCTCTATATTTACTTGCTCCTTCCCTCTGCTCCCTGGCACCACTCTATATTTACTTTCTCTTTCCCTCTGCTCCCTGCCACCACTCTATATTTACTTTCTCTTTCTCTCTGCTCCCTGGCACCCCTCTATATTTGCTTTCCCTTTCCCTCTGACCATGGCAGCCCTCTATATTTAATTTCTCTTTGTCTCTGCTCCCTGGAAGCCCTCTATATTTATTTTCTCTTTGACTCTGCTCCCTGGCACTCCTCTATGTTTACTTTCTCTTTCCCTCTGCTCCCTGGCACCCCTCTATATTTACTTTCTCTTTGCCTCTGCTCCCTGGCACCACTCTATATTTAATTTCTCTTTCCCTCTGCTCCCTGGAACCCCTCTATATTTCATTTTTCTTTCCCTCTGCTCCCTGGCACCCCTCTATATTTACTTTCTCATTCCCTCTGCTCCCTGGCACCCTTCTATATTTACTTTCTCTTTAAATCTGCCCCCAGAACCACTCTATATTTACTTTCTCTTTATCTCTGCTCCCTAGCACCCCTCTATATTTACTTTCTCTTTCCCTCCGCTCCTTGTCACCCTCTATCTTTACTTCCTCTTTCCCTCTGCTCCCTAACCATCTTTATTTACTTTCTCTTTCCCTCTGCTCCCTGACCCCCTCTATATTTACTTTCTCTTTCCCTCTGCTCCCTGGCACCCCTCTATATTTATTTTCTCTTTCCCTCTGCTCCCCGTCACCCATCTATATTTACTTTCTCTTTCCCTCTGCTCCCCATCACCCTTCTATATTTACTTTCTCTTTCTCTCTGCTCCCTGGCACCCCTCTATATTTACTTTCCCTTTCTCGCTGCTCCCTAGCACCCCTCTGTATTTAATTTCTCTTTGCTTCTGCTCCCTGGCACCCCTCTATATTTACTTTCTCTTTGCCTCTGCTCCCTGGCACCCCTCTATATGTACTTTCTATTTCTTTCTGCTCCATGGCACCCCTCTATATTTACTTTCGGTTTATCTCTGCTATCTGGCACCCCTCTATATTTACTCTCTCTCTTTCTCTCTGCTCCCTGGAACTGCTCTATATTTACTTTCTCTTTCTCTCTGCTCCCTGGCACCCCTCTATATTTACTTTCCCTTTCTCGCTGCTCCCTAGCACCCCTCTGTATTTAATTTATCTTTGCCTCTGCTCCCTGGCACCCCTCTATATTTACTTTCTCCTTGCCTCATCTCCCAGGCAGACCTCTATATTTACTTTCTCTTTCTCTCTGCTCCCTGGTACCCCTCTATATTTGCTTTCTCTTTCCCTCTGCTCCCTGGCACCCCTCTATATTTACTTTCTCTTTCTCTCTGCTCCCTGGAACCCTCTATATTTACTTTCTGTTTGCCTCTGCTCCCTGGCACCCCTCTATGTTTACTTTCTCTTTCCCTCTGCTCCCAGGCACCCCTCTATTTCCCTCTGCTCCCTAGGACACTTCCATAATTACATTCTCCCCCTCTAACACCCGTCTATATTTACTTGCTCCTTCCCTCTGCTCCCTGGCACCACTCTATATTTACTTTCTCTTTCCCTCTGCTCCCTGGCACCACTCTATATTTACTTTCTCTTTCTCTCTGCTCCCTGGCACCCCTCTATATTTGCTTTCCCTTTCCCTCTTACCATGGCAGCCGTCTATATTTAATTTCTCTTTGTCTCTGCTCCCTGGAAGCCCTCTATATTTACTTTCTCTTTGCCTCTGCTCCCTGGCACTCCTCTATGTTTACTTTCTCTTTCCCTCTGCTCCCTGGCACCCCTCTATATTTACTTTCTCTTTGCCTCTGCTCCCTGGCACCCCTCTATATTTAATTTCTCTTTCCCTCTGCTCCCTGGCACCCCTCGATATTTCATTTTCCTTTCCCTCTGCTCCCTGGCACCCCTCTATATTTACTTTCTCATTCCCTCTGCTCCCTGGCACTCTTCTATATTTACTTTCTCTTTAAATCTGCCCCAGAACCCCTCTATATTTACTTTCTCTTTCTCTCTGCTCCCTGGTACCCCTCTATATTTGCTTTCTCTTTCCCTCTGCTCCCTGGCACCCCTCTATATTTACTTTCTCTTTCTCTCTGCTCCCTGGAACCCTCTATATTTGCTTTCTCTTTCCCTCTGCTCCCTGGCACCACTCTATATTTACTTTCTCTTTCTCTCTGCTCCCTGGAACCCTCTATATTTACTTTCTGTTTGTCTCTGCTCCCTGGCACCCCTCTATGTTTACTTTCTCTTTCCCTCTGCTCCCAGGCACCCCTCTATTTCCCTCTGCTCCCTAGGACACTTCCATAATTACATTCTCCCCCTCTAGCACCCCTCTATATTTACTTGCTCCTTCCCTCTGCTCCCTGGCACCACTCTATATTGACTTTCTCTTTCCCTCTGCTCCCTGGCACCACTCTATATTTACTTTCTCTTTCTCTCTGCTCCCTGGCACCCCTCTATATCTCTATATTTGCTTTCTCTTTCCCTCTGCTCCCTGCCACCACTCTATATTTACTCTCTTTCTCTCTGCTCCCTGGCACCCCTCTATATTTGCTTTCCCTTTCCCTCTGACCATGGCAGCCCTCTATATTTAATTTCTCTTTGTCTCTGCTCCCTGGAAGCCCTCTATATTTATTTTCTCTTTGCCTCTGCTCCCTGGCACTCCTCTATGTTTACTTTCTCTTTCCCTCTGCTCCCTGGTACCCCTCTATATTTACTTTCTCTTTGCCTCTGCTCCCTGGCACCACTCTATATTTAATTTCTCTTTCCCTCTGCTCCCTGGCACCCCTCTATATTTCATTTTTCTTTCCCTCTGCTCCCTGGCACCCCTCTATATTTACTTTCTCATTCCCTCTGCTCCCTGGCACCCTTCTATATTTACTTTCTCTTTAAATCTGCCCCCAGAACCACTCTATATTTACTTTCTCTTTATCTCTGCTCCCTAGCACCCCTCTACATTTACTTTCTCTTTCCCTCCGCTCCTTGTCACCCTCTATCTTTACTTCCTCTTTCCCTCTGCTCCCTAACCATCTTTATTTACTTTCTCTTTCCCTCTGCTCCCTGACCCCCTCTATATTTACTTTCTCTTTCCCTCTGCTCCCTGGCACCCCTCTATATTTACTTTCTCTTTGCCTCTGCTCCCTGGCACCACTCTATATTTAATTTCTCTTTCCCTCTGCTCCCTGGCACCCCTCTATATTTCATTTTTCTTTCCCTCTGCTCCCTGGCACCCCTCTATATTTACTTTCTCATTCCCTCTGCTCCCTGGCACCCTTCTATATTTACTTTCTCTTTAAATCTGCCCCCAGAACCACTCTATATTTACTTTCTCTTTATCTCTGCTCCCTAGCACCCCTCTATATTTAGTTTCTATTTCCCTCTGCTCCCTGTCACCCCTCTATATTTACTTTCTCTTTGCCTCTGCTCCCTGGCACCCCTCTATGTTTACTTTCTCTTTCCCTCTGCTCCCAGGCACCCCTCTATTTCCCTCTGCTCCCTAGGACACTTCCATATTTACATTCTCGCCCTCTAGCACCCCTCTATATTTACTTGCTCCTTCCCTCTGCTCCCTGGCACCACTCTATATTTACTTTCTCTTTCCCTCTGCTCCCTGCCACCACTCTATATTTACTTTCTCTTTCTCTCTGCTCCCTGGCACCCCTCTATATTTGCTTTCCCTTTCCCTCTGACCATGGCAGCCCTCTATATTTAATTTCTCTTTGTCTCTGCTCCCTGGAAGCCCTCTATATTTATTTTCTCTTTGACTCTGCTCCCTGGCACTCCTCTATGTTTACTTTCTCTTTCCCTCTCCTCCCTGGCACCTCTCTATATTTACTTTCTCTTTGCCTCTGCTCCCTGGCACCACTCTATATTTAGTTTCTCTTTCCCTCTGCTCCCTGGAACCCCTCTATATTTCATTTTTCTTTCCCTCTGCTCCCTGGCACCCCTCTATATTTACTTTCTCATTCCCTCTGCTCCCTGGCACCCTTCTATATTTACTTTCTCTTTAAATCTGCCCCCAGAACCACTCTATATTTACTTTCTCTTTATCTCTGCTCCCTAGCACCCCTCTATATTTACTTTCTCTTTCCCTCCGCTCCTTGTCACCCTCTATCTTTACTTCCTCTTTCCCTCTGCTCCCTAACCATCTTTATTTACTTTCTCTTTCCCTCTGCTCCCTGACCCCCTCTATATTTACTTTCTCTTTCCCTCTGCTCCCTGGCACCCCTCTATATTTATTTTCTCTTTCCCTCTGCTCCCCGTCACCCATCTATATTTACTTTCTCTTTCCCTCTGCTCCCCATCACCCTTCTATATTTACTTTCTCTTTCTCTCTGCTCCCTGGCACCCCTCTATATTTACTTTCTCTTTCTCTCTGCTCCCTGGCACCCCTCTATATTTGCTTTCCCTTTCCCTCTGACCATGGCAGCCCTCTATATTTAATTTCTCTTTGTCTCTGCTCCCTGGAAGCCCTCTATATTTATTTTCTCTTTGCCTCTGCTCCCTGGCACTCCTCTATGTTTACTTTCTCTTTCCCTCTGCTCCCTGGCACCCCTCTATATTTACTTTCTCTTTGCCTCTGCTCCCTGGCACCACTCTATATTTAATTTCTCTTTCCCTCTGCTCCCTGGCACCCCTCTATATTTACTTTCTCATTCCCTCTGCTCCCTGGCACCCTTCTATATTTACTTTCTCTTTAAATCTGCCCCCAGAACCACTCTATATTTACTTTCTCTTTATCTCTGCTCCCTAGCACCCCTCTATATTTAGTTTCTATTTCCCTCTGCTCCCTGTCACCCCTCTATATTTACTTTCTCTTTGCCTCTGCTCCCTGGCACCCCTCTATGTTTACTTTCTCTTTCCCTCTGCTCCGAGGCACCCCTCTATTTCCCTCTGCTCCCTAGGACACTTCCATATTTACATTCTCGCCCTCTAGCACCCCTCTATATTTACTTGCTCCTTCCCTCTGCTCCCTGGCACCACTCTATATTTACTTTCTCTTTCCCTCTGCTCCCTGCCACCACTCTATATTTACTTTCTCTTTCTCTCTGCTCCCTGGCACCCCTCTATATTTGCTTTCCCTTTCCCTCTGACCATGGCAGCCCTCTATATTTAATTTCTCTTTGTCTCTGCTCCCTGGAAGCCCTCTATATTTATTTTCTCTTTGACTCTGCTCCCTGGCACTCCTCTATGTTTACTTTCTCTTTCCCTCTCCTCCCTGGCACCTCTCTATATTTACTTTCTCTTTGCCTCTGCTCCCTGGCACCACTCTATATTTAGTTTCTCTTTCCCTCTGCTCCCTGGAACCCCTCTATATTTCATTTTTCTTTCCCTCTGCTCCCTGGCACCCCTCTATATTTACTTTCTCATTCCCTCTGCTCCCTGGCACCCTTCTATATTTACTTTCTCTTTAAATCTGCCCCCAGAACCACTCTATATTTACTTTCTCTTTATCTCTGCTCCCTAGCACCCCTCTATATTTACTTTCTCTTTCCCTCCGCTCCTTGTCACCCTCTATCTTTACTTCCTCTTTCCCTCTGCTCCCTAACCATCTTTATTTACTTTCTCTTTCCCTCTGCTCCCTGACCCCCTCTATATTTACTTTCTCTTTCCCTCTGCTCCCTGGCACCCCTCTATATTTATTTTCTCTTTCCCTCTGCTCCCCGTCACCCATCTATATTTACTTTCTCTTTCCCTCTGCTCCCCATCACCCTTCTATATTTACTTTCTCTTTCTCTCTGCTCCCTGGCACCCCTCTATATTTACTTTCCCTTTCTCGCTGCTCCCTAGCACCCCTCTGTATTTAATTTCTCTTTGCTTCTGCTCCCTGGCACCCCTCTATATTTACTTTCTCTTTGCCTCTGCTCCCTGGCACCCCTCTATATGTACTTTCTATTTCTTTCTGCTCCATGGCACCCCTCTATATTTACTTTCGGTTTATCTCTGCTACCTGGCACCCCTCTATATTTACTCTCTCTCTTTCTCTCTGCTCCCTGGAACTGCTCTGTATTTACTTTCTCTTTCTCTCTGCTCCCTGGTACCCATCTATATTTGCTTTCTCTTTCCCTCTGTTCCCTGTCACCCATCTATATTTACTTTCGCTTTCCCTCTGCTCCCCATCACCCTTCTATATTTACTTTCTCTTTCTCTCTGCTCCCTGGCACCCCTCTATATTTACTTTCCCTTTCTCGCTGCTCCCTAGCACCCCTCTGTATTTAATTTATCTTTGCCTCTGCTCCCTGGCACCCCTCTATATTTACTTTCTCCTTGCCTCATCTCCCAGGCAGACCTCTATATTTACTTTCTCTTTCTCTCTGCTCCCTGGTACCCCTCTATATTTGCTTTCTCTTTCCCTCTGCTCCCTGGCACCCCTCTATATTTACTTTCTCTTTCTCTCTGCTCCCTGGAACCCTCTATATTTACTTTCTGTTTGCCTCTGCTCCCTGGCACCCCTCTATGTTTACTTTCTCTTTCCCTCTGCTCCCAGGCACCCCTCTATTTCCCTCTGCTCCCTAGGACACTTCCATAATTACATTCTCCCCCTCTAGCACCCCTCTATATTTACTTGCTCCTTCCCTCTGCTCCCTGGCACCACTCTATATTTACTTTCTCTTTCCCTCTGCTCCCTGGCACCACTCTATATTTACTTTCTCTTTCTCTCTGCTCCCTGGCACCCCTCTATATTTGCTTTCCCTTTCCCTCTTACCATGGCAGCCGTCTATATTTAATTTCTCTTTGTCTCTGCTCCCTGGAAGCCCTCTATATTTACTTTCTCTTTGCCTCTGCTCCCTGGAACTCCTCTATGTTTACTTTCTCTTTCCCTCTGCTCCCTGGCACCCCTCTATATTTACTTTCTCTTTGCCTCTGCTCCCTGGCACCCCTCTATATTTAATTTCTCTTTCCCTCTGCTCCCTGGCACCCCTCGATATTTCATTTTTCTTTCCCTCTGCTCCCTGGCACCCCTCTATATTTACTTTCTCATTCCCTCTGCTCCCTGGCACTCTTCTATATTTACTTTCTCTTTAAATCTGCCCCAGATCCCCTCTATATTTACTTTCTCTTTCTCTCTGCTCCCTGGTACCCCTCTATATTTGCTTTCTCTTTCCCTCTGCTCCCTGGCACCCCTCTATATTTACTTTCTCTTTCTCTCTGCTCCCTGGAACCCTCTATATTTGCTTTCTCTTTCCCTCTGCTCCCTGGCACCCCTCTATATTTACTTTCTCTTTCTCTCTGCTCCCTGGAACCCTCTATATTTACTTTCTGTTTGTCTCTGCTCCCTGGCACCCCTCTATGTTTACTTTCTCTTTCCCTCTGCTCCCAGGCACCCCTCTATTTCCCTCTGCTCCCTAGGACACTTCCATAATTACATTCTCCCCCTCTAGCACCCCTCTATATTTACTTGCTCCTTCCCTCTGCTCCCTGGCACCACTCTATATTTACTTTCTCTTTCCCTCTGCTCCCTGGCACCACTCTATATTTACTTTCTCTTTCTCTCTGCTCCCTGGCACCCCTCTATATTTGCTTTCTCTTTCCCTCTGCTCCCTGCCACCACTCTATATTTACTTTCTCTTTCTCTCTGCTCCCTGGCACCCCTCTATATTTGCTTTCCCTTTCCCTCTGACCATGGCAGCCCTCTATATTTAATTTCTCTTTGTCTCTGCTCCCTGGAAGCCCTCTATATTTATTTTCTCTTTGCCTCTGCTCCCTGGCACTCCTCTATGTTTACTTTCTCTTTCCCTCTGCTCCCTGGCACCCCTCTATATTTACTTTCTCTTTGCCTCTGCTCCCTGGCACCACTCTATATTTAATTTCTCTTTCCCTCTGCTCCCTGGCACCCCTCTATATTTCATTTTTCTTTCCCTCTGCTCCCTGGCACCCCTCTATATTTACTTTCTCATTCCCTCTGCTCCCTGGCACCCTTCTATATTTACTTTCTCTTTAAATCTGCCCCCAGAACCACTCTATATTTACTTTCTCTTTATCTCTGCTCCCTAGCACCCCTCTACATTTACTTTCTCTTTCCCTCCGCTCCTTGTCACCCTCTATCTTTACTTCCTCTTTCCCTCTGCTCCCTAACCATCTTTATTTACTTTCTCTTTCCCTCTGCTCCCTGACCCCCTCTATATTTACTTTCTCTTTCCCTCTGCTCCCTGGCACCCCTCTATATTTACTTTCTCTTTGCCTCTGCTCCCTGGCACCACTCTATATTTAATTTCTCTTTCCCTCTGCTCCCTGGCACCCCTCTATATTTCATTTTTCTTTCCCTATGCTCCCTGGCACCCCTCTATATTTACTTTCTCATTCCCTCTGCTCCCTGGCACCCTTCTATATTTACTTTCTCTTTAAATCTGCCCCCAGAACCACTCTATATTTACTTTCTCTTTATCTCTGCTCCCTAGCACCCCTCTATATTTACTTTCTCTTTCCCTCCGCTCCTTGTCACCCTCTATCTTTACTTCCTCTTTCCCTCTGCTCCCTAACCATCTTTATTTACTTTCTCTTTCCCTCTGCTCCCTGACCCCCTCTATATTTACTTTCTCTTTCCCTCTGCTCCCTGGCACCCCTCTATATTTATTTTCTCTTTCCCTCTGCTCCCCGTCACCCATCTATATTTACTTTCTCTTTCCCTCTGCTCCCCATCACCCTTCTATATTTACTTTCCCTTTCTCGCTGCTCCCTAGCACCCCTCTGTATTTAATTTCTCTTTGCTTCTGCTCCTTGGCACCCCTCTATATTTACTTTCTCTTTGCCTCTGCTCCCTGGCACCCCTCTATATGTACTTTCTATTTCTTTCTGCTCCATGGCACCCCTCTATATTTACTTTCGCTTTATCTCTGCTACCTGGCACCCCTCTATATTTACTCTCTCTCTTTCTCTCTGCTCCCTGGCACTGCTCTATATTTACTTTCTCTTTCTCTCTGCTCCCTGGTACCCATCTATATTTGCTTTCTCTTTCCCTCTGTTCCCTGTCACCCATCTATATTTACTTTCTCTTTCCCTCTGCTCCCCATCACCCTTCTATATTTACTTTCTCTTTCTCTCTGCTCCCTGGCACCCCTCTATATTTACTTTCCCTTTCTCGCTGCTCCCTAGCACCCCTCTGTATTTAATTTCTCTTTGCCTCTGCTCCCTGGCACCCCTCTATATTTACTTTCTCCTTGCCTCATCTCCCAGGCAGACCTCTATATTTACTTTCTCTTTCTCTCTGCTCCCTGGTACCCCTCTATATTTGCTTTCTCTTTCCCTCTGCTCCCTGGCACCCCTCTATATTTACTTTCTCTTTCTCTCTGCTCCCTGGAACCCTCTATATTTACTTTCTGTTTGCCTCTGCTCCCTGGCACCCCTCTATGTTTACTTTCTCTTTCCCTCTGCTCCCAGCTCCCCTCTATTTCCCTCTGCTCCCTAGGACACTTCCATAATTACATTCTCCCCCTCTAGCACCCCTCTATATTTACTTGCTCCTTCCCTCTGCTCCCTGGCACCACTCTATATTTACTTTCTCTTTCCCTCTGCTCCCTGGCACCACTCTATATTTACTTTCTCTTTCTCTCTGCTCCCTGGCACCCCTCTATATTTGCTTTCCCTTTCCCTCTTACCATGGCAGCCGTCTATATTTAATTTCTCTTTGTCTCTGCTCCCTGGAAGCCCTCTATATTTACTTTCTCTTTGCCTCTGCTCCCTGGCACTCCTCTATGTTTACTTTCTCTTTCCCTCTGCTCCCTGGCACCCCTCTATATTTACTTTCTCTTTGCCTCTGCTCCCTGGCACCCCTCTATATTTAATTTCTCTTTCCCTCTGCTCCCTGGCACCCCTCGATATTTCATTTTTCTTTCCCTCTGCTCCCTGGCACCCCTGTATATTTACTTTCTCATTCCCTCTGCTCCCTGGCACTCTTCTATATTTACTTTCTCTTTAAATCTGCCCCAGAACCCCTCTATATTTACTTTCTCTTTCTCTCTGCTCCCTGGTATCCCTCTATATTTGCTTTCTCTTTCCCTCTGCTCCCTGGCACCCCTCTATATTTACTTTCTCTTTCTCTCTGCTCCCTGGAACCCTCTATATTTGCTTTCTCTTTCCCTCTGCTCCCTGGCACCCCTCTATATTTACTTTCTCTTTCTCTCTGCTCCCTGGAACCCTCTATATTTACTTTCTGTTTGCCTCTGCTCCCTGGCACCCCTCTATGTTTACTTTCTCTTTCCCTCTGCTCCCAGGCACCCCTCTATTTCCCTCTGCTCCCTAGGACACTTCCATAATTATATTCTCCCCCTCTAGCACCCCTCTATATTTACTTGCCCCTTCCCTCTGCTCCCTGGCACCACTCTATATTTACTTTCTCTTTCCCTCTGCTCCCTGGCACCACTCTATATTTACTTTCTCTTTCTCTCTGCTCCCTGGCACCCCTCTATATTTGCTTTCTCTTTCCCTCTGCTCCCTGCCACCACTCTATATTTACTTTCTCTTTCTCTCTGCTCCCTGGCACCCCTCTATATTTGCTTTCCCTTTCCCTCTGACCATGGCAGCCCTCTATATTTAATTTCTCTTTGTCTCTGCTCCCTGGAAGCCCTCTATATTTATTTTCTCTTTGCCTCTGCTCCCTGGCACTCCTCTATGTTTACTTTCTCTTTCCCTCTGCTCCCTGGCACCCCTCTATATTTACTTTCTCTTTGCCTCTGCTCCCTGGCACCACTCTATATTTAATTTCTCTTTCCCTCTGCTCCCTGGCACCCCTCTATATTTCATTTTTCTTTCCCTCTGCTCCCTGGCACCCCTCTATATTTACTTTCTCATTCCCTCTGCTCCCTGGCACCCTTCTATATTTACTTTCTCTTTAAATCTGCCCCCAGAACCACTCTATATTTACTTTCTCTTTATCTCTGCTCCCTAGCACCCCTCTATATTTACTTTCTCTTTCCCTCCGCTCCTTGTCACCCTCTATCTTTACTTCCTCTTTCCCTCTGCTCCCTAACCATCTTTATTTACTTTCTCTTTCCCTCTGCTCCCTGACCCCCTCTATATTTACTTTCTCTTTCCCTCTGCTCCCTGGCACCCCTCTATATTTATTTTCTCTTTCCCTCTGCTCCCCGTCACCCATCTATATTTACTTTCTCTTTCCCTCTGCTCCCCATCACCCTTCTATATTTACTTTCTCTTTCTCTCTGCTCCCTGGCACCCCTCTATATTTACTTTCCCTTTCTCGCTGCTCCCTAGCACCCCTCTGTATTTAATTTCTCTTTGCTTCTGCTCCCTGGCACCCCTCTATATTTACTTTCTCTTTGCCTCTGCTCCCTGGCACCCCTCTATATGTACTTTCTATTTCTTTCTGCTCCATGGCACCCCTCTATATTTACTTTCGCTTTATCTCTGCTACCTGGCACCCCTCTATATTTACTCTCTCTCTTTCTCTCTGCTCCCTGGCACTGCTCTATATTTACTTTCTCTTTCTCTCTGCTCCCTGGTCCCATCTATATTTGCTTTCTCTTTCCCTCTGTTCCCTGTCACCCATCTATATTTACTTTCGCTTTCCCTCTGCTCCCCATCACCCTTCTATATTTACTTTCTCTTTCTCTCTGCTCCCTGGCACCCCTCTATATTTACTTTCCCTTTCTCGCTGCTCCCTAGCACCCCTCTGTATTTAATTTCTCTTTGCCTCTGCTCCCTGGCACCCCTCTATATTTACTTTCTCCTTGCCTCATCTCCCAGGCAGACCTCTATATTTACTTTCTCTTTCTCTCTGCTCCCTGGTACCCCTCTATATTTGCTTTCTCTTTCCCTCTGCTCCCTGGCACCCCTCTATATTTACTTTCTCTTTCTCTCTGCTCCCTGGAACCCTCTATATTTACTTTCTGTTTGCCTCTGCTCCCTGGCACCCCTCTATGTTTACTTTCTCTTTCCCTCTGCTCCCAGGCACCCCTCTATTTCCCTCTGCTCCCTAGGACACTTCCATAATTACATTCTCCCCCTCTAGCACCCCTCTATATTTACTTGCTCCTTCCCTCTGCTCCCTGGCACCACTCTATATTTACTTTCTCTTTCCCTCTGCTCCCTGGCACCACTCTATATTTACTTTCTCTTTCTCTCTGCTCCCTGGCACCCCTCTATATTTGCTTTCCCTTTCCCTCTTACCATGGCAGCCGTCTATATTTAATTTCTCTTTGTCTCTGCTCCCTGGAAGCCCTCTATATTTACTTTCTCTTTGCCTCTGCTCCCTGGCACTCCTCTATGTTTACTTTCTCTTTCCCTCTGCTCCCTGGCACCCCTCTATATTTACTTTCTCTTTGCCTCTGCTCCCTGGCACCCCTCTATATTTAATTTCTCTTTCCCTCTGCTCCCTGGCACTCCTCGATATTTCATTTTTCTTTCCCTCTGCTCCCTGGCACCCCTCTATATTTACTTTCTCATTCCCTCTGCTCCCTGGCACTCTTCTATATTTACTTTCTCTTTAAATCTGCCCCAGAACCACTCTATATTTACTTTCTCTTTATCTCTGCTCCCTAGCACCCCTCTATATTTACTTTCTCTTTCCCTCCGCTCCTTTGCACCCTCTATATTTACTTCCTCTTTCCCTCTGTTCCCTAACACCACTCTTTATTTACTTTCTCTTTCCCTCTGCTCCCTGATCCCCTCTATATTTACTTTCTCTTTCCCTCTGCTCCCTGGCACCCCTCTATATTTACTTTCTCTTTCCCTCTGCTCTCCGTTACCCTTCTATATTTACTTTCTCTTTCTTTCTGCTCCCTGGCACCCCTCTATATTTACTTTCCCTTTCTCGCTGCTCCCTAGCACCCCTCTGTATTTAATTTCTCTTTGCCTCTGCTCCCTGGCACCCCCCTATATTTACTTTCTCTTTGCCTCTGCTCCCTGACACCCCTCTATATGTACTTTCTCTTTCTCTCTGCTCCATGGCACCCCTCTATATTTACTTTCTCTTTATCTCTGCTCACTGGCACTCCTCTATATTTACTTGCTCTTTCCCTCTGCTCCCCTTCACCCCTCTATATTTACTTTCTCTTTGCCTCTGCTCCCTGACACCCCTCTATAATTACTTTCTCTTTGCCTCTGCTCCCTCGCACCACTCTATATTTAGTTTCTATTTCCCTCTGCTCCCTGTCACCCCTCTATATATACTTTCTCTTTGCCTCTGCTCCCTGGCACCCCTCTATGGTTATTTTCTCTTTCCCTCTGCTCCCAGGCACCCCTCTATTTCCCTCTGCTCCCTAGGACACTTCCATATTTACATTCTCCCCCTCTAGCACCCCTCTATATTTACTTGCTCCTTCCCTCTGCTCCCTGGCACCACTCTATAGTTACTTTCTCTTTCCCTCTGCTCCCTGCCACCATTCTATATTTACTTTCTCTTTCTCTCTGCTCCCTGGCACCCCTCTATATTTGCTTTCCCTTTCCCTCTGACCATGGAGCCCTCTATATTTAATTTCTCTATGTCTCTGCTCCCTGGAAGCCCTCTATATTTACTTTCTCTTTGCCTCTGCTCCCTGGCACTCCTCTATGTTTACTTTCTCTTTCCCTCTGCTCCCTGGCACCCCTCTATATTTACTTTCTTTTTACCTCTGCTCCCCAGCACCACTCTATATTTAATTTCTCTTTCCCTCTGCTCCCTGGCACCCCTCTATATTTCATTTTTCTTTCCCTCTGCTCCCTGGCACCCCTCTATATTTACTTTCTCATTCCCTCTGCTCCCTGGCACTCTTCTATATTTACTTTCTCTTTAAATCTGCCCCCAGAACCACTCTATATTTACTTTCTCTTTATCTCTGCTCCCTAGCACCCCTCTATATTTACTTTCTCTTTCCCGCCGCTCCTTGGCACCCTCTATCTTTACTTCCTCTTTCCCTCTGCTCCCTAACACCACTCTTTATTTACTTTCTCTTTCCCTCTGCTCCCTGACCCCCTCTATATTTACTTTCTCTTTCCCTCTGCTCCCTGGCACTCCTCTATATTTATTTTCTCTTTCCCTCTGCTCCCCGTCACCCATCTTTATTTACTTTCTGTTTCCCTCTGCTCCCCATCACCCTTCTATATTTACTTTCTCTTTCTCTCTGCTCCCTGGCACCCCTCTATATTTACTTTCCCTTTCTCGCTGCTCTCTAGCACCCCTCTGTATTTAATTTCTCTTTGCTTCTGCTCCCTGGCACCCCTCTATATGTACTTTCTCTTTGCCTCTGCTCCCTGGCACCCCTCTATATGTACTTTCTATTTCTCTCTGCTCCATGGCACCCCTCTATATTTACTTTCTCTTTATCTCTGCTACCTGGCACCCCTCTATATTTACTCTCTCTCTTTCTCTCTGCTCCCTCGCACTCCTCTATATTTACTTTCTCTTTCTCTCTGCTCCCTGGTACCCATCTATATTTGCTTTCTCTTTCCCTCTGCTCCCCGTCACCCATCTATATTTACTTTAGCTTTCCCTCTGCTCCCCATCACCCTTCTATATTTACTTTCTCTTTCTCTCTGCTCCCTGGCACCCCTCTATATTTACTTTCCCTTTCTCGCTGCTCCCTAGCACCCATCTGTATTTAATTTCTCTTTGCCTCTGCTGCCTGGCACCCCTCTATATTTACTTTCTCCTTGCCTCATCTCCCAGGCAGACCTCTATATTTACTTTCTCTTTTCCTCTGCTCCCTGGTACCCCTCTATATTTACTCTCTCTCTTTCTCTCTGCTCCCTGGCACTCCTCTATATTTACTTTCTCTTTCTCTCTGCTCCCTGGTACCCCTCTATATTTGCTTTCTCTTTCCCTCTGCTCCCTTGCACACCTCTATATTTACTTTTTCTTTGCCACTGCTCCCTAGCACGCCTCTAGATTTACTTTCTCTTTCCCTCTTCTCCCTGGCACCCATGTATATTTACTTTGTCTTTCCCTTTCCTCCCTGGCACCCCTCTATATTTGCTTTCTCTTTCACTCTGCTCCCCCACCTCTCTATATTTGCTTTCTCTTTCCCTCTGCTCCCTGGCACCCCTCTATATTTACTTTCTCTTTCCCTCTGCTTCCTGGCACCCCTCTACATTTACTTTCTCTTTCCGGCTGCTCCCTAGCACCCCTCTATATTTACTTTCTCTTTCTCTCTGCTTCTTGGCACCCCTCTATATTTACTTTCCCTTTCCCTCGGCTCCATGGCACCACTCTATATTTAATTTCTCTTTGTCTCTGCTCGTTGGCACCCTTCTATATTTACTTCCTCTTTCCCTCTGCTCCCTAACCATCTTTATTTACTTTCTCTTTCCCTCTGCTCCCTGACCCCCTCTATATTTACTTTCTCTTTCCCTCTGCTCCCTGGCACCCCTCTATATTTATTTTCTCTTTCCCTCTGCTCCCCGTCACCCATCTATATTTACTTTCTCTTTCCCTCTGCTCCCCATCACCCTTCTATATTTACTTTCTCTTTCTCTCTGCTCCCTGGCACCCCTCTATATTTACTTTCCCTTTCTCGCTGCTCCCTAGCACCCCTCTGTATTTAATTTCTCTTTGCTTCTGCTCCCTGGCACCCCTCTATATTTACTTTCTCTTTGCCTCTGCTCCCTGGCACCCCTCTATATGTACTTTCTATTTCTTTCTGCTCCATGGCACCCCTCTATATTTACTTTCGCTTTATCTCTGCTACCTGGCACCCCTCTATATTTACTCTCTCTCTTTCTCTCTGCTCCCTGGCACTGCTCTATATTTACTTTCTCTTTCTCTCTGCTCCCTGGTACCCATCTATATTTGCTTTCTCTTTCCCTCTGTTCCCTGTCACCCATCTATATTTACTTTCGCTTTCCCTCTGCTCCCCATCACCCTTCTATATTTACTTTCTCTTTCTCTCTGCTCCCTGGCACCCCTCTATATTTACTTTCCCTTTCTCGCTGCTCCCTAGCACCCCTCTGTATTTACTTTCTCTTTGCCTCTGCTCCCTGGCACCCCTCTATATTTACTTTCTCCTTGCCTCATCTCCCAGGCAGACCTCTATATTTACTTTCTCTTTCTCTCTGCTCCCTGGTACCCCTCTATATTTGCTTTCTCTTTCCCTCTGCTCCCTGGCACCCCTCTATATTTACTTTCTCTTTCTCTCTGCTCCCTGGAACCCTCTATATTTACTTTCTGTTTGCCTCTGCTCCCTGGCACCCCTCTATGTTTACTTTCTCTTTCCCTCTGCTCCCAGGCACCCCTCTATTTCCCTCTGCTCCCTAGGACACTTCCATAATTACATTCTCCCCCTCTAGCACCCCTCTATATTTACTTGCTCCTTCCCTCTGCTCCCTGGCACCACTCTATATTTACTTTCTCTTTCCCTCTGCTCCCTGGCACCACTCTATATTTACTTTCTCTTTCTCTCTGCTCCCTGGCACCCCTCTATATTTGCTTTCCCTTTCCCTCTTACCATGGCAGCCGTCTATATTTAATTTCTCTTTGTCTCTGCTCCCTGGAAGCCCTCTATATTTACTTTCTCTTTGCCTCTGCTCCCTGGCACTCCTCTATGTTTACTTTCTCTTTCCCTCTGCTCCCTGGCACCCCTCTATATTTACTTTCTCTTTGCCTCTGCTCCCTGGCACCCCTCTATATTTAATTTCTCTTTCCCTCTGCTCCCTGGCACCCCTCGATATTTCATTTTTCTTTCCCTCTGCTCCCTGGCACCCCTCTATATTTACTTTCTCATTCCTTCTGCTCCCTGGCACTCTTCTATATTTACTTTCTCTTTAAATCTGCCCCAGAACCACTCTATATTTCCTTTCTCTTTATCTCTGCTCCCTAGCACCCCTCTATATTTACTTTCTCTTTCCCTCCGCTCCTTTGCACCCTCTATATTTACTTCCTCTTTCCCTCTGTTCCCTAACACCACTCTTTATTTACTTTCTCTTTCCCTCTGCTCCCTGATCCCCTCTATATTTACTTTCTCTTTCCCTCTGCTCCCTGGCACCCCTCTATATTTACTTTCTCTTTCCCTCTGCTCTCCGTTACCCTTCTATATTTACTTTCTCTTTCTTTCTGCTCCCTGGCACCCCTCTATATTTACTTTCCCTTTCTCGCTGCTCCCTAGCACCCCTCTGTATTTAATTTCTCTTTGCCTCTGCTCCCTGGCACCCCTCTATATTTACTTTCTCTTTGCCTCTGCTCCCTGACACCCCTCTATATGTACTTTCTCTTTCTCTCTGCTCCATGGCACCCCTCTATATTTACTTTCTCTTTATCTCTGCTCACTGGCACTCCTCTATATTTACTTGCTCTTTCCCTCTGCCCCCCTTCACCCCTCTATATTTACTTTCTCTTTGCCTCTGCTCCCTGACACCCCTCTATAATTACTTTCTCTTTGCCTCTGCTCCCTCGCACCACTCTATATTTAGTTTCTATTTCCCTCTGCTCCCTGTCACCCCTCTATATATACTTTCTCTTTGCCTCTGCTCCCTGGCACCCCTCTATGTTTATTTTCTCTTTCCCTCTGCTCCCAGGCACCCCTCTATTTCCCTCTGCTCCCTAGGACACTTCCATATTTACATTCTCCCCCTCTAGCACCCCTCTATATTTACTTGCTCCTTCCCTCTGCTCCCTGGCACCACTCTATAGTTACTTTCTCTTTCCCTCTGCTCCTTGCCACCACTCTATATTTACTTTCTCTTTCTCTCTGCTCCCTGGCACCCCTCTATATTTGCTTTCCCTTTCCCTCTGACCATGGAGCCCTCTATATTTAATTTCTCTATGTCTCTGCTCCCTGGAAGCCCTCTATATTTACTTTCTCTTTGCCTCTGCTCCCTGGCACTCCTCTATGTTTACTTTCTCTTTCCCTCTGCTCCCTGGCACCCCTCTATATTTACTTTCTTTTTACCTCTGCTCCCCAGCACCACTCTATATTTAATTTCTCTTTCCCTCTGCTCCCTGGCACCCCTCTATATTTCATTTTTCTTTCCCTCTGCTCCCTGGCACCCCTCTATATTTACTTTCTCATTCCCTCTGCTCCCTGGCACTCTTCTATATTTACTTTCTCTTTAAATCTGCCCCCAGAACCACTCTATATTTACTTTCTCTTTATCTCTGCTCCCTAGCACCCCTCTATATTTACTTTCTCTTTCCCGCCGCTCCTTGGCACCCTCTATCTTTACTTCCTCTTTCCCTCTGCTCCCTAACACCACTCTTTATTTACTTTCTCTTTCCCTCTGCTCCCTGACCCCCTCTATATTTACTTTCTCTTTCCCTCTGCTCCCTGGCACTCCTCTATATTTATTTTCTCTTTCCCTCTGCTCCCCGTCACCCATCTTTATTTACTTTCTGTTTCCCTCTGCTCCCCATCACCCTTCTATATTTACTTTCTCTTTCTCTCTGCTCCCTAGCACCCCTCTATATTTACTTTCCCTTTCTCGCTGCTCTCTAGCACCCCTCTGTATTTAATTTCTCTTTGCTTCTGCTCCCTGGCACCCCTCTATATGTACTTTCTCTTTGCCTCTGCTCCCTGGCACCCCTCTATATGTACTTTCTATTTCTCTCTGCTCCATGGCACCCCTCTATATTTACTTTCTCTTTATCTCTGCTACCTGGCACCCCTCTATATTTACTCTCTCTCTTTCTCTCTGCTCCCTCGCACTCCTCTATATTTACTTTCTCTTTCTCTCTGCTCCCTGGTACCCATCTATATTTGCTTTCTCTTTCCCTCTGCTCCCCGTCACCCATCTATATTTACTTTAGCTTTCCCTCTGCTCCCCATCACCCTTCTATATTTACTTTCTCTTTCTCTCTGCTCCCTGGCACCCCTCTATATTTACTTTCCCTTTCTCGCTGCTCCCTAGCACCCATCTGTATTTAATTTCTCTTTGCCTCTGCTGCCTGGCACCCCTCTATATTTACTTTCTCCTTGCCTCATCTCCCAGGCAGACCTCTATATTTACTTTCTCTTTTCCTCTGCTCCCTGGTACCCCTCTATATTTACTCTCTCTCTTTCTCTCTGCTCCCTGGCACTCCTCTATATTTACTTTCTCTTTCTCTCTGCTCCCTGGTACCCCTCTATATTTGCTTTCTCTTTCCCTCTGCTCCCTGGCACACCTCTATATTTACTTTTTCTTTGCCACTGCTCCCTAGCACGCCTCTAGATTTACTTTCTCTTTCCCTCTTCTCCCTGGCACCCATGTATATTTACTTTGTCTTTCCCTTTCCTCCCTGGCACCCCTCTATATTTGCTTTCTCTTTCACTCTGCTCCCCCACCTCTCTATATTTGCTTTCTCTTTCCCTCTGCTCCCTGGCACCCCTCTATATTTACTTTCTCTTTCCCTCTGCTTCCTGGCACCCCTCTACATTTACTTTCTCTTTCCGGCTGCTCCCTAGCACCCCTCTATATTTACTTTCTCTTTCTCTCTGCTTCTTGGCACCCCTCTATATTTACTTTCCCTTTCCCTAGGCTCCATGGCACCACTCTATATTTAATTTCTCTTTGTCTCTGCTCGTTGCACCCTTCTATATTTACTTTCTCTTTGCCTCTGCTCCCTGGCACTCCTCTATATTTACTTTCTCTTTCCCTCTGCTCCCCATCACCCCTCTGTATTTACTTTCTCTTTGTCTGTGCTCCCTGGCACCTCTCTATATTTACTTAATCTTTGCCTCTGCTCCCTCACACTCCTCTATATTTACTTTCTCTTTCCCTCTGCTCCCTGGCACCCCTCTAAATTTACTTTCTCTTTCCCTCTGCTCCCTGGCACCCATCTATATTTACTTTCTCTTTCTCTATGCTACCTGTCACCCCTCTATATATACTTTCTCTTTCCCTCTGCTCCCTGGCACGCTTCTATATTTACTTTCTCTTTCCATCTGCTCCCTAGCACCTCCTCTATATTTACTTTCTCATTCCCTCTGCAACATGGCACTCCTCTATATTTACTTTCTCTTCCCCTCAGCTCCGTGGCACAACTCTATATTTACTTTCTCCTTCCCTCTGCTCCCTGGCACCCCTCTATATTTACTTTCAATTTCCCTCCGCTCTTTGGCACCCCTCTATATTTACTTTCTCTTAACGTCTGCTCCCAGACACCCCTCTATATTTACTTTCTCTTTCCCTCTGCTCCCTGGCACCCCTCTAAATTTACTTTTACTTTCACTCTGCTCCCTGGCACGCCTCTATATTTACTTTCTCTTTGCCTCTTCTCCCTGACACCCTTCTATATTTACTCTCTCTTTCTCTCTGCTCCCTGGCACCCCTCTATATTTACTTTCTCTTTGCCTCTTCTCCATGACACCCTTCTATATTTACTCTCTCTTTCTCTCTGCTCCCTGGCACCCCTCTAGATTTACTTTCTCTTTCTCTCTGATCCCTGGTACCCCTCTATATTTACTTTCTCTTTCCCTGTGCTACCTGGCACTCCTCTATATTTACTTTCTCTTTGCTACTGCTCCCTAGCACGCCTCAATATTTACTTCAACTTCCCTCTTCTCCCTGGCACCCCTCTATATTTACGTTCTCTTTCCCTCTGCTCATTGGGACCCCTCTATATTTGCTTTCTCTTTCCCTCTGCTCCCTGTCACCCCTCTATATTTGCTTTTTCTTTCCCTCTGCTCCCCCCACCCCTCTACATTTACTTTCTCTTTCCCTCTGCTCCCTGCCACCCCTCTATATTTACATTCTCTTTCCCTCTGCTCCCCCCACCCCTCTATATTTACTTTCGCTTTCCTTCTGCTCCCTGGCACCCCTCCATATTTACTTTCTCTTTCCCGCTGCTCCCTAGCATCCCTCTATATTTACTTTGTCTTTCCCTTTGCTCCCTGGCACCCCTCTATATTTGCTTTCTATTTCCCTCTGCTCCCTCTCACCCCTCTATATACTTTGTCTTTCCCTTTGCTCCCTGGCACCCCTCTATATTTGCTTTCTCTTTCCCTGTGCTCCCTGGCACTCCTCTATATTTACTTTCTCTTTCCTGCTACTCAACAGCACCCCTCTATATTTACTTTCTCTTTCTCTCTGCTCCCTGGCACCCCTCTATATTTGCTTTCCCTTTCCCTCTGCTCCCTGGCACCCCTCTAAATTTACTTTTTCTTTCACTCTACTCCCTAGCATCCCTCTATATTTCATTTTTCTTTCCCTCTGCTCCCTGGCACCCACCCCTCTATATTTACTTTCTCTTTCTCTCTGCTCCCTGGAACCCCTCTATATTTGCTTTCCATTACCCCAGGCTCCATGGCACCCCTCTATATTTAATTTTTCTTTGTCTCTGCTCCCTGGCACCCCTCTATATTTAATTTCTCTTTGCCTCTGCTCACTGGCACTCTTCTATATTTACTTTCTATTTCCCTCTGCTCCCCTTCACCCCTCTATATTTACTTTCTCTTTGCCTCTGCCACCTCGCACCACTCTATATTTAGTTTCTATTCCCCTCTGCTCCCTGTCACCCCTCTATATTTACTTTGTCTTTGCCTCTGCTCCCTGGCACCCCTCTATGTTTACTTTCTCTTTCCCTCTGCTCCCAGGCACCCCTCTATATTTACTTTCCCTTTCTCGCTGCTCTCTAGCACCCCTCTGTATTTAATTTCTCTTTGCTTCTGCTCCCTGGCACCCCTCTATATGTACTTTCTCTTTGCCTCTGCTCCCTGGCACCCCTCTATATGTACTTTCTATTTCTCTCTGCTCCATGGCACCCCTCTATATTTACTTTCTCTTTATCTCTGCTACCTGGCACCCCTCTATATTTACTCTCTCTCTTTCTCTCTGCTCCCTCGCACTCCTCTATATTTACTTTCTCTTTCTCTCTGCTCCCTGGTACCCATCTATATTTGCTTTCTCTTTCCCTCTGCTCCCCGTCACCCATCTATATTTACTTTAGCTTTCCCTCTGCTCCCCATCACCCTTCTATATTTACTTTCTCTTTCTCTCTGCTCCCTGGCACCCCTCTATATTTACTTTCCCTTTCTCGCTGCTCCCTAGCACCCATCTGTATTTAATTTCTCTTTGCCTCTGCTGCCTGGCACCCCTCTATATTTACTTTCTCCTTGCCTCATCTCCCAGGCAGACCTCTATATTTACTTTCTCTTTTCCTCTGCTCCCTGGTACCCCTCTATATTTACTCTCTCTCTTTCTCTCTGCTCCCTGGCACTCCTCTATATTTACTTTCTCTTTCTCTCTGCTCCCTGGTACCCCTCTATATTTGCTTTCTCTTTCCCTCTGCTCCCAGGCACACCTCTATATTTACTTTTTCTTTGCCACTGCTCCCTAGCACGCCTCTAGATTTACTTTCTCTTTCCCTCTTCTCCCTGGCACCCATGTATATTTACTTTGTCATTCCCTTTCCTCCCTGGCACCCCTCTATATTTGCTTTCTCTTTCACTCTGCTCCCCCACCTCTCTATATTTGCTTTCTCTTTCCCTCTGCTCCCTGGCACCCCTCTATATTTACTTTCTCTTTCCCTCTGCTTCCTGGCACCCCTCTACATTTACTTTCTCTTTCCGGCTGCTCCCTAGCACCCCTCTATATTTACTTTCTCTTTCTCTCTGCTTCTTGGCACCCCTCTATATTTACTTTCCCTTTCCCTCGGCTCCATGGCACCACTCTATATTTAATTTCTCTTTGTCTCTGCTCGTTGGCACCCTTCTATATTTACTTCCTCTTTCCCTCTGCTCCCTAACCATCTTTATTTACTTTCTCTTTCCCTCTGCTCCCTGACCCCCTCTATATTTACTTTCTCTTTCCCTCTGCTCCCTGGCACCCCTCTATATTTATTTTCTCTTTCCCTCTGCTCCCCGTCACCCATCTATATTTACTTTCTCTTTCCCTCTGCTCCCCATCACCCTTCTATATTTACTTTCTCTTTCTCTCTGCTCCCTGGCACCCCTCTATATTTACTTTCCCTTTCTCGCTGCTCCCTAGCACCCCTCTGTATTTAATTTCTCTTTGCTTCTGCTCCCTGGCACCCCTCTATATTTACTTTCTCTTTGCCTCTGCTCCCTGGCACCCCTCTATATGTACTTTCTATTTCTTTCTGCTCCCTGGCACCCCTCTATATTTCATTTTTCTTTCCCTCTGCTCCCTGGCACCCCTCTATATTTACTTTCTCATTCCCTCTGCTCCCTGGCACTCTTCTATATTTACTTTCTCTTTAAATCTGCCCCAGAACCACTCTATATTTACTTTCTCTTTATCTCTGCTCCCTAGCACCCCTCTATATTTACTTTCTCTTTCCCTCCGCTCCTTTGCACCCTCTATATTTACTTCCTCTTTCCCTCTGTTCCCTAACACCACTCTTTATTTACTTTCTCTTTCCCTCTGCTCCCTGATCCCCTCTATATTTACTTTCTCTTTCCCTCTGCTCCCTGGCACCCCTCTATATTTACTTTCTCTTTCCCTCTGCTCTCCGTTACCCTTCTATATTTACTTTCTCTTTCTTTCTGCTCCCTGGCACCCCTCTATATTTACTTTCCCTTTCTCGCTGCTCCCTAGCACCCCTCTGTATTTAATTTCTCTTTGCCTCTGCTCCCTGGCACCCCTCTATATTTACTTTCTCTTTGCCTCTGCCCCCTGACACCCCTCTATATGTACTTTCTCTTTCTCTCTGCTCCATGGCACCCCTCTATATTTACTTTCTCTTTATCTCTGCTCACTGGCACTCCTCTATATTTACTTGCTCTTTCCCTCTGCTCCCCTTCACCCCTCTATATTTACTTTCTCTTTGCCTCTGCTCCCTGACACCCCTCTATAATTACTTTCTCTTTGCCTCTGCTCCCTCGCACCACTCTATATTTAGTTTCTATTTCCCTCTGCTCCCTGTCACCCCTCTATATATACTTTCTCTTTGCCTCTGCTCCCTGGCACCCCTCTATGTTTATTTTCTCTTTCCCTCTGCTCCCAGGCACCCCTCTATTTCCCTCTGCTCCCTAGGACACTTCCATATTTACATTCTCCCCCTCTAGCACCCCTCTATATTTACTTGCTCCTTCCCTCTGCTCCCTGGCACCACTCTATAGTTACTTTCTCTTTCCCTCTGCTCCCTGCCACCACTCTATATTTACTTTCTCTTTCTCTCTGCTCCCTGGCACCCCTCTATATTTACTTTCTCTTTGCCTCTGCTCCCTGGCACCACTCTATATTTAATTTCTCTTTCCCTCTGCTCCCTGGCACCCCTCTATATTTCATTTTTCTTTCCCTCTGCTCCCTGGCACCCCTCTATATTTACTTTCTCATTCCCTCTGCTCCCTGGCACCCTTCTATATTTACTTTCTCTTTAAATCTGCCCCCAGAACCACTCTATATTTACTTTCTCTTTATCTCTGCTCCCTAGCACCCCTCTACATTTACTTTCTCTTTCCCTCCGCTCCTTGTCACCCTCTATCTTTACTTCCTCTTTCCCTCTGCTCCCTAACCATCTTTATTTACTTTCTCTTTCCCTCTGCTCCCTGACCCCCTCTATATTTACTTTCTCTTTCCCTCTGCTCCCTGGCACCCCTCTATATTTACTTTCTCTTTGCCTCTGCTCCCTGGCACCACTCTATATTTAATTTCTCTTTCCCTCTGCTCCCTGGCACCCCTCTATATTTCATTTTTCTTTCCCTCTGCTCCCTGGCACCCCTCTATATTTACTTTCTCATTCCCTCTGCTCCCTGGCACCCTTCTATATTTACTTTCTCTTTAAATCTGCCCCCAGAACCACTCTATATTTACTTTCTCTTTATCTCTGCTCCCTAGCACCCCTCTATATTTACTTTCTCTTTCCCTCCGCTCCTTGTCACCCTCTATCTTTACTTCCTCTTTCCCTCTGCTCCCTAACCATCTTTATTTACTTTCTCTTTCCCTCTGCTCCCTGACCCCCTCTATATTTACTTTCTCTTTCCCTCTGCTCCCTGGCACCCCTCTATATTTATTTTCTCTTTCCCTCTGCTCCCCGTCACCCATCTATATTTACTTTCTCTTTCCCTCTGCTCCCCATCACCCTTCTATATTTACTTTCCCTTTCTCGCTGCTCCCTAGCACCCCTCTGTATTTAATTTCTCTTTGCTTCTGCTCCTTGGCACCCCTCTATATTTACTTTCTCTTTGCCTCTGCTCCCTGGCACCCCTCTATATGTACTTTCTATTTCTTTCTGCTCCATGGCACCCCTCTATATTTACTTTCGCTTTATCTCTGCTACCTGGCACCCCTCTATATTTACTCTCTCTCTTTCTCTCTGCTCCCTGGCACTGCTCTATATTTACTTTCTCTTTCTCTCTGCTCCCTGGTACCCATCTATATTTGCTTTCTCTTTCCCTCTGTTCCCTGTCACCCATCTATATTTACTTTCTCTTTCCCTCTGCTCCCCATCACCCTTCTATATTTACTTTCTCTTTCTCTCTGCTCCCTGGCACCCCTCTATATTTACTTTCCCTTTCTTGCTGCTCCCTAGCACCCCTCTGTATTTAATTTCTCTTTGCCTCTGCTCCCTGGCACCCCTCTATATTTACTTTCTCCTTGCCTCATCTCCCAGGCAGACCTCTATATTTACTTTCTCTTTCTCTCTGCTCCCTGGTACCCCTCTATATTTGCTTTCTCTTTCCCTCTGCTCCCTGGCACCCCTCTATATTTACTTTCTCTTTCTCTCTGCTCCCTGGAACCCTCTATATTTACTTTCTGTTTGCCTCTGCTCCCTGGCACCCCTCTATGTTTACTTTCTCTTTCCCTCTGCTCCCAGCTCCCCTCTATTTCCCTCTGCTCCCTAGGACACTTCCATAATTACATTCTCCCCCTCTAGCACCCCTCTATATTTACTTGCTCCTTCCCTCTGCTCCCTGGCACCACTCTATATTTACTTTCTCTTTCCCTCTGCTCCCTGGCACCACTCTATATTTACTTTCTCTTTCTCTCTGCTCCCTGGCACCCCTCTATATTTGCTTTCCCTTTCCCTCTTACCATGGCAGCCGTCTATATTTACTTTCTCTTTGCCTCTGCTCCCTGGCACTCCTCTATGTTTACTTTCTCTTTTCCTCTGCTCCCTGGCACCCCTCTATATTTACTTTCTCTTTGCCTCTGCTCCCTGGCACCCCTCTATATTTAATTTCTCTTTCCCTCTGCTCCCTGGCACCCCTCGATATTTCATTTTTCTTTCCCTCTGCTCCCTGGCACCCCTGTATATTTACTTTCTCATTCCCTCTGCTCCCTGGCACTCTTCTATATTTACTTTCTCTTTAAATCTGCCCCAGAACCCCTCTATATTTACTTTCTCTTTCTCTCTGCTCCCTGGTACCCCTCTATATTTGCTTTCTCTTTCCCTCTGCTCCCTGGCACCCCTCTATATTTACTTTCTCTTTCTCTCTGCTCCCTGGAACCCTCTATATTTGCTTTCTCTTTCCCTCTGCTCCCTGGCACCCCTCTATATTTACTTTCTCTTTCTCTCTGCTCCCTGGAACCCTCTATATTTACTTTCTGTTTGCCTCTGCTCCCTGGCACCCCTCTATGTTTACTTTCTCTTTCCCTCTGCTCCCAGGCACCCCTCTATTTCCCTCTGCTCCCTAGGACACTTCCATAATTATATTCTCCCCCTCTAGCACCCCTCTATATTTACTTGCCCCTTCCCTCTGCTCCCTGGCACCACTCTATATTTACTTTCTCTTTCCCTCTGCTCCCTGGCACCACTCTATATTTACTTTCTCTTCCTCTCTGCTCCCTGGCACCCCTCTATATTTGCTTTCTCTTTCCCTCTGCTCCCTGCCACCACTCTATATTTACTTTCTCTTTCTCTCTGCTCCCTGGCACCCCTCTATATTTGCTTTCCCTTTCCCTCTGACCATGGCAGCCCTCTATATTTAATTTCTCTTTGTCTCTGCTCCCTGGAAGCCCTCTATATTTATTTTCTCTTTGCCTCTGCTCCCTGGCACTCCTCTATGTTTACTTTCTCTTTCCCTCTGCTCCCTGGCACCCCTCTATATTTACTTTCTCTTTGCCTCTGCTCCCTGGCACCACTCTATATTTAATTTCTCTTTCCCTCTGCTCCCTGGCACCCCTCTATATTTCATTTTTCTTTCCCTCTGCTCCCTGGCACCCCTCCATATTTACTTTCTCATTCCCTCTGCTCCCTGGCACCCTTCTATATTTACTTTCTCTTTAAATCTGCCCCCAGAACCACTCTATATTTACTTTCTCTTTATCTCTGCTCCCTAGCACCCCTCTATATTTACTTTCTCTTTCCCTCCGCTCCTTGTCACCCTCTATCTTTACTTCCTCTTTCCCTCTGCTCCCTAACCATCTTTATTTACTTTCTCTTTCCCTCTGCTCCCTGACCCCCTCTATATTTACTTTCTCTTTCCCTCTGCTCCCTGGCACCCCTCTATATTTATTTTCTCTTTCCCTCTGCTCCCCGTCACCCATCTATATTTACTTTCTCTTTCCCTCTGCTCCCCATCACCCTTCTATATTTACTTTCTCTTTCTCTCTGCTCCCTGGCACCCCTCTATATTTACTTTCCCTTTCTCGCTGCTCCCTAGCACCCCTCTGTATTTAATTTCTCTTTGCTTCTGCTCCCTGGCACCCCTCTATATTTACTTTCTCTTTGCCTCTGCTCCCTGGCACCCCTCTATATGTACTTTCTATTTCTTTCTGCTCCATGGCACCCCTCTATATTTACTTTCGCTTTATCTCTGCTACCTGGCACCCCTCTATATTTACTCTCTCTCTTTCTCTCTGCTCCCTGGCACTGCTCTATATTTACTTTCTCTTTCTCTCTGCTCCCTGGTACCATCTATATTTGCTTTCTCTTTCCCTCTGTTCCCTGTCACCCATCTATATTTACTTTCGCTTTCCCTCTGCTCCCCATCACCCTTCTATATTTACTTTCTCTTTCTCTCTGCTCCCTGGCACCCCTCTATATTTACTTTCCCTTTCTCGCTGCTCCCTAGCACCCCTCTGTATTTAATTTCTCTTTGCCTCTGCTCCCTGGCACCCCTCTATATTTACTTTCTCCTTGCCTCATCTCCCAGGCAGACCTCTATATTTACTTTCTCTTTCTCTCTGCTCCCTGGTACCCCTCTATATTTGCTTTCTCTTTCCCTCTGCTCCCTGGCACCCCTCTATATTTACTTTCTCTTTCTCTCTGCTCCCTGGAACCCTCTATATTTACTTTCTGTTTGCCTCTGCTCCCTGGCACCCCTCTATGTTTACTTTCTCTTTCCCTCTGCTCCCAGGCACCCCTCTATTTCCCTCTGCTCCCTAGGACACTTCCATAATTACATTCTCCCCCTCTAGCACCCCACTATATTTACTTGCTCCTTCCCTCTGCTCCCTGGCACCACTCTATATTTACTTTCTCTTTCCCTCTGCTCCCTGGCACCACTCTATATTTACTTTCTCTTTCTCTCTGCTCCCTGGCACCCCTCTATATTTGCTTTCCCTTTCCCTCTTACCATGGCAGCCGTCTATATTTAATTTCTCTTTGTCTCTGCTCCCTGGAAGCCCTCTATATTTACTTTCTCTTTGCCTCTGCTCCCTGGCACTCCTCTATGTTTACTTTCTCTTTCCCTCTGCTCCCTGGCACCCCTCTATATTTACTTTCTCTTTGCCTCTGCTCCCTGGCACCCCTCTATATTTAATTTCTCTTTCCCTCTGCTCCCTGGCACTCCTCGATATTTCATTTTTCTTTCCCTCTGCTCCCTGGCACCCCTCTATATTTACTTTCTCATTCCCTCTGCTCCCTGGCACTCTTCTATATTTACTTTCTCTTTAAATCTGCCCCAGAACCACTCTATATTTACTTTCTCTTTATCTCTGCTCCCTAGCACCCCTCTATATTTACTTTCTCTTTCCCTCCGCTCCTTTGCACCCTCTATATTTACTTCCTCTTTCCCTCTGTTCCCTAACACCACTCTTTATTTACTTTCTCTTTCCCTCTGCTCCCTGATCCCCTCTATATTTACTTTCTCTTTCCCTCTGCTCCCTGGCACCCCTCTATATTTACTTTCTCTTTCCCTCTGCTCTCCGTTACCCTTCTATATTTACTTTCTCTTTCTTTCTGCTCCCTGGCACCCCTCTATATTTACTTTCCCTTTCTCGCTGCTCCCTAGCACCCCTCTGTATTTAATTTCTCTTTGCCTCTGCTCCCTGGCACCCCTCTATATTTACTTTCTCTTTGCCTCTGCTCCCTGACACCCCTCTATATGTACTTTCTCTTTCTCTCTGCTCCATGGCACCCCTCTATATTTACTTTCTCTTTATCTCTGCTCACTGGCACTCCTCTATATTTACTTGCTCTTTCCCTCTGCTCCCCTTCACCCCTCTATATTTACTTTCTCTTTGCCTCTGCTCCCTGACACCCCTCTATAATTACTTTCTCTTTGCCTCTGCTCCCTCGCACCACTCTATATTTAGTTTCTATTTCCCTCTGCTCCCTGTCACCCCTCTATATATACTTTCTCTTTGCCTCTGCTCCCTGGCACCCCTCTATGTTTATTTTCTCTTTCCCTCTGCTCCCAGGCACCCCTCTATTTCCCTCTGCTCCCTAGGACACTTCCATATTTACATTCTCCCCCTCTAGCACCCCTCTATATTTACTTGCTCCTTCCCTCTGCTCCCTGGCACCACTCTATAGTTACTTTCTCTTTCCCTCTGCTCCCTGCCACCACTCTATATTTACTTTCTCTTTCTCTCTGCTCCCTGGCACCCCTCTATATTTGCTTTCCCTTTCCCTCTGACCATGGAGCCCTCTATATTTAATTTCTCTATGTCTCTGCTCCCTGGAAGCCCTCTATATTTACTTTCTCTTTGCCTCTGCTCCCTGGCACTCCTCTATGTTTACTTTCTCTTTCCCTCTGCTCCCTGGCACCCCTCTATATTTACTTTCTTTTTACCTCTGCTCCCCAGCACCACTCTATATTTAATTTCTCTTTCCCTCTGCTCCCTGGCACCCCTCTATATTTCATTTTTCTTTCCCTCTGCTCCCTGTCACCCCTCTATATTTACTTTCTCATTCCCTCTGCTCCCTGGCACTCTTCTATATTTACTTTCTCTTTAAATCTGCCCCCAGAACCACTCTATATTTACTTTCTCTTTATCTCTGCTCCCTAGCACCCCTCTATATTTACTTTCTCTTTCCCGCCGCTCCTTGGCACCCTCTATCTTTACTTCCTCTTTCCCTCTGCTCCCTAACACCACTCTTTATTTACTTTCTCTTTCCCTCTGCTCCCTGACCCCCTCTATATTTACTTTCTCTTTCCCTCTGCTCCCTGGCACTCCTCTATATTTATTTTCTCTTTCCCTCTGCTCCCCGTCACCCATCTTTATTTACTTTCTGTTTCCCTCTGCTCCCCATCACCCTTCTATATTTACTTTCTCTTTCTCTCTGCTCCCTGGCACCCCTCTATATTTACTTTCCCTTTCTCGCTGCTCTCTAGCACCCCTCTGTATTTAATTTCTCTTTGCTTCTGCTCCCTGGCACCCCTCTATATGTACTTTCTCTTTGCCTCTGCTCCCTGGCACCCCTCTATATGTACTTTCTATTTCTCTCTGCTCCATGGCACCCCTCTATATTTACTTTCTCTTTATCTCTGCTACCTGGCACCCCTCTATATTTACTCTCTCTCTTTCTCTCTGCTTCCTCGCACTCCTCTATATTTACTTTCTCTTTCTCTCTGCTCCCTGGTACCCATCTATATTTGCTTTCTCTTTCCCTCTGCTCCCCGTCACCCATCTATATTTACTTTAGCTTTCCCTCTGCTCCCCATCACCCTTCTATATTTACTTTCTCTTTCTCTCTGCTCCCTGGCACCCCTCTATATTTACTTTCCCTTTCTCGTTGCTCCCTAGCACCCATCTGTATATAATTTCTCTTTGCCTCTGCTGCCTGGCACCCCTCTATATTTACTTTCTCCTTGCCTCATCTCCCAGGCAGACCTCTTTATTTACTTTCTCTTTTCCTCTGCTCCCTGGTACCCCTCTATATTTACTCTCTCTCTTTCTCTCTGCTCCCGGCACTCCTCTATATTTACTTTCTCTTTCTCTCTGCTCCCTGGTACCCCTCTATATTTGCTTTCTCTTTCCCTCTGCTCCCTTGCACACCTCTATATTTACTTTTTCTTTGCCACTGCTCCCTAGCACGCCTCTAGATTTACTTTCTCTTTCCCTCTTCTCCCTGGCACCCATGTATATTTACTTTGTCTTTCCCTTTCCTCCCTGGCACCCCTCTATATTTGCTTTCTCTTTCACTCTGCTCCCCCACCTCTCTATATTTGCTTTCTCTTTCCCTCTGCTCCCTGGCACCCCTCTATATTTACTTTCTCTTTCCCTCTGCTTCCTGGCACTCCTCTACATTTACTTTCTCTTTCCGGCTGCTCCCTAGCACCCCTCTATATTTACTTTCTCTTTCTCTCTGCTTCTTGGCACCCCTCTATATTTACTTTCCCTTTCCCTCGGCTCCATGGCACCACTCTATATTTAATTTCTCTTTGTCTCTGCTCGTTGGCACCCTTCTATATTTACTTCCTCTTTCCCTCTGCTCCCTAACCATCTTTATTTACTTTCTCTTTCCCTCTGCTCCCTGACCCCCTCTATATTTACTTTCTCTTTCCCTCTGCTCCCTGGCACCCCTCTATATTTATTTTCTCTTTCCCTCTGCTCCCCGTCACCCATCTATATTTACTTTCTCTTTCCCTCTGCTCCCCATCACCCTTCTATATTTACTTTCTCTTTCTCTCTGCTCCCTGGCACCCCTCTATATTTACTTTCCCTTTCTCGCTGCTCCCTAGCACCCCTCTGTATTTAATTTCTCTTTGCTTCTGCTCCCTGGCACCCCTCTATATTTACTTTCTCTTTGCCTCTGCTCCCTGGCACCCCTCTATATGTACTTTCTATTTCTTTCTGCTCCATGGCACCCCTCTATATTTACTTTCGCTTTATCTCTGCTACCTGGCACCCCTCTATATTTACTCTCTCTCTTTCTCTCTGCTCCCTGGCACTGCTCTATATTTACTTTCTCTTTCTCTCTGCTCCCTGGTACCCATCTATATTTGCTTTCTCTTTCCCTCTGTTCCCTGTCACCCATCTATATTTACTTTCGCTTTCCCTCTGCTCCCCATCACCCTTCTATATTTACTTTCTCTTTCTCTCTGCTCCCTGGCACCCCTCTATATTTACTTTCCCTTTCTCGCTGCTCCCTAGCACCCCTCTGTATTTAATTTCTCTTTGCCTCTGCTCCCTGGCACCCCTCTATATTTACTTTCTCCTTGCCTCATCTCCCAGGCAGACCTCTATATTTACTTTCTCTTTCTCTCTGCTCCCTGGTACCCCTCTATATTTGCTTTCTCTTTCCCTCTGCTCCCTGGCACCCCTCTATATTTACTTTCTCTTTCTCTCTGCTCCCTGGAACCCTCTATATTTACTTTCTGTTTGCCTCTGCTCCCTGGCACCCCTCTATGTTTACTTTCTCTTTCCCTCTGCTCCCAGGCACCCCTCTATTTCCCTCTGCTCCCTAGGACACTTCCATAATTACATTCTCCCCCTCTAGCACCCCTCTATATTTACTTGCTCCTTCCCTCTGCTCCCTGGCACCACTCTATATTTACTTTCTCTTTCCCTCTGCTCCCTGGCACCACTCTATATTTACTTTCTCTTTCTCTCTGCTCCCTGGCACCCCTCTATATTTGCTTTCCCTTTCCCTCTTACCATGGCAGCCGTCTATATTTAATTTCTCTTTGTCTCTGCTCCCTGGAAGCCCTCTATATTTACTTTCTCTTTGCCTCTGCTCCCTGGCACTCCTCTATGTTTACTTTCTCTTTCCCTCTGCTCCCTGGCACCCCTCTATATTTACTTTCTCTTTGCCTCTGCTCCCTGGCACCCCTCTATATTTAATTTCTCTTTCCCTCTGCTCCCTGGCACCCCTCGATATTTCATTTTTCTTTCCCTCTGCTCCCTGGCACCCCTCTATATTTACTTTCTCATTCCCTCTGGTCCCTGGCACTCTTCTATATTTACTTTCTCTTTAAATCTGCCCCAGAACCACTCTATATTTACTTTCTCTTTATCTCTGCTCCCTAGCACCCCTCTATATTTACTTTCTCTTTCCCTCCGCTCCTTTGCACCCTCTATATTTACTTCCTCTTTCCCTCTGTTCTCTAACACCACTCTTTATTTACTTTCTCTTTCCCTCTGCTCCCTGATCCCCTCTATATTTACTTTCTCTTTCCCTCTGCTCCCTGGCACCCCTCTATATTTACTTTCTCTTTCCCTCTGCTCTCCGTTACCCTTCTATATTTACTTTCTCTTTCTTTCTGCTCCCTGGCACCCCTCTATATTTACTTTCCCTTTCTCGCTGCTCCCTAGCACCCCTCTGTATTTAATTTCTCTTTGCCTCTGCTCCCTGGCACCCCTCTATATTTACTTTCTCTTTGCCTCTGCTCCCTGACACCCCTCTATATGTACTTTCTCTTTCTCTCTGCTCCATGGCACCCCTCTATATTTACTTTCTCTTTATCTCTGCTCACTGGCACTCCTCTATATTTACTTGCTCTTTCCCTCTGCTCCCCTTCACCCCTCTATATTTACTTTCTCTTTGCCTCTGCTCCCTGACACCCCTCTATAATTACTTTCTCTTTGCCTCTGCTCCCTCGCACCACTCTATATTTAGTTTCTATTTCCCTCTGCTCCCTGTCACCCCTCTATATATACTTTCTCTTTGCCTCTGCTCCCTGGCACCCCTCTATGTTTATTTTCTCTTTCCCTCTGCTCCCAGGCACCCCTCTATTTCCCTCTGCTCCCTAGGACACTTCCATATTTACATTCTCCCCCTCTAGCACCCCTCTATATTTACTTGCTCCTTCCCTCTGCTCCCTGGCACCACTCTATAGTTACTTTCTCTTTCCCTCTGCTCCCTGCCACCACTCTATATTTACTTTCTCTTTCTCTCTGCTCCCTGGCACCCCTCTATATTTGCTTTCCCTTTCCCTCTGACCATGGAGCCCTCTATATTTAATTTCTCTATGTCTCTGCTCCCTGGAAGCCCTCTATATTTACTTTCTCTTTGCCTCTGCTCCCTGGCACTCCTCTATGTTTACTTTCTCTTTCCCTCTGCTCCCTGGCACCCCTCTATATTTACTTTCTTTTTACCTCTGCTCCCCAGCACCACTCTATATTTAATTTCTCTTTCCCTCTGCTCCCTGGCACCCCTCTATATTTCATTTTTCTTTCCCTCTGCTCCCTGGCACCCCACTATATTTACTTTCTCATTCCCTCTGCTCCCTGGCACTCTTCTATATTTACTTTCTCTTTAAATCTGCCCCCAGAACCACTCTATATTTACTTTCTCTTTATCTCTGCTCCCTAGCACCCCTCTATATTTACTTTCTCTTTCCCGCCGCTCCTTGGCACCCTCTATCTTTACTTCCTCTTTCCCTCTGCTCCCTAACACCACTCTTTATTTACTTTCTCTTTCCCTCTGCTCCCTGACCCCCTCTATATTTACTTTCTCTTTCCCTCTGCTCCCTGGCACTCCTCTATATTTATTTTCTCTTTCCCTCTGCTCCCCGTCACCCATCTTTATTTACTTTCTGTTTCCCTCTGCTCCCCATCACCCTTCTATATTTACTTTCTCTTTCTCTCTGCTCCCTGGCACCCCTCTATATTTACTTTCCCTTTCTCGCTGCTCTCTAGCTCCCCTCTGTATTTAATTTCTCTTTGCTTCTGCTCCCTGGCACCCCTCTATATGTACTTTCTCTTTGCCTCTGCTCCCTGGCACCCCTCTATGTGTACTTTCTATTTCTCTCTGCTCCATGTCACCCCTCTATATTTACTTTCTCTTTATCTCTGCTACCTGGCACCCCTCTATATTTACTCTCTCTCTTTCTCTCTGCTCCCTCACACTCCTCTATATTTACTTTCTCTTTCTCTCTGCTCCCTGGTACCCATCTATATTTGCTTTCTCTTTCCCTCTGCTCACCGTCACCCATCTATATTTACTTTAGCTTTCCCTCTGCTCCCCATCACCCTTCTATATTTACTTTCTCTTTCTCTCTGCTCCCTGGCACCCCTCTATATTTACTTTCCCTTTCTCGCTGCTCCCTAGCACCCATCTGTATTTAATTTCTCTTTGCCTCTGCTGCCTGGCACCCCTCTATATTTACTTTCTCCTTGCCTCATCTCCCAGGCAGACCTCTATATTTACTTTCTCTTTTCCTCTGCTCCCTGGTACCCCTCTATATTTACTCTCTCTCTTTCTCTCTGCTCCCTGGCACTCCTCTATATTTACTTTCTCTTTCTCTCTGCTCCCTGGTACCCCTCTATATTTGCTTTCTCTTTCCCTCTGCTCCCTGGCACACCTCTATATTTACTTTTTCTTTGCCACTGCTCCCTAGCACGCCTCTAGATTTACTTTCTCTTTCCCTCTTCTCCCTGGCACCCATGTATATTTACTTTGTCTTTCCCTTTCCTCCCTGGCACCCCTCTATATTTGCTTTCTCTTTCACTCTGCTCCCCCACCTCTCTATATTTGCTTTCTCTTTCCCTCTGCTCCCTGGCACCCCTCTATATTTACTTTCTCTTTCCCTCTGCTTCCTGGCACCCCTCTACATTTACTTTCTCTTTCCGGCTGCTCCCTAGCACCCCTCTATATTTACTTTCTCTTTCTCTCTGCTTCTTGGCACCCCTCTATATTTACTTTCCCTTTCCCTAGGCTCCATGGCACCACTCTATATTTAATTTCTCTTTGTCTCTGCTTGTTGGCACCCTTCTATATTTACTTTCTCTTTGCCTCTGCTCCCTGGCACTCCTCTATATTTACTTTCTCTTTCCCTCTGCTCCCCATCACTCTCTGTATTTACTTTCTCTTTGTCTGTGCTCCCTGGCACCTCTCTATATTTACTTAATCTTTGCCTCTGCTCCCTCACACTCCTCTATATTTACTTTCTCTTTCCCTCTGCTCCCTGGCACCCCTCTAAATTTACTTTCTCTTTCCCTCTGCTCCCTGGCACCCATCTATATTTACTTTCTCTTTCTCTATGCTACCTGTCACCCCTCTATATATACTTTCTCTTTCCCTCTGCTCCCTGGCACGCTTCTATATTTACTTTCTCTTTCCATCTGCTCCCTAGCACCTCCTCTATATTTACTTTCTCATTCCCTCTGCAACATGGCACTCCTCTATATTTACTTTCTCTTCCCCTCAGCTCCGTGGCACAACTCTATATTTACTTTCTCCTTCCCTCTGCTCCCTGGCACCCCTCTATATTTACTTTCAATTTCCCTCCGCTCTTTGGCACCCCTCTATATTTACTTTCTCTTAACGTCTGCTCCCAGACACCCCTCTATATTTACTTTCTCTTTCCCTCTGCTCCCTGGCACCCCTCTAAATTTACTTTTACTTTCACTCTGCTCCCTGGCACGCCTCTATATTTACTTTCTCTTTGCCTCTTCTCCCTGACACCCTTCTATATTTACTCTCTCTTTCTCTCTGCTCCCTGGCACCCCTCTATATTTACTTTCTCTTTGCCTCTTCTCCATGACACCCTTCTATATTTACTCTCTCTTTCTCTCTGCTCCCTGGCACCCCTCTAGATTTACTTTCTCTTTCTCTCTGATCCCTGGTACCCCTCTATATTTACTTTCTCTTTCCCTGTGCTACCTGGCACTCCTCTATATTTACTTTCTCTTTGCTACTGCTCCCTAGCACGCCTCAATATTTACTTCAACTTCCCTCTTCTCCCTGGCACCCCTCTATATTTACGTTCTCTTTCCCTCTGCTCATTGGGACCCCTCTATATTTGCTTTCTCTTTCCCTCTGCTCCCTGTCACCCCTCTATATTTGCTTTTTCTTTCCCTCTGCTCCCCCCACCCCTCTACATTTACTTTCTCTTTCCCTCTGCTCCCTGCCACCCCTCTATATTTACATTCTCTTTCCCTCTGCTCCCCCCACCCCTCTATATTTACTTTCGCTTTCCTTCTGCTCCCTGGCACCCCTCTATATTTACTTTCTCTTTCCCGCTGCTCCCTAGCATCCCTCTATATTTACTTTGTCTTTCCCTTTGCTCCCTGGCACCCCTCTATATTTGCTTTCTATTTCCCTCTGCTCCCTCTCACCCCTCTATATACTATGTCTTTCCCTTTGCTCCCTGGCACCCCTCTATATTTGCTTTCTCTTTCCCTGTGCTCCCTGGCACTCCTCTATATTTACTTTCTCTTTCCTGCTACTCAACAGCACCCCTCTATATTTACTTTCTCTTTCTCTCTGCTCCCTGGCACCCCTCTATATTTGCTTTCCCTTTCCCTCTGCTCCCTGGCACCCCTCTAAATTTACTTTTTCTTTCACTCTACTCCCTAGCACCCCTCTATATTTCATTTTTCTTTCCCTCTGCTCCCTGGCACCCACCCCTCTATATTTACTTTCTCTTTCTCTCTGCTCCCTGGAACCCCTCTATATTTGCTTTCCATTACCCCAGGCTCCATGGCACCCCTCTATATTTAATTTTTCTTTGTCTCTGCTCCCTGGCACCCCTCTATATTTAATTTCTCTTTGCCTCTGCTCACTGGCACTCTTCTATATTTACTTTCTATTTCCCTCTGCTCCCCTTCACCCCTCTATATTTACTTTCTCTTTGCCTCTGCCACCTCGCACCACTCTATATTTAGTTTCTATTCCCCTCTGCTCCCTGTCACCCCTCTATATTTACTTTGTCTTTGCCTCTGCTCCCTGGCACCCCTCTATGTTTACTTTCTCTTTCCCTCTGCTCCCAGGCACCCCTCTATATTTACTTTCCCTTTCTCGCTGCTCTCTAGCACCCCTCTGTATTTAATTTCTCTTTGCTTCTGCTCCCTGGCACCCCTCTATATGTACTTTCTCTTTGCCTCTGCTCCCTGGCACCCCTCTATATGTACTTTCTATTTCTCTCTGCTCCATGGCACCCCTCTATATTTACTTTCTCTTTATCTCTGCTACCTGGCACCCCTCTATATTTACTCTCTCTCTTTCTCTCTGCTCCCTCGCACTCCTCTATATTTACTTTCTCTTTCTCTCTGCTCCCTGGTACCCATCTATATTTGCTTTCTCTTTCCCTCTGCTCCCCGTCACCCATCTATATTTACTTTAGCTTTCCCTCTGCTCCCCATCACCCTTCTATATTTACTTTCTCTTTCTCTCTGCTCCCTGGCACCCCTCTATATTTACTTTCCCTTTCTCGCTGCTCCCTAGCACCCATCTGTATTTAATTTCTCTTTGCCTCTGCTGCCTGGCACCCCTCTATATTTACTTTCTCCTTGCCTCATCTCCCAGGCAGACCTCTATATTTACTTTCTCTTTTCCTCTGCTCCCTGGTACCCCTCTATATTTACTCTCTCTCTTTCTCTCTGCTCCCTGGCACTCCTCTATATTTACTTTCTCTTTCTCTCTGCTCCCTGGTACCCCTCTATATTTGCTTTCTCTTTCCCTCTGCTCCCTGGCACACCTCTATATTTACTTTTTCTTTGCCACTGCTCCCTAGCACGCCTCTAGATTTACTTTCTCTTTCCCTCTTCTCCCTGGCACCCATGTATATTTACTTTGTCTTTCCCTTTCCTCCCTGGCACCCCTCTATATTTGCTTTCTCTTTCACTCTGCTCCCCCACCTCTCTATATTTGCTTTCTCTTTCCCTCTGCTCCCTGGCACCCCTCTATATTTACTTTCTCTTTCCCTCTGCTTCCTGGCACCCCTCTACATTTACTTTCTCTTTCCGGCTGCTCCCTAGCACCCCTCTATATTTACTTTCTCTTTCTCTCTGCTTCTTGGCACCCCTCTATATTTACTTTCCCTTTCCCTCGGCTCCATGGCACCACTCTATATTTAATTTCTCTTTGTCTCTGCTCGTTGGCACCCTTCTATATTTACTTCCTCTTTCCCTCTGCTCCCTAACCATCTTTATTTACTTTCTCTTTCCCTCTGCTCCCTGACCCCCTCTATATTTACTTTCTCTTTCCCTCTGCTCCCTGGCACCCCTCTATATTTATTTTCTCTTTCCCTCTGCTCCCCGTCACCCATCTATATTTACTTTCTCTTTCCCTCTGCTCCCCATCACCCTTCTATATTTACTTTCTCTTTCTCTCTGCTCCCTGGCACCCCTCTATATTTACTTTCCCTTTCTCGCTGCTCCCTAGCACCCCTCTGTATTTAATTTCTCTTTGCTTCTGCTCCCTGGCACCCCTCTATATTTACTTTCTCTTTGCCTCTGCTCCCTGGCACCCCTCTATATGTACTTTCTATTTCTTTCTGCTCCATGGCACCCCTCTATATTTACTTTCGCTTTATCTCTGCTACCTGGCACCCCTCTATATTTACTCTCTCTCTTTCTCTCTGCTCCCTGGCACTGCTCTATATTTACTTTCTCTTTCTCTCTGCTCCCTGGTACCATCTATATTTGCTTTCTCTTTCCCTCTGTTCCCTGTCACCCATCTATATTTACTTTCGCTTTCCCTCTGCTCCCCATCACCCTTCTATATTTACTTTCTCTTTCTCTCTGCTCCCTGGCACCCCTCTATATTTACTTTCCCTTTCTCGCTGCTCCCTAGCACCCCTCTGTATTTAATTTCTCTTTGCCTCTGCTCCCTGGCACCCCTCTATATTTACTTTCTCCTTGCCTCATCTCCCAGGCAGACCTCTATATTTACTTTCTCTTTCTCTCTGCTCCCTGGTACCCCTCTATATTTGCTTTCTCTTTCCCTCTGCTCCCTGGCACCCCTCTATATTTACTTTCTCTTTCTCTCTGCTCCCTGGAACCCTCTATATTTACTTTCTGTTTGCCTCTGCTCCCTGGCACCCCTCTATGTTTACTTTCTCTTTCCCTATGCTCCCAGGCACCCCTCTATTTCCCTCTGCTCCCTAGGACACTTCCATAATTACATTCTCCCCCTCTAGCACCCCTCTATATTTACTTGCTCCTTCCCTCTGCTCCCTGGCACCACTCTATATTTACTTTCTCTTTCCCTCTGCTCCCTGGCACCACTCTATATTTACTTTCTCTTTCTCTCTGCTCCCTGGCACCCCTCTATATTTGCTTTCCCTTTCCCTCTTACCATGGCAGCCGTCTATATTTAATTTCTCTTTGTCTCTGCTCCCTGGAAGCCCTCTATATTTACTTTCTCTTTGCCTCTGCTCCCTGGCACTCCTCTATGTTTACTTTCTCTTTCCCTCTGCTCCCTGGCACCCCTCTATATTTACTTTCTCTTTGCCTCTGCTCCCTGGCACCCCTCTATATTTAATTTCTCTTTCCCTCTGCTCCCTGGCACCCCTCGATATTTCATTTTTATTTCCCTCTGCTCCCTGGCACCCCTCTATATTTACTTTCTCATTCCCTCTGCTCCCTGGCACTCTTCTATATTTACTTTCTCTTTAAATCTGCCCCAGAACCACTCTATATTTACTTTCTCTTTATCTCTGCTCCCTAGCACCCCTCTATATTTACTTTCTCTTTCCCTCCGCTCCTTTGCACCCTCTATATTTACTTCCTCTTTCCCTCTGTTCCCTAACACCACTCTTTATTTACTTTCTCTTTCCCTCTGCTCCCTGATCCCCTCTATATTTACTTTCTCTTTCCCTCTGCTCCCTGGCACCCCTCTATATTTACTTTCTCTTTCCCTCTGCTCTCCGTTACCCTTCTATATTTACTTTCTCTTTCTTTCTGCTCCCTGGCACCCCTCTATATTTACTTTCCCTTTCTCGCTGCTCCCTAGCACCCCTCTGTATTTAATTTCTCTTTGCCTCTGCTCCCTGGCACCCCTCTATATTTACTTTCTCTTTGCCTCTGCCCCCTGACACCCCTCTATATGTACTTTCTCTTTCTCTCTGCTCCATGGCACCCCTCTATATTTACTTTCTCTTTATCTCTGCTCACTGGCACTCCTCTATATTTACTTGCTCTTTCCCTCTGCTCCCCTTCACCCCTCTATATTTACTTTCTCTTTGCCTCTGCTCCCTGACACCCCTCTATAATTACTTTCTCTTTGCCTCTGCTCCCTCGCACCACTCTATATTTAGTTTCTATTTCCCTCTGCTCCCTGTCACCCCTCTATATATACTTTCTCTTTGCCTCTGCTCCCTGGCACCCCTCTATGTTTATTTTCTCTTTCCCTCTGCTCCCAGGCACCCCTCTATTTCCCTCTGCTCCCTAGGACACTTCCATATTTACATTCTCCCCCTCTAGCACCCCTCTATATTTACTTGCTCCTTCCCTTTGCTCCCTGGCACCACTCTATAGTTACTTTCTCTTTCCCTCTGCTCCCTGCCACCACTCTATATTTACTTTCTCTTTCTCTCTGCTCCCTGGCACCCCTCTATATTTGCTTTCCCTTTCCCTCTGACCATGGAGCCCTCTATATTTAATTTCTCTATGTCTCTGCTCCCTGGAAGCCCTCTATATTTACTTTCTCTTTGCCTCTGCTCCCTGGCACTCCTCTATGTTTACTTTCTCTTTCCCTCTGCTCCCTGGCACCCCTCTATATTTACTTTCTTTTTACCTCTGCTCCCCAGCACCACTCTATATTTAATTTCTCTTTCCCTCTGCTCCCTGGCACCCCTCTATATTTCATTTTTCTTTCCCTCTGCTCCCTGGCACCCCTCTATATTTACTTTCTCATTCCCTCTGCTCCCTGGGTCTCTTCTATATTTACTTTCTCTTTAAATCTGCCCCCAGAACCACTCTATATTTACTTTCTCTTTATCTCTGCTCCCTATCACCCCTCTATATTTACTTTCTCTTTCCCGCCGCTCCTTGGCACCCTCTATCTTTACTTCCTCTTTCCCTCTGCTCCCTAACACCACTCTTTATTTACTTTCTCTTTCCCTCTGCTCCCTGACCCCCTCTATATTTACTTTCTCTTTCCCTCTGCTCCCTGGCACTCCTCTATATTTATTTTCTCTTTCCCTCTGCTCCCCGTCACCCATCTTTATTTACTTTCTGTTTCCCTCTGCTCCCCATCACCCTTCTATATTTACTTTCTCTTTCTCTCGGCTCCCTGGCACCCCTCTATATTTACTTTCCCTTTCTCGCTGCTCTCTAGCACCCCTCTGTATTTAATTTCTCTTTGCTTCTGCTCCCTGGCACCCCTCTATATGTACTTTCTATTTCTCTCTGCTCCATGGCACCCCTCTATATTTACTTTCTCTTTATCTCTGCTACCTGGCACCCCTCTATATTTACTCTCTCTCTTTCTCTCTGCTCCCTCGCACTCCTCTATATTTACTTTCTCTTTCTCTCTGCTCCCTGGTACCCATCTATATTTGCTTTCTCTTTCCCTCTGCTCCCCGTCACCCATCTATATTTACTTTAGCTTTCCCTCTGCTCCCCATCACCCTTCTATATTTACTTTCTCTTTCTCTCTGCTCCCTGGCACCCCTCTATATTTACTTTCCCTTTCTCGCTGCTCCCTAGCACCCATCTGTATTTAATTTCTCTTTGCCTCTGCTGCCTGGCACCCCTCTATATTTACTTTCTCCTTGCCTCATCTCCCCGGCAGACCTCTATATTTACTTTCTCTTTTCCTCTGCTCCCTGGTACCCCTCTATATTAACTCTCTCTCTTTCTCTCTGCTCCCTGGCACTCCTCTATATTTACTTTCTCTTTCTCTCTGCTCCCTGGTACCCCTCTATATTTGCTTTCTCTTTCCCTCTGCTCCCTGGCACACCTCTATATTTACTTTTTCTTTGCCACTGCTCCCTAGCACGCCTCTAGATTTACTTTCTCTTTCCCTCTTCTCCCTGGCACCCATGTATATTTACTTTGTCTTTCCCTTTCCTCCCTGGCACCTCTCTATATTTGCTTTCTCTTTCCCTCTGCTCCCTGGCACCCCTCTATATTTACTTTCTCTTTCCCTCTGCTTCCTGGCACCCCTCTACATTTACTTTCTCTTTCCGGCTGCTCCCTAGCACCCCTCTATATTTACTTTCTCTTTCTCTCTGCTTCTTGGCACCCCTCTATATTTACTTTCTCTTTGCCTCTGCTCCCTGGCACTCCTCTATATTTACTTTCTCTTTCCCTCTGCTCCCCATCACCCCTCTGTATTTACTTTCTCTTTGTCTGTGCTCCCTGGCACCTCTCTATATTTACTTAATCTTTGCCTCTGCTCCCTGGCACCCCTCTAAATTTACTTTCTCTTTCCCTCTGCTCCCTGGCACCCATCTATATTTACTTTCTCTTTCTCTATGCTACCTGTCACCCCTCTATATATACTTTCTCTTTCCCTCTGCTCCCTGGCACGCTTCTATATTTACTTTCTCTTTCCATCTGCTCCCTAGCACCTCCTCTATATTTACTTTCTCATTCCCTCTGCAACATGGCACTCCTCTATATTTACTTTCTCTTCCCCTCAGCTCCGTGGCACAACTCTATATTTACTTTCTCCTTCCCTCTGCTCCCTGGCACCCCTCTATATTTACTTTCAATTTCCCTCCGCTCTTTGGCACCCCTCTATATTTACTTTCTCTTAACGTCTGCTCCCAGACACCCCTCTATATTTACTTTCTCTTTCCCTCTGCTCCCTGGCACCCCTCTAAATTTACTTTTACTTTCACTCTGCTCCCTGGCACGCCTCTATATTTACTTTCTCTTTGCCTCTTCTCCCTGACACCCTTCTATATTTACTCTCTCTTTCTCTCTGCTCCCTGGCACCCCTCTATATTTACTTTCTCTTTGCCTCTTCTCCATGACACCCTTCTATATTTACTCTCTCTTTCTCTCTGCTCCCTGGCACCCCTCTAGATTTACTTTCTCTTTCTCTCTGATCCCTGGTACCCCTCTATATTTACTTTCTCTTTCCCTGTGCTACCTGGCACTCCTCTATATTTACTTTCTCTTTGCTACTGCTCCCTAGCACGCCTCAATATTTACTTCAACTTCCCTCTTCTCCCTGGCACCCCTCTATATTTACGTTCTCTTTCCCTCTGCTCATTGGGACCCCTCTATATTTGCTTTCTCTTTCCCTCTGCTCCCTGTCACCCCTCTATATTTGCTTTTTCTTTCCCTCTGCTCCCCCCACCCCTCTACATTTACTTTCTCTTTCCCTCTGCTCCCTGCCACCCCTCTATATTTACATTCTCTTTCCCTCTGCTCCCCCCACCCCTCTATATTTACTTTCGCTTTCCTTCTGCTCCCTGGCACCCCTCTATATTTACTTTCTCTTTCCCGCTGCTCCCTAGCATCCCTCTATATTTACTTTGTCTTTCCCTTTGCTCCCTGGCACCCCTCTATATTTGCTTTCTATTTCCCTCTGCCCCCTCTCACCCCTCTATATACTTTGTCTTTCCCTTTGCTCCCTGGCACCCCTCTATATTTGCTTTCTCTTTCCCTGTGCTCCCTGGCACTCCTCTATATTTACTTTCTCTTTCCTGCTACTCAACAGCACCCCTCTATATTTACTTTCTCTTTCTCTCTGCTCCCTGGCACCCCTCTATATTTGCTTTCCCTTTCCCTCTGCTCCCTGGCACCCCTCTAAATTTACTTTTTCTTTCACTCTACTCCCTAGCACCCCTCTATATTTCATTTTTCTTTCCCTCTGCTCCCTGGCACCCACCCCTCTATATTTACTTTCTCTTTCTCTCTGCTCCCTGGAACCCCTCTATATTTGCTTTCCATTACCCCAGGCTCCATGGCACCCCTCTATATTTAATTTTTCTTTGTCTCTGCTCCCTGGCACCCCTCTATATTTAATTTCTCTTTGCCTCTGCTCACTGGCACTCTTCTATATTTACTTTCTATTTCCCTCTGCTCCCCTTCACCCCTCTATATTTACTTTCTCTTTGCCTCTGCCACCTCGCACCACTCTATATTTAGTTTCTATTCCCCTCTGCTCCCTGTCACCCCTCTATATTTACTTTGTCTTTGCCTCTGCTCCCTGGCACCCCTCTATGTTTACTTTCTCTTTCCCTCTGCTCCCAGGCACCCCTCTATATTTACTTTCCCTTTCTCGCTGCTCCCTAGCACCCCTCTGTATTTAATTTCTCTTTGCCTCTGCTGCCTGGCACCCCTCTATATTTACTTTCTCCTTGCCTCATCTCCCAGGCAGACCTCTATGTTTACTTTCTCTTTTCCTCTGCTCCCTGGTACCCCTCTATATTTACTCTCTCTCTTTCTCTCTGCTACCTGGCACTCCTCTATATTTACTTTCTCTTTCTCTCTGCTCCCTGGTACCCCTCTATATTTGCTTTCTCTTTCCCTCTGCTCCCTGGCACACCTCTATATTTACTTTTTCTTTGCCACTGCTCCCTAGCACGCCTCTAGATTTACTTTCTCTTTCCCTCTTCTCCCTGGCACCCATGTATATTTACTTTGTCTTTCCCTTTGCTCCCTGGCACCCCTCTATATTTGCTTTCTCTTTCACTCTGCTCCCCCTCCTCTCTATATTTGCTTTCTCTTTCCCTCTGCTCCCTGGCACCCCTCTATATTTACTTTCTCTTTCCCTCTGCTTCCTGGCACCCCTCTACATTTACTTTCTTTTTCCGGCTGCTCCCTAGCACCCCTCTATATTTACTTTCTCTTTCTCTCTGCTTCTTGGCACCCCTCTATATTTACTTTCCCTTTCCCTCGGCTCCATGGCACCTCTCTATATTTAATTTCTCTTTGTTTCTGCTCGTTGGCACCCTTCTATATTTACTTTCTCTTTGCCTCTGCTCCCTGGCACTCCTCTATATTTACTTTCTCTTTCCCTCTGCTCCCCATCACCCCTCTGTATTTACTTTCTCTTTGTCTGTGCTCCCTGGCACCTCTCTATATTTACTTTCTCTTTGCCTCTGCTCCCTCACACTCCTCTATATTTACTTTCTCTTTCCCTCTGCTCCCTGGCACCCCTCTAAATTTACTTTCTCTTTCCCTCTGCTCCCTGGCACCCATCTATATTTACTTTCTCTTTCTCTATGCTACCTGTCACCCCTCTATATATACTTTCTCTTTCCCTCTGCTCCCTGGCACGCTTCTATATTTACTTTCTCTTTCCATCTGCTCCCTAGCACCTCCTCTATATTTACTTTCTCATTCCCTCTGCAACATGGCACTCCTCTATATTTACTTTCTCTTCCCCTCAGCTCCGTGGCACAACTCTATATTTACTTTCTCCTTCACTCTGCTCCCTGGCACCCCTCTATATTTACTTTCAATTTCCCTCTGCTCTTTGGCACCCCTCTATATTTACTTTCTCTTAACGTCTGCTCCCAGACACCCCTCTATATTTACTTTCTCTTTCCCTCTGCTCCCTGGCACCCCTCTAAATTTACTTTTACTTTCACTCTGCTCTCTGGCACGCCTCTATATTTACTTTCTCTTTGCCTCTTCTCCCTGACACCCTTCTATATTTACTCTCTCTTTCTCTCTGCTCCCTGGCACCCCTCTATATTTACTTTCTCTTTGCCTCTTCTCCCTGACACCCTTCTATATTTACTCTCTCTTTCTCTCTGCTCCCTGGCACCCCTCTAGATTTACTTTCTCTTTCTCTCTGATCCCTGTTACCCCTCTATATTTACTTTCTCTTTCCCTGTGCTACCTGGCACTCCTCTATATTTACTTTCTCTTTGCTACTGCTCCCTAGCACGCCTCAATATTTACTTCAACTTCCCTCTTCTCCCTGGCACCCCTCTATATTTACGTTCTCTTTCCCTCTGCTCATTGGGACCCCTCTATATTTGCTTTCTCTTTCCCTCTGCTCCCTGTCACCCCTCTATATTTACTTTGTCTTTCCCTTTGCTCCCTGGCACCCCTCTATATTTGCTTTCTCTTTCCCTCTGCTCCCCCCACCCCTCTATATTTACTTTCTCTTTCCCTCTGCTCCCTGGCACCCCTCTATATTTACATTCTCTTTCCCTCTGCTCCCCCCACCCCTCTATATTTACTTTCTCTTTCCTTCTGCTCCCTGGCACCCCTCTATATTTACTTTCTCTTTCCCGCTGCTCCCTAGCATCCCTCTATATTTACTTTGTCTTTCCCTTTGCTCCCTGGCACCCCTCTATATTTGCTTTCTATTTCCCTCTGCTCCCTCTCACCCCTCTATATACTTTGTCTTTCCCTTTGCTCCCTGGCACCCCTCTATATTTGCTTTCTCTTTCCCTGTGCTCCCTGGCACTCCTCTATATTTACTTTCTCTTTCCTGCTACTCAACAGCACCCCTCTATATTTACTTTCTCTTTCTCTCTGCTCCCTGGCACCCCTCTATATTTGCTTTCCCTTTCCCTCTGGTCCATGGCACCCCTCTATATTTAATTTCTCTTTGGCTCTGCTCCTTGGCACCCTTCCATATTTACTTTCTCTTTGCCTCTGCTCCCTGACACTCCTCTATATTTACTTTCTCTTTCCCTCTGCGCCCTGGCACCCCTCTATATTTACTTTCTCTTTCCCTCTGCTCCCTGGCACCCCTCTAAATTTACTTTTTCTTTCACTCTACTCCCTAGCACCCCTCTATATTTCATTTTTCTTTCCCTCTGCTCCCTGGCACCCACCCCTCTATATTTACTTTCTCTTTCTCTCTGCTCCCTGGAACCCCTCTATATTTGCTTTCCATTACCCCAGGCTCCATGGCACCCCTCTATATTTAATTTTTCTTTGTCTCTGCTCCCTGGCATCCCTCTATATTTAATTTCTCTTTGCCTCTGCTCACTGGCACTCTTCTATATTTACTTTCTATTTCCCTCTGCTCCCCTTCACCCCTCTATATTTACTTTCTCTTTGCCTCTGCTCCCTGACACCCCTCTATAATTACTTTCTCTTTGCCTCTGCCACCTCGCACCACTCTATATTTAGTTTCTATTCCCCTCTGCTCCCTGTCACCCCTCTATATTTACTTTCTCTTTGCCTCTGCTCCCTGGCACCCCTCTATGTTTACTTTCTCTTTCCCTCTGCTCCCAGGCACCCCTCTATTTCCCTCTGCTCCCTAGGACACTTCCATATTTACATTCTCCCCCTCTAGCACCCCTCTATATTTACTTGCTCCTTCCCTCTGCTCCCTGGCACCACTCTATATTTACTTTCTCTTTCCCTCTGCTCCCTGGCACCACTCTATATTTACTTTCTCTTTCTCTCTGCTCCCTGGCACCCCTCTATATTTGCTTTCCCTTTCCCTCTGACCATGGCAGCCCTCTATATTTAATTTCTCTTTGTCTATGCTCCCTGGAAGCCCTCTATATTTACTTCCTCTTTGCCTCTGCTCCCTGGCACTCCTCTATGTTTACTTTCTCTTTCCCTCTGCTCCCTGGCACCCCTCTATATTTACTTTCTCTTTGCCTCTGCTCCCTGGCACCCCACTATATTTAATTTCTCATTCCCTCTGCTCCCTGGCACCCCTCTATATTTCATTTTTCTTTCCCTCTGCTCCCTGGCACCCCTCTATATTTACTTTCTCATTCCCTCTGCTCCCTGGCACTCTTCTATATTTACTTTCTCTTTAAATCTGCCCCCAGAACCACTCTATATTTACTTTCTCTTTATCTCTGCTCCCTAGCACCCCTCTATATTTACTTTCTCTTTCCCTCCGCTCCTTTGCACCCTCTATATTTACTTCCTCTTTCCCTCTGCTCCCTAACACCACTCTTTATTTACTTTCTCTTTCCCTCTGCTCCCTGATCCCCTCTATATTTACTTTCTCTTTCCCTCTGCTCCCTGGCACCCCTCTATATTTATTTTCTCTTTCCCTCTGCTCCCCGTCACCCTTCTATATTTACTTTCTCTATCTCTCTGCCCCCTGGCACCCCTCTATATTTACTTTCCCTTTCTCGCTGCTCCCTAGCACCCCTCTGTATTTAATTTCTCTCTGCCTCTGCTCCCTGGCACCCCTCTATATTTACTTTCTCTTTGCCTCTGCTCCCTGCACCCCTTTATATGTACTTTCTCTTTCTCTCTGCTCCATGGCACCCCTCTATATTTACTTTCTCTTTATCTGTGCTCACTGGCACTCCTCTATATTTACTTGCTCTTTCCCTCTGCTCCCCGTCACCCCTCTATATTTACTTTCTTTTTGCCTCTGCTCCCTGACATCCCTCTATAATTACTTTCTCTTTGCCTCTGCTCCCTCGCACCACTCTATATTTAGTTTCTATTTCCCTCTGCTCCCTGTCACCCCTCTATATTTACTTTCTCTTTGCCTCTGCTCCCTGGCACCCCTCTATGTTTACTTTCTCTTTCCCTCTGCTCCCAGGCACCCCTCTATTTCCCTCTGCTCCCTAGGACACTTCCATATTTACATTCTCCCCCTCTAACACCCCTCTATATTTACTTGCTCCTTCCCTCTGCACCCTGGCACCACTCTATATTTACTTTCTCTTTCCCTCTGCTCCCTGCCACCACTCTATATTTACTTTCTCTTTCTCTCTGCTCCCTGGCACCCCTCTATATTTGCTTTCCCTTTCCCTCTGACCATGGCAGCCCTCTATATTTAATTTCTCTTTGTCTCTGCTCTCTGGAAGCCCTCTATATTTACTTTCTCTTTGCCTCTGCTCCCTGGCACCCCTCTATGTTTACTTTCTCTTTCCCTCTGCTCCCTGGCACCTCACCCCTCTATATTTACTTTCTCTTTGCCTCTGCTCCCTGGCACCCCTCTATATTTAATTTCTCTTTCCCTCTGCTCCCTGGCACCCCTCTATATTTCATTTTTCTTTCCCTCTACTCCCTGGCACCACTCTATATTTTCTCATTCCCTCTGCTCCCTGGCACTCTTCTATATTTACTTTCTCTTTAAATCTGCCCCCAGAACCACTCTATATTTACTTTCTCTTTATCTCTGCTCCCTAGCACCCCTCTATATTTACTTTCTCTTTCCCTCCGCTCCTTGGAACCCTCTATATTTACTTCCTCTTTCCCTCTGATCCCTAACACCACTCTTTATTTACTTTCTCTTTCCCTCTGCTCCCTGACCCCCTCTATATTTACTTTCTCTTTCCCTCTGCTCCCTGGCACCCCTCTATATTTATTTTCTCTTTCCCTCTGCTCCCCGTCACCCATCTATATTTACTTTCTCTTTCCCTCTGCTCCCCATCACCCTTCTATATTTACTTTCTCTTTCTCTCTGCTCCCTGGCACCCCTCTATATTTACTTTCCCTTTCTCGCTGCTCCCTAGCACCCCTCTATATGTACTTTCTCTTTCTCTCTGCTCCATGGCACCCCTCTATATTTACTTTCTCTTTATCTCTGCTCCCTGGCACCCCTCTATATGTAAAATACAAGAAATGTTGTGGGATCGCTAACAAATTGCGTGCGCTCTTTTCCACTCTCAAATTTCAAAAAATATATATATAATGAAAATGCGGGGGGGTCGGCAGCAAGTGATATCACTCCCTCAAACTTCCCACAAAGTTTGTACAAAGTAGACAAAGAAATCAAGGCTCGGGAGGATATCTCGCGCTCACACCAATGGCTAATTGGAAGACCTATTATCACTAGTGCTATAATTCTTCTGAATAAGTGCAAAAGTTCCTCAAGTTACATAACACTTGTCAGTTCAGTATAATTTATTAATTTGACTTCCAAAGTAAAGAACAGCCGACACGTGTTTCGACCTTGGTCGTTATCAAGGCTGTACAAATCATTACATTCGTTCAATATATCAAAGAAAAGAAAAAGAGAAAATTCAAAAAACCATACCATATAGTGCCAACATGTCAGATCAGGATATGGGAAAATTCACGCCATAAGCAAGATATAAAATGAAAATTCAAAGAAAAATAAACAGAAAACAATAATTTAGTTTTTCCAAAAGATAAATAAATAAATATATATGTTCAACATAATATCCAGTTATCAACTGACTATACAATAATATTCATCCCCAATGTGTTAATTACACAGATTACCAGTTATCACCCTGTGATGCCATTCCAACATGACCAGATAATATATGGATATTCCAAATGCAACATAGAACAATAGAGTTACAACTTACCCACTCTATGTCAATGGATTAAATCTTCTGTCCCTATATTGTAGACCCTTTAGATTAAGATTAAATAGTATAAATTACATAAACGTTTTATCTCATGTTATAATATAAATTAAAAATAAAATAAAATGTTCACCAACCTGAAAGTCTATGTTCCTAACATACCATATGTTACAATGGTCTTAAGATTCCAAATTTTTTTCCAGATTGGCTTTCTCCTACAAGGAATATATATATTTTGGTAATTGTGCTTCATGGGGTTATCCATAGATCCCCCTGATTTCATATGTTGTCATTTCAATATATTGTATTGTATTCAGTTCCCATATGCACATCATGAATTACTAAAAAGACCTCCCTCTATCATACCAAAAAGATAGTTCAATGTATCTTGTTTAAGATACAATTATATGTTTTCCTATCACTTACCTATACATGGGCTGTATCCCAGAACCTCAATGTGCTAAAGGGGTCCCATGAGTTTGTCCTTTCATTTAAATGTATTGCCACTCGCGGGATCGCGGGCCGCAACGCGATGACGTCACGCGCACGCACGCGCAATGACGTCACGCATGCGCAGTGACGTCACGCGCATAATCGCGCGATGACGTCACGCGCACGCCCGCGCGACGGCACCATGTACACGCGCAATAAGCGTGCTCTCAATTAAGGTTATCCAATATTTTAATATGGATAAAGCTACTTTAACTCGAATTTGACTTGCTGTATTGATTAACACTGATGGTACACTAAAACCACATTTGGTTCTACAGTTACATCCACCAAAACAAATGAATATCATTACAAGCCTTAAATTATTTAGTATATTCTACACTTATACTAATAGGTGCACGGAATCCTGTGTTTAATGATCCAAGCATTTGTCGCAATTTCCCAAATTGAAAAAAACCCACATTAAATTGCCAATAAATCTTATTCATTGGCTAATATCTATCAGTTAGAATTACCCAATACTTTAAGTTAGTAAAGCTACTTGAACTCGAATTTAGCTTACCGTGTTAATTAGTATGAAATAATATAATACAACCACACCTAGTACTACACTTACATCCTCATGATGTGCATACGTCCACCCAATACATAAATTTCATTGCGTCCCTTAAATTATTTAAATAATCTACATTTTTACTAATGAGTACATGGGATCCTATAATTTATAGTCCCATATTTACAGAATTCTGGTAAGGTTGGAACAACATCACAAGTAGTGATAATTACAATAGGTAACATTACCAATTAAGCTGGTTACATTCATTTGTAAATCGGAAAGGAAAAAAAATTGTCAATCATATTGTTACTTTATAAAAAAACATGCATTTCGTGGTCCTGATTGAGACCAACTAAAGTGCTCCTAAAGTAACAGATTAGTTTACTCTCTTGTTGCCTAAGTTTGAGCCTAAGATTTCCACCCCGTTTACCCATCTTCACTTGCATAAGACCAATGAATCTTATGTCTTCCTGGCTATCCAACTGATGTTGCAGCTGCCAATGAATAGACATTGGTGTCTTGGGATCACTACTCTTTAAACTAGCCAAATGTTCCCTTACTCTTATTCTCAATTGCCGAATAGTACTACCAATGTAAAGCTTACCACATGTACATATAATGGCATAAACGACAAAGCACGTTTTACAGTTAATAAACTGCTTGATCTTAATTGTCATGGCATTATCATCTGTAAAGGAGTCACAATTAGAATGCGCATATTTGCACTGGTTGCAATTACCACATTTAAAAAATCCCTTCTTCCCTTTAAGCCAAGTACCTTCAGTACTATTTGTCTGAACATCCAAAAAAGAGGGACTCAACTTCTGTTTGATGCTATGTGCTCTCGTAAAAATAAATTTGGGTTTCTCAGTCAAAAAAGGTAACAGATCCTTATCAAGTCTTAAAATATCCCAGTGTCTAGACACCATTTTGTACAGTAAAGATGAGTCTTGCGAAAATTGAGTTATTATAGAAATGCAATCATTCTCAGGTTTCTCTTTCACACGGTCACATAAAAGCTCCAATTGACTACACTCTTTGTACTTGTCTGCCGCTTTCTTAATACATTTCAGGTTATATCCTCTCTTTTGGAATCTTTGCGTGAGCAAATCAGACTCCCTCTGATAATCCAAATCTAAACTACAATTTCGCCTGGCCCGATAAAATTCCCCAGCCGGGATATTATCTATTGTAGATCTCTGATGACTACTTTTTGCATACAATATGGAGTTGACTTCTGTTGGTTTACGATATGTGTGTGTTTCAATTTGCCCATTGTTCACAAAAATATGCAAATCTAGAAAGTCAATGCTTTGTGAGCTCACTAGACCTGTAAATCTAATGCCAAATTTGTTATGGTTAGTGTGTAGCACAAAAGTATCATATAAAACAGGAGACCCTTTCCATACAATTAAAACATCATCGATATATCTTCTCCATGCTATTAGATTCGTTTGAAAGATCTCCTGATTGTAAATATGCGTTTCTTCAAATTGGGCCATAAACAAATTCGCCAGGGATGGCGCAAACTTAGCACCCATGGCAACTCCCTTGGCCTGTGCATAATACTGTCCATTAAAAATGAATACATTATTTTGCAAAGTAAATTTGAGAAAGCTTTTAAGCATTTGTATATGCTGCATGTAAGAAGCAGAAGAATTCCCAAAGGTGTAGTCAATTGTTTGAACTGCTAGGTCATGATCTATGCTGGTATAAAGCGCTGAAACATCAAGGGTAGCCAAAAGATAATCTGATTCCCACTTAAAGGATTTGAAAAATTTCAAAACATGTGCACTATCTCTAACATAAGATTTCATTTTGAGAACATGGGGTTTTAAAGCTTCATCCAAATATTGGGACATACCCTCCGTGACCCACCCTATCCCACTCATGATAGGTCTGACTGCTGGTAAGGTTTCATAACTCTTGTGTATTTTAGGCAAAAAATACATAGTGGGCATGGTGGGTTCCGTATTAGTCAGAAAACTCTTTTCATCCTCTGTTAGAAAGCCTCTGTTATACCATAGCTGGATAAGTTCCAAATGTTCAGAAACAATTTTCTTCGTTGGATTAGATTTTAGAAGGGTATAGCATTGTGGAGTATTCAAATGAGAAATTGCCATAGTTATGTAATCCTGCGTATTCATCACCACAATGTTGCCCCCCTTATCTGCTTCTTTAATAGTTATGCACTTATCATTCATTAGAGCTTCTAAAGCTACCAATTCCTCTTGACTCAGATTATTTTTAGATCGCTTTATTTTATTCGATCTGCTATCCATATGCTTGTATATATCCTTAATGATTGCCTTATGGAAGGTTTCAATTACATTCTCTGTTCCTAAATTCGGTGTGAATTTGGACTTGGGCTTCAATTCTTTGAAATTGAGTTGTCTAGTATTAACACCAAGTGATAAGCAAATAGATTCAAAATCCACTGTGCTTTCTTGAGCTAATGTAGTCAAGGTGGTAATATTGTGAATATCTGAAATAGTATATGAACTAAGTGGGCTTAGAGTGGTCTTAGGCTGAAATAATTGTACCTGTGTCGCAAAGAATTTTTTTAGTTTTAATTTCCTTATAAATTTAAAAATATCTATCTGGAAATTCACAAAATCTGCTCTGACGCCTGGTGCAAAAGAAAACCCTTTATTCAACACAGCATGTTCAGCCTCCGAAAGACATTTATCTGATAAATTAATAACCAAATCACAATTCACTAGTTCATCTGACGTTTCTTGCTGCTCGATCTCGTCAGAATTCCTGGCCGACCCTGATCTTCGTCGGAGCTTCCACTCCCGCTTCCGCTTGCCCCCTCTCCTGCCCCTTGTGTGGCACCTGGTATTGGTGTAGTGCCTATTGGTGGTATTGCAAATCTGACTTGTTTGGAATTTATAAATCGTATGTTTCCCTTTTTGTGTCTGCGAATTTGTTCTAAAAAACTTTGACCTCCACTACGTGTGGATTCCATATCTTCTTGATTATTAGCTTCACCCTCTCTAACTTCTTCCTCTGAATCAGGATCTGAGCTGGCAGGCGTAGTGTTGGAAGACCTCGGTCTATTTTGTGGAATTATGTTATCATATTTAGCTTGAAAAGTGTATACACGTTCCTGTCTGTAATCCCTATCATCTCTGAAGTACTTCCTAAATTTCCTCAATTTAATATCATCCTGATATTCTCGCAAGATTTCATTCATTTTCTCATAGTTTTTAGTTTTAGTAGTTTCTGCATTTGGCATCGTTTTTATTTCTTCCTTAAGTTTGTTAATTGATATTATGACTCTTTTATGCTCTCGTGTAGCATGGGTTATTAATAGTTCCAACATAGTTTTAGAACTCTGATTTAAATTTTTTTCCCAATCTTCTGCCAGATCAGCATCCTCATCATTGTCAAAATTAGGAAAAATCAGAACTCTCAAACCTCGAGGGATAATATTATTTTCTGAGTAATTCATCAAAGACGCATGTTCCCAATACTTATTAATTTCTTTTTTTGACAAACGTTCCAATCTGATAAATTTCTGTTTGAGAGTTTCTACTGTAGTGTAATTACTCTTAAAAGGGTTCGACATACTCCCCCTTGGTGCAAAAAGAGCTGCTCGGTCTTCATCCCTATTACACATATAATCTGCCATCATCAGTAGTGGATTTCAGCAGGCACACAGAGCGAATCGTAACAAAATACAAGAAATGTTGTGGGATCGCTAACAAATTGCGTGCGCTCTTTTCCACTCTCAAATTTCAAAAAATATATATATAATGAAAATGCGGGGGGGTCGGCAGCAAGTGATATCACTCCCTCAAACTTCCCACAAAGTTTGTACAAAGTAGACAAAGAAATCAAGGCTCGGGAGGATATCTCGCGCTCACACCAATGGCTAATTGGAAGACCTATTATCACTAGTGCTATAATTCTTCTGAATAAGTGCAAAAGTTCCTCAAGTTACATAACACTTGTCAGTTCAGTATAATTTATTAATTTGACTTCCAAAGTAAAGAACAGCCGACACGTGTTTCGACCTTGGTCGTTATCAAGGCTGTACAAATCATTACATTCGTTCAATATATCAAAGAAAAGAAAAAGAGAAAATTCAAAAAACCATACCATATAGTGCCAACATGTCAGATCAGGATATGGGAAAATTCACGCCATAAGCAAGATATAAAATGAAAATTCAAAGAAAAATAAACAGAAAACAATAATTTAGTTTTTCCAAAAGATAAATAAATAAATATATATGTTCAACATAATATCCAGTTATCAACTGACTATACAATAATATTCATCCCCAATGTGTTAATTACACAGATTACCAGTTATCACCCTGTGATGCCATTCCAACATGACCAGATAATATATGGATATTCCAAATGCAACATAGAACAATAGAGTTACAACTTACCCACTCTATGTCAATGGATTAAATCTTCTGTCCCTATATTGTAGACCCTTTAGATTAAGATTAAATAGTATAAATTACATAAACGTTTTATCTCATGTTATAATATAAATTAAAAATAAAATAAAATGTTCACCAACCTGAAAGTCTATGTTCCTAACATACCATATGTTACAATGGTCTTAAGATTCCAAATTTTTTTCCAGATTGGCTTTCTCCTACAAGGAATATATATATTTTGGTAATTGTGCTTCATGGGGTTATCCATAGATCCCCCTGATTTCATATGTTGTCATTTCAATATATTGTATTGTATTCAGTTCCCATATGCACATCATGAATTACTAAAAAGACCTCCCTCTATCATACCAAAAAGATAGTTCAATGTATCTTGTTTAAGATACAATTATATGTTTTCCTATCACTTACCTATACATGGGCTGTATCCCAGAACCTCAATGTGCTAAAGGGGTCCCATGAGTTTGTCCTTTCATTTAAATGTATTGCCACTCGCGGGATCGCGGGCCGCAACGCGATGACGTCACGCGCACGCACGCGCAATGACGTCACGCATGCGCAGTGACGTCACGCGCATAATCGCGCGATGACGTCACGCGCACGCCCGCGCGACGGCACCATGTACACGCGCAATAAGCGTGCTCTCAATTAAGGTTATCCAATATTTTAATATGGATAAAGCTACTTTAACTCGAATTTGACTTGCTGTATTGATTAACACTGATGGTACACTAAAACCACATTTGGTTCTACAGTTACATCCACCAAAACAAATGAATATCATTACAAGCCTTAAATTATTTAGTATATTCTACACTTATACTAATAGGTGCACGGAATCCTGTGTTTAATGATCCAAGCATTTGTCGCAATTTCCCAAATTGAAAAAAACCCACATTAAATTGCCAATAAATCTTATTCATTGGCTAATATCTATCAGTTAGAATTACCCAATACTTTAAGTTAGTAAAGCTACTTGAACTCGAATTTAGCTTACCGTGTTAATTAGTATGAAATAATATAATACAACCACACCTAGTACTACACTTACATCCTCATGATGTGCATACGTCCACCCAATACATAAATTTCATTGCGTCCCTTAAATTATTTAAATAATCTACATTTTTACTAATGAGTACATGGGATCCTATAATTTATAGTCCCATATTTACAGAATTCTGGTAAGGTTGGAACAACATCACAAGTAGTGATAATTACAATAGGTAACATTACCAATTAAGCTGGTTACATTCATTTGTAAATCGGAAAGGAAAAAAAATTGTCAATCATATTGTTACTTTATAAAAAAACATGCATTTCGTGGTCCTGATTGAGACCAACTAAAGTGCTCCTAAAGTAACAGATTAGTTTACTCTCTTGTTGCCTAAGTTTGAGCCTAAGATTTCCACCCCGTTTACCCATCTTCACTTGCATAAGACCAATGAATCTTATGTCTTCCTGGCTATCCAACTGATGTTGCAGCTGCCAATGAATAGACATTGATGTCTTGGGATCACTACTCTTTAAACTAGCCAAATGTTCCCTTACTCTTATTCTCAATTGCCGAATAGTACTACCAATGTAAAGCTTACCACATGTACATATAATGGCATAAACGACAAAGCACGTTTTACAGTTAATAAACTGCTTGATCTTAATTGTCATGGCATTATCATCTGTAAAGGAGTCACAATTAGAATGCGCATATTTGCACTGGATGCAATTACCACATTTAAAAAATGTGAGAAACCCAAATTTATTTTTACGAGAGCACATAGCATCAAACAGAAGTTGAGTCCCTCTTTTTTGGATGTTCAGACAAATAGTACTGAAGGTACTGAAGGTACTTGGCTTAAAGGGAAGAAGGGATTTTTTAAATGTGGTAATTGCAACCAGTGCAAATATGCGCATTCTAATTGTGACTCCTTTACAGATGATAATGCCATGATAATTAAGATCAAGCAGTTTATTAACTGTAAAACGTGCTTTGTCGTTTATGCCATTATATGTACATGTGGTAAGCTTTACATTGGTAGTACTATTCGGCAATTGAGAATAAGAGTAAGGGAACATTTGGCTAGTTTAAAGAGTAGTGATCCCAAGACACCAATGTCTATTCATTGGCAGCTGCAACATCAGTTGGATAGCCAGGAAGACATAAGATTCATTGGTCTTATGCAAGTGAAGATGGGTAAACGGGGTGGAAATCTTAGGCTCAAACTTAGGCAACAAGAGAGTAAACTAATCTGTTACTTTAGGAGCACTTTAGTTGGTCTCAATCAGGACCACGAAATGCATGTTTTTTTATAAAGTAACAATATGATTGACAATTTTTTTTCCTTTCCGATTTACAAATGAATGTAACCAGCTTAATTGGTAATGTTACCTATTGTAATTATCACTACTTGTGATGTTGTTCCAACCTTACCAGAATTCTGTAAATATGGGACTATAAATTATAGGATCCCATGTACTCATTAGTAAAAATGTAGATTATTTAAATAATTTAAGGGACGCAATGAAATTTATGTATTGGGTGGACGTATGCACATCATGAGGATGTAAGTGTAGTACTAGGTGTGGTTGTATTATATTATTTCATACTAATTAACACGGTAAGCTAAATTCGAGTTCAAGTAGCTTTACTAACTTAAAGTATTGGGTAATTCTAACTGATAGATATTAGCCAATGAATAAGATTTATTGGCAATTTAATGTGGGTTTTTTTCAATTTGGGAAATTGCGACAAATGCTTGGATCATTAAACACAGGATTCCGTGCACCTATTAGTATAAGTGTAGAATATACTAAATAATTTAAGGCTTGTAATGATATTCATTTGTTTTGGTGGATGTAACTGTAGAACCAAATGTGGTTTTAGTGTACCATCAGTGTTAATCAATACAGCAAGTCAAATTCGAGTTAAAGTAGCTTTATCCATATTAAAATATTGGATAACCTTAATTGAGAGCACGCTTATTGCGCGTGTACATGGTGCCGTCGCGCGGGCGTGCGCGTGACGTCATCGCGCGATTATGCGCGTGACGTCACTGCGCATGCGTGACGTCATTGCGCGTGCGTGCGCGTGACGTCATCGCGTTGCGGCCCGCGATCCCGCGAGTGGCAATACATTTAAATGAAAGGACAAACTCATGGGACCCCTTTAGCACATTGAGGTTCTGGGATACAGCCCATGTATAGGTAAGTGATAGGAAAACATATAATTGTATCTTAAACAAGATACATTGAACTATCTTTTTGGTATGATAGAGGGAGGTCTTTTTAGTAATTCATGATGTGCATATGGGAACTGAATACAATACAATATATTGAAATGACAACATATGAAATCAGGGGGATCTATGGATAACCCCATGAAGCACAATTACCAAAATATATATATTCCTTGTAGGAGAAAGCCAATCTGGAAAAAAATTTGGAATCTTAAGACCATTGTAACATATGGTATGTTAGGAACATAGACTTTCAGGTTGGTGAACATTTTATTTTATTTTTAATTTATATTATAACATGAGATAAAACGTTTATGTAATTTATACTATTTAATCTTAATCTAAAGGGTCTACAATATAGGGACAGAAGATTTAATCCATTGACATAGAGTGGGTAAGTTGTAACTCTATTGTTCTATGTTGCATTTGGAATATCCATATATTATCTGGTCATGTTGGAATGGCATCACAGGGTGATAACTGGTAATCTGTGTAATTAACACATTGGGGATGAATATTATTGTATAGTCAGTTGATAACTGGATATTATGTTGAACATATATATTTATTTATTTATCTTTTGGAAAAACTAAATTATTGTTTTCTGTTTATTTTTCTTTGAATTTTCATTTTATATCTTGCTTATGGCGTGAATTTTCCCATATCCTGATCTGACATGTTGGCACTATATGGTATGGTTTTTTGAATTTTCTCTTTTTCTTTTCTTTGATATATTGAACGAATGTAATGATTTGTACAGCCTTGATAACGACCAAGGTCGAAACACGTGTCGGCTGTTCTTTACTTTGGAAGTCAAATTAATAAATTATACTGAACTGACAAGTGTTATGTAACTTGAGGAACTTTTGCACTTATTCAGAAGAATTATAGCACTAGTGATAATAGGTCTTCCAATTAGCCATTGGTGTGAGCGCGAGATATCCTCCCGAGCCTTGATTTCTTTGTCTACTTTGTACAAACTTTGTGGGAAGTTTGAGGGAGTGATATCACTTGCTGCCGACCCCCCCGCATTTTCATTATATATATATTTTTTGAAATTTGAGAGTGGAAAAGAGCGCACGCAATTTGTTAGCGATCCCACAACATTTCTTGTATTTTGTTACGATTCGCTCTGTGTGCCTGCTGAAATCCACTACTGATGATGGCAGATTATATGTGTAATAGGGATGAAGACCGAGCAGCTCTTTTTGCACCAAGGGGGAGTATGTCGAACCCTTTTAAGAGTAATTACACTACAGTAGAAACTCTCAAACAGAAATTTATCAGATTGGAACGTTTGTCAAAAAAAGAAATTAATAAGTATTGGGAACATGCGTCTTTGATGAATTACTCAGAAAATAATATTATCCCTCGAGGTTTGAGAGTTCTGATTTTTCCTAATTTTGACAATGATGAGGATGCTGATCTGGCAGAAGATTGGGAAAAAAATTTAAATCAGAGTTCTAAAACTATGTTGGAACTATTAATAACCCATGCTACACGAGAGCATAAAAGAGTCATAATATCAATTAACAAACTTAAGGAAGAAATAAAAACGATGCCAAATGCAGAAACTACTAAAACTAAAAACTATGAGAAAATGAATGAAATCTTGCGAGAATATCAGGATGATATTAAATTGAGGAAATTTAGGAAGTACTTCAGAGATGATAGGGATTACAGACAGGAACGTGTATACACTTTTCAAGCTAAATATGATAACATAATTCCACAAAATAGACCGAGGTCTTCCAACACTACGCCTGCCAGCTCAGATCCTGATTCAGAGGAAGAAGTTAGAGAGGGTGAAGCTAATAATCAAGAAGATATGGAATCCACACGTAGTGGAGGTCAAAGTTTTTTAGAACAAATTCGCAGACACAAAAAGGGAAACATACGATTTATAAATTCCAAACAAGTCAGATTTGCAATACCACCAATAGGCACTACACCAATACCAGGTGCCACACAAGGGGCAGGAGAGGGGGCAAGCGGAAGCGGGAGTGGAAGCTCCGACGAAGATCAGGGTCGGCCAGGAATTCTGACGAGATCGAGCAGCAAGAAACGTCAGATGAACTAGTGAATTGTGATTTGGTTATTAATTTATCAGATAAATGTCTTTCGGAGGCTGAACATGCTGTGTTGAATAAAGGGTTTTCTTTTGCACCAGGCGTCAGAGCAGATTTTGTGAATTTCCAGATAGATATTTTTAAATTTATAAGGAAATTAAAACTAAAAAAATTCTTTGCGACACAGGTACAATTATTTCAGCCTAAGACCACTCTAAGCCCACTTAGTTCATATACTATTTCAGATATTCACAATATTACCACCTTGACTACATTAGCTCAAGAAAGCACAGTGGATTTTGAATCTATTTGCTTATCACTTGGTGTTAATACTAGACAACTCAATTTCAAAGAATTGAAGCCCAAGTCCAAATTCACACCGAATTTAGGAACAGAGAATGTAATTGAAACCTTCCATAAGGCAATCATTAAGGATATATACAAGCATATGGATAGCAGATCGAATAAAATAAAGCGATCTAAAAATAATCTGAGTCAAGAGGAATTGGTAGCTTTAGAAGCTCTAATGAATGATAAGTGCATAACTATTAAAGAAGCAGATAAGGGGGGCAACATTGTGGTGATGAATACGCAGGATTACATAACTATGGCAATTTCTCATTTGAATACTCCACAATGCTATACCCTTCTAAAATCTAATCCAACGAAGAAAATTGTTTCTGAACATTTGGAACTTATCCAGCTATGGTATAACAGAGGCTTTCTAACAGAGGATGAAAAGAGTTTTCTGACTAATACGGAACCCACCATGCCCACTATGTATTTTTTGCCTAAAATACACAAGAGTTATGAAACCTTACCAGCAGTCAGACCTATCATGAGTGGGATAGGGTGGGTCACGGAGGGTATGTCCCAATATTTGGATGAAGCTTTAAAACCCCATGTTCTCAAAATGAAATCTTATGTTAGAGATAGTGCACATGTTTTGAAATTTTTCAAATCCTTTAAGTGGGAATCAGATTATCTTTTGGCTACCCTTGATGTTTCAGCGCTTTATACCAGCATAGATCATGACCTAGCAGTTCAAACAATTGACTACACCTTTGGGAATTCTTCTGCTTCTTACATGCAGCATATACAAATGCTTAAAAGCTTTCTCAAATTTACTTTGCAAAATAATGTATTCATTTTTAATGGACAGTATTATGCACAGGCCAAGGGAGTTGCCATGGGTGCTAAGTTTGCGCCATCCCTGGCGAATTTGTTTATGGCCCAATTTGAAGAAACGCATATTTACAATCAGGAGATCTTTCAAACGAATCTAATAGCATGGAGAAGATATATCGATGATGTTTTAATTGTATGGAAAGGGTCTCCTGTTTTATATGATACTTTTGTGCTACACACTAACCATAACAAATTTGGCATTAGATTTACAGGTCTAGTGAGCTCACAAAGCATTGACTTTCTAGATTTGCATATTTTTGTGAACAATGGGCAAATTGAAACACACACATATCGTAAACCAACAGAAGTCAACTCCATATTGTATGCAAAAAGTAGTCATCAGAGATCTACAATAGATAATATCCCGGCTGGGGAATTTTATCGGGCCAGGCGAAATTGTAGTTTAGATTTGGATTATCAGAGGGAGTCTGATTTGCTCACGCAAAGATTCCAAAAGAGAGGATATAACCTGAAATGTATTAAGAAAGCGGCAGACAAGTACAAAGAGTGTAGTCAATTGGAGCTTTTATGTGACCGTGTGAAAGAGAAACCTGAGAATGATTGCATTTCTATAATAACTCAATTTTCGCAAGACTCATCTTTACTGTACAAAATGGTGTCTAGACACTGGGATATTTTAAGACTTGATAAGGATCTGTTACCTTTTTTGACTGAGAAACCCAAATTTATTTTTACGAGAGCACATAGCATCAAACAGAAGTTGAGTCCCTCTTTTTTGGATGTTCAGACAAATAGTACTGAAGGTACTTGGCTTAAAGGGAAGAAGGGATTTTTTAAATGTGGTAATTGCAACCAGTGCAAATATGCGCATTCTAATTGTGACTCCTTTACAGATGATAATGCCATGACAATTAAGATCAAGCAGTTTATTAACTGTAAAACGTGCTTTGTCGTTTATGCCATTATATGTACATGTGGTAAGCTTTACATTGGTAGTACTATTCGGCAATTGAGAATAAGAGTAAGGGAACATTTGGCTAGTTTAAAGAGTAGTGATCCCAAGACACCAATGTCTATTCATTGGCAGCTGCAACATCAGTTGGATAGCCAGGAAGACATAAGATTCATTGGTCTTATGCAAGTGAAGATGGGTAAACGGGGTGGAAATCTTAGGCTCAAACTTAGGCAACAAGAGAGTAAACTAATCTGTTACTTTAGGAGCACTTTAGTTGGTCTCAATCAGGACCACGAAATGCATGTTTTTTTATAAAGTAACAATATGATTGACAATTTTTTTTCCTTTCCGATTTACAAATGAATGTAACCAGCTTAATTGGTAATGTTACCTATTGTAATTATCACTACTTGTGATGTTGTTCCAACCTTACCAGAATTCTGTAAATATGGGACTATAAATTATAGGATCCCATGTACTCATTAGTAAAAATGTAGATTATTTAAATAATTTAAGGGACGCAATGAAATTTATGTATTGGGTGGACGTATGCACATCATGAGGATGTAAGTGTAGTACTAGGTGTGGTTGTATTATATTATTTCATACTAATTAACACGGTAAGCTAAATTCGAGTTCAAGTAGCTTTACTAACTTAAAGTATTGGGTAATTCTAACTGATAGATATTAGCCAATGAATAAGATTTATTGGCAATTTAATGTGGGTTTTTTTCAATTTGGGAAATTGCGACAAATGCTTGGATCATTAAACACAGGATTCCGTGCACCTATTAGTATAAGTGTAGAATATACTAAATAATTTAAGGCTTGTAATGATATTCATTTGTTTTGGTGGATGTAACTGTAGAACCAAATGTGGTTTTAGTGTACCATCAGTGTTAATCAATACAGCAAGTCAAATTCGAGTTAAAGTAGCTTTATCCATATTAAAATATTGGATAACCTTAATTGAGAGCACGCTTATTGCGCGTGTACATGGTGCCGTCGCGCGGGCGTGCGCGTGACGTCATCGCGCGATTATGCGCGTGACGTCACTGCGCATGCGTGACGTCATTGCGCGTGCGTGCGCGTGACGTCATCGCGTTGCGGCCCGCGATCCCGCGAGTGGCAATACATTTAAATGAAAGGACAAACTCATGGGACCCCTTTAGCACATTGAGGTTCTGGGATACAGCCCATGTATAGGTAAGTGATAGGAAAACATATAATTGTATCTTAAACAAGATACATTGAACTATCTTTTTGGTATGATAGAGGGAGGTCTTTTTAGTAATTCATGATGTGCATATGGGAACTGAATACAATACAATGGCCCTCATTACGACCCTTGCGGAAATTGACTGACCGGACCGCAACAGCGTAAATAGCGTTTCCGCCATTGCACGAAGGAGCAAAGTGCGGCTAATTACGACCCATCGGGCACGAGCATTACGCCATGGCGGAATCCGAAAGGCTGCGATGGCGGAAATGACCCCAAAACGGCCCTTACCGCCGCCGTACGCTGCACCAGGTGCAATACCGCCACCCATCTTAGCGGTCACCGTAATGAGCGGGCACCGTAATGAGCGGGCACCGCAAATTACGGGCACCGTAAATATACGGAAACGGAAGTAAAAGCATGTGGCCGGAACGGGAAACAGCACGCCGCACAACTATAAAATCCGAATCCCAACACAACCATTAAAAATCCGACCCTGACACACATCCCAACCCGTTAGCAACCCCAGTTAAAAAAATAAATATGGGAAAGGTAGCCAAGAAAGCGTGTGATCGCAAGCGGCAGGTCCACTTCTCCCGAGAGGAACTGACCGTGCTGACCGAGACCCTGCAGGAAAATGCCGCCGTCGTCTTCTCCAGTCAAATGACCAGGACGGCCCTTGCCAACAAGAAGGCCATATGGGCCCTGGTGGCACAGCGCGTAAGTGCGGTGGGGACAACACCCCGCACGCCACAGCAATGTCGCAAGCGGTGGGACGACCTGCGGATCCGCGTACGCAGCATACTTTCTGCGAACAGGAACATCGCCACAGCTACCGGGGGGGGATCAGAGTCGCCCATCAAGTTGACCCCCTGGGAGGAGATCTGCGCCTCCACCATAGGAATGGAGAGCATAGAGGGAGTCGGAGGGATGGAGAAAGGAGTGCCGACATCCGGAGAATCAGGTAGGTTGGCCAAGAGAAACAATGCGAAATCCACAAACCACGAACATGTGCAGTACCATGTGACCCCATAGTGCAATACATACTTTGCCCTGACAGCGCCCTCTAAAAGTCAGAATGAATAAACAAATTAATCAAGATGCCATAAACAACCCCTACATGTGCAGCATGCACCCCCTAACTGCAGGCAGCCAAATGAATGCATCCTCAACCCACACGAAAATGAGACCACCTCCAAGGCCCAGTCCCAAATCACCCTCATGTACCACCCCAATGCATTTGATACGTTGCCATTCCAAATCCCACAGACCCTTAACTAACGCTCGCCCCTCTTTACTCCACCACAGGGTCCGATACCAACGACGAGCTGCAGGACACCCCTACCAGCACGCCTGCAAAGAGGGCCAGGACCAACGTCCCAAGAGCCTCCACCTCAGGTGCAAGGATCAAGACACGGCAGCAGCAGGAATCAAGTGCCAGCACACTGGAGGGGACTGCAACAGGCACCCCAGCAGCCAGCAAGTCCACAACCCCAGCACCACAGGTCCCCCCAAAGAACGTATCTGATGGCACTGCCTCTGGTGGTAGCAGCACCATAGGTGACACAGCTGTCATGCCAGCATGCTCCGACACGGAAAACAGTGCTGGCGACGTAGGTACCATCCATGACCTTTCCCAATCCCCCTGCATGTCCCATCCCCTACACCATGACGAAACCACGCAGGGGCACCCTGAAGACGACGACTGGCCAACCCCCACAAGTCCTGTGCCAAGCCAACATGTGTTGAGCAGCCCCCCTGTCACACCACCGCAAATGTCCATGGCCCAGCAGAGGCAACAGTCCCTCGACCTGCTGATCGAGCAACAGCAGGAAGTGTCCACGCTACTCAAGGACCATGCAAATGAATGCGGGGGTTCCAGGGCAGCCATGGAAACATCCACCGAGACACTCAGGGCACAAATAGAGAAAAGTAGTGAGAGCCTCAGGGGAGAAATGGAGAGAAGCACCGAGAGCCTGAGAGCACAAATGGAGAGAAGCACCGAGAGCCTGAGAGCACAAATGGAGAAAAGCACCGAGAGCCTGAGGGGGGAACTGAATGCGACGTCCAAAGACGTTTGTGCTGAACTTGCTGCTGTGCGCCGTGTGCTCTCGGAGCTCTCACAAACCCTCAGAGACATGCATGGACGCGAGCAGGCAGAGACGTCATCCGTGGCAAGTTCCGTCCAGGGCAGCCCCCAACGCAGATCTGGCAGGAACCTGCGCTCCACGGGCAGGGGTGCCCCTGATACCCGTAGAGGGGGCTTGCAATAGCGTCTACCCACGGGCAGCATGCATATTTGGACACTGGTGTTGGGGGGGGAGGAAGTAGGGTGGAGGGGGTGTGTTGGGCTTCACTGGGTGGCGGGTCCATAGGGTGTATAAATCAAATCACATTAACAATACAGCACTTCATTATCATCCAATGACATGTGTGGACATTGATATTTGCGTACGAGGCCTTCATAGGCGTACAGTCCACTATGTGCCTGTACTACACACACACAGTGCCACAGGTCCCCTTTCCGTGTAATAGGCACCATGCGTGGTTGCTAGAAGCATGCATCTATGATGCTCTGTCGGATTGCACGTGCATCCTGTGCCTCATGGACTCCTTGGGGTGCCTCCACATCCCCACCCTCATCATCATCATCTTCAGGTGCATGCAGTACAGCGTCAGGGGGCATGGGCACATTCCTACGTATGCACATGTTGTGCAGCATGACACATGCCATGACCATCTTAGAAACCCTCTCATGGCTGTACATGAGTGCCCCGCCAGACCTGCTGAGGCTGCGGAAACGAGCCTTCAGTAGGCCGAATGCCTGTTCAATGACCACACGGGTACGTGAGTGGGCATGGTTGTAGTCCTCCTCATGCTGGTTCTGTGGGTTCCGGATTGGTGTAAGGAGCCATCTCTTCAGTGGATACCCGGCATCACCTGTATGGGACGAATAAAGGGTGTCAGTGGAATGATAGTGCTAAGTAGCCCCCCCCCCCTCCTGCAAGGTCATTGACGCATCAAATGGGCCACGATGTCATGCATGGAATGAGACTCACCGAGTAGCCAGGATCTGTGCCCTGCGTGTCGCTCCATGTAGCGTGGTATTCTTGTGTTCCTCAGGACCATAGAATCATGGGTAGATCCTGGAAATCTGGCACAACAATGCGTAAAGATCTTGTTGGAGTCACACACCATTTGCACATTGATTGAATGAAATTGTTTCCGGTTGCGGTACTGGACCTCCATGGCATGTGGGACAACCAATTCAACATGGGTGCAGTCGATGGCACCAATGCAACCCGGGATGCCGCCAAGTGCATGGAATCCCACCTTTGCGTTGGTAATCTCCTGGTACGTGCGTGGTAGTGTGATGTGGTCGTCGGCGTGCTTCAGGAGGGCATCGTGCACTTGGAAGAGTGTCCGTGAGAACAGTGGCTGTGAAATGCCATGCAACTGTCCGACTGTGTGCTGGTAGGTGCCTGTGGCCAGGAAGTGGAGTACAGACACCACCTTCAGTAGGGGTGGGATGGCGGTTGGGCTATCTATCATGCTCACGAGGTCAGCATGTGTCATGTCCACAATGGCGATTATGGTGTCCCGGTCCAAACGGTAGAGGGTGTGGATCTGCTCAGCAGTGAGGTTGAACGGATCAGCTCGGAGGCGTGGGATTGCGGGCCGCCTGCGTGGTGGTAGTGGCAGTGCTTGTGGGCCTTGCTGACCCTGCCTTGCCCTCCTCCTCCTCCTTCTCCTCCGTCTCCCCTGTGCGCCCGGTTGTTGTACCTGTTGTTGTTCGTCGTCTTCTTGTAGTTGTAGCACTTGCAGTGCTATCTGGTGCCCCAGGCCCAACATCGCTAGTCCTGCCGGTAGCATTTTGGAGTGGGAGTGGTTGTGGGAGGGGTTTGGGTCTGCTATATATGTGCTGTCGGCCTGTATGGCCTCCACCTGTGCTGATTGAATGAATCTGTGGCAGATGCAATCCCTTCTGGCCGAGCACGTCCCGCACGTAAGGCTGCATTTGGCCGCATGGCATCTTGGGATTGGAATCATGTATCAAATCCCGATGGCAGTGTGATGTACTTTGACTGATTTTCATGCTATGCTCCCATTGTTACACATGCTATGATTGCAGCCGCTTACATACCTGTGAAGAGTCAGTGGTATGTAGGGCTCGATCGATGGCCGACCCTCATGCAGCACAGTATCGTACTTCACCGACGGGCGTGGCGTCCCATTTGTGATTGCAGCCAGTTAGCATTATGACACACAGCCGCACTACATTGATGTGATTGTGAATGCAAGCGTTCACAGAAGCCTTTTCGACGTAATGTTGCAAGTGAGGAATTCGAAGGCCAGCATTTTTGGTTGCGAAGTAGCGGTGAGGAGACGCCCACAGGTCTGCCTGGAAATGTAACGTTCTATTGTTGAATGTCCTTGGGACAGGGCCCATAACGAGCAAGCAATGAATGACATGAATTGAATGGGATGCGCAATAGCGTAGTGGACGATAAGGCAGGACGTTCCCAAGTCCATCTTGCTTCACAACACTACAGATCCGGCCAGGAGCACAGTGGTTTTTGCAGACTGCATTACGCACAGACGCGATGGAAGTTTCACATATTATGTGAGTGAATGTTCATGCGTTTTCATTGCGGGATGAGGGAATGATGAATGGATGCATGGACAGATGATTCCATTTAGGGTCTGCCATGTACATGTGTTTTTTGATTCAATCCCCTTCCCCTGCGCTATGTGATGCAAGGCTGCCATAGTGGGACTTACGTCTATCTGCCCTTGTCGGATCCTCCCTGTCTCGACGCGCCTTCATACACTTGTGTCTAGGCACGTTACTAATCCCATGTCATGGGTTCTATCTTGACGGACGCATGCACAGTAACCGACGTTGCCAATGGTGTATTAACCTCGATTGGTTTCGTTATGTATCGATACTGATTTAGGGGTGTGTATATTCCTTTGGAGTGGGCTAGCATGCATATGGGTGTGGATTTGGTGTGTTGAATGAAGATAGTGATGCATCATGTGTCCTGTAGTGCAATCGGTTAATTTGTGTTTCATTTGGGTGACAGGTATCTCCTGCCCTATTGCAGATGCCATCTGTACGCCACTCCTCCAGATGGATTTTACTCTCGACACCTGCAGCTTCGGGTGAATCAGTGGAGCACCATTACGATCTTATGGGACGATCGCCAATGGGCCACATGCCCTTACGCTGTTCTGGTGGCTAGGTGCAACATTTCGGCCTTTCAGCTGGACTAGTGCCTGCCTCATGGGACGGACCTGCGGTTCTTGCCGCTTCCATGTTGCCTTTTGGAACGTTGATGTTGGCCCTGTGTGCCATGATGGTACAGGGCGTCACACAAGTGGAAGCTGGTCAATTATTGCAGATGCAGCCCTCGGTGATGATGGATGTTTTGGTGTTATTTTACAAATTGCTGTGAGGCCTTTGTCATTTGGATGTGCATTTAAATTGTATTCCGATATTTGGCGTGTTGCGTTATTCTTTGCAGGTGATGTGGCGATTTTCGATTTGTGGCGGTATGTATTGCGAGATGATCTGCATTGTGTTCCGCCTTCTGAGTTGAGTTGTGTGGTACAGTACTGGCCGCTTTTGCCTACGTAGCACAGTATGGTCACGGATAGGGGCTGCCATTGTGACTGTTTACATGATGTGCTGTTCAGGGGCGGGGGATTGGCTTTTGGCCGACTGGTGCCTGTCAGCCAGGTCGATTGATGGTATGATGGGATGTTCAGAATGTGGCTGGTCACAGGTGCCTGTGTTTGCGTGCGTTTGTTGGAGGGGGACTGGGGTCATGTCCATTGGAATTGCTTCTGTATTCATGCCATCTGTGCCCTGCAGCTCCCATCGGCCCCTCTTGGGATGAGCCTGGCTGCTCAGTCACTCTGCCAACTTGTGTGGTACATGCTTCTGCTGATGGTTGGTTTGTTTACTGGCAAGAGTACAGGGCTGGTGCAATCCCCCTCAGGATGCTGTTTTGGATGTTGCCTTGCGCTGGTGGCAAGCGATGGGGGACTACTGTTGTTTTGTGTCATGTGTTCTTGATTTCCATTTTGATGTCTTGTACCTTCACATGCCTGTGCTGCATCAGTACGGCTATGGTGACATGCCGTACATGGATGCCCACTCACGGGGCGCTTTGAACACCTGCATGCATTTCTACGTTGGCATGCATGGGTGAATTGTAGATTTCACTGGTTGCATGGTGTGAGTACATTGCGCCTGCCAGGAGTTGTGCAATGTGGCCAGGGAGTGGAGTACAGGCACTCAGTGGGCCATTTACGGTTGGTTCACGATGCCGTATTTCTCGCCATGGCGGAATGGTCCATTCCGCCATGCCTGATGGCGTTAGGTACATGTCCGCTAGGGTCGGAATTGGCGTACCGTTGCACCATGGTGGTGTTTGCGGTTTGGCATGGTGCGCGCGCGCGTGCTTAGTGCAGTTAGCGTTGGCGTTCACTACGGTGTCGCTAATGGCTTCGTACTTTGCGGTGACGGGTCATAGTCGCACCGAGCGCTATTCGATGGCGGTATTGCATTTCCGCCATCGTTTTCCCCTTTCCGCCAGGGTCGTAATGAGGGCCAATATATTGAAATGACAACATATGAAATCAGGGGGATCTATGGATAACCCCATGAAGCACAATTACCAAAATATATATATTCCTTGTAGGAGAAAGCCAATCTGGAAAAAAATTTGGAATCTTAAGACCATTGTAACATATGGTATGTTAGGAACATAGACTTTCAGGTTGGTGAACATTTTATTTTATTTTTAATTTATATTATAACATGAGATAAAACGTTTATGTAATTTATACTATTTAATCTTAATCTAAAGGGTCTACAATATAGGGACAGAAGATTTAATCCATTGACATAGAGTGGGTAAGTTGTAACTCTATTGTTCTATGTTGCATTTGGAATATCCATATATTATCTGGTCATGTTGGAATGGCATCACAGGGTGATAACTGGTAATCTGTGTAATTAACACATTGGGGATGAATATTATTGTATAGTCAGTTGATAACTGGATATTATGTTGAACATATATATTTATTTATTTATCTTTTGGAAAAACTAAATTATTGTTTTCTGTTTATTTTTCTTTGAATTTTCATTTTATATCTTGCTTATGGCGTGAATTTTCCCATATCCTGATCTGACATGTTGGCACTATATGGTATGGTTTTTTGAATTTTCTCTTTTTCTTTTCTTTGATATATTGAACGAATGTAATGATTTGTACAGCCTTGATAACGACCAAGGTCGAAACACGTGTCGGCTGTTCTTTACTTTGGAAGTCAAATTAATAAATTATACTGAACTGACAAGTGTTATGTAACTTGAGGAACTTTTGCACTTATTCAGAAGAATTATAGCACTAGTGATAATAGGTCTTCCAATTAGCCATTGGTGTGAGCGCGAGATATCCTCCCGAGCCTTGATTTCTTTGACCCCTCTATATGTACTTTCTCTTTCTCTCTGCTCCATGGCACCCCTCTATATTTACTTTCTCTTTATCTCTGCTACCTGGCACCCCTCTATATTTACTCTCTCTCTTTCTCTCTGCTCCCTGGCACTCCTCTATATTTACTTTCTCTTTCTCTCTGCTCCCTGGTACCCATCTATATTTGCTTTCTCTTTCCCTCTGCTCCCTGTCACCCATCTATATTTACTTTCTCTTTCCCTCTGCTCCCCATCACCCTTCTATATTTACTTTCTCTTTCTCTCTGCTCCCTGGCACCCCTCTATATTTTCTTTCCCTTTCTCGCTGCTCCCTAGCAGCCCTTTGTATTTAATTTCCCTTTGCTTCTGCTCCCTGGCACCCCTCTATATTTACTTTCTCCTTGCCTCATCTCCCAGGCAGACCTCTATATTTACTTTCTCTTTTCCTCTGCTCCTTGGTACCCCTCTATATTTACTCTCTCTCTTTCTCTTTGCTCCCTGGCACCCCTCTATATTTACTTTCTCTTTCTCTCTGCTCCCTGGTACCCCTCTATATTTGCTTTCTCTTTCCCTCTGCTCCCTGGCACACCTCTATATTTACTTTCTCTTTGCCACTGCTCCCTAGCACGCCTCTAGATTTACGTTCTCTTTCCGTCTTCTCCCTGGCACCCATGTATATTTACTTTGTCTTTCCCTTTGCTCCCTGGCACCCCTCTATATTTGCTTTCTCTTTCACTCTGCTCCCTGGAACCCCTCTATATTTACTTTCTGTTTCCCTCTCCTTCCTGGCACCCCTCTACATTTACTTTCTCTTTCCGGCTGCTCCCTAGCACCCCCTATATTTACTTGCTCTTTCTCTCTGCTCCCTGGCACCCCTCTATATTTAATTTCTCTTTGTCTCTGCTCCTTGGCACCCTTTTATATTTACTTTCTCTTTGCCTCTGCTCCCTGGCAATCCTCTATATTTACTTTCTCTTTCCCTCTGCTCCCCATCACCCCTCTGTATTTACTTTCTCTTTGTCTCTGCTCCCTGGCACCCCTCTACATTTACTTTCTCTTTCCGGCTGCTCCCTAGCACCCCCTATATTTACTTGCTCTTTCTCTCTGCTCCCTGGCACCCCTCTATATTTAATTTCTCTTTGTCTCTGCTCCTTGGCACCCTTTTATATTTACTTTCTCTTTGCCTCTGCTCCCTGGCACTCCTCTATATTTACTTTCTCTTTCCCTCTGCTCCCCATCACCCCTCTGTATTTACTTTCTCTTTGTCTCTGCTCCCTGGCACCTCTCTATATTTACTTTCTCTTTGCCTCTGCTCCCTCACACTCCTCTATATTTACTTTCTCTTTCCCTCTGCTCCCTGGCACCCCTCTAAATTTACTTTCTCTTTCCCTCTGCTCCCTGGCACGTTTCTATATTTACTTTCTCTTTCCATCTGCTCCCTAGCACCTCCTCTATATTTACTTTCTCATTGCCTCTGCAACATGGCACTCCTCTCTATATTTACTTTCTCTTCCCCTCAGCTCCCTGGCACAACTCTATATTTACTTTCTCCTTCCCTCTGCTCCCTGGCACCCCTCTATATTTACTTTCAATTTCCCTCCGTTCTTTGGCACCCCTCTATATTTACTTTCTCTTAACGTCTGCTCCCAGGCACCCCTCTATATTTACTTTCTCTTTCCCTCTGCTCCCTGGCACCCCTCTAAATTTACTTTTACTTTCACTCTGCTCCCTGGCACGCCTCTATATTTACTTTCTCTTTGCCTCTTCTCCCTGACACCCTTCTATATTTAATCTCTCTTTCTCTCTGCTCCCTGGCACCCCTCTATATTTACTTTCTCTTTCCCTCCGCTCCTTGGCACCCTCTATATTTACTTCCTCTTTCCCTCTGCTCCCTAACACCACTCTTTATTTACTTTCTATTTCCCTCTGCTCCCCTTCACCCCTCTATATTTACTTTCTCTTTGCCTCTGCTCCCTGACACCCCTCTATAATTACTTTCTCTTCGCCTCTGCCACCTCGCACCACTCTATATTTAGTTTCTATTCCCCTCTGCTCCCTGTCACCCCTCTATATTTACTTTCTCTTTGCCTCTGCTCCCTGGCACCCCTCTATGTTTACTTTCTCTTTCCCTCTGCTCCCAAGCACCCCTGTATTTCCCTCTGCTCCCTAGGACACTTCCATATTTACATTCTCCCCCTCTAGCACCCCTCTATATTTACTTGCTCCCTTCCCTCTGCTCCCTGGCACCACTCTATATTTACTTTCTCTTTCCCTCTGCTCCCTGGCACCACTCTATATTTACTTTCTCTTTCTCTCTGCTCCCTGGCACCCCTCTATATTTGCTTTCCCTTTCCCTCTGACCATGGCAGCCCTCTATATTTAATTTCTCTATGTCTATGCTCCCTGGAAGCCCTCTATATTTACTTCCTCTTTGCCTCTGCTCCCTGGCACTCCTCTATGTTTACTTTCTCTTTCCCTCTGCTCCCTGGCACCCCTCTATATTTACTTTCTCTTTGCCTCTGCTCCCTGGCACCCCACTATATTTAATTTCTCTTTCCCTCTGCTCCCTGGCACCCCTCTATATTTCATTTTTCTTTCCCTCTGCTCCCTGTCACCCCTCTATATTTACTTTCTCATTCCCTCTGCTCCCTGGCACTCTTCTATATTTACTTTCTCTTTAAATCTGCCCCCAAAACCACTCTATATTTACTTTCTCTTTATCTCTGCTCCCTAGCACCCCTCTATATTTACTTTCTCTTTCCCTCCGCTCCTTTGCACCCTCTATATTTACTTCCTCTTTCCCTCTGTTCCCTAACACCACTCTTTATTTACTTTCTCTTTCCCTCTGCTCCCTGATCCCCTCTATATTTACTTTCTCTTTCCCTCTGCTCCCTGGCACCCCTCTATATTTATTTTCTCTTTCCCTCTGCTCCCCGTCACCCTTCTATATTTACTTTGTCTATCTCTCTGCTCCCTGGCACCCCTCTATATTTACTTTCCCTTTCTCGCTGCTCCCTAGCACCCCTCTGTATTTAATTTCTCTTTGCCTCTGCTCCCTGGCACCCCTCTATATTTACTTTCTCTTTGCCTCTGCTCCCTGCACCCCTTTATATGTACTTTCTCTTTCTCTCTGCTCCATGGCACCCCTCTATATTTACTTTCTCTTTTTCTCTGCTCACTGGCACTCCTCTATATTTACTTGCTCTTTCCCTCTGCTCCCCTTCACCCCTCTATATTTACTTTCTTTTTGCCTCTTCTCCCTGACATCCCTCTATAATTACTTTCTCTTTGCCTCTGCTCCCTCGCACCAATCTATATTTAGTTTCTATTTCCCTCTGCTCCCTGTCACCCCTCTATATGTACTTTCTCTTTGCCTCTGCTCCCTGGCACCCCTCTATGTTTACTTTCTCTTTCCCTCTGCTCCCAGGCACCCCTCTATTTCCCTCTGCTCCCTAGGACACTTCCATATTTACATTCTCCCCCTCTAACACCCCTCTATATTTACTTGCTCCTTCCCTCTGCACCCTGGCACCACTCTATATTTACTTTCTCTTTCCCTCTGCTCCCTGCCACCACTCTATATTTACTTTCTCTTTCTCTCTGCTCCCTGGCACCCCTCTATATTTGCTTTCCCTTTCCCTCTGACCATGGCAGCCCTCTATATTTAATTTCTCTTTGTCTCTGCTCTCTGGAAGCCCTCTATATTTACTTTCTCTTTGCCTCTGCTCCCTGGCACTCCTCTATGTTTACTTTCTCTTTCCCTCTGCTCCCTGGCACCTCAACCCTCTATATTTACTTTCTCTTTGCCTCTGCTCCCTGGCACCCCTCTATATTTAATTTCTCTTTCCCTCTGCTCCCTGGCACCCCTCTATATTTCATTTTTCTTTCCCTCTGCTCCCTGGCACCACTCTATATTTTCTCATTCCCTCTGCTCCCTGGCACTCTTCTATATTTACTTTCTCTTTAAATCTGCCCCCAGAACCACTCTATATTTACTTTCTCTTTATCTCTGCTCCCTAGCACCCCTCTATATTTACTTTCTCTTTCCCTCCGCTCCTTGGCACCCTCTATATTTACTTCCTCTTTCCCTCTGCTCCCTAACACCACTCTTTATTTACTTTCTCTTTCCCTCTGCTCCCTGACCCCCTCTATATTTACTTTCTCTTTCCCTCTGCTCCCTGGCACCCCTCTATATTTATTTTCTCTTTCCCTCTGCTCCCCGTCACCCATCTATATTTACTTTCTCTTTCCCTCTGCTCCCCATCACCCTTCTATATTTACTTTCTCTTTCTCTCTGCTCCCTGGCACCCCTCTATATTTACTTTCCCTTTCTCGCTGCTCCCTAGCACCCCTCTGTATTTAATTTCTCTTTGCTTCTGCTCCATGGCACCCCTCTATATTTAATTTCTCTTTATCTCTGCTACCTGGCACCCCTCTATATTTACTCTCTCTCTTTCTCTCTGCTTCCTGGCACTCCTCTATATTTACTTTCTCTTTCTCTCTGCTCCCTGATACCCATCTATATTTGCTTTCTCTTTCCCTCTGCTCCCCGTCACCCATCTATATTTACTTTCTCTTTCCCTCTGCTCCCCATCACCCTTCTATATTTACTTTCTCTTTCTCTCTGCTCCCTGGCACCCCTCTATATTTACTTTCCCTTTCTCGCTGCTCCCTAGCAGCCCTCTGTATTTAATTTCCCTTTGCTTCTGCTCCCTGGCACCCCTCTATATTTACTTTCTCCTTGCCTCATCTCCCAGGCAGACCTCTATATTTACTTTCTCTTTTCCTCTGCTCCTTGGTACCCCTCTATATTTACTCTCTCTCTTTCTCTTTGCTCCCTGGCACTCCTCTATATTAACTTTCTCTTTCTCTCTGCTCCCTGGTACCCCTCTATATTTGCTTTCTCTTTCCCTCTGCTCCCTGGCACACCTCTATATTTACTTTCTCTTTGCCACTGCTCCCTAGCACGCCTCTAGATTTACGTTCTCTTTCCCTCTTCTCCCTGGCACCCATGTATATTTACTTTGTCTTTCCCTTTGCTCCCTGGCACCCCTCTATATTTGCTTTCTCTTTCACTCTGCTCCCCCACCTCTCTATATTTACTTTCTCTTTCCCTCTGCTCCCTGGCACCCCTCTATATTTACTTTCTGTTTCCCTCTCCTTCCTTGCACCCCTCTACATTTACTTTCTCTTTCCGGCTGCTCCCTAGCACCCCCTATATTTACTTTCTCTTTCTCTCTGCTCCCTGGCACACCTCTATATTTACTTTCCCTTTCCCTCTGCTCCATGGCACCCCTCTATATTTAATTTCTCTTTGTCTCTGCTCCTTGGCACCCTTTTATATTTACTTTCTCTTTGCCTCTGCTCCCTGGCACTCCTCTATATTTACTTTCTCTTTCCCTCTGCTCCCCATCATCCCTCTGTATTTACTCTCTCTTTGTCTCTGCTCCCTGGCACCTCTCTATATATACTTTCTCTTTGCCTCTGCTCCCTCACACTCCTCTATATTTACTTTCTCTTTCCCTCTGCTCCCTGGCACCCCTCTAAATTTACTTTCTCTTTCCCTCTGCTCCCTGGCACCCATCTATATTTACTTTCTCTTTCTCTCTGCTACCTGTCACCCCTCTATATATACTTTCTCTTTCCCTCTGCTCCCTGGCACGCTTCTATATTTACTTTCTCTTTCCATCTGCTCCCTAGCACCTCCTCTATATTTACTTTCTCATTGCCTCTGCAACATGGCACTCTTCTCTATATTTACTTTCTCTTCCCCTCAGCTCCCTGGCACAACTCTATATTTACTTTCTCCTTCCCTCTGCTCCCTGGCACCCCTCTATATTTACTTTCAATTTCCCTCCGTTCTTTGGCACCCCTCTATATTTACTTTCTCTTAACGTCTGCTCCCAGGCACCCCTCTATATTTACTTTCTCTTTCCCTCTGCTCCCTGGCACCCATCTAAATTTACTTTTACTTTCACTCTGCTCCCTGGCACGCCTCTATATTTACGTTCTCTTTGCCTCTTCTCCCTGACACCCTTCTATATTTACTCTCTCTTTCTCTCTGCTCCCTGGCACCCCTCTATATTTACTTTCTCTTTCCCTCTGCTCCATGGCACCCCTCTAAATGTACTTTTACTTTCACTCTGCTCCCTGGCACGCCTCTATATTTACTTTCTCTTTGCCTCTTCTCCCTGACACCCTTCTATATTTACTCTCTCTTTCTCTCTGCTCCCTGGCACCCCTCTATATTTACTTTCTCTTTGCCTCTTCTCCCTGACACCCTTCTATATTTACTCTCTCTTTCTCTCTTCTCCCTGGCACCCCTCTATATTTACGTTCTCTTTCCCTCTGCTCATTGGGACCCCTCTATATTTGCTTTCTCTTTCCCTCTGCTCCCTGTCACCCCTCTATATTTACTTTGTCTTTCCCTCTGCTCCCTGGCACCCCTCTATATTTGCTTTCTCTTTCCCTCTGCTCCCTGGGACCCCTCTTTATTTACATTCTCTTTCCCGCTGCTCCCTAGCACCCCTCTATATTTACTTTCTCTTTCTCTCTGCTCCCTGGCACCCCTCTATATTTGCTTTCCCTTTCCCCAGGCTCCATGGCACCCCTCTATATTTAATTTCTCTTTGTCTCTGCTCCCTGGCACCCCTCTATATTTACTTTCTCTTTGCCTCTGCTCACTGGTACTCCTCTATATTTACTTTCTCTTTCCCTCTGCTCCCCTTCACCCCTATATATTTCCTTTCTCTTTGCCTCTGCTCCCTGACACCCCTCTATAATTACTTTCTCTTTGCCTCTGCTCCCTGGCACCCCTCTATGTTTACTTTCTCTTTCCCTCTGCTCCCAGGCACCCCTCTATTTCCGTCTGCTCCCTAGGACACTTCTATATTTACTTTCCTCCCCTCTAGCACCCCTCTATATTTAGTTTATCTTTCCATCTGCTCCCTGGAACCCCTCTATATTTACTTGCTCCTTCCCTTTTCTCCATGACACCACTCTATATTTACTTTCTCTTTCCCTCTGCTCCCTGGCATCACTCTATATTTACTTTCTCTTTCCCTCTGCTCCCTAGCACCTCTCTATATTTACTTTCTCCTTCCCTCTTCTCCCTGGCACCCCTGTATATTTACGATCTCTTTCCCTCTGCTCAATGGCACCCCTCTATATTTACTTTCTCTTTCTCTCTGCTCCCCCACCCCTCTATATTTACTTTCTCTTTCCCTCTGCTCCCTGGCACCCCTCTATATTTACTTTCTCTTTCCCACTGCTCCTGTCACGGCTCGGCTAAATCGGAAACTGCCTTGGCGATTGTCTGAGCGCTATCCGGCACGTAAAACCCTTTGAAACTACAACTCCCACAACTCTTGCTATTATAGCCATGTGACATACACACATGACGTTGCTGTGTTTTCATTTGTTTGTGAACTGCATTTAACTCCCGTCTATCCGGAGATCGAGTGCTCCTAAACTGTTGTTAGTTACGAGCTCTGTTCCCGGACTCCTGTTTCAATCCTTGACTACCCGGCGCTCGAATCAAGTTGTTGTCTCTGCCTTGTCCTTGTCTGGCTCCCGACGCCTGCCTCCCTAGATTGTTCCCCTTGGATTATATGAACCCGGCTTGGTCGTTATTGACCTCCCATTTCTGAATCCTTAAGTTTTGGTGACCTGATAACCCGAACATTTCCGTAAGGGAAATAGCGTGAGGTGAACGCCCGCTTCCCTGATCATTTCATTTCTTTCCTTGTCCACTCCTGTTACTTTGAACACTTTTGGGACGCTCTGCTGTTTACACTTTGGATTGCTTTGAACCTTTTGGGACGCTCTGGTGTTTACACTTTGGATTGCTTTGAACCTTTTTGGGATGCTCTGCTGCATTAACTCTGGATTGCTTTGAACACTTTTTGGGACGCTCTTCTGCTTTCACTGTGGTGTTCCTAGGATACTGGCACACCTTCCCTTCACCAGACATCCTCCTTGTTTCTGCATTTCGATACTAGTAGGTTACTGGTATATTGTTCCTACGGAGCAGGTAAGAGTGGGTAATTGTGGGCGGTGTTGGCTGTTTGTTCTCCGGAACTACTTGGCTGCATTTCCTGAACAACTGTTTTGTTCTTTGTCCCTCTAGCTCTGACGATTCTGCTCTGGCCTTTTCACTCAAGCCCCCGGCCTGCCAGGTGTATTGATCCCTGTAGGCTGAGCTCTTGGGAGGGAAGTCTTTGGCACATCACCATAAAGATTTCAGATTCCTTGAGTGAAAGGAACTTCCCCAGAAGAGTGGGGAAGTATTATCTGCAACTACCAGAAAACAATCTCTGAGTTGTGACAGATTTAGGAGCCTTACAAAACGCCTATTGGTTATGGAGGCTGCATCAGACCCAATGGCAGCTCTCATGCAGGCTTTTTCTGCCTTGCGTACTGATATGGCATCCGCCCATGTGACCTTACATCAACGCATGGATGTATTACAGAGCTTTGTGCAGCCATTACCCCATGATGAGGAATTTGGTGATGCCGCTGCAGCAACACCTCCTCCTGTACCCCCCCAGCTCCAGCTCCGGTTGTCCTTCCTGGGCCATTTCCTTTGGCCCCACCCGAACGCTTTTTGGGGGATCCCAAGGCGTATCGGACTTTCGTGAACCAATGTCGCCTTCACTTTCTTTGTCGTCTTTTGGCGTTTCCAGACGCTACCACTAAGGCGGCCTTCGTTCTCTCCCATCTAGGTGGCACTGCCGCAGCATGGGCTAATCCTTTGCTGGAAGCTAATTATCCGGCTCTATATGACCTTGATAGGTTAATCCAAGCCATGAACAGCGTTTTTGATATGCGATACAAAACACAAACTTTGAATTTGGAATTCTTGGCTATTAGTCAAGGCAAGACGGATCTCTTGACCTACCTGGCTCATTTCAACCAGTTGGCGGCTGAGACCACGTGGCCAGAACAGAAGAAAGCGGCTGTTTTCTATAAAGGTTTGTCGGATGATCTAAAAGATGCCCTATCAGCGGTGCCCGCCCTTCCACCTGGTTTTCCTGAGTTGCTCGACCTGGTTCTTCAAGTCGATGCTCGGATTCGGCAAAGACGGGGCGAACTTCGGTATCCTGATATTCGTACCTCTTCCCGACCAGATGGCACTACTTCTGTTTCTCAAAGCGAAGCCGAACCCATGCAAATTGGGGCCATCAGGGGTCCATTATCCAAGGCCGAACGAGAGAAACGGGTACTGAATAACCTATGCTTCTATTGTGGCCAGTCAGGCCATTATATTCGTTTGTGTGCTAAAAGACCCGCCAAACCGGCGGGAAACGGCAGGACTCGTCCGTAAACCGGGCCTTTAGGATGAGTCAAATGTACCCGGGCTCGGATGAGTGTCTTCCGTCTTCACATGTTTATCTTACTATGTGCTTCAAGGCCCCTGGCATCAAATCTTTTTCCAACCCTGTAATGATAGCCTCAGGGGCTAGTGGGAATTATATGGATTCTCGGTTGGCCGAACATTACGGACTACCCATAATTTCCAAAATTCGACCTGAGGACATACATGCTGTAGACGGTTCCCGTTTGGTATCCGGACAAGTTACGGAGCAAACGGCTTCACTACAAATGTCCACCTTACAAGGTCATTCAGAATCCATCACCTTTGACCTTATTACGGCCCCCCAATTCGGTATGATTCTGGGTCTTTCTTGGCTGCAAACGCATAATCCTGTAATCGATTGGGTTGAACAAACCGTGCGGTTCTCTTCCTCTTTTTGCATACAGAAATGCCTTGGGTCTCATGAGGTAGCAGCCTTTTCTCCCTGCCTGGCCCTGGTGACTAGTGTTCCTTCCATCAGTGCCTTATCCTCTATCCCGGTCCCTGTACTTCCATTGGAATACCGAGAGTTCTCGGATGTGTTCGATAAAGGCTTGTCAGAAAAACTGCCCCCACACAGAGATTATGACTGCCCCATTGATCTCATACCTGGGGCAGTCATTCCACACGGCCGTATCTACTCACTCACTCAGAAGGAAGAAGAACACCTGCGAGACTATGTGGACAATGCTTTGCGCTTGGGACACATACGTCCGTCCCGTTCACCAGCGGCCTCCCCGATATTCTTCGTACCTAAGAAGGAAGGGGATCTACGCCCCTTTGTGGATTATCGTGCCCTCAATAATGTCACGATCAAAAACCAATATCCACTGCCGCTTATCACGGAGCTCCTTGATAAAATGACCTCCTCTACTATCTTCACCAAGTTGGACTTACGGGGAGCATACAACTTGGTGAGGATACGTAAGGGGGATGAATGGAAAACTGCATTCAAGACGAAATTCGGGCTTTATGAATATTGTGTAATGCCCTTTGGGCTTTGCAATGCCCCAGCGACGTTCCAACACTTTGTGAACGATATTTTCAGGGACTTGTTGGATTGTTACGTCGTAATATATTTGGACGACATCCTGATATATTCAGAATCCTTGGGCCTCATTACGACCCTGGCGGTAAGGGGTTTACGCCAGCGTTAGCTGCGCCGACCCCTTACCGCCAATTACGAGGTCCCTTAGCGCCATGGAGGTTTTAACACCCGCTTTTGGCGGGTGTTAAAATCCATGGCGCTAAGGGACCATGGAGTTAATTACGCCACCGTAATTTACGGTGGTGTAATTAACGCCTTCCCCACTCCCATTATGCCCTATGGGGCAAAAATGGGAATGGGGAAGGGTAAATGGGGATTGGGGACTTACCGCCCCGCCAACCTCGGAATGGGGCGGTAAGTCCGCCAACCACCATGGCGTAAACGTAGTTTACGCCATGGTGGTAAAGTCACGGCCCAGGCGGTAACTTACCGCCTGGGTCGTAATGAGGCCCCTTGTCTCAACACATACAACATGTACGCTCTGTCCTACTCCGTCTAAGAGAGCACTCCCTCTTTGCAAAACTGGAGAAGTGTGTGTTCCATGCATCATCTGTGGAGTTCCTGGGGTTTCAAATTTCTCAAAAAGGGAGTGCTTATGTGCACCTCCAAGGTCCGGGCAGTAATGGATTGGCCTGTCCCGACTTCAGTAAAAGCCCTTCAATCATTCTTGGGTTTTTCTAACTTCTACAGACGTTTCATCGTTTCCTTTTCCGAAATAGTTGCGCCACTAACTCGGTTGACCAGTCCGAACGTCCCTTTCCTTTGGGATGATCAAGCGCAGTCCGCATTTCACAAATTGAAGGAGGCTTTTACCACTGCTCCCGTCTTGCAGCACTCTAATACATCCCTTCCATTTATCGTGGAAGCCGATGCCTCTGCAATTGCAGTGGTGGCCATCCTGTCGCAAATTTGTCCTGCTACCCATCGACTACATCCGGTGGCTTTCCATTCTCGGAAACTTACGTCAGCCGAACGTAATTATACGATCATGGAGAGGGAATTACTGGCGATTAAGGTGGCGTTTAAAGAGTGGAGACACCATCTATTAGGTGCTAGGCACCCCATTACTGTGTATACGGACCATCGGAATCTTCAAGCATTGTCCCATGTGAAATGCACCAATGCTAGGCAAATACGGTGGCATTTGTTTTTTACCATGTTTGATTTCACGGTGACATATCGCCCCGGTCCATTACATGGAAAGACAGACGCGTTATCTCGTATTGGTACAGATATGGAAACTACGAAGCAGTCAACCCCAGTATTACCCTCAGGGACTGTAGTGTGTGTTTGTTCGGTTTCTCCGTCCATCATAGATGGGTTAAGGAGATGGGCTAAGGACCATGCTCCTATTCTTAAGGAGATGGACGCCGAACTAATCACCGGTCTTCCATATGTTAAGGGTCTACTATACCTGCCTGATAAACAAACTCGGTGAAAAGCTCTCGAATGGTCCCATGATCTCCCGTTGGCAGCTCACCCTGGCCGGGCCAAAACCTATGATCTTCTCCACCGATGGTGCTGGTGGCCTGGTATGAAGAAGGACACCGAACAATATGTCTCCAAGTGTGCCGTATGTACACAGTGCAAAAGACAACCGGGCAAACCCGTAGGTCTTCTAATGAGCATGCCATTACCCCCATATCCGTGGCATACGGTCACCCTTGATTTTGTGGTGGAACTCCCTTGTATCGGGGGCATGTCCACCATTCTTGTGGTTGTGGATGTTTTTACCAAGATGGCACCATTTATACCGTGCTCGGGAATACCTACTGCTTCTATGTTAGTGAGTTTGTTTTTTGACCATGTGGTACTTTTTTTGGACTTCCTACGGTTCTGATTTCTGACCGAGGGTCTCAATTTACCTCGCGCTTTTGGCGCTCCCTCACTTCCTCCTTGGGTATCGATGCCCGCTTGTCCTCGGCCTACCATCCTCAGATGGATGGCCAGACTGAACGTACCAATGGCACTATGGAACAGTTTCTTCGCTGTCTGTGTCTGCAGCATCAATCTAACTGGTTCTCGCTACTAGGTGCAGCAGAATTCGGCTATAACAATTCTATACACTCATCAATTGGCTGCTCTCCATTTTATGCTTTATATGGTCTGCACCCAAGGACTCTGCCGCCTGTCTTGCCTTCTTTAAAGCAGTTTCCCGCAGCTAATGCCGTGAAGGATTCCTTGCTTGCCATCCGTAAATCAGTGTTAACCCATTTACAAGCTGCGCAACGTCGTACCTAGCACCTAATAGATGGAGCCCTTCCCTCACCGCCAAGACCCGACCGACGTGATCCCTGCCACTCGACCAGCACGTGATGCCTGACCCCAGCAGACTAAGCATGCAGCTTACTCCACGCACATGGTGAGGCCAATCTGCGCCCATATAGGCCACTTGAAGCCAGCAGCACCTACAAGCTGGTCTTTTCCCCTGCCAGATTTCTCCATCCGTGCTTCTGCACACCTTTGCACCGGAGGTCCACCATCTTTGTCCTCATTTCCGGCCTGACCCCAAAATGGCGGTCGCATCGCGGCGCCGAAACGAGGCTGCCAATAGTTGCTGAGCAACTAGCTTGATCCGTGCCCAATCCGCAACGCCGGCAGGCGGAAGCCGGCTCCCGGAAGAAGGCCCGTGGAAAAAGGCCCTGTTCCACCCCAGTGAGCCTCATTCTCGCCGTGCCCCCGAAGGGTGAGAGGGCTGGAGCCCTTCCCTCACCGCCAAGACCCGACCGACGTGATCCCTGCCACTCGACCAGCACGTGATGCCTGACCCCAGCAGACTAAGCATGCAGCTTACTCCACGCACATGGTGAGGCCAATATGCGCCCATATAGGCCACTTGAAGCCAGCAGCACCTACAAGCTGGTCTTTTCCCCTGCCAGATTTCTCCATCCGTGCTTCTGCACACCTTTGCACCGGAGGTCCACCATCTTTGTCCTCATTTCCGGCCTGACCCCAAAATGGCGGTCGCATCGCGGCGCCGAAACGAGGCTGCCAATAGTTGCTGAGCAACTAGCTTGATCCGTGCCCAATCCGCAACGCCGGCAGGCGGAAGCCGGCTCCCAGAAGAAGGCCCGTGGAAAAAGGCCCTGTTCCACCCCTGTTCGCCCCGGGACGCCACGGCCTGCGGCCACATATGCTCGAGCAGCCTCCTCCAGCCCATATGCTCGGACACTGACTACTCCCACCCTTAATGCTCTGCACTGCGTTGCAAGACCGTTACGCACAGGGGTCAGAGCAGGAGCTCCCCCACAGCAACCCGCACTGCAGGAGCAACACAGAGTCACCCTGTCCCTTGACCTTTGTCCTATAAGGTAAGCCTGCGGGCTTTATCTACCCCTTACACTATCCCCAGACATGCATGTTACTTCCATATGTGCCGCCCAAAATGCCATAGTCATACTATTAGCTACGCACTCAATGCATATGTACCTTGCTAGCCACCCCTTGTCCTGCCCAGTCTATGCCACTAAAAAAAAAAAATTATTTCATTATTTTACCCTACCTCGAAAAAATTAGCCCTCATTCCACAGTGTGCCCATGCAAATTCGAATCTAGCCATTTTGATGTGATATTCTGCCATTTGAATCTAGCCATTTTGATGTGATATTCTGCCATTCGAATCTAGCCATTTTGGATGTGATATTCTGCCATTCGAATCTAGCCATTTTGATGTGATATTCTGCCATTCGAATCTAGCCATTTTGGATGTGATATTCTGCCATTCGAATCTAGCCATTTTAATGTGATATTCTGCCATTCGAATCTAGCCATTTTGGATGTGATATTCTGCCATTCGAATCTAGCCATTTTGATGTGATATTCAGACATTCGTTTCTAGCCTGCTTAGCGGCCCTGATCCACTGCGTAACTGCCTGCCCTAGCGGCCCCGCTCTATTGTGTCATTGCATGCCACTAGTGGCTCTGCTGTACATCTCTTGTCTACAAATGCAGCCCCCCGGCACACACCCCAAAGCGCCTACACACCTCCCTTCCTCTCTATCCCTCTCCTTCACAGCCCTCTCCCTTCTGGCCATCTACAGCATGACGCACCCAGACCGGAATGCCCACCCATGCCTTACCCCACCATCTGACCTCATACACACCACAGCGCCGTCTGCACTCCACTCCACACTCAACTACCCCACCAATCCGACCGGACATCACCCACTCCACCTCAGGCTCCACAGACTAAGAACACGCACCAAACACCTCCTAACTCTCCGCAGCACTCCACACTCCGCACTCCTTAGGAACAACAGACTCAGCTCTCGCACCCATACATCAGCCGCCCAGACTCACCCCTCTGTCCACGCTCACTACCCTAGCACCCATTACGCTGCACCTATCACGCCCCAGCTTCACACCCCCAAATACACATCGCCCACCCCCAACACCACCAACGCCAACACTCACACCCTACGACCAGACTTAAGATGCGCTCTCATCAATGCTCGCTCTATCCATGCCCATGCCATTGAAATCAATGACCTTATCACCACCCACAATCTCGACCTACTTGCCATATCCGAAACCTGGCTCCACGAAGCCTCCAGTCCTTCCATCCACCTCGCTCTCCCTCAAAACTATACCATTCTCAGACAGGACCGAAAAAACTCCAAAGGTGGTGGCGGCGTCGCCCTCATCTTTAAAGACACCCTCTCCCTAAGAATGTGTAATCAACAATGGGACAACAACGCTGAGCTACTCACGGCTAAACTAGCCCTCTCACCTAACTGCACCATAAACTTCTTTATCACCTACAGACCACCAGGATCACCCCTAGACTTCCAAAAACAACTCCTCCTAAACATAGGCAACAACCTCAAAAGCACCACCAAAAGCATCCTTCTAGGGGACTTTAACCTTGGTTTAGCTGACCCAAAGGACAAAGCAGCCGCAAATCTAGCCAAAGAACTATCAAACATGGGGTTCGAACACAAAATTACTGCCCCCACTCATAACAAAGGCAGATCCATTGACTGGCTAGCGGATCACAACTGCTCATCTGCAATTACCTCCATCTCGGCCCTCCCATGGACGGACCATTACCTCATTCAATTCTCCATTCCTACCACGCCTACTCATAAAACCTTAACTCATGCCCCACCCGCTAAAGTAAGAAGCTCCAAAAAACTCACTGCTTCCAACCTCGCCCCTCTCCTCGACATCCCTGAACTCAAGCCTCCTTTCATCCATGACCCCACCTCTCTAGCCAACATCTACTCCAGCACACTCACTCAAGCCATCGATCTCATTGCCCCTCTAGAAGAAAAAAAAGGAAAAAAATCAATGCACTGCAATTCATGGTTCACTGAAGAACTATCTGACCTTCGCACCAAGAAACGCAAAGCCCTATCCAGATGGCAAGCAGCACCTAATCAATCCTCACTTAAAGATTTTAAAGAGATCTCCTTGACCTACAAAAAAGCCATATTCCATGCTAAATCCGAATCCTACAATCAGAGAATTATTAATGCCAGCTCCAAATCAAGAGAAATATTTTCCATATTCAAAGAACTCTCCACACCGGCCTCCGTCCCAGATGAAATCATCAAGGATGAAGCCTGGTGCACAGGCATCCAGGCTGCCCTCCTCAATAAAGTTAAAACTCTCCAAGACAAAATAGCCTCACAACGCAAAGCCCTCAACACCCCCACCTGCTCACCCACACTCTCCACCAATAACGCTCTCTCACAAACACCCCTCTTTGCCTTTAGAGAAGTCTCAGAAACGGAAGTTAAAGACCTCCTCAAAAAAATGAAACCTTCCACCTGCAAAGGGGATATCTGCCCACCTTCACTAATCAAAGAGTGCTCAGAATCCCTCACCCCCATCATTACAGCCTTCATCAATGCCTCCTTCGCATCTGGAACTGTACCACATTGCCTAAAAGAAGCTTGGGTCCGCCCGCTCCTGAAAAAACCCTCCCTCGATCCTTCCTCCCCTAACAACTATCGCCCCATCACCACCGTCCCCTTTCTCCTCAAAATCTTAGACAAAGCCGCACACAATCAAATCCAACACTACCTGGAAACCAACTCCATCCTAGGCAAAAGACAATCAGGCTTCCGCAAAGGCCATGGGACGGAAACTGCCCTTCTAGATTTAAAAAATCAAATTACCAAAATAATGGACACAGGCAAACCTGCTCTCCTCCTTCTGCTCGACCTCTCTGCAGCATTTGACTTGGTCGACCACAGCATTCTCACATCTCACCTCCTCAATGCTGCACACTTCTCTCACAAGGCTACCACTTGGATCACATCCTTCCTTGAAGGTAGGGCCATGAAAGTGTACTCAGACCAGGACAGCGCCCCCCCCACCACTATAAACTGTGGTGTCCCACAAGGATCCTGCACTGCTCCAACCCTCTACAACCTATTCACCAAACCCCTCTTTGACTTACTGGACTCCCTCAACATAGCGTACACAAATTACGCAGATGACACGCAAGTTCTCCTCCCCCTCTCCGGAGACTACGACCTAGACTCAGAAGCCCTCCTCAAAATCTACTCGACCATCCAAACCTGGATGGCTATCAATGGTCTCTGCCTAAACGGAGACAAAACCGAAATCATCATCCTAGCCCCCAACGAAACACTAACCAAACTTAGCCCCAACTATTCTCACATGCTCATCGACAATATTAGCATACCTGTCTCCTCCACCGTCAAGACCCTAGGAGTCTACATTGACGCCACACTCTCAATGACAAGACAAACCAACGCCATCGCCTCAGCTTCTGCTCTGACTACCAAACTCATCTACGCCATAAAACCCTACCTCACCACGCCTAACTGCCTCTCCATAGCCAGAGCTACCATAGGAGCCAGATTGGACTACTGCAACGCCCTCCTGGCAGGCACATCGTCAAAGAACCTAAACAGACTCCAAATAGTGCAAAACAATGCCCTCCGCGCTGCACTACACATTCCCAAAACTGAACATATTTCACAGGCCAGAAGACTTGTCCACTGGCTCCCAGTTAAGGAAAGAATCAACTTTAAAATCCTTACTCTCACACACAAGTGCATCAATCATACAGCACCCCCCTACCTATCTGAAACTATAACTAAGAACTCTTCCACCCGTCCCAGAAGAAGCCACCATGCCAACCAACTCCGAGTACCCACTGTAAAAAGAGCCAAAGCCGGCGGCATTGGTTTCCCACACATAGCTCCCAAGCTCTGGAATGCCCTCCCTAACGCCCTCAGAGCAGAACCCTCTCTGTACTCCTTTCGCAAATCTCTCAAAACCACTCTATTCAACTAACTCCATCCTTCCTTCACCCACTCCAGCTCGCACACGTCTGTTTCGAAATATGTCTGATACGTAACGTGCAATGTAATGAAAACTGCTTTGTTGTAACCACCTTCCTTCTACGGTAACCAGACTATGTATGTCCTCATGTAACAGCGCCACGATGCCCCCGGGCTGATGTGCGCTCTAAATAAATCCGAATAAATAAAAAAATAAATAAAAGTACCAAAATGCAGGCTGACAAGCGACGCGCACCGGCTCCTTCGTATTCTTGTGGTGACCGTGTATGGCTCTCTACAAAACATCTGGCCATTAAGGGTAAAAGGAAACTTGCCATGTTACCTGGGTCCTTATACGATTCTACGGTGCCTTAACCCTGTCACTGTTTGTCTAGATATTCCATCTCATTGGCGGGTGCACCCGGTATTCCATGTTTCCTTGCTTCGCCCTTTTGTACCTGGCACGCGGTTACCTGCTGTCCCTACCCCAGTTAACGTCCATGGAGAGGACGAGTATGAGGTGCGTGCAATCATGGACACTCGCCTATGTCGTGGGGTTCGGTCTTACCTGGTTGATTGGAAGGGGTATGGTACAGAGGACAGGTCCTTGGAACCGGCCTCTAATTTGAACCACCCCGTTTGTTACGTGCCTTTTGGTCTCAACGCTTGCGAAGGCTCAGGAGAGGGCGCTCTTTGTGGCAGGGTACTGTCACATCTCGGCTAAATTGGAAACTGCCTTGGCGATTGTCTGAGCGCTATCCGGCACGTAAAACCCTTTGAAGCTACAACTCCCACAACTCTTGCTATTATAGCCATGTGACATACACGCATGACGTTGCTGTGTTTTCATTTGTTTGTGAACTGCATTTAACTCCCGTCTATCCGCAGATCGAGTGCTCCTAAACTGTTGTTAGTTACGAGCTCTGTTCCCGGACTCCTGTTTGAATCCTTGACTACCTTGTCTGCCTCCCGACGCCTGCCTCCCTCGATTATTCCCCTTGGATTATATGAACCCGGCTTGCTCGTTATTGACCTCCCATTTCTGAATCCTTAAGTTTTGGTGACCTGATAACCCAAACATTTCCGTAAGGGAAATAGCTTGAGGTGAACGCCTGCTTCCCTGATCATTTCATTTCTTTCCTTGTCCACTCCTGTTACTTTGAACACTTTTGGGACGCTCTGCTGTTTACACTTTGGATTGCTTTGAACCTTTTTGGGACGCTTTGCTGCATTAACTCTGAATTGCTTTGAACACTTTTTGGGACGCTCTCCTGCTTTCACCGTGGTGTTCCTAGGATACTGGCACACCTTCTCTTCACCAGACATCCTCCTTGTTTCTGCATTTCGATACTAGTAGGTTACTGGTATATTGTTCCTACGGAGCAGGTAAGAGTGGGTAATTGTGGGCGGTGTTGGCTGTTTGTTCTCCGGCACTACTTGGCTGCATTTCCTGAACAACTGTTTTGTTCTTTGTCCCTCTAGCTCTGACGATTCTGCTCCGGCCTTTTCACTCAAGCCCCCGGCCTGCCATGTGTATTGATCCCTGTAGGCTGAGCTCTTGGGAGGGAAGTCTTTGGCACATCACCATAAAGATTTAAGATTCCTTGAGTGAAAGGAACTTCCCCAGAAGAGTGGGGAAGTATTATCTGCAACTACCAGAAAACAATCTCTGAGTTGTGACAGATTTAGGAGCCTTACAAAACGCCTATTGGTTATGGAGGCTGCATCAGACCCAATGGCAGCTCTCATGCAGGCTTTTTCTGCCTTGCGTACTGATATGGCATCTGCCCATGTGACCTTACATCAACGCATGGATGTATTACAGAGCTTTGTGCAGCCATTACCCCATGATGAGGAATTCGGTGATGCCGCTGCAGCAACACCTCCTCCTGTACCCCCCCCAGCTCCAGCTCCGGTTGTCCTTCCTGGGCCCTTTCCTTTGGCCCCACCCGAACGCTTTTTGGGGGATCCCAAGGCGTATCGGACTTTCGTGAACCAATGTCGCCTTCACTTTCTTTGTCGTCCCTTGGCGTTTCCAGACGCTACCACTAAGGCGGCCTTCGTTCTCTCCCATCTAGGTGGCACTGCCGCAGCATGGGCTAATCCTTTGCTGGAAGCTAATGATCCGGCTCTATATGACTTCGATAGGTTAATCCAAGCCATGAACAGCGTTTTTGATATGCGATACAAAGCACAAACTTCGAATTTGGAATTCTTGGCTATTAGTCAAGGCAAGACGGATCTCTTGACCTACCTGGCTCGTTTCAACCAGTTGGCGGCTGAGACCACGTGGCCAGAACAGAAGAAAGCGGCTGTTTTCTATAAAGGTTTGTCGGGTGATCTAAAAGATGCCCTATCAGTGGTGCCTGCCCTTCCACCTGGTTTTCCTGAGTTGCTCGACCTGGTTCTTCAAGTCGATGCTCGGATTCGGCAAAGACGGGGCGAACTTCGGTATCCTGATATTCGTACCTCTTCCCGACCAGATGGCACTGCTCCTGTTTCTCAAAGCGAAGCCGAACCCATGCAAATTGGGGCCATCAGGGGTCCTTAACCAAGGCCGAACGAGAGAAACGGGTACTGAATAACCTATGCTTCTATTGTGGCCAGTCAGGCCATTATATTCGTTTGTGTCCTAAAAGACCCGCCAAACCGGCAGGAAACAGCAGGACTCGTCCATAAACCGGGCCTTTAGGATGAGTCAAATGTACCTGGGCTCGGATGAGTGTCTTCCATCTTCACATGTTTATCTTACTATGTGCTTCAAGGCCCCTAGCATCAAATCTTTTTCCAACCCTGTAATGATAGACTCAGGGGCTAGTGGGAATTATATGGATTCTCGGTTGGCCGAACATTACGGACTACCCATAATTTCCAAAATTCGACCTGAGGACATACATGCTGTAGACGGTTCCCGTTTGGTATCCGGACAAGTTACGGAGCAAACGGCTTCACTACAAATGTCCACCTTACAAGGACATTCAGAATCCATCACCTTTGACCTTATTACGGCCCCCCAATTCGGTATGATTCTGGGTCTTTCTTGGCTGCAAACGCATAATCCTGTAATCGATTGGGTTGAACAAACCGTGCGGTTCTCTTCCTCTTTTTGCATACAGAAATGCCTTGGGTCTCATGAGGTAGCAGCCTTTTCTCCCTGCCTGGCCCTGGTGACTAGTGTTCCTTCCATCAGTGCCTTATCCTCTATCCCGGTCCCTGTACTTCCATTGGAATACCGAGAGTTCTCGGATGTGTTCGATAAAGGCTTGTCAGAAAAACTGCCCCCACACAGAGATTATGACTGCCCCATTGATCTCATATCTAGGGCAGTCATTCCACACGGCCGTATCTACTCACTCACTCAGAAGGAAGAAGAACACCTGCGAGACTATGTGGACAATGCTTTGCGCTTGGGACACATACGTCCGTCCCGTTCACCAGCGGCCTCCCCGATATTCTTCCTACCTAAGAAGGAAGGGGATCTACGCCCTGTGTGGATTATCGTGCCCTCAATAATGTCACAATCAAAAACCAATATCCACTGCCGCTTATCACGGAGCTCCTTGATAAAATGACCTCCTCTACTATCTTCACCAAGTTGGACTTACGGGGAGCATACAACTTGGTGAGGATACGTAAGGGGGATGAATGGAAAACTGCATTCAAGACGAAATTCGGGCTTTATGAATATTGTGTAATGCCCTTTGGGCTTTGCAATGCCCCAGCGATGTTCCAACACTTTGTGAACGATATTTTCAGGGACTTGTTGGATTGTTACGTCGTAATATATTTGGACGACATCCTGATATATTCAGAATCCTTGTCTCAACACATACAACATGTACGCTCTGTCCTACTCTGTCTAAGAGAGCACTCCCTCTTTGCAAAACTGGAGAAGTGTGTGTTCCATGCATCGTCTGTGGAGTTCCTGGGGTTTCAAATTTCTCAAAAGGGAGTGCTTATGTGCACCTCCAAGATCCGGGCAGTAATGGATTGGCCTGTCCCGACTTCAGTAAAAGCCCTTCAATCATTCTTGGGTTTTTCTAACATCTACAGACGTTTCATCGCTTCCTTTTCCGAAATAGTTGCGCCACTAACTCGGTTGACCATTCCGAACGTCCCTTTCCTTTGGGATGATCAAGCGCAGTCCGCATTTCACAAATTGAAGGAGGCTTTTACCACTGCTCCCGTCTTGCAGCACCCTAATCCATCCCTTCCATTTATCGTGGAAGCCGATGCCTCTGCAATTGCAGTGGGGGCCATCCTGTCACAAATTTGTCCAGCTACCCATCGACTACATCCGGTGGCTTTCCATTCTCGGAAACTTACGTCAGCCGAACGTAATTATACGATCGTGGAGAGGGAATTACTGGCGATTAAGGTGGCGTTTAAAGAGTGGAGACACCATCTATTAGGTGCTAGGCACCCCATTACTGTGTATACGGACCATCGGAATCTTCAAGCATTGTTCCATGTGAAATGCACCAATGCTAGGCAAATACGGTGGCATTTGTTTTTTACCATGTTTGATTTCACGGTGACATATCGCCCCGGTCCATTACATGGAAAGGCAGACGCGTTATCTCGTATTGGTACAGATATGGAAACTACGAAGCAGTCAACCCCAGTATTACCCTCAGGGACTGTAGTGTGTGTTTGTTCGGTTTCTCCGTCCATCATAGATGGGTTAAGGAGATGGGCTAAGGACCATGCTCCTATTCTTAAGGAGATGGACGCCGAACTAATCACCGGTCTTCCATATGTTAAGGGTCTACTATACCTGCCTGATAATCAAACTCGGCGAAAAGCTCTCGAATGGTCCCATGATCTCCCGTTGGCAGCTCACCCTGGCCGGGCCAAAACCTATGATCTTCTCCACCGATGGTGCTGGTGGCCTGGTATGAAGAAGGACACCGAACAATATGTCTCCAAGTGTGCCGTATGTACACAGTGCAAAAGACAACCGGGCAAACCCGTAGGTCTTCTAATGAGCATGCCATTACCCCCGTATCCGTGGCATACGGTCACCCTTGATTTTGTGGTGGAACTCCCTTGTATCGGGGGCATGTCCACCATTCTTGTGGTTGTGGATGTTTTGACCAAGATGGCACGATTAATACCGTGCTCGGGAATACCTACTGCTTCTATGTTAGCGAGTTTGGTTTTTGACCATGTGGTACGTTTTTCTGGACTTCTGATTTCTGACCGAGAGTCTCAATTTACCTCGCGCTTTTGGCGCTCCCTCACTTCCTCCTTGGGTATCGATGCCCGCTTGTCCTGGGCCTACCATCCTCAGACGGATGGCCAGACTGAACATACCAATGGCACTATGGAACAGTTTCTTCACTGTCTGTGTCTGCAACATCAATCTAACTGGTTCTCGCTACTAGGTGCAGCAGAATTTGGCTATAACAATTCTATACACTCATCAATTGGCTGCTCTCCATTTTATGCTTTACATGGTTTGCACCCAAGGACTCTGCCGCCTGTCTTGCCTTCTTTAAAGCAGTTTCCCGCAGCTAATGCCGTGAAGGATTCCTTGCTTGCCATCCGTAAATCAGTGTTAACCCATTTACAAGCTGCGCAACGTCGTACCAAAATGCAGGCTGACAAGCGACGCGCACCGGCTCCTTCATATTCTTGTGGTGACCGTGTATGGCTCTCTACAAAACATCTGGAAAGGAAACTGTTGCCATGTTACCTGGGTCCTTATACGATTCTACAGTGCCTTAACCCTGTCACTGTTTGTCTAGATATTCCATCTCATTGGCGGGTGCACCCGGTATTCCATGTCTCCTTGCTTCGCCCTTTTGTACCTGGCACGCGGTTACCTGCTGTCCCTACCCCAGTTAACGTCCATGGAGAGGACGAGTATGAGGTGCGTACAATCATGGACACTCGCCTATGTCGTGGGGTTCGGTCTTACCTGGTTGATTGGAAGGGTTATGGTCCAGAGGACAGGTCCTTGGAACCAGCCTCCAATTTGAACGCACCCCGATTGTTACGTGCCTTTTGGTCTCAACGCTTGCGAAGGCTCAGGAGAGGGCGCTCTTTGTGGAGGGGTACTGTCACATCTCGGCTAAATTGGAAACTGCCTTGGCGATTGAGCGCTATCCGGCACGTAAAACCCTTTGAAACTACAACTCCCACAACTCTTGCTATTATAGCCACGTGACATACACGCATGACGTTGCTGTGTTTTCATTTGTTTGTGAACTGCATTTAACTCTCGTCTATCCGGAGATCGAGTGCTCCTAAACTGTTGTTAGTTACGAGCTCTGTTCCCGGACTCCTGTTTGAATCCTTGACTACCTTGTCTGCCTCCCGACGCCTGCCTCCCTCGATTGTTCCCCTTGGATTATATGAACCCGGCTTGCTCGTTATTGACCTCCCATTTCTAAATCCTTAAGTTTTGGTGACCTGATAACCCGAACATTTCCGTAAGGGAAATCGCTTGAGGTGAACGCCCGCTTCCCTGACCATTTCATTTCTTTCCTTGTCCACTCCTGTTACTTTGAACACTTTTGGGACGCTCTGCTGTTTACACTTTGGATTGCTTTGAACCTTTTTGGGACGCTCTGCTGCATTAACTCTGGATTGCTTTGAACACTTTTTGGGACGCTCTCCTGCTTTCACTGTGGTGTTCCTAGGATACTGGCACACCTTCCCTTCACCAGACATCCTCCTTGTTTCTGCATTTCGATACTAGTAGGTTACTGGTATATTGTTCCTACGGAGCAGGTAAGAGTGGGTAATTGTGGGCGGTGTTGGCTGTTTGTTCTCCGGCACTACTTGGCTGCATTTCCTGAACAACTGTTTTGTTCTTTGTCCCTCTAGCTCTGACGATTCTGCTCCGGCCTTTTCACTCAAGCCCCCGGCCTGCCAGGTGTATTGATCCCTGTAGGCTGAGCTCTTGGGAGGGAAGTCTTTGGCACATCACCATAAAGATTTCAGATTCCTTGAGTGAAAGGAACTTCCCCAGAAGAGTGGGGAAGAATTATCTGCAACGACCAGAAAACAATCTCTGAGTTGTGACAGCTCCCTAGCACCCCTCTATATTTACTTTGTCCTTCCCTTTGCTCCCTGGCACCCCTCTATATTTGCTTTCTCTTTCCCTCTGCTCCCTCTCACCCCTCTATATACTTTGTCTTTCCCTTTGCTCCCTGGCACCCCTCTATATTTGCTTTCTCTTTCCCTCTGCTTCCTGGCACCCCTCTATATATACTTTCTCTTTCCCGCTGCTCCATAGCACCCCTCTTTATTTACTTTCTCTTTCTCTCCGCTCCCTGGCACCCCTCTATATTTGCTTTCCCTTTCCCTCAGCTCCATGGCACCCCTCTATATTTAATTTCTCTTTGTCTCTGCTCCCTGGCACCCTTCTATATTTACTTTCTCTTTGGCTTTGCTCCCTAGCACTCCTCTATATTTACTTTCTCTTTCTCTCTGCTCCCTGGCACCACTCTATATTTGCTTTCCCTTTCCCTCTGCTCCCTGGCACCCCTCTATATTTACTTCTCTTTGCCTCTGCTCCCTGACACCCCTCTATATTTACTTTCGCTTTGCCTCTGCTCCCTCTCACCGCTCTATATTTAGTTTCTTTCCCTCTGCTCCCTGTCACCCTTCTATATTTACTTTCTCTTTGCCTCTGCTCCCTGGCATCTCTCTATGTTTACTTTCTCTTTCCCTCTGCTCCCTGGCACCCATCTATATTTACTTTCTCTTTCCCGCTGATCCCTAGCACCCCTCTATATTTACCTTCTCTTTCTCTCTGCTCCCTGGCACCTCTCTATATTTACTTTCTCTTTCCCTCTGCTCCCCGTCACCCTTCTATACTTACTTTCTCTTTGTCTCTGCTCCCTGGCACCCCTCTATATTTACTTTCCCTTTATCGCTGTTCCCTAGCACCCCTCTGTATTTAATTTCTCTTTGCCTCTGCTCCCTGGCACCCCTCTGTATTTACTTTCTCTTTCCCTCTGCTCCCTGGCACCCCTCTATATTTACTTTCTCTTTCCCGTTGCTCCCTAGCACCCCTCTATATTTAATTTCTCTTTGTCTCTGCTCCCTGGCACCCCTCTATATTTACTTTCTCTTTGACTCTGCTCCCTGGCACCTCTCTATATTTACTTTCTCTTACCTCTGCCTCCTGGCACCCCTCTATATTTACTTTCTCTTTGCCTGTGCTCCCTGACACCCCTCTATATTTACTTTCTCTTTGCCGCTGCTCCCTCTAACTGCTCTATATTTAGTTTCTCTTTCCCTCTGCTCCCTGTCACCATTCTATATTTACTTTGTCTTTGCCTCTGCTCCCTGGCACCCCTCTATGTTTACTTTCTCTTTCCCTCTGCTCCCTGGCACCCATCTATATGTACTTTCTCTTTCCCGCTGCTCCCTAGCACCAATCTATATTTACTTTCTCTTTCCCTCTGCTTCCCTGCACCCCTCTATATTTACTTTCTCTTTCCCGCTGCTCCATAGCACCCCTCTATATTTACTTTCTCATTCTCTCTGCTCCCTGACACCCCTCTATATTTGCTTTCCCTTTCCCTCTGCTCCCTGACACCCCTCTATATTTGCTTTCTCTTTCCCTCTGCTCCCTGGCACCCCTCTATATTTACTTTCTCTTTCCCGTTGCTCCTTAGCACCCCTCTATATTTAATCTCTCTTTGTCTCTGCTCCCTGGCACCTCTCTATATTTACTTTCTCTTTCCCTCTGCTTCCTGGCACCTCTCTATATTTACTTTCTCTTTCCTCTGCTCCCTGGCACCCCTCTATATTTACTTTCTCTTTGCTCCATGACACCCCTCTATATTTACTTTCTCTTTGCCGCTGCTCCCTCTAACCGCTCTATATTTAGTTTCTCTTTCCCTCTGCTCCCTGTCACCCTTCTATATTTACTTTCTCTTTGCCTTTGCTCCCTGGCACCCCTCTATGTTTACTTTTTCTTTCCCTCTGCTCCCTGGCACCCATCTATATGTACTTTCTCTTTCCTGCTGCTCCCTAGTACCCCTCAATATACTTTGTCTTTCCCTTTGCTCCCTGGCACCCCTCTATATTTGCTTTCTCTTTCTCTCTGCTTCCTGGCACCCCTCTAAATTTACTTTCTCTTTCCCGCTGCTCCATAGCACCCCTCTATATTTACTTTCTCTTTCTCTCTGCTCCCTGGTACCCCTCTATATTTGCTTTCCCTTTCCCTCTGCATCATGGCACCCCTCTATATTTAATTTCTCTTTGTCTCTGCTCCCTGGCACCCTTCTATATTTAATTTCTCTTTGCCTCTGCTCCCTCTCACCGCTCTATATTTAGTTTCTTTCCCTCTGCTCCCTGTCACCCTTCTATATTTACTTTCTCTTTCCCTCTACTCCCCGTCACCCCTCTATATTTACTTTCTCTTTGTCTCTGCTCCCGAGCACCTACTCTATATTTACTTTCTCTTTCCACTGCTCCCTGGCACCCCTCTATATTTACTTTCTCTTTGCCTGTGCTCCATGACACCCCTCTATATTTACTTTCTCTTTCCCGCTGCTCCCTCTAACCGCTCTATATTTAGTTTCTCTTTCCCTCTGCTCCCTGTCACCCTTCTATATTTACTTTCTCTTTGCCTTTGCTCCCTGGCACCCCTCTATGTTTACTTTCTCTTTCCCTCTGCTCCCTGGCACCCATCTATATGTACTTTCTCATTCCCGCTGCTCCCTAGCACGCCTCTATATACTTTGTCTTTCCCTTTGCTCCCTGGCACCCCTCTATATTTGCTTTCTCTTTCCCTCTGCTTCCTGACAGCCCTCTGTATTTGCTTTATCTTTCCCTCTGCTCCCTGGCACCCATCTATATTTACTTTCTCTTTCCCGTTGCTCCCTAGCACCCCTCTATATTTACTTTCTCTTTCTCCGTGCTCCCTGGCACCCCTCTACATTTGCTTTCCCTTTCCCTCTGCTCCATGGCACCCCTCTATATTTAATTTCTCTTTTTCTCTGCTCCCTGGCACCCTTCTATATTTACTTTCTATTTACCTCTGCTCCCTGGCACTCCTCTATATTTACTTTCTCTTTCCCTCTGCTCCCCGTCACCCCTCTATATTTACTTTCTCTTTGTCTCTGCTCCCTGGCACCTCTCTATATTTATTTTCTCTTTGCCTCTGTTCCCTGACACCCCTCTATATTTACTTTCTCTTTCCCTCGGCTCCCTGGCACCCATCTATATTTACTTTCCCTTTCTCTCTGCTCGCTGTCACCCCTCTATATTTACTTTCTCTTTCCCTCTGCTCCCTGGCACGCTTCTATATTTACTTTCTCTTTGCATCTGCTCCCTAGCACCTACTCTATATTTACTTTCTCTTTCCACTGCTCCCTGGCACCCCTCTATATTTACTTTCTCTTTGCCTGTGCTCCATGACACCCCTCTATATTTACTTTCTCTTTGCCGCTGCTCCCTCTAACCGCTCTATATTTAGTTTCTCTTTCCCTCTGCTCCCTGTCACCCTTCTATATTTACTTTCTCTTTGCCTTTGGTCCCTGGCACCCCTCTATGTTTACTTTCTCTTTCCCTCTGCTCCCTGGCACCCATCTATATGTACTTTCTCATTCCCGCTGCTCCCTAGCACGCCTCTATATACTTTGTCTTTCCCTTTGCTCCCTGGCACCCCTCTATATTTGCTTTCTCTTTCCCTCTGCTTCCTGGCACCCCTCTAAATTTACTTTCTTTTTCCCGCTGCTCCATAGCACCCCTCTATATTTACTTTCTCTTTCTCTCTGCTCCCTGGCACCCCTCTATATTTGCTTTCCCTTTCCCTCTGCACCATGGCACCCCTCTATATTTAATTTCTCTTTGTCTCTGCTCCCTGGCACCCTTCTATATTTAATTTCTCTTTGCCTCTGCTCCCTCTCACAGCTCTATATTTAGTTTCTTTCCCTGTGCTCCCTGTCACCCTTCTATATTTACTTTCTCTTTCCCTCTGCTCCCCGTCACCCCTCTATATTTACTTTCTCTTTGTCTCTGCTCCCTGGCACCCCTCTATATTTAATTTCTCTTTCCCTCTGCTCCCTGGCACCTCTCTATATTTACTTTCTCTTTGCCTCTGCTCCCTGACAGCCCTCTGTATTTGCTTTCTCTTTCCCTCTGCTCCCTGGCACCCAACTATATTTACTTTCTCTTTCCCGTTGCTCCCTAGCACCCCTCTATATTTACTTTCTTTTTCTCCGTGCTCCCTGGCACCCCTCTATATTTGCTTTCCCTTTCCCTCTGCTCCATGGCACCCCTCTATATTTAATTTCTCTTTGTCTCTGCTCCCTGGCACCCTTCTATATTTACTTTCCATTTACCTCTGCTCCCTGGCACTCCGCTATATCTACTTTCTCTTTCCCTCTGCTCCCCGTCACCCCTCTATATTTACTTTCTCTTTGTCCCTGCTCCCTGGCACCTCTCTATATTTATTTTCTCTTTGCCTCTGATCCCTGACACCCCTCTATATTTACTTTCCCTTTCTCTCTGCTCGCTGTCACCCCTCTATATTTACTTTCTCTTTCCCTCTGCTCCCTGGCACGCTTCGAAATTTACTTTCTCTTTCCATCTGCTCCCTAGCACCTCCTCTATATTTACTTTCACGTTCCCTCTGCAACATGGCACCCCTCTATATTTACTTTCTCTTCCCCTTAGCTCCCTGGCACCCCTCTATATTTATTTTCTCCTTCCCTCTGCTCCCTGGCACCCCTCTATGTTTACTTTCTCTTTCCCTCTGCTCCCTGGCACCCATCTATATGTACTTTCTCTTTCCCGCTGCTCCATAGCACCCCTCTATATTTACTTTCTCTTTCTCTCTGCTCCATGGCACCCCTCTATATTTGCTTTCCCTTTCCCTCTGCACCATGGCACCCCTCTATATTTAATTTCTCTGTGTCTCTGCTCCCTGGCATCCTTCTATATTTAATTTCTCTTTGCCTCTGCTCCCTCTCACTGCTCTATATTTAGTTTCTTTCCCTCTGCTCCCTGTCACCCTTCTATATTTACTTTCTCTTTCCCTCTGCTCCCTGGCACCCCTCTATATTTAATTTATCTTTCCCTCTGCTCCCTGGCACCTCTCTATATTTACTTTCTCTTTGCCTCTGCTCCCTGACAGCCCTCTGTATTTGCTTTCTCTTTCCCTCTGCTCCCTGGCACCCATCTATATTTACTTTCTCTTTCCCGTTGCTCCCTAGAACCCCTCTATATTTACTTTCTCTTTCTCCGTGCTCCCTGGCACCCCTCTATATTTGCTTTCCCTTTCCCTCTGCTCCATGGCACCCCTCTATATTTAATTTCTCTTTGTCTCTGCTCCCTGGCACCCTTCTATATTTACTTTCTATTTACCTCTGCTCCCTGGCACTCCTCTATATTTACTTTCTCTTTCCCCCTGTCCCCGTCACCCCTCTATATTTACTTTCTCTTATTCTCTGGTCCCAGGCACCTCTCTATATTTATTTTCCCTTTGCCTCTGCTCCCTGACACCCCTCTACATTTACTTTCTCTATCCCTCGGCTCCCTGGGACATCTATATTTACTTTCCCTTTCTCTCTGCTCGCTGTCACACCTCTATATTTACTTTCTCTTTCCCTCTGCTCCATGGCACGCTTCTATATTTACTTTCTCTTTCCATCTGCTCCCTAGCACCTCCTCTATATTTACTTTCTCTCTCCACTGCTCCCTGGCACCCCTCTATATTTACTTTCTCTTTGCCTGTGCTCCATGACACCCCTTTATATTTACTTTCTCTTTGACGCTGCTCCCTCTAACCGCTCTATATTTAGTTTCTCTTTCCCTCTGCTCCCTGTCACCCTTCTATATTTACTTTCTCTTTGCCTTTGCTCCCTGGCACCCCTCTATGTTTACTTTCTCTTTCCTTCTGCTCCCTGGTACCCATCTATAGGTACCTTCTCTTTCCCGCTGCTCCCTAGCACGCCTCTATATACTTTGTCTTTCCCTTTGCTCCCTGGCACCCCTCTATATTTGCTTTCTCTTTCCCTCTGCTTCCTGGCACCCCTCTAAATTTACTTTCTCTTTCCCGCTGCTCCATAGCACCCCTCTATATTTACTTTCTCTTTCTCTCTGCTCCCTGGCACCCCTCTATATTTGCTTTCCCTTTCCCTCTGCACCATGGCATCCCTCTATATTTAATTTCTCTTTCTCTCTGCTCCCTGGCACCCTTCTATATTTACTTTCTCTTTCTCTCTGCTCCCTGGCACCCTTCTATATTTGCTTTCCCTTTCCCTCTTACCATGGCAGCAGTCTATATTTAATTTCTCTTTGTCTCTGCTCCCTGGAAGCCCTCTATATTTACTTTCTCTTTGCCTCTGCTCCCTGGCACTCCTCTATGTTTACTTTCTCTTTGCCTCTGCTTCCTGGCACCCCTCTATATTTAATTTCTCTTTCCCTCTGCTCCCTGGCACCCCTCGATATTTCATTTTTCTTTCCCTCTGCTCCCTGGCACCCCTCTATATTTACTTTCTCATTCCCTCTGCTCCCTGGCACTCTTCTATATTTACTTTCTCTTTAAATGTGACCCCAGAACCACTCTATATTTACTTTCTCTTTATCTCTGCTCCCTAGCACCCCTCTATATTTACTTTCTCTTTCCCTCTGCTCCTTTGCACCCTCTATATTTACTTCCTCTTTCCCTCTGTTCCCTAACACCACTCTTTATTTACTTTCTCTTTCACTCTGCTCCCTGATCCCCTCTATATTTACTTTCTCTTTCCCTCTGCTCCCTGGCACCCCTCTATATTTACTTTCTCTTTCCCTCTGCTCCCCTTCACCCCTCTATATTTACTTTCTCTTTCTCCGTGCTCCCTGGCACCCCTCTATATTTGCTTTCCCTTTCCCTCTGCTCCATGGCACCCCTCTATATTTAATTTCTCTTTGTCTCTGCTCCCTGGCACCCTTCTATATTTACTTTCTATTTACCTCTGCTCCCTGGCACTCCTCTATATTTACTTTCTCTTTCCCTCTGCTCCCCGTTACCCCTCTATATTTACTTTCTCTTTGTCCCTGCTCCCTGACACCCCTCTATATTTACTTTCCCTTTCTCTCTGCTCGCTGTCACCCCTCTATATTTACTTTCTCTTTCCCTCTGCTCCCTGGCACGCTTCCATATTTACTTTCTCTTTCCATCTGCTCCCTAGCACCTCCTCTATATTTATTTTCTCCTTCCCTCTGCTCCCTGGCACCCCTCTACGTTTACTTTCTCTTTCCCTCTGCTCCCTGGCACCCATCCATATGTACTTTCTCTTTCCCGCTGCTCCCTAGCACGCCTCTATATACTTTGTCTTTCCCTTTGCTCCCTGGCACCCCTCTATATTTGCTTTCTCTTTCCCTCTGCTTCCTGGCACCCCTCTAAATTTACTTTCTCTTTCCCGCTGCTCCATAGCACCCCTCTATATTTACTTTCTCTTTCTCTCTGCTCCCTGGCACCCCTCTATATTTGCTTTCCCTTTCCCTCTGCACCATGGCACCCCTCTATATTTAATTTCTCTTTGTCTCTGCTCCCTGTCACCCTTCTATATTTACTTTCTCTTTCCCTCTGCTCCCCGCCACCCCTTTATATTTACTTTCTCTTTGTCTCTCCTCCCTGGCACCCCTCTATATTTAATTTCTCTTTCCCTCTGCTCCCTGGCAGCTCTCTATATTTACTTTCTCTTTGCCTCTGCTCCCTGACAGCCCTCTGTATTTGCTTTCTCTTTCCCTCTGCTCCCTGGCACCCATCTATATTTACTTTCTCTTTCCCGTTGCTCCCTAGCACCCCTCTATGTTTACTTTCTCTTTCTCCGTGCTCCCTGGCACCCCTCTATATTTGCTTTCCCTTTCCCTCTGCTCCATGGCACCCCTCTATATTTAATTTCTCTTTGTCTCTGCTCCCTGGCACCCTTCTATATTTACTTTCTATTTACCTCTGCTCTCTGGCACTCCTCTATATTTACTTTCTCTTTCCCTCTGCTCCCCGTCACCCCTCTGAAGTGGGAGAATGGAAAACCAGACTCCCGTCCTTCACCTCTCGCGCTTGGCCTAGAGGGTCGCGGCCCAGACACCCGCCACGAGAAGAGTTTGCCCATTTACCAGATGACCAAATACCCTGGTACAGAAACATACGGATGTGTCCATCTGCCTGCCCAACAGCCCGCACTGGCCATGCCGACACCTGCGGCACGGACCAACTAGACTGAAATCTACACATCGTTAGAGATGCCATGACGACCTAGATAACGGGAAGCACCGCTGAACTATTATACACGCTGAACATTTCCACACCAATCTACACGAAGAACATACTCAGTGCTCTGACGTAGGCGACAGGCTTATTCACGGACGTGCATCTTTATTATTTTTACATAGGCTTTCAGAATGCAGAAACGCAAGACGCACCATGAGCTCATTTATAACGCTTGCTCACGCTTCTCTTGAAACCCGTTACCATCATGAGAGATATAATGGAAACACGATACCGGCCATGAAACTGTATGCCACTATAACCTAAAGCATCCATGCACTAAATGGATTACTCGTGCACCAGGCCCAAGTAGGCCTCAAGCAAGAGTTCCCGTGGACATTAACAAAGCAAAAGTCAGGTTGCTGAGCCTGCAGAAAGAACCCAGTGGAGCAACCAGCCAAGGTCGTAATGTTGCAAACCCACAGTCAAGAAACAAATCTTCAAAGGCACGATGTTGCAACCTCGCACTCCACGTACCAATGTTAAAATCATATCTGCAAATTAAACCAGACATACAGTGGAAAAACAATATTAATTGTGCAGAATTATGCCTCAAACACGGTCCCTCCCCACGTGACCAAGCCGAACCTGACGAGATGCCAAAACCCAGGAGAGAAAAGGCGTCTGGGTACCTCGCTACGAGACGCAGGCCGACACACTTGAAAGGCTCAATGGACACCTGCTACAGTGGGAACGGTCAGTCTCCCACCTATGAATAAATCCTCACATTGCCTGCACGTACCCATATTGAAACACTGTTGCAACCACAGGTGCACCGTGTGCTGGGAACAACGGTGGTCCCAGGCTGGGGAGCTCACGGATGCACCAATCAGAACATGAGGTTCTTATCTCAGACGTCAGTAACGTTAGCCAATCCTCAGGGGTCTTCATGTAACAATTCTTATGTATCTAATTGTAGGGACAACCCAGATATACCACCTGACTACATCTTAACCACTAATATCATTCTCTATATGCGTACTATACTAACCCCACCACTCGAGCAACCAATCAAGAGTGGCGATAGGTTCTTTTGGTAACTTTTTGGAATGACGCAAGTAGCGCGTCATAATGTAGTAAAAAGGGCCTGCGAGCCCCACTATTGTGTGTGTGTCAGGACGAACGCGTACGCTCCTTGACCCATCCCTGCCGTTTGCATAATAAACGACAGAAGTTGCCTTGCTCCTTGTGTGTGCCTCATACTCTGTCTCGATCCGAGATATACACGGGAGGAGTTGGGGCCTCCCTGCCCGGAGGTCTGCGGACGGCCCGGCCGACCCCGGCAGAATCCCCCCCGACAAGTTGGAGGCACTGCTGAGATCTGTTTAAGATCGACTTTTATTTTTTATTTTTCCAGGGACTCCCGTTGCGGGGAGGCCCGGCGGCGCGGCCCCCTCTGCCGTTGCCCCCTTCTGAGGACTACAGGACCATCGCGGAGCTGCGAGAGGACCGGACAGCGCAATCCGGATATTGGCCCTCGGGAGCCGGTTGAGAAGTATCCCGCCCGCGGTCGGCGAGTGTCCAGACGTGGTCCAGACGAGGGGAGGTGGCGAGCCGCTTGGAGGGGTGCACGCAGTCGAGCGGCCCTGCATCGAGGGAACTTGGTGAGCATGACACGCACAACAAGCAATGCGAAATTGTGAGGGAGGGGGCGGAAGTAAATAAGGGAGGAGGGAGGTATTGTAAAAAGGTGGGGTGAAGGTTTAATTGAGTGATGATAATGGAATGAATGGTAGTGAATTGAGTGCGAGAGAAGGCGGCTAACGTTACGCGAAAGAGGGGGGCAGGGCACGAGAACAACACGTGCAGACGCTCGCAACAAAAAGCTAACGTTACGCGAAAGAGGGGGGCGGGGCACGAAAACATCACGTGCAGCGGCTCGAAAGACACTGATTGGCCTAAATCGCGACTACGTGTGAGGGTGGGTGTGTGTGGTTTCCTACGATTTGACATTTATCATTCAATGAGTAGATGAGGTTCCCTATTGTTCGAGCAAGAAACTCGATAGGTAGATGAGGTTCCCTATTGTTCGAGCAAGAAACTCGATAGGTAGATGACGTTTCCCTGTGGGCGGTGGCTAGTTACGTAGTTGCCCAAAACGGAAGATAATTGGCTGGTTAAGCCCTCCTGTTGAGGGGCGTATCACACGCGAGGCGACGCAGCGTGCGCAGTCCGGTTATAGTATTGATGAGATTACCTTGTTCAAGGAGAGACAGGAAGACAGCTGTAGGGTTAGCGGGGTAGATTGCAAGTGTATTTTGAATTTAAAGAACATAACACGAATATACCAGTAGTTCGAAGAAATAGGTGACGTCACCAGTAGGGATTTAGTAAGATATCGTGAACACAAGAAGCTTTGGGTTTGACATTGGTGGGGAAGAGAAACATGATAAAGGAGCGGACACGGAGATAAACGATAAACGAGTGGATCAAAGAGGAGAAGGGGAAGGGGGCGTGGCTGCGCACGGAGAACGCCGGCCACGGCAAGTGTAAAGGTGGGAGGAGAACGGGGAAAAAGGACGACTGTGTAAGATCGTCGTAAGGGGTACGCAGCTGCAGGGGGCTGCGTGCGCTTCGGCCGCAGGGGGCCGTAGGGGAAGGAATATAATATAACATCATAAATATATTTGTTTTATAATTTTTTTTTTTGTGATTATTATCATTGCATAATTTGTCAAAGGATTGTCGTAAGTCCCCACACTTGCGGGGCAAGGTAAGCAATAAAAGGTTGTATGTTGCAAACTGGTAGCAAGGGGAAGGGTAAGAAAGGGTGCGCTAGTATGTCATACGGGAGAGGGTTGGGAGGGTGGGGGAATACCCTCACTACCCCACTACAACATATATGCACCACACTGCCACCACATAGGGAGAAGTTAATTAAGTACAGCATAGAGTGGACCCAGGGGACGGACAACAAAATGTTGACACCATGGCCGCCTAATGGTAGCTTTGACCCATATGCCCAACATTCACTATTAAACCATCTGCACAATACATACAAGGGGAAGAAGTTGGCAAACCATGTGGAGGTGTTTAACTTATGGAGGATGTTCCAGGGGTCTAGACCAGGACCAAATGGAATGTTCACTATGGGGGAAACACCGGAAGAAAAGGAGATTAAGAAAGAAGGAACGGATGGGGAAAAGGAGAGTGAAGGAACAAAGAATATGGGGAATGAAAAACTGGGTGGAGGAAAGGTTGATAAATTAGCTGACATAAAACAGGAACCGAGCAATGAGATACCCTTAACACCGGGAGTGAAAACAGAGGGGGGAGGGTTGTACCCTTTAAGAGAATTAGGAGAAATAAAAGGACAGTTAAGGGCGGCTGAAGGATACTCAAACCCGGCATACAGCCCTCCACCATATGTGGCTCATGGAAAGATACCAATGGGGGACGGGAGGAGAGAAGAGCAGACTGTAGAGATAGGAAACGATGAGTGGGTAGCTGCACAGATATTGTTGAAATTACGAGGATCACTAACTGGAGAGGAAAGGGAGGCGGTAAAGAGAACAAACGAGGATAGTGAAAGAGAGAGTGAAATGAGGGGAGAGGAGCTGCTACGGCAGAAGGAAGAGATTTTGGAGGAAAGATTAGCTAAACTAAGGGATGAGCAGAATGAACTGATAAAACAACTTGAGGGGGAGGAAAGAGAGAGAGTGAGGAAAAGGAAAGAAGGTAAGGACGAATTGGAAAAATTAAGGGAGCAAAGTGAGGAGAGAAAGAGGGAAGCTGTAAGGGTAAAAGCAGCAGCAGAAAGGGTATCAAGAGTAGTGATGAGGGAGAAGAAGAAGGAAGAAGAAGAAAATGAAAAAGAAATGGAAATATGGAGGAGGAGGATAATATCAGAGACAGCTAAAAAATATGAAGAGGGGAAGGTAATAGAGAGTATAGTAGAAAGAGAAAGGGTGAAATGGGAAAGGAGGAGAGAGGATGAAAGGATATTGGAACAGATGAGCAACGAAGTAATGGAGGAATTAAAAAGGAAAAGAGAGGAAAATAGTAGGGAGATGGAGGAGAGGAGTGAAGGGGAGAGAGAAGAGAGTAAGAGGGAGAGTGAAAGATGGGGAGAAGTATATAAAAATAGAGAGGTAGCAACAACGTCAGCACTAAGGGGAACAGGTGGTAACAACGGAAAGGAAGAGGGAGACCTAATAGACTTAAAAACTGTAACAATAAAAGGAAAAAAGGCAGAGTGGGGGGCGCAATTTATGAATGATTTTTGTAGTGAGGATGGAAGGAAGAGTGAAAGGGAAAGCTTAGATAAGCTATACCTCACTAGAACAAACATAGATTCGCCATGGGTGAGTAGAAGATGGGAGGAGCTGGAGAGAAGTAAGGAGGAAGTGAAAAGAATGGGAGAAACACAAACTAACGAACACACGCCACCGACGCTCACCAACCAACACACGCCACCCACATCACCATCACGCTCTCTAACGCCACACCCCACATGTTCAACAACTGCACGCTCTCTGCACAGAATAAAGCTCGCACCCTTCATGGACGAAGTTACACCTTATGCATGTCGGCTTAGGGACCTCCCTAGTCGCAGGCAAGACAGGCAAACAGACGTGCCAATATTGAACACAGGAAAGGATGAAAAAAGGGGAAAGGAAGAAGAGGGAGGTAGGAGAAGAGGTAGTAAGGAAGGATTTGAAGTAGTAAAAGGAATGGGGGAAGAGGAGGGGTGTGAAGAGTTAACATCATGGAGCATAAAGGATGACACAAGACAGAATGTAATGCCACTGCTGGAGAGAGGAGGGGTTAGACCACAATATGTACCTTGGAAACATACGGATAAGGAAAACATAAAATGTAGGCTCCCATCATTAAGTGGAGGTGCGGGTAAATGGATATATGAAATGGAAAAACACACCGCAGGACAGAAACTAGCAGTGGGAGATGTTAAGGGCCTGTTAATATCAATATTAGGGGATAGAGCGGATGACATTTGGAAAAGAGCGGGATTCCATGGGGTAACAATAACAAACACATCGCATGATGGGGCACCATTTGCAAACTGCAGACATGCGCTATGGCAGGCACTAAGAGTGCAGTACCCAGACACATCAGACATAGGAGCCATTACTTCCCGTAAGATGGGTGAGAACGAGGATCCTGTTGATTATATCCAGGATATTCAAGAGAAGTGGCGCATGGAAACTAGAGAACAATGGGACAAAACACCAGCCATATTTTATCATATACTAGTACAAGGGCTCCCAGAAGGAGTTCAGAGACAATTAAAGAAAGTAGTGGGGATGGAAGCAAAACCATGGCCGGAAATACAACTGACTATAGTACATCACTGTAGAACATGGCAAGGAAAAATGAAACAAAAGGAAGAGGACAGGAAAACAGAAGAGGCCAAATTAGTACAGAAAAAACTTACTAAATATACCATGGAAGGGGCACTAATAACTGCGCCAACACCAATGGCCCAAAGCCCAACGCAAGTAGTGGCTGCACAAAATCCAGCTCAAATAGCGCCTCCACAAGAGGTAATAGAGCAAGTGCTGCCTCTGCAATCACACGCACAGAACATGGGAGGAGGGTACCCAATGCAAGGAGCTGGGTATTATAATTATAATAGAGGGAGAGGAGGGTTTATGAGGGGAAGAGGATACGGATATAATACCCAACAACAGGCTGGGGGACTCAGAAATAACTACCAGACAGGGCAACCAGTATACCAGGACAACACAGGGAACTTCCCATGGCAAAACAGGGAACCACCCGTGTGTTGGAGCTGCGGACTATTAGGACACATGTCACGTACATGCAGGGTCAGGCCAGGAACACCAGCATGGAACGAACAAGCACAACATAGGACATCACAAGAACAGCAGGGCATACAACCACAGCAGATGTCACCACAAGGGAGTGACCAACACTATTCCCTACCACAACAACAAATAAAACAATACCTGCCACAAGTAACTGGTGCAGCGTTAATACAACCACCACCACAACCTGAACGAACGCAATTGGGTGGGGTGACGGTGTTGGGGCACAACCCTTACACAGGGAATGGCCAGTCATTGTACCCCCAATAGGACAGCCCACAGACGGCCTTGGTGTGTCCCATCCTGTCAGTAACACCTAATAGTGCGGAGGAGCCACGCATAGAGGTAACGATAGGTGACAAAAAATTATCATTCCTTGTTGACACCGGGGCAACCCGGTCTTGCATAAGGGAAGGTACGTTTAAGATGTCAGGCGAAGCCATGAACACACAAGGGTTTTCTGGGGCTAAAGGGTTGGTTCCATTTACTGATAACGTTCCGCTATCTATTGGAGATTACGATCTGTCAGTACCACTTTTGTATTATAGTGCCTCACCAGTAAACATACTGGGGAGGGACATAATGAACATATTAAATATGACGATCTCCTTTACAGAGGATGGCATAATTTGCTCTACTCCAGGGATTAACATGCTTGCAGCACGACAGATTTTGCAAGCATACTGTGGACAGATAGCGATCAGGGCGGAGCCGGTAGACGGCGAGCTATTCCAGTACGGAACAGACATGGCATTTGCATGGATGCCAGGGATAGGAGGGAAAATATGGAGGAGACCAGCAGCCTATCTATTCCGACCAGAAACACCAGCTAATGAACTGGAAGGGAAGGTCCTTGCAGTGGACATTGAGAGCATTATTGCAACAGCTGATTATGTTGCTGTGCACGCCCAAGATAAAGAAGGGAGAGCATGGAGGGCGGTGATAGCACTAGCAGAAGGATGTAGGCTGACCCAGGTGTCAGATGAAGAGTTGTTTTCAGAAGAAAAGGAGGAAAATGAAATGGTGTTCATGATGAGTGTAGAAATGTGGCTAACAGTGGCTCACAAACAAGTGGCACAGAAAATTGCAATGGCACTTGAGGCACCCGCTGGCACACCAGTCCCATTTTTTAAAGAAGATATGTCAAAGGTGCCAAAATCATTATGGACTATTAGCCCTTATGATGTAGGATGCATTAAAAGCATAGGGGGTGTAAGGATAAAATTAAAAAAGGGTGCCATACTACCAAGAGTGAAACAATACCCATTGTCAAGAGAGGCAGATGAGGGCATATACGAAACCATAACAGCCCTTATAAACAATGGCATATTGGTCCCCTCAGAATCCCCATGCAACACAGCTGTGTACCCGGTGCGCAAGGCTAAAGGAGGGTCTTGGCGGTTCATACAGGACCTCAGACCGTTGAACAACATAGTAGAAGCAGAGTATCCAGTAACAGCAAACCCGGCCACAATTTTGTGTGGCATTCCAGCAGAAGCATCACGGTTTACAGTGATTGACCTTAAAAATGCTTTTTTCTCAATACCATTACACCCAGACTCACAAGACTTGACAAGCTTCACTTACCGAAATAGGAAGTGGAAACATACCAGATTAGCACAGGGATATTGTGAATCACCTTCAATTTTCAATAGGGTAATACAGATGGATTTGGGTAACGTTGAGTTGGAAAGCACAGTGTTACAGTATGTGGATGACATAATAATTTGCAGTACAAATGAAGATAAATGTAGAGAGGACTCATTAAAAATGTTGACGATATTGGCTGAAAAGGGGTACAAGGTAGACATGGAAAAGATACAATACTGTCAGGAACAGGTACTTTACATTGGCCAACTGATATCACAATATGGAAGAAGGATTGCACCACAAAGAGCACAGGCAATATCAGGCACTCCCGTGCCACAGACTGTAAGAGAACTGCAGCAATTTCTGGGACTGTGCAACTACTGTAGAGCATGGGTATTTGATTACAGCTCTTACATAGGACCCCTGCTTGAGGGTTTGAAGGAAGCAAATAAAGGGGAGAAAAAGTTGGGATGGACTATGGAAATGAAGGAGGCATTTGATGAATTAAAAGAAGCAATATCAACTGCTCCAGTACTAGCATCCCCAGACTATGAGCGACGATTTTTTATATTTTCACATTGCGACTCAGCAGTAATGAAAGCAGTATTGGCCCAAAAGACTAGCATGGGCTATAAACCAGTAGCATTTTACAGCGGTCACTTAGATCCAATAATGTTAGGACAATTCTCTTGCGAACAAGGTCTTGCTGCAGCTGCATTTGCAGTAGAAAAAGCATCATCAATAACTATGGGGTGTCCAACTACACTATTTGTAGAACATGCACTATTTGCGATATTGAATAAACCTAAGTCCACACTGACGACACAGAGGGCAACAGGTTATGAGATTATTTTGTCCAAAGCTGAACTGGCAATTGTTAGATGTAGCACGGTTAACCCTGCAAGGTTCCTAGCAGAAGTAATTGAAGAGGGAGATTACGCCCACGACTGCACCCAAGTAACTGAGATGTACTCATGTACTAGGAAAGTTGAAGAAAACGCACTAGAGGGAGGTGAGCTTTTGTTTATTGATGGGTCATCAACTATTGATCAAGGAGACGGGATAAGGAGGACTGGGGCAGCAGTAGTACAAATGATGGAAGCGCCAGTGTGTGTGGCTATTAAGTGTGTACAATTACCACAGCATTACTCTGCTCAAGCGGCGGAACTGGTTGCACTCATATTGGCACTAAAGGAAAGTTTTGATAAAAAAGTTACTATATATTCCGACAGTGCATATGTTACATCCACTGTCCACTCAGGGCTATCAAAGTGGAGAAGAAGAGGGTTTAGGAGAGCTGACGGCACTCCAGTACAACATGCCCTCTTGTTGGCTGAACTAATTGAAGTAATAAACGATCCCCAAGAACTAGCCCTAGTAAAATGCACAGCACACACCAATGGAGAAGACTATATATCAAAAGGAAATGCAGCAGCAGACGCACATGCAAAATATGCTGCATATTTTGGTGAGATATGGAACCCCACAGACTCACAGAGAGGGAGAGGGAGGGGAATAGCGAGGGAGATGTTAATAAAAGAAGGGTACACCCATCTCCCAGCCACCCAGATTATGGAGTTACAAGCGGCTGCACCAATGGCCGAAAAAGAAGTATGGGTGAAAAGAGGATGCACAATGTCACCAACCGACGCACTATGGCGCCAGGGTGGCACTGGGAAAGTTGTAATACCATTGGCATTGTTAAATACCGCCTTGAACCAATTACATCACCCTGCCCATACAGGCAAAGAAATAATAGCAGCACGAATTAGAGAAGATTGGTTCTGTCCCGAGTTAACATCCCATGTGTCAAATTTTATCAGCAATTGCCTTACATGTCAACAGTTCACGGCCGGTCATACTTTAAAGGTGATAAGAGGTACCATACCCCGACCAGAAGGACCTTTTCGGCACCTCCACATTGACTATGTTGATATGATCAACATTTGTCAAGGCAATAGATACATGATAGTAGTAGTATGCCCATTTTCTAGGTGGATCGAAGCAGGGCCCTGTTCACACCCTGATGCGTTTAGAGCAGCCAAATTTATAGTAAGGGAGGTATTCCCCAGGTGGGGAGTGTGCGAGGTGTTAAGATCAGACAACGGACCCCATTTCGCAAATGAAATGTTCCAGCATATCACATCCCTACTGAACATTAAACACAAATTTGCATGTGCGTACCACCCACAGGCCAATGGTGTATGTGAACGCCTGAATGGCCTATTGAAGGAGGCAATTGCTAAAATACAGCAAATAACAAAGAAAAGTTGGTTGTATTGCCTTCCGTTAGCACTGTTCGAACTTAGAAACAGGCCAGGGTCCGACCACCACCTCACCCCACACGAGGTGGTTACTGGACGCCAAATGCGCCTTCCCCTAACACCAACGTCAAGGGCATTCACCGACCAAGAAAGTTCTGCGAATGTGTTAGGTGATGAAATGTATCAATATGTGTCTTCTTTGATTACTAGCGTTGTGTTTGTGTCTCAACAGCTCGAGCGCACACGGGGCGGGTCCACCAGCAACCAAGAAATAGACGAAAATACAGAATTGGGAAAGGAGAACTTGTGCCAACTTGCCAAAGGTGACCACGTACTACTTCGAAATTTTAATAGAAAGTGGAACCAGCAGAGGTTCACTGGCCCCCATTTAGTAGAGGACGTATCAACAAGAGCAGTAAAACTAAAGGATAAGCGTGCGTGGAACCACCTGCATGATGTAAAAATTTACAAACTGCAGACCCGCCCCAGCGCCAACGACAGGTCCATTGGAAAAACGCCAACAACATCCCCGGCAGCGGAAGAAAACACAACCACAGACAACGACCCAATTGTTCCCTCGGAGAGAATAACGGACGAAGAAGGGGGTGATCCCCACACTGCCCACCCCATGGTCACACGTTCAAAGAGTAAAACTGCTCCCGCCATCTGAGCAAACCCCCCCCCCATTGACTACTAAATACAATTGTAATAAAAACTAAGGACTTCGCTTGCACCAATACACATGTAAACACGTGAATGTTCTCTTTTTCTCTCGCACATACAGGAGCTGCGTAATATTGTATTGTTAAGAAAAGTTATCTAACAAATTCAGTGTGCAGGCGTAGATGGTGCTGCCAGACGATAGTTACCCAGAAGAATTGTCACACCAATTTGTATACGAAATAAAAAGGCCAACATACTTAAAAAAGAAAAGGGTACGTGTATACTACACGGCCTTCCTCCTGGCCATAGAAAATTACATGCCCCACCTCCGCCCATACTTGCCGGTCTTGAGAGACCGATCACTTAGAGTAGCGTGGGAGCAACTCTTCACCTGGGCACTGAATGACTATTTGATAGGGAGAGCTTAATGAAACAAAACTAACATTTAATAACAAGCACTTTTTGAGAATTTTTAGGCGGGCAACTTTAACGTCGCAAGAATACGCTGCCAGGACTGCAGCAAGGTAAGAGCAAAAATGTCGGTGAGGTTAGCATATGTAATAAAAATAATAGGGATTTTTATGATCACCGGAGTTTTGGCTGCCTCTGTATGGCAGTACAGCTATGCTATGAGTTTTTTTGCTGCACCCAAACCTAATGTACCCCACCTCCCTGCTGCAACAGGTGTTACGTCAGGTGGTAACAGTAACAATGAACAAAAGCGAAATAAAGTTAAACGCAGCACATACTCAGACAATAAAGGTATTGATAATTATGTACAAGATTCAGCACACGTCACAAACAACATATGGTACCAGCACATGACCCGCATTGGTAAGCAGACAACTGAGGATAGCTGTTACGTTTGCTCATTAATACCATACGCCATGAGCGCTTCACGAACATTTGTTGCCACAGAAATAGATGAAAAAACAGCACAGTGCATAATATATTTGGCCCTGTTCCAAACGAAAGGAAGATTCCAAGGAACAGTAGTGCACATGACATGGAAAACACGAGACTCATACCCATATGAAAACAACTTCCTCAAGACCTATCTGAGTTATCACAAGACCAGTTTACATGCTGAAGCATTCAGATACATAACAAGTGGCCCTGAAAAAGGAGAAACAAAGAAGGTAACACTGCAGTATCTACCATGTGATTGGTACGCCACGGAAGTTCCGGGTAAACAAGGATGCTGGGAGAGGCCATTACTGACGATAACAGGAAAGGTGTTCCTGGGTACCAGCTGGGAGATAGGAGTGGTTGGCAGCAACATGGTAACAAAAGAAACTATCTCAACCATCGAGACACACAATCATCGATGTTGGACGACATGGATCAAGTATGTACCAATGCTCACGTGGGTAGAAGAAGATGAAGACCCGATAACTATATTACCATTGACTGCGCCCAAAGTATGTTACCAGCATAAAGGAGAGGTGGACGTGGGATATAACACCAATTGTGCAAGTGTGATGGAGTTACCTGAGGGGGGAGCGGGAACAGCAGTAATAATGGACCATTATTGGGCCTGCGGAGAAAAGGCATATCATACACTGCCTCCCCTGTGGAGTGGTGTGTGCACAATGGTACACGTCAATGTACCATCACTAGTGGTACCTAAGAAGCATGTCGATGTGGCGAAATTTCCGAAAATGGATGAAGGAGACAGGAGAAGAAAGAGATCTGCACCACTCCAGAAGGAGCAAGAAAACAGGACCAACAGCAATGATACTGTCCTAAACAGGAGAAAAAGACAAGGAGAGCCATTAACAGGAAATTATCTGTGGGGAAGGTCGGAAACGGAACTAACATCAATACCGCCAGAACACAGACTATTCAGCAGAGCAGCAATGTTCTTCTCCTCAATAATACATCCGGGACTGCAGGCATACGCAAACGCAAAATGGCTGCAAATAACCAGATGGGAACTAATGATGACCATAAATTCGACAGTAAATGGGTTTAACGCAATTAAAGAGGAGCTGCGAGCTGTAAGGATGGTAGCACTACAGAACAGATATGTATTGGACCTTCTCACAGCAATGGAAGGAGGAGTTTGTGCAAAGATAGGACAATCATGCTGCACGTTCATACCTGCCAACGATGCCGACAATGGTACACTAACAGAAGCAGTTTCACAATTGGCCCAGATGCACTCCAAAATGATGGACGAAAGTAACGGCGTAAACAAGGATAAAAGCTGGTTTTCACTATTATGGTCATGGATGCCATCTTGGCTGTCAGATGGACTGAAAATAATAGTGGGATGTGCTATTTTGGCTGGAGCTGCACTGATAATAATTAGATTTTGGAAAGCCCGGAAGGCGCGCTCAACTGATGAGTTGCTGGAAATGGTGGGAATGCACCCCTTGATGCCAGCGGATGACGGCCAGCACACAGGTGTGATAATACACGAAAGGGAGAAGTTGCGCACCCAAATCATCGCCAATCATCTAGACCCACCATCAGTGAAGATCGAGAACCCAAGGAACCCTAGGAGCTACATAGGAAGATGGGTGTACTGTACTCCTGGAGGAACATGCGAATACATGTATTGGTCATTTGAAGATCACGTAAACCATTATGGACATCTCGGAGGGATAACCAAGATATGGAGAGTAAGAGGAGATAACGAGAAGGATATGTTTGTGGTCGACAAGTCGACCAGAGGGGGGACTGAAGTGGGAGAATGGAAAACCAGACTCCCGTCCTTCACCTCTCGCGCTTGGCCTAGAGGGTCGCGGCCCAGACACCCGCCACGAGAAGAGTTTGCCCATTTACCAGATGACCAAATACCCTGGTACAGAAACATACGGATGTGTCCATCTGCCTGCCCAACAGCCCGCACTGGCCATGCCGACACCTGCGGCACGGACCAACTAGACTGAAATCTACACATCGTTAGAGATGCCATGACGACCTAGATAACGGGAAGCACCGCTGAACTATTATACACGCTGAACATTTCCACACCAATCTACACGAAGAACATACTCAGTGCTCTGACGTAGGCGACAGGCTTATTCACGGACGTGCATCTTTATTATTTTTACATAGGCTTTCAGAATGCAGAAACGCAAGACGCACCATGAGCTCATTTATAACGCTTGCTCACGCTTCTCTTGAAACCCGTTACCATCATGAGAGATATAATGGAAACACGATACCGGCCATGAAACTGTATGCCACTATAACCTAAAGCATCCATGCACTAAATGGATTACTCGTGCACCAGGCCCAAGTAGGCCTCAAGCAAGAGTTCCCGTGGACATTAACAAAGCAAAAGTCAGGTTGCTGAGCCTGCAGAAAGAACCCAGTGGAGCAACCAGCCAAGGTCGTAATGTTGCAAACCCACAGTCAAGAAACAAATCTTCAAAGGCACGATGTTGCAACCTCGCACTCCACGTACCAATGTTAAAATCATATCTGCAAATTAAACCAGACATACAGTGGAAAAACAATATTAATTGTGCAGAATTATGCCTCAAACACGGTCCCTCCCCACGTGACCAAGCCGAACCTGACGAGATGCCAAAACCCAGGAGAGAAAAGGCGTCTGGGTACCTCGCTACGAGACGCAGGCCGACACACTTGAAAGGCTCAATGGACACCTGCTACAGTGGGAACGGTCAGTCTCCCACCTATGAATAAATCCTCACATTGCCTGCACGTACCCATATTGAAACACTGTTGCAACCACAGGTGCACCGTGTGCTGGGAACAACGGTGGTCCCAGGCTGGGGAGCTCACGGATGCACCAATCAGAACATGAGGTTCTTATCTCAGACGTCAGTAACGTTAGCCAATCCTCAGGGGTCTTCATGTAACAATTCTTATGTATCTAATTGTAGGGACAACCCAGATATACCACCTGACTACATCTTAACCACTAATATCATTCTCTATATGCGTACTATACTAACCCCACCACTCGAGCAACCAATCAAGAGTGGCGATAGGTTCTTTTGGTAACTTTTTGGAATGACGCAAGTAGCGCGTCATAATGTAGTAAAAAGGGCCTGCGAGCCCCACTATTGTGTGTGTGTCAGGACGAACGCGTACGCTCCTTGACCCATCCCTGCCGTTTGCATAATAAACGACAGAAGTTGCCTTGCTCCTTGTGTGTGCCTCATACTCTGTCTCGATCCGAGATATACACGGGAGGAGTTGGGGCCTCCCTGCCCGGAGGTCTGCGGACGGCCCGGCCGACCCCGGCAGAATCCCCCCCGACACCTCTATATTTACTTTCTCTTTGTCTCTGCTCCCTGGCACCTCTCTATATTTATTTTCTCTTTGCCTCTGCTCCCTGACACCCCTCTATATTTACTTTCTCTTTCCCTCGGCTCCCTGGCACCCATCTATATTTACTTTCCCTTTCTCTCTGCTCGCTGCCACCCCTCTATATTTACTTTTTCTTTCCCTCTGCTCCCTGGCACGCTTCTATATTTACTTTCTCTTTGCCTGTGCTCCATGACACCCCTCTATATTTACTTTCTCTTTTCCGCTGCTCCCTCTAACCGCTTTATATTTAGTTTCTCTTTCCCTCTGCTCCCTGTCACCCTTCTATATTTACTTTCTCTTTGCCTTTGCTCCCTGGCACCCCTCTATGTTTACTTTCTCTTTCCCTCTGCTCCCTGGCACCCATCTATATGTACTTTCTCTTTCCCGCTGCTCCCTAGCACGCCTCTATATACTTTGGCTTTCCCTTTGCTCCCTGGCACCCCTCTATATTTGCTTTCTCTTTCCCTCTGCTTCCTGGCACCCCTCTAAATTTACTTTCTCTTTCCTGCTGCTCCATAGCACCCCTCTATATTTACTTTCTCTTTCTCTCTGCTCCCTTGCATCCCTCTATATTTGCTTTCCCTTTCCCTCTGCACCATGGCACCCCTCTATATTTAATTTCTCTTTGTCTCTGCTCCCTGGCATCCTTCTATATTTAATTTCTCTTTGCCTCTGCTCCCTCTCACCGCTCTATATTTAGTTTATTTCCCTCTGTTCCCTGTCACCCTTCTATATTTACTTTCTCTTTCCCTCTGCTCCCCGTCACCCCTCTATATTTACTTTCTCTTTGTCTCTGCTCCCTGGCACCCCTCTATATTTAATTTCTCTTTCCCTCTGCTCCCTGACACCCCTCTATATTTACTTTCTCTTTCCCTCTGCTCCCTGGCACCCATCTATATTTACTTTTTCTTTCCCGTTGCTCCCTAGCACCCCTCTATATTTACTTTCTCTTTCTCCGTGCTCCCTGGCACCCCTCTATATTTGCTTTCCCTTTCCCTCGGCTCCATGGCACCCCTCTTTATTTAATTTATCTTTGTCTCTGCTCCCTGGCACCCTTCTATATTTACTTTCTATTTACCTCTGCTCCCTGGCACTCCTCTAAATTTACTTTCTCTTTCCCTCTGCTCCCCGTCACCCCTCTATATTTACTTTCTCTTTGTCCCTGCTCCCTGGCACCTCTCTATATTTATTTTCTCTTTGCCTCTGCTCCCTGACACCCCTCTATATTTACTTTCCCTTTCTCTCTGCTCGCTGTCACCCCTCTATATTTACTTTCTCTTTCCCTCTGCTCCCTTGCACGCTTCTATATTTACTTTCTCTTTCCATCTGCTCCCTAGCACCTCCTCTATATTTACTTTCACGTTCCCTCTGCAACATGGCACCACTCTATATTTACTTTCTATTCCCCTCAGCTCCCTGGCACCCCTCTATATTTATTTTCTCCTTCCCTCTGCTCCCCGGCACCCTTCTATATTTACTTTCTCTTTCCCTCTGCTCCCTGGCACCCCTCTAAATTTACTTTCTCTTTCCTCTGCTCCCTGGCACCCATCTATATTTACTTTCTCTTTCCCTCTGCTTCCTGGCATCCCTCTAAATTTACTTTTTCTTTCCCTCTGCTCACTGGCACCCAGCTATATTTAATTTCTCTTTCCCTATGCTCCCTGGCACCCCTCTATATTTACTTTCTCTTTGCCTCTTCTCCCTGACACCCCTCTATATTTACTATCTCTTTCTCTCTACTCCCTGGCAACCCTCTATATTTGCTTTCTCTTTCTCCCTGCTCCCTTGTACCCCTCTATATTTACTTTCTCTTTCCCTGTGCTCCCTGGCACTCCTCTATATTTACTTTCTCTTTGCTACTGCTCCCTAGCACGCCTCTATATTTACTTTCTCCTTCCCTCTTCTCCCTGGCACCCCTCTATATTTACATTCTCTTTCCCTCTGCTCATTGGGACCCCTCGATATTTACTTTCTATTTCCCTCTGCTCGCTGGCACCCCTCTATATTTGCTTTCTCTTTCCTTCTGCTCCCTGGCACCCCTCTATTTTTACTTTCTCTTTCTCTCTACTCCCTGGCTCCCCTCTATATTTATTTTCTCTTTGTCTCTGCTCCCTGGAAGCCCTCTATATTTACTTTCTCTTTGCCTCTGCTCCCTGGCACTCCTCTTTGTTTACTTTCTCTTGCCCTCTGCTCCCTGGCACCCCTCTGTATTTACTTTCTCTTTGCCTCTGCTCCCTGGAACCCCTCTATATTTAATTTCTCTTTCCCTCTGCTCCCTGGCATCCCTCTATATTTCATTTTTCTTTCCCTCTGCTCCCTGGCACCCCTCTATATTTACTTTCTCATTCCCTTTGCTCCCTGTCACTCTTCTATATTTACTTTCTCTTTAAATCTGCCCCAGAACCACTCTATATTTACTTTCTCTTTTTCTCTGCTCCCTAGAACCCCTCTATATTTACTTTCTCTTTCCCTCCGCTCCCTGGTACCCTCTATATTTACTTCCTCTTTCCCTCTGCTCCCTAACACCACTCTTTATTTACTTTCTCTTTCCCTCTGCTCCCTGACACCCCTCTATATTTACTTTCTCTTTCCCTCTGCTCCCTGGCACCCCTCTATATTTATTTTCTCTTTCCCTCTGCTCCCCGTCACCCCTCTATATTTACTTTCTCTTTCCCTCTGCTCCCCATCACCCTTCTATATTTACTTTCTCTTTCTCTCTGCTCCCTGGCACCCCTCTGTATTTAATTTGTCTTTGCCTCTGCTCCCTGGCACCCCTCTATATTTACTTTCTCTTTGCCTCTGATCCCTGGCACACCTCTATATGTACTTTCTCTTTCTCTCTGCTCCCTGGCACCCCTCTATATTTACTTTCTCCTTGCCTCAGCACCCAGGCAGACCTCTATATTGACTTTCTCTTTTCCTCTGCTCCCTGGCACCCCTCTATATTTACTCTCTCTCTTTCTCTCTGCTCTCTAGCACCCCTCTATATTTACTTTATCTTTCCCTCCGCTCCCTGGCACCCTCTATATTTACTTCCTCTTTCCCTCTGCTCCCTAACACCACTCTTTATTTACTTTCTCTTTCCCTCTGCTCCCTGACACCCCTCTATATTTACTTTCTCTTTCCCTCTGCTCCCTGGCACCCCTCTATATTTATTTTCTCTTTCCCTCTGCTCCCCGTCACCCCTCTATATTTACTTTCTCTTTCCCTCTGCTCCCCATCACCCTTCTATATTTACTTTCTCTTTCTCTCTGCTCCCTGGCACCCCTCTATATTTACTTTCCCTTTCTCGCTGCTCCCTAGCACCCCTCTGTATTTAATTTCTCTTTGCCTCTGCTCCCTGGCACACCTCTATATGTACTTTCTCTTTCTCTCTGCTCCCTGGCACCCCTCTATATTTACTCTCTCTTTATCTCTGCTCCCTGGCACCCTTCTATATTTACTTTCTCCTTGCCTCAGCTCCCAGGCAGACCTCTATATTTACTTACTCTTTTCCTCTGCTCCCTGGCACCCCTCTATATTTACTCTCTCTCTTTCTCTCTGCTCCCTGGCACTCCTCTATATTTACTTACTCTTTCTTTCTGCTCCCTGGTACCCCTCTATATTTGGTTTCTCTTTCCCTCTGCTCCCTGGCAAACCTCTATATTTACTTTCTCTTTGCAACTGCTCCGTAGCATGCCTCTAGATTTACTTTCTCCTTCCCTCTTCTCCCTGGCACCCCTGTATATTTACTTTGTCTTTCCCTTTGCTCCCTGGCACACCTCTATATTTGCTTTCTCTTTCCCTCTGCTCCCCCCACCCCTCTATATTTACTTTCTCTTTCCCTCTGCTCCCTGGCACCCTTCTATATTTACTTTCTCTTTCCCTCTGCCCCCCACCCCCTCTATATTTACTTTCTCTTTCACTCTGCTCCCTGACACCCCTCTATATTTACTTTGTCTTTCCCTTTGCTCCCTGGCACCCCTCTATATTTGCTTTCTCTTTCCCTCTGCTCCCTCTCACCCCTCTATATACTTTGTCTTTCCCTTTGCTCCCTGGCACCCCTCTATATTTGCTTTCTCTTTCCCTCTGCTCCCTGGCACCCCTCTAAATTTACTTTTTCTTTCACTCTGCTCCCTAGCACCCCTCTATATTTCATTTTTCTTTCCCTCTGCTCCCTGGCACCCCTCTATATTTACTTTCTCTTTCTCTCTGCTCTCTGGCACCCCTCTATATTTGGTTTCCCTTTCCCCAGGCTCCATGGCACCCCTCTATATTTAATTTTTCTTTGTCTCTGCTCCCTGGCACCGCTCTATATTTAATTTCTCTCTGCCTCTGCTCACTGGCACACCTCTATCTTTACTTTCTCTTTCCCTCTGCTCCCTCGCACCACTCTATATTTAGTTTCTATTTCCCACTGCTCCCAGGCACCCCTCTATTTCCCTCTGCTCCCTAGGACCCTTCCATATTTACATTCTCCCCCTCTAGCACCCCTCTATATTTACTTGCTCCTTCCCTCTGCTCCCTGGCACCACTTTATATTTACTTTCTCTTTCTCTCTTCTCCCTGGCACCCCTCTATATTTGCTTTCCCTTTCCCTCTGACCATGGCAGCCCTCTATATGTAATTCCTCTTTGTCTCTGCTCCCTGGAAGCCCTCTATATTTACTTTCTCTTTGCCTCTGCTCCCTGGCACTCCTCTATGTTTACTTTCTCTTTCCCTCTGCTCCCTGGCACCCCTCTATATTTACTTTCTCTTTGCCTCTGCTCCCTGGCACCCCTCTATATTTAATTTATCTTTCCCTCTGCTCCCTGGCACCCCTCTATATTTCATTTTTCTTTCCCTATGCTCCCTGGCACCCCTCTATATTTACTTTCTCATTCCCTCAGCTCCCTGGCACTCTTCTATATTTACTTTCTCTTTAAATCTGCCCCCAGAACCAATCTATATTTACTTTATCTTTATCTCTGCTCCCTGGCACCCCTCTGTGTTTACTTTCTCTTTCCCTCTGCTCCCTGGCACCCATCTATATTTACTTTCTTTTTCCCGCTGCTCCCTAGCACCCCTCTATATTTACCTTCTCTTTCTCTCTGCTCCCTGCCACCTCTCTATATTTACTTTCTCTTTCCCTCTGCTCCCCGTCACCCCTCTATATTTACTTTCTCTTTGTCTTTGCTCCTTGGCACCCCTCTATGTTTAACTTCTCTTTCCCTCTGCTCCCTGGCACCTCTCTATATTTACTTTCTCTTTGCCTCTGCTCCCTGACACCCCTCTATATTTGCTTTCTCTTTCCCTCTGCTGCCTGGCACCCCTCTATATTTACTTTCTCTTTCCCGTTGCTCCCTAGCACCCCTCTATATTTACTTTCTCTTTGCCTCTGCTCCCTGGCACCTCTTTATATTTACTTTCTCTTTCCTCTGCTCCCTGGCACCCCTCTATATTTACTTTCTCTTTGCCTGTGCTCCCTGACACCCCTCTATATTTACTTTCTCTTTGCCTCTGCTCACTGGCACTCCTCTATATTTACTTTCTCTTTCCCTCTGCTTCCCTTTCAACCCTCTATATTTCCTTTCTCTTTGCCTCTGCTCCCTGACACCCCTCTATATTTACTTTCTCTTTGCCTCTGCTCCCTCGCACCACTCTATATTTAGTTTCTATTTCCCTCTGCTCCCTGTCACCCCTCTATTTTTACTTTCTCTTTCCCTCTGCTCCCCATCACACTTCTATATTTACTTTCTCTTTCTCTCTGCTCCCTGGCACCCCTCTATATTTACTTTCCCTTTCTCGCTGCTCCCTAGCACCCCTCTGTATTTAATTTCTCTTTGCCTCTGCTCCCTGGCACCCCTCTATATTTACTTTCTCTTTGCCTCTGCTCCCTGGCACCCCTCTATATGTACTTTCTCTTTGTCTCTGCTCCCTGGCAACCCTCTATATTTACTTTCCCTTTGCCTCTGCTCCCTGGCACCCCTCTATATTTAATTTATCTTTCCCTCTACTCCCTGGCACCCCTCTATATTTCATTTTTCTTTCCCTATGCTCCCTGGCACCCCTCTATATTTACTTTCTCATTCCCTCAGCTCCCTGGCACTCTTCTATATTTACTTTCTCTTTAAATCTGCCCCCAGAACCAATCTATATTTACTTTATCTTTATCTCTGCTCCCTGGCACCCCTCTGTGTTTACTTTCTCTTTCCCTCTGCTCCCTGGCACCCATCTATATTTACTTTCTTTTTCCCGCTGCTCCCTAGCACCCCTCTATATTTACCTTCTCTTTCTCTCTGCTCCCTGCCACCTCTCTATATTTACTTTCTCTTTCCCTCTGCTCCCCGTCACCCCTCTATATTTACTTTCTCTTTGTCTCTGCTCCCTGACACCCCTCTATATTTGCTTTCTCTTTCCCTCTGCTGCCTAGCACCCCTCTATATTTACTTTCTCTTTCCCGTTGCTCCCTAGCACCCCTCTATATTTACTTTCTCTTTCTCCCTGCTCCCTGGCACCCCTCCATATTTGCTTCCCCTTTCCCCTTGCTCCATGGCACTCCTCTATATTTACTTTCTCTTTCCCTCTGCTCCCCGTCACCCCTCTATATTTACTTTCTCTTTGTCCCTGCTCCCTGGCACCTCTCTATATTTATTTTCTCTTTGCCTCTGCTCCCTGACACCTCTCTATATTTACTTTCTATTTCCCTCGGCTCCCTGGCACCCATCTATATTTACTTTCCCTTTCTCTCTGCTCCCTGTCACCCCTCTATATTTACTTTCTCTTTCCCTCTGCTCCCTGGCACGCTTCTATATTTACTTTCTCTTTCCATCTGCTCCCTAGCACCTCCTCTATATTTACTTTCTCTTTCCACTGCTCCCTGGCACCCCTCTATATTTACTTTCTCTTTGCCTGTGCTCCATGACACCCCTCTATATTTACTTTCTCTTTGCCGCTGCTCCCTCTAACCGCTCTATATTTAGTTTCTCTTTCCCTCTGCTCCCTGTCACCCTTCTATATTTACTTTCTCTTTGCCTTTGCTCCCTGGCACCCCTCTATGTTTACTTTCTCTTTCCCTCTGCTCCCTGGCACCCATCTATATGTACTTTCTCTTTCCCGCTGCTCCCTAGCACGCCTCTATATACTTTGTCTTTCCCTTTGCTCCCTAGCACCCCTCTATATTTGCTTTCTCTTTCCCTCTGCTTCCTGGCACCCCTCTAAATTTACTTTCTCTTTCCCACGGCTCCATAGCACCCCTCTATATTTACTTTCTCTTTCTCTCTGCTCCCTGGCACCCCTCTATATTTGCTTTCCCTTTCCCTCTGCCCCATGGCACCCCTCTATATTTAATTTCTATTTGTCTCTGCTCCCTGGCACCCTTCTATATTTAATTTCTCTTTGCCTCTGCTCCCTCTCACCGCTCTATATTTAGTTTCTTTCCCTCTGCTCCCTGTCACCCTTCTATATTTACTTTCTCTTTGTCTCTGCTCCCTGGCACCCCTCTATATTTAATTTCTCTTTCCCTCTGCTCCCTGGCACCTCTCTATATTTACTTTCTCTTTGCCTCTGCTCCCTGGCACCCCTCTATATTTGCTTTCCCTTTCCCTCTGCTCCATGGCACCCCTCTATATTTAATTTCTCTTTGTCTCTGCTCCCTGGCACCCTTCTATATTTACTTTCTATTTACCTCTGCTCCCTGGCACTCCTCTATATTTACTTTCTCTTTCCCTCTGCTCCCCGTCACCCCTCTATATTTACTTTCTCTTTGTCCCTGCTCCCTGGCACCTCTCTATATTTATTTTCTCTTTGCCTATGCTCCCTGACACCCCTCTATATTTACTTTCCGTTTCTCTCTGCTCGCTGTCACCCCTCTATATTTACTTTCTCTTTCTCCATGCTCCCTGGCACCCCACTATATTTGCTTTCCCTTTCCCTCTGCTCCATGGCACCCCTCTATATTTAATTTCTCTTTGTCTCTGCTCCCTGGCACCCTTCTATATTTACTTTCTATTTAACTCTGCTCCCTGGCACTCCTCTATATTTACTTTCTCTTTCCTTCTGCTCCCCGTCACCCCTCTATATTTACTTTCTCTTTGTCCCTGCTCCCTGGCACCTCTCTATATTTATTTTCTCTTTGCCTCTGCTCCCTGACACCCCTCTATATTTACTTTACGTTTCTCTCTGCTCGCTGTCACCCCTCTATATTTACTTTCTCTTTCCCTCTGCTCCCTGGCACGCTTCTATATTTACTTTCTCTTTCCATCTGCTCCCTAGCACCTCCTCTATATTTACTTTCACGTTCCCTCTGCAACATGGCACCCCTCTATATTTACTTTCTCTTCCCCTCAGCTCCCTGGCACCCCTCTATATTTATTTTCTCCTTCCCTCTGCTCCCTGGCACCCTTCTATATTTACTTTCGCTTTCCCTCTGCTCCGTGGCACCGCTCTATATTTACTTTCTCTTAACTTCTGCTCCCAGGCACCACTCTATATTTACTTTCTCTTTCCCTCTGCTTCCTGGCATCCCTCTAAATTTACTTTCCCTTTCTCGCTGCTCCCTAGCACCCCTCTGTATTTAATTTCTCTTTGCCTCTGCTCCCTGGCACCCCTCTATATTTACTTTCTCTTTGCCTCTGCTCCCTGGCACCCCTCTATATGTACTTTCTCTTTCTCTCTGCTCCCTGGCAACCCTCTATATTTACTTTCCCTTTGCCTCTGCTCCCTGGCACCCCTCTATATTTAATTTATCTTTCCCTCTACTCCCTGGCACCCCTCTATATTTCATTTTTCTTTCCCTATGCTCCCTGGCACCCCTCTATATTTACTTTCTCATTCCCTCAGCTCCCTGGCACTCTTCTATATTTACTTTCTCTTTAAATCTGCCCCCAGAACCAATCTATATTTACTTTATCTTTATCTCTGCTCCCTGGCACCCCTCTGTGTTTACTTTCTCTTTCCCTCTGCTCCCTGGCACCCATCTATATTTACTTTCTTTTTCCCGCTGCTCCCTAGCACCCCTCTATATTTACCTTCTCTTTCTCTCTGCTCCCTGCCGCCTCTCTATATTTACTTTCTCTTTCCCTCTGCTCCCCGTCACCCCTCTATATTTACTTTCTCTTTGTCTCTGCTCCCTGACACCCCTCTATATTTGCTTTCTCTTTCCCTCTGCTGCCTGGCACCCCTCTATATTTACTTTCTCTTTCCCGTTGCTCCCTAGCACCCCTCTATATTTACTTTCTCTTTCTCCCTGCTCCCTGGCACCCCTCCATATTTGCTTCCCCTTTCCCCCTGCTCCATGGCACTCCTCTATATTTACTTTCTCTTTCCCTCTGCTCCCCGTCACCCCTCTATATTTACTTTCTCTTTGTCCCTGCTCCCTTGCACACCTCTCTATATTTATTTTCTCTTTGCCTCTGCTCCCTGACACCTCTCTATATTTACTTTCTATTTCCCTCGGCTCCCTGGCACCCATCTATATTTACTTTCCCTTTCTCTCTGCTCCCTGTCACCCCTCTATATTTACTTTCTCTTTCCCTCTGCTCCCTGGCACGCTTCTATATTTACTTTCTCTTTCCATCTGCTCCCTAGCACCTCCTCTATATTTACTTTCTCTTTCCACTGCTCCCTGGCACCCCTCTATATTTACTTTCTCTTTGCCTGTGCTCCATGACACCCCTCTATATTTACTTTCTCTTTGCCGCTGCTCCCTCTAACCGCTCTATATTTAGTTTCTCTTTCCCTCTGCTCCCTGTCACCCTTCTATATTTACTTTCTCTTTGCCTTTGCTCCCTGGCACCCCTCTATGTTTACTTTCTCTTTCCCTCTGCTCCCTGGCACCCATCTATATGTACTTTCTCTTTCCCGCTGCTCCCTAGCACGCCTCTATATACTTTGTCTTTCCCTTTGCTCCCTAGCACCCCTCTATATTTGCTTTCTCTTTCCCTCTGCTTCCTGGCACCCCTCTAAATTTACTTTCTCTTTCCCACGGCTCCATAGCACCCCTCTATATTTACTTTCTCTTTCTCTCTGCTCCCTGGCACCCCTCTATATTTGCTTTCCCTTTCCCTCTGCCCCATGGCACCCCTCTATATTTAATTTCTATTTGTCTCTGCTCCCTGGCACCCTTCTATATTTAATTTCTCTTTGCCTCTGCTCCCTCTCACCGCTCTATATTTAGTTTCTTTCCCTCTGCTCCCTGTCACCCTTCTATATTTACTTTCTCTTTGTCTCTGCTCCCTGGCACCCCTCTATATTTAATTTCTCTTTCCCTCTGCTCCCTGGCACCTCTCTATATTTACTTTCTCTTTGCCTCTGCTCCCTGGCACCCCTCTATATTTGCTTTCCCTTTCCCTCTGCTCCATGGCACCCCTCTATATTTAATTTCTCTTTGTCTCTGCTCCCTGGCACCCTTCTATATTTACTTTCTATTTACCTCTGCTCCCTGGCACTCCTCTATATTTACTTTCTCTTTCCCTCTGCTCCCCGTCACCCCTCTATATTTACTTTCTCTTTGTCCCTGCTCCCTGGCACCTCTCTATATTTATTTTCTCTTTGCCTATGCTCCCTGACACCCCTCTATATTTACTTTCCGTTTCTCTCTGCTCGCTGTCACCCCTCTATATTTACTTTCTCTTTCTCCATGCTCCCTGGCACCCCACTATATTTGCTTTCCCTTTCCCTCTGCTCCATGGCACCCCTCTATATTTAATTTCTCTTTGTCTCTGCTCCCTGGCACCCTTCTATATTTACTTTCTATTTAACTCTGCTCCCTGGCACTCCTCTATATTTACTTTCTCTTTCCTTCTGCTCCCCGTCACCCCTCTATATTTACTTTCTCTTTGTCCCTGCTCCCTGGCACCTCTCTATATTTATTTTCTCTTTGCCTCTGCTCCCTGACACCCCTCTATATTTACTTTACGTTTCTCTCTGCTCGCTGTCACCCCTCTATATTTACTTTCTCTTTCCCTCTGCTCCCTGGCACGCTTCTATATTTACTTTCTCTTTCCATCTGCTCCCTAGCACCTCCTCTATATTTACTTTCACGTTCCCTCTGCAACATGGCACCCCTCTATATTTACTTTCTCTTCCCCTCAGCTCCCTGGCACCCCTCTATATTTATTTTCTCCTTCCCTCTGCTCCCTGGCACCCTTCTATATTTACTTTCGCTTTCCCTCTGCTCCGTGGCACCGCTCTATATTTACTTTCTCTTAACTTCTGCTCCCAGGCACCCCTCTATATTTACTTTCTCTTTCCCTCTGCTTCCTGGCATCCCTCTAAATTTACTTTTTCTTTCCCTCTGCTCACTGGCACCCCGCTATATTTAATTTCTCTTTCCCTATGCTCCCTGGCACCCCTCTATATTTACTTTCTCTTTGCCTCTTTTCCCTGACACCCCTCTATATTTACTATCTCTTTCTCTCTGCTCCCTGGCAACCCTCTATATTTACTTTCTCTTTCTCCCTGCTCCCTGGTACCCCTCTATATTTACTTTCTCTTTCCCTGTGCTCCCTGGCACTCCTCTATATTTACTTTCTCTTTGCTACTGCTCCCTAGCACGCCTCTATATTTACTTTCTCCTTCCCTCTTCTCACTGGCACCCCTCTATATTTACATTCTCTTTCCCTCTGCTCATTGGGACCCCTCTATATTTACTTTCTATTTCCCTCTGCTCGCTGGCACCCCTCTATATTTGCTTTCTCTTTCCTTCTGCTCCCTGGCACCCCTCTATATTTACTTTCTCTTTCTCTCTACTCCCTGGCTCCCCTCTATATGTGCTTTCCCTTTCCCTCTGCTCCATGGCAGCCCTCTATATTTACTTTCTCTTTCCCGTTCCTCCCTAGCACCCCTCTATATTTACTATCTCTTTCTCCGTGCTCCCTGGCACCCCTCTATATTTGCTTTCCCTTTCCCTCTACTCCATGGCACCCCTCTATATTTGCTTTCTCTTTCCCTCTACTCCCTGGCACCCGTCTATATTTACTTTCTCTTTCCCGTTGCTCCCTAGCACCCCTCTATATTTACTTTCTCTTTCTCCGTGCTCCCTGGCACCCCTCTATCTTTGCTTTCCCTTTCCCTCTGCTCCATGGCACCCCTCTATATTTAATTTCGCTTTGTCTCTGCTCCCTGGCACCTTTTTATATTTACTTTCTATTTACCTCTGCTCCCTGGCACTCCTCTATATTTACTTTCTCTTTCCCTCTGCTCCCCATCACCCCTCTATATTTACTTTCTCTTTGTCCCTGCTCCCTGGCACCTCTCTATATTTATTTTCTCTTTGCCTCTGCTCCCTGACACCCCTCTATATTTACTTTCCCTTTCTCTCTGCTCGCTGTCACCCCTCTATATTTACTTTCTTGTTCCCTCTGCTTCCTGGCACTCTTCTATATTTACTTTCTCTTTAAATCTGCCCCCCAGCACCACAATATATTTACTTTCTCTTTCCCTCTTCTCCCTGGCACCCCTCTATATTTACTTCCTCTTTCCCTCTGCTCCCTAGCACTCCTCTATATTTACTTCCTCTTTCCCTCTGCTCCCTAGCGCTCCTCTATATTTACTTTCTCTTTCCCTCTGCTCCATGACACCACTCTATATATACTTTCTCTTTCCCTCTGCCCCCTGGCACTCCTCTATATCTACTTTCTCTTTCTCAATGCCCCCTAGCACCACTCTATATTTACTTTCTCTTTCCCTCTGTTCCCTTGCACCTCTCTATGTTTACTTCCTCTTTTCCTTTGTTCCCTAGCACCCTCTATATTTAGTTTCTCCTTCTATCTGCTCCCTGCCACCCCTCTATATTTATTTTCTCTTTCCCTCTGCTCCCTGGCACCCCTCTATATTTACTTTCTCTTCCCCTCAGCTCCCTGGCACCCCTCTATATTTACTTTCTCCTTCTCTCTGCTCCCTGGCACCCCTCTATATTTACTTTCTCTTTCCCTCTGCTCCTTGGCAGCCCTCTATATTTACTTTCTCTTAACTTCTGCTCCCAGGCACCCCTCTATCTTTACTTTCTCTTTGCCTCTGCTCGCTGACACCCCTCTATATTTATTTTCTCTTTCCCTCTGCTCCCTGGCACCCCTCTAAATTTACTTTCTCTTTCCCTCTGCTCCCTGGCACCCCTATATATTTAATTTCTCGTTCCCTCTGCTCCCTGGCACCACTCTATATTTACTTTCTCTTTCCCTCTTCTCTCTGGCACCCTTCTATATTTATTTTCTCTTTCTCTCTGCTCCCTGGCACCTCCTTTTCCCCCTCTGCTCCCCAGGACACTTCTATATTTACTTTCTCCCCCTCTAGAACCTCTCTATATTTAGTTTCTTATTCCCTCTGCTCCCTGGCACCCCTCTATATTTACTTTCTCTTTCCCTCTGCTCCCTGGAACCACTCTATATTTACTTTCTCTTTCCTTCTGCTCCCTGGAACCACTCTATATTTACTTTCTCTTTCCCTCTGCTCCTTGGCACCACGCTATATTTACTTTCTCTTTCCCTCTGCTCCCTTGCACCCTTCTATATTTACTTTCTCCTTCCCTCTGCTCCCTGTCAGCCCTCTATATTTACTTTCTCTTTCCCTCTGTCCCCTGGAACTCCTCTATATTTACTTTCTCTTTCCCTCTGCTCCCCGGCACCCCTATATATTTAATTTCTCTTTTCCTCTGTTCCCTGCCACCCCTCAATATTTACTTTCTCTTTCCCTCTGCTCCCTGGCACCTCTCTATAGTTACTTTCTCTTTACTTCTGCTCACAGGCAACCCTCTATGTTTACTCTCTCTTTCCCTCTGCTCCCTGGCACCACTCTATATTTACTTTCCCTTTCCAACTGCTCCCTGGAACCCTTCTATATTTTCTTTCTCTTTCCCTCTGCTCCCTGTCACTCCTCTATATTTACTTTCTCTTTCCCTCTGCTCCCTGACACCCCTCTATATTTACTTTCTTGTTCCCTCTGCTCCCTGGCGCTCTTCTATATTTACTTTCTCTTTAAATCTGCCCCCCAGCACCACTCTATATTTACTTTCTCTTTCCCTCTGCTCCCGAGCACCCCTCTATATATACTTTCTCTTTCCTTCTGCTCCCTGGCACCCCTCTACATTTACTTTCCCTTTCCATCTGCTCCCTAGCATCCCTCTATATTTACTTATCACCCCTCTATATTTACTTTCTCTTTCCCTCTGCTCACTGGCACCCCTCTATATTTACTTTCTCTTTCCCTCTGCTCCCGGCACCCCTCTATATTCACTTTCTCTTTCCATCTGCTCCCTTGCACCGCTCTATATTTACTTTCATTTTCTATGTACTCCCTAGCACTCCTCTATATGTTATGCGTGCCGGGTCCTGGAAACAGTGGCACCGGTATCGGTGGAGCGGCCATTGAATATTCCACCACGTTTTTTCTTTCTACGTTAAGGCGGCGGTCTAGTCTTTCACTGCTTTCTATGCGGCGTGCAGACTGCCGGAAAGGTACTTATTCCCCGTCCTCCCAGAAGGCCGCGGGTAGCAACGTCAGAGTTTCACTTTGCCGTAATTCTGTGTGTTCTGTTTCAGCGCTCCTATTTCTCTGTCTTTGCACTCTGATGCTTTTCCATCGCCCTTGCCCTTTTCCACGGCGGTACCTCTCTTTCTCACGCACTCTCTTACCTTTGTTTTCTCCAGTTCCTCGCCAAGCGTTTTTTCCCCTTTTTCTCCGCTCAGTGTTCTTCCTCTGTAGCCTTTTCATTTCAGTTTCGGTTATACTTACGTATCTCTTATTCCTTTTGCTCGGGACCCTTGCCGTGCGTTCTTCCCTCTTTCTCTGTTCTTCTTCTGTGTTCTATGGGCTGCTTCCTAGCTGCCTACCTTTCCTTCCGCATATAAGGACTTTGTCGCTATTTTACATCATTGGCATCTGCCGGAATTACGTTTCCTGCCCGTGCTGATATCCGGAAACCATCCTGCTTCTTCTAACAGCTTCTGGAATCGCTACACTTGATCCAGCTCTCCTATCCAAGCTTCAAGTACCGGATTCATCGGACTGAGGGTTTTTTGTAAACAAAGGCTTTTCCCCCTTCTTTCTCACCTGTATCGGTGGAGGGGCTACAGGAGGCTACAGCTTACAGGTGGCCACTGTGGCTTCCCTTCAGTCATCCTCTTCACATCAATATCATGAACCAGTTGGGTACAATACAGAGTCCAGTTCCACAGGTGAGGAGTCGGAGGAGGGGAGTGGTTCCGAAGAAATAGAAGTGTATTGTGACAGTTGTGGCAGTTTGCAACGCCAACCAGATATGGCTTCTCAAGAACAAGAACTCTTGAGTGCAGTGCATACTCTCTCGCAGGAGGTCCAAACTTTGAAGAACGAAAACCAAGTACTCCAGCAGATTTCTCAGGAAGTCCAGACCTTAAAAGCAGAAAATGTAGTACTTGAACAGATGGTTACCCATCGAGAACCCCAATTTACACCTGAATTACCCCCGATGCCCTTGTCTTTGGGAAAATTTGACGGAACCTCCAAGAAGGTGAGGGAATTTCTGGACACATGTAAGATTTACTTTACTTTCAGACCCACTCTCTATGCCACAAATCAAGCCAAAGTGGGGTTCCTCATTTCCAATATGACAGGCAACGCCTTGACATGGGCAACTCCCTTGGTAATCGGAGAAGAAACCATACTGCAAGATTATGAAGGGTTTCGGACTCTCATTAAACAAACGTTTGAAAGAACAGAAATAACATTCTCAGCTTGTGAAGACTTGTTAGATGCACATCAAGGTTCCATGGATGTGCTGTCATATATCTCTATATTCAAGACCTTGGCATCACAGGCAGGATTGCCTGAACAAGCCCAATACGCAATTTTCAGACAATGGGGGTCATTACGACCCCGGCATTAAGGGGTTAACGGTGTGGTAAAAGGCTGCAGCGCCGTTAACCCCTTAACGCCTTACTACGAGGTCCCTTTGCGGCTCCCGACCTGAACGGCTGGTCTGGACCAGCCGTTAAAGTAGGGACCCGCAAAGGGACCTTGATGGCAATTACGGTACCGCAATTTGCGGTACCGTAATTGCCGCCTTCCCCATTCCCATTGAGCAATAATGGGGCAAAAATGGGAATGGCGAAGGGCCATGAAGAAAGGGGGAATTACCGCCCCGCCAACCTTGGAATGGGGTGGTCATTCCCCCTTTCTCCATGGCGGACTCTGGCATGGACCATGGTTCTAATAGCACCATGGTTTAGCACCGGAGTCCTAATGAGGGCCAAGGTCCAAAAGAAGAGATCAAAGATGAGTTGGCAGAACCCCAAGACCTTCCACTTTTTCTGAGTTGTTGTCTTCTGTACTTCAAACTGAACACTGCATCACAGAAAGAAGAAGTGAACGCAGAAGACTCAGAAGCAGACCTACCTTTGGACCTATACCTTACTCCCTGACACCCTCCTTACCTGTGGTGTGAGAAGAACCTATGCAAATAGGAACTACGAGAGGACCACTTACAGCGGAGGAAAGAAGACGCCACAGAGAAAGAGATTTATGTGCCTACTGCACTTCAGAGACTCATTCTATTCAAAATTGTAAGGAGTTATCATCTCGTAGGTCAGGAAACGACAAACCTCGGAACTAAAAGGGACTAGTATCCAAGGGGCTGCACTCACCTCCAGTCCCGACGTTTCTTTATCAGTTTCACCACCTGCTCAGACAGAAACTGAAGATTCACGACTCCTGGTGGTAACTGTACATGTGAAGGGCAAGCTAGATTGGATTGAAGCTTTGGCGTTATTGGACTGTGGAGCTGCTGGTAACTTTGTTGACATCCACTGGGCAAATCAGATGGGTATTCGACGGATTGAAAAGCTTGAAGGCCAGACGGTACAAGGAGTCGATGGTTCCCCGTTGTCCTCTTGTCCTATAACTCATATGACCGACGCTCTACACATAAAGATATTTCAACATACCGAGCTCATCTCATTTGACCTAATCCCCATCATTCTGGGAATTACGTGGCTCTGCAAACACAACCCCCAAATTGACTGGGCTCGAAACCAGATAGCTTTCGTGTCCGAGTATTGCAAAGAACATTGTCTCTCCCAACCCAATATAGCCAAAGTCCAAGCCACCAACACCCTCCAAAGCGACTCTATAGGAATACATTCCTTACCTTTGGAATATTCTCAATGCAAACATGTGTTCTCCGACCAACCCTTCCTGGAACTCCCTCGTCATAGGCCCGAAGACTGCGCAATTGACCTTATTCAGGAGGCCTTGGTTCCTTTCAGTCGCATGTTTTCGCTATCCCAAACAGAAAAGAAGGTACTCCGAACTTATTTGGACAACAACCTACAAAATGGTCTTATTCAACCTTCCAAGACACCCACCAGGGCTTCCTTGTTTTTTATACCCAAACGTGATTCAGCTGAATTAAGACCATGGGCCTCATTACACGGATGGCGGTGAACCATGGCGCTATTAGCGCCATGGTTCATGCCGGTAAAATACCGGCACCGCCTTGGTGGAAAGGGGAATTACCGCCCTATTCCAAGGTTGGCGGGGCGGTAATTCCCCATTCCACCATTGCCCTTCCCCATTCCCATTTTTGCCCCATAGGGCTCTATGGGAATGGGGAAGGCGCTAATTACGGTACCGCAAATTGCGGTACCATAATTAGCTCCCTGGTCCCTTTGCGGGTTGATTTTTAACGCCTGCAAAAAGCAGGCGTTAAATTCCCCAACCCGCAAAGGGACCTCGTAGTAAGGCGGTAAGGATTTACCGGTACCGGTAAAATACCGGTACCGGTAAACCCTTACCGCCATCCGTGTAATGAGGCCCCATGTATCTATTTCCATGGCCTTAATCGGGTGACAATTCGAGATCAGTCCCCATGCCGTTCATCTTGGATATTCTTGTGGCCGTGCAGGGAGCTAAAAGATCCAGCTTAGTGAATCTTTTATCGCAGGATTATCCCCAATTTTCCGGAGGAAGTGCTGCCCATTACCTCTCTATTAAAGAAAACCTCAGGTTCATTCCGATGGACCGAAGAAGCAGAAAGAAGTTTTAAACATCTTAAAACTTTATTCTGCTCAGCACCTATTCTCAAGCAACCGGGTCAAACTCAACCCTTTATCATATAGACAAATTAATCAACTGCAGCCATTGGAGCAGTCTTACTTCAGGAAGAGAATGGGATCGAACATCCAATAGCATACCTCTCCAAGACTGTGAATCCCAGCCAAAGAAATTATTCCGTTTTGGAAAAAGAGCTGCTTGCCATTAAGCAAACTTCTGAAGAGTGGCGACATTTGCTTCAAGGAAGTATTCAGCCCTCTACGATACGCACAGACCACCACAATCTCAAGGTGCTAGAAAAAATGGAGTGCATCAATTCCCGCCAGGCCAGATGGGCTCACTTCTTTGCACAATATTACTTTCATATCACCTACTACCCAGGTAGTGTGAATGTGTTGGCTGACGCTCTATCCAGGAGAGAAACCTCAGGAAATATTCCGGAATTTGTTCCAGAATGCATGTTCCCCAAAAAGCTAGTAATTGCTTCGGTAGAGACCTTCTTACAACAGATAAAACAAGCCACTGCTCAGGAACGTCAAGATCAACGATCTGTGCCGGAAGGCATTAAGGAAGAAGAAGGACTCTGGTTTAGGGATGGTCTTCTTTACATCCCTGAGGGCAACCTTCGAAAAAAGGTATTAAACTGGTGCCATGATCTTCCTGCTTCAGGTCATCGAGGAGTGGCGAGTACCTTGGATCTTCTCCAGCATTCATATTATTGGCCCAACTTCAGAAAGGAGGTGGCCGAATATGTTAAAAGATGTCCGACTTGTGCTAAGAGTAAATATCAATCTGGCAAACCTATTGGACTTTTGGAACAAACCCCCCCCCCTAGTCGTCCATGGAGTACTATCACTACAGACTTCATAGTGGAATTACCACTCTCAAATTCTTGCACCTGTATCATGGTCACCATAGATACGTAAACTAAGATGACACACTTTTGTCCTTTTCCCAAGATTCCAACTGCAGAGGAGATGGCAAGTGTTTTCCTTCGAGACATATTCCGCCTACATGGATTACCGGATAAGATAATTTCAGACAGAGGAACGCAATACACCTCTCGGTTCTGGAAGGCAGTGTGCCAACAACTGGGTATAGAAAGGACACTATCGTCGGGATTCCACCCACAGCCTAACAGGCAAACTGAGAGGGTGAATGCCACCCTGGAACAGTATCTACGCTGCTACTGCACCAGCAACAAGATAACTGGGTGCAGTTACTCCCCACAGCTGAATTTGCGTATAATAATGCAAAACATTCCGCCATTAACATGTCCCCCTTCTATTGTACATATGGGGTGCATCCAAGGAACCTCAACCCAGTACCAAGAAGACCGACAAATTTGCCTGCCATTGAGACCATTATTGACAGGATTAAAGAAGCACATCTGACAGCCAGTGCTAGCCTTGGTTCTACAGCTCAAACGTACAAAAGACAAGCAGATACCCATCGTCAGAAGGGACCTGATTGGGACGTAAGTTCCAAGGTTTGGCTCTCTACCAAATCCCTCCCAAGATAGGCTCGTCCCTCTAAACTGTCACCTGGGTTTTTGGGTCCTTTCCCTATACTCTCTAAAATGAATCCAGTGGCCTATAAACTTGGGTTACCACATAATTTGAGACGGATTCACCCTGTCTTTCATTCCTCTTTACTCAATCCTTGTTTTTCCCATTCAATTGGTCGCTCAACACCCAATTACAAACACTTACAGGCTGATTCGGAAGAGGAGTACGAGGTGTCTCACATCTAGGACTCCAGATATCACAAAGGAAGAATAGAATACCTAATTGGTTGGAAGGGGTATCCCCGATCTGAAGATTCGTGGGAACCATTGTCCCATGTGCATGCTCCTATTTTGCTAGCCAGGTTTCATAGGAACCATGCGGGGAAGCCTTGGGGAGTAGGTATAAAGCGGGGACATACTGTCATGCGTGCCGGGTCCTGGAAACAGTGGCACTGGTATCGGTGGAGCGGCCATTGAATATTCCACCACGTTTTTTCTTTCTACATTAAGGTGGCGGTCTAGTCTTTCACTGCTTTCTGTCCGGAGTGCGGACTGCCGGAAGGTACTTATTCCCCGTCCTCCCGACAGCCCGCGCGTTGCAACGTTGGAGTTTCGCTTTGCCGTACTTCTGTGTGTTCTGTTTCAGCGCTCCTATTTCTCTGTTTTTGCACTCTGGTGCTTTTCCACCACTTGTGCCCTTTTCCACGGCGGTACCTCTCTCTCACGCACTCTCTTGCTTTTGATTTCTCCAGTTCTTCGCTGAGCGTTTTTTCCCCTTTTTCTCCGCTCGGCGTTCTTCCTCTGTAGCCTTTCAATTTCAGTTTCAGTTATACTTACATATCTCTTATTCCTTTTGCGCGGGACCCTTCCCGCGTGTTCTTCCCTCTTTCTCTGTTCTTCTGTGTTCTACTGGATGCTTCCTAGCTGCCTACCTTTCCTTCCACATAGAAGGACTTTGTTGCTATTTTACATCGTTGGCTTCTGCCGGAATTACGTTTCCTGCCCGTGCTGATATCCGGAAACCATCCTGCTTCTTCTAACAGCTTCTGGAATCGCTACACTTGATCCAGCTCTCCTATCCAAGCTTCAAGTACCAGACTCATCAGACTGAGGGGTTTTTTGTAGCCAAAGGCTTTTTCCCCTTCTTTCTCACCAGTTTCGATGGAGGGGCCACAGGAGGCTACAGCTTACAAGTGGCCACTGTGGCTTCCCATCGATATAGGCTTCAGTCATCCTCTTCACATCAATATCGTGAACCAATTGATTACAATACGGAGTCCAGTTCCACAGGTGAGGAGTCGGAGGAGGGTAGTGTTTCCGAAGAAATAGAAGTGTATTGTGACAGTTGTGACACTATATTTACTTATCACCCCTCTATATTTACTTCCTCTTTCTCTCCGCTCCCTAGCACCCCTCTATTTTTACTTTCTATTTCTATCTTCTCCCTAGCACCCCTCTATATTTACCTAGCACCCCACTATATTTACTTTCTCTTTCCCTCTGCTCCCTAGCACCCCTCTATGTTTACTTTCTCTTTCCATCTGCTCCCGTCACCCCTCTATATTTACTTTGTCTTTCCCTCTGCTCCCTGGCATCCCTCTATATTTACTTTCTTTTTCCCTCTGCTCCCTGGCACCGCTCTATAATTACTTTCTCTTTTCCGCTGCTCTCTAGCATCCCTCTATATTGACTTCCTCTTTCTCTCTGCTCCCTGGCACCCCTCTATATCCCCTTTCCCTTTCCCTCTGCTCCCCAGCACCCCGCAATATTTTCTTTCTTTTTTTTTTATTACGAGTATATAATCACTGAAGTGATTTTTACAAGAAGATGAACAGAAAACTTCAATTGTTTTTTTAAAAACTTCTCAGAATGTTTGTCCAAAAATCAAAACAAAAGTCATGGCTAAAATAAGAAGAAATGTGAAGATTCAAGGTGAAGGTGAAGGCACAAGGTGAGATCACTCCCAACCATCTTGGTAATTGCACCGACCCACACGCCACCAAGAGGTGTCACCCCTTGTGCCTACGCTTTACATGGGACCACTCTGGCGAGTCTCCGAAGCTGAGTGTGCGAAGATCTGGTCCAGAATTTTAGTGGCTGCTATAGTCCAAGAGGGTCTCAAGCCTCCTATTAAGCGCTCCCACCAAACTGCTTCGTCACTCAGGTAAGTATTCTTTAAGTGATGCAGTATGTACGGCGATCTGAATTTGTCTGCTCCTGGACACAATAATAAAAGGTGCCGTAGTGTTTTGCTTTGTTCGGTGTCATTGCAAAAGCGGCAGGTATTGGATGGAGAGAGGCCCTTTATGTGCAGGATTTCGTTTGTGGGTAACAAATTCAACCTCGCACGCAGAAGAGTGTTCCGAGTTTTTCTGCTTGGATGTTTTATCAGAAAAGGTTGAACTGTATTCAATTTTCTACATGCTGGAGGTAGGTGGCTAGTAAGCTTGTACTCAGATGCCTTGTCCAATGTACTTATCCAGTCCATTTCCTCAATACGCGATTTAGTTTTTGTTGGATTGCCCAAAAGTTCTTCCATGGAGCTGTAAACACATTAACTCCCATTTGGACAGTAATATGCTTTTGCTTTAGTTCATCTCCGCCTGTACCATCAAAAAAATTGACTGGGAAGAAGGATATTTGATCTTCCGGTATAGCATAACAGAAGCCCTTTTAACTGTTGACTCTAAAGAAGAAAGAGAGAGTTCCCGTCTTATCAAGGCAATCGGAGTGGAAGATGGTAAATTCAAAACTGAACGCCAGAAGAGACTCTCAAGTCTGGCCCACAGAGAATTGGGTAGAGATGGCATGGTGTTAGCTCCATAGGTAATAGCTGGGATAACTTTGCCCTGATAGAATTTGAGTAGGGGCATCAATGAAAAGCGCCCATATTGTTTGTCCAATATTTTTGCTTGTGAGACTAGAGTTTTCATTTTTTCAAAAAGGTGGTGTTGCATCGCTGAGTCTTTAGGCGTGGAGTCAATGAGGACTCCAAGGTATTTGAATTCTGCCACTTCGATTTTATTTCCAGTCAGGAACCATGAGTTGTTCTTTTTCCTTTTGTGGCTTTTTTCAAACACCACGATCTTTGTTTTTTGTTTATTTACCTCTAAGTCGTTAGCAGCTGTGTATGTGGTCAATGCAGACAACTGGCGTTGTAGGCCGATTGGGGTCTGATATCAAGTTGAATGAGATTGTCTGCATATAAGAGTCTTGGAATCTTCTCTTTGCCCAATTCTGGGGGGACTGCTCGTGTCATGATTGAGATTTCTTTGTAGTCCCCAAAGTATGAAAGAAAAAGGGCTGGAGCTAATGGGAAACCTTGTTTAACCCCTCTGTCGGTTGTTATAGCTGCCGAAAGCAGACCACTGGTATTCAATCGTACCTGCACCGATGTGGAAGCATGAAGAGCTTTAATAGGATTCAAAATCTCCTGTGGACAATCCCAGTTGTTGAGATTTTCCCAAAGTTTCCTACGATTGACTAAGTCAAAGGCCTGGGAGAGGTCTATGAATGCCAGGTATAGGTTCCGATTTGTTTTGCGGGCTTTTGCCTTTAGTAGACTGAGGATGAAGATGTTTATACTCGTTCCTACCCCCTTTTTAAACCCAGATTGGAGAGGGTAATTACAGGGTGCACTTTTTGCCCACTGATTGAAGTGATCCAACAAAAGGGATCCATAGACCTTCCCTATGACGTCAAGGAGAGCCACTGGGCGAAAGTTCCTAGGGTCATCCTTCCTTCCTTTTTTAAATATGGGGATGATGACCACTGAGGTCCAAGAAGATTGGATTGTGCAGAAGATTGTCCATTTGTGGAAAATTAGACTCAGCAGATTTGTCCAGTCTTCTGGTGCAGATTTCAAATTCCCATTAGACAGACCATCGGGCCCTGCTGCCCTTGATTTCTTTAACTTGGATATTTTATCCAAGATTTCGATTCTGTCAGAGAGATCAACCCAAGGTGCTGTCGTCTGCAGTGGTAAAGGCCCCTCAGCAGTATCTGGGGATCTAGACAGTGTTGAGTAGAACCCAATCTATGTTGCTTCCAAGATGCTGTTTTGCATCATTGTGGTTGCTTCTTTAGCCCGTGGATTGACCAGACTCCAAAACTCTCTAGAATTGGATTTTTGGATTTGTTCCAACATATCTTCGGAGTCTTGTTGATGTAATATTAGACGATGGCACCGTAGCCAGCTTTTGTAGGCTCTTGTTGTCTCAATTACGTGAGCTCTGTTGGAGGGCGTGTTGTTTCTTGAAGCCATCCTTTTCGCTCTACGGAGGATGTTTCGCTGTGCTGCCCAAAGGGCATCGAAATTGTGTGTGTAATGTTTGCTTTGCGTTTATCCCCTTCAAGCTTTTTATCGTGGCTCTATAAGGTTCCAAAAGTGGTCTGTAGTCAACCTCCGCAACAGACTGCCTGCTTCCATATGAAGAAGTAATTGCTCGGATATTTGCCCGTGTGATCCTTACCCGGTTGCCTTTTCCTTCCGGTTCGATTCTTCCAGAGTAATGGGCTGGTGCTGGTTTTGTACAAGCCCATTTGATAGCCAAAAGATTGTGGTCACTTTGGTTTAACTGATGAATTATGAATTCTGTCAGCCGAGCTAAAAGAAATTCAGAAGCAAAGATGTAGTTTATTGTTGAGTGGGCAATGCCTCGCTTCCATGATGGTAAAATGGTGGAATCAAGAAGTACGGATGCAGTGTTAAAAGGTTGCCTGGCCATCATCAGATTATGCCAAGCTGTACCTTGTCTGCAGGGATTACTCTGAGGGCCCTGTGGCGACCGAGCCAGCCGTTGGACATTTGATGTTTAGGTCTCCACATACAATGACCTCACATGCCCCGAACTCCAGGTATACCGAATCCAGTGTAGAAGTAACTATGTCGAACAGTGAGGTCTTTTGAATCGCTTTGTGGTTCCAGTAGATGGACATCACCAACAAGAAGGTGCGCGTGTGCTGGACTTCCGCTGACTCCTTTGGCAGCCAAGAGATAAGTACCGCGATGACATAAGGGGACTTCAGGATGATTTTAATTATTTCTAGTCCCATGCCCATCTGGACTGCAACAATTAGTCCTGAAGAGGGCCTTCCTTTATTTCCTGCTAATGTTTCTGAGAAGGCGATCTCGAAACCATCCAGTGTTGGTTTAGATTTTAACCAAACCTCTTGGAGACATAGAAAATCGTATTCCCCTAAATTGATGTCACCAAGTATTGTTAAGTGTAAGAACCCACTTGTGTTCCAGCTCACCAGAGAGAGTGATTGCTGCTCTTTATCAGTTTTGGTGAGAGCTGGTGGCTATTTATAGAGGCGTGTAGACAGACCTTTCGGTAACCAGGCCCATGTAGAGGAGTTGAAGTTCGGTCTGGCCTGAGTCACCTTTTGATTCTCCTCTAGTAATGTGGTCGCCTTTGTATTAAGTGGTTTGCAAGGGGAGATATCTTGCCCATGAAGTGACGATTGGACCGTGTCCGACCGGAGGGTTACTGATGATTTCCTTGGCAGATCGTCGCTTGAGCTAGTATGCTGGTGTTCTTCATTTGTAGGTCTGTCCTCTGTTGTGTGGTCCTTTATCTTCTCATGGTCTGCTTTAAGTGGCCTGAGTAAAGTTAGCTCAAACACTTGTTTGTATAGTACCTCCGCTGCTGCTGACAACAAAGTGATCACATTGACAGATGATATGTAAAGCAGACAAGAGGCCTTATGACCCTCAAGAGAAGGTTCCACCGTTTTAAGATCTTCTGATTTTCTGATTTTAGGAGGTTCCTTAAGGAGGAGATACTGTGTAGCAGTCTCAGCACCGTGCGTCTATTTAAGACCAAGTATTTTTGGTTGCCAGACCGTTGTCGTATTTTGACAGAAGGATTCAACTTTTGGTTATTAGAGTCTTGGTACGAATTCTTCTGGTGATGAGAACTGTAATTCGCTCTCTCTTGTTGTTTGTGGTCCTGAAATCCTTTTCTCTGCTGCGAATACTTAATATCCTTAGTCTTGTCCGATAAGTAAGCTATTGTTTGGATATGGACTCTCGAACTGTATTTAGCTTGTGGCCGATGAGGAGATGAGTCCGAGTCAGGGTTTTGTTCAGTGCTCTTTTCAGTAGGCTTGATGGTGTGATCCCATTTGTTGCTTCGTAAAGATTTGAAATGGTCATCTAGTGAGGTGAAGCCTAAAAGATCCCTTATAACTGTCTGGTGGCTGGGTGACAGCTTGGGAAGATGAGAGTTCACGCCTTTCTGTTGGCTATCAACACTGACATCAAGATGTTGGCTTAAATTCATCAAGTCTTTGTGAGTAAGAAAATCGTCTACTGATTTTGGTGACTGAGAAAGAACTTCTGGTGGTTTGTCAGTATTTAAGATGTTAACTGGAGCTGATTTCTTCCCTCCCAGACTTCGAGTATTCTTTGGTAGAGGTTCCTTCTGTCGGAGTTCGGGTTGCTGAGTCACAGGCGTTGGCTTAAACAGAGGTGCCGATTTTAGGCATACTTGGGAGCTGGGAAATTGTTGTTTAGTTCTCGAGTCTAAGTTCCCGTCGAGGGACATCCCTGAGCCCGATGGTTTTTGGCTTAGTCCTTGAATAAATTTCATTCTTGGCTGATCTTTGTGTGGGAGGGTGTCATCTAAACACATCACATCATTGTCTCCCGGCTTGTTGAGTGTCGAGTCTGGTCTAATTGGCGATGAGTTGTGGAGGCCTGGCAAGTTGCTAGAACCAGATTTTGGCCTTGTCCCACAATCCATGTAAGTGGCATCCCGCCGCAGAGTGTCTTGTGCTGTTGTTTGGGAGCTTGCATCCATCCTTGGCCTGTCTTTGTTGTTTTTTCTTGAGACTGTTGAAGGTTCCATGAACTCAGATTGATGTAGATGGGAAATGCCAGCTGAGTCGTTTTTCCTTCTCTCCAGGGCGTTAATATAGCCTTCTAGATATATGAGCTTTGAGTTCATCATCGCAAAGATAGATGTATGATCTTTCAAGGAGTCATTGATTGCCTCATATAGCTTATAGAATGGTGCAAGTGGGATTGTTACGGCAGACATAATGTACATAAAGTCTGCTTTTTCGACGGAGTCTCCTTTGGGATAGTATAGGAAGACTCACTTGATCTTCTGTTAGTTGAAGAGCTCACTGGTGATGAAGGCGGCCATAACCGCGGCAATTCCTTGGATTTGTATTGAGGGGTGGGGAACCTCGGAATAGAACCCTCCCAGGGATCTAGCAAGACCTCCTTACTTCCGTTTCCCCTGTGTGCTTCAATATCAAGGAGAACTGCCGGGTCGATGGGCTTAGTCGCCAAGTTCCTTGTCTCGAAATTTTGAAGTGATGGACTTTCATTGTCATATGAGCCTGAACTATTTTTTTTCGATGACACTGGTAAGGCAGTTAGCGGGCTATTTTTTTCCAATGACACTGGTAAGGCGGTTAGCAGGCCTGTAAAGTCTGACTAGTGAATAGAGTTCAAACTTCCCAGTAGAGATTGGGTTATCTGGTCATGCTCCAAAGAGTTTGGGTCTTCACTGTAAGTCTCATTATAAGATGGCAAAGATGGTAAGGTTAGAATTTCCTCTGGCCGAATTTCTTGCAGTTCCACAATAATTTGTAAAACTGCTGGCCCAGGATTGAAAATGTCTTTAGCTTGCTCTTTTTGTTGTGGTGTTGGTACATGGATTCCACTACCAGGGCTGTTCTTCTGAGGGGCAGATGAGGCTATGAGTAAAGGTTCAAGAAGTACTTCTAGCAAGTCTGCGTCTGAAATTTCCCCAAGCCCTGATTGGTGAAGTTTCTTTTTTGCTTGTCTTTGGAAAAGCGTTTTCAGGGAATTTTCCAGGCGCAAACTCGCCGATGAAGTTGCCGAACTACTAGATCTCAAGGGCTTTTTTGCTGCTGTTCGCTTGTTAGATGTAGGGAGATCAAAGTTTTTCTTTGTTAGCAGCCTAAATGGAATTCCATGTGGTTGTCAAATAAGTGCCCCTTGTTTGCAGCCCTCTCTCAGATCTATAGACTTGGCGAGCTGAGGTTCAGTGCTCTCAAAATGCAAGGGGTCCGAGGAAGAAGATGGTGGTGCGGGCGAGATTGTAATTGGCTCGTCAGGACATCTCGCAATCTTAGGATCCCGCACAAGAGCATGCGATTTGTTTCTTTCATGTTGGTCCATTTCGGCACTTTCGACATATGGTAAAGCCGAAATATTGTGTATGTGAGCCTTTGTTGTTTTTACCGAAGGAATCGCTGTAATAGTGTCTGTGGCCACCAGATGGCGCTGTGGGGCGGCTGTACCAGGAGAAGTCGAGTTAAAAGACTTCTCCACCCCAGAATCTCTGGTTTGGTCGTAAGGATACTGAGGAGAGTGGTGATCTTCCAAGGGTGCAGCGGAGCTTGCGGAGCCCGGCCGTGGCTCCCCCTGGTTTCCGACCCGGGTGGCCCCCCTCCTTCGAGGGACGGTTCCTCCGCGTCATCCGCCAGGTGCCGGGGTCGGGCCCAAGGCTGCACGGCTCCACCGGATTTACCCACGCAGCCGGCTTCCTCCTCAGAGTGCTGCCGAGGTGATGCTTTCCTGCTGCTCCGCTGTCCCATGGGGCCGCAGTTAGCCTCAGTTGGTGACTCGGCACACGCGAAGCCTGTCCCCAGCTCCTCCCCGCTTCCGCCACAGGTGGCCTCTTCTCCTTCGAGGGGGGGCCCCCGCGCTTTCCACCGTCAGAGACTGGGACCAAGGCGCCGCGGCTCCCCTGTTGTTGCAGCCAGCCTCTGGCTCGAGAGCACCAAACTCCTCCGTTTGCTTCTTTTTGTTGACAGCGTCCCCAGTCGAAGTGGATCCGGACATGGGCTAGAACCACCCCGCTGGTAAGAGTTTTTGTTTATGTTTCTGAGCAAGTTGATTGCTTTTTGTAGTAGGTTGTTGAGCTATTAATTTAGCCCGTTTTTTTGATGGAATATTTTGTAGTTTGCCTCCTGGCCGCTTTAGGGAGCCTACACAGGATAGGTTATTAGTTTGTAGAATTGAAAGAGCATCTTTGGAGAGTGAGGAAGTTAACAAGAGGGTAGAGGGGCTGTTGGCGCTCCGCAGTCTTCGTGGTACGTCTTCGCCTCCAGAGGTATTGTGTCTCAGGTCCAGAGAATCTCCGCCATCCGCCCCAGCCGCCATTAGACTGCCACACTCTCACACCACTCCGCTTCGCTCCTGGTTGTGGCTTTTGTAGAGAAAGCGGCCAAAGCAGAAGTGGCCAGTGAGAAAAGACTGTAGACTGCCACAGACTGCCCACTCTCACACCACTCCGCCCAATATTTAATTTGTCTTTGCCTCTGCTCCCTGACACCCCTCTATATTTACTTTTTCTTTGCCTCTGCTCCCTGGCACCCCTCTATACGTACTTTATCTTTGTCTCTGCTCCCTGGCACCCCTCTATATTTACTTTCACTTTCCCTCTGCTCACTGGCACCCCTCTATATTTACTTTCTCTTTCCCTATGCTCCCCGTCACCCCTCTATATTTACTTTCTCTTTCTCTGTGCTCCCTGGCACCCCTCTATATTTACTTTGTCTTTCCCTCTGCTCCCTGGCACCCCTCTATGTTTACTTTGCTCGCTGCTCACATTATGTCCTTGTGGCTCTGTCTCTTGCTCTTAAATCCCTCTGATTCTTTTAGTTTGGGGGTGTGTGTTCCCACTCTCCTCATCTTTCATATGCTCCTCTCCCCGCCCGTCTACACCGCTTTTGTTATTTGGACGGTTAGCACACATGTTCCTACCTCTAACATGTGACCAGGCTCCATGTTGCAAGTTTGAAACCCGGCAAGCTGCCCGCCTTTCATTCTTCTGAGTTTTGACACAGTGAGGGCCATAAACATATGTTTTTAAATACAGAAGCGGAAAGAATCTGGCAGAGAGCGCTTTATAAACACACATTGTCAATGCCAACAGTTTGGGCTTTTGTGTAGGCATTGGAGAGGCCTTTTACAGGCACTGCCGTAGTGGTATTAACTGGCCATCGATGGTAGCAAAATGGTGCGGGTACCTGGGCATATGGTAGCAGTGCCTGGAAAATGCTTAATACTTATACACAAAACAAAACTGTTGGCTTTGCTAATGCTGTTTTTAACAGGACTTCTGTGAAGGACACGCATAGTGCTTATACATTGAGGGCCGAAGGCAGATCCCTGACTTCGAAATAAATCGAAATAATAATGGCAGGGGACTTTACCTCCCACTGTCTTCCCCTTGGTATTGTCTTAAACAAAGAACTGGACCTCACAAGTAAATACATATTGGGACAAAGGCGGTGGAAATCACGGGGTTTACATATTCTTTTTTTTTAAAAACTTTAATTTATTGGCAGCATAACCAGAGTACATTGGGTTACAATCGGCCACATGTCATACGAGATTTTACACGCTTAGTGATTCTATTTGGGACACACATCGAGAGGCATCAGGTGAACATTGAAGGTTGTTCTCAGTTGTAAATCACAAATATACACAGTTACAGCCGGCATTCAAACATTGGGGGTACGGTTAGACAAGGTAGGTCTTGAATTCGGCCCATATATCTCTGGGACGAGGCGTGGGGGGCCACAAGGCAATGTACAGCTCCTCAGAGTCTTGGGCCCAGGTGAGGGCTAAGAACCATGCTTTACTAATGGGCAGGGAGGTATCCTCACATCTCTGTAGTACACATCTCTTAGCCACCATACAGCCTGTGTTTACAAAGGACCGGAGTCTCTTGTTTGGTAGCTTCTCCCACATACGGAACAATGCTCCCAGAGAGGAGCGTTCTAAGGAATGTCCACAATTTCCGACAGTGTCCAAGACAGAGACCCAGAACGTCGGCTGCATGTCCAGAACATGTGCATATGGTCAGCTTGCCCACAGCAGCATCTAGGACCACAGTGTTCAGCAGTTCGGCACAAGTTTCATGGAGGTATAATGCAGTCTGTTCAGCATTTTATATTTTATACATCTAAATCTGAAATTTAGAGCAGCATTTTTGGTATGAACACACATTTGCTTCCACTGCACATCAGATAGTTAAATTCCCACATCTTCAGACCAGCTACTCCTCGCCCCAGAGTTCCGGGCTGGTTGTTTGTTCAACAGAATTTTGTATAGTGTTGAGAGTAGCCGCCGAGTCCCACTGGAGTTGGCAATGTATATCAGTACCTCAGTTTCAGGGGGTTCAGTCGGGAAATCCGGCCATTGTGCCATCACAGCCGCCCGTATTGTATAATACTGCATAAGTTACACCCCTGTGCCTGGGTGCCCTTGAAGCTGGGTTAGCGGAGAGATAAATTTAGCATCCGGGAATAGATCAGCCATTGCCTTATAACCAAGCAGGCCCAGTGTACCGCCACCACAGCACTTCAGGTTGGTCCGAGCCCAGGGAATCCCCACAGTGGGAGCCATTTACAGTATGGCTGCACTGTACCGTGCGCAGCAATAATAGAGCGCCAAGCTAGTATTGGGCAGTCTTGTATTTGAGATCAATAATCAGCATCCTAAGATCAGTTCTGCATGCTGCCAAGCACTCGAGTTTGACATGTGGGGGTTGTAGCTTCTCAACATACCCGTGGGTGGCAAACTGGGCCTGTGTCGCCACCCAATACATCTCAAGGTGTGAGGCCAAAACCCTCCCCTGTCATAGGAGGGGGTCATATCAGTCCACTTTTTCCAGACCGCTCCAGAGTGACATAAAATTGTGCACAGTGCCCTTGGAGTCTAGTAAAGAAGGGCTTGCCATGTCAAACCGGGACATTAGCAAATATATATTACATGGCCACGGTAGTGGCCATGTAGTTATGGTTAAGTTGGTGTTTCCATAAGAAGAGCACGTTTTGGGCAGCTAATAACTTTGCTCCCCCTGGATAAATCCTCTCCAAACTTTGCAAAAAAAGTATATGGCCCACTCTGAATTCCTTTGCAAAGTTTGGTGAGGATTCATCCAGGGGGGGCAAAGTTACAGGGGGGGTCCCAAAACTTTTTTTTTCCCATAGACTGAATGGGAATTTTTTTTGCTCGCGCCTACAGCCCAAACCGCTGGACGGATTTTCACCAAATTTGGACCAGGAGCAGCAGCTTGGTCCCGAAAGCGTGCTTTCGCATATTTGGTGACAATCCGTCCAGTAGCTTTTTATTAAATGACCAAAAAGTAGGTCAGAAAAAAGTTAGTGATATCTGTGTACGCTTCGCGGACACACTTCCCTGTTCGCTCCGCGGACAGGATGGTGATTGGGCAAGCAGCTTGCATGATGTCCGCGGACATCTGACGTGCTTTTCTATTGGCTGTCGTAAAGCGTGCAGTGCGTCTATTTTCAGAGACGCCCGCCATCTTTGTTTATCGGAGCGGATCTGCTGCCTGCACAGTGTAGATGTGGGCTGCGTCGGCCACGAAAAGGTGGTGAGGCACAGGCCCTTGTGTCTCTCTCTTGTTCCCCCCACCCCCGCTCATGGGCCGTGTCTCCCATGTTCCCCCCCCTCGCTGATTCTCTGTGTGTTCCTCCCATCCCCCGATGCTCCGTTTCTCTTTTCTGTTCCCCCGCTCATGTCCCGTGTCTACCCCCTTCCCCCCACCCCCCGCTCATGCCCCGTGTATCTCTCCCCTTCCCCCTCACCCCCGCTCATGCCCCGTGTCTCTCCCTCCTATCCCCCCACTCCCCGCTCATGCCCCGTGTGTCTCTCCCCTTCCCCCACCCCCTGCCCCCTGTGTCTGTCCCCTTCCCCCCACCACCCACTCATACCCCGTGTCTCCCTACTGTTCCCCCCACCCCCGCTCATTCCCTGTGTGTCTCGCCCCTTCCCCACCACCCGCTCATGCCCCGTGTGTCTTTCCCCTTCCCCCACCCCCTGCTCATGCCCCGTGTGTCTCTCTCCTCCCCCCGCTAATGCCCCGTGTCTCTCCCCTTCCCCCCATCCCCCGCTCATGCCCCGTGTGTCTCTCCCCTTCCCCCCACCCCCGCTCATGCCCCGTGTGTCTCTCCCCTTCCCCCACCCCCCACTAATGCCCTGTGTCTCTCCCCTTCCCCCCACCCCCCGCTCATGCCCCGTGTGTCTCTCCCCTTCCCCCCACCCCCCGCTCATGCCCCGTGTGTCTCTCCCCTTTCCCCCCACCCCCTGCTCATGCCCCGTGTGTCTCTCCCCTTCCCCCCACACCCCCGCTCATGCCCCGTGTTTCCCTACTGTTCCCCCCACCCCCCGCTCATGCCCCGTGTCTCTCTCCCCTTCCCCCCACCCCCGCTCATGCCCCGTGTCTCCCTCCTTTCCCCCACTCCCTGCTCATGCCCAGTGTCTCCCTCCTTTCCCCCCACCCCCCGCTCATGCCCGGTGTGTCTCTCCCCTTCCCTCCCACCCCCCGCTCATGCCCCGTGTCTCTCTCCACTCCCCCCCACGCCCGCTCATGCCCCGTGTCTCCCTCCTGTACCCCCCGCCCCCCGCTCATGCCCCGTGTCTCCACTGTTCCCCCACCCCCTGCTCATGCCCTGTGTCTCCCCTGTTCCCCCCCACCCCCCGCTCATGCCCCATGTCCCCTGTTGCCCCCACCCCCTGCTCATGCCCCATGTGTGCCCTGTTCCCCCCACCCCCTGCTCATGCCCCATGTGTGTCCTGTTCCCCCCACTCCCCCGCTCATGCCCACGTGTCTCCCTACTGTTCCCCCCAAACCCCGCTCATGGCCCGTGTCTCCCTACTGTTCCCCCCCCCACCCACCGCTCATGGGCCGTGTCTCCCTACTGTTCCCCCCACCCCCTGCTCATGGCCGTGTCTCCCTACTGTTCCCCCCACCCCCCGCTCATGGCCTGTGTATCCCCTGTTCCCCCCACACCCCGCTCATGGCCCGTGTCTCCCCTGTTCCCCCCACCCCCCGCTCATGCCCCGTATCTCCCTACTGTTCCCTCCACCCCCGCTCATGCCCCGTGTCTCCCCTGTTCCCCCCACCCCCCGCTCATGCCCAGTGTTTCCCTCGTGTTACCCCTCAACCCCCCGCTCATGCCCCATGTGTCTCCTGTTGCCCACCACCCCCCGCTCATGCCCCGTGTTTCCCTCGTGTTCCCCCACCCCCGCTCATGCCCCGTGTCTCCTGTTGCCCCCACCCCCTGCTCATACCCCATGTCTTCCTCGTGTATCCCCCACCCCCCGCTCATGCCCTGCGTGTCTCCTGTTGCCCCCCACCCCATTCATGCCCTTGTCTCCCTCGTGTTTCCCCTACCCCCGCTCAAGCCCCGTGTTTCCCTTGTGTTATCCCCCCACCCCCTGCTCATGCCCTGTGTTTCCCTTGTGTTACCCCCACCCCCCGCTCAAGCCCCGTGTCTCTCTCGTGTTCCCCCCCACCCCCCGCTCATGCCCTGTTGTGTTCTCTTTATACACCCTGCCTTCCCTTTCCATGGTGGCCATCTTGGTAAAAGATTTTCCTTTCTCCACTGTTCCCCCCACCCCCCTGCTCATGCCCCGTGTCACCACTGTTCCCCCCACCCCCCGCTAATGCGCCGTCTCCCTACTGTTCCCCCATCCCCTGCTCATGCCCCGTGTCTCCCTTGTGTTACCCCCCTGCTCATGCCCCGTGTCTCCCTCGTGTTACCCCCCCACCCCCCGCTCATGCCCCGTGTCTCTCTTGTGTTACCCCCCCACCCATGCCCTGTCTCCCCTGTTACCCCCACCACCCGCTCATGCCCGTGTCTCCCTTGTGTTACCCCCTCACCCCCGCTCATGGCCCGTGTCTCTCCACTTACCCCCACCCCCCGCTCATGCCCCGTGTCTCCCCTGTTCCCCCCGCCCCCTGCTCATGGCCGTGTCTCCCTACTGTTCCCCCCACCCCCCGCTCATGGCCTGTGTATCCCCTGTTCCCCCCACACCCCGCTCATGGCCCGTGTCTCCCCTGTTCCCCCCACCCCCCGCTCATGCCCCGTATCTCCCTACTGTTCCCTCCACCCCCGCTCATGCCCCGTGTCTCCCCTGTTCCCCCCACCCCCCGCTCATGCCCAGTGTTTCCCTCGTGTTACCCCTCAACCCCCCGCTCATGCCCCATGTGTCTCCTGTTGCCCACCACCCCCCGCTCATGCCCCGTGTTTCCCTCGTGTTCCCCCACCCCCGCTCATGCCCCGTGTCTCCTGTTGCCCCCACCCCCTGCTCATACCCCATGTCTTCCTCGTGTATCCCCCACCCCCCGCTCATGCCCTGCGTGTCTCCTGTTGCCCCCCACCCCATTCATGCCCTTGTCTCCCTCGTGTTTCCCCTACCCCCGCTCAAGCCCCGTGTTTCCCTTGTGTTATCCCCCCACCCCCTGCTCATGCCCTGTGTTTCCCTTGTGTTACCCCCACCCCCCGCTCAAGCCCCGTGTCTCTCTCGTGTTCCCCCCCACCCCCCGCTCATGCCCTGTTGTGTTCTCTTTATACACCCTGCCTTCCCTTTCCATGGTGGCCATCTTGGTAAAAGATTTTCCTTTCTCCACTGTTCCCCCCACCCCCCTGCTCATGCCCCGTGTCACCACTGTTCCCCCCACCCCCCGCTAATGCGCCGTCTCCCTACTGTTCCCCCATCCCCTGCTCATGCCCCGTGTCTCCCTTGTGTTACCCCCCTGCTCATGCCCCGTGTCTCCCTCGTGTTACCCCCCCACCCCCCGCTCATGCCCCGTGTCTCTCTTGTGTTACCCCCCCACCCATGCCCTGTCTCCCCTGTTACCCCCACCACCCGCTCATGCCCGTGTCTCCCTTGTGTTACCCCCTCACCCCCGCTCATGGCCCGTGTCTCTCCACTTACCCCCACCCCCCGCTCATGCCCCGTGTCTCCCCTGTTCCCCCCGCTCATGCCCGTGTGTGCCCTGTTCCCCCCACCCCTGCTCATGCCCTGTGTCTCCCCTGTTCCCCCCCACCCCCCGCTCATGCCCAGTGTTTCCCTTGTGTTACCCCCCTGCTCATGCTCCGTGTGTCTCCTGTTGCCCCCCACCCCGCGCTCATACCCCGTGTCTCCCTCGTGTTCCCCCCACCCCCCGCTCATGCCCCATGTCTCCTGTTGCCCCCCACCCCCCGCTCATGCCCCATGTCTTCCTCGTGTACCCCCCACCACCTGCTCATGCCCCGTGTGTCTCCTGTTGCCCCACCCCCATTCATGCCCCGTGTCTCCCTCGTGTTTCCCCTACCCTCCACTCATGCCCGTGTTTCCCTTGTGTTACCCCCACCCATGCCCTGTGTTTCCCTTGTGTTACCCCCACCCCCGCTCATGCCCTGTGTTTCCCTTGTGTTACCCCCACCCCCCGCTCAAGCCCTATGTCTCCACTGTTCCCCCACCCCCCGCTTATGCCCCGTGTCACGACTGTTCCCCCATCCCCCACTCATGCCCCATGTCTCACTACTGTTCCTCCCACCCCCCGCTCATGCCCCGTGTCTCCCTTCTGTTAGCCCCCACCCCCCGCTCATGCCCCGTGTCTCCCTTGTGTTAACCCCCACCCATGCCCTGTCTCCCCTTCCCCCCACCCCCTGCTCATGCCCCGTGTCTCTCTCCCCTTCCCCCCCACCCCCGCTCATGCCCCGTGTCTCTTTCCCCTACCCCCACCCCCTGCTCATGCACCGTCTCTCTCCCCTTCACCCCTTTCCCCTCACCCCTGCTCATGCCCCGTGTCTCTCTCCCCTTCCCCCCACCCCCCGCTCATGCCCCATGTCTCTCTCCCCTCCCCCCCACCCCCCACTCATGCCCGGTGTCTCTCCCCTTCCCCCCACCCCCGCTCATGCCCCGTGTGTCTCTCCCCTTCCCCCACCCCCCGCTCGTGCCCCGTGTCTCTCACCTTCCCCCACCCCCCGCTCATGCCCCGTGTGTCTCTCCCCTGCACCCCCACCCCCCCGCTCATGCCCCGTGTGTCTCTCTCCCCTTCCCCCCACCCCACGCTCATGCCCCGTGTGTCTCTCTCCCCTTCTCCCCACCCCCCACTCATGCCCCGTGTGTCACTCCCCTTCCCCCCCACCCCCGCTCATGCCCTGTGTGTCTCTCCCTTTCCCCCCCACCCCCCGCTCATGCCCCATGTGTCTCTCCCCTTCCCCCCCACTCCCCCACTCCCCGCTCATGCCCCGTGTGTCTCCCTCCTTTCCCCCATCCCCCGCTCATGCCCTGTGTGTCTCTCCCCTCCCCCCCACCCCCCTGCTCATGCCCCGTGTGTCTCTCTCCCCTTCCTCCCACCCCACGCTCATGCCCCGTGTGTCTCTCTCCCCTTCCCCCACCCCCCGCTCATGCCCCGTGTGTCACTCCCCTTCCCCCCCACCCCCGCTCATGCCCTGTGTGTCTCTCCCTTTCCCCTCCACCCCCCGCTCATGCCCCATGTGTCTCTCCCCTTCCCCCCCACTCCCCGCTCATGCCCCGTGTGTCTCCCTCCTTTCCCCCATCCCCCGCTCATGCCCTGTGTGTCTCTCCCCTCCCCCCGCCCATGCCCCGTGTGTCTCTCCCCTTCCCCCTCACCCCCCGCTCATGCCCCGTGTCTCTTTCCCCTACCCCCCACCCCCCGCTCATGCCCCGTCTCTCTCCCCTTCCCCCCACACCCCGCTCATGCCCCGTGTCTCTCTCCCCTTCCCCCCACCCCCCGCTCATGCCCCATGTCTCTCTCCCCTTCCCCCCACCCCCCGCTCATGCCCCGTGTCTCTCTCCCCTTCCCCCCACACCCCGCTCATGCCCCATGTCTCTCTCCCCTACCCCCCAACCCCGCTCATGCCCCTTGTGTCTCTCTCCTCCCCCCCCACCCACCGCTCATGCCCGTGTCTCTCTCCCCAATCCCCCACCCCCCGCTCATGCCCCGTCTCTCTCCCATTCCCCCCCACCCCCCGCTCATGCCCCGTGTCTCTCTCCCCTTCCCCCACCCCCCGCTCATGCCCCGTGTCTCTCTCCCCTTCCCCCCACCCCCCATTCATGCCCCGTGTCTCTCTCCCCTTCCCCCCGACCCCCGCTCATGCCCCGTGTGTCTCACCCCTTCCCCCCACCCCCTGCTCATGCCCCGTGTCCCTCCCCTTCCCCCACCCCCCGCTCATGCCCCGTGTGTCTCTCCCCTTCCCCCCAACCCCCGCTCATGCCCCATGTGTCTCTCCCCTTCCCCACCACCCCCTGCTCATGCCCCGTTTCTCCCTACTGTTCCCCCCACCCCCCTGCTCATGCCCTGTGTCTCTCTCCCCTTCCCCCCCACCCCCCACTCATGCCCCGTGTGTCTCTCCCCTTCCCCCACCCCCCGCTCATGCCCCGTGTGTCTCTCTCCCCTTCCCCCCAACCCCCGCTCATGCCACGTGTGTCTCTCTCCCCTTCCCCCCACCCCCGCTCATGCCCTGTGTGTCTCTCCCTTTCCCCTCCACCCCCAGCTCATGCCCCATGTGTCTCTCCCCTTCCCCCCCACTCATGCCCCATGTGTCTCCCTCCTTTCCCCCACCCCCCACTCATGCCCCGTGTGTCTCTCCCCTCCCCCGCCCATGCCCTGTGTGTCTCTCCCCTTCCCCCTCACCCCCCGCTCATGCCCCGTGTGTCTCTCCCCTTCTCCCCACCCCCGCTCATGCCCCGTGTGTCTCTCTCCTTCCCCCCCACCCCCTGCTCATCCTGCTCATGCCCCGTGTCTCTCCTCTTCCCCTCACCCCCCGCTCATGCCCCGTGTGTCTCTCAGCTTCCCCCCACCCCTGCTCATGCCCCGTGTCTCTCCCCTTCCCCCCACCCCCCGCTCATGCCCCGTGTCTCCCTCCTTTCCCCCCACCCCCCGCTCATGCCCCGTGTGTCTCCCCTGTTCCCCCACCCTCGCTCATGCCCCGTGTGCCCTGTTCCCCCCACCCCCGCTCATGCCCCGTGTGCCCTGTTCCACCCACCCCCCGCTCATGACCTGTCTCTCCTGTTACCCCCCACCCCCAGCTCATGCCCCATGTCTCCCTTGTGTTACCCCCCACCTCCCGCTCATGCCCCGTGTCTCCCTTGTGTTACCCCCATCCCCCGCTCATGCCCTGTCTCCCCTGTTACCTCCACCCCCCGCTCATGCCCCATGTCTCCATTGTGTTACCCCCACCCCCCCATGCCCCGTGTCTCCCCTGTTCCCCCCTCCCCCGCTCATGCCCCGTGCCTTCCTCCTTTCCCCCCACCCCCCGCTCATGCCCTGTGTCTCCCTTGTGTTACCTCCACCCCCGCTCATGCCCTGTGTCTCTCTCCTATTCCCCACAACCCCCTCTCGTGCCCCGTGTCTCCCCTGTCCCCCCCACCACCCGCTCATGCCCCGTGTCCCCCCTGTTCCACCCCACCCCCCGCTCATGCCCCATGTTTCCCTCGTGTACCCCCAACCCTGTGCTCATGCCCCGTATCTCCTGTTGCCCCCACTCTTCGGTCAAGTCCCGTGTCTCCCTCCTGTACCCCCACCCCCAGCTCATGCCCCGTGTTTCCCTCCTGTACTCCCACCCCCTGCTCATGCCCCGTGTTTCCCTCGTGTTCCCCGCACCCCCCCGCTCATGCCCTGTGTTACCCCCCACCCCAGCTCATGCCCCGTGTCTCCCTCATGTTACCCCCCACCCCCCTCATTCCCCGTGTCTCCTGTTGCCCCTCCCCCAGCTCATGCCCCGTGTCTCCCTCGTGTTCCCCCCACCCCTGCTCATGCCTTGTGTTTCCCTCGTGTTACCCCCCACCCCCTCCCGCTCATGCCCTGTGTTCCCCTCGTGTTCCCACACCACCCGCTCATGCCCCTGTTGCCAGGCACTCGAGGGTTAATGAGCAAGGCCCCCGCCGTTGGGAAGGCGGAGTTATTGTAGCGGGGAGCGGGAAGAAAAGAGGGGAGTTCTGGGTAAGGCGCGAGAGCGCCAGTTCCTGTTAGACATCGGATGAATAAAGATTTGCTTGTTTCCACTCTGTGTGCGCGTCCTCCTTATTGGCCCACCCAAGTGGGTAACACTGGCGACGAGGCCATCCCGTGCGCACGACGGAGTCCTCCTCCTCCTTGGCAGTCCGCCACACTCGTGCTCGGCAGTCCGCACGCACGTCCACCCACATTCAGGCCTCCTCCTTTCCTGGCGACGGTTGCACGCCGCCGTCACGCGCATTCACGCGCCACCACCATCCTCCCTCCGCTCCATCAGGAGAAGGCCGCTTGCCCCAGCGAGAGCAGAAGCACGAAGCAGTGTGCAGTTGGGCCCTGACAGCCCGCTTGGCTTTCACGCATCCGCGTGTTGGTGATCCCGCCCACGCCTCCACGAGCTACCATCACCAGCCATCATGAGCAGAAGGGGTTCCACTTCTGGGTCCGGGCCCAGCTCGCCTCAACAAGTATGCGCGATGCAGCCAATTCAACTACGGCTACCCCCGCCTTTCACCATGACCCCACAATCCACGAAGGGACCGAGATGGACTGACTGGATGGAGGATTTCCAACATTACGTAAGGGGGTCTGGCGATGGTGACTCTCCCAACATCAGGGATATTTTTCTCAACCTGGTAGGGGGCGGGATAAAAACCATAGTGAAGACGATCCCTGCAGTGGAACAGAACACATTCAAAAACTTAATCACGGCGCTGGATAAACTCCTCATAATAGAAGTCAATCGTGAGTATGAACGCTACCTATTCAATAAGTGCACCCAAATGCCACAAGAGACTGTAGATGAGTTCATAACCCGCCTACGTGTAAAAGGCGCGAACTGCCAATTTGACGCATTTTCACTAGAGGAAGCCATAAGACTGAGAGTCATCGAAGGATGTCTGTCCCCTGCCCTCAAGAAACAGCTCTTGAAGAAACCTCTCACCATCCAAGAGGTGAGCGAACTCGCCCGCATACATGAAAGGGTCGACGCCCAAGCCACATCCATGGGCAATCCAGGCAACCCCAAACAAGAGACAGCCGAGCTCGTCGCGGCCATGCAGCCATCTCGCCCAGGGGACAGAGGCTCACATCCATACAGAACGCAACCCACTCAAGTCCCCCGCCAACAGCGGCAATGCTATCGTTGTGGGATGTCTTTTCCTCATGCTGGGTCGTGCCCAGCGCTATCCCAACGGTGCACGAACTGTGGAAGAGAGGGTCATTTTCACTCTGTATGCCGAGAAGGCATACCATTTCCGCCGATGAGGCCTCCAACACAGACCAGGACGCCGTTCCGCCCGCCGCCTCCACAATACAATTAACCCAGATACAACCAACAAGGGTTGGGAAAAAGGCGATACATCAGAGCCATTGATGAGTACCAACCCCAGGGACACTCGATGCAGCCTGACCAGGCAGATCAACCCAGGTTTCTCACCGACGAATATGACCACCCACCGATGGACTTCAGATACGAGACTGCCTACCACGATGAACAGGAAGGGGCATACGATTTGACTTATGATACATATGAAGGTAAAGTTATTGTAAGTTATTCCTGTAGCTAGATCCCTAGCCAACAACTAAATCTCCCTATCTGTGAATAATCTCAGGCCATTAAGTAGGGTCCCTAGTTAGTGCTGTTGGGCCGACTACAAAAGGTGTCGAGATCTTCTCCCTGTACTCTCTAAAAACACTTTCCTGGTGTTTGGTATGTGCACACAGGTTGGAGGTCGATTCTTGAATTTTAATATGTCGCCCCCAATTCGTGTGTCTTATCGTTAAAAAACAACGAGTGCTAATCCCAGAGTATCTGGTTGAATGGCCAGATAACAATGGGGAAAGAATTTTCGTTAAAAGCTGTGTGGAAAGTGAAGATATTAATTCTTCATAACTCCCAAAGGTTCAGATTTGAACCGCAAATTGTGTGGATAACAAATTAAGTTTCCTTGAAACAATCCCTTTGTTTTTCTTTGGAAAGGGAGTGTGGGTCTGGGTTACCCTCCAGGCCTCTTGTATGGTCAACCGGTTTCAGCGGGATTCTTGAGTTGCCGCTTTCTTCAGGACGAATACTTCAAGTTGAGGTATCCTAAACAGTGTCTTCAACACTGTTAGATGGTAGAGGGTGTCCAAGGTTTGATAGGGTAATTACTTCCTGGTCCTCTGTGTTGTAATTCAAGGGTAGCGGCTTGATTTTTCGGTGGTGTCCAATTTATAGCCAAAATGCTAGCAAGGTTGGTCTTATTTCGTCCTTTCTTCTGGATATTATCCCTCCATTCGTCGGTTTGTTCCTTCCCGGATCGAATCGTATCCACTACTGTAGTTTTTAGAGAGTACAGGGAGAAGATCTCGACACCTTTTGTAGTCGGCCCAACAGCACTAACTAGGGACCCTACTTAATGGCCTGAGATTATTCACAGATAGGGAGATTTAGTTGTTGGCTAGGGATCTAGCTACAGGAATAACTTACAATGGGCCTCATTAGGACCCTGGCGGAGAGGGTTTTACGCCAGCGTAGTGCATGGCGTACCTCTCCGCCATACTACGAGTTCCCGTAGCGCCATGGCGGCCTTTTCCGCCTGGTTTTACCAGGCGGAGAAAACCATGGCGCTACGGGACCTCGTTGTTAATTACGCCGCCGTACTTTACGGCGGCGTAATTAACTCCTTCCCCACTCCCATTATACCCTATGGGGCGAAAATGGGAATGGGGAAGGGCAGAATGGGGATTGGGGATTTACCGCCCCGCCAAGGTCGGAATGGGGCGGTAAATCCGCCAACCCCCATGGCGCTATCGACGGCTTTCCGCCGTGCTTCGCGGTGCATTTAGCACCGCGAAATCCGCCTGGGTCGTAATGAGGCCCAATAACTTTACCTTCTGTTGTTTTGAGTGTTATAAACGATTGGCATAAACAGGAGGGAACCGCCCTATAACTCCTCTTTGTGGTTACTTATGATACATATGACCAGGACGAATTTGTCAATCTTATACTTGACACTGAAGAGGCCCGAGAGGCCCCCAAAATCCCTGTCAAAATGGGTAACTACCAGTTCCAATTCATGATTGATTCAGGCGCAACCGGCAACATTATGGGTGAGCAGGACTACGCCAAGATTCCGAACCCACCTGCACTCGAACTCTCTCGCTCGAGGATCTTCCAGTGGGGTGCTGCAACCCCCCTACAGACAGTGGGATGCTTAACGCAACGTCTCCTCTTGAACGGCCCACAGATTGACACGACGATACACATCATCCGGTCACTCGCCAGAAGCCGATGCCTGCTCAGCTACCACACAGCGTCTCGCTTGGGGCTAATTGAAATACACGTGAAATCGGGAGACATCATCGCGGCAACCTCGAACGGCCCAAATCTGAGAGACTCAGTCGGCACCGTAATGTGCTATCAATCACAAAACGTGATCACACAAGCTGACATTGCAAGAGACTTCCCTAACCTATGCAGAGGCCTGGGCAAGCTCAAGGCCCCCCCCCCATACGGCTGCACATCGACCCATCGGTAACGCCAGTACCACAACACCCACGGAGAGTTGGATTTCACCTACAAACAGCAGTGTCGGAGGCACTCCAACAGTTACTGTCCGATGGCATCATCGAACCTGCCACGGGGCTGATGCCATGGGTATCCCCCCTTGTGGTCGTGCCCAAGGAAGGGGGCAAGATCCGGCTGTGCGTGGATATGAGAGTGGCAAACGCCGCTATTCAGCGTGAGAGACATCCGGGACCGTGCATCGAAGACATGATCGTCCAACTAAACAACGCACAGATGTTCTCCAAGCTCGACCTCATTCAAGGGTACCATCAGTTGGAGTTACACCCGGAGTCCAGGCCCATCACAACGTTCGCCACCCATGATGGACTCTACAGATACCGTCGGCTAAACTTCGGGATCTCATCCGCTGCGGAAATTTTTCAGGAGGCCATACGGCAGGTAATCAGACCGATCAAAGGCACGCTAAACTACAGCGACGATATCCTCGTCTTTGGATCGACAAAGGAGTCCCATGACAAGGCCCTGCTTGCCACGTGCGCGGCACTTCAGGAGGCGGGCCTCACGCTCAACATCACCAAGTGTCGGTTTAGCAAGTCAAAGCTGAAATTTTTCGGACACATTTTCTCCCGTGAAGGGATGCTCCCAGACCCTGACAAGGTCGACACGATTACTAACCTGGCTGAGCCGCAACAGGTGGCCGAGGTCCGCTCATTCCTCGGCATGGCGGGGTACTGCGCGAGATACATACCCCACTATGCGTCCCTCACCGACCCACTGAGGAAACTTCTACAAAAGGAGGCAATGTTCGAGTGGACCCCTGCCTGTCGTGAAGCGTTCTCAGACATCAAGCGTGCCCTTACGGAGGCGCACCGTCTCGCATACTTCAACCCGTCGTGGCACACTGAAATTGTCGTGGATGCGAGCCCGGTGGGCCTCGGCGCCATCCTGGCCCAGACCAGCGGTGAAGATGTCCACCCACGACACATGATCGCCTACGTGAGTAGGGCGCTGTCCACCCCGGAACTCGCCTACTCCCAGGCAGAGAAGGAGAGCTTGGCCGCTGTCTGGGCCTGCGAGCATTTCCATAACTTCATCATCGGGAAAAAGTTTACATTAATCACAGACCATCAGGCCCTGCTGTCCCTATTTGGGAACCCACACACCAAAATGCCCCCCAGGATTGAGAGGTGGGGCATCCGCCTGCAGGAATACAACTATGATATTGTACACCGCCCTGGGGGTGACCTTAACCCAGCTGACTATCTATCACGAAATCCTGTTGGGGCGCCACTGACCCGGAAGGGAGAAGTCGCCTATGTACAGTACATATCAGCCAACTCACTACCACCTGCGCTATCCCTTGAGAGGGTTGCCGCCGCCTCAGCCGCTGACCCTACCACGGCCCTCGCCATCAGCCTCAGGTCCACCAACAAGTGGAACGACCATCGCAGAGCTATGCTGGCGCACCCGGGGGTGTGCAAACAGGAGATTGAGAGGCTGGCCAGGATACATAGGGAACTGGCCGTCAAAGACAACAACATCCTCCTCAGAGGGTGCAAAATCGTCATCCCTGCCACGCTAAGGAACGAGGTCGTCAACATAGCCCATGAAGGACACAGAGGAGCCGACAACACAAAGAAGCAGCTGAGGTGCCACGTCTGGTTCCCATTTCTAGACGCGGCAGTGGAGGAATGGGTGAGGAACTGTCACGCATGCCAGTGCACAGCCCCTCCAGAGCATCCACCCCCACTGCAACACACACAGATTCCAGAACGTCCGTGGGAGCGCGTGGCAATGGACTTCTATGGGCCGACGGAAGCTGGTGACTACCTCCTGCTTTTCATAGACGAGCACTCAAGATTCCCCATCGTCAAGACAGTCACCACCACCGCATTCCCGCAAGTAGCGGCCGCGATAGAGGAAGTGTTTAGCGAGTGGGGGATCCCCAACACAGTCAAATCCGACAATGGGCCACCGTTCTGCGGACACGAATTCAGGACACTAGCGGAACACTTGGGGTTTAAACACATGAAGGTGACTCCTCGCCACCCGCAAGCGAATGGCATGGCCGAACGCTTCATGGCGTCGATCAAGAAGACGAGACAAAGAGCCAGAGTAGAGGCAGTCGACCCTCACCAGGCGTTGTGCCGACTCCTACGGGATTATAGAAACACCCCCCATGAAGCCACAAACAAGACGCCCGCGGAATTAATGCTCCGTTACAATGTGAGAACCCGCATACCTCACAACCCATCATATGAGGAGCCGCCCAACATGGACGTACTCCAAAGGGACGCAGAGGCAAAAGAGAAAGCAAGATGGGACACCGATTCCCGCCGCCACGCGGTGATACCGGATTTTCACATAGGGGATGAAGTGCTCGTCCAGCAACCAACACCTAGGAAGACAGATCCGCGGTTTGCCCCGAGCCCCATGAGGGTAACCGCAGTAAAGGGCACAATGGTGATAGCCGAGGACCAGAAAAGAGCTGTCACCAGGAACTGTCAACAATTCAGACACTACAGCAGACGGGAAGGAGTGGATCTGCCCCAGCGGTCGGTCTCTCCGGAGCCGCGAGAGTCGCGGGATGACTCGTGGATTCCCCCGGGAAGAGACCCGGGAAGAATGAGTCAGGAAGAAGGAACTCCGGAATCATCCGGGCCAGGCACCCTTGACGAGAGACCTCGGAGAGTCGTCAAGAAGCCGGTGAGATTAGTTGAAGAATGTTGACTCTGATGTTTGGACATATTGTTCGGGGGTGGTGTTGCCAGGCACTCGAGGGTTAATGAGCAAGGCCCCCGCCTTTGGGAAGGCGGAGTTATTGTAGCGGGGAGCGGGAAGAAAAGAGGGGAGTTCTGGGTAAGGCGCGAGAGCGCCAGTTCCTGTTAGACATCGGATGAATAAAGATTTGTTTGTTTCCACTCCGTGTGCGCGTCCTCCTTATTGGCCCACCCAAGTGGGTAACGGCCCCGTGTCTCTCTCCTTTCCCCCACCCCCCGCTCATGCCCCGTGTGTGCGCCCTGTTCCGCCACCCCTGCTCATGCCCCATGTGTGCGCCCTGTTCCCCCCACCCCCGCTGATGCCCCATGTGCCCTGTTCCCCCCACCCCCGCTCATGCCCCGTATCTCCCTCGTGTTCCCCCCACCCCCCGCTCCTGCCCCGTGTCTCCCTCGTGTACCCCCTCACCCCCCGCTCATGCCCCTTGTGTCTCCTGTTGCCCCCACCCCGTGCTCATGCCCTGTGTCTCCCTCCTTTCCCCCCACCCTCTGTTCATGCCCTGTGTCTCCCTTGTGTTACCCCCACTCATGCCCCGTGTCTCCCCTGTTCCCCCCACCCCTGCTCATGCCCCGTGTCTCTCTCCTATTCCCCACAACCCCCGCTCATGCCCCGTGTCTCCCCTGTCCCCCCACCACCCGCCCATGCCCCGTGTCTCCCTTGCTCCCCCCACCCGTCGCTCATGCCCCGTGTTTCCCTTGTGTACCCCCCACCCCGTGCTCATGCCCCGTGTCTCATGTTTCCCCCCACCCTCCGGTCATGTCCCGTCTCTCCCTCCTCTACCCCCACCCCATGCTCATGCCCTGTGTTTCCCTCCTGTACCCCCACCCCCCGCTCATGCCCCGTGTTTCCCTCGTGTTCCCTGCACCCCCCCACTCATGCCCCGTGTTACCCCCCACCCCCGCTCATGCCCCGTGTCTCCCTCATGTTACCCCCCACCCCTGCTCATGCCCCGTGTCTCCCTCGTGTTCCCCCCACACCCCGCTCATGCTCCGTGTCTCCTGTTGCCCCCTCTCCCGCTCATGCCCTGTGTCTCCCTCATGTTCCCCCCTCCCGCTCATGCCCCGTGTCCCCCTCGTGTTCCCCCACCACCCGCTCATGCCCCGTGTCTCTCTCCTTTCCCCCACCCCCCGCTCATGCCCCGTGTGGGCGCCCTGTTCTGCCACCCCCGCTCATGCCCCGTGTGTGCGCCCTGTTCCTCCACCTCCGCTCATGCCCCGTGTGTGCCCTGTTCCCCCACCCCTGCTCATTCCCCGTGTGCGCCCTGTTCCCCCTCCCCCGCTCATGCCCCATGTGCCCTGTTCCCCCACCCCGCTCATGCCTCGTGTCTCCCTCGTGTTCCCCCCACCCCCCGCTCCTGCCCCATGTCTCCCTCGTGCGCCCCCTCACCCCCCGCTCATGTCCTGTGTGTCTCCTGTTGCCCCCACCCCCTGCTCATGCCCCGTGTCTCCCTCGTGTTCCCTCCAACCCCCACTCATGCCCCGTGTCTCCCTCGTGTACCCCCTCACCCCCCGCTCATGCCCCTTGTGTCTCCTGTTGCCCCCACCCCCTGCTCATGCCCCGTGTCTCCCTCGTGTTCCCCCCACCCCCCGCTCATGCCCCGTGTTTCCCTCATGTTACCCCCCACTACCCCGCTCATGCCCCGTATCTCCCTCATGTTCCCCCCACCCCCTGCTCATGCCCCTTGTCTCCCTCCTATCCCCCCACCCCTCTCATACCCTGTGTGTGCCCTATTCCCCCACCCCCTGCTCATGCCCCGTGTGTGCCCTGTTCCCCCCATCCCCCGCTCATGCCCCGTGTGTGCCCTGTTCCCCCACCCCCGCTTATGCCCCGTGTGTGCCCTGTTCCCCCCACCCCCTGCTCATGCCCCGTGTGTGCCCTGTTTCCCCCCCGCTTATGTCCCATGTGTGCCCTGTTCCCCCCACCCCCTGCTCATGCCCCGTGTGCGCCCTGTTTCCCCCCTCCCCCGCTCATGCCCCGTGTCTCCCTCGTGTTCCTCCCCACCCCCCGCCCCGTGTCTCCCCTGTTCCCCCCACCCGCTGCTCATGCCCCCTGTCTCCCTCGTGTTCCTCCCCACCCCCCGCTCCTGCCCCGTGTCTCCCCTGTTCCCTCCACCCGCTGCTCATGCCCCGTGTCTCTCTCGTGTTCCCCCCACCCCCGCTCATGCCCCGTGTTTCCTTCCTTTACCCCCCACCCCCTGCTCATGCCCTGTTTGTGTTCTGTTCCCTCTCACCCCCCTTGCTTACTATTGTTGTCAGGTAACTTACTTAGTACAGCGGGATAGCGCGCGACCGATCTCAAGCGTCTGTAGCCATCTCCGTGGCAACCAGCGCTGACACCGGAACGCTGTGAAAGGCACTCGACTCATTGGGGGTCATTACCACCCCGGCGTTAAGGGGTTAACGGCGCCGTAAAAGGCTGCAGCGCCATTAAACCCCTTAACGCCTTACTATGAGGTCCCTTTGCGGCTCCCGACCTTAACGGCTGGTCTGGACCAGCCGTTAAAGTAGGGAGCCGCAAAGGGACTTTGATGGAAATTACGGTACCACAATTTGCGGTACCGTAATTGCCGCCTTCCCCATTGAGCCTTATGGGGCAAAAATGGGAATGGGGAAGGGCCATGGAGAAAGGGGGAATTACCGCCCCGCCAACCTTGGAATGGGGTGGTAATTCCCCCTTTCTCCATGGTGGACTCCGGCATGGACCATGGTGCTAATAGCACCATGGTTTAGCGCCGGAGTCTTAATGAGGGCCATTGGGCCTCATTACGACCCTGGCGGTAAGGGGTTAACGCCAGCGTTAGCTGCGCCGACCCCTTACCGCCAATTACGAGGTCCCTTAGCGCCATGGCGCTTTTAACACCTGATTTTAGCAGGTGTTAAAATCCATGGCGCTAAGGGACCATGGAGTTAATTACGCCACCGTAATTTACGGTGGCGTAATTAACGCCTTCCCCACTCCCATTATGCCCTATGGGGCAAAAATGGGAATGGGGAAGGGTAAATGGGGATTGGGGACTTACCGCCCCGCCAACCTTGGAATGGGGCGGTAAGTCCGCCAACCACCATGGCGTAAACGTAGTTTACGCCATGGTGGTAAAGTCACGGCCCAGGCGGTAACTTACCGCCTGGGTCGTAATGAGGCCCAAGGTTTATTAATCATTGAAGGAGAAAAGGAGCAGCACCTCTGAAGGAAAATGTACATACATGCCATATAGGGGATACATGTATATATGGGGGGGTCGCGCAGGCCATGGAAGAAGTACACAATTGGGCCTCATTCCGAGTATGGCGGTAAGGGATAGCGGCCACCGCTAACGAGAGCGGTGGCGGTAATCCCTTACCGCCATACTCCGAGTTCCCTTAGCGCCATGGTGCTTTTAACACCTGCTTTTAGCAGGCGTTAAATACCATGGCGCTAAGGGACCTTGATGTTAATTACGCCACCGTAATTTACGGTGGCGTAATTGACGCCTTCCCCACTCCCATTATACCCTATGGGGCAAGAATGGGAATGGGGAAGGGTAAATGGGGATTGGGGAATTACCGCCCCGCCAACCTTGGAATGGGGCGGTAATTCCGCCAACCACCAAGGCGCTGCCGGTCCGGGTACGGCGTCAACCAAGGCGTTAATAGCGCCATTGGTTAGCGCCGTACTCGGAATGAGGCCCAATTAGGCTTTAATTGACAATAGCATTATAGTTTGCATCTACAAGATTGTTTCTTTAGAGTTGTGGGATGTCCCGATATTTATATCCAATTTCTTTACATTTGGGTGTATGCGTGTTTTGTGGAGGGGGTGGATCCACATCCCCTGATATATTCTAACCAGAATGACCATTGGTATAAGTGGTGTTACCATTCATGATGAACCAACATGTACTTGATATCATATTTTCCCTACATTGTTCGTCCGCACTCCAATTAGGCTCAAGATGAAGAGAGGAAATCTCCAAACGCGTCATCCACAATATTGGACATAAGTTCTTCTCAAATGAATTGAAATGTTTCTCCATTAAAAATGTCTCTGTTTTTATGAAAATTGACTCGAACATATCATCATATGGTCATTCACTATTTTATTGTTGTAAATTATTGAATCTAAACTTCAAGATATTTCTCTAACCGTCTTATGACGGTAGTTTATAGTGTGCAGGGGATGGGAGGGTTCCAATCTAGGACCTTCTTTCTTGTTACAGTTTTGCATATTTTTGGTTCTGTGCCAGGGTCATTATACCTCCCCCGCACCTTAAGTAATTCTCACATTAAAAGGCTTTCTTTCTTAAGATATAGGGCCTCATTACACGGATGGCGGTAAGGATTTACCGGTACCGGTAAAATACCGGTACCGGTAAATCCTTACCGCCTTACTACGAGGTCCCTTTGCGGGTTGGGGGATTTAACGCCTGCTTTTTGCAGGCGTTAAAAACCAACCCGCAAAGGGACCCAGGGAGCTAATTACGGTACCGCAATTTGCGGTACCGTAATTAACGCCTTCCCCATTCCCATTATGCCCTATGGGGCAAAAATGGGAATGGGGAAGGGCAATGGTGGAAGGGGGAATTACCGCCCCACCAACCTTGGAATGGGGCAGTAATTCCCCTTTCCACCAAGGCGGTGCCAGTATTTTACCGGCATGAACCATGGCACTAATAGCGCCATGGTTCACCGCCTACCGTGTAATGAGGCCCATAATCCCAAAATAGGAGTGCACCGGAAATTCTCTTTTCTAGGGTGATAATGACTGCCAGAATTTCCTCCAAGGAAATGAGAGCCTCCAGTATCTCTCTGTTTTAGGAATTAAGACGCGACAATGGACCCTCTCAAGGAGGGAATGTATAGCCTAGGGACTGTGAGAAGGTCTAGGAACATAGCATATAGAGATCCGTAGAAGTCACGGAACACACTGAGTATATCCTGGTGAGCCCATTGGGGGTTCCCCCCTTCCCCATTTTTCCTAGCTGCTTTTGGTGGGGAGAAGTACCGAACCTCCCTGGTGGCATGCGTTTCAAAGCACTCCAGTTCAGAGCGAATTTGGGCACGTACCTGTGGGTCTGGGGGGTTGGAGTACTCCACCTCTAAGGACTTAGTTTGGTTGTGCAACATTGTAGGTCACCCCTAATAGCCTTCAGACCCCCGGCTTCCCTGCAGATCGACATGCCCCTGATGTAAACCTTAAAGGCCCCCCACCTAACACTAACTGAGGTCTCACCCGCTGTATTACATGCAAAGAAGGTCTCAATATCTAACCTGATGTCGGCCTTGAATACTATAGGCCTCATTACAACCATGGCAGTCCAGGAACTACAGTACGGTAAGCATGCCGGTACTGTGGTTCCCAGACCGCCATACTACATGCTCTGCTCGCGGGTGCCGTTTCACCAGCCAGGTTTTTCCTTGCGGGTGTAACGGCACCTGCAAGCAGAGCACGTCGGATGCACCGACACAACTCTGAATATGCCGGTGCATCCAACGTCCCCATCCCCATTCAGCCCTATGGGGCAGAATGGGGATTGGGACGCCCTTGATACCGGCACCTGCAAATGGGCAATTACCAGGTCCGCCATGCTCGGCATGACCCGGTTTTTGCCCATTCGCGGGAGCCGGCAAAAATGCAACTCCGGCGGCAGCCATGCCCTTAATATGGGCACGGCTACTGCCAGAGTTGTAATGAGGCCCTATGTCTTGGAGTGCTTCCGATTTGAAATGCCCGGAGCTGCCAAATATCGGGGCCTTCTCTGTTTTCAGCGTCAGTACCACCGGAGAATGGTCGAAAATTGTGCGGGGTAGAATAATGATATCCTGCACTCTGCCCATCATTGACCCAGAGATCAGACACATATCAATGAGTGAAGACATATCATGCACTGAAGAGTAGAATGTATACTCTTGCACTCGCGGGTGTAGAAAGTGCCAAGCGTCTCCTAGTTCCAAGAGTTGTCAAGCTGCCTTAGATTGGGACTTGGGTGCTACACTTGTTCTGTCCATGGTTTGGTCTAGGAACAAGTTCACATCTCCCCCCCAAAGGATTGCAACCCCTATATAACCAGTAATAATTGCTGCCACCCCATCAAAAAGATCTGGGGAATCGATATTAGGCCCATACGTGTTCACCAGTAGTAATTCTGTCCCTTTGAGGATACAATGCAGGATAACATACCGTCCCCGGGATCTATGTAATTTTTCTCTAAGGTACATTTCACAGATCTGTGAACTAGTGTCATGACCCCCCTAGATTGAGTTGAGTAAGAAGTGAAGCATCTGGTACCTTCGCAGGCTGGAGCAACCCCACGGCACCCCCCACCCCCAGCATGCGTCACCTGCAAGAAAAGGACATTGGGCCTCATTCCGAGTATGGCGGTAAGGGATAGCGGCCACCGCTAACGAGAGCGGTGGCGGTAATCCCTTACCGCCATACTCCGAGTTCCCTTAGCGCCATGGTGGTTTTAACACCTGCTTTTAGCAGGCGTTAAAAACCATGGCGCTAAGGGACCTTGATGTTAATTACGCCACCGTAATTTACGGTGGCGTAATTGACGCCTTCCCCACTCCCATTATGCCCTATGGGGCAAGAATGGGAATGGGGAAGGGTAAATGGGGATTGGGGAATTACCGCCCCGCCAACCTTGGAATGGGGCGGTAATTCCGCCAACCACCAAGGCGCTGCCGGTCCGGGTACGGCGTCAACCAAGGCGTTAATAGCGCCATTGGTTAGCGCCGTACTCGGAATGAGGCCCATTAACTTTATGCCTATTTGCGTAAACTATTACCTTTAGTGATTTAGTAAAATTCCCTAGCCCTCTAATATTCCAACTCATCACCTTCAGCGCAATTTCAGTTGGTGTCTGACTTTCATATGCCCCTCATAGTCATCCCGGTCCTCATTCCATCTGCTCATCATTCGACCAATTACATCCATGTACCCTGCTGCCAAACTGTTTTCACGCTTTTCACCCCTCCTTACCCAACGTGCGCAACTGGCACGTAAACGTTTGACCAGACCTGTTGCTGATATAAATCCCAACCCCTGCCCCCACCCTTACTGCCCTACCCCAACCTGCAGTGTGAACCCGCTCTCCCCCTCCATTAGGTCCAGGGGAACCCCACAGATAGGTCCAGGGGAACCACAATGGGTCAACATTTACTAAGCAGCTGCTATGGGGCTAACTTTTGGCGCTTGGGCCTGCACCACACAATACCATCGGATCACATAACAATGTAGTTAAGTGACGGCGGTAGTTTACAATATTGGTACAAATTCCTCATCGGACAGAAGGGGGTAACTGATCTGCAGCCAGGATTGGTCCACTCAGCCCGATTGTTGCCCGGAGCACCTCAGGCTCTTCCTGATCCGGGATCGGCATCTGAGCTTCAATAAATGTAATCACCTCATTGGGGACCGTGAAAAAATGCAGCTTGACCTGGAATTGGAATTTCAGGCAAGCCGGAAACAACATGTCACACTGTCTGCTATGGTCATGCAACATTTTCTTGACCCCAACAAATTGGTGTCTCTCCTGTTGTACTGAAAGTGAAAAGTCTCGGAAGATCCGGATAGTTTGAGAGCCTAAGCTCAGCTCCTTCTTGTCTCTGGCATGGCGGAGTAGATGGTCTCTGTCTCTATAACTAAGGATCTTTGCGATGATTGGTTGAGGAAAGTCCCTTGGTTTTGGCCTGGGAGTTAGGGCTCAGTGTGCTCGCTCGACTGCGAACATGAGGGACAACACAGAGTCACCTAGTAGATCTTTAAGGAGGTTTTCCACTGCCTAATCCATGCCGCCCAAAAGTGCATCCTCAGGGACCCACACTATTCGGATGTTGTTCCTCCTTGAGCGTGCTCCCAGGTCCTCACACTTGATTTCTTTCACAAAGGACACAACCGTAACCTGGAGCCCCTGCACCATGTCTTCCGTCACCCCAATCCTTGTGTCTGCCTCTGTTATGCGCACCACCTCCTTTACCAGTTGTGACCGAATGGATGCCATGTTAGCAGTGATGTCGTCCAGCTTTTCATGCACAGCAGCGATGCCCATTGCCATGGCTTCCAACATATACGTAAGGTCCGTGGTGGATGCCATTGTAGGTTGAGCCAATTTCAACTTGGAGCTAGAGGAAGTGCCGGGGTTCTCACCAGGGGTCACCTTGAAGAATTTATACATGGCTCCTGACTTCTTCCCGACGCTGGCGCCCTTGTCATGATGGGCGGATGTGGCAGATTTGGGCAAGGGTGGGCACAGAACTGATCAAACAAAGGAATCCCCCAGTTGGCCACTCTCCTACTGCCACTGCAGAGTGATACGGAGGTCCCAAGCCCGCACACCCACCTCTTGCTTACAGTATAGGACGAGGAGTACTCCTGTCGTCTCGCAGGCAAATGGCCTCCACATGTGTGCCTCCTCTCCTTCAGATTGCGTGGGCGCCCAGCTGTATAATATAGAGTACTGGATTAGGCCGAAACCCGCTCTGGGCAGTAAGGCTCGAAAGTACCCCTGATGCGGGGCTTCTTCCCTGCAACAGTGCGCCCGGTGTAAGTGGGTACTGGGCGTATCATCCATTGCCAGTTATAGATGGGGCCTGTGTAAAGATTGGAGTGCCCCACATCCTGGGGCAAAGCAAAGCGTTCACACCCGGCCCCTCTGTGTGAGCCTGGCAGTATGAGGGGTGTGGGTATCTGCAACGCAGTCTGCCCGGCCAGGGGGGCGCAAGCAGGCTCACTCACCAGTGGGGCCGGCCACACACACCCCTTGGTCACTTGGGGCTGTCCCACTCCACCTCGCGCCAAGCTATGTGTGCGACTGCCAACAATGTCTGGGTCGAAGGATTCCAGTTATTGCAGAGCCGCGGCTCAGCAGCCCAGCTACAACACACGCTGCAGGATATGGAGCTCTGTCGTGGTCCACCCTGCTCGACTTTCCTGGTGTACTCTTCTTGCCCCTAAGGTGTGGAAGAGGTGACCTGTGACATTAGGAGGGAGGATGTAGTGTTCAGAGTCAAGCACCACTACCTCGAATCTCCTGTCAAGGTCAACACCATCAAGATATCTCTCCACCCAACTGGAGGATACTGCTGAAATTGCTAAGCCCGAGGTCTTTCCAGGTTTCAAGCAGTTGGTTGAGGAAAGGCTCAATCTTGCTGATGCCTGTGAGACTGAGGAGCAAAGATAAAAGCTAAAACGGGTCTTCCTGGAATTCCAAGATATCTTTTCAGTGGACTCATATGACTGTGGACGCACATCCATTGATTCATCCACCATTCCCATGGACCCCGATATGGCTCCAGTATTTGGGGAACAATACCTGTTACCTCTCGCATCCATGGAGTCACTCATAGGCCCTCATTAGGACCCAGGCGTTAAGGGGTTTACGGCGCCGTAAACGGCACCGACCCTTAACGCCTGATTCCAAGGTCCCTTTGCGGGATGGTGATTTTAACGCCTGCTTTTTGCAGGCGTTAAAACCCATGCCGCAAAGGGACCTTGGTGCTAATTACGGCACCGTAATTTACGGTGCCGTAATTAGCGCCTTTCCCCATTCCCATTATGCCCTATGGGGCAAAAATGGGAATGGGGAAGGGGCCATTGGTGAATGGGGAATTACCGCCCCACTCACCTTGGAATGGGGCGGTAATTCCGCCATCCACCATGGCGGAATCCTGACCTTAGCGGTTTGGACCATGGTGCTATTAGCACCATGGTCCTCCGCCAAGGTCGTAATGAGGGCCATAGGGCCTCATTACGACCCTGGCGGTAAGTTACCGCCAGGGCCGTGACTTTACCGCCATGGTGCTAACTACGTTAACGCCATGGCGGTAAGGGGATTTACCGCCCCATTCCGACCTTGGCGGGGCGGTAAATCCCCAATCCCCATTTACCCTTCCCCATTCCCATTTTTGCCCCATAGGGCATAATGGGAGTGGGGAAGGCGTTAATTACGCCACCGTAAATTACGGTGGCGTAATTAACACCAAGTTCCCTTACCGCCATGGTTTTTTGCACCCGCTAAAAGCAGGTGTAAAAACCGCCATGGCGGAAAGGGAACTCGTAATTGGCGGTAAGGGGTCGGCGCAGCTAACGCTGGCGCTAACCCCTTACCGCCAGGGTCGTAATGAGGCCCATAGAGATTATTAAGAATTTAGAATCCCGTAGGATAATTTGTCGGATCCACTGTACCTTCAAAAACCCGGTACTGGGGATCCTCAAACCAAACGTCCAATGGAGACTATGTACAGACCTGAGGGAGTTGAACAAACAGGTCCCATGTCAAGATGGCCCCATTCCCTACATTGATCAGGACTGGCCCAGATCCAAGGGTCAAAGGTGTACACCGCCACTGACCTTACCAACGGTTACTGGACAGTGCCCATGAGTAGGGAAGACCAGTACAAGCTTGCCTTTACCTTCGGGGGCAGCAGTACACGTGGACCCAAACCCTTTTTGGATACATAAACTCGGGCAATGAGTTCAACATCTTCCAACATAAGTCCATGCCCGATTTGGGCAAAAGGGGAAACCTGGCCTACCTGGGTGATGTTTTGATCAAAATCTGAACTGTGGAGGAACATATAGAAGAAATCTGCTGTGTTCTAACCCAGTTGCAGAAAGCCAGAGCAAAACTGTCCTTTCAGAAGGCACAGTGGTGTACGACCCAAGTGGACATTTTAGGGCATGAGATCACACCTGAGGGTCTTAATCCCCAGGCAAAGAAGGCAGAAGCCTTATTGAAATTAAAGGACCCTACCACTTTGCGAGAATTAAGAAGCCTTCTTGGACTTACTAACTATAGTAAAAATGTAATTGAAGGCTACGCAGAGGTCACTCGACCCTTGGTCCATTTATTAAAGCCTGGAGTGAAGTGGGAGTGAGGTCCAGAACAATCTAAGGTAGTTAAACAACTGAAAAGAAGCCTTTCCCAAGCTCCTTGATTGGCTTACTCCATAAAGAACCAGGAGTTCTTCTTGGACACAGGGTTCTCAGATACTTGCTTAATGGCAGTATTGTACCAAAAACATGACAAGGTCAACAAGGTCATCTCATACGCGAGCAAGACTTTGTACTCTGTGGAGGAAATGAGAAGGCACTCCAGGCAATCATTGTCAAGACTCCTCAGCAACCCCTGCAGTATCTACAAAGTGACAGAATCCCAGCGGGGAACATGGGTAATTCCAGAATTAATTCTGGGATTCTGTCCATGCAAGGCTTTGCTGCAGAGGTCAGATATTGCAGAACAAGAAGAGTCCCCTCGAGCAAGGGTTGGTGGACTTGCATGATTGTGCTCAAGAAAACTGTCTTGAGGACGAAAGTCTACTGACTAACAACAACATGGAGGCATACTTAACTTCCCCACACATGGTCTATGAAGAAGACTTGTGTCGGGGGATGCCCACAGTTTCTGGATGGGTGCTCCTACCATGTTGATAGCAACGGGGAAAAAGAACTGGTGGGTCGCATTGGGAATGCCTGGGTGAATGATACCGTAGAACCCTCTGCTGGTTATAAAATAGGACCCTGAAGTAGTCAGGTTGCAGAGTTGATGGCTTTTATCAAGCCAACCTCACTGTAGTGCACCACTAACTCAATGAACTGGTCATAATCACTGACTCTGATTATGTTAGGAATGGGTTTGTGCAGCACCTGATTAACATGAATAATCGAGTCATGCTTTGTGCAAACAACAAACCCCTAAAGCATGCCAAACTTATCCACTCAATGGACGATCTGGTGAACCTCCAATTAGATGACCATCTATTGGAAGAAGATAAGAGTTCATTCCAAGATAGAGACTGAGATTGGGCCTCATCATGTGTTGGGTGACCTCCAATTAGCCCTACCGTCAAACCACCCTGCGCTATTAGCGCTGGATCACGGGTTTGGCGGAAGGGTTATTGCCCATTCCCCATTGGGCCCATTCGGGAATTCCTCATTCCGCATTGGGCCCAATGGGGAAAATTTGCGCTATTGCGCTATTTGCGGATTTCCCGCCGGCGATAATCGCGCCGAAAATCGGCAATTTTGCCGCGGATTTCCCCCCAGCTCTGAGCTGGGGGGAAATCCGCCACAGCCATGATCTGGCGGACCCTTAAATGCGGCAGTAATAGCACTACCGCCGCATTTAAGGGTTACCGCTAGACTTGTGATGAGGCCCATAGTTTGGCAGAAAGAGAAGTTTGAAACCTGAGTGCTCGCACTATTTAAATAGGTGTGGATTTGGCTGCGGGTGACTTCAGGGTGTGGGTCGCCTGCCAAGCTTGCCACAATTGTAAGTTACAAAGCAAAGGTTGCATTCACACTGCGCACAAATCACAGAAATCCATGCGTAAGCTGCATGTGTTTAATCAATTGTAAGTCAGCCTGATACGTGTTTCGAACCTCGTGCTCTTCGTCCGAGGCTGCACACAACATATGCAATTGAATTTATAACCACATCATAATGTTTCCATTTAGGCAACACAAACAAAAGGGCAGATTGGCAAGGCAGAAAAACATTAGCCGCATGATACATCATTATGGTTGGCGCAAATACAAAGCAATGAGAGTATCAGAGTTATACATTCACAACAACATAGGGCCTCATTACGAGGAGGGCGATAAGGGGTTAAAGGCGCCAGCAAAGGTGCCGGAGCCGTTAAGCCCTTACCGCCTCATTACGAGGTCCGCTTGCAGGACCCGCTCAGGACGCCTGGTTTTACCAGACGTCCTTAGCAGGTCCCACGAGCGGCCCAGCATGCTAACAACGGGCCCGTCATTAACGGGCCCGTTGTTAGCATGCTCCCCATTCTTATTGAGCCCTATGGGGGCTCAAATGGGAATGGGGATGGACCGGGTCCGGGTTCCGTGAATGGGGAAATACTGGGCCCTCCAAGGTCGGAATGGCCCGGTATTTCCCCATTCAGGGAACCTGGACCCGGGTTTGGGGATAGTCATGCCCTTATTATCAGAGCCGGCTGCACCACGCCTGGACATATAAACTTGTGAAGGTGACGTCCTGTTCCACCTCCACCAACACATACAACTCTACTGCTCCAGCGCAATAGCTGAAGACCGCCCTATAGTAATGGCAGGGGGCACCAAAAAGAAAGACAAGAGGAGGGGCCCCATGGACGCTTTTGCAAACTCCTCCAACCTAGATCAGGGTACTGAACCCACTGAAACCTCCAGTTTACCTATGTCAGACCCACCCCCTCAAGAGATGGCCCAGTATATGGCCGCTATGGAGAGAGGCTTCGCGGCAATTAATACTAAACTGGACGACATAGGGGACAACATTGCCTCGATCCGGATGGACATAAGAAAAGTGAACTCCAGAGTTACAGAAGCGGAAAACAGGGTCTCAACCTTGGAAGACACGGCTACCGCACAGGGCAAAACCATTGAGAAAATTCAAAAAGATGTCAAGGCACTACAGAACAAGTGTGAAGATTTAGGCCCTCATTCCGAGGTTGGTGCTAGTCATGGAGCTATTAGTGCCATGACTAGCACCAATATCGGTACCGCCACCGACTTGGTGGTATGGGGACTTGTAAGTCCCCATTTGAAAAGACATCCCCCATTCCCATTTGGGAAGGCGTCAATAATGGTACGGCAAATTGCGGTACCGTTATTGACCCCGATATCCCTTTGCGGGTCCCGTCCATAACGAATGGTAAAACCAAGCGTTAAGGGAGGGACCCGCAAAGGGACCTCGGAATAGGCCGCAAAGGGATTACCGGCACCGGTGTCATTACCGGGCCCCGTATCCCTTTGTGCCCAGGTCGTAATGACCCCCTTAGAGTCCCGCTCGCGGTGCAACAACATCAGGGTGGTAGGGGTGGCGGAGCACAAGCTCAATACTACCATGGAACAATTTCTCGAAGACATGCTTCACTCCCTATTTCCAGAGGCACAGTTCTCGAAACAATTTTTAATCGAAAGGGCACACAGAACACTAGTCACCCCGCTAAACCTGGAGCATCACCGCGGACCATCATAGCAAGGCTAGTCAACTACCGGGACCGCAACTTGGTGCTCCGTCTGACTCATGAACAAGGCCCCCTCACATTCGATTCTAACCGCATTCAGATCTACCCAGATTTCTCCACAGGGGTACAGACCGCCCAGAGATCCTTTGACGCCGTTATAAGATCACTGAGAGACCGCAAAAGAATATACGCCATGATGTTCCCTGCCAAGCTCTGCATTCAGCACGCTCGCAAGACACCATTTTTTGACTCACCAGATGCAGCTATGTCATACATAGAGAGACATATCCCAGTCTAGACGCCCACCGAGAATTTACCCCCTGGAATCCAGACGATGAAACTCGACAATAATAAGAGCTCCTACTCCGCACTGCACCTACAGCACCAACAGGCCGATCCACGAGATCATGAACGCTACAGTCCCGGAGCAGAGACGGGCCACACTGCCCCCACTCCACTTGGTTTCTACTGCAATGCTGCAAAATGCCTGTTTGGGGGATGGTGAGGGTGGGGGATGGGGAAATAAGCAGGCCAGTTGCCTGTTCAGAAGAAGACGGTTCAGAAGTTACAAAAGGTTGCACCTCTGAAAAGTTTGTGTTGTTAATAACTGTTGGCTTTTGAACAAAGAAAACCTGGCATCGTTACAGAGGAGAAAAGACTCCCAAAATATGGCTAAAACACAGGACACATCACTGACACTATACACATGGCACCTCAACAATTGAACAGAAACACTAGACTTCTGTCTTGGAATGTAAGAGGTCTCCTTAACCCAATCAAAACCAGGAAAGTAGTAGAATATGCCAATAGACACAGAGCAGATATTCTCCTACTACAGGAGACCCATACCACGGATCACATGGCTAATGCACTTGGTCATGCTTGGGGCCCACAGATATACATGACAAAATACTCGTCACAATCAAGAGGGGTCCTGACGCTGATCCATCGCAGACTTGGTCTCCAAGTACACAAAACCAAAATAGATACGGATGGCAGATATGTGATAATTTGGGGAATAATGTAGAGTCAGGAACTAGTAATCATAAATACCTACGGCCCAAACATTGACACACCTGAATTCTAACAGCAGATCGTAAATCTAATAACCCCTGCTGAAAACACAACAATTATATGGGAGGAGACTTTAACACTATTTTGGACCCTGCACTTGACAGAACATCCCAGGTCCAACGTGCAAACTCTAAAGCAGCACTCACCATAAAACAGGCTTCCGACCCACCTCTGGCAGATGCCTGGCGAGAAACTCACCCTACTAACAGAGAATATACGTTTCACTCACACGTTCCCGGATCAAGTTCCAGGATAGACTACTGGCTTTGCTCCGCAGACCAAATCCCCGACCTGAAAGAATGCACTATATTACCCAGAACACTTTCGGACCACTCTCCAGTAATACTCGAAATGCAGATTGGACCGTCCAACCATGAACATCAACTATGGAGGATGCCTCCGGACCTCCTAGGGGATACCTCGGTACACGAACCACTCCGGATCTTCGCCGCAACCAAACCTCGGTGAAATCATGCCACACAGTATGGGAAACCTTTAAAGTGTGGCTAAGGGGACACCTGATCTCCAAGATTCATGGCACTTTGAAAAATATATGCATCCAATTAACCCGAATCGAAACCCACATCAAGGAGTCGGAGACGACATACGTCAAAGCCCCTGAGCCAGCAACATTATCCATATTGAACGACGCTCTGACCAAATTCAAGACGCTAGCGGAACAAGAAGTCTGGTATATGTCTCAACCAACCAAAGCCAGGAAATACAGTGAAGGTGATAAATCTGGCAAAATGCTAGCAAACCTTATCAAGACTGAGCAGGGACACAGGCAAATCACCAGTATAATAGATGAACAAGGTTCAACACATGTAGAACACTTGAAGGTGAACGCTGTGTTCCGAGACTTCTACAGCAGGTTAAACTCAAACGCTGACCAAGTGACAACAGAAGAACTTCGCGAACATCTGGACTCCTTCCCACTCCCCAAACTCTCCAGAGAGGAAAGCGCCACGATAGACCTACCTCTTACCCTAGAGGACATACAGCAAGCAATTAAGGACCTCAAGGCGGGCAGAGCCCCGGGATCCGATGGCCTCCCCGCAGATCTCTACAAAATTTACAAGCTCACCCCACCGCTCCTAGAGGTATGGGATGAGGCTCTCGTAACTGGAATGCTCCTACCGACAATGAGAGAAGCCATCATAGCCATGCTGCTAAAACCCAATAAACCTGCACACTCCCCATCCGCATATAGGCCGCTGTCTCTCATCAACTTCGATGCAAAAATGTTTGCAAAAGCAATAACAACTAAATTAAATTCATACATGACCAAACTAGTGCATCCGGACCAAACAGGCTTCATACCTGGCCGTTCCACCACCCTGAACCTCAGGCGCTTCTTCGCCATCCCATCCCAAATGGAACACCGGTCACATACGGTGGCAGTCACTTTAGACGCAGAGAAAGCGTTTGACTCCATCTCGTGGAAATACATGTACGGTATACTGGAGAAGATGGAGTTTGGCCGAGGATTCCTCAACTTCATAAAACTACTATACTACAACCCCTCCGCCAGAGTACGGACCAACAAAACTTTGTCCACCGCCTTTGCATTACAGAGAGGCACCAGGCAAGGCCCTCTCTCTGTTAATATTCGCTCTGACAATAAAAGGAATGGCAGCATACATACGACACAACCACGCCTGGAGAGGGGTCCGTATTATGGGATCTCCACAATTCATCTCCCTTTACGCAGACGATACGATGCTGTGCATCAGAAACCCAGACACACATCTGCCACCGGTGCTACGAGACATTACTAAACTCACCAAGTACTCTGGATACAAAATCAACCAAACCAAGTCTGAAATAATTCCACTGACCGAGTCCACAATCCAGACGCAACAATGAATGATCTACGTTGGTCCCCCACCTCCCCAGAGTATCTGGGCATCATCATGCACCTGACAAAAAAACCCTGTATGCAAATAATTATGCCCCATACCTGATACAGCTTGAACCTAAGCTTAACGCCTGGACCAAACTGCCACTATCCCTCTACGGTCATATATCTCTATTGAAAATGGTGGTAGTCCCAAAACTGCTGTACCTATTTAACGGCATCCCGATCTGGCCGGGCAAGAGATTTTTCGACACACTCCAAAATCTGGCCACGCTCTTTATCTGGGGAGAGAAGGTGCCCAGACTAAGCTGGTCCAAATTGTGTGAGAACTACGATACGGGAGGTCTGGCAGCCCCAGACTTCCAACTATACTATTATTCGGCACAAGCACACTTCGTAAAATACTGGACCAAATACCGTAGAACAATTTGCACACATACATGCAGAAAAGTTCGCAGAACCTCCAGAGCATGATATTCGCTAAAGTACCATGAGAAAAGACCCTGGCCGACCCTATGGAATCGACTGCAAGAGCATGGGCACAGATTCTCAAGAGAGAGAGATGTGAAATACCATATTGGCCACACCTACCCCTATGGCACTACCCAGGACTGGAGCCCACAACAGACCGCACCATAAAAATACTATGGCACCCTACAAAACAAGCCAAAGTTGGCGATCTCTTTCCGGAAGATCGATTTCTCACGGCGGCACAGATACAAAACAGAGCAAGCAGCAGCCTGACCACAACGCTGCATTGTCAAAGATTAAAAGCCTCCTGCAAGAAGAAATGGCCGTCCTTTCCCATTGCACCACCAGTCCACACATTTCTATCAGAAATCCTGACAGAGGATGGCTTTATAGGCAGTATGTCCAGCCTATACAGAATCACTCAATCCAACACTCCATCCAAGAACGAAATGATAGCCAAGTGGGAAAGAGACTTGAACATTCAAATAAATGATCAACAATGGGCGAATTACTGCAAACACACAAAAACCATATCCCTATGTGCAAATTTCAGACTTATTCAATTCAAGATATTGAACCAACTACACATTACACCCAAACAAACCTCCAAGTTCAACCCTACCAAGCCACAAGCATGCCCCAAATGCAGCACAACCGAAGCAACAGCCATCCATATGTACTGGGAATGCCCGCCAATTAAACAATTCTGGACAGAAGTGGCAGACACCATGGAGGACATATTAAACTTGAACATTCCGCCCACACCGCTGAAATACCTTCTGGGAGATATCTGCAAGGCTTCGGTTAAAGCCCGCAGACTATTCGCAGTGGGGGAAGCTGTGGCTAAACTGAGTATCCTTAGGAAATGGAAATCAAAAGAACCCCCAACTCGCAAAAGTTGGTTACTTCAGATCTAATTCACACACAAGAAAGTGAAGAGGCATATGTACGAGGGATCCAATCCACGTCTAGGCCCAAGGACATATGGGCCCCCCTCAGGGCATACTTACTGGCGGCAGAAGAGGAGGAAGGAACTCTGAATACATGAAGTCCCGTTGTATAACTCATTATGATGTGTCCTCCTCCACCCTCTCTCTTCCTAATTTCACCCCCTGCATTGTGTATAACGTGTCTAAAGATGGATCTTGCTATAACTGTGAATTGTAACACCCCTCTTGAACATGTGTTTCCCGTAATGTGTCAATGCCAGTATTAAATAAAGTTTATAAAAAAAACGATATCCATCCAATTATATGTCCACACGTGCGTGAATCAATTCCATAATTCCTGTGTACGCAAAGGTAAAAGAAAGAGAAATGTGTGCTCTGTTAGTTAAATTAATTAATCTTATTATTATCAAAATCACGTGTGTGATAATAGACCCCAATAAGCCTTCAGGGGTCGTACACAAAGACACGTTACTCACCCAGCCTTTCGGCGTGTGTTCCCTTCTGAATCAAGTCCCTTGCTGCTTGCTGACTAGCCCATATCCAATGCATAGTGCATGCTGGAAAGAACAGAATCGTGGGCTCAAGTAGCCGCCATATTGGATGAGTATTCCTGGTCACATAAGTAATGCCGGTTGTGTAAGCCACTCAATGGTGGTAACGGGTATATACCGCAAGTTGAAGTATGATAGATAGTTTGTTCATGTTGTAGTAGGGGCTGAGTTAGCCTGATTCTATTGTGTACAAACGTTGAGTTCAAAGGAAAGAAATATACCCCATTAAGGAACGCGTATTGCATCCTACTTTTAAATGCAACTAGCCATGCTCTATATTATCAAAATGCCAAGTTAGTTTTGATACTAGATAGGATCGAGTATGGTTTTACCCTAAAGGTTGATTCTGCTCTTGCAAAGAACTGGTAGAACACAAACACATCCCCAAGTACAGATATTATATTACACTGGCATTACATATTCGAAACAATAACAATGGTCTATTTATAACAGGTACTAGCTGATGATTATACAAATATAATGAAATGCATCTCCACAAAACACCAATAGGAGTAAGCAAAATATCACAAAAATACTGATAATTCATGTTCTGTATTGAGTCCACACAGGGCTGTATGATATTGGCAGATAAATCGTACTTCCAATTGTCTAAGTTTCAGTACAAGGTTGCCCCCTCTCTGAGGTAGAGTGACTTTTGCCATACCGACAAATTTGATTTGTTTCTTATCATCCATGTGGTGTGCCTTTTTCCAATGTATCGCTAAAGGGTATTTAGCATCCTGATTTCATATAGTCGACAGGTGTTCCCTCATTCTAATTTTGAGTGGCCGAATCGTGCTCCCAATGTAGTAGAGACCGCAAAGACATCAAATGCAATATACACAACATTTGGAATTGCAATTAATAAAATAGTTCACATAATGTGTTCCCAAGATTCCAAAGTCAACTATTTTAGTTTCCAAAGCATGCGCACACATTGAGCAGCCCCCGCATTTGTAGGACCCTTTGTTCTGTGCCAATTGCAACAAGGTTTGCATTGGTTGCGGATTGGACATAAAAGACGGGCTGAGTATGTTCTTAAGAGTACTTGCTTTATTGTAAATGAAATTAGGGTATGGGTCTAACCATGTACTGATATCCTTGTCCAAATGGAGAAAATGCCAGTGTCACTTCATAATTGAATATATGTTGGAACTGTCGGCATTATAACGTGTAATAAATCTCAATTTGTTACAAGACGAAGTTAAACTAAGGGTATCTCAGAAATGTTCCTGTGATGACAGGGACTACCGAGAGAACAGGGTATACACATATCAACCTAAGTATGATGAAGTCGGGGGGCACTGTTGTGCTTGCAGAAGATTGCCACCTAATCGAGAGCTCCGTGCTGGGAGGCACTCTCCTTCATGAATCTTGCTACGGTGCGTTACAAAATCCTGCACCAATTACTGGAACCGACTGTTGAAAACCTGGGCATGGATCTGACCGGGCCTCAGGTTGAGAAATGGTTCCGTTGCAGAGATTCAGCCCAGTGAAACCGGACCGGGAGGCTGCGCTGCCCGGACCCGCTCCTCCTCTCCAGAGACGATTGCCTCTGACCCCGGGGATCTGTGTCCTGCTGTGGGGGAGGGGTGCTGTGCTCGCACTGCAGTGGCCTCTTCCTCTCACCGCCAGGGACCACCGGGACCTGCGAGGGGGCGCCGACCGCTAGGGCTGCATCCACGCCAGCATCCAAATTGGGTCCCGGCAGCCTGACCCGGGCACTGAGTGGACTGCTCTGCCGCCACTCCTGGGTGGCGTGCTGTGACCCGGAGCCCCCTCCGAGACTGGGCCCGGGGAGGACTGAGGTTGTAGCCCATCCGGGTGACACGCCTGCCCATTGACGGCCACGGTGAGTCCCTGAGGCCCCCAGGGCCCCTGGTCGCTCTGCCCATGTCAACGCTCTCATCGGCTTTGGCCGCCTCCCTCCCCGGAAGTACGGCCGATGTCGACAGCCTTCCTTGCTGGCTGCGGTGCGGCAGAGCTGCGCTTCCCATCACTCTTTGGCAGCCGGTGTTTCCTGGGGCCCTGGCCCCCAACACAAACCAGCAGGCACTGCTGGGGGGACGCGGATATCCCTAGCCGCGGGACCTTGCTTTACACACGCCCATAAGACACGGGCACTTCAACATTGCCCTGTGACGCAGTTTGGGGGCTTCATCATCTCAACATTACCCCTAACTTGGCCTGAGCAACCGTTTTCTGTTTGGATCTCCACCTGGGGCGCACTATCCAGTACTGTGGTGACCGAGTGGAGGGCATTGATGTGGGTCTGCACCTTCCGACCCCCCCCTGCTTGCATACACTTGATGGGAGCCTGGGATCTATAGCCCAACAAAGTGACAGGGTTGCGCTCCGTGTTCATTCCCTTACCGCAGCACACAGCACCCTAATCATCCGATTCACCTGATCAGTCTGTGACTTGGGAGGCTGGTGCGCCTCGCTGGGGTACTCTGTGGTTACCTCTCTGCTGACAAGCTTGGGACTCCCTGCCTGACCCCCAGCTGCCCACAAGTCCAGCACTAAGATACGTAGCCGCCCTGTTTTTTGACACAAGGAATCGCACCTCCCACCCACTCAAGCACTCCAGAGTGCACAAAACACTACCTGCTTCACCCCGCCTCTGATCATAGGCCTCCTGCTGTCTGTCTTCACCCAGGTTCATCAAAGACCGGTATCCATCAGAGGATCTACTCACTGAGCACTCGGCACGTCTACATAACTGCTAGCTGGGGTGGTCCCTCTGGCTCTCGGTTGTGGCGACTATCGGTGGCCCAGTGACCCCACGGCCTATCACGGAACTGCACTTCACTGCACACGCAAGAACCACTGGGCATCCCGAATCTCTCAGCTGGCCCTTCGCACTACATCTTGTGACCTTCCCCCCTTCCGGCTTGCCTCTGCACCCCCACTGCCTCCCTGGGCCCGCGGGTTCACCCCTGGCTGGCACCATGACTAAAGGAGCGGTGAATAAACAGTGCTCCATCAATATGTTTGCAAAAACACAGCTGAGGTCAGCTGACGGTGCGCCAGACCAGGAGCCGACCAACTCAAAGCCCTCGGATCCCATAGACTCTCAGAAAATGATGGAATATATCTGCGAGTGCTTTACCACGCTCCATAGCAAACTTGATGACATGAATGGCACCATATCCTCCATTAAAGCTCAATAGCCTCTCTGAGAAAAGCTGAATCTAGAAGTGTACCCAATTGCATTTAGAAGTTGCGCCCAATAGCCTCTTTGAGAAAGTTGAATTTAGAAGTGTACCCTATTGTAATTAGAAGTGTTCCCTATTGCAATTAGAAGTGTACCCAATTGCACTTAGAAGTGTATCCGACTGCATTTAGAAGTTGTGACCAATAGCCTCTTTGAGAAAGTTGAATTTAGTAGTGTACCCAATTGCATTACGAAGTGTACCCTCTTGCATTTAGAAGTTGGATTGCGCCGAATTGCATTTGAATTGAACCAGAGTGCGTGAATATGTCGAGCAGACTTGAATGTGTAGGACAATCTTGAACACCTGAAATAAACAAAAATGCATAGAACGTACCTGTCCACACGGAATTGCGTGACGTACTTAATATGCTTTGGAATGCAGGGAATACATCATACCACACCCCACGCTTACTCTCTCCCTTACACCACCACTCGACTAGAACACAGAGATACTATGGGGGTCATTCCGAGTCCGGCGTTAAGGGAAAAACGAGGCCGGTAAAGGAATAACGTCTTCCTTTACCGTTACGGGCCATTCTGACCCGCCACACCGTTATTTACGCCACTGTAAACTACGATTGCGTAAATAGCGGACCAGTGTCACGCGCCCGACTCACCATCGCGGAAATAACGGGAAGGCGTAAACCATCTCCGATTCCAAGCAAAGCGAACACGGAAATAACGACCTCCACAAGGGCGCAAAGTACCTTACCGCCATGGCGTTAATACCGGCATCGCGGGGAAGGTGTTAACAACCCTGATCAGTGTTTGGAAGAGGAACAGGTGCACCCAATCAGCACAGGTGGAGGCAATAGAGTCTGGCACAGCACAAAAGGAGCACACCCACACACCACACCCCCACCCACACCAAGATGATACCAATTGTAGCAGCATTCCTGGAGCTGGAGGCCCTGCTTGCAAGGCAGCAACTACGACAACAGCAACAAGAGCAACCACAGCACAGCCCCCACCACAGAGGATACACAGGAGGAGAAGGAGGGTGAGACAGGGCCAGCATGCCCTACCGGTGCAGCCACCATTACCACGCCGGAAGCCCCCAATATCCCGCATCAGAGCCACCCCCTTCAACCTCACACCAGAGCAGATCCACACCCTGTACCGGCTTGACTGGGACACCATAACCACCATAGTGGCCCTGATACATACCGACATAGTGAGCCTCATAGAAATCAACACTGCCTTCCCCCCTCTACTAATGGTAGTGTCCGTGCTCCACTTCCTTGCCACAGGCACCTACCAGCATACAGTGGGGCACATGCATGGCATTTCACAGCCAATATTTTCCCGGATACTCAACCAAGTGCTGGATGCCCTCCTCAAGCACAGAAGGGACTACATATGCCTCCCCCGGACTCCACAGGAGATATATGATACCAAAGCTGCCTTCCATGCACTTGCAGGCATGCCAAATTGCATAGGTGCTCTCGACTGCACCCACGTAGAATTGGTGGTTCCTCATGCCATGGAGGTGCCGTATCGCAACCGCAAGCAATACCACTCCATCAATGTCCAGATGGTGTGCAATGCCAGTAAAGCCATCACACAATGCAATGCTCGGTACCCCGGATCAACTCATGACTCCTTGGTCCTGCGGAACTCAACACTACCACGCTACATGGGCCGACATGCCGGACAACGTACCTGGCTGCTTGGTGAGTAACCGTAATGGGCCATGGCAGTGCATTGGGGCTCTGAGTAGGTTGTCAGTATACCCCACTGCGAAAGGGGGTGGGGGAGATGCATACTCCACCCGGGAGGGAAAGTGGGGGGGATGCATACTCCACCCGGAAGGGAAAGGGGGGGGATGCATACTCCACCCGGGAGGGAAAGGGGGGGGATGCATACTCCACCCGGGAGGGAAAGTGGGGGGGATGCATACTCCACCCGGGAGGGAAAGGGGGGGGGTGCATACTCCACCCGGGAGGGAAAGTGGGGGGGGGATGCATACTCCACCCGGGAGGGAAAGTGGGGGGGGATGCATACTCCACCTGGGAGGGAAAGGGGGGGATGCATACTCCACCCGGGAGGGAATGACAACGCTATTGTACGTTGTGCACCTTACAGAACACTGTGCCCCATGACAAGTGGCATGCCACATTACCACCTAACCACACAGTAGTGAATACGAGCCGACACCTAATGGTACCTGACAAACAGTTACCCTGGCCAAAGACCACGACACATTCACCACACATCGGTGGACCTTACACACCGTAAGGCCATCGTGCACCATGCAGTACAATAAGCACCATGTCGCTGACTCCTGCATCTCAACACAAAGGACAGTCATCCATGGGAGTGCATAGAGGTTAGTCTGACAGGGATCCTACTGCGTGTGACTGGTTCGGCACCTCCATAGGATAGCTGCCAATCACGATGACAGGGATCAGTGCTGAATGAAGGGTATGCTACCAACTACTACCAACACACCCTTACAGCAGGTCTCATGCAAGTCATCAATTAATGCAGTCCAACACTGCTGCATGCATAAACGATGCACATGCAACAAAACATGAGTGCGCACCATGACCCATCAGGGAGAAGCTACCCCCTCCATCATTCCATTGGCCAGCACACATGGCCGGACCAGTAATGGGTTGACTGTATCCAGGGACATGTGTGCATGGCCAGTCATCACCCGCTGCAATGTAAGACTAGCACAGTTCTCCACCATGAATGTACTAACACTTACCTTCATTCCACTCTCATGCAGGTGATGCTGGCTACCCTTTGAAACCGTGGCTCATGACCCCGGTCCGCAACCCCCAAAACAGGCATGAGGAGGACTATAATAGATCTCATACCCGTACACGGGTGGTCATAGAGCAGGCCTTCGGCCTTCTGAAGGCACGATTCCGTTGCCTCAGCCGGTCAGGTGGGGCCCTCATCTACAGCCACGAGAAGGTGTCCAAGATCACCATGGCATGTGTAATGCTGCACAACATGTGCATCCGTCGGAACGTGCCACTGCCCCCTGACGTGGGACTGCTACCACCAGATGAGGAGGAGGAGGAGGAGGTGGAGGAAGGAATGGCAGAACAGCAACATGGTGCCGATGCACGGGAGGGACGTTCCGTGCGACAAGCATTGATCGAGCAATATTTCTGAATCACAAGTCAGCTGAGGGGGTGAGGATGACAGGGCATTGGGCACTGGGTGTGGGGATACATGTACTACATGCACTGTGAGACATTAAAAGGCACATGCACAATAATGAATGTCCACTCTGCATTGTAGGATAGACCAAACTGTGTATTGTATGATGATGTCCAAACGTGTACAACAGATCCTTCACCCTCAACCCCCTCACCCTCCCCCCCAACTCCCACACACACCCTCACCCCCCTCCCCCTCCCCCTCCAACTCCCACACACACCCTCAACCCCCTCCCCCTCCCCCCAACTCCGACACACACCCTCACCCCCTCCCCCTCCCCCCCCAACTCCCACACACACCCTCAACCCCCTCACCCTCCCCCCACAACAACCCCACAATGTTCCCATCAGTGCAGCATTGGCCACATGTGTGTGGCTGCACGGTCAATGGGCACTGCCAGAGCCTGGGGCATCCCTTCCATTCCGGCGCATTGTGCGCAGTGACCTACGGACCGGGCTGGTCTGCGTGGAGGAGCTCTGGGAGGGTGGCTCCTCCTGCTGGGGCTGTGGTCTGGGGGATGCTGCCTCCAGGGCATCAGCAATCCTGCCAAGCATCTCACAGATGCAGTTTGTGCTGGTACTGATGATCTCGCCCAGGGCCTGAAGGTCATTATGTAGCACCGACCCTGATTCCCGGTTGTCCCGGAGAAACTCCTCTATCATGCCCGTGAGGTGCTGGCAGCGCACTGTTTCTGCAGCCGATGTGGGCGATGTGGTTGGCAGGCTTCGTGTTGTTGTGCCTGCAGGACTTTCAGGACTTCCTGCAGGGGAAGTGGGCTCATGACAGACAGGTGTATCCCCTTCGCCTGTGAGCCCTGGGCCGTCACTCGACCCAGGGTCGCTATGGGCAACCTGGCTGTACGAGGGAGTGTCTGGGCTCTGTACATAGTCATTGGGCTCCTCCACATTGTCGATGGTGTTTGGTGATGTGCTGCCTGGCACATCAAGGATGCACATGGCAGCATTCTCCCCTGACGCACTCGATTCCTCATGGTGCAGCGTGGGGCATGTGTCCTGCAGAACTGCAGGCATGTCCAGGGCCGCGGATGGGGGTTGTGTACCCTCCATGGGGGTTGCTGGGGCAGGTGGTGTGGCATGTGCCTTCTTCCTGCTTGCAGGTGTGTGCTGTCCCCTGCCTGTGCCCCGGGAGGTACTTGTCCGGGGGCCTTCCTGGTCCTCACTTTCATGACCGGTGCCTGTGGGGGGCAAGAGAGAGACAGCATGAGCAATGATCTGGGGGTCAGAATTACTTCCAGACAATGGTATTACGATGGGATAGCAGCGTTTTGGTGACATTTGGGTGCTGAGTGGGACTGTGATCTTTGCTTGGATGGGAAAAGCATACTGTCGGCAGGGTCACTCATGTTGGCGGAGTACTGTGGTGACTGACATTGACCAGCTTTTTGTGTGGCATGCCCAATATGGGTGTCAGCCTTGCACCTGACATCATCCTGGGTCCCAGTTGTTACGACATCATTGGGGGGGGGGGGTTTACCCAAACATGATGTGACTGCTTGATCAGCCCTTGGCGATGACTTGCATTAGGGATGCATGTACTGTTTACACTCATGGCACTCACCTGCGTCAGCTGATGAAGGATCACGCAATCCATATCGCCAACGCCTTCGATGGCTTCTGTGCCCATCATCTCTGCACATGTTTCCTCCCAGGACATCATTTTTATGGGTGAGGCTGGGCCTCCTCCTGTCTCTAGGGCCAGATTGCGGTTTGCTGAGAGGATGGCCCGCACCCTCAGACGGAGGTCATCCCAGAGTTTGCGGCAATGCGTTGTGCTGCGGGGGGTGTTTCCGACAGCACTCACCCTCTGCGAGACCAGCTCCCATATCTCCTTCTTCCTGAGGATGGTGGGCCTGCGCATGTCGCTGCTGAAAACAATCTCAGCATGTTCATGCAGAGTATCAACGAGTACCTGGAGCTCATCCTGGGAGAATTTCTCCTTCCTGATGCGCGCAGCACCCTTTTTTAATGCTTTTGGCATGATGCTGGTCTCTGGAGTCTATTTTGCCTATCACAATATGCCCACGAGTCCTGTATGGGGAGGATTGCAATGGATTGTGATTTTAAAGATGGTCGCCATGATGCTTCCCATTCCTGTTCGATGACGTAATTTCCTTTTGCGGTTTTTACCGGTGCCCGTAATTTACGGTCATCGTTAATTACGGACAACGCTATTTACGCACTAGGTGGAGGGCGATGGTGTTAGTTACGTCTCGGTTGTTGTCGGTAAGGGGTTTGACGCGCCCTTTACCGGTATGGCGCTAGGGGGTTTACCGGCATGGCGGAAAGCTTGTGCCCGCGAGGTCGGAATATGGTGCTAATTACGCCCTGCTACCAACGCGGATACGGTATTTCCGGCATGCCGGTAAAGTCAGTAATTTAACGCGAACCTCGGAATGAGGCCCTATGACACCATTCGGTATAACTGTTCTCATATCAACATCTCCCGCTCACTCCACATCACTCTAAGTAAACATTGCTGGTTTTGCACCCCCCAGCCAGGCGTTCTCCGCAGGCCTAACACAGCCACACTCGATCTGGATAAAGCCAGCCAGAGCGAACACATACTCCTGATCTCTCAACCACCACACCTACCGCTAAGAAGCAGCTACCACTTGAACTCCACACCAGCTGCACACATACCTGGTGCGCACACGCACTTTTTGGACTCTCTCTACTCTCTCTACTGACCCGAACTTCAGTTCCCAAGGGCGTTCAACCTACCAGCGCCTTCAGACCATACCAATGGTATATAAGGCGCTATATAAATGCAAAATAACATAACATAAGATAACATATCGAGAGGACCGACGGCCGGGTGACTGAGATCGAGACGAGGGCGAGTGCCACCGAGGATGACCTGGGCTCCCTCAGGGCGGAAGTCTCCTCACTCTCTAGCCGAGTTCTCGAGGTGGAGAAAAAGAATGAGGACCTCGAATCGCGTTCGAGACGTAACAATCTCTGCATTATCGGAGTGCCCGAAGATGGCATCAAGGAACCCATGGAGGACTATGTCGAGCGCACTCTATTAACACTGCTTGACTCCCCAAAGCTCTCTCCACAGTTTGCAATCGAGAGAGCCCATCGTACCTTAACTGCAAAGACCAGGCCAGGCGCACCTCCACGCCCCATCTTTGCTAGGGTCCTAAATTTCCGCGTTCGGGACGCCCTCCTCAGGGCAGCAAGAACCAAAGGTGAACTCCTTCTAGGGGCTGCCAGGGTCCACCTGTATCCGGACTTTTCTGCGGCCGTTCAGCGTGAGCGCAAAACTTTGCTGGCAGTTAAGAGGAGGCTACGAGACCTGGGGGTCAAATACTCCATGCTGTACCCTGCCAAGTTAAGGATTGAACATTCCAACCAGGTGTTCTTTTTCACAATCCCGGAGGAGGCTTCTAAGTTCATTGATGAACACTTCCCCGGCTGACCGTCTTCTGAAACGCCTATTTGCTAGTGTTATGTTTCCTTGTTCAACGTTTATAGGTCAGGACACCTCCTTGTCGCAGAAGTGTGGGTGATCGTCCCCCACGGTCATGAACAATTTGTTTAACTAATGCGAGACTGTGCTGTTCCCTCCTGTGTAGCTCCCACCTAAGTCACGCACGTCCTATTTTCCAGGCACCATGTTTTAGCCTTAATTGCCCCCAGCTCGGATCATCGCCGCCAGGCCAGTTCACAGGCCCCCCCAGCGCTGATGCCATTGGTTTGGATTTGGTTTAAAGGGTATGGGGTTATCATTCCTCTGTTTGGGGGAGGGATGTGGCTGGGTGTGGGAGGGGTTGGGTGATATGTTAAAAAAGGCTTGGTGTCCACGGAAGAAGTAGAGCATGTGATAGTACCAGGCCAGTCCTGCACGGGTTGTTCCCTGTCCGTTGCCCTCGGCCTGGGAGCCTCCATTCCGCTAGTTCTTAAAGGCTAATGAGTACCTCAACACCGGTGCATGATGATAACTTAATGGTCATGAGCTGGAATGTACGGGGGTTGTGTAACTATAAGAAAATGAGACAATTACAACTTCAAGCTGAGCATCACTGCGCCAAAATCCTCTTTTTACAAGAAACGCATGCTTCCTCTGAACACTGTGAAAAGTTTGCCAAAATGTGGGGCCCCCAAAGGTACTTTACTAACTATTCTTCCCAAAACCGGGGAGTTATTATCCTAATTCGCAGAAGCCTTAAATTCAGCTGCAGGTTCTCACAGATCGACCCCCAGGGCAGATATGTGTTACTCCGGGGGACCCTGCAGAATACGGAGGTGGTTCTGTTAGACATCTACGGGCCCCAATATTGATGACCCCGAGTTTTATCTACACCTAGCCTCCCTCCTAGATGGCTTCCCTCTGATACCAATCTTATGGAGGGGGGCGACTTCAATACAATATTAGACTTTAACCTGGATAGATCCGGCTCCAAACCTCGTCAACTCTCCAAAGCAGCTTATTCCATACTAACATCCCTTCCCCGACTTGCGATTGTAGATGCATGGCGGCTCATTTACCCTGACTCCCGCTCCTACTCCTTCTACCCTTCAGTACACGACTCACACTCAAGAATCGACAGATGGCTAGTATCCGATATACTAATAAGGAGCGTGTCACACTTAACGATTCACCCTAGAACCCTATCCGACCACTCACTGGTGACCATATCCCTTTTCTGGGGTCTAGATCGGGACCGAACTAGGCAATGGAAAATGAAACCTTACTCTCTCCTTGACACTGCCTTCGGTTCCGAGCTGGAGACTGCCATTGAAGATTTCTTTGAAATCAAAACCGGCTCGGTGTCATCACAGGCCACCCTTTGGAAGTCGTTTAAAGTCTACATCAGGGGCATTGCACCATCCAGAGAAAATGGCATCCTGAAAGCACTGCAGGGAGATATCGCGAAAAGTGAAGCTACACTTGCCACCCTTGAATCCCAATATGCACTACATCAAACCTCTGAAATCCTAGCATCCCTAGGCACGGAACTTTACACGTTTCGCTCCCTAGCGGACTGTGAGGTGAAATTCCTCGACAACCCTGGCCTCGCGAGAAAATACAAAGAGGGCGAACGACCAGGTCGCATTCTGGCCAGGCTTCTTCGCCATGAGTTTGGGTCCCCAAACATCCCGGCAGTGGAAAGATCCGATGGCACCTTGGCCACACTACCGCAAGACATCAACTCTGAGTTCCTGGCCTTCAACGAATCCCTCCATGCGAGCACCGAAAGTGTTCCGGCAGCGGAGACCGAATCCTACCTTGACAACCTCCCCCTCTCGATCCTTTCTCCTGAAACCATTAGTTCTCTCGAGAGGAGTTTTCAGAAGCCATAGACTCACTATCGTCAGGCAAATCGCCGGGCTGAGATGGCCTCCCAATCGAATTTTACAAACACTTCAAATCTCTTCTACTCCCTCATCTGATGGCCCTATGGGAGGAATCAGTGGAAGTGGGCAAGCTCCCTCCCCTCTCCGTGAGGCCATAATAACGGTCTTACTTAAGCCCGGCAAACCCCCCACCCAATGCGACTCGTACCACCCCCTCTCACTCATTAATTGTGACGTCAAAATCTATGCCAAACTGTTAGCCCTGCGCCTAGGCCCTACATGCCGCACATTATCCACCCAGACCAAGTGGGTTTTATCCCTGGACGCTCCACCTCCCTGAACCTGAGACGGCTCTTCAACATAATGGGCCTCATTACGTAAAAGGCTGCGGCGCCGTTAACCTATTAGCGCCTAATTACGAGGTCCCTTTGCGGGACCCAACCTTAACAGCTGGTGTAGACCAGCTGTTAAAGTAGGGACCCGCAAAGGGACCTTGGTGCTAATTACGGTGCCGCAATTTGCGGCACCGTACTTAGCGCCTTCCCCATTCCCATTGAGCCCTATGGGGCAAAAATGGGAATGGGAAGGGCCATAGAGGAAGGGGTAATTACCGCCCCGCCAACCTTGTAATGGGGTGGTAATTCCCCCTTTCTCCATGGTGGAGTCGGTAAGTTACCGGCATGGACCATGGTGCTATTAGCACCATGGTCCTCCGCCTGGGTCGTAATGAGGCCCAATAAGTAGAATCAACCCATATGTGCAAGCAGTAGCCGCCACGCTTGACATGCAAAAAGCATTAGACTCTGTGTCGTGGAAGTACCTATGGCGGGTCCTTGAAAAATGCAAATTTGGTCCCACCTTCCTCTCCTGTGTTAGGCTGTTATACTCCGATCCAGTAGCTAGGGTCCGCACTGAAGACAGATGTTCTCCCCTTTTTTGGATCGCTAGAGGAACAAGACAAGGCTGCTCCTTCTCTCCTCTAATCTTCGCCATAGCGATGGAACCGTTTGCAGACATGATGCGGCAATCCCATGCACACAGAGGCCTACGAACTGCCGGCCAATCGGACATCATTTCTCTATCTGCTGATGATGCCCTGCTCTTCATCTGTTCCACCACCACCAATCTAGCTCCGATACTGGAAGGTGTAGTCCACTTCGGATGCATCTCTGGACTCAAAGTAAACTGCTCCAAATCCACCCTCTTCCCGCTAACTTACTGTACACACCCCCCTCCCGATACCATGGGGTTCACATGGGCCCAATTGAAATTTACATATCTGGGTATAGAGGTGGCTCGCCAGACTGAGCTTGTGTTCGAAGAGAATTATCAGAAATACCACATGAACCTTGCGGTAAAGGCATCGGGCTGGGTGAGACTCCCTATCTCCCTTGCAGGTAGGATAGGGGTGCTAAAGATGGTGGTGCTACGCCAACTCCTATATAGGTTTACTAACATCCCCCAGTGGCTGGGTGAGGGCTTTTTCCAGGCGTTAACTCGCACCGTCAACACCTTCTTGTGGCATTCAGGCGCGGTTCGGCTTAAGCTTGGGACGTTGACCACCCCTATGGAGTATGATGGCTTTGGGCCCCTGATTTCCTCAGATACTGGCTGGTGGCGCAGGCCCAATTTGCCTCGCACTGGTTCAATACATTGGATTCCCCCCCACACGTCAGCCTTGAGAGATTAGCGTTTAGAGATCGAGATATCTGATCTTTGGTTCTCACTCCCATGCCAGTAGCCCTAGACTCACTAGATCCTGTAGTGTGCACATCCCTTGCCCTATCTAAAACCTTGAAACTATTAACCACGACCCACCCTTTTCATGGGGACCTACCACTGTGTAACTTCCTCCCAGAGGTCCCGCATGTAACACCACTTAGCGCACAGTGGTGGGCCGAAGCAGACTATGAACTGATCCAGGACGTCTTTGAGCAGGGAAACTTTATTGAATGGCCGGATCTCCCACTATACCTGAGACGGAAGCCATCCATATGGCTCCAATATTCGTCCCTGAGGAAAAGCCTTAAATCCAAATACCCCAATTTCCCATCGATACCACCTGTCGACCCTGTGGTCGCGGAGCTATCCACCTCTAATTTCTCTAGGGGTAAGGTGTCTAGACTATATTCCCTGGTACAGACCAGATCTACCCGTGCATTCACTAAACTGAAACGTGCATGGGAGGAGGACCTGGGGGTGGAAATGACCGATGAGCGCTGGGTCCATATGTGTGCACGTACTCAAAATGTATCGCTCAACTCCCGTTTCAAGTTGATTCAGTTTAAAGTACTGCATAGATATCATTATACCCCGCACAGACTGCACCATATGTCAAACGACCACTCCCCTAGATGCCCCAGGTGTGGCTGCGACGGTGCTGGTTACATCCACATGATTTGGTCCTGTCCTCGCCTCACACAGTATTGGAAGGAAATATGCTTCACCATGTCAACTATCCTTGACCAGAACATCACTCTGTCTCCAACACGGTGTCTCTTTCATGACTTCCCTGAGCTGCGCCGTGATTCCAAGAAATTGGCTGGCCTTTGCATGCTACTCGCAATACGCTGCATCCTATTGTGCTGGCTCCAGCCTGCACCACCCACTCACACGCAGTGGCTCAGGGAGGTCACATGGGCCTCAGATACCGACGAGTCCTGGGCTAATCAGCAGCCATCTCATTCGAAGCCCAGAGACATCTGGTCGAGGTTTCGGTCCTACATGGCCCCACATGCACTGATTCGAATATGGAATCTCCTCCCCCTCTTCTTCCCCCCACTGACTGTCTCCAAAAACACCGGCTCCCTGTCCTCTTTCCGATGTTGTGTTTAATCCTCATCTTTACTGTCATGACGTATGTTGACAAACTGTACTTGTACTGTACGCAATGTGTATGACCTTTAATTGCCTCGTGTGCTGCTCGCTTCTCTTGTGTTGCCAAGCTAAATAAATAAAGGTTTTTAAAAAAAGGTATGATGAAGTCTCTAGATCAAGGAGCAGCAGTCTGGCCTCATCTGCTGCCAGAAATAGATAGCGAATTCATGAATATTCGGCTTCATATGTGGAATACAATGAAATGCTCAAGGATCTATTACTGTGTACACTCACTAATAATGTGTTTTTGTTCAACAATGTTTACTATAAACAGCTAATTGGGATCGCTAGGCGACAAGCTTCGCACCAGCCCTGGCAAATATTTTTAGGCATCAATATGAACAACAATTTGTTTTTTCAAATGGGCAATTCCTACAGTATATCCATGTGTGGAAACGGTTCATAGATGATGTGATCATGGTCTTGTCTGGTACGGTCGAATGTTTGCTTGACTTTGTGAAATACCTTAACTCTAACAATTGGGGAATCCAATTCACATACAGTGACATGTGCATTAATTTCCTAGACTTAACAATCTATATGACCGATAAAGGTTTTGTGACTAAAACATTCCGCAAGTCTACTTCGGTTAATGCAGTATTGCATGCTGAGAGGTGCCACAATAAGACAGTTATTACCAATATCCCCAAGGGGGAGTTCATCAGGGCCAAAAGAAACTGTTCAAATAATGCTGACGTCCAATCAGAATGTGAACTGATAACCAAGAGATTTCTATGGAGAGGCTACGACTCTCGCACCCTCAGTATAGCAATTCATGAAGTGAACAACATGAAGAGAGGATCTGCTCATCCCAAATGTACGTACTAAGTTGACATATAGTAACAAATTGATATTTATTACACGTTATAATGCTGACAGTTCCTACATATATTCAATTATGAAACGACACTGGCATTTGCTCCATTTGGACAAGGATATCAGTACATGGTTAGACCCATACCCCAATTTCATTTACAATAAAGCAAGTACTCTTAAGAACATACTCAGCCTGTCTTTTATGTCTAATCTGCAACCAAAGCAAACCTGGCTGTAATTTGCACAGAACAAAGGGTTCTACAAATGCGGGGGCTGCTCAATGTGTGCCCATGCTATGGAAACTAAAATAGTTGACTTCGGAATTTTGGGAACACATCATGTGAACTCTTTTGTTAATTGCAATTCCAAATTGTGTGTATATTGCATTACGTGTCTTTGCGGTCTTTCCTACCTTGGGAGCATGACTCGGCCACTCAAAATTAGAATGAGGGAACACCTGTCGACTATATCAAATCAGGATGCTAAATACCCTTTAGCAATACATTGGAAAAAGGCACACCAGATGGATGATAAGAAACAAATTAGATTTGTGGGTATGGCAAAAATCACTCTACCTCAGAGAGGGGGCAACCTTGTACTGAAACTTAGACAAATGGAAGCACGATTTATCTGCCAATATCATACAGCCCTGTGTGGACTCAATACAGAACATGAATTATCGGTATTTTTGTGATATTTTGCTTACTCCTATTGGTGTTTTGTGGAGATGCATTTCATTATATTTGTATAATCATCAGCTATTACCCTGTTATAAATAGAACATTGTTATTGTTTCGAATAGTTAATGCCAGTGTAATATAATGGGCCTCATTACACGGTAGGCATAAGGGTTTACCGGTACCGGTATTTTACCGGTACCGGTAAACCCTTACCGCCTTACTACGAGGTCCCTTTGCGGGTTGGAGAATTTAACGCCAGGGAGGAATTACGGTACCGCAATTTGCAGTGCCGTAATTAGCACCTTCCCCATTCCCATTATGCCCTATGGGGCAAAAATGGGAATGGGGAAGGGCAATGGGGGAAGGAGGAATTACCGCCCCACCAACCTTGGAATAGGGCGGTAATTCCCCTTTCCCCCAAGGCGGTGCCAGTATTTTACCGGCATGGACCAAGGTGCTAATAGCACCTTGGTCCACCGTCGTCCGTGTAATGAGGCCCAATGTCTGTACTTGGGGATGTGTTTGTGTTCTACCAGGTCTTTGCAAGAACAGAATCAACCTTTAGGGTAAAACCATACTCGATGCTATCTAGCATCAAAACTAACTTGGCATGTTGATAATATAGAGCATGGCTAGTAGTGTTTAAAAGTAGGATGCAATACGCGTTCCTTAATGGAGTATATTTCTTTCCTTTGAACTCAACGTTTGTACACAATAGAATCAGGCTAACTCAGCCCCTACTACAACATGAACAAACTATCTCTCATACTTCAACTTGGGGTATATACCAGTTACCACCATTGAGTGGCTTACACAACCGGCATTACTTATGTGACTAGGAATACTCATCCAATATGGTGGCTACTTGAGCCCACGATTCTGTTCTTTGCAGCATGCACTATGCATTGGATATAGGCTAGTCAACACAGAGCCAGGGACTTGATTCAGAAGGGAACACACGCCGAAAGGCTGGGTGAGTAACATGTCTTTGTGTACGACCCCAGAAGGCTTATTGGGGTCTATTATCACACACGTGATATTGATAATAATAAGATGAATTAATTTAACTAACAGAGTACGCATTTCTCTTTCTTTTACCTTTGCGTGTACAGGAATTATGGAATTGATTCACGCACGTGTGGACATAATTGGATGGATATTGTTTACAAACGCTGCTCAAATGCAGTAATTACCATTTTCTATTGATTGAAATCACGCAACTGTAAATCATATAGGAACGTGTAACTTTAATTTATCAATACAAGATCGGTCGCAATTTAAAACCTAATTGTTATCGAGTCTAACTAGTATTGGATGTTATATTCTATTTTAAGATGACAGCTTGCACAAAGAGTGCGCCCATGGTTATTCGACACTTGGTAAGTGGCAGTATTTACATTTACCCACTTCTTTGAAGTTAGAGTTGTTCATAATTAGTGATGACTTCATGTAATTTACCGGTTAATCCTATTCTTTTGTGATATAGATTGATACCAAGACTACACAAGGTATCTTCTTTTTATTATCACTATATGATATGTGGCTCTTGCAAAACTTGGCTTTAACACACACATTGAACCATGTATATCTTGCACATAAACACCAATTCTCTGTGTTTACTTTTCTCTCACCCATCTTTCCGTTTCCATATGCACATTTGCCATTTGATATCCTTTTTGGGACTATTTGAAATACCAAATTGGATAGGTAAAACTCTATGTTGTTGTGAATGTATAACTCTGATACTCTTATTGCTTTGTATTTGCGCCAACCATAATGATGTATCGTGCGGCTAATGTTTGTCTGCCTTGCCAAACTGCCCTTATGTTTGGTTTGCCTAAATTCAAACATTATGATGTGGTTATAAATTCAATTGCATATGTTGGGTTCAGCCTTGGACGAAGAGAACAAGGCTCGAAACATGTGTCAGGCTGACCTACAATCAATTAAACACATGCAACTTATGCATGGACTTCTGTGATTTGTGCACAGTGTGAATGCAACCTTTGCTTTGTTCATTCCAAGATAGAGGGGCCAGATAAGACTGGAATGGCTTGCCTGACCAGCTGGCTAAAACCAGAGCACTGCTGGGGGATTTAATTGAAACAGAATCTCTGATGGGTGAAATCCAAATGGCAGCTGTCACCAAGTTACAAACTCAGGCTAACAGCAAACAATCGACAGCCCAGTGGAGTAAAGATACCCCAGATGCAGATTTGATCACTGCACAGAAAGAGGACCCGATCATTGGGAAATGCTATCAACACATTAAAGACCCTGTTAGCTTTCCTCTAACAGAGTCGGATTATGCCGATAAACAGGATCTCCGGGTGTTGATGAAGTTTTCCAAGATGTTCCGGATCCAACATTGTTTGTTGGTAAGGAGAGCCCTATCTGGCAGTGACCACTGGGTGGTACCTACCTCATTCCGAAGCCTTATGTTGAACCACGTCCATGACGCGGCTACTGCCAGTCATAGGGGGTTTCATACAACTTTGAAAATATTGTGCGAGGTTGCCTACTGGCCATACATGGGCCAGGACCCCGACACTTATGTAAAGGAGTGTCTTATGTGTGCTCAATTCCAACACAGTTCACTCACACACAGAGCTCCCTTACACAAAAGGGTAATGACACTGCCTTGGTCAGATTTGCAAGTCGATTTCATCGGGCCAGTGATTCGCTCCTCTGAAGGAAACAAGTACATGTTGACTGTGACATGCTTGTTTACAAAGTTATTAGAATGCCCACCAGCCCCAAATTGTAAGGCAGAGACAGCTGCTGCACTAATGATCAACCACATCTTCTCTCGCTTTGGCATCCCGCAAAGGATTGAGTCAGACCAAGGAAGCAATTTTACCAGTGAGGTGAGGGTGAAGATGTGGGAGATTCTGGGGGTAAAAAGAAAACTCCACATTCCTACCCCTGCCTGAAGCAGGGTGGTAGAGAGATACAACAAAACAATTGTGAGTATCTTAAAGAAGTTTGTGGCACACTCTGGACCCAGTTGGGGCATCTGATTGCCGCTTGTCCTGATGTCTATTAGGTCTACACCATCTTCTGCAACAAAGATGTCTCCATTTGAGCTCATGACTGGACAGAATAAGGTGTTACCAGAGCATCTGCTCTATAGGACTCAGGAGCAGACCCTGATAAATGCGTCCACTACTCATGAGTACATTGAAAATGTAAGGACGCACCTCCAGCATGCTTTTACTTATGCTCAGCGTAAAGTCGGCTGAAGGAATAAGGAATGACTATGATCTAAAGACCACCAAGAAAGAGTATAAAATAGGTGACAAGGTTTACCTGTACAATTTTTAAAGGAATCAGGCCATGGAGCAGAAACTCCTCCCATCTCGGCGTGGTGCCTTTGAAATTGTAGATAAAATATCACCTGTGGCTCACAAGATCCGCATCCCAAAAGGAGAAGTGACAGAAGAAAAATGGGCCCACATCAACCAGTTGAAAAGCTGTCATCCCTGACATGCTTTACAACTGATTGTTGAGGCAAATGAAAGTCGAGCAGAGGAACCATCTAGAGAATTAAAAGGAAGGATGGAAAATCAGATGGAAATATAGATATATATTTCCATACATTTTATTTATTTTCTTCATTTGTACAATCACAGCAAGTAAATTAATCCCTGTTTATTTATATATATAACAGGGAGTAGTTTACTTGGTGTGATTGTACAAATGAAGAAAATAAATTAAATGTGTTTTGTGAAATGGAAATGTCATGTTATAAATGTATGTTGTTGTTGTTGTAAATTCTATGTACATCTTCCTGGGGAAAAATGTTTGTAAAAAGTACTGAAACTCTGTTTCTATCTTTTATTAGAGAACAAATCTCCTTAACCTCAAGCCTGGAGGTGAAAGAGGAATCTGGTGAGAACCCCAGGGACCGGGAAAGGAAGGAAGGGGGTGCTGTGCCACAACCTCCAACCCAAAGATAGAAGGGGGGCCGGAGTGCCCACTCCCAAAAGAAAGAATTTAAGAGGGTGCCATGCCATACTCCCGAACCCAGAGATGGAAGGGGAGAATGGAGTTCCCAATCCCTGATGAAGGAAATTACGCCAAATGAAGCCCCACTCTGCCCTGCTCTTCCCCAACAAAGAGTCATGGAAAAACAGAGGGGGAGCATGTGAAGTGCATTTAAAGGCGCCCCAAACAGAAGTCCCTTTCACATGAATAGCAGGCATTTTAAACACTGAAACAAAAACGGCCCGGCCTTTGTTTTTGGTTTTCAAGCAAAATTAAGGAGCCATGTGGAAAGGCATGATGTGGTATTGTTTATTTATAAAGCACCTCTACTCAGGCAGGTGTTTCAAAGCACTCAAGGAAGGAGGGAACATAGGGAAAAAAACAACAGTCGCTTTCAAACCCTTGAAATTCTGAGACGATAATAGTCTGCGCAGGCAGAGTACGTGCGTGAAATACATTTAACAGTATGAGATACAGGAAATAGGCCTGGCGGTGATTCTGCAATTTTACCAGTGCAATTGAGGGGTGAAGACAAGAAAGAACAGACTGACGATCTTCAGGCATGGTGTGTACGGATCGTGCAAGTGCACAGACGGTTACAAGGAGGGGGAGGCCCAGGTGCACCTCGTCGGTGGAGACTGGGGTAAGCGCAGATAGAGCACCTCTCTTGGGATATTCCTTCAGTGGAGTGGGTGGGGTGTAGGGCCCTGAGGCAAGTGCGAAAGAGGATGGCGGGGTGCAAGGGACCTGTTAGACTCTGAGGTACACCAGGCAGCCCGTCAGCAAGCTGTAGGGAAGAGGAGGGATAGAGGGAAAGAGCAGAGGACTAGTTTAGCAGGGTAGAGGGAGAGAGAGAAGGAAGAGGAGAAGAGGAAGGTCTTGAGGAGTTTCCAGAATTTAAGAAGATCAGGCTCAAGACGGAGGGCAGTAGGGAGGCTATTCCGGAGGGATGCACCTGCTTAGGATAAGGATCTCCCTCCAAATCTCTGCTTGGAGAACCGGCTCACTTGCAGAAGGTTGGAGTTAGATGAGCGGAGGGCTTGTGAGGGACAGTATTTGGGTAGGCAGTGTTGCAGGTATGTGGGTCCCAGGCCCCAGAAAACCTAGCGAACAATGCAGAGGGTCCTGAACGTGATCCTTGCAGGCACAGGGAGCCAGTGAAGGGATTTCAGTGCCAGAGAGATGCAGTCCCTTTCCTTGAGGCCAAGGATAGGTCTTATGGTTCTGTTCTGGATGTGTTGCATAGGGTGCAGGGCAGAAGAAGGGGATGTTGAGGAAGAGGCTGTTGCAATAGTCCAGCCTAGAGAGAACCAGGGGTCTGGAGACAGTGAGCCGCTGAGGGAAAGTGATAAAAGGTAGAGTATCTCTGAGGAGGTGTAGCTGATAGTAAGACTTTTTGGAGATGTCCAAAATGTGAGAGTAGAAGGAGAGAGTGGAGTAAAAAATGACCTCACAGTTTCTTGTCTCGCAGGGCGCAGGGCCAAGGGAGGCAGGCCAGAGTGAAAGTGGGAAAGCGTGAGCAGGAGTCCGGATGCGAACGATCTCAGTCTTACTGTAGTTTAGGCAGAGGTCGTTTGCAGCACACCATGAGTGAACAGCAGACAGAAAGTGAGATATGAGCAAGGAGGAGGAGGCGGCTGAGGGTAGCCTGCAAGTTAGTTGTGTGTCATCTGCGTAACATTGGAAGTTAGAGGTGAAAGTCGCAATCACATGTGCTCGGGCAGACTTATAGACATTGAAGAACCAGGGGGATAGGTTAGATCCCTGGGGAACACCACAAGTTGAGAGCGTTATAGGCGAGAGAAATGCTCTGAGTTCCAACTGGGATGGGCAGTCGGAGAGAAGGGAGGTTAATCACGCCAGAGCCTGACCTGTGATTCCCAGGTTGTCACAGAGACGTGCAATCAGGAAGCTGTGGTTAACAGTGTCAAAGGCAGAGAAGCTGTCAAGGAGAATGAGGACAGAGGGATTGTTAGTGTGAAGACTTGAGAGCAGGTCTTCATGAGTGTTCAGAAGAATAGTTTCCATGCCTCCGGCGGTTCTAAAGCCAGACTGATGGTCATGGAGGCAACCAATAGATTCAGTGTGGAGGACCAGCTGAGAAATAGCCAACTTCTCCAGGAGTTTGCCCATGAAAGGAGTGATGGCGATAGGGCGGTAGTTTGCCGGAATGGAGGGGTCGGCAGAGGGTTTTTTGAGCATAGGGTGCACAAGGGAGTGCTTAAGGGCATTTAGGCAAACTCCAATGGAAAAGGAGAGATTGCAGAGATCAGCCAAGGCCGGGGCGAGGGAGTAAATATTGTCTTAAAGGTTTTGGAGGGGCAGGGGTCCACCTGTTTGGATGAAGCCTTCATTGATCATACTTGTCTGGTGACCTCATCATGTGTGACGGGTGAGAGAGAAGAGAGGGTAAGTGGAGGGGAGCCAGGGAGGCTCCTGTGTTGTTGTATACTGTGATGTTGAAGAGAAGTTGGAAAGGATGTCTTGGGATTTTGTGGTGAAGTGTGCAGCTAGGGCTGAGCAAAGGTGCTAGGTGGGTGTGACAGAAGAGGAGGCTGCTGCAGGATTGGCCAGTTCCTTGCAGACTTTGAAACATTCAGCCGTGTTGTTTTATGCCGTGGAGATGCAGGCTTGAATAAAGACTCTTTTCTTAGAGCGGATGCAGAGTCGACATTGCCTTTGAAGGAGGCGGCAGGCCAATTTGTCAGATGGTTCGCCCAACGTGTTCCATTTCTGCTCAGCTGCAGCTTACACTTGCATTTAAGGGTAGCCAGGTCAGAGTTATACCAAGGGTTGCACTTTTTGGAAGGCTTCAGTCGGACCCTCATGACAGGGGCAAGAGAGAAGATAGAGAGATTGAGGTTAGCAAGGGCTGTGTCAGGGTGGGAGTCAGCCGCAGGAATGGGTGCAGAAGAGTAGGTGGAGGCAAAGGCAGCCACTGTCACTTTTTCATGAGTCTGGTGACTTTGAAGTCGAGTGGCTGTGCCAGGCATGTTGCTGCAAGAGGACAAGAGAGCTTCAGGTGTGTTGCGAGAAGAGAGTGGTCAGTCCAAGAAAGGGAGGTAGTGAGAGGGATAGAAAGAGGGATGTCACTAGAGATGAGAGCATCCAAGGTGGGGCCCGCGATGTGTGTGGAGCCAGAGAGTAGGATACAGAGGGAGAGTGAATCACAAAGGTTGCAGAAAGGACCTGAGGAGTCCGGAGAGTCCAGGTGGATGTTGAGATCACCCATCAGGAGGACTTGAGAGGAGGGCGAGAGTAGGGAGGAGGGCAGGTCAGCTCATTCTGAGAGGAAGAGAGTGGACTGACCTGGTGGTCGATAGAAGGTGGCCATAATGAGAGAAGATTTTGGGGAGAGTGAGGCCCTCATTACAAGCTGGGCGCAAAGGGATACAGGGCACCGGTAATGACACTGGTACCGGTAATCCCTTTGCGCCCTCTTCCGAGGTCCCTTTGCGGGTCCTTCCTTAATGCCTGGTTTTAGCAGGCGTTAAGGACGGGACCCGCAAAGGGATACCGGGGTCAATAACGGTACCGTAATTTACGGTACCGTTATTGCCGCCTTCCCCCTTCTCATTGAGCCCTATGGGGGCTCCAATGGGAATGGGGAATGGCTTTTCAAATGGGGACTTACCGGTCTCACAATGGTCGGAATATACGGGTAAGTCCCCATACCACCAAGTCGGTGGCAGTACCGGTATTGGGGCTAGACATGGCGCTAATAGCGCCATGACTAGCACCAACCTCGGAATGAGGGCCTGAGAGTCTGCAAACTAGACACTCGAAAGAGGAGTAGGCCTGAGTAGGGATGATGGGCACAGGTATCCATTCAGGGAAGATAAGTGCCACTCCCCCACCTGTCTTCTTAGGCCTGGGCGCAGAGAGAATTTTGAAGCCTTCAGGGAGGAGTGCGTCAGAGCTTGTGATGGAGCTTTCTTTGAACCATGGCCCTCATTTCAACCTTGGCGGAGGACCATGGTGCTATTAGCACCATGGTCCATGCCGCTAAGGTTACGATTCCACCATGGTGGATGGCGGAATTACCGCCCCATTCCAAGGTGAGTGGGGCGGTAATTCCCCATTCACCATTTGCCCTTCCCCATTCTCATTTTTGCCCCATAGGGCATAATGGGAATGGGGAAAGGCGCTAAGTATGGTGCCGCAAATTGCGGCACCGTACTTAGCATCAAGGTCACTTTGCGGCATGGGTTTTAACGCCTTGCAAAAAGCAGGCGTTAAAACCCGGGACCTCGTAATCAGGCGTTAAGGGTTAATGGCGCCGACAGCGCCGTTAAACCCTTAACGCCTGACTTGTAATGAGGGCCCATGTCTCTGTGATGGTGAGCACATAAAGATCCATGAGTTCGAGGAGGTTGCAGATGTCAGACGAGTGTTTGTCGGCAGAGTGAGTGTTGAGAGTGGCAATGTGGAGTAGTTTGCCATTTTTGAAGGTCTTCCTCAGGGGGGCGGGGGGCACAGGGGACAGTGGTCCCCCCGTGGGTGGCAAGGGGCTTTGGGGGATAGTGGAGGGTTGCGAAGGAGCCAAGGCCGACAAGGGAGCCGGGACAGTAAGGTACGGCAGGAGCGCCTGTACAGAGGAGAAGGAAGGCACAATGGGCAAGGGATCTTGATCAGAGGAGGAGGAAGACACAGCCGGCAAGGGAGCCTGTGCAGAGGAGGAGGAAGGCTCAGAAGGCAAGGGAGCCTGGTCGGAAGTGGAGGAGGGCATAGTGGGTGAGGGAGCCTGGCCGGAGGGAGAGGTGAGGTTAGAGAGGCGAGGGAGGAGCATGTCGAAGAGAAGAAGGTTGGGTTGAGGACCCTGAACCGTGATGGTTCCATTGAGATAGACATTAATGATGACCCTGGAAATAGTGATGAGGTCAAGGAGAACCTTCCAGCGAGTGCCACCATTAATTGGAGAAGTGGTGATAGTAGGGAGAAAGCCGACCATGTAATGAGTCCATGGGTCCGGTGCGTTAACGAAGAAGAGGATGTCAGTGATAGTCTCTCTGGCGGAAGCCTTGACATAGGTGTCTGCAATAGGAAGGCCTTGGTTGGAGCCCAATATGTCCTTCTTAAGTTTTTTTGTGCCAGAGTTAGTGATAGGAGAAGGATAGGAGATAGTGGGCCTCATTACACGGTAGGCGGTGAGCCATGGCGCTATTAGCGCCATGGCTCATGCCGGTAAAATACCGGCACCGCCTTGGCGGAAAGGGGATTTACCGCCCCATTCCAAGGTTGGAGGGGCGGTAAATCCCCTTTCCGCCATTGCCCTTCCCCATTCCCATTTCTGCCCCATAGGGCTCTATGGGAATGAGGAAGGCGCCAATTACGGCACCGCAATTTTGCGGTGCCGTAATTAGCTCCGAGGTCCCTTAGCGGGTTGGATTTTAACGCCTGCAAGAAGCAGGCGTTAAATCCTCCAACCCGCAAAGGGACCTCGTAGTACGGCGGTAAGGGTTAAAGGTCACCGTTGCCATTAACGGTGACCGTTAACCCTTACCGCCGTCCGTGTAATGAGGCCCAGTGAATCAGTTGGAGAGGGTAGGAGAGATGGATGGCGACATGGTTGGATGCAGTGGAGGGAGGAGACACTTACCAGTCTGAAGCACTGATGTACTTGGATGAAGGGGGTGTGGTGGGGGCACAAGGGAGGGGGGAGACAGGTAATGCACCAGCTAATGATGACACCAAGCAGCCACATGGAAAAGCTATATACAATTACAGCAGGACAAGGTGAAAACAGAAAGCAGCAACTGTGCACAGCTACATTCGATTTCAGCAGGACAAGATGAAAAACACAGTGCAGCAAAAAGGCCTACCTGTCATTACCAATGGGCATGCAGCATTTTAATTTACAAAAGAAGGAGGAATCAAAGATCCCTGTCACATGGAAAACAGGATTTTTACACATTGAAAACAAAAACAGCCTGCTCATGTGTGTGCAAATAAAAACGGTTTAAAAAAAGTAAAAGTGAAAAAAATATATCACTGCTCACAGAAAAATATCAGGAACAAAATACATGATGTGCGAGTTAATCAAAAGCAATGTATATTATGTTTCACCTACAAAACTCCAGTAACATTTGAAGAGCCACTTTGTCTTCATGGAAAATTTCAGCCCAAGGCAGACCCTTTTGCTGGCTGTCGGCAAAACTTCACAAGGAAAACTCTCACTCCCAGCCTGTCACATCTCCCATTTTATGACCAACCACAATAAAAATGTCCTGCTAAAGGCGTTGAAATTCAGTGTTCTCCAGATCTGCTGGCTCTGAAAGCAAAAGTTACCCTTGGCTGGAACATGACTAATATGTTTGAAAATAGGGGCACTCACTTCAAAGCGCAAGCTTCCAACACAAAGGAGATTGAAATAAAAAAAACTGTGGGCACAGGCTGACCCAGTGAAAACAAATGGCAAGAGCAGGACCATTTGTCCCACATGAAGATTCAGAACTTATTTAAAAGGACTTTTATCATTTATGCTTTTTTCTCAGCCATCATCAGGTGAATGGATTTCATCTATGTACCATTTTTTATGTAATTTCCAGGAGATCTTGGGGTTATAGAATTCATCTTCCTGTGACTCTGGGAACTGTAATGGCCAGTTAAACTAGGTTTATGGCTGATTTGAACATGCTATATAATACTGTGAGAGGCGCGAGGGAGGTGAACCTACCTCTGCAAGCAAACCCTCAATTAGGTTTCAGACCCTTTAAATAACAACAAAAATGCTTGTGGGTAGAACAGTGTTTCAGGGGGCACCGGTCCCTGTCAAGAAGGAAAGCACTCTTATTGGGTGGTCATTTGATCTGGACTTTTAATCAACTAGTCAAACATCTGAAATTTAATTGCAAAAATACATATTTTATTTTTATACAAATGGATGAAAAGAATGTTTGATTAGTACAATATGCACAAGCTTACATGGAGACAATTGTGTACAACAACAGTTTTTCGTAACACTGATATTATTAACGTGTCAAGTGCTGTGCAAAAGAATTTTATTTACAAATAAAACTCACATCAGACATACAGTTCCAACTCTTACTCACTCACACATTCTTATTACCTCATACTCATCCAACTCAACATGTTTCTTTCCTCTACATAAAATTGAAGTGCTATTGTGGGAAATTCCTTAGGTGCTAACTGTCTTGTTAGTACAAAAAGCGCAGCTGTGTATGTCAAAACCAAGTAGGTTTGAGAGTGCACGATTCACACTGGTTAATAGTGGTAAAGCACTCTTGGATATTCATCCAATATTGTGGCCCTCACTTGAACGGTATATCGTGTCCTCACCCACATAAGTGGGTTCGCAGCTGTGAGTCTTAAAAGCGTATTAGATTTGCAGCATCAAGCAGAGATTCTACTGCGTCAAAAACTGTTGCCCTCAAGTGTTGGCGGTTATCATTTACTGACTGTCAGGTTCTTGTGTGCTTTACAACGTTCGTCGGTCACAATCCGTTCTCAATGGAGCTGCATCAGGGAGAGAGCTCGACAAGCCCATGCTTCAATTGATCGAGGAGTAACAGTGCCTTGCTTTAAGGGCGGATTGGTCCAAGTACGTTTCAGAGCATGGTTGGGCTTAGTACTGGATTCTCGCAGTGGAACACTGGGTACTGGAATTCCTCTGTCCTCTCGCATTTGAAACTGCTTTCCTTTATCATTTAGGCCTTTTTCTCAGCCATCATTAGGTGAATGGATTTCATCTATGTACCATTTTTTATGTCATTTCCGGGAGAACTTGGGGATATAAAATTCATCTTCCTGTGACTCTGGGAACTGTAATGGCCAGTTAAACTAGGTTTGTGGCTGATCTGAACATGTTCCAAATGTGAGAGTTGGTGAGCAGGTGGAAAATGAAATAAGGCATATGCTGAATAACTTACATATTCATAACTGTTGTGCTTTTTATGGAAATGGCAGAAAGGTGCCACATGGCCATGCTACATGACACAGATTTGGGGGTGGGCTTATCTAATTCCCCATGATTAGCTGAAACTGAAAATATGTTTAGTCTGGCAGTTGCTAGTAAAATTATGAAGTTGTGATACATAACTAGTTTTTTCCACAAAGTTGAAAGGAGAACAAAGGATGATGACGAATGGGAATTGCCATATGTTGCTCCAGACCCCTAAACCAATCCTGACTTGGAGGCTGGGTTTGGGAGGAGAGAGAAGGGTAACCTTACATTCCTAGTGGCCGGAATGATTGCAGGGTACCTCCCCAAGATTGTAAAATTGGTGGTGTAATCGCTGCTATATAAGGGGGACTGCACCAGGATATTGGACAGAAAAAAGGAGAAAGACAGGAGGATGGATGGATGAGACGGACCATCAGGAAGACTGCTGAAACTTACCACCTGGCAGCTGTAAGGAGTAACCAGAGGAGATTGCTGAGAGTGCACCTGGGTGGAGCTGTCTATCTCTAGGAAGGCCTCGATGCTAACGGAGTCCTATGGTGGAGAGCGGGAAGCCATCTTTGAGAGCGGAGTGACCATACCCCTGCCCTATCTTTCCAGAGTGTCCTGAGATGCAGCTCCCTTTCCTGAACCTTAAACAGAGGCTTGCTATGTAAGTAGAAATGAGTGCTGGGAAACCAAAAGGTGGGGGAGTCTGCTTGCCTTGAATCCTTTCCCTTTATAGTGGGTGTGGGGATGGGGGCAAGACTCTGTAGATCCTTAGCCTATGTAACCATACACATTAATTTAATTGATTCCCCATTTGGCAGAACACTAGGGATTGAAATTTGGTAAAATTCGAAATTAACAAAGCTCACTTCCCAGTGTGTGCTGAAAACTATAGCCTATCATTTAATTGGGTAATACTGCTTGTCCAGCTGACCCAGACTTCTTTAAGGAAGAGGGGTGTCTTTGTTCTTAAATCAGTCCAACATTTTTATCCAGCTTCCCCAATACAGGTCTTTCAGGAAGGGAGGTCTGAAATCCAAAACTCCTCAAAGCATTCCAATTTTTCTGCCTGACTTCCCAACCTAGACCTAAGCAAGGGGTGTCTGAAAAACAAAGCGATAAATCACCCTTCCTTTGCTTATTTTAAACCAAAAGGGTGGGAGAAATTATAATTGACATATATTTTTTTACCAATCTTGAAATGCTACTGCTACCCTTTTAAGTCTGCAGGAAAATTAAATTCACTCGACATTACATAAGTGTTTTCGTTATTGATCAGTGTAATTATTTTGTGAAGTAAAATTTGCAGAAAGTAAGAATTGTGATTGTGTTCTTTTTAACTCACTTTTGTAATTTATTTATGCTGAGATATGTTGATTGTGTTGTGCCACGGATAAAGTGTTGTTTTGACCTTTTCGTGCTCATTTCTATTACTTTTAATTTAAATAAATGCCAATATATTTCCCGTACACGAGCCTGGTTCTTGTCTCATTGCTAACTCAGGGGAGAGGGATCCAAGGGGCATGATATGTATCTGAGATAGTGCTAAAAAAATTAATCTGTTAAACTGTTTGTTGCATAACCACGTGAGTGGGGAGGGAAGGAACTCCCCATGTTGAGGGTGGCTTCTCAATAAACTGTTATAAGGAAGTCCAAAGCAAATGTCTGTCTGTGTCCACAACCTATACTTGCCCTCACATCTAAATGTGTACAATGTGTAGGGATGTCAGCATCAAAATACGTAGTGCTCAAATAAGAGTTCAGAGCGTCTTCCAGCTCCTGCATCGCAACCAGCGTTCCCTTCTCCAAGTTCAAGACAGTTCACAAGGCATAGGGGTTGCCTTCCCCAAGAGTTCAAGTCTTTTAGCTTTCCAAAACAACACACTTCCTAGGGACACTTTCCAGGTCTTCTGATATGGTTACCCTTCACCAATTCACATATGCAGTTCAGTTCCTTGACTTCAAATCACATAAAAGTTCCTTCTAGTTCAAACACAAGCTTCTTTGTGGGTGCTTGCAGTGGGTTGTTCATATAGAGGTAAACTTGGTCTAGGTGCAGTGGTCGGACCACACAGTCCACCCATTGCTGGTCATGCAACCGATACATCTCGCTTCTTTTCCATCAACACCTGGCCACTGCTTCAGCTTGACAGTGGTGCTTGATTCATTCCCATACATCACACGCTCTTGAAATTGTATTGTGGCTTGATTTGCCACCATGCACTTGTTGCACTTTGTTATATTCTCCTGGCATTTGCCAATGCTTGTTTTCTCATATCATACAGTTCCTTGCATTTTCTTGGCTCTTGCCAATGCTTGTTTTCTCATATCTTACAGTTCCTTGTATCAGGATGTTTAATAAATGTTCACCCAGATCCGTATGCACCATGGGCCTCATTACGACCCTGGCGGTAAGGGGTTTACGCCAGCGTTAGCTGCGCCGACCCCTTACCGCCAATTACGAGGTCCCCTAGCGCCATGGTGCTTTTAACACCTGCTTTTAGCAGGTGTTAAAATCCATGGCGCTAAGGGACCATGGAGTTAATTACGCCACCGTAATTTACGGTGGCGTAATTAACGCCTTCCCCACTCCCATTATGCCCTATGGGGCAAAAATGGGAATGGGGAAGGGTAAATGGGGATTGGGGACTTACCGCCCCGCCAAGGTCGGAATGGGGCGGTAAGTCCGCCAACCACCATGGCGTAAACGTAGTTTACGCCATGGTGCTAAAGTCACGGCCCAGGCGGTAACTTACCGCCTGGGTCGTAATGAGGCCCCATGTGTCCTTGCACCCATGCAGCTGGCTCTGCTCACCTCAGGATAACTCAACAATAAACACCCCACAGTGACAGCCTCCCTCACAACAATCACCCCATAACCAGTTCCCCCCTGATTGCCATGCAAAGACAGTAAGCATCGACTCACCACCCTACCATCACCATGAGTCCCTGCACCCATGTAGCCGGACCCGTTCACCTGAGTTCAAGGCAATAGAAAAATCCCCCCACAGAGTGCCAGACTCCCTGCCACCAACAATGCCACAACCTGTGCTCCCCTGAGTGCCTTGAACTTACCTGCACAAGGTACCCACCTGTCTGGCATCCAAAGCATTACCCCTGATACAACATTCAGAGCTTGCAAAGACATGTATTGCAATAAAGTAAAGAAACTGGAAAGCCTTGACAACTCCCGTATGGAACAAGGTAACTGCCAGGGACCACCCAGTGTCAACGTACAGAAGTACTATAACGGAGCATGAGCAACTATCTACCTTACAACAGTAAAACTCACCAAAAGAGAAATCACTGTATGTGAAGCAAACAGATTTCAAGCATGGCACGACATGCACTCTGGAAACAGGTGTCAGTCAGCCCTGGGATGTGGGCAGAAGTCGGGCCATTGATTGCAGGCATACAAGTTCTTCACACCCACTGTCAGGTGTCACGGGTGCCTTTGGGTCACCCATGGATGCAGGACAAGAAAGGGATACCAAGTGATGAGGCCATGATCTGGGGAGTGGAAGTACCAGTGTGGGAGCTGATGTGAAGGATGGCAGAGGGCAAGAGAGAGACAGGACACACAGTGATGAATGTGTAGTTACGTAGTGGATAGAGAGAGGGACAGGGTAATCATAGTACAAGTAGGAAACTGGCTGGTGTGGAGATAAGGAGAGAGATGCCGGCAGTCACAGTGGGTGAGGGCAGAGAGAAGGTGGTGAAGAGAGGAAGACAGAGACAGAAAGACAGGAAAAATTGCTGCATGGTCGGAGAGCCTGTAAGACACATAAAAGGAAAAATAGCACATGTTGGGGGCGAAGGACAGTAGGGGGTGCGGATGAAGGGCAGACAAAATAGGAGCCAAATGCCACCTGTGAAAGGGCAATCCTCAGCTCCTCACCACAAAAACAACATGCTAAACCCACCATGACATGTAAACCAGAAAGAGTCCCATGAATGCAACATCCACACAAATAAGTGCCATCAACCACTCTCCAGAGTCTGCACCACCCACCCCAGCCCCCTGTTGGACACCACAGTAAATGGACATAACAAGAATCTCCAGCTGTTATCTCACCCTCCAACAGACCACACACCCTGGACGAGACATTCCCAGGAAGGGGGCAGGGATCAGAGGGTGAACTGCCAACACATTTACATTTATTAGAGAACATACCGAGAACAACAACGGACCACAAGTGACTTGATTGGAGAACACAGGTACAGTCCGCCAGGGGTACACATGCGCAAGCCAGTACACCCCTACATGCACCAAGTGTGCCAAAGCTGTCCTGTGGAGTCAATGGAGACAAATGGCAGATCTGTGTTACCAGAGACAAGGTCATGAAGGGGAGCAGCCAAGTTCGTGGTGACTTGTGAATGACGTGTCTGTAAGATGTGGAATTGTTGCATGGCAGGTCATGTGAGCAGGTAAGGGTGTGTAGTGGGCTCTCGCACAGGTGAAAGAGTAGTGTGGACAGGGAGTACACCTGCAGGGCACCGTAGGACACATGCTGCATGGGTGGCAGCAAGAAGACATCATAATGGTCAGTGAGGCAAGTGAACAACCAGAAACACAGAGTCCAGATGCACAGAGAATACACAATGTGAATGAGAATGTAGATTCAGAGTGTGACAGATACTGCCAGGGTGGGACTGGGACAAGACATAGGCCCGGACACTCAAGAAAAAGTGGCTCACCCCTCGCCTCAAAAAAGTGGCCCACCCCTCGCCTCAAGACCTTTGACCTCTAATGACATCACCGGATGTGGTGTCATTTGACCCCACCCGAAAAAGACATCCCGGGAAGTGATGAAACACAACCTTTCACCCCTTGATAAAAAAGGAAGTGGCATCAAGTAACATTGTTCTTAAGTACACTACGAAAAATATGGTTATGATTTCACTAATGTCATATACAATTCATACAAGAAAGGATCACCATATGTATCATTAATATTTGTGTGTATAGATCCATATTGTCAAATTACTGTGAATGCAAGCAGACGTCCAAGTTCAAATGATAATATGTTATTGTATAGCACTTACGCCTAAGCTGTTTTTTTATAAAACAAATATGCATACAATATCACCCAACCTTTGTTGGTACTCATTTATCGTTCTCAGGAGGATGAAAGGCTGAGATTGCCTTCCTGGGATTCAAATCTGCAACCTGCAGATCACACACACAATGCAGCAGCAAGCGCTCAGCCCACTGAGCTATCATATTAGCTATAGTAAAATGAGCAATTATTCTGTAGTGGATACCATTAAACTGGTAACTGAGATTTAACGGCAGACCAGTTAAGTTAATCTGTAGGTCTGGTGCAGAGTTGGCTGCATGTCAAGCCTGCGTACATCTACTTTCAGGCTTCAGAGGTTGGCAAAATAGGGAAAGCAGCGCACTCACAGGACATCCCATACACTGAGCACTCGTTGTATGAGGTAATGAGTGCTCAGGGCATGCAAACAAACATCCTGAACAGCGTGCCTGGGAGATGGGAAAGATAAACACATTACAACAAGGCATTCATTGTGGCACAATGAAGTCAATGGCCACTTGATGTGCTATGGTCAACATTTCTACACTGTACAGAAGCTTTTAGGCACAAGGATTTTGTCAAGTGACCAAGGACACTGAGATGGAATGTCTTGTGATGATCGTAACAGAGACAATGGCAGAAAAGAAAACCTGCTATAATTGCAACTTGCGAAAAGCAAAATACATAATCCGAAATGGATGCTTATTTTGCTCTAAAATTGGTTGTTTATCACTAATATCACTAATAAATATTTATCACTAATATAAGAGCACAGCCACTCCAGGGGACACCGTGCCCCCTGGAGTGACGGCACAGTGACAGCCGCCGGCCCGGCGGCAGCCTCGGCCTCTCAACTTTGCATGCTGCAGCAGCATGTGAATGATGCATGCATTCTAGTTTGTGATGCACACATCATGCATGCAAATCAATCATCAAAGAAGGTAACATATGCTACCTTGCTTTGATGAATTATGCCGTTGCAGGTTTTTTTTTTTTTCAAAATATTTTCTTTTACAAACTGGCCCAGGGCTGGGCAGAAACCGCCCCCCAGGGACTATACATGATTTCGGCCGATGGGCCTATCCAACCCTGCATACTGCCAATAGTTCAAGTGTTATAAGTACTGCACGTTCTCATTATTTCACTGTCCATTGTGGAAGTGCAACCTGAAAAACATGGATGTGCTAGGACACACACACACGCACACATGCATGTGGACAAACACACACTGTGACAAAATGATTACACCCGCAGAAATTCACATGTGAGAATGAATGCAAAGATTGTGGTGTCCTGTAATACAGACATTATTTGATTGACAGTGCTCAACCTTACCTGCTGACAGAGCTGCCCTGATGTGATTCCCTCATCACCTCCATCAGAAACTGTACCTCCACATTTGTAAATGGAAGGTCAGTGCCCGGCAGAGGGCATAGGGGCTAAGGAGATGAAAGGGTGCAGGGTGGACCTCCCCATGCAGTGCAGTCATTGGATGAATCAGGATCCCTGCAATAACATGGGACATTGTATGTCACCAGCCATAGTAGAAAATAATGCATACAGCACATATGTTCAAAAAGAATATCAACCCATTGTTACCTGCACATGTGATCCAGTCGTGATCAAGTCAACCATGGCAGTACACACCACTGTGCATGGCTGCATCTCCAGCACTTCACTCAAAATGCCCTTGAGAGGGCAACAGCAAATCTCTCAAGGTTGCATATAAAATAAAAACAGTCCATCTCGGACAGGGGAAAAAACAACACATGTCTCCATCCTGGACACAGGTATACAAAATCAGACCAATGGGCCTCATTACGGGTCGGGCGGTCCGGAATTAACAGTGGCGGTAAACCCGCCGCCACTGTTAATTCCGGACCGCCCGATCCCGAGTCCTGCAGGCGAGAGGTGATCTTCCCGCCAGGTCTGACCTGGCGGGTTGAACACCTCCCGCCTGCAGGCGGACGTGGAAACACCAGCACCATCACGAGATGGTGCCGGTGTTTCCACTTCCCCATTCCCATTGAGTCCTATGGGACTCAATGGGAATGGGGATTAACACCATTCCGCCTCTGTGACTCCCGGGACACCGGGGCTGTAATGCTGTGGTAATTCCGGGAGTCACGGAGGCGGAATGGTAATACGAGTCCGGCGGTAACCAGGCGGTTTTACGCCGCGGTTACCACCGGACTTGTAATGAAGCCCACTGTGTCTTTTTGGAACAAGGGGTACAAAAACCAAGAAACAGACCATCCATGGTCAGGTTGAAAACAAAAAAAGAATGCCCATCCTGGACTGGGGGTAAAAAAGCATCCACCCTGGAGGGGGAGGGTATGATATGAATTGATATGAAATGGCATTTATAACGCGCCTGTACACAAATGTTTCTAGGGTGTGTGTCCATAGCCACATGAGTGGAGTGCAAAAATCAACACCCGATTTATTTGTTAAAAAACCTCCATGGGCTCATGGACATCATGGCAGAGGTGATTGAGGTGGCATGGGTGTGCTGGGACTGCCATCCTGTGGTGGATCCTCAGGTGGTTGTGGGGTGGTGGTGGATCCAGTCCATGCAGTGCCAAAGCCTGGTCTTCATTGGCTAGGGCCATCCGTAACACGGATGCATGCATCAGCACCCCAAAGGTGGTGAGGTCACGATGTGCTTCTTCCTAAATGGCCACAGAGTCTGTATGTGCGCTCACTCTTGATGCCTCAAGTTGCTGCGATAGCGTCTACCTCAAGGCGTCCATCTCTTGATGGAGCTTTGTCCTTGTGGCTGAGAGTTCATTGTGCAGTGAAGCCCTGAAGCTTTCCATCTCACGGCGATTGGATTTACGAGATGCCAACATCTCCTGCTTCAGGGCCTCTCTATGGGCCTCATTACGACCCTGGCGGAGTGGGATACCGCCAGCGGTAATCGCGGCGGACCCGTCCGCCCTACTACGAGTTCCCTTAGCGCCATGGAGGTTTTCTCCGCCTGGTTTTACCGGGCGGAGAAAACCATGGCGCTAAGGGACCTCGTTGTTAATTACGCCGCCGTACTTTACGGCGGCGTAATTAACTCCTTCCCCACTCCCATTATATCCTATGGGGCAAGAATGGGAATGAGGAAGGGTAAAATGGGGATTGGGGATTTACCGCTCCGCCAAGGTCGGCATGGGGTGGTAAATCCGCCAACCCCCATGGCGCTATCGGCGGCTTTCCGCCATGCTCCGCGGTGCATTTTGCACCGCGAATTCCGCCAGGGTCGTAATGAGGGCCTATGTGCGCTAGCATCTACTTGCAGAGAGTCACGCAGAGACTTCAGATCAGCCAGTCGGCCCTTGCCATTGGCCTCCCCGCCTAATCTGTGGGAGCAGCTTGAGGATCACATGATTTGCTGGCATTCTCCATTTCAGGGCCGCCAGTTTGGACATGTTCTCGGCCAGGCGATCCATGCCCTCTGCAATACAACTCAACATAGCGGCGCTCAACATTTGCTGCTCCCACACTGTCTCTACAGCATGCACACGTCCACCACATGTGTGGGGCCCACAGCGGTGTGATGCAAGGGACCAGGCCTGTTGTTGTGGGACCCCTGTCCTTGGCTCCAGGTCTGCAACTCTTCGTTGGACATCAGCACCAGAACCTGAAACCGACTCATGGGATCGAGGTCTTGCAGCCGTAACCACCGCAGATGTGGGGCTCACAACTGACTGGCCTTGTGTAGCCTGCTACACCACCGCAGACTGAATGGCCCCATGTTAGGGAACTCACCTTCTCCCTCAGCTGCATCATCACCTGCACATGGACAGACAATGGGCCTCATTATTAGTATGCCAGTCCGGTAACAACGGTGCCAGGAAAGCTACCAGACCGGTAGACTCTGAGTTTGGTGGGCAGGTACCTTTCCGCCCGCCAGGTCTGACCTGCCGGTGCATCTGTCCTCCCCATCCCCATCGAGTCCTATGGGACTCGAATGGGGAGTAATTTTTCCCGTCGCATGGCAATGGGGAATTACCGGGACCACTGGGGCTGTAATGCTCCAGTAATTCCCCATTGCCAGGCGCCGGAATAAAAATGACTCCATGACTATTGAGTGCGCCTGTGGAATGCTTGCAGACGGAGAAGCCGAAGGAAAAGGCAGGGAGACTCGTGTACGAGGTGCCGAGGTGCTGCAGAGTCGTTGCAGCGGAAGCAGTTTGTGGCAGGTGTTGGAAGGTCTCCGGTGGCAGGGTCTGGCTGCCAACCGCCTGCAGTCAAGGGGACTCCCTCTCTGTTACCCCGAGGTGTCAGAGACTCAGGAAGAGGAGCTTGCTGAGCTTGGAGCAGCAGCAGCCACAAAGAACTGCCCGAAGCGTACCCAGTGAGTCAAGTGATGCTGAATGACTACAGGACGCTGTGGTGCGTGCCGCGTTGTGTATGCTGGTCAGAACTCTCACGAGTGAGTGGAGGACAGTGGAGGCAATGGGATTGCTGGTCCAAATGTAAAACACAGATGGTTGACGACAACGATAATGTGAAGGTTGATGAACCGAGCGGTTTGTATTAAACTGTATTAAAATTGGGATGGCTGCAGAAGGGCCAGAAAAAACTGTAAACTTTAAATTGAATAAAGAGCCTGTGAGCAGGGTGCAAATTCCCAGCAGGAGAGTGAACTGGCAATTTGCTGTTACCTTGTTTTGACAACAATGACTTGAAAGTTTGAATACCGAACCAAAGGAAAGTAATAATGAGTGAATGCCAGATGAGTGGAAAGCAGAGACAAGTGTTGCCTGGTACAAAGGAGCTGTGAATTTTGGAAACTAAAGAAAGCAAGCATTGACATGGAATGTAAAGAACTATGAATTGTACAAGTTGGGAAAAAGCAAACATTGGCAAGAGCCATCAGGAAAAGAGGAACTGTACAAACTGAAAGTTGAAACTGTAGCAATTCTATGAGAAGGCTGAATAATCCAACAAGTGAATGGTGGCAAAACAAGTTTTGAAAGGACTGCAAGAATATTAGTCTGATACCACTGTTGAGCTCAAGCAGTGGTGGTGTAACTGTGGAAAAGAAGCCAATCAGGTGTGTCAGTTGCATGACCTATAATGGGTGGACGGTGTGGTCTGTCAACTGCGCCTAGACCGACTACACCCCACTAAAGAGAAGCCACTTGACTCATCTATACATTTATGGTTGAATATCCAGAGGAGCTGGGACATTGTGTACTTAAAGAGTTGAACTTTATGATATTGACGAAAGAGACAAAAAGCTGAAAGCTGGAAGAATCCTGAGGAATTCATGTGAAAACAGTGAAAGACTTTAACATTCGGGTTAGGTAGCCCCTTTTTACGGAAAGTGAATTATTGGGGAAGGGAGAACCCCTTGCCGACCAAGAGCTGGAAGAAGTCCTGAACCTTTGTTTGAATACTTTTTCATTTGAGGCTGGCATCCTTACACAGTTTGAACAAATAGATGTGAGGACAAGTATAGGTGTTGGGCACAGACGGACATTTACTTTGGACACAGGGTATCATTAGTTTCAGTTAGGTAGGGAAACCCCACCTTAGCATAGGGCAAGGTAGGCCTTACTCCAACCCCCTTTGATTTTAATAAAGGTTTGTAACCCAGACTTTCCTCAGTTGTCTGTGACAACTTCCTGATGCCTTCACGTGGGCCATACAACAAGCATATCAATACACAACCCAGGGAGAAGTACTGCACGTGGTTCACCGTAATGCTGAAGCCAGCAATGTCTATATTGGGCCTCATTACGACCCAGGCAGAAAACCATGGAGCTAATAGCACCATGCTCCATGCCGGTAACTTACCGACTCCGCCATGGAGAAAGGGGATTTACCACCCCATTACAAGGTTGGCGGGGCGGTAAGTCCCCCTTCCTCCATTGCCCTTCCCCATTCCCATTTTTGCCCCATAGGGCTCAATGGGAATGGGGAAGGCGCTAAGTACGGTACCGCAAATTGCGGTACCGTACTTAGCACCAAGGTCCCTTTGCGGGTCCCTACTTTAACGGCTGGTGTAGACCAGCCGTTAAGGTCGGGTCCCGCAAAGGGACCTTGTAATCAGGCGCTAATGGGTTAACGGCGCTGCAGCCTTTTACGGCGCCGTTAACCCATTAGCGCCAGGGTCATAATGAGGCCCATTGTATTGTGTTGTTTATTTATATAGCTCCTATACACAGGCAAGTGTTTCAAAGTGCTCAAGGAGGGTGGGAACATGGGGAAAAAATAACAGTCATCCCTCAGAGCCCTTGAAAATCTGAGACAATAATAGTTTGCATAGGCAGAGTAAATGCATAAAACACATTTAACAGTATGGGATATAGCAAATAGGCCTGACACAATTCTCCAATTTTAACAGTACAATTAGAGGTGAAGACAGGGGAGAAACAGACACACGATCTTCAGGGGAGGTGAGTATGCATCGTGCAAATGCACAGAGGGTCACATGGAGGGGAGGATCAAGTGCACCCGGTCGGCTGAGACTGGGGTAAGTGCAGAGAGAGCCACTCTCTTGGGTTCATATCTTAGTGCATTGAGTGTGGGTGGGGTGTAGGTTCCTGAGGCAAGTGCAAGAGAGGGCCGGGCGGGGGTTCCCGGGAACCAGTGAGACTCTGAGGTCCACCAGGCGGCCAGTCATGTGTGAGTGTCGTAAACAGTGATGCAAGCAACAAGGTGTGTGTCAGCCATGTATCGACTGATAACCAAATACAGGCCTTACGTGTCAAAGTAGTGATACAAACTTCAACTGCATCATCATATTTGCAATTTCTAAATGCACACATATGACACGCAATGCAGACAGGCACACTCATTGACACAAATTATCTCTGTAATCTTTTGAATGGGCTGTCTACTGACATACCAATGGGAAAGTACCAGACTTACCAACTTGGTAGGATAACCGCCATCAGCTGATTTCACCCATGAATTGACTAGTGTGTAATTCACATGTTTAGTTGTCTGAAAATAATGCCTGCTACACAGGGCAGTGGTCTGTGTGCACTCATACCCTGGCAGACTGGTCACTCCACAGTGTGTCATTAAAGTCAGCTTTGACATGCATCCTGACAAGGCATTCTGTTAGTGTAGCTGACTGTACATACATGCACCTAAGCAGCAAATGATTTGCCTGGACAATATATATCACATGTACTTGATGCACTATGCAAAGAGGCAGGCCCCATTAATGTTGCAATGATTGATTAATGTGGATGAGGAACTTCTGCACGTGACACAGGTGTACCTTGTGGGTGATGTGTGCCTGTCAAGGGGGCACTTCATGGGTTCTTATGTGCACATGTTTCTGACATTGCAAGCATGCATTCAAGTGTTCGGGAGGTCTTGGGACCCCCCTTTGCCCTTCTGTAACTCTGCTGGGCTCTGCTAGGCTCTGCTAGGCTCTCCTGGGCTCTTCCGGGCTCTCTACGCTCAGAAAAATACTCAGATAGCATACCATGAGATGGAGTCAGGCTTTTTTCAGGGACAATAGGTTTATTTCAGGCTAGACCGACACACACGCTGCATCATATAAAGTACAGGAGCTCAGCCACCGTGCTGAAGTCAGAGCTGTTTTTATACTTTTTCTGAGAGTGAAAACTAGTCCCCACCTTTTTTAAATACACGTTAAAGCAAAGCTTTCCATTGACATTAATCTCACAGCTGGTGATTAGTCGTTCTATGCTTAACCTTCAATTTGAGATACATTTTGGCACTCGCCACTGGATTTCCGGTTCCAGCTACACTTATTTGGGCAGGAAGCTGCGTCCTTTTGCTAAGAAACCCAGACAACTTCATCGTTAGCTGTCTGGCCCAGGATTGTTATCTGATTCCACAGGGAACATTGTCAGATTAGAGACATTTGGCCATGGGAATTGTGGTACAGGAGGCAGACTCATTTCCACACTGTCTACAAAGATGTGCCTTATTAAATACCTTCTATTTGTTGTTAAAGGGAAGGTTTGAATTAAAGGGGTGACCGGTACAGACAATGGTGAATTATTTTATGTCTGGTCATAGTTTAACACTTGGTCATTTTCTACCTGATTTTTATAGTACATATCTGTATCCTACCCAACTCACCACACCATTCATGATTTAAAGCATTTTTGACTTTATAAACATACCACAATATGAAGCACTCACGTATTTAAGCGCTATGATCTCGGTTTTTGCATATTTGAAGGCCTAGATCGCCCCACATGGATTTCTATGCCTAGTTTAAGTGGAAGGGGGCTGCCCCCACTGCATTCAGTTGTCGGTACCTCCTCTTCACAAGTACTGGCAGAGGTGGCACAGCTGTGAAGCCCAGTAGACAGTGATGTCACACAACAGCCACACAGAATGCAGGCCATGTCACAGAGGTGAATACGTTAGCAAATATGCATTGGACATGGATGGCTGTCAACTGCAGCCAGCTGTACTACAACACATATATATGTTTCTAAAACATGACAGTCTACACATACGATGCATAAAAATGCCATACAAATGCCACTTACCAGATGTGCCTCCCACCCCTTGCAGCTGCTCAATACTGATGAGTTGATTCGTAGCCTCTTTGATTGGGGTCAGCTGCTTCTCTGCTGCCCCCCACCAGTGGCCAGTGCAGAGGCCAGGTTGTCACTGAGCTTCTTCTTGGTCCTTTGTGTGAGGCAATTCATCCGCTTCTGGACCTGTCCAGCTATGCGTACCTCCACACCACTTGCATTGATGCGGGCTGTGACTGTATTCCAATGCACCACTCATTGCGCTGGAGTAATGGTGCTGCCTGCATAAAGGTACATCTCATGATGGTGTTCTCTGACATAGTCATCGTGTATCTGGAGCAGCTCTTCCTCTGCGGACCCTTTTCCAATTCTGTGTCTTGGGGTGGAGCCCCTTCCTGCTCTGCAGGGCATTGCCTCCTGGACCTAGTGGCCCCAAGTGGTGCTGCTTAACTGGTCTGCCTCCAACCACATCCACGTCCTCGTGGGGCTGGGGTACATGAGTCCTGATCATGTCCCCATCTACTCCCTTTACCTTGTGGGGCCTCTCCTGCATGGTGCAGATGTAATGGATGAATGGAATGCACACCAAGTTATTGTTCTAGGTAATATGAGGAAGGGAACAGTCTACCTGATGTCCTACGCAGATGGGTGGTCCAGCAAGACTTCAATGTAGCCCAAAAGCAAAAACATGCGGTACACAATATGCAGAGGCTCCCCAAGAGCCACAAATTGCATGTGCGATACAAGGAAAGCTTTTGAAAGGAGAAGAAATAAGTACACGATATGCAGAGGCACCACAAGAGCTAGAAATTGTGTGTGCGATACCGGACAAGCTTCTGAAAGGATAAAAAAGCGGTATGCGATACACAGAGGCACACCTAACCAAACAAATTGCATGCACGATGTTAGGCGGAAACCTGTGCAGTTCCCTCTGGGACCACTGCAAAAGATTTAGGACTACAGGTGTTTGGCAGTAAACCCACTTGGTAGCAGTCTGTACCACACAGATTCACTTGGTAGCTGTGGCTGAGCAGTCAGACTTCCTTCAAGAAGAGATAAGCAGTATGTGGAGTATACAAGATAGGGCAATTCTTCACAGTAAGACAAGCAAACATGCAACGAGGCTCAGTGTAAAGATATTAAGGTATTTATTTATAACGAAACATCTATCGAAAACACTATGGCACTATCACGGCAAACAAGTCAAATACAATTGCTCTACGAAGAAGAAATGGTCAATCCCCTTAACAATATTTCGACAAGTCTAGGTTCTACCGGCACCACTTATTTGCAGACAGAGGTGTATGCCTCAACATAGATGACACTCTAATATTAGTTAGGACGGGAGAGAAAAATAAGCAGGTTACGAAATCAACACAGTTCAATACTTCACGGGAAAAATGCAAGGCAAGAAGGCAAGAACCACAATAGATCATAAAATTCAGAGGCCAGGCCCACTCGGAGAGAGGCAAGGCGATATGTCCCAAAAAGTCTCTAGTGGAAATGCGTTTGAGTCTATGTAGCAAATTGTTATTGGAAGATTGAACCAGTTCAGAACAATACGTGAGAAAGCTTGGAGGCGACCCAACGGAAAGGAGAGGATTAAGACACCTCGCTCGATCCGATCGAAAGGGAAGCCAGGTGGACACGGTACCTTGTTTGTGGAGAGACAGCTCAGGCGGGGGCAGTTGTTCCTGGTGGTGGATGCACTTCGGGTCTTTGCCAAGAGTAGAGGTGATCTCGTTGTCGAAGAAAAGTGAAGTCCGGTGCACCACCAGGGAAGAGACCAGCCGCGGAGTGCTCCATCACAAGGCACCACCTTTTGGTCGCAGTACAGGGGTAGTGGCTATCCGGTTGCCGAGGTGCCCTGCACGGGCAATTCGACCACTGCGTCCTGAGGCGAAGAAAAAGGAAAAGGGGACTGGTTGTTCCCACCAGTCAGGGGAAGAGACTCTCCGGCAGGGAGATCTCCTCTGTCGTCGGGAAGTGGTGAGTCGGTTCAGCAGGGCTCCACCAGAGGTGTAGTCGTTGCAGGTCGGCTCAGCTTTACCCTCGTCGGATTCTTAGGTCCTGTGGCGACTTCTGAAGATCCAGTCCCAAAAGCCCTGCTTTGATGCAGAAAACCCCCATTCATTCAGCCTACCTGTCAATCAACACATGCTAAGTGGTGAGCGGGGAGGCTCACCACTTGGGCCAATCACACCAGAGTGCGACCGGAGTTGGCAAGGCAACTCGGTCCAGGGTGCCTAAACCCCCTCCCACACCCCTGTGGTAACCCAGACAGAATGGCACCACTTTGGAGGGTCTCTGTACAGAGGCCCGCCAAAAGTGGCACAAAGGGCTCAAACTTTGGTTTAGGAGTCACAGAGACGAACACAGACGCCATTTTACAAACCGAGTTCTGGCAGAAAATACCATCCGATAAACTTATTTAAGATAAGTAGACCGGTGGTACGTTAGAAATTAACGAGAAACAGTATCAATCTCTAACAATGGGACGAATCCCATAGGGTTATGTTCGGGGTCGAACATAACAAGTAGTTTCCACTGCCACCAGCCAAAACTCGACGAGGGGGGACGGGACAGTGCCCCCTAGAATAACAGATCCAGGAGTAATCGAATTACCCCTACTAGTACGTCCACAATAAGATGGTTTGTACTAGTTCTGTTAGTAAATTTAGGTCTAGTAAAGCCAATGGTGACTTTACATGCCCGGGGAGACAGTAGTCAGTCCCCGGGTATGGAGTCTATGATGGAGGTCCGCTAGGACGCCCCAGTGTTACGGCAGGTAGGGTGCGGTGTAACACACATAGGCCCTCATTCTGACTCAGGCGTTAAGGGGTTTACGGCGCTGTAAACGGCGCCGACCCTTAACGCCTGATTACAAGGTTCCCTTTGCGGGATGGCTTTTAACGGCTGCTTTTTTGCAGCCGTTAAAATCCATGCCGCAAAGGGACCTTGGCGATAATTACGGCACCGTAATTTACGGTGCCGTAATTATCGCCTTTCCCCGTTCCCATTATGCCCTATGGGGCGAAAATGGGAATGGGGAAGGGTAAAATGGGAAATGGGGATTTACCGCCCCACTCACCTTGGAATGGGGCAGTAAATCCGCCAACCACCATGGCGTAAACATAGTTTACGCATGGTGGTAAGGGTACGACCCAGGCGGTAACTTACCGCCTGGGTCGTAATGAGGGCCATAGAAAAACATATGAGACCCTATGGAGTAAAAGACCCCATAGCCCATAGAACACATTGGCCTTCATTACGACCCAGGCGGTAAGTTACCGCCTGGGTCGTACCCTTACCACCATGGCGTAAACTATGTTTACGCCATGGTGGTTGGCGGATTTACCGCCCCATTCCAAGGTGAGTGGGGCGGTAAATCCCCATTTCCCATTTTACCCTTCCCCATTCCCATTTTCGCCCCATAGGGCATAATGGGAATGGGGAAAGGCGATGATTACGGCGCCGTAAACCCCTTAACGCCTGAGTCAGAATGAGGGCCATTGACATTCAAAGGAATTACACACATTCATGTCCAAGAGTGGGAGGAAAAGAGTCTCACTCTTGGCAGGATGGAAACAAACAAACTCCAGAAATCCAGCAAAGCTGTTGGGGGACTCACTAGGTTAGGAAATTCAGCCTAAACAGAGAATTCTCCCTAACACGCGACACACCGTAGGACTCAAAATAGCAAAAAATAAATGTGCAACCCACTAAATAGAAATGTGGAAGGGGTTACTTGAACGAAACGGCTTGTGTAGCACCCCCAAATGCATGTATGCGATACACGTCCATCTTTGTACATTCAGGTGCACAACCAGTGATGTACGTTGCACCCCTTAAATATCACTGTCATTGCTATGAGCCAAGTAGGCGTGCTGCATGCAGGGCGTGTCACATAACTTATGCGCTAATGCCCTCTTTATTCAGCTGACTCTGATGCAAAACACAGACGACACCCCTTTGCCTGACTCCAGTGCCAATTCTACTGCCTCCTCCTGCACTGTGCTGCCTGCCACCTTGCCTTCTTCTGCTGCTTACCCAGAGTGAGTGCCTGCTGCTCACCTGTACTGCATTGGGGGTGCCCATTGACCAACAATTGCCTGTGCTCCTGTGTCTGTGTTAGGAAAGATTTCATTTATGTGCAATTTGTCCCTCCATTTATGGACCCCGCATCCCTTTTTGCTTTTGTTTGGATATCCTAACCTGACTTTTTCCAGTGGAGCCCAGCTTCCAGCTGAACTCCCCTGGGCTTTTGTTCGCTTGTTATGGGGAAACTGACACGTCCTTCAGACTGTCAGTACTGGGAAACTATGGGCCTCATTACACGGATGGCGGTAGGGATTTACCGGTACCGGTAAAATACCGGTACCGGTAAATCCCTACCGCCTTACTACGAGGTCCCTTTGCGGGTTGGGGGATTTAACGCCTGCTTTTTGCAGGCGTTAAAATCCAACCCGCTAAGGGACCTCGGAGCTAATTACGGCACTGCAAAATTGCGGTGCCGTAATTAGCGCCTTCCCCATTCCCATAGAGCCCTATGGGGCAGAAATGGGAATGGGGAAGGGCAATGGCGGAAGGGGGATTTACCGCCCCTCCAACCTTGGAATGGGGCGGTAAATCCCCTTTCCGCCAAGGCGGTGCCAGTATTTTACCGGCATGAGCCATGGCGCTAATAGCGCCATGGCTCACCGCCTACCGTGTAATGAGGCCCTATGTTTCCCTTAGTCTTTGACTATGTTGTCATTTCTTGGTAATTTTTTAACAGTGCACAATGTACCTTCCAGTACAGTGCGCTGGGGGTCCCTTTTTGTTTTATGGCCCTAGAGACGCCTCAAAGGATTTTTTGGTGATTGCACTAGTGTGCCTGGGATGAAATGGTGGCAGGAGTTACTTTTCATATTGTTTTACTTCTTTTTACTGAGTTAAACCGCGTTTACCGCATTTGGCTCAAGACTGTAGCCAGGTCCGAAAATGGCTGAGCCACAAAATCTTTTTTTCTGTCCCATGGCCATTTTGTCCCTTGCCTTCACCCAGGTCGAGTAAATTGATTTTTCCTTATTTGGGCATGCAGCCTCCCGCGAAAACCAATCTCTTTTTTTGCTGGCTTCTGTCTGTCACATGTGTGTGCCCAGGAAGAGGGCTAGGACTCTTTGGTCCCAATCCACACTACTGGTGCCAGGGTGTCTGGAGTGCCTGACTGACTGAGACCACAGTGGGCCGTGATTGGTCCACATCTGGGATGCCTGCAAGAGAGCAGATCTTCTATTGGAAGTTCTCGATTTTGGCGCAAAGCTAATCTTGGATAAGATAAGGCGCTCTTCAGCCATTCCAGGTCAATCACCTGTGTTCTCACTGAACCACAGAAGGAGCCAAGTCTCCTACACAAAGAAAAAGACTTGTGAAACTGCCGGAGACACTTTGGAAGGTTTTGGTACCCTTTGCACTCTGCTGTCCCGTCAGACCCCTGCTTTCTTCTTCGATCAAATAGGCCCTTTTGGAATAGTGGGAACAACTACTCTCGGTGCTCCCTGCTTAACCACTGAACAAGCCCCTTCGGAAGTGTTCCTGGGCCATCCAGCGAACTGTCCAACTCTACCTCAGGGTAATCTGTAGCACTACCTCCATCTCGAGTGCAGACACGAGACTTGGAACATCGCTTGCTTGTGGTCCCGTGCATTCTCTCACCAAATTTCGCAGGCCTAGCTCCTCTCAGACCCGAATAAGGAGAATGCCTAATGCTGCCCGCATCCACTAATCCCACGTCACTACCTGGGGGTGATGGTCACTATAGTTCTTCTGCTGTTCTGCTCTCCTGTACCCTGAAGCCAGCTGCACTGGAATTTTCTTCACACCTCCTTCGGAAGCTGAGAAAAGGCAACTGTCCAGTCACGGATGATTGTTCTCCCCAGCAGCCGTTGGGAGATGAAGCGCTACGAAACTGCAGGACTCAAACCTACTTGCGACCTCGACTAAACGGGTAAAGATGCAAGTATTCACCGACTGCATAGAGGGTCGGTGAGTACTTGCATCACTTACTGGCAGCCGATCCTTTTTACGCGCAAGTTTCCCTTAAAGGTACTCAAACTTAGCTAGGTTAGCCTGCGCTCCCTAGCTATAATCCCCTTTTGAACTCTGCTTTGCCACCAAGGGCAGGGCTACTTGAAAAGTGGGAACCAATTGTTCAGCGACTCAGGCCCCTTTCTGACTTTCTACAGCCCTTACAAGAAGACCAGCTTTTTGTTCATCTGCGCGATCATGCACTTTTACGCACAACTTTACTGTTGAGCAAAATGCTCCCCACTTCTTAGGGTTGGACTCGAAAGTTAGAGAACGAAATCTAAAGAATTACCTAATGCCATTTGTGTACTAACTTAACCCTCTCTTCACAGGTTGTAGTTCTATCCTCTAACTGAATTGCATTAGGAAATGTGTTGTATTATATATTGTATAGTGTAAGGATTTGGGTGATAACTGTTTTCTCATTTACTAAGGTTGCTTATGTCTATTTGGTCTGGCTGGCAATAAATGTATAGATATTTTTCATATACACTTGTCTAAAGTGGTTTGTTGCTGTGTGTGCTCATTGTGGGCTTCTGATCTCTCTCACCTTTCCTGAGACTTTGGGCCTGATCACGACTTTGGCGGTAACCTTTAAATCCGGCGGTAGCGTTATTACCGCCGGATTTAAGGGTCCGCCAAATCAGGACTTCGTCGGATTTCGCCCCAGCTCTGAGCTGGGGGGAAATCCGCTGAAAATTTGCGCTATTACCGCCGGCAGGAAATCCGCCGGCGGTAAGAGCGCAAAAATTCCCCATTGAGCCCAATGGGGAATGGGGCATTCCCGAATGGGCTCAATGGGGAATGGGGATTAACGTTACCGCCAAAGTCGTGATCAGGCCCCTAGTCTTGACCGCCTGCCAAGCCACCTAGATTGGTCTGGCTTGTCCAGAAGGTTCCCTGTTTCACTAAACTGAGAGTGGCCTCCTAAACATCTGCCCAGCAAGTCAGAGTTTAGAACTCCATTTTAACAAATTGGTGCACAGCGGTGGGATGAGTTCGGAGGTACCCAGTGTTGCGCACTGGTAAGGTACCCAGGTTACACTTACACGAGAGATGGTACCAAATCCAAAATTATTCAAAGGATCACAGATTGACAGGAAATTAGGATTCAGGCTTTGCCCTCCTCTGATGGGCCTATGATGGTACAGAAGGTACTGGGGCCATCCCAAGTACCAGTAATGTTGTAACTCGAGCTGTTATAGAAAGGGACAGTGTTAATGATGATGATGTATCACATACTTCGCTGAGCGGTTCTGGGGCTGAGGCCCTGCCGGAATTCAAGAAGCAAGAGTTGCTTGTTAAGCAGAAAGACCTTAAATTTTGTATCGCTAAACTGGAGTTGGAGAGGCCAGAGAAGCAGAAGGACAGGGACCACCAGTTGGAGCTTGCTATATTGCAGGGCACCAACGATTCCAATGGAAGGTTTGGTAATGTGGCTGGCCCCTTCTCTCGTTCAAGATTTCCAAAAGATCTTGCTAGTATGTATGATGAATGACATCATGGACTGGTTGACTGCATTTGAGTATGCATGAGAGGTCCAAGAGGTAGTAGATGCTGTTAAGATTGCATGGTTGCTCAGTCGACTGCCCCATTCTGGCTGCAATACTATTATGGATATGTCAAAGGATGACAGAAAAGACCGCAAAATTCAAGCAAACTTGGTTTTACAGTTTGAGAAGACTACTGCGCGATACTTGAAACGTTTCAGAGAATACAAGAAGAAAGAAGGTAATACTTGGGTCTTTTATGTTGCTGATTCTTGTAAAAACTTGACTGGTTGGGTAGACGGTTACAAGGTCACCACCTTTGAGGGTATGATGTATTTAGTCATTCTTGAAAATATTTTTGCTTTTGTTCCCCTGAGCAGTAGATGTGTGTGTATCAAATAGAGTGTAATGATAAGATGGGGGTAGGTGTTTTTTTCTTTTCTTGAAATAATGTTTATTAGTGAGTTTGTTCCTTATTTGGTCCTGTCGTCAGGTTTTGCCCCTTTTGTACTGTGGGGTGGTTCAAAATATAGCAAGGATGAGTCTGGGTTACGTGTCCTAGACAGCTGGAAGGACCTGTGTGGTAATCCACCTGAAAAAAACAAAAAGTATTATTTAAAAAAACACTCCTGCCCTTAGAGATAGTGGAGCCGGCAGAACTGTGGTGGATGATACTCTGGTCAACCAGGAAGAGCTTGCCGGACCTCCCCTGATGCCCACCAAGTTTGCTGATGGCCCCCCTCCCCCCTCTCAAGTTCCCAGTAATGCCTGTCAATTTGACTATCAATGGTACAGTAGTGAAGATTCCTGTAAGCATACAGAGACACGTCCCTGGAAGGGTTCTGCTGGGAAAGAACCTCCGAGACTTAGGTCTTGTGGAGATACAGCAGAAAGACCATTCACAAGGTCACACACAAGAGCTGTCCTGGCCAAGTCCAAGGCTGAGCCAAAGCCAAAGGGGAAACCCAAGGCTAAGGGAGTCAGAAAATCAAAAAGAGGGAAAGATAATATTCCCCCAAACTCACGTACCACTTAGGTGGAGGTAATTGGCCAAGCACCTGTACCCGATGAGGAAGAGGTGCAGCCTGAAATACTCAACCCCCATGACCATCCTGGACTCCAAAGTTTATTGGTTGAAGGTGGTCCTGATAGGGAAGATTTCAGTAAGGGCCAACGCCAGTGCCCATCTTTGGAAGGCCTAGGGAGACACTCATTGGGAAGATGGGCTCCTGTACAGTGAGCCCACAGAATCTACTGAAAGAAACCATAGGAGGTTGGTGGTCCCCCTTCAAGTAAGACCATTCCTCCTGCAATTAGTGCATTGATGTGCCCCTTGCTGGAAACCTTAGGATCAAGAGAAGCAAGCAAAGGTTATCCATGAACTTCTACTGGCCCAAGATGGGGTGCCAGTAAAAAGTAATTTCAGGAGTTGTGCCACCTGCCGGATATCTGGAAAAAGTGGCTCAACAATCCAGGCTCCACTGGAGCCACTCCCTGTTGTGGGAGTGCCATTTGAGAGGGTAGGGATTGACATTGTTGGTGCCCTTGACCCTCAGAGATGCTCTGGCAATAGGTTTATTTTTTTGCTGGTCGACCATGCCATCAGATATTCTGAAGCCATCCAAATGAAGACACTGACTACCAAGTCTGTTTCCAAAGCTTTACTTGGCATATCTACTAGGGTTGTCTTCCCTAAAGAAGTTGTGTCTGACAGAGGCAGCAACTTTATGTCCAAGTATATGCAAGTCATGTGGCAAGAGTGTGAGGTCACTTATACGTTTTCATCAGCTTATCATCCACAAACAAATGGCTTAGTTGAGAGGTTGAATAGTACTCACAAACACATGATTGGGGCTCTGGAAGAACCTCAAAGGAGAAAATGTGATATCCTGTTGCCATGCTTGCTCTTTGCCTACAGAGAGGTACCTCAAGAGGGGGTTGGCTTTACCCCCTTTGAGCTTATTTTTGGTCACTCTGTGAGGGGGCCACTGGCCATAGTCAAGGAAGGGTGGGTGCTCCCCACTCCTCCTGTCACTACCAATGTGGTGGACTATGTGTTGGGTTTAAGGAAGAGAATGGTGCTCCTGATGGCTCAGGCCAGTGACAAGTTGGATGTGGATGCTCGATTGACATCCTTATGGCTCTCTCCTGGAATACCTTAACTCTGAAGCTACATCTAGAGAACTGCTGTCAGGCGTTTAGAAAGCAGTTGAAGACTTGCCTGTTCGAATAAACTTTCCTTACTCCTTAGTCCTAAGTCTGCTTTGTCTGTCGTCTTTCTCCATGACTCCCAATTTTCTGTGTTTATGTCTGCGTCCTGATGCCTGCAGGATTTGGCACATTACAAATACATTTAAAAAAAAAAGTTGAAGTCTGGTCAGGCATTGGCCAAACATTGGTATGACCAGAAAGCTTCACTTGTTCAGTTTACCCCAGGTCAAGAAGTCCTTATCATGAATCCCATAAGGCCCTGAGCCGTACATGATACATATTCAGGCCCTTACACAGTTGTGGAGCAGCTGGGTGAGGTCAATTATTTGGTGGACCTTAGAAGGCCTGGACAGGCCCCAAAAGTGTTTCACATAAATAGACTGATGGCTTTCATCCCTTGAGTTTAAATAGCTGCACTGGTATTGGCACCAGATATGGAAGAGGAGGAATCAGAACCTCGACCTTACCTGTTCCAGAATGGTCCTTCAGATGGCTCCATTGAGGGTGTCCATGTGGCCCCTCACCTGACTTCTGATCAACAAGGGGAAGTAGTTCCCCTCCTTGTTCTCATTAACCCCAGGTTTGACACCTTGGTGCAAACACGAGATGGACACTGGAGATAGTGTACCTACCAAATATAGGGGATACAGAATGCCAAACAGTTTAAGATCATACATCAAGGCTGAGGTCAACAAGATGTTGGATCTAGGAGTGATTGAGCCCTCCAGTAGTCCCTGGTCCAGCCCTGCAGTCTTATTGCCAAAGGCAGGCACCTCTGAACTTAGGTTTTGTGTGGATTATAGGGCTCTGAATGCTGTCACCAGGACAGATGCTCACCTCCTACCTAGAACAGATGAGCTGGTGGATGCCTTGGGTGCCTCCAAGTACCTCAGCACATTTGACCTCACTGCTGGCTATTGGCTGGAGTCCCTGACTGACTGACTGAGACCGCTATGGGCCGTGATTGGTCCATTTCTGGGATGCCTGCAAGAGAGCAGATCTTCTATTGGAAGTCCTCGATTTTAGCGCAAAGCTAATCTTGGATAAAAGAAGGGGCTCTGCAGCTGTTCCAGGTCGATCACCTGAGTTCTCACCGAACTACAGAAGGAGCCAAGTCTCCTACATGAAGAAACAGACTTCTGCTTTTGAAGGTTTTGGCACCTTTTTCCCCCTGCTGTCCCGTCAGACCCCTGCTTTCTTCTTTGATCAAGAAGGCCTACCAAGGCGCTTGGACTAGTGGGAACAACTACTCTCAGCGCCCCGTGCTTACCCACAAACGAGCCCCTTCGGAAGTGTTCCTGGGCCATCCAGCGAACTGTCCAGCTCTACCTCTGAGTAATCCGCAGCACCTCTGCCACCTGGAGTGCAGACCTGAGACTTAGAACATTGCTGGGTTGTAGTCCCATGCATTCTCCTGCCAAGTTTTGCAGGCCTAACTCCTCTGGGTCCCGAATAAGGAGAGTATGTAACACTACCCGCATCCACGATTTCCGCATCATTATCCTGTGGTGACGGTCGCTATAGTTCCCCTGCTGTTCTGCTCTCCTGTGCCCTGAAGCCAGCTGCACCAAAATGTTCTTCATACCTCCTTCGGAAGCTGCGAAAGGCAACTGTCCTGTCACAGATGATCGCTTTCCCCTGCAGCCGCCGAGAACCAGAGCGCCACGAAACTGTAGGACTCGAACCTACTAGGGACCTCCACCACAAGGGCGAACTTTGCTCTGGACTGTGCCGAGGATCGGTGAGTACTTGCATCTCTTACCTGCGGCCCCGGCACAGCCAATCCTTTTTACGCATGAGTATCCCTTAAAGGTACTCAAACTTGGCTAGGTTAGCCTGCACTGCATAGCTATTCTCCCCTTTTGAACACTGCTTTGCTACCAAGGGCACAGCCTACTCGAATAGTGGGAACCAATTCTTCATTGCCTCACGCCCCTTCCTGACTTGCTAGAGCTCCTACAAGAAGACCCACTTTTTGTTCATCTGTGCGATCGTGAGCTTTTACACACAGCTTTACTGTTGAGTTTAAGGCTCCCAACTTCTTAGGGTTGAACTCGAAAGTAAGAATTACCTAATGCCATTTGTGTACAAATTTAACCCTCTCTTCACAGGTTGTGGTTCTATCCTGTAACTGAATTGCATTAGGAAATGTGTTGTATATACATTGTATAGTGTAAGGAATTGTGTGATAATTGTTTTCCCATTTACTGAAGTTGCTTGTGTCTATTTGGTCCGGTCGACAATAAATGTATAGATATTTCTCCTATACACTTGTCTAAGAGTAATTTGTGGTTCGTTGCTGTGTGTGCTCATTGTGGACTTCCGATCACTCTCACCCCTCCTGAGACTTAGGGCCTCATTAGGACCCTGGTGGCCACATAATGAACGGTGCCGGTAAGGGACTGGCTCCGTTCATTACGGGCAGTCCTATTACGAGGACTGCTGCGGGTCCTGCTAAGGAACGCCTGGTCAGAACAAGCGTCCTTAGCGGGACCCGTTAGCAGTCCAGGATGCTCCCAACGTGCCCGTCATTAACAGGCCCGTTGTTAGCATCCTCCCCATTCTCATTGCGCCCTATGGGGGCACAAATGGGAATGGGATGTACCGGGTCCAGGTCTCGCGAAACGGATTTACCGGCCCCTCCAAGGTCGGAATTGCCCGGTAAATCCTCTTTTGCGGGACCTGGTACCCGGTATGGGGGTAGCCATGCTGCTTTTAGCAGCATGGCTCCCTCATACTCGTAATGAGGCCCTTAGTCTTGACCACCTGCCAAGCTTCCTATATTGGTATGGCTTGTCCAAAAGGTTCTCCTGTTTCACTAAACTGAGGGTGGCCCCCTAAACTTGCGCCCAGCAGGTAGGAGTTTTGAAATCCATCTTAACAGTTTGCTCCTGTGACCACCTCATCTGCTGTGTACAACTCCCACCTCTCCATTCCACCACCACTGCCCCACAGCCCATTCCGGGGACCAGTTTGCCCTGTCTCAGGGGTTACATGTCTGGGCCATCTTAATTTTCACTTAGCGGCACAGAGGGCTGCCAACTTCACTGTCAAAGAAGTTGGCATCCTGGTGGATCATGGTCCTGGAGGAACATGATGCCCTCTTCAACTCAGCAACGCAGCTGGATACCATTGGACGCAAACAGATCTGGGCCAACACAAAGACATGGCATGCCCTCGGGGCTGGTGCCACCATAGAGGTGCACCATGCCGGTAGCAACAAGATTTCCACCAACAACATGCTGTTCCTGGCGATGTTCTACCCAGAGCTATATACCCAGATCTGTGAGTGGAAATGGCATCTTGATGGTGCTGTGAGTAGTCATGTGTTGCACTGCTATATAGTGCATGGGAATGCCTGATTGCACGTACTCCCTTATTTATGCAGCATTCCCCTTAAGCACTCCCTTGTGCGCCGCCTCCTCAAGAAGGCGTCCACCACCCCTTACCTGGGCAAACTCTTGAAGAAGCTGGCCATCTCCCAGCAGCTTACTCTACACACTGAATCTGTTGGTTGTCTCCATGACTATCAGTCTGGCCTCAGAGCTGCCAGATGCAAGGAAACTGCTCTCCTGAATACCTGTGAAGATCTGCTCTCTAACCTTGATTCCAGCCTTCCTTATGTCCTCATCTTCCTTGATCTTTCCTTTGCTTTCAACATGGTCAACCACGCAGTCCTGATAAATTGACTCTGTGAGAACCTGGGCATCATGGATCAGGCCCTGGAGTGGATGACCTCCTTCCTCTTGGACCGCCCCTCCCAGGTCCAACTTGGCCCCTTTCTCTCCACCACCTCTCTCTCTACCTGTGGCATTCCCCAGGGCTCTATCCTCTCACCCTGGTGTTTCTACCTCTACTTGGCCTCTTTGGCCCACCTTATCTCTACCTTCTCCTCTAACTTTCAGTGTCATGCGGATGACACTCAAGTATCCTTCACGCTCGACTCAGCCTCCTCTCCTTTCTCGCTAATTCCTGACTATTTATCTGTGATTCAGGATTGGTGCACCTCCAACAATCTCTGCTTTAATGTCAGTAAGACTGAGATCCTTCTCATTGGGACCCCTGCCCCTGTTTTCCCTCTCTCACTCTGGCCACCCACCTCTTCCTTCACCTTCCTGCAAGGCAAAACACCTTGTTGTCATCTTCGACTCCACTCTCTTTTTCTCTCCTCACATCTGGGACATCGCCAAGAAGTCCCACTACCAGATGCACCTCCTCAAAGTGGCTCTTCCCTTTATCACTTTCCCCAGAAGCTCAGTCTCCGGAGCCCTGGTTCTCTCTAGGCTGGACGACTGCAACAGCCTCTTTCTCAATCTGCCTTCATCTACTTTCCCCCCTCTGCGACTAATCCAGAACAGGACTACAAGACTTATCCTTGGCTTCAAGCCAAGAGACTGTATCTCTCCAGCCCTGAAATCTCTCCACTGGCTCCTGTTGGCTGCAAATACCAAGTTCAAGACCCTTTGCATTGTCCACAAGGCTTTCTGGGGCCAGGGGCCGGTACTACATCCAACACTCTTTTCCACAATACCTTCCTTCTCGAGCCCTTTGCTCAGCTACCTCCTACTCTCTAACGGTTAGACGCTTCTCCAGGTAGAGAGTTGGGGTCAGATCTCTTTCTTCAGCTGGGGCCTCCCTCTGGAACAGCCTCTCTGCCCCTCTCAAACTTGAGCCGGGCCACCTGAAGTTGCGGAAGCAGCTCAAAGCTTTCCTCTTCTCTGCTTTCTCTCTCTCCCTCCCCTGCTGACCTACCAGTCTGCTGTGTCGACTGGTTGCTTGGCTACCCTCAGAGTCTCACTGAGTATCAGGCTCTTTCTTGATCAGTCACCCTTGCACTGCCTCCGGGCCTACCACGCACTTATGGCCTGTAACCCTATAGTCCCTTGTTCTCCTTGCACTACCCAGAGCTGTGCTGCCTGGCTGCACTTACTCAGAGCATTGCTGCTCTGTTTTCCTCTCCCCTCTCCCTTGCACTTCACCCCTCCCTTTCCCCTTGCACTTATTGTTCTCGCACTTGCACAATCTGAATGACCCAAGGCCTAGTAAGATCATTTGTCTTGTCCTCCCTCCCTTGTCTTGTCGAGCCTAGAAACACTTGTGTACAGGCGTGTTATAAATGACATACCATAACATACCACCTGTTTGCCAGTGATCCACAGTTGCATGCAGCCTTCAGACATTGCTCTCCATGTGAGCTGTCAGACATCTGTTGATTGGACGTGCATTGGTATGTGTAGTGTTTGTAGTTGTACAATTGCGCCTACCCTGCACATGCAATGCCACTTGATGGTAAGATGTGTTTGGACTGTGAGGGCGCTAGGTTATGATGTTGTGCCCATGTGAGAGGCATGCATGTTGGGCGGATTGTTGTATGGTCCATTACAAAGTGTAGCCATCCACCCTCAATGTCTGGAGGTGACACGTGTCTATGGATGTTGGTGATTGTCATGCTGGAGCATTGACCTTTTCTGGGACATTGCTGTGATCTGTCATCCCGCTGCATGTCAAGTTGACATTTCATCATGCCATGTGTATGTGCTTGGGGCTACAGCGTACTTGTGTATGCCTCTGAAATGTCTGTATGTATGTGTTCCATGCTTACAGGTCATGCTGTCAGGGAGGTATGTTGGTTGATGTGATTGTGTGCACAGATGCCCAAGCAGGTGTTTGCATAGCCATGCTGTGCGTAGTACAATCATGAGTGTCTACTGTGATCCAGCTTTCCAATGGGTGTTTTGCCACCAACGTGTTCCCAGCAGCCCCGGTCAATCTGTGCTTCCATGCATTCTGTAGTTGGCCAACCTACCAGCTGACACCCTGCCCAACGCTGTGCCATGACGCCCGTGGCAACGCAGCAGGTTGCAGTTGGGTCACCTTGGCATTGCCATTATGCCATGTCATATTTCTTGGTATGTGTCTGTGGACCACCGTCTTTATGCTTTGTCGACATGTAAATGTGTCATGCCTGGGCACATCATTGACCCTAGACTGGTGTGTCATTTTAATGGTAATTGAATGGGCATGCGTGTGTGTGTGTGGCTGATGCTGGTTCACCCATGGGTACTTATGTTACTGTGAATGTTGTGTACGCCACACATGCTTTGGCACTGTACACTGATGTCAATGTTCTATGCCTCGTTTTCCACAGTTGCTGCAGCTGGAGAAGAGGGCAGAAGAGGTGCTGTAGAGCGTGGATGCAGGGACCGGGACACCAGACTAAGGCGCAGACGTCAGCCACTCCCCCGTGACAGCTCCTCTTCCGGGGGTGATGTGGCTGAGGGAGTGCCTGGACCATCGGGCGTGGCTGCTGGGGGTAAGTCCCAGGAGGTGAAGGAGGCAGGGGACCCCCCAGCAATGGTGGGACACAGATATGCTACACAGGGACCATTCACAGGGAAAGACACCCTGGAGTCATCCAGGTTGATGGAGGTGGAGCTGGAGGAGGTGGTTATTGCAGCCCAACCGATGCAGTCAGGTGGGGGCGTCGAGAAGCGTGTGAATGCTGCAACCCTGTCCCAGGGGCATGAGGATGTCCAGGCCACTGTGGAGGTGCCTGCACAAAATCCTGAGGCTGGGCCATCAGAGGCAGCAGTGCCCACATTCTGGGATGCCTCCACCCAGACCAGCATCCCCATGCCACCCGATGTGTCCATCCAGGATCATGTGCTGCCCCTGCTGGCTAGTCTCACGAGGGGGTACGCAGTCATCAGTGATGATGTACAGGCTACCCGTTATATGCTTGTGCATTATCACAATGAGCTGTGCCGCCTCATGGCCTTGCTGGCAACAGCAATGTTCTCTGCCAGGCTCAAGGGGCTGTAGTCTGTCATGAATCCTCCCGTCCACTTCATCCTGTGTGCACCAATCGCCCTCCAGGGTGTCTTTTGGGCCACATTCCACACAGCCTCTAAGGAACTCATGGTGGCAACAGTAAAGACAGACACAAGTGAACACAGTTTAAGGGTGTTGATTAAACTGTATAAATGGGTGAGAAAAACGCCTATTCTAAACCTAAATCTAAGATGGGAGCAAGCTACGACCATCAAATAATAATAAAGCTGTCCTAGTGGAGTCTTGTCAAATAAAAAGGGCCTATATTAAAAAAAAAACTATTGCTAATCCTTACCTATCCTCCCAAAGTTTCTTGTTTTAGAGGACCTGATGTGTTACAATTAACAAAAACAAAAGTTTCTTCAATAAATCTTCATGGGGCGATTACTCTTCGCCTTAGGATCCCTCTCTGCCGGGATCCGATCCTTCTCTGCTGTGGGCCTCCCTCCATCGGGTTCACTACGGCTTTTCATTCACAATGTAACATTCCAGAGTCTCAATTTCTTTTTATACAACTTTTCACTGTGGACATCTCTCAGCCGGATTCACTCTTGCCGAATATACAGTGTTCACGGGCGTATTACTATTCACCCCAACTCGCAGGCATCCCTCAGCCGGGTTCACATTTGCCAAATACACAGTTCACTTTGCTTTATCAATATGCAGGATTCACTCTCCTTCGCTTTCCCCTTGGCATCCCTCCGTCGGGTTCACATAGCCATTTTAACACAGTTTATGATTTGCTCATTCTCATAAGAAAACAGGTGTTCGTATCCCCTAGCTTTCTCTTGGTATCCCTCAGTCGGATTCACAATTGCCACAGTTCACTACACAGTCCTTTCATACCATTTAAGTTCCCTTCTTACCTAAGTTCAGGTCCCAGCCCCGAGTCAGGCTTTCCTTATACCCCCAGCCAGGCTACAGACAGTTCTGTTAACACATTCTACTTTGCTTTCCTTCTTGTCAATGTGTCAGAAACTTTCGATTGTACAAGGGATTTGACTCGACCCTTGTATGACCCCTCTGACTCCTCATGCCAGCCTCTCCTAGGGCCTCCTGGTACTTGTAGTTTCAACAAAGGGGACCAGCCAGAGTCCTTCGAATGAGAGCCCACGTGGCGCCTGACCGGTCTGCAGCTGGTCCTTCAGTGGACTTTCTTTCACATTTAAACACACACAAGTTCTTTGTTCATAGGATCATACGATGTTGCCGTTCCCAAACTTGGGCTCAACACAGTCGGTTTGCTATCAGCTCTCTCTTACTCACCGGCTGTGTTGAACCCGTTGCTTGCCGCTGGAGTCAAGGATGATACAACAGTAGGAAATGCATCTCCCCGCCTTGATTATCAGTGCGGGAGGGCTCTAGACACCGTTGACATCTGATACACCACACGCCAGCTGGACTCCCCGGTTTTATGATTTCTCTTTCTGAGGCTTTGCGGATCTGAGTTGAAAAGGGCAAGGGCAATTCCCTCCTCGCCATCCTTTCAGGTCTCGCCGCCTTTCTCCTCCGTTTGAATTGCCGGTCCGGAATAGCTGCTTCCTGGTGTGTTCGGCCTTGCTCGAAATGTGCTTCCGTGATCCGCCTTTTATCCCTGTGGGAAGGGAAAGGGCCGTCAGGTGTGCATAGTTATTATCAATTGGCTGACTCTGCCTGACCCTGGTGTTCGGACGTGTCAGCTAAACGGCTAGGGTGTCCATTGTCTGTCAAGGTGTAGGAAAGTGGTTGTGTTGGAAAAGCGGGTGGGTGTAGAACTTCTGAATATCCTAGAGGGTAGGATGGGGAAAAGGTGTTATAGGGAAGGAGGTACTGTGTCTCGCCCATAGGCGTCCCACTTTCACTCCCCGAAGACCCCTCATCCAGGGATCCTCCCCTACTGCTCCACCCCCAGGAACTGGATCCAAAAGCAATGGCTGTGTCCTGGCCACCTGAATGACAGATCGCTCGGGACTAGTAAGTGAGACTCCTTTAGGTTTCTCATAGGCCCCCTGTGCACCAGTCCCACCACCACCGCCCCCGATTGGTGGAGCTAACATCCCTGCCCAAGGTGGGAGTCCCACCAACGTCGGATGAGGTGGTCACCGTGCCTACCGAGGCACTGACACAGCCACATGCAGTGGAGGGTCAGCAGGCACCTCGGGGCAGTGCAGGTGCTGTGCACCCCCGACAACAGTCATCAAGTCAGAGGGCGTACATACACAGGTTGCACTCGGCACAGCGACAGCAGATGGAAACTATGAGGAGGCACACTGTGACAGGGCATACCACCCAGCAGAGGTAGGAGGAAGATAGGTGGGCCATGCAGGCTTTGTCCTCCGCGTTCAGGCACTACCAGAGGCAGCTGGTGGCAGAGATGCAGCGGGCACGGGATGCTGCAGTGATGGTTGCCAGGGCTGAGGTGGCATTACGGCGGGCTGCCATCCTGGAGGCAACTTGCAGGTCAGCAGAGGAGGCGGAACAACAGATGGTGGTCACCGTGCAAGCACTCCAGGCAATAACGCAGGCCCGCCTGAGGGAGGAGGATGTTGCCTGCGATTGAGCCCTGGTCGAGAGGTTGGCAGACATTGGAGAGGACTAGCCTGCTGCCTTTGTAAATAGCTATTTAGGATAAGGTTTCATTTGTGACTTTTTATTTTTATTTGATTCCCCGCACTTTGTAGACATTCCTTCCCTCATTTCATGTATGTAGTTCTATTTCAATACAGGTTTTCCATGACTTCATTCCAGGCTTCGCGCTGTCTATTTGTCTGTCTATGCATTTGATTTTTTAATGTTCTCCCAGTGCATCTGTTCATTGTCAGTCATGTGTAGTGTGACCTGATGGTGTGTGTCATGTTGATGCTGTGATGTTTGCTGGTGGAGGGGTGCACATGTGCCTGACATGTGAGGGCGTGGCTATCAGACCGCTTGAAGGTGCACTGGATGATTTTCATATTCCATTCCATGTGCAGGGGCACTGCGTGTTTGGCGTCAGTGTGTTGGTGTTGTTGGTATGGAGGCTTCAGTTGTGCGTGTGATGGTGTACATATGGGGATAGTTGTGGAGATGTGTGGATGTCTTCAGGTGGTTTTTGTTGACTCTCATTGGGGATGGATAACCACACGTTCATGTCTACTTCCATGCGTTCAACATTTAAACGTGTGTAGTATCTGGTGTCATCTGTGTTGCCTCTGCACATTTGATACTGGAAATGGTGTTTCTTTTGCGTTGTTTTCCTTTCAGGCCCACTGTTGTTCAAATGTCCCCTCAGCGCATGCTTGGGAATGCTTAAGTACCCACACTTCGTTCAATGTACTGTGTATTTGGCACTATGGCTGCTGCCGTGGGCTCACTGTGGATGGGTGGCTTGGAAAAATCACTTGAGTATTTGACGTTTCATTGCTGTGTCACTCCCATGTCATTCTCAGCCACCGGCCCACATCTGCAGTCACGCACTGCCTGCCCTCATGTCATGCATCCCCTCTGCCACTGAAAAGCAGATGAGTCCCATGATTGCTGTTTCTGTCTGGCAGAACACATTTCCTGTCTCACTGAGTCACACACTCTCTGGCTTCCCATCACCCATGCAAGGGCCTGTCATGTTTTCTTCCCTGACAGGGACTTTGCCACCCCTACCACCCGGGCTACTCTTCCATCAGCTGTAATGCGCCCAGTCATTCTCAATGGATGTGCCCAATCTATGTTGCTGTGTACTTCTGCCATCCACAGGCATTCACTTGCTGTGCTTTGAGGGCTTTGCAATGACACACTGGCAGTATGCACATGCCACTTTGCATTGCATTCACATGTCACATGTCACATGTACATGGGGGGGCACAGTGTAGGTGGTGCAATAGTGTGCTGTCCAGTTGTGGTGCTGCAGATTCAGGTCTGCCAGGGAGTGACAGGAGATGCTCCGGTTCTGGATTCAACAACAGTGCTACCACTTGATTGTGTTGTTGGTGGACACGTGGCAGGTCTGCTTCACGGTGGAAGCAGACCACAGAGGTTGAGGTAAGTTGTGGCTCTGCTTTGGACTGGTAGGGTGGCAGACTGTCAGGGGGCTGCCTAGGGCAGAGGTGAAGGGGGTTGGTGGGTGGTGTCAGGATTTGAGGGGGCGGCCTGGGGTAGTGGTGGTGGTGAGGGGGGTGGTGGGTGGTGTCAAAACTTGAGGGGGCTGCTTGGTGTAGTGGCAGAGATGTGGGTGGTTGGAGGGTGATTTCAGGAGTTGAGGGGTCTGTCGGGGGTAGTGGTGGAAGTGAGGGGGCTGGTGGGTGGTGTCAGGACTTGAGGGGGCTTCCTAGGGGTAGTGGCAGAGGTCAGGGGTGTGGGGGGAGGAGGTGTTCTGTCAGGGGGCTGCCTGGGGTAGTGGTGGGGGCTCGGGGGGCTGGTTGGCAGTGCCAGGACTTGTGGGGGCTGCCTGGGGGCTGCTTGGGGTATTGGCAGTGGTGAGGGGGGCTGGTGGGTGGTTACAGGACTTGAGGGGGCTGTCTGTGGGTAGTATCTGAGGTGAGGGGGCTGGTGGGTTGTGTTAGGACTTACGCTGACTGCCTGGGGTAGTGGCAGTCGTGAGGGGGGCTGCCTGGCATAGTGGTGGAAGTGAGGTGGGCTGTGGGTGGTGTCAGAACTTGAGGAGGCTGCCTGGAGGTAGTATAGGAGGTGAGGGGTGTGTGGGGAAGGAGGTGTACTGTCAGGGGGCTGCCTGGGGTAGTGGCAGAGGTGGGAGGGGCTGGTGGGTGGTGTCAAGACTCTGGCGGGATGCCGGTGGTAGTGGCGGTGGTGAGGGGACTGGTGGGTGGTGGCAGGACTTGAGGGGACAGCCTGGGGAATGGCAGAGGTGAGGGGGCTGGTGGATGGTGTCAGGGCTTGAGAGCGCTTCTCTGACTTAGAGGTATCTGCCAGAAGTTTGGGTGCCTTAGGAGTCGGGGGGACAGTCCGCAGTTTCGCAGTTGTGCAGTCGTTACTTACGTGGGTCCTCATGCAGTTTCGCTGGGGTGCGACTGTTACTCACGGGCGACCTCATGCAGTTTCGCTTGGGTGTGGCCGCTACTTATGGTGGACAGCACACAGTTTTGCAGGGGTACGGCCGTTACTTACGGTGGACAGCAGTCAATTTCGCTGGGGTGCAGTAGTTACTTACAGGGAACCTCATGCAGTTTCGTAGGAGTGCAGCCATTGTTTATGGTGGACAGCACGCAGTTTCGCTGGGGTGCAGCCATGACTTATAGGGGACCGCATGCAGTTTCGCCGGGGTGCTGGATGGTGGGTCAGAGGTGGCCCTGAACGTTTGTGCAAAGGTTGGTTTTTGGCAATGGTTTTGGTTTGCCTGGGGCATGTTGTAGGCGTTCTAGGCGTAACTCAGTTTTCTTTGCGTGTCGGGTTCCTTCGCGCTTTGAAGTCCATGAATACGCAGAACGAGCAAAGTGACTTTCATCTGCAGTTGTTTTAGTCACAGAGTACTTTGTGGGGTATTTGCGCTTTCTCTAGAAATGAGTATTGTGGAAAAGTTGTGAATGCTTATTTTCGATCTCTCGAGCTGGCCATGTTGGCAGGGACGCTAGAAATTGTGGCAGTGTTAGGAATTCTTGTCCCCATTTGCAAAGCTAGGCATTGTGGCAGTGTTAGGAATGCTTGTCCCCATTTGCAAAGCTAGGCATTGTGGCACTTTTAGGAATGTTTGTCCCCATTTGCAAAGCTATGCATTGTGGCACTTTTAGGAATGCTTGTCCCCATTTGCAAAGCTAGGCATTGTGGCAGTGTTAATAATGCTTGCACCCATTTGTATAGCTAGGCATTGTGGCAGTGTTAGGAATGCTTGCACCCATTTGCATAGCTAGGCATTGTGGCAGTGTTAGGAATGCTTGCACCCATTTGTAAAGCTTGGCATTGCAGCAGTGTGGCATTGCAGCAGTGTTAGGAATGCTTGCACCCATTTGTAAAGCTAGGCATTGGGGCAGTGTTAGCAATGCTTGCCCCTATTTGTAAAGCTAGGCATTGCGGCAGTGTTAGGAATGCATGCCCCCATTTGTAAAGCTAGGCAATGCGCCAGTGTTAGGAATGCTTGCACCCATTTGTAAAGCCAGGCATTGGGGCAGTGTTAGGAATGCTTGCACCCATTTGTAAAGCTGGGCACATTGCGGCAGTGTTAGGCATGCTTGCACCCATTTGTAAAGCTAGGCATTGTGCTGCAGTGTTAAGATTGCTTGCACCCATTTGTAAAGCTAGGCATTGCGGCAGTATTAGGAAGGCTTGCACCCATTTGTAAAGCTAGGCAATGCGCCAGTGTTAGGAATGCTTGCACCCATGTGTAAAGCTAGGCATTGCGGCAGTGTTAGGAATGCTTGCACCCATGTGTAAAGCTGGAATTTCGGCATGTTGGGAATGCTTGCATCCATTTGCAAAGCTAGGCATTGGGGCAGTGTTAGGAATGCTTGCACCCATTTGTAAAGCTAGGCATTGTGGCAGAGTTCGGAATGCTGGCACCCATTTGTAAAGCTGGGCATTGGGGCAGTGTTAGCAATGCTTGAGCTCCTATTTCTTCACAGGTGGTCACTATGGCAGAATGCTCTGTCCTCAGACGCTGCAATTCTGGGAGAAAGCTGCAGGTGGAGAGATTTTCCCCGAGCCCCGGATGTCATTCAGGAATCTGCAGTGCTTTCCAGGCCTGGCGTCGCGAGATGAGAGGGCTGCCGCCTTCCTCCTGTGACGGCCTCCAGACGCTCTTTGAGCAATTAATCTGGGTCATGACTTTCAGAGAGCAAATCTGCGAGCGCAGATCTCATTAGCACCTAGAATGCAACAAAGGCAAGCCCGGGCGTGCACCCCTCCCCCCTCTGTTCCCCTTCAGAGCCATGCGCTGGTGTTTGTTATTCTGCACAAGTAGGGCTGAATGCAGGGACTGGAGAGGCTTCAGTGAAGACGGCAGCACTCCTGCAGTACAGAGTACCCCGACCCTGTGATGCAAGGTGTCCTGCAGAACAAACCTATCTCAGAGCCCCAGATGAGTACACAGAGCGTGTGATGCAAGGAGTCCTGCAGGGCAAACCTATCTCAGAGCCCGAGATGAGTACTCTAAGCGTGTGATGCAAGGTGTCCAGCAGAACACCCCTATCTCAGAGCCCCAGATGAGTACACAGAGCGTGTGATGCAAGGAGTCCTGCAGAACAAACCTATCTCAGAGCCCCAGATGAGTACACAGAGCGTGTGATGCAAGGAGTCCTGCAGGGCAAACCTATCTCAGAGCCCGAGATGAGTACTCTAAGCGTGTGATGCAAGGTGTCCAACAGAATAGCCCTATCTCAGAGCCCCAGATGAGTACTCTAAGCGTGTGATGCAGGTGTCCTGCAGAACAAACCTATCTCAGAGCCCGAGATGAGTACTCTAAGCGTGTGATGCAAGTGTCCTGCAGAACAAACCTATCTCAGAGCCCCAGATGAGTACCCCGAGCATGTGATGCTAGGTGTACTGTAGAAGAAACATATCTCAGAGCGCGAGATGAGTACACCAAGTGTGTGATGCAAGGTGTCCTGGAGAACTAACCTATCTCACAGCCCAAGATGAGTACCCCGAGTGTGTGATGCAAGGTCTCCTGCAGTCCAAACCTATCTCAGAGCCCCAGATGAGTACACCAAGCATGTGATGCATGGTGCCCTGCAGAACAAACCTATATTAGAGCCCCAGATGAGTACTCTAAGCGTGTGATGCAGGTGTCCTGCAGAACAAACCTATCTCAGAGCCCGAGATGAGTACTCTAAGCGTGTGATGCAAGTGTCCTGCAGAACAAACCTATCTCAGAGCCCCAGATGAGTACCCCGAGCATGTGATGCAAGGTGTACTGTAGAAGAAACATATCTCAGAGCCCGAGATGAGTACACCAAGTGTGTGATGCAAGGTGTCCTGCAGAACTAACCTATCTCACAGCCCAAGATGAGTACCCCGAGTGTGTGATGCAAGGTGTCCTGCAGTCCAAACCTATCTCAGAGCCCCAGATGAGTACACCAAGCATGTGATGCATGGTGCCCTGCAGAACAAACCTATATTAGAGCCCCAGATGAGTACACCGAGCGTGTGATGCAAGGTTTACTGTAGAAAAACATATCTCCGAGCCCGAGATGAGTACACCAAGCGTGTGATGCAAGGTGTCCTGCAGAACTAACCTTTCTCACAGCCCCAGATGAGTACCCCGAGCGTGTGATGCAAGGTGTACTGTAGAAGAAACATATCTCAAAGCCCAAGATGAGTACACCAAGTGTGTGATGCAAGATGTCAGAACTAACCTATCTCACAGCCCAAGATGAGTACCCCGAGCTTGTGATGCAAGGTGTCCTGCAGAGCAAACCTATCTCAGAGCCCCAGATGAATACACCAAGAGTGTGATGCAAGGAGTCCTGCAGACCAAACCTAGCTCACAGCCCAAGATGAGTACACCAAACGTGTGATGCAAAGTGTCCTGCAGAGCAAACCTATCTCAGAGCCCCAGATGAGTACCCCGAGCGTGTAATGCAAGGTGTACTGTAGAAAAAACATATCTCCGAACCCGAGATGCGTACACCAAGTGTGTGATGTAAGGTGTCCTGCAGAACTAACCTATCTCACAGCCCAAGATGAGTACACCAAGCGTGTGATGCAAGGTGTCCTGCAGAGCAAACCTACCTCAGAACCCCAGATGAGTACACCGAGCGTGTGATGCAAGGTGTCCTACCTAGCATACCTATCTCAGAGCCCCAGATGAGTACACCAAGCGTGTGATGCAAGGAGTCCTGCAGAACAAACCTAGCTCACAGCCCAAGATGAATACACCAAACATGTGATGCAAGGTGTCCTGCAGAGCAAACCTATCTCAGAAACCAAGATGAGTACCCCAAGTGTGTGATGCAAGGTCTACTGTAGAAGAAACATATCACAGAGCCCGAGATGAGTACACCAAGTGTGTGATGCAAGGTGTCCTGCAGAACTAACCTATCTCACAGCCCAAGATGAGTACCCCGAGTGTGTGATGCAAGGTGTCCTGCTGAATAAACCAATCTCAGAGCCCAAGATGAGTACACCGAGCGTGTGATGCAAGGTGTCCTGCAGAGCAAACCTATCTCAGAGCCCCATGTGAGTACACCGAGCGTGTGATGCAAGGTGTCCTGCAGAGCAAACCAATCTCAGAGCCCAAGATGAGTACACCAAGCGTGTGATGCAAGGAGCCCTGCAGTGCAAACCTATCTCAGATCCCCAGTTGAGTACACCGAGCATGTGATGCAAGGTGTACTGTAGAAGAAACCTATCTCAGAGCCCCAGGTGAGTACACCGAGCGTGTGATGCAAGGTGTCCTGCAGAGCAAACCTATCTCAGATCCCCAGATGAGTACACCGAGCGTGTGATGCAAGGTCTCCTGCAGAGCAAACCAATCTCAGAGCCCAAGATGAGTAAACCAAGCGTGTGATGCAACGAGTCCTGCAGTGCAAACCTATCTTAGAGCGCAAGGTGAGTACACCAAGTGTGTGATGCAAGGTGGACTTTAGAAGAAACATATCTCACAGCCCAAGATGAGTACACCGATTGTGTGATGCAGGGTGTACTGCAGAACAAACCTGTTTCACAGCCCAAGATGAGTACACCAAGCGTGTGATGCAAGGTGGACTTTAGAAGAAACATATCTCACAGCCCAAGATGAGTACACCGAGTGTCTGATGCAAGGTGTACTGCAGAACAAACTTATCTCACAGCCCAAGATGAGTACACTGAGCATGTGATGCAAGGTGTCTTGCAGTGCAAACCTATCTCAGAGCCCAAGATGAGTACACCGAGCATGTGATGCATGGTGTCCTGCAGAGCAAATGCATCTCACAACCCAAGATGAGTACACAGAGCGTGTGATGCAAGGAGCCCTGCAGAACAAACCTATCTCACAGCCAAAGACGAGTACGCCCAGCGTGTGATATAAAGTATCCTGCAGAACAAACATATCTCAGAGCCCCAGATGAGTACACCGAGCGTGTGATGCAAGGTGTCCTGCAGTGCAAACCTATCTCACAGCCCAAGATGAGTTACCCAAGCGTGTGATGCAAGGTGTCCTGCAGAACAAACCTATCTCACAGCCCAAGATGAGTACACCAAGCGTGTGACTCATGGTGTCCTGCAGAACAAATCTATCTCACAGCCCCAGATGAGTACTCTAAGCGTGTGATGCAAGGCGTCCTGCAGAACAAACCTATCTCAGAGTCCCAGATGAATACACCAAGCGTGTGATGCAAGGTGTCCTGCAGAGCAAACCTATCTCAGAGCCCCAGATGATCACACCAAGCGTGTGATGCAAGGTGTCCAGAACAAACCTAACCTATCTCACAGCCCAAGATGAGTACACCGAGCGTGTGATGCAAGGTGTCCTGCAGAGCCAACCTACCTCAGAGCCCCAGATGAGTACACCAAGCGTGTGATGCAAGGAGTCCTGCAGAACAAACCTAGCTCACAGCCCAAGATGAGTACACCAAACGTGTGATGCAAGGTGTTCTGCACAGCAAACCTATCTCAGAGCCCCAGATGAATACCCCGAGCATGTGATGCAAGGTGTACTGTAGAAAAAACATATCTCACAGCCCAAGATGAGTACCCCGAGTGTGTGATGCAAGGTGTCCTGCAGAACTAACCTTTCTCAAAGCTCAAGATGAGTACATCGAGTGTGTGATGCAAGGTGTCCTGCAGAGCAAACCTACCTCAGAGCCCCGGATGAGTACACTGAGCATGTGATGCAAGGTGTCCTGCAGAGCAAACCTATCTCAGAGCCCCAGATGAATACACCAAGAGTGTGATGCAAGGAGTCGTGCAGTCCAAACCTAGCTCACAGCCCAAGATGAGTACACCAAACGTGTGATGCGAGGTGTCCTGCAGAGCAAACCTATCTCAGAGCTGCAGATGAGTACCCCGAGCGTGTGATGCAAGGTGTACTGTACAAGAAACATATCTCAAAGCCCAAGATGAGTACACCAAGTGTGTGATGCAAAGTGTCAGAACTAACCTATCTCACAACCCCGAGTGTGTGATGCAAGGTGTCCTGCAGTCCACACCTATCTCAGAGCCCCAGATGAGTACACCAAGCATGTGATGCATTGTGTCCTGCAGAACAAACCTATATTAGAGCCCCAGATGAGTACTTCGAGCGTGTGATGCAAGGTGTACTGTAGAAAAAACATATCTCCGAGCCCGCGATGCGTACACCAAGCGTGTGATGTAAGGTGTCCTGCAGAAATAACCTATCTCACAGCCCAAGATGAGTACACCAAGCGTGTGATGCAAGGTGTCCTGCAGAGCAATCCTACCTCAGAGCCCCAGATGAGTACACCAAGCATGTGATGCATTGTGTCCCGCAGAACAAACCTATATTAGAGCCCCAGATGAGTACTTCGAGTGTGTGATGCAAGGTGTACTGTAGAAAAAACATATCTCCGAGCCCGAGATGCGTACACCAAGCATGTGATGCAAGGAGTCCTGCAGAACAAACTTAGCTCACAGCCTAAGATGAATACACCAAACGTGTGATGCAAGGTGTCCTGTAGAAGAAACATACCGCAGAGCCCCAGATGAGTACACCGAGCGTGTGATGCAAGGTGTCCTGCCTAGCATACCTATCTCAGAGCCCCAGATGAGTACACCAAGCGTGTGATGCAAGGAGTCCTGCAGAACAAACCTACCTCAGAGCCCCAGATGAATACACCAAGCGTGTGATGCAAGGTGTCCTGCAGAACAAACCTACCTCAGAGCCCCAGATGAGTACACCGAGCATGTGATGCAAGGTGTCCTGCCTAGCATACCTATCTCCGAGCCCCAGATGAGTACACCAAGCGTGTGATGCAAGGTGTCCTGCAGAACAAACCTACCTCAGAGCCCCAGATGAGTACACCGAGCGTGTGATGCAAGGTGTCCTGACTAGCATACATATCTCAGAGCCCCAGATGAATACACCAAGCGTGTGATGCAAGGAGTCCTGCAGAACAAACCTACCTCAGAGCCCCAAATGAATACACCGAGCCTGTGATGCAAGGTGTCCTGCCTAGCATACCTATCTCAGAGCCTCAGATGAGTACACCGAGCGTGTGATGCAAGGTGTCCTGCCTAGCATACCTATCTCAGAGCCCCAGATGAATACACCAAGCGTGTGATGCAAGGAATCCTGCAGAACAAACCTAGCTCAGAGCCCCAGATGAGTACACCGAGCGTGTGATGCAAGGTGTCCTGCCTAGCATACCTATCTCAGAGCCCCAGATGAATACACCAAGCGTGTGATGCAAGGTATCCTGCAGAGCAAACCTATCTCAGAGCCCCAGGTGAGTACACCGAGCGCGTGATGCAAGGTGTCCTGCAGAGCAAACCAATCTCAGAGCCCAAGATGAGTACACCAAGCGTGTGATGCAAGGAGCCCTGCAGTGCAAACCTATCTCAGAGCCCCAGGTGAGTACACCGAGCGTGTGACGCAAGGTGTCCTGCAGAGCAAACCTATCTCAGAGCCCCAGGTGAGTATACGGAGCGTGTGATGTAGGTGTCCTGCAGAGCAAACCTATCTCAGAGCCCCAGATGAGTACACCAAGCGTGTGATGCAACAAGTCCTGCAGTGCAAACCTATCTTAGAGCGCAAGGTGAGTACACCAAGTGTGTGATGCAAGGTGGACTATATAAGAAACATATCTCACAGCCAAAGATGAGTACACCGATTGTGTGATGCAAGGTGTACTGCAGAACAAACATGTTTCACAGCCCAAGATGAGTACACCAAGCGTGTGATGCAAGGTGGACTTTAGAAGAAACATATCTCACAGCCCAAGATGAGTATGCCGAGTGTGTGATGCAAGGTGTACTGCAGAACAAACTTATCTCACAGCCCAAGATGAGTACACTGAGCGTGTGATGCAAAGTGTCTTGCAGTGCAAACCTATTTCAGAGCCCAAGATGAGTACACCGAGCATGTGATGCATGCTGTCCTGCAGAGCGAATGCATCTCACAACCCAAGATGAGTACACAGAGCGTGTGATGCAAGGAGCCCTACAGAACAAACCTATCTCACAGCCCAAGACGAGTACGCCCAGCGTGTGATAAATAGTATCCTGCAGAACAAACATATCTCAGAGCCCCAGATGAGTACACCAAGCGTGTGATGCAAGGTGTCCTGCAGAGCAAACCTATCTCACAGCCCAAGATGAGTACACCAAGCGTTTGACGCAGGGTGTCCTGCAGAGCAAACCTATCTCAGAGCCCCAGATGAGTACACCGAGCGTGTGATGCAACTTGTCCTGCAGAATAAACCTATCTCAGAGCCCCAGATGAGTACTCTAAGCGTGTGATGCAAGGTGTACTGTTGAACAAATGTATCTCAAGGCCCCAAATGAGTACACCCAGCAAGTGATGCAAGGTGTACTGCAGACCAAACCTATGCCAGAGCCGCAAATGAGTACTCTAAGCGTGTGATGCAAGGTGTACTGTAGAACAAACGTATCTCAAAGCCCCAAATGAGTACACCCAGCGTGTGATGCAAGCGGTCCTGTGGTACAAACCTATCTCACAGCCCCAGATGAGTACACCCAGCGTGTGGTGCAAGGTGTCCTGCAGGACAAACCTATCTCAGAGCCCAAGATGAGTACACCGAGCGTGTGATGCAAGGTGTCCTGCAGGACAAACCTATCTCAGAGCCCCAGATGAGTACACTGAGCGTGTGATGCAAGGTGTCTTGCAGTGCAAACCTATCTCAGAGCCCAAGATGAGTACACCGAGCATGTGATGCATGGTGTCCTGCAGAGCGAATGCATCTCACAACCCAAGATGAGTACACAGAGAGTGTGATGCAAGGAGCCCTGCAGAACAAACCTATCTCACAGCCCAAGACGAGTACACCGAGCGTGTGATGAATGGTGTCCTGCAGAGCAAACCTACATCAGAGTCCCAGATGAGTACACCGTGCGTGTGATGCAAAGTGTCCTGCAGAGCAAACCTACATCAGAGCCCCAGATGAGTACACCAAGCGTGCGATGCAAGGAGTCCTGCAGAACAAACCTAGCTCACAGCCCAAGATGAGTACACCAAACGTGTAATGCAAGATGTCCTGCACAGCAAACCTATCTCAGAGCCTCAGATGAGTACCCCGAGCATGTGATGCAAGGTGTACTGTCGAAGAAACATATCTCAGAGCCCGAGATGAGTACACCAAGTGTGTGATGCAAGGTGTCCTGCAGAACTAACCTATCTCACAGCCGAAGATGAGTACCCCGAGTGTGTGATGCAAGGTGTCCTGCAGTCCAAACCTATCTCACAGCCCAAGATGAGTACACCAAGCATGTGATGCAAGATGTCCTGCAGAGAAAACCTATCTCAGAGTCGCAGATGAGTACACCAAGCGTGTGATGCAAGGTGTCCTGCAGAACAAACCTATCTCACAGCCCAAGAGGAGTAGCCCGAGCATGTGATGCAAGATGTACTGTAGAAGAAACATATCTCAGAGCCTCAGATGAGTACTCTAAGCGTGTGATGCAAGGCGTCCTGCAGAACAAACCTATCTCAGAGCCCCAGATGATCACACCAAGCGTGTGATGCAAGGAGTCCAGAACAAACCTAACCTATCTCACAGCCCAAGATGAGTACACCGAGCGTGTGATGCAAGGTGTCCTGCAGAGCCAACCTACCTCAGAGTCCCAGATGAGTACACCATGCGTGTGATGCAAGGTGTCCTGCAGAGCAAACCTACCTCAGAGCCCCAGATGAGTACACCAAGCGTGCGATGCAAGGAGTCCTGCAGAACAAACCTAGCTCACAGCCCAAGATGAGTACACCAAACGTGTGATGCAAGGTGTTCTGCACAGCAAACCTATCTCAGAGCCCCAGATGAATACCCCGAGCATGTGATGCAAGGTGTACTGTAGAAGAAACATATCTCACAGCCCAAGATGAGTACCCCGAGTGTGTGATGCAAGGTGTCCTGCAGAACTAACCTTTCTCAAAGCTCAAGATGAGTACATCGAGTGTGTGATGCAAGGTGTCCTGCAGAGCAAACTTACCTCAGAGCCCCGGATGAGTACACTGAGCATGTGATGCAAGGTGTCCTGCAGAGCAAACCTATCTCAGAGCCCCAGATGAATACACCAAGAGTGTGATGCAAGGAGTCCTGCAGACCAAACCTAGCTCACAGCCCAAGATGAGTACACCAAACGTGTGATGCGAGGTGTCCTGCAGAGCAAACCTATCTCAGAGCTGCAGATGAGTACCCCGAGCGTGTGATGCAAGGTGTACTGTACAAGAAACATATCTCAAAGCCCAAGATGAGTACACCAAGTGTGTGATGCAAAGTGTCAGAACTAACCTATCTCACAGCCCAAGATGAGTACCCCGAGTGTGTGATGCAAGGTGTCCTGCAGTCCAAACCTATCTCAGAGCCCCAGATGAGTACACCAAGCATGTAATGCATTGTGTCCTGCAGAACAAACCTATATTAGAGCCCCAGATGAGTACTTCGAGCGTGTGATGCAAGGTGTACTGTAGAAAAAACATGTCTCCGAGCCCGAGATGCGTACACCAAGCGTGTGATGTAAGGTGTCCTGCAGAAATAACCTATCTCACAGCCCAAGATGAGTACACCAAGCGTGTGATGCAAGGTGTCCTGCAGAGCAATCCTACCTCAGAGCCCCAGATGAGTACACCAAGCATGTGATGCATTGTGTCCCGCAGAACAAACCTATATTAGAGCCCCAGATGAGTACTTTGAGTGTGTGATGCAAGGTGTACTGTAGAAAAAACATATCTCCGAGCCCGAGATGCGTACACCAAGCGTGTGATGCAAGGAGTCCTGCAGAACAAACTTAGCTCACAGCCCAAGATGAATACACCAAACGTGTGATGCAAGGTGTCCTGTAGAAGAAACATACCTCAGAGCCCCAGATGAGTACACCGAGCGTGTGATGCAAGGTGTCCTGCCTAGCATACCTATCTCAGAGCCCCAGATGAGTACACCAAGCGTGTGATGCAAGGAGTCCCTCAGAACAAACCTACCTCAGAGCCCCAGATGAATACACCAAGCGTGTGATGCAAGGTGTCCTGCAGAACAAACCTACCTCAGAGCCCCAGATGAGTACACCGAGCATGTGATGCAAGGTGTCCTGCCTAGCATACCTTTCTCAGAGCCCCAGATGAGTACACCAAGCGTGTGATGCAAGGTGTCCTGCAGAACAAACCTACCTCAGAGCCCCAGATGAGTACACCGAGCGTGTGATGCAAGGTGTCCTGACTAGCATACATATCTCAGAGCCCCAGATGAATACACCAAGCGTGTGATGCAAGGAGTCCTGCAGAACAAACCTACCTCAGAGCCCCAGATGAATACACCGAGCGTGTGATGCAAGGTGTCCTGCCTAGCATACCTATCTCAGAGCCCCAGATGAGTACACCGAGCGTGTGATGCAAGGTGTCCTGCCTAGCATACCTATCTCAGAGCCCCAGATGAATACACCAAGCGTGTGATGCAAGGAATCCTGCAGAACAAACCTAGCTCAGAGCCCCAGATGAGTACACCGAGCGTGTGATGCAAGGTGTCCTGCCTAGCATACCTATCTCAGAGCCCCAGATGAATACACCAATCGTGTGATGCAAGGTGTCCTGCAGAGCAAACCTATCTCAGAGCCCCAGGTGAGTACACCGAGCGCGTGATGCAAGGTGTCCTGCAGAGCAAACCAATCTCAGAGCCCAAGATGAGTACATCAAGCGTGTGATGAAAGTAGCCCTGCAGTGCAAACCTATCTCAGAGCCCCAGGTGAGTACACCGAGCGTGTGACGCAAGGTGTCCTGCAGAGCAAACCTATCTCAGAGCCCCAGGTGAGTATACGGAGCGTGTGATGCAGGTGTCCTGCAGAGCAAACCTATCTCAGAGCCCCAGATGAGTACACCAAGCGTGTGATGCAACAAGTCCTGCAGTGCAAACCTATTTTAGAGCGCAAGGTGAGTACACCAAGTGTGTGATGCAAGGTGGACTTTAGAAGAAACATATCTCACAGCCCAAGATGAGTACACCGATTGTGTGATGCAAGGTGTACTGCAGAACAAACATGTTTCACAGCCCAAGATGAGTACACCAAGCGTGTGATGCAAGGTGGACTTTAGAAGAAACATACCTCAGAGCCCCAGATGAGTACACCGAGCGTGTGATGCAAGGTGTCCTGCCTAGCATACCTATCTCAGAGCCCCAGATGAGTACACCAAGCGTGTGATGCAAGGAGTCCTGCAGAACAAACCTACCTCAGAGCCCCAGATGAATACACCAAGCGTGTGATGCAAGGTGTCCTGCAGAACAAACCTACCTCAGAGCCCCAGATGAGTACACCGAGCGTGTGATGCAAGGTGTCCTGACTAGCATACATATCTCAGAGCCCCAGATGAATACACCAAGCGTGTGATGCAAGGAGTCCTGCAGAACAAACCTACCTCAGAGCCCCAAATGAATACACCGAGCGTGTGATGCAAGGTGTCCTGCCTAGCATACCTATCTCAGAGCCTCAGATGAGTACACCGAGCGTGTGATGCAAGGTGTCCTGCCTAGCATACCTATCTCAGAGCCCCAGATGAATACACCAAGCGTGTGATGCAAGGAATCCTGCAGAACAAACCTAGCTCAGAGCCCCAGATGAGTACACCGAGCGTGTGATGCAAGGTGTCCTGCCTAGCATACCTATCTTAGAGCCCCAGATGAATACACCAAGCGTGTGATGCAAGGTATCCTGCAGAGCAAACCTATCTCAGAGCCCCAGGTGAGTACACCGAGCGCGTGATGCAAGGTGTCCTGCAGAGCAAACCAATCTCAGAGCCCAAGATGAGTACACCAAGCGTGTGATGCAAGGAGCCCTGCAGTGCAAACCTATCTCAGAGCCCCAGGTGAGTACACCGAGCGTGTGACGCAAGGTGTCCTGCAGAGCAAACCTATCTCAGAGCCCCAGGTGAGTATACGGAGCGTGTGATGCAGGTGTCCTGCAGAGCAAACCTATCTCAGAGCCCCAGATGAGTACACCAAGCGTGTGATGCAACAAGTCCTGCAGTCAAACCTATCTTAGAGCGCAAGGTGAGTACACCAAGTGTGTGATGCAAGGTGGACTTTATAAGAAACATATCTCACAGCCCAAGATGAGTACACCGATTGTGTGATGCAAGGTGTACTGCAGAACAAACATGTTTCACAGCCCAAGATGAGTACACCAAGCGTGTGATGCAAGGTGGACTTTAGAAGAAACATATCTCACAGCCCAAGATGAGTATGCCGAGTGTGTGATGCAAGGTGTACTGCAGAACAAACTTATCTCACAGCCCAAGATGAGTACACTGAGCGTGTGATGCAAAGTGTCTTGCAGTGCAAACCTATCTCAGAGCCCAAGATGAGTACACCGAGCATGTGATGCATGCTGTCCTGCAGAGCGAATGCATCTCACAACCCAAGATGAGTACACAGAGCGTGTGATGCAAGGAGCCCTACAGAACAAACCTATCTCACAGCCCAAGACGAGTACACCCAGCGTGTGATAAATAGTATCCTGCAGAACAAACATATCTCAGAGCCCCAGATGAGTACACCAAGCGTGTGATGCAAGGTGTCCTGCAGAGCAAACCTATCTCACAGCCCAAGATGAGTACACCAAGCGTTTGACGCAGGGTGTCCTGCAGAGCAAACCTATCTCAGAGCCCCAGATGAGTACACCGAGCGTGTGATGCAACTTGTCCTGCAGAATAAACCTATCTCAGAGCCCCAGATGAGTACTCTAAGCGTGTGATGCAAGGTGTACTGTTGAACAAATGTATCTCAAGGCCCCAAATGAGTACACCCAGCAAGTGATGCAAGGTGTACTGCAGAACAAACCTATGCCAGAGCCGCAAATGAGTACTCTAAGCGTGTGATGCAAGGTGTACTGTAGAACAAACGTATCTCAAAGCCCCAAATGAGTACACCCAGCGTGTGATGCAAGCGGTCCTGTGGTACAAACCTATCTCACAGCCCCAGATGAGTACACCCAGCGTGTGGTGCAAGGTGTCCTGCAGGACAAACCTATCTCAGAGCCCAAGATGAGTACACCGAGCGTGTGATGCAAGGTGTCTTGCAGGACAAACCTATCTCAGAGCCCCAGATGAGTACACTGAGCGTGTGATGCAAGGTGTCTTGCAGTGCAAACCTATCTCAGAGCCCAAGATGAGTACACCGAGCATGTGATGCATGGTGTCCTGCAGAGCGAATGCATCTCACAACCCAAGATGAGTACACAGAGAGTGTGATGCAAGGAGCCCTGCAGAACAAACCTATCTCACAGCCCAAGACGAGTACACCGAGCGTGTGATGAATGGTGTCCTGCAGAGCAAACCTACATCAGAGTCCCAGATGAGTACACCGTGCGTGTGATGCAAAGTGTCCTGCAGAGCAAACCTACATCAGAGCCCCAGATGAGTACACCAAGCGTGCGATGCAAGGAGTCCTGCAGAACAAACCTAGCTCACAGCCCAAGATGAGTACACCAAACGTGTAATGCAAGATGTCCTGCACAGCAAACCTATCTCAGAGCCTCAGATGAGTACCCCGAGCATGTGATGCAAGGTGTACTGTCGAAGAAACATATCTCAGAGCCCGAGATGAGTACACCAAGTGTGTGATGCAAGGTGTCCTGCAGAACTAACCTATCTCACAGCCGAAGATGAGTACCCCGAGTGTGTGATGCAAGGTGTCCTGCAGTCCAAACCTATCTCACAGCCCAAGATGAGTACACCAAGCATGTGATGCAAGATGTCCTGCAGAGAAAACCTATCTCAGAGTCGCAGATGAGTACACCAAGCGTGTGATGCAAGGTGTCCTGCAGAACAAACCTATCTCACAGCCCAAGAGGAGTAGCCCGAGCATGTGATGCAAGATGTACTGTAGAAGAAACATATCTCAGAGCCCAAGAAGAGCACACCAAGCATGTGATGCAAGGTGTCCAGCAGAGCAAACGTATCTCAGAGCCCCAGTTGAGTACACCAAGCGTGTGAGGCAAGGTGTCCTGCAGAACAAACCTATCTCACAGCCTCAGATGAGTACTCTAAGCGTGTGATGCAAGGCGTCCTGCAGAACAAACCTATCTCAGAGCCCCAGATGATCACACCAAGCGTGTGATGCAAGGAGTCCAGAACAAACCTAACCTATCTCACAGCCCAAGATGAGTACACCGAGCGTGTGATGCAAGGTGTCCTGCAGAGCCAACCTACCTCAGAGTCCCAGATGAGTACACCATGCGTGTGATGCAAGGTGTCCTGCAGAGCAAACCTACCTCAGAGCCCCAGATGAGTACACCAAGCGTGCGATGCAAGGAGTCCTGCAGAACAAACCTAGCTCACAGCCCAAGATGAGTACACCAAACGTGTGATGCAAGGTGTTCTGCACAGCAAACCTATCTCAGAGCCCCAGATGAATACCCCGAGCATGTGATGCAAGGTGTACTGTAGAAGAAACATATCTCACAGCCCAAGATGAGTACCCCGAGTGTGTGATGCAAGGTGTCCTGCAGAACTAACATTTCTCAAAGCTCAAGATGAGTACATCGAGTGTGTGATGCAAGGTGTCCTGCAGAGCAAACTTACCTCAGAGCCCCGGATGAGTACACTGAGCATGTGATGCAAGGTGTCCTGCAGAGCAAACCTATCTCAGAGCCCCAGATGAATACACCAAGAGTGTGATGCAAGGAGTCCTGCAGACCAAACCTAGCTCACAGCCCAAGATGAGTACACCAAACGTGTGATGCGAGGTGTCCTGCAGAGCAAACCTATCTCAGAGCTGCAGATGAGTACCCCGAGCGTGTGATGCAAGGTGTACTGTACAAGAAACATATCTCAAAGCCCAAGATGAGTACACCAAGTGTGTGATGCAAAGTGTCAGAACTAACCTATCTCACAGCCCAAGATGAGTACCCCGAGTGTGTGATGCAAGGTGTCCTGCAGTCCAAACCTATCTCAGAGCCCCAGATGAGTACACCAAGCATGTGATGCATTGTGTCCCGCAGAACAAACCTATATTAGAGCCCCAGATGAGTACTTCGAGTGTGTGATGCAAGGTGTACTGTAGAAAAAACATATCTCCGAGCCCGAGATGCGTACACCAAGCGTGTGATGCAAGGAGTCCTGCAGAACAAACTTAGCTCACAGCCCAAGATGAATACACCAAACGTGTGATGCAAGGTGTCCTGTAGAAGAAACATACCTCAGAGCCCCAGATGAGTACACCGAGCGTGTGATGCAAGGTGTCCTGCCTAGCATACCTATCTCAGAGCCCCAGATGAGTACACCAAGCGTGTGATGCAAGGAGTCCCTCAGAACAAACCTACCTCAGAGCCCCAGATGAATACACCAAGCGTGTGATGCAAGGTGTCCTGCAGAACAAACCTACCTCAGAGCCCCAGATGAGTACACCGAGCATGTGATGCAAGGTGTCCTGCCTAGCATACCTTTCTCAGAGCCCCAGATGAGTACACCAAGCGTGTGATGCAAGGTGTCCTGCAGAACAAACCTACCTCAGAGCCCCAGATGAGTACACCGAGCGTGTGATGCAAGGTGTCCTGACTAGCATACATATCTCAGAGCCCCAGATGAATACACCAAGCGTGTGATGCAAGGAGTCCTGCAGAACAAACCTACCTCAGAGCCCCAGATGAATACACCGAGCGTGTGATGCAAGGTGTCCTGCCTAGCATACCTATCTCAGAGCCCCAGATGAGTACACCGAGCGTGTGATGCAAGGTGTCCTGCCTAGCATACCTATCTCAGAGCCCCAGATGAATACACCAAGCGTGTGATGCAAGGAATCCTGCAGAACAAACCTAGCTCAGAGCCCCAGATGAGTACACCGAGCGTGTGATGCAAGGTGTCCTGCCTAGCATACCTATCTCAGAGCCCCAGATGAATACACCAAGCGTGTGATGAAAGTAGCCCTGCAGTGCAAACCTATCTCAGAGCCCCAGGTGAGTACACCGAGCGTGTGACGCAAGGTGTCCTGCAGAGCAAACCTATCTCAGAGCCCCAGGTGAGTATAAGGAGCGTGTGATGCAGGTGTCCTGCAGAGCAAACCTATCTCAGAGCCCCAGATGAGTACACCAAGCGTGTGATGCAACAAGTCCTGCAGTGCAAACCTATTTTAGAGCGCAAGGTGAGTACACCAAGTGTGTGATGCAAGGTGGACTTTAGAAGAAACATATCTCACAGCCCAAGATGAGTACACCGATTGTGTGATGCAAGGTGTACTGCAGAACAAACATGTTTCACAGCCCAAGATGAGTACACCAAGCGTGTGATGCAAGGTGGACTTTAGAAGAAACATACCTCAGAGCCCCAGATGAGTACACCGAGCGTGTGATGCAAGGTGTCCTGCCTAGCATACCTATCTCAGAGCCCCAGATGAGTACACCAAGCGTGTGATGCAAGGAGTCCTGCAGAACAAACCTACCTCAGAGCCCCAGATGAATACACCAAGCGTGTGATGCAAGGTGTCCTGCAGAACAAACCTACCTCAGAGCCCCAGATGAGTACACCGAGCATGTGATGCAAGGTGTCCTGCCTAGCATACCTATCTCAGAGCCCCAGATGAGTACACCAAGCGTGTGATGCAAGGTGTCCTGCAGAACAAACCTACCTCAGAGCCCCAGATGAGTACACCGAGCGTGTGATGCAAGGTGTCCTGACTAGCATACATATCTCAGAGCCCCAGATGAATACACCAAGCGTGTGATGCAAGGAGTCCTGCAGAACAAACCTACCTCAGAGCCCCAAATGAATACACCGAGCGTGTGATGCAAGGTGTCCTGCCTAGCATACCTATCTCAGAGCCTCAGATGAGTACACCGAGCGTGTGATGCAAGGTGTCCTGCCTAGCATACCTATCTCAGAGCCCCAGATGAATACACCAAGCGTGTGATGCAAGGAATCCTGCAGAACAAACCTAGCTCAGAGCCCCAGATGAGTACACCGAGCGTGTGATGCAAGGTGTCCTGCCTAGCATACCTATCTCAGAGCCCCAGATGAATACAACAAGCGTGTGATGCAAGGTATCCTGCAGAGCAAACCTATCTCAGAGCCCCAGGTGAGTACACCGAGCGCGTGATGCAAGGTGTCCTGCAGAGCAAACCAATCTCAGAGCCCAAGATGAGTACACCAAGCGTGTGATGCAAGGAGCCCTGCAGTGCAAACCTATCTCAGAGCCCCAGGTGAGTACACCGAGCGTGTGACGCAAGGTGTCCTGCAGAGCAAACCTATCTCAGAGCCCCAGGTGAGTATACGGAGCGTGTGATGCAGGTGTCCTGCAGAGCAAACCTATCTCAGAGCCCCAGATGAGTACACCAAGCGTGTGATGCAACAAGTCCTGCAGTCAAACCTATCTTAGAGCGCAAGGTGAGTACACCAAGTGTGTGATGCAAGGTGGACTTTATAAGAAACATATCTCACAGCCCAAGATGAGTACACCGATTGTGTGATGCAAGGTGTACTGCAGAACAAACATGTTTCACAGCCCAAGATGAGTACACCAAGCGTGTGATGCAAGGTGGACTTTAGAAGAAACATATCTCACAGCCCAAGATGAGTATGCCGAGTGTGTGATGCAAGGTGTACTGCAGAACAAACTTATCTCACAGCCCAAGATGAGTACACTGAGCGTGTGATGCAAAGTGTCTTGCAGTGCAAACCTATCTCAGAGCCCAAGATGAGTACACCGAGCATGTGATGCATGCTGTCCTGCAGAGCGAATGCATCTCACAACCCAAGATGAGTACACAGAGCGTGTGATGCAAGGAGCCCTACAGAACAAACCTATCTCACAGCCCAAGACGAGTACGCCCAGCGTGTGATAAATAGTATCCTGCAGAACAAACATATCTCAGAGCCCCAGATGAGTACACCAAGCGTGTGATGCAAGGTGTCCTGCAGAGCAAACCTATCTCACAGCCCAAGATGAGTACACCAAGCGTTTGACGCAGGGTGTCCTGCAGAGCAAACCTATCTCAGAGCCCCAGATGAGTACACCGAGCGTGTGATGCAACTTGTCCTGCAGAATAAACCTATCTCAGAGCCCCAGATGAGTACTCTAAGCGTGTGATGCAAGGTGTACTGTTGAACAAATGTATCTCAAGGCCCCAAATGAGTACACCCAGCAAGTGATGCAAGGTGTACTGCAGAACAAACCTATGCCAGAGCCGCAAATGAGTACTCTAAGCGTGTGATGCAAGGTGTACTGTAGAACAAACGTATCTCAAAGCCCCAAATGAGTACACCCAGCGTGTGATGCAAGCGGTCCTGTGGTACAAACCTATCTCACAGCCCCAGATGAGTACACCCAGCGTGTGGTGCAAGGTGTCCTGCAGGACAAACCTATCTCAGAGCCCAAGATGAGTACACCGAGCGTGTGATGCAAGGTGTCCTGCAGGACAAACCTATCTCAGAGCCCCAGATGAGTACACTGAGCGTGTGATGCAAGGTGTCTTGCAGTGCAAACCTATCTCAGAGCCCAAGATGAGTACACCGAGCATGTGATGCATGGTGTCCTGCAGAGCGAATGCATCTCACAACCCAAGATGAGTACACAGAGAGTGTGATGCAAGGAGCCCTGCAGAACAAACCTATCTCACAGCCCAAGACGAGTACACCGAGCGTGTGATGAATGGTGTCCTGCAGAGCAAACCTACATCAGAGTCCCAGATGAGTACACCGTGCGTGTGATGCAAAGTGTCCTGCAGAGCAAACCTACATCAGAGCCCCAGATGAGTACACCAAGCGTGCGATGCAAGGAGTCCTGCAGAACAAACCTAGCTCACAGCCCAAGATGAGTACACCAAACGTGTAATGCAAGATGTCCTGCACAGCAAACCTATCTCAGAGCCTCAGATGAGTACCCCGAGCATGTGATGCAAGGTGTACTGTCGAAGAAACATATCTCAGAGCCCGAGATGAGTACACCAAGTGTGTGATGCAAGGTGTCCTGCAGAACTAACCTATCTCACAGCCGAAGATGAGTACCCCGAGTGTGTGATGCAAGGTGTCCTGCAGTCCAAACCTATCTCACAGCCCAAGATGAGTACACCAAGCATGTGATGCAAGATGTCCTGCAGAGAAAACCTATCTCAGAGTCGCAGATGAGTACACCAAGCGTGTGATGCAAGGTGTCCTGCAGAACAAACCTATCTCACAGCCCAAGAGGAGTAGCCCGAGCATGTGATGCAAGATGTACTGTAGAAGAAACATATCTCAGAGCCCAAGAAGAGCACACCAAGCATGTGATGCAAGGTGTCCAGCAGAGCAAACGTATCTCAGAGCCCCAGTTGAGTACACCAAGCGTGTGAGGCAAGGTGTCCTGCAGAACAAACCTATCTCACAGCCTCAGATGAGTACTCTAAGCGTGTGATGCAAGGCGTCCTGCAGAACAAACCTATCTCAGAGCCCCAGATGATCACACCAAGCGTGTGATGCAAGGAGTCCAGAACAAACCTAACCTATCTCACAGCCCAAGATGAGTACACCGAGCGTGTGATGCAAGGTGTCCTGCAGAGCAAACCTACCTCAGAGCCCCAGATGAGTACACCAAGCGTGCGATGCAAGGAGTCCTGCAGAAAAAACCTAGCTCACAGCCCAAGATGAGTACACCAAACGTGTGATGCAAGGTGTACTGTAGAAGAAACATATCTCACAGCCCAAGATGAGTACCCCGAGTGTGTGATGCAAGGTGTCCTGCAGAACTAACCTTTCTCAAAGCTCAAGATGAGTACATCGAGTGTGTGATGCAAGGTGTCCTGCAGAGCAAACTTACCTCAGAGCCCCGGATGAGTACACTGAGCATGTGATGCAAGGTGTCCTGCAGAGCAAACCTATCTCAGAGCCCCAGATGAATACACCAAGAGTGTGATGCAAGGAGTCCTGCAGACCAAACCTAGCTCACAGCCCAAGATGAGTACACCAAACGTGTGATGCGAGGTGTCCTGCAGAGCAAACCTATCTCAGAGCTGCAGATGAGTACCCCGAGCGTGTGATGCAAGGTGTACTGTACAAGAAACATATCTCAAAGCCCAAGATGAGTACACCAAGTGTGTGATGCAAAGTGTCAGAACTAACCTATCTCACAGCCCAAGATGAGTACCCCGAGTGTGTGATGCAAGGTGTCCTGCAGTCCAAACCTATCTCAGAGCCCCAGATGAGTACACCAAGCATGTAATGCATTGTGTCCTGCAGAACAAACCTATATTAGAGCCCAAGATGAGTACTTCGAGCGTGTGATGCAAGGTGTACTGTAGAAAAAACATGTCTCCGAGCCCGAGATGCGTACACCAAGCGTGTGATGTAAGGTGTCCTGCAGAAATAACCTATCTCACAGCCCAAGATGAGTACACCAAGCGTGTGATGCAAGGTGTCCTGCAGAGCAATCCTACCTCAGAGCCCCAGATGAGTACACCAAGCATGTGATGCATTGTGTCCCGCAGAACAAACCTATATTAGAGCCCCAGATGAGTACTTCGAGTGTGTGATGCAAGGTGTACTGTAGAAAAAACATATCTCCGAGCCCGAGATGCGTACACCAAGCGTGTGATGCAAGGAGTCCTGCAGAACAAACTTAGCTCACAGCCCAAGATGAATACACCAAACGTGTGATGCAAGGTGTCCTGTAGAAGAAACATACCTCAGAGCCCCAGATGAGTACACCGAGCGTGTGATGCAAGGTGTCCTGCCTAGCATACCTATCTCAGAGCCCCAGATGAGTACACCAAGCGTGTGATGCAAGGAGTCCCTCAGAACAAACCTACCTCAGAGCCCCAGATGAATACACCAAGCGTGTGATGCAAGGTGTCCTGCAGAACAAACCTACCTCAGAGCCCCAGATGAGTACACCGAGCATGTGATGCACGGTGTCCTGCCTAGCATACCTTTCTCAGAGCCCCAGATGAGTACACCAAGCGTGTGATGCAAGGTGTCCTGCAGAACAAACCTACCTCAGAGCCCCAGATGAGTACACCGAGCGTGTGATGCAAGGTGTCCTGACTAGCATACATATCTCAGAGCCCCAGATGAATACACCAAGCGTGTGATGCAAGGAGTCCTGCAGAACAAACCTACCTCAGAGCCCCAGATGAATACACCGAGCGTGTGATGCAAGGTGTCCTGCCTAGCATACCTATCTCAGAGCCCCAGATGAGTACACCGAGCGTGTGATGCAAGGTGTCCTGCCTAGCATACCTATCTCAGAGCCCCAGATGAATACACCAAGCGTGTGATGCAAGGAATCCTGCAGAACAAACCTAGCTCAGAGCCCCAGATGAGTACACCGAGCGTGTGATGCAAGGTGTCCTGCCTAGCATACCTATCTCAGAGCCCCAGATGAATACACCAAGCGTGTGATGAAAGTAGCCCTGCAGTGCAAACCTATCTCAGAGCCCCAGGTGAGTACACCGAGCGTGTGACGCAAGGTGTCCTGCAGAGCAAACCTATCTCAGAGCCCCAGGTGAGTATAAGGAGCGTGTGATGCAGGTGTCCTGCAGAGCAAACCTATCTCAGAGCCCCAGATGAGTACACCAAGCGTGTGATGCAACAAGTCCTGCAGTGCAAACCTATTTTAGAGCGCAAGGTGAGTACACCAAGTGTGTGATGCAAGGTGGACTTTAGAAGAAACATATCTCACAGCCCAAGATGAGTACACCGATTGTGTGATGCAAGGTGTACTGCAGAACAAACATGTTTCACAGCCCAAGATGAGTACAGCAAGCGTGTGATGCAAGGTGGACTTTAGAAGAAACATACCTCAGAGCCCCAGATGAGTACACCGAGCGTGTGATGCAAGGTGTCCTGCCTAGCATACCTATCTCAGAGCCCCAGATGAGTACACCAAGCGTGTGATGCAAGGAGTCCTGCAGAACAAACCTACCTCAGAGCCCCAGATGAATACACCAAGCGTGTGATGCAAGGTGTCCTGCAGAACAAACCTACCTCAGAGCCCCAGATAAGTACACCGAGCATGTGATGCAAGGTGTCCTGCCTAGCATACCTTTCTCAGAGCCCCAGATGAGTACACCAAGCGTGTGATGCAAGGTGTCCTGCAGAACAAACCTACCTCAGAGCCCCAGATGAGTACACCGAGCGTGTGATGCAAGGTGTCCTGACTAGCATACATATCTCAGAGCCCCAGATGAATACACCAAGCGTGTGATGCAAGGAGTCCTGCAGAACAAACCTACCTCAGAGCCCCAGATGAATACACCGAGCGTGTGATGCAAGGTGTCCTGCCTAGCATACCTATCTCAGAGCCCCAGATGATTACACCGAGCGTGTGATGCAAGGTGTCGTGCCTAGCATACCTATCTCAGAGCCCCAGATGAATACACCAAGCCTGTGATGCAAGGAATCCTGCAGAACAAACCTAGCTCAGAGCCCCAGATGAGTACAACGAGCGTGTGATGCAAGGTGTCCTGCCTAGCATACCTATCTCAGAGCCCCAGATGAATACACCAAGCGTGTGATGCAAGGTGTCCTGCAGAGCAAACCTATCTCAGAGCCCCAGGTGAGTACACCGAGCGCGTGATGCAAGGTGTCCTGCAGAGCAAACCAATCTCAGAGCCCAAGATGAGCACACCAAGCGTGTGATGCAAGGAGCCCTGCAGTGCAAACCTATCTCAGAGCCCCAGGTGAGTACACCGAGCGTGTGACGCAAGGTGTCCTGCAGAGCAAACCTATCTCAGAGCCCCAGGTGAGTATACGGAGCGTGTGATGCAGATGTCCTGCAGAGCAAACCTATCTCAGAGCTCCAGATGAGTACACCAAGCGTGTGATGCAACAAGTCCTGCAGTGCAAACCTATCTTAGAGCGCAAGGTGAGTACACCAAGTGTGTGATGCAAGGTGGACTTTAGAAGAAACATATCTCACAGCCCAAGATGAGTACACCGATTGTGTGATGCAAGGTGTACTGCAGAACAAACATGTTTCACAGCCCAAGATGAGTACACCAAGCGTGTGATGCAAGGTGGACTTTAGAAGAAACATATCTCACAGCCCAAGATGAGTATGCCGAGTGTGTGATGCAAGGTGTACTGCAGAACAAACTTATCTCACATCCCAAGATGAGTACACTGAGCGTGTGATGCAAAGTGTCTTGCAGTGCAAACCTATCTCAGAGCCCAAGATGAGTACACCGAGCATGTGATGCATTCTGTCCTGCAGAGCGAATGCATCTCACAACCCAAGATGAGTACACAGAGTGTGTGATGCAAGGAGCCCTACAGAACAAACCTATCTCACAGCCCAAGACGAGTACGCCCAGCGTGTGATAAAAAGTATCCTGCAGAACAAACATATCTCAGAGCCCCAGATGAGTACACCAAGCGTGTGCTGCAAGGTGTCCTGCAGAGCAAACCTATCTCACAGCCCAAGATGAGTACACCAAGCGTGTGACGCAGGGTGTCCTGCAGAGCAAACCTATCTCACAGCCCAAGATGAGTACACCAAGCGTGTGACGCAGGGTGTCCTGCAGAGCAAACCTATCTCAGAGCCCCAGATGAGTACTCTAAGCGTGTGATGCAAGGTGTACTTTTGAACAAATGTATCTCAAGGCCCCAAATGAGTACACCCAGCAAGTGATGCAAGGTGTACTGCAGAACAAACCTATGCCAGAGCCGCAAATGAGTACTCCAAGCATGTGATGCAAGGTGTACTGTAGAACAAACGTATCTCAAAGCCCCAAATGAGTACACCCAGCGTGTGATGCAAGCGGTCCTGTGGTACAAACCTATCTCACAGCCCCAGATGAGTGCACCCCGCGTGTGGTGCAAGGTGTCCTGCAGGACAAACCTATCCCAGAGCCCAAGATGAGTACACCGAGCGTGTGATGCAAGGTGTCCTGCAGGACAAACCTATCTCAGAGCCCCAGATGAGTACACTGAGCGTGTGATGCAAGGTGTCTTGCAGTGCAAACCTATCTCAGAGCCCAAGATGAGTACACCGAGCATGTGATGCATGGTGTCCTGCAGAGCGAATGCATCTCACAACCCAAGATGAGTACACAGAGCGTGTGATGCAAGGAGCCCTGCAGAACAAACCTATCTCACAGCCCAAGACGAATATGCCCAGCGTGTGATAAAAAGTATCCTGCAGAACAAACATATCTCAGAGCCCCAGATGAGTACACCAAGCGTGTGATGCAAGGTGTCCTGCAGAGCAAACCTATCTCACAGCCCAAGATGAGTACACCAAGCGTGTGACGCAGGGTGTCCTGCAGAGCAAACCTATTTCAGAGCCCCAGATGAGTACAACGAGCGTTTGATGCAAGGTGTCCTGCAGAATAAACCTATCTCAGAGCCCCAGATGAGTACTCTAAGCGTGCGATGCAAGGTGTACTGTTGAACAAATGTATCTCAAGGCCCCAAATGAGTACACCCAGCAAGTGATGCAAGGTGTACTGCAGAACAAACCTATGCCAGAGCCGCAAATGAGTACTCTAAGTGTGTGATGCAAGGTGTACTGTAGAACAAACGTATCTCAAAGCCCCAAATGAGTACACCCACCGTGTGATGCAAGCGGTCCTGTGGTACAAGCCTATCTCACAGCCCCAGATGAGTACACCCAGCGTGTGGTGCAAGGTGTCCTGCAGGACAAACCTATCTCAGAGCCCAAGATGAGTACACCGAGCGTGTGATGCAAGGTGTCCTGCAGGACAAACCTCTCTCAGAGCCCCGGATGAGTACACTGAGCATGTGATGCAAGGTGTCCTGCAGAACAAACCTATCTCGCAGCCCCAGATGAGTACACCAAGTGTGTGATGCAAGGTGTCCCGCAGAGAAAACCTATTTCAGAGTTGCAGATGAGTACACCAAGCGTGTGATGAATGGTGTCCTGCAGAACAAACCTATCTCACAGCCCAAGATGAGTACACCAAGCATGTGATGCAAGATGTCCTGCAGAGAAAACCTATCTCAGAGTCACAGATGAGTACACCAAGCGTGTGATGCAAGGTGTCCTGCAGAACAAACCTATCTCACAGCCCAAGAGGAGGAGCCCGAGCATGTGATGCAAGATGTACTGTAGAAGAAACATATCTCAGAGCCCAAGAAGAGCACACCAAGCATGTGATGCAAGGTGTCCTGCAGAGCAAACGTATCTCAGAGCCTCAGTTGAGTACACCCAGCGTGTGATACAAGGTGTCCTGCAGTACAAACCTATCTCATAGCCACAGATAAGTACACCGAGTGTGCGATGCAAGGTGTCCTGCAGAGGAAACGTATCTCAGAGCCCCCATTGAGTACACCAAGCGCGTGATGCAAGAAGTCCTGCAGAACTAACCTATCTCAGATCCCCAGATCAGTACACCAAGCGTGTGATGCAAGGAGTCCTGCAGGGCAAACCTATCTCAGAGCCCAAGATGAGTACACCGAGCGTGTGATGCAAGGAGTCCGGCAGAACAAACCTTTCTTAGAGACCGAGAGGAGTACACCAAGTGTGTGATGCGGAGTCCTGCAGTGCAAACCTATTTTAGAGCCCCAGATGAGTACACTGAGCGTGTGATGCAAGGTGTACTGTACAAGAAACCTATCACAGAGCCCCAGATGAGTACACCCAGTGTGTGATACAAGGTGTCCTGCAGTACAAACCTATCTCACAGCCACAGATGAGTACACCTAGTGTGATGCAAGGTGTACTGCAGAACAAACTTTTCTCACAGCCCAAGATGAGTACACTGAGCGTGTGATGCAAGGTGTCTTGCAGTGCAAACCTATCTCAGAGCCCAAGATGAGTACACCGAGCATGTGATGCATTGTGTCCTGCAGAGCAAATGCATCTCACAACCCAAGATGAGTACACCGAGCGTGTGATGCAGGGTGTCCTGCAGAGCAAACCTATCTCAGAGCCCCAGATGAGTACACCGAGCGTGTGATGCAAGGTGTCCTGCAGAACAAACCTATCTCAGAGCCCCAGATGAGTACTCTAAGCGTGTGATGCAAGGTGTACTGTTGAACAAATGTATCTCAAGGCCCGAAATGAGTACACCCAGCAAGTGATGCAAGGTGTACTGCAGAACAAACCTATCTCAGAGCCGCAAATGAGTACTCTAAGCGTGTCATGCAAGGTGTACTGTAGAACAAACGTATCTCAAAGCCCCAAATGAGTACACCCAGCGTGTGATGCAAACGGTCCTGTGGTACAAACCTATCTCACAGCCCCAGATGAGTACACCCAGCGTGTGATGCAAGGTGTCCTGCAGGACAAACCTATGTCAGAGCCCCAGATGAGTACACTGAGCGTGTGATGCAAGGTGTCCTGCAGAACAAACCTATCTCGCAGCCCCAGATGAGTACTCTAATCGTGTGATGCTAGGTGTACTGTAGAACAAACGTATCTCAAAGCCCCAAATGAGTACACCCAGCGTGTGATGCAAGCGGTCCTGTGGTACAAACCTATCTCACAGCCCAAGACGAGTACGCCGAGCGTGTGATATAAAGTATCCTGCAGAACAAACATATCTCAGAGCCCCAGATGAGTACACTGAGCGTGTGATGCAAGGTGTCCTGCAGAACAAACCTATCTCACAGCCCAAGATGAGTACCCCAAGCGTTTGATGCAAGGTGTCCTGCAGAGCAAACCTATCTCACAGCCCAAGATGAGTACACTAAGCGTGTGACGCAGGGTGTCCTGCAGAGCAAACCTATCTCAGAGCCCCAGATGAGTACACTGAGCGTGTGATGCAAGGTGTCCTGCAGAACAAACCTATCTCAGAGCCCCATATGAGTACTCTAAGCGTGTGATGCAAGGTGTACTGTTGAACAAATGTATCTCAAGGCCCAAAATGAGTACACCCGGCAAGTGATGCAAGGTTTACTGTAGAACAAACGTATCTCAAAGCCCCAAATGAGTACACCCAGCGTGTGATGCAAGCGGTCCTGTGGTACAAACCTATCTCACAGCCCCAGATGAGTACACCCAGCGTGTGATGCAAGGTGTCCTGCAGAACAAACCTATCTCGCAGCCCCAGATGAGTACTCTAAGCGTGTGATGCTAGGTGTACTGTAGAACAAACGTATCTCAAAGCCCCAAATGAGTACACCAAGCGTGTGATGAATGGTGTTTTGCAGAACAAACCTATCTCACAGCCCAAGATGAGTACACCAAGCATGTGATGCAAGATGTCCTGCAGAGAAAACCTATCTCAGAGTCGCAGATGAGTACAACAAGCGTGTGATGCAAGGTGTCCTGCAGAACAAAGCTATCTCACAGCCCAAGAGGAGTACCCCGAGCGTGTGATGCAAGGTGTACTGTAGAAGAAACAGATCTCAGAGCCCACGAAGAGCCACCAAGCATGTGATGCAAGGTGTCCTGCAGAGCAAACCTATCTCAGAGCCCCAGATGAGTACTCTAAGCGTGTGATGCAAGGTGTACTGTTGAACAAATGTATCTCAAGGCCCCAAATGAGTACACCCAGCAAGTGATGCAAGGTGTACTGCAGAACAAACCTATCTCAGAGCCGCAAATGCGTACTCTAAGCGTGTGATGCAAGGTGTACTGTAGAACAAACGTATCTCAAAGCCCCAAATGAGTACACCCAGCATGTGATGCAAGCGGTCCTGTGGTACAAACCTATCTCACAGCCCCAGATGAGTACACCCAGCGTGTGATGCAAGGTGTCCTGCAGGACAAACCTATTTCAGAGCCCCAGATGAGTACACTGAGCGTGTGATGCAAGGTGTCCTGCAGAACAAACCTATCTCAGAGCCCCAGATGAATACTCTAAGCGTGTGATGCAAGGTGTACTGTTGAACAAATGTATCTCAAGGCCCCAAATGAGTACACCCAGCAAGTGATGCAAGGTGTACTGCAGAAAAAACCTATGTCAGAGCCGCAAATGAGTACTCTAAGCGTGTGATGCAAGGTGTACTGTAGAACAAACGTATCTCAAAGCCCCAAATGAGTACACCCAGCATGTGATGCAAGCGGTCCTGTGGTACAAACCTATCTCACAGCCCCAGATGAGTACACCCAGCGTGTGATGCAAGGTGTCCTGCAGGACAAACCTATTTCAGAGCCCCAGATGAGTACACTGAGCGTGTGATGCAAGGTGTCCTGCAGAACAAACCTATCTCGCAGCCCCAGATGAGTACTCTAAGCGTGTGATGCAAGGTGTACTGTAGAACAAACGTATCTCAAAGCCCCAAATGAGTACACCAAGCGTGTGATGAATGGTGTCCTGCAGAACAAACCTATCTCACAGCCCAAGATGAGTACACCAAGCATGTGATGCAAGATGTCCTGCAGAGAAAACCTATCTCAGAGTCGCAGATGAGTACACCGAGCGTGTGATGCAAGGTGTCCTGCAGAACAAACCTATCTCACAGCCCAAGAGGAGTAGCCCGAGCATGTGATGCAAGGTGTACTGTAGAAGAAACATATCTCAGAGCCCAAGAAGAGCACACCAAGCATGTGATGAAAGGTGTCCAGCAGAGCAAACGTATCTCAGAGCCCCAGTTGAGTACACCCACCGTGTGATACAAGGTGTCCTGAGGTACAAACCTATCTCACAGCCACAGATGAGTACACTGAGTGTGTGATGCAAGATATCCTGCAGAGGAAACGTATCTCAGAGCCCTCGATGAGTACACCAAGCGTGTGATGCAAGGAGTCGTGCAGAACTAACCTATCTCAGAGCCCCAGATCAGTACACCAAGCGTGTGATGCAAGGAGTCCTGCAGGGCAAACCTATCTCAGAGCCCAAGATCAGCACACCCAGCGTGTGATGCAAGGAGTCCGGCAGACCATACCTATCTCAGAGCCCCAGATGAGTACACTGAGCGTGTGATGCAAGGTGCCCTGCAGAACAAACCTATCTCGCAGCCCCAGATGAGTACTCCCAGCGTGTGATGCAAGGTGTACTGTAAAACAAACAGATCTCAAAACCCCAAATAAATACACCCAGCGTGTGATGAAAACTGTTCTGTGGTACAAACCTGTCTCACAGCCTAAGATGAGTACACCGAGCGTGTGATGCAAGGAGTCCTGCAGAACAAACCTATCTCACAGCCCAAGAGGAGTACCCCGAGCGTGTGATGCAAGGTGTACTGTAGAAGAAACAGATCTCAGAGCCCACGAAGAGCCACCAAGCATGTGATGCAAGGTGTACTGCAGAACAAACCTATCTCAGAGCCGCAAATGCGTACTCTAAGCGTGTGATGCAAGGTGTACTGTAGAACAAACGTATCTCAAAGCCCCAAATGAGTACACCCAGCATGTGATGCAAGCGGTCCTGTGGTACAAACCTATCTCACAGCCCCAGATGAGTACACCCAGCGTGTGATGCAAGGTGTCCTGCAGGACAAACCTATTTCAGAGCCCCAGATGAGTACACTGAGCGTGTGATGCAAGGTGTCCTGCAGAACAAACCTATCTCAGAGCCCCAGATGAATACTCTAAGCGTGTGATGCAAGGTGTACTGTTGAACAAATGTATCTCAAGGCCCCAAATGAGTACACCCAGCAAGTGATGCAAGGTGTACTGCAGAACAAACCTATCTCAGAGCCGCAAATGAGTACTCTAAGCGTGTGATGCAAGGTGTACTGTAGAACAAACGTATCTCAAAACCCCAAATGAGTACACCCAGCATGTGATGCAAGCGGTCCTGTGGTACAAACCTATCTCACAGCCCCAGATGAGTACACCCAGCGTGTGATGCAAGGTGTCCTGCAGGACAAACCTATTTCAGAGCCCCAGATGAGTACACTGAGCGTGTGATGCAAGGTGTCCTGCAGAACAAACCTATCTCGCAGCCCCAGATGAGTACTCTAAGCGTGTGATGCAAGGTGTACTGTAGAACAAACGTATCTCAAAGCCCCAAATGAGTACACCAAGCGTGTGATGAATGGTGTCCTGCAGAACAAACCTATCTCACAGCCCAAGATGAGTACACCAAGCATGTGATGCAAGATGTCCTGCAGAGAAAACCTATCTCAGAGTCGCAGATGAGTACACCGAGCGTGTGATGCAAGGTGTCCTGCAGAACAAACCTATCTCACAGCCCAAGAGGAGTAGCCCGAGCATGTGATGCAAGGTGTACTGTAGAAGAAACATATCTCAGAGCCCAAGAAGAGCACACCAAGCATGTGATGAAAGGTGTCCAGCAGAGCAAACGTATCTCAGAGCCCCAGTTGAGTACACCCACCGTGTGATACAAGGTGTCCTGAGGTACAAACCTATCTCACAGCCACAGATGAGTACACTGAGTGTGTGATGCAAGATATCCTGCAGAGGAAACGTATCCCAGAGCCCTCGATGAGTACACCAAGCGTGTGATGCAAGGAGTCGTGCAGAACTAACCTATCTCAGAGCCCCAGATCAGTACACCAAGCGTGTGATGCAAGGAGTCCTGCAGGGCAAACCTATCTCAGAGCCCAAGATCAGCACACCCAGCGTGTGATGCAAGGAGTCCGGCAGACCATACCTATCTCAGAGCCCCAGATGAGTACACTGAGCGTGTGATGCAAGGTGCCCTGCAGAACAAACCTATCTCGCAGCCCCAGATGAGTACTCCCAGCGTGTGATGCAAGGTGTACTGTAAAACAAACAGATCTCAAAACCCCAAATAAATACACCCAGCGTGTGATGAAAACTGTTCTGTGGTACAAACCTGTCTCACAGCCTAAGATGAGTACACCGAGCGTGTGATGCAAGGAGTCCTGCAGAACAAACCTATCTCACAGCCCAAGATGAGTACACCAAGTGTGTGATGCAAGGTGTCCTGCAGAGAAAACCTATTTCAGAGTCGCAGATGAGTAAACCAAGCGTGTGATGCAAGGTGTCCTGCAGAACAAATGTATCTCAAGGCCCCAAATGAATACACCCAGCAAGTGATGCAAGGTGTACTGCAGAACAAAACCTATCTCAGAGCCGCAAATGAGTACTCTAAGTGTGTGATGCAAGGTGTACTGTTGAACAAATGTATCTCAAGGCCCCAAATGAGTACACCCAGCAAGTGATGCAAGGTGTACTGCAGAACAAACCTATCTCAGAGCCGCAAATGAGTACTCTAAGTGTGTGATGCAAGGTGTACTTTAGAACAAACGTATCTCAAAGCCCCAAATGAGTACACCCAGCGTGTGATGCAAGCGGTCCTGTGGTACAAACCTATCTCACAGCCCCAGATGAGTACACCCATCGTGTGATGCAAGGTGTCCTGCAGGACAAACCTATTTGAGAGCCCCAGATGAGTACACTGAGCGTGTGATGCAAGGTGTCCTGCAGAACAAACCTATCTCGCAGCCCCAGATGAGTACTCTAAGCGCGTGATGCAAGGTGTACTGTAAAACAAATGTATCTCAAAGCCCCAAATAAGTACACCCAGCGTGTGATGAAAACTGTTCTGTGGTACAAACCTATCTCACAGCCCAAGATGAGTACACCAAGTGTGTGCTGCAAGGTGTCCTGCAGAGAAAACCTATTTCAGAGTCGCAGATGAGTACACCAAGCATGTGATGAAAGGTGTCCTGCAGAACAAACCTATCTCACAGCCCAAGAGGAGTAGCCGGAGCATGTGATGCAAGGTGTACTGTAGAAGAAACATATCTCAGAGCCCAAGAAGAGCACACCAAGCATGTGATGCAAGGTGTCATGCAGAGCAAACATATCTCAGAGCCCCAGTTGAGTACACCCAGAGTGTGATACAAGGTGTCCTGCAGTGCAAACCTATCTCAGATCCCCAGTTGAGTACACCGAGCATGTGATGCAAGGTGTACTGTACAAGAAACCTATCTCAGAGCCCCAGGTGAGCACACCGAGCGTGTGAGGCAAGGTGTCCTGCAGAGCAAACCTATCTCACAGCCACAGATGAGTACACCGAGTGTGTGATGCAAGGTGTCCTGCAGAGCAAACCTATCTCAGAGCCCCAGGTGAGTACACCGAGCGCGTGATGCAAGGTGTCCTGCAGAGCAAACAAATCTCAGAGCCCAAGATGAGTACACCAAGCGTGTGATGCAAGGTGCCCTGCAGTGCAAACCTATCTCAGATCCCCAGTTGAGTACACCGAGCATGTGATGCAAGGTGTACTGTACAAGAAACCTATCTCAGAGCCCCAGGTGAGCACACCGAGCGTGTGACGCAAGGTGTCCTGCAGAGCAAGCCTATATCAGAGCCCCAGATGAGTACACCGAGCGTGTGATGCAAGGTGTCCTGCAGAATAAACCTATCTCAGAGCCCCAGATGAGTACTCTAAGCGTGTCATGCAAGGTGTACTGTTGAACAAATGTCTCTCAAGGCCCCAAATGAGTACACCCAGCAAGTGATGCAAGGTGTACTGCAGAACAAACCTATGTCAGAGCCCCAAATGAGTACACCCAGCGTGTGATGCAAGCGGTCCTGTGGCACAAACCTATCTCACAGCCCCAGATGAGTACACCCAGCGTGTGGTGCAAGGTGTCCTGCAGGACAAACCTATCTCAGAGCCCAAGATGAGTACACCGAGCGTGTGGTGCAAGGTGTCCTGCAGGACAAACCTATCTCAGAGCCCCAGATGAGTACACTGAGCATGTGATGCAAGGTGTCCTGCAGAACAGACCTATCTTGCAGCCCCAGATGAGTACACCAAGTGTGTGATGCAACTTGTCCTGCAGAGAAAACTTATCTCAGAGTCGCAGATGAGTACACCAAGCGTGTGATGCAAGGTGTCCTGCAGAACAAACCTATCTCAAGCCCAAGCATGTGATGCAAGATGTACTGTAGAAGAAACATATCTCAGAGCCCAAGAAGAGCCCACCAAGCATGTGATGCAAGGTCCTGAAGAGCAAACGTATCTCAGAGCCCCAGTTGAGTACACCCAGCGTGTGATACAAGGTGTCCTGCAGTACAAACCTATCTCACAGCCACAGATGAGTACACCGAGTGTGTGATGCAAGGTGTCCTGCAGAGGAAACGTATCTCAGAGCCCCAGATCAGTACACCAAGCGTGTGATGCAAGAAGTCCTGCAGGGCAAACCTATCTCAGAGCCCAAGATCAGTACACCGAGCGTGTGATGCAAGGAGTCCGGCAGAGCATACCTATCTCAGAGCCCCCGATGAGTACACTGAGCGTGTGATGCAAGGTGTACTGTAAAACAAACGTATCTCAAAGTCCCAAATAAGTACACCCAGCGTGTGATGAAAACTGTTCTTTGGTGCAAACCTATCTCACAGCCCAAGATGAGTACACCAAGTGTGTGATGCAAGGTGTCCTGCAGAGAAAACCTATTTCAGAGTCGCAGATGAGTACACCAAGCGTGTGATGAATGGTGTCCTGCAGAACAAACCTATCTCACAGCCCAAGATGAGTCCACCAAGCGTGTGCTACAAGGTGTCCTGCAGAACAAACCTATCTCACAGCCCAAGAGGAGTAGCCCGAGCATGTGATGCAAGGTGTACTGTAGAAGAAACATATCTCAGACCCCAAGAAGAGCACACCAAGCATGTGATGCAAGGTGTCCTGCAGAGCAAACGTATCTCAGAGCCCCAGTTGAGTACACCCAGAGTGTGATACGAGGTGTCCTGCAGTGCAAACCTATCTCACAGAAACAGATGAGTACACCGAGTGTGTGATGCAAGGGGTCCTGCAGAGCAAACCTATCTCAGAGCCCCAGGTGAGTACACCGAGCGCGTGATGCAAGGTGTCCTGCAGAGCAAACCAATCTCAGAGCCCAAGATGAGTACACAAAGCGTGTGATGCAAGGAGCCCTGCAGTGCAAACCTATCTCAGATCCTCAGTTGAGTACACCGAGCATGTGATGCAAGGTGTACTGTAGAAGAAACCTATCTCAGAGCCCCAGGTGAGCACACCGAGCGTGTGACGCAAGGTGTCCTGCAGAGCAAGCCTATCTCAGAGCCCCAGATGAGTACACCGAGCGTGTGATGCAAGGTCTCCTGCAGAGCAAACCAATCTCGGAGCCCAAGATGAGTACACCAAGCGTGTGATGCAACGAGTCCTGCAGTGCAAACCTATCTTAGAGCGCAAGGTGAGTACACCAAGTGTGTGATGCAAGGTGGACTTTAGTAGGAACATATCTCACAGCCCAAGATGAGTACACCGATTGTGTGATGCAAGGTGTACTGCAGAACAAACCTGTTTCACAGCCCAAGATGAGTACACCAAGCGTGTGATGCAAGGTGGACTTTCGAAGAAACATATCTCACAGCCCAAGATGAGTACACCGAGTGTGTGATGCAAGGTGTACTGCAGAACAAACTTATCTCACAGCCCAAAATGAGTACACTGAGCGTGTGATGTAAGGTGTCTTGCAGTGCAAACCTATCTCAGAGCCCAAGACGAGTACACCAAGTATGTGATGCATGGTGTTCTGCAGAGCAAATGCATCTCACAACCCAAGATGAGTACACAGAGCGTGTGATGCAAGGAGTCCTGCAGAACAAACCTATCTCACAGCCCAAGACAAATACGCCGAGCGTGTGATATAAAGTATCCTGAAGAACAAACATATCTCACAGCCCAAGATGAGTACACCGAGCGTGTGATGCAAGGTGTCCTGCAGAGCAAACCTATCTCACAGCCCAAGATGAGCTACCCAAGCGTGTGATGCAAGGTGTCCTGCAGAACAAACCTACCTCACAGCCCAAGATGAGTACACCAAGCGTGTGACGCAGGGCTTCCTGCAGAGCAAACCTAACACAGAGCCACAGATGAGTACACCGAGCGTGTGATGCAAGGTGTCCTGCAGAAAAAACATATCTCAGAGCCCAAGAAGAGCACACCAAGCATGTGATGCAAGGTGTCCTGCAGAGCAAACGTATCTCAGAGCCCCAGTTGAGTACACCCAGAGTGTGATGCAAGGTGTCCTGCAGAGCAAACCTATCTCAGAGCCCCAGGTGAGTACACCGAGCGCGTGATGCAAGGTGTCCTGCAGAGCAAACCAATCTCAGAGCCCAAGATGAGTACACAAAGCGTGTGATGCAAGGAGCCCTGCAGTGCAAACCTATCTCAGATCCTCAGTTGAGTACACCGAGCATGTGATGCAAGGTGTACTGTAGAAGAAACCTATCTCAGAGCCCCAGGTGAGCACACCGAGCGTGTGACGCAAGGTGTCCTGCAGAGCAAGCCTATCTCAGAGCCCCAGATGAGTACACCGAGCGTGTGATGCAAGGTCTCCTGCAGAGCAAACCAATCTCGGAGCCCAAGATGAGTACACCAAGCGTGTGATGCAACGAGTCCTGCAGTGCAAACCTATCTTAGAGCGCAAGGTGAGTACACCAAGTGTGTGATGCAAGGTGGACTTTAGTAGGAACATATCTCACAGCCCAAGATGAGTACACCGATTGTGTGATGCAAGGTGTACTGCAGAACAAACCTGTTTCACAGCCCAAGATGAGTACACCAAGCGTGTGATGCAAGGTGGACTTTCGAAGAAACATATCTCACAGCCCAAGATGAGTACACCGAGTGTGTGATGCAAGGTGAACTGCAGAACAAACTTATCTCACAGCCCAAAATGAGTACACTGAGCGTGTGATGTAAGGTGTCTTGCAGTGCAAACCTATCTCAGAGCCCAAGACGAGTACACCAAGTATGTGATGCATGGTGTTCTGCAGAGCAAATGCATCTCACAACCCAAGATGAGTACACAGAGCGTGTGATGCAAGGAGTCCTGCAGAACAAACCTATCTCACAGCCCAAGACAAATACGCCGAGCGTGTGATATAAAGTATCCTGAAGAACAAACATATCTCACAGCCCAAGATGAGTACACCGAGCGTGTGATGCAAGGTGTCCTGCAGAGCAAACCTATCTCACAGCCCAAGATGAGCTACCCAAGCGTGTGATGCAAGGTGTCCTGCAGAACAAACCTACCTCACAGCCCAAGATGAGTACACCAAGCGTGTGACGCAGGGCTTCCTGCAGAGCAAACCTAACACAGAGCCACAGATGAGTACACCGAGCGTGTGATGCAAGGTGTCCTGCAGAAAAAACATATCTCAGAGCCCAAGAAGAGCACACCAAGCATGTGATGCAAGGTGTCCTGCAGAGCAAACGTATCTCAGAGCCCCAGTTGAGTACACCCAGAGTGTGATGCAAGGTGTCCTGCAGAGCAAACCTATCTCAGAGCCCCAGGTGAGTACACCGAGCGCGTGATGCAAGGTGTCCTGCAGAGCAAACCAATCTCAGAGCCCAAGATGAGTACACAAAGCGTGTGATGCAAGGAGCCCTGCAGTGCAAACCTATCTCAGATCCTCAGTTGAGTACACCGAGCATGTGATGCAAGGTGTACTGTAGAAGAAACCTATCTCAGAGCCCCAGGTGAGCACACCGAGCGTGTGACGCAAGGTGTCCTGCAGAGCAAGCCTATCTCAGAGCCCCAGATGAGTACACCGAGCGTGTGATGCAAGGTCTCCTGCAGAGCAAACCAATCTCGGAGCCCAAGATGAGTACACCAAGCGTGTGATGCAACGAGTCCTGCAGTGCAAACCTATCTTAGAGCGCAAGGTGAGTACACCAAGTGTGTGATGCAAGGTGGACTTTAGTAGGAACATATCTCACAGCCCAAGATGAGTACACCGATTGTGTGATGCAAGGTGTACTGCAGAACAAACCTGTTTCACAGCCCAAGATGAGTACACCAAGCGTGTGATGCAAGGTGGACTTTCGAAGAAACATATCTCACAGCCCAAGATGAGTACACTGAGCGTGCGATGTAAGGTGTCTTGCAGTGCAAACCTATCTCAGAGCCCAAGACGCGTACACCAAGTATGTGATGCATGGTGTTCGGCAGAGCAAATGCATCTCACAACCCAAGATGAGTACAAAGAGCGTGTGATGCAAGGAGTCCTGCACAACAAACCTATCTCACAGCCCAAGACAAATACGCCGAGCGTGTGATATAAAGTATCCTGAAGAACAAACATATCTCACAGCCCAAGATGAGTACACCGAGCGAGTGATGCAAGGTGTCCTGCAGAGCAAACCTATCTCACAGCTCAAGATGAGTTACCCAAGCGTGTGATGCAAGGTGTCCTGCAGAACAAACCTACCTCACAGCCCAAGATGAGTACACCAAGCGTGTGACGCAGGGCTTCCTGCAGAGCAAACCTAACACAGAGCCACAGATGAGTACACCGAGCGTGTGATGCAAGGTGTCCTGCAGAAAAAACCTATCTCAGAGCCCCATATGAGTACTCTAAGCGTGTGATGCAAGGTGTACTGTTGAAAAAATGTATCTCAAGGCCCCAAATGAGCACACCGAGCAAGTGATGCAAGGTGTACTGCAGAACAAACCCATGTCAGAGCCGCAAATGAGTACTCTAAGTGTGTGATGCAAGGTGTACTGTAGAACAAACGTATCTCAAAGCCCCAAATGAGTACACCCAGCGTGTGATGCAAGTGGTCCTGTGGTACAAACCTATCTCACAGCCCCAGATGAGTACACCCAGCGTGTGATGCAAGGTGTCCTGCAGGACAAACCTATCTCAGAGCCCAAGATGAGTACACCGAGCGTGTGATGCAAGGTGTCCTGCAGGACAAACCTATCTCAGAGCCTCAGATGAGTACACTGAGCGTGTGATGCAAGGTGTCCTGCAGAACAAACGTATCTCGCAGCCCCAGATGAGTACACCAAGTGTGTGATGCAAGGTGTCCTGCAGAGAAAACCTATTTCAGAGTCGCAGATGAGTACACCAAGCGTGTGATGAATGGTGTCCTGCAGAACAAACGTATCTCACAGCCCAAGATGAGTACACCAAGCATGTGATGCAAGATGTCCTGCAGAGAAAACCTATCTCAGAGTCGCAGATGAGTACACCAAGCGTGTGATGCAAGGAGTCCTGCAGAGCAAACCTATCTCAGAGCCGCAGGTGAGTACACCGAGCATGTGATGCAAGGTGTCCTGCAGAGCAAACCTATCTCAGAGCCCCAGATGAGTACACCGAGCGTGTGATGCAAGGTGTCTTGCAGTGCAAACCTATCTCAGAGCCCAAGATGAGTAGACTGCGCGTGTGATGCAAGTTGTCCTGCAGGACAAACCTATCTCAGAGCCCAAGATGAGTACACTGAGTGTGCGATGCAAGGTGTACTGTAGAACAAACGTATCTCAAAGCCCCAAATGAGTACACCCAGCACGTGATGCAAACTGTCCTGCAGAACAAACCTATCTCACAGCCCAATATGAGTACACAGAGCGTGTGATGCAAGGTGTACTGCAGAACAAACCTATATCAGAGCCCAAGATGAGTACACCAAGCGTGTGATGCGAGATGTCCTGCAGAGAAACCTATCTCAAAGTCGCAGATGAGTACACCAAGCGTGTGATGCAAGTGTCCTGCAGAACAAACCTATCTCACAGCCCAAGAGGAGTACACCGAGAGTGTGATGCAAGGTGTACTGTAGAAGAAACATATCTCAGAGCCCAAGAAGAGCACACCAAGCATGTGATGCAAGGTGTCCTGCAGAGAAAACGTATCTCAGAGCCCCAGGTGAGTACACCCAGCGTGTGATACAAGGTGTCCTGCAGAACAAACCTATCTCACAGCCCAAGAGGAGTACACCGAGAGTGTGATGCAAGGTGTACTGTAGAAGAAACATATCTCAGAGCCCAAGAAGAGCACACCAAGCATGTGATGCAAGGTGTCCAGCAGAGCAAACGTATCTCAGAGCCCCAGTTGAGTACACCCACCGTGTGATACAAGGTGTCCTGAGGTACAAACCTATCTCACAGCCACAGATGAGTACACTGAGTGTGTGATGCAAGATATCCTGCAGAGGAAACGTATCTCAGAGCCCTCGATGAGTACACCAAGCGTGTGATGCAAGGAGTCGTGCAGAACTAACCTATCTCAGAGCCCCAGATCAGTACACCAAGCGTGTGATGCAAGGAGTCCTGCAGGGCAAACCTATCTCAGAGCCCAAGATCAGCACACCCAGCGTGTGATGCAAGGAGTCCGGCAGACCATACCTATCTCAGAGCCCCAGATGAGTACACTGAGCGTGTGATGCAAGGTGCCCTGCAGAACAAACCTATCTCGCAGCCCCAGATGAGTACTCCCAGCGTGTGATGCAAGGTGTACTGTAAAACAAACAGATCTCAAAACCCCAAATAAATACACCCAGCGTGTGATGAAAACTGTTCTGTGGTACAAACCTGTCTCACAGCCTAAGATGAGTACACCGAGCGTGTGATGCAAGGAGTCCTGCAGAACAAACCTATCTCACAGCCCAAGAGGAGTACCCCGAGCGTGTGATGCAAGGTGTACTGTAGAAGAAACAGATCTCAGAGCCCACGAAGAGCCACCAAGCATGTGATGCAAGGTGTACTGCAGAACAAACCTATCTCAGAGCCGCAAATGCGTACTCTAAGCGTGTGATGCAAGGTGTACTGTAGAACAAACGTATCTCAAAGCCCCAAATGAGTACACCCAGCATGTGATGCAAGCGGTCCTGTGGTACAAACCTATCTCACAGCCCCAGATGAGTACACCCAGCGTGTGATGCAAGGTGTCCTGCAGGACAAACCTATTTCAGAGCCCCAGATGAGTACACTGAGCGTGTGATGCAAGGTGTCCTGCAGAACAAACCTATCTCAGAGCCCCAGATGAATACTCTAAGCGTGTGATGCAAGGTGTACTGTTGAACAAATGTATCTCAAGGCCCCAAATGAGTACACCCAGCAAGTGATGCAAGGTGTACTGCAGAACAAACCTATCTCAGAGCCGCAAATGAGTACTCTAAGCGTGTGATGCAAGGTGTACTGTAGAACAAACGTATCTCAAAGCCCCAAATGAGTACACCCAGCATGTGATGCAAGCGGTCCTGTGGTACAAACCTATCTCACAGCCCCAGATGAGTACACCCAGCGTGTGATGCAAGGTGTCCTGCAGGACAAACCTATTTCAGAGCCCCAGATGAGTACACTGAGCGTGTGATGCAAGGTGTCCTGCAGAACAAACCTATCTCGCAGCCCCAGATGAGTACTCTAAGCGTGTGATGCAAGGTGTACTGTAGAACAAACGTATCTCAAAGCCCCAAATGAGTACACCAAGCGTGTGATGAATGGTGTCCTGCAGAACAAACCTATCTCACAGCCCAAGATGAGTACACCAAGCATGTGATGCAAGATGTCCTGCAGAGAAAACCTATCTCAGAGTCGCAGATGAGTACACCGAGCGTGTGATGCAAGGTGTCCTGCAGAACAAACCTATCTCACAGCCCAAGAGGAGTAGCCCGAGCATGTGATGCAAGGTGTACTGTAGAAGAAACATATCTCAGAGCCCAAGAAGAGCACACCAAGCATGTGATGAAAGGTGTCCAGCAGAGCAAACGTATCTCAGAGCCCCAGTTGAGTACACCCACCGTGTGATACAAGGTGTCCTGAGGTACAAACCTATCTCACAGCCACAGATGAGTACACTGAGTGTGTGATGCAAGATATCCTGCAGAGGAAACGTATCTCAGAGCCCTCGATGAGTACACCAAGCGTGTGATGCAAGGAGTCGTGCAGAACTAACCTATCTCAGAGCCCCAGATCAGTACACCAAGCGTGTGATGCAAGGAGTCCTGCAGGGCAAACCTATCTCAGAGCCCAAGATCAGCACACCCAGCGTGTGATGCAAGGAGTCCGGCAGACCATACCTATCTCAGAGCCCCAGATGAGTACACTGAGCGTGTGATGCAAGGTGCCCTGCAGAACAAACCTATCTCGCAGCCCCAGATGAGTACTCCCAGCGTGTGATGCAAGGTGTACTGTAAAACAAACAGATCTCAAAACCCCAAATAAATACACCCAGCGTGTGATGAAAACTGTTCTGTGGTACAAACCTGTCTCACAGCCTAAGATGAGTACACCGAGCGTGTGATGCAAGGAGTCCTGCAGAACAAACCTATCTCACAGCCCAAGATGAGTACACCAAGTGTGTGATGCAAGGTGTCCTGCAGAGAAAACCTATTTCAGAGTCGCAGATGAGTAAACCAAGCGTGTGATGCAAGGTGTCCTGCAGAACAAATGTATCTCAAGGCCCCAAATGAATACACCCAGCAAGTGATGCAAGGTGTACTGCAGAACAAAACCTATCTCAGAGCCGCAAATGAGTACTCTAAGTGTGTGATGCAAGGTGTACTGTTGAACAAATGTATCTCAAGGCCCCAAATGAGTACACCCAGCAAGTGATGCAAGGTGTACTGCAGAACAAACCTATCTCAGAGCCGCAAATGAGTACTCTAAGTGTGTGATGCAAGGTGTACTTTAGAACAAACGTATCTCAAAGCCCCAAATGAGTACACCCAGCGTGTGATGCAAGCGGTCCTGTGGTACAAACCTATCTCACAGCCCCAGATGAGTACACCCATCGTGTGATGCAAGGTGTCCTGCAGGACAAACCTATTTGAGAGCCCCAGATGAGTACACTGAGCGTGTGATGCAAGGTGTCCTGCAGAACAAACTTATCTCGCAGCCCCAGATGAGTACTCTAAGCGCGTGATGCAAGGTGTACTGTAAAACAAATGTATCTCAAAGCCCCAAATAAGTACACCCAGCGTGTGATGAAAACTGTTCTGTGGTACAAACCTATCTCACAGCCCAAGATGAGTACACCAAGTGTGTGCTGCAAGGTGTCCTGCAGAGAAAACCTATTTCAGAGTCGCAGATGAGTACACCAAGCATGTGATGAAAGGTGTCCTGCAGAACAAACCTATCTCACAGCCCAAGAGGAGTAGCCGGAGCATGTGATGCAAGGTGTACTGTAGAAGAAACATATCTCAGAGCCCAAGAAGAGCACACCAAGCATGTGATGCAAGGTGTCATGCAGAGCAAACATATCTCAGAGCCCCAGTTGAGTACACCCAGAGTGTGATACAAGGTGTCCTGCAGTGCAAACCTATCTCAGATCCCCAGTTGAGTACACCGAGCATGTGATGCAAGGTGTACTGTACAAGAAACCTATCTCAGAGCCCCAGGTGAGCACACCGAGCGTGTGAGGCAAGGTGTCCTGCAGAGCAAACCTATCTCACAGCCACAGATGAGTACACCGAGCATGTGATGCACGGTGTCCTGCCTAGCATACCTTTCTCAGAGCCCCAGATGAGTACACCAAGCGTGTGATGCAAGGTGTCCTGCAGAACAAACCTACCTCAGAGCCCCAGATGAGTACACCGAGCGTGTGATGCAAGGTGTCCTGACTAGCATACATATCTCAGAGCCCCAGATGAATACACCAAGCGTGTGATGCAAGGAGTCCTGCAGAACAAACCTACCTCAGAGCCCCAGATGAATACACCGAGCGTGTGATGCAAGGTGTCCTGCCTAGCATACCTATCTCAGAGCCCCAGATGAGTACACCGAGCGTGTGATGCAAGGTGTCCTGCCTAGCATACCTATCTCAGAGCCCCAGATGAATACACCAAGCGTGTGATGCAAGGAATCCTGCAGAACAAACCTAGCTCAGAGCCCCAGATGAGTACACCGAGCGTGTGATGCAAGGTGTCCTGCCTAGCATACCTATCTCAGAGCCCCAGATGAATACACCAAGCGTGTGATGAAAGTAGCCCTGCAGTGCAAACCTATCTCAGAGCCCCAGGTGAGTACACCGAGCGTGTGACGCAAGGTGTCCTGCAGAGCAAACCTATCTCAGAGCCCCAGGTGAGTATAAGGAGCGTGTGATGCAGGTGTCCTGCAGAGCAAACCTATCTCAGAGCCCCAGATGAGTACACCAAGCGTGTGATGCAACAAGTCCTGCAGTGCAAACCTATTTTAGAGCGCAAGGTGAGTACACCAAGTGTGTGATGCAAGGTGGACTTTAGAAGAAACATATCTCACAGCCCAAGATGAGTACACCGATTGTGTGATGCAAGGTGTACTGCAGAACAAACATGTTTCACAGCCCAAGATGAGTACAGCAAGCGTGTGATGCAAGGTGGACTTTAGAAGAAACATACCTCAGAGCCCCAGATGAGTACACCGAGCGTGTGATGCAAGGTGTCCTGCCTAGCATACCTATCTCAGAGCCCCAGATGAGTACACCAAGCGTGTGATGCAAGGAGTCCTGCAGAACAAACCTACCTCAGAGCCCCAGATGAATACACCAAGCGTGTGATGCAAGGTGTCCTGCAGAACAAACCTACCTCAGAGCCCCAGATAAGTACACCGAGCATGTGATGCAAGGTGTCCTGCCTAGCATACCTTTCTCAGAGCCCCAGATGAGTACACCAAGCGTGTGATGCAAGGTGTCCTGCAGAACAAACCTACCTCAGAGCCCCAGATGAGTACACCGAGCGTGTGATGCAAGGTGTCCTGACTAGCATACATATCTCAGAGCCCCAGATGAATACACCAAGCGTGTGATGCAAGGAGTCCTGCAGAACAAACCTACCTCAGAGCCCCAGATGAATACACCGAGCGTGTGATGCAAGGTGTCCTGCCTAGCATACCTATCTCAGAGCCCCAGATGATTACACCGAGCGTGTGATGCAAGGTGTCGTGCCTAGCATACCTATCTCAGAGCCCCAGATGAATACACCAAGCCTGTGATGCAAGGAATCCTGCAGAACAAACCTAGCTCAGAGCCCCAGATGAGTACAACGAGCGTGTGATGCAAGGTGTCCTGCCTAGCATACCTATCTCAGAGCCCCAGATGAATACACCAAGCGTGTGATGCAAGGTGTCCTGCAGAGCAAACCTATCTCAGAGCCCCAGGTGAGTACACCGAGCGCGTGATGCAAGGTGTCCTGCAGAGCAAACCAATCTCAGAGCCCAAGATGAGCACACCAAGCGTGTGATGCAAGGAGCCCTGCAGTGCAAACCTATCTCAGAGCCCCAGGTGAGTACACCGAGCGTGTGACGCAAGGTGTCCTGCAGAGCAAACCTATCTCAGAGCCCCAGGTGAGTATACGGAGCGTGTGATGCAGATGTCCTGCAGAGCAAACCTATCTCAGAGCTCCAGATGAGTACACCAAGCGTGTGATGCAACAAGTCCTGCAGTGCAAACCTATCTTAGAGCGCAAGGTGAGTACACCAAGTGTGTGATGCAAGGTGGACTTTAGAAGAAACATATCTCACAGCCCAAGATGAGTACACCGATTGTGTGATGCAAGGTGTACTGCAGAACAAACATGTTTCACAGCCCAAGATGAGTACACCAAGCGTGTGATGCAAGGTGGACTTTAGAAGAAACATATCTCACAGCCCAAGATGAGTATGCCGAGTGTGTGATGCAAGGTGTACTGCAGAACAAACTTATCTCACATCCCAAGATGAGTACACTGAGCGTGTGATGCAAAGTGTCTTGCAGTGCAAACCTATCTCAGAGCCCAAGATGAGTACACCGAGCATGTGATGCATTCTGTCCTGCAGAGCGAATGCATCTCACAACCCAAGATGAGTACACAGAGTGTGTGATGCAAGGAGCCCTACAGAACAAACCTATCTCACAGCCCAAGACGAGTACGCCCAGCGTGTGATAAAAAGTATCCTGCAGAACAAACATATCTCAGAGCCCCAGATGAGTACACCAAGCGTGTGCTGCAAGGTGTCCTGCAGAGCAAACCTATCTCACAGCCCAAGATGAGTACACCAAGCGTGTGACGCAGGGTGTCCTGCAGAGCAAACCTATCTCAGAGCCCCAGATGAGTACTCTAAGCGTGTGATGCAAGGTGTACTTTTGAACAAATGTATCTCAAGGCCCCAAATGAGTACACCCAGCAAGTGATGCAAGGTGTACTGCAGAACAAACCTATGCCAGAGCCGCAAATGAGTACTCCAAGCATGTGATGCAAGGTGTACTGTAGAACAAACGTATCTCAAAGCCCCAAATGAGTACACCCAGCGTGTGATGCAAGCGGTCCTGTGGTACAAACCTATCTCACAGCCCCAGATGAGTGCACCCAGCGTGTGGTGCAAGGTGTCCTGCAGGACAAACCTATCCCAGAGCCCAAGATGAGTACACCGAGCGTGTGATGCAAGGTGTCCTGCAGGACAAACCTATCTCAGAGCCCCAGATGAGTACACTGAGCGTGTGATGCAAGGTGTCTTGCAGTGCAAACCTATCTCAGAGCCCAAGATGAGTACACCGAGCATGTGATGCATGGTGTCCTGCAGAGCGAATGCATCTCACAACCCAAGATGAGTACACAGAGCGTGTGATGCAAGGAGCCCTGCAGAACAAACCTATCTCACAGCCCAAGACGAATATGCCCAGCGTGTGATAAAAAGTATCCTGCAGAACAAACATATCTCAGAGCCCCAGATGAGTACACCAAGCGTGTGATGCAAGGTGTCCTGCAGAGCAAACCTATCTCACAGCCCAAGATGAGTACACCAAGCGTGTGACGCAGGGTGTCCTGCAGAGCAAACCTATTTCAGAGCCCCAGATGAGTACAACGAGCGTTTGATGCAAGGTGTCCTGCAGAATAAACCTATCTCAGAGCCCCAGATGAGTACTCTAAGCGTGCGATGCAAGGTGTACTGTTGAACAAATGTATCTCAAGGCCCCAAATGAGTACACCCAGCAAGTGATGCAAGGTGTACTGCAGAACAAACCTATGCCAGAGCCGCAAATGAGTACTCTAAGTGTGTGATGCAAGGTGTACTGTAGAACAAACGTATCTCAAAGCCCCAAATGAGTACACCCACCGTGTGATGCAAGCGGTCCTGTGGTACAAGCCTATCTCACAGCCCCAGATGAGTACACCCAGCGTGTGGTGCAAGGTGTCCTGCAGGACAAACCTATCTCAGAGCCCAAGATGAGTACACCGAGCGTGTGATGCAAGGTGTCCTGCAGGACAAACCTCTCTCAGAGCCCCGGATGAGTACACTGAGCATGTGATGCAAGGTGTCCTGCAGAACAAACCTATCTCGCAGCCCCAGATGAGTACACCAAGTGTGTGATGCAAGGTGTCCCGCAGAGAAAACCTATTTCAGAGTTGCAGATGAGTACACCAAGCGTGTGATGAATGGTGTCCTGCAGAACAAACCTATCTCACAGCCCAAGATGAGTACACCAAGCATGTGATGCAAGATGTCCTGCAGAGAAAACCTATCTCAGAGTCACAGATGAGTACACCAAGCGTGTGATGCAAGGTGTCCTGCAGAACAAACCTATCTCACAGCCCAAGAGGAGGAGCCCGAGCATGTGATGCAAGATGTACTGTAGAAGAAACATATCTCAGAGCCCAAGAAGAGCACACCAAGCATGTGATGCAAGGTGTCCTGCAGAGCAAACGTATCTCAGAGCCTCAGTTGAGTACACCCAGCGTGTGATACAAGGTGTCCTGCAGTACAAACCTATCTCATAGCCACAGATAAGTACACCGAGTGTGCGATGCAAGGTGTCCTGCAGAGGAAACGTATCTCAGAGCCCCCGTTGAGTACACCAAGCGCGTGATGCAAGAAGTCCTGCAGAACTAACCTATCTCAGATCCCCAGATCAGTACACCAAGCGTGTGATGCAAGGAGTCCTGCAGGGCAAACCTATCTCAGAGCCCAAGATGAGTACACCGAGCGTGTGATGCAAGGAGTCCGGCAGAACAAACCTTTCTTAGAGACCGAGAGGAGTACACCAAGTGTGTGATGCGGAGTCCTGCAGTGCAAACCTATTTTAGAGCCCCAGATGAGTACACTGAGCGTGTGATGCAAGGTGTACTGTACAAGAAACCTATCACAGAGCCCCAGATGAGTACACCCAGTGTGTGATACAAGGTGTCCTGCAGTACAAACCTATCTCACAGCCACAGATGAGTACACCTAGTGTGATGCAAGGTGTACTGCAGAACAAACTTTTCTCACAGCCCAAGATGAGTACACTGAGCGTGTGATGCAAGGTGTCTTGCAGTGCAAACCTATCTCAGAGCCCAAGATGAGTACACCGAGCATGTGATGCATTGTGTCCTGCAGAGCAAATGCATCTCACAACCCAAGATGAGTACACCGAGCGTGTGATGCAGGGTGTCCTGCAGAGCAAACCTATCTCAGAGCCCCAGATGAGTACACCGAGCGTGTGATGCAAGGTGTCCTGCAGAACAAACCTATCTCAGAGCCCCAGATGAGTACTCTAAGCGTGTGATGCAAGGTGTACTGTTGAACAAATGTATCTCAAGGCCCGAAATGAGTACACCCAGCAAGTGATGCAAGGTGTACTGCAGAACAAACCTATCTCAGAGCCGCAAATGAGTACTCTAAGCGTGTCATGCAAGGTGTACTGTAGAACAAACGTATCTCAAAGCCCCAAATGAGTACACCCAGCGTGTGATGCAAACGGTCCTGTGGTACAAACCTATCTCACAGCCCCAGATGAGTACACCCAGCGTGTGATGCAAGGTGTCCTGCAGGACAAACCTATGTCAGAGCCCCAGATGAGTACACTGAGCGTGTGATGCAAGGTGTCCTGCAGAACAAACCTATCTCGCAGCCCCAGATGAGTACTCTAATCGTGTGATGCTAGGTGTACTGTAGAACAAACGTATCTCAAAGCCCCAAATGAGTACACCCAGCGTGTGATGCAAGCGGTCCTGTGGTACAAACCTATCTCACAGCCCAAGACGAGTACGCCGAGCGTGTGATATAAAGTATCCTGCAGAACAAACATATCTCAGAGCCCCAGATGAGTACACTGAGCGTGTGATGCAAGGTGTCCTGCAGAACAAACCTATCTCACAGCCCAAGATGAGTACCCCAAGCGTTTGATGCAAGGTGTCCTGCAGAGCAAACCTATCTCACAGCCCAAGATGAGTACACTAAGCGTGTGACGCAGGGTGTCCTGCAGAGCAAACCTATCTCAGAGCCCCAGATGAGTACACTGAGCGTGTGATGCAAGGTGTCCTGCAGAACAAACCTATCTCAGAGCCCCATATGAGTACTCTAAGCGTGTGATGCAAGGTGTACTGTTGAACAAATGTATCTCAAGGCCCAAAATGAGTACACCCGGCAAGTGATGCAAGGTTTACTGTAGAACAAACGTATCTCAAAGCCCCAAATGAGTACACCCAGCGTGTGATGCAAGCGGTCCTGTGGTACAAACCTATCTCACAGCCCCAGATGAGTACACCCAGCGTGTGATGCAAGGTGTCCTGCAGAACAAACCTATCTCGCAGCCCCAGATGAGTACTCTAAGCGTGTGATGCTAGGTGTACTGTAGAACAAACGTATCTCAAAGCCCCAAATGAGTACACCAAGCGTGTGATGAATGGTGTTTTGCAGAACAAACCTATCTCACAGCCCAAGATGAGTACACCAAGCATGTGATGCAAGATGTCCTGCAGAGAAAACCTATCTCAGAGTCGCAGATGAGTACAACAAGCGTGTGATGCAAGGTGTCCTGCAGAACAAAGCTATCTCACAGCCCAAGAGGAGTACCCCGAGCGTGTGATGCAAGGTGTACTGTAGAAGAAACAGATCTCAGAGCCCACGAAGAGCCACCAAGCATGTGATGCAAGGTGTCCTGCAGAGCAAACCTATCTCAGAGCCCCAGATGAGTACTCTAAGCGTGTGATGCAAGGTGTACTGTTGAACAAATGTATCTCAAGGCCCCAAATGAGTACACCCAGCAAGTGATGCAAGGTGTACTGCAGAACAAACCTATCTCAGAGCCGCAAATGCGTACTCTAAGCGTGTGATGCAAGGTGTACTGTAGAACAAACGTATCTCAAAGCCCCAAATGAGTACACCCAGCATGTGATGCAAGCGGTCCTGTGGTACAAACCTATCTCACAGCCCCAGATGAGTACACCCAGCGTGTGATGCAAGGTGTCCTGCAGGACAAACCTATTTCAGAGCCCCAGATGAGTACACTGAGCGTGTGATGCAAGGTGTCCTGCAGAACAAACCTATCTCAGAGCCCCAGATGAATACTCTAAGCGTGTGATGCAAGGTGTACTGTTGAACAAATGTATCTCAAGGCCCCAAATGAGTACACCCAGCAAGTGATGCAAGGTGTACTGCAGAACAAACCTATGTCAGAGCCGCAAATGAGTACTCTAAGCGTGTGATGCAAGGTGTACTGTAGAACAAACGTATCTCAAAGCCCCAAATGAGTACACCCAGCATGTGATGCAAGCGGTCCTGTGGTACAAACCTATCTCACAGCCCCAGATGAGTACACCCAGCGTGTGATGCAAGGTGTCCTGCAGGACAAACCTATTTCAGAGCCCCAGATGAGTACACTGAGCGTGTGATGCAAGGTGTCCTGCAGAACAAACCTATCTCGCAGCCCCAGATGAGTACTCTAAGCGTGTGATGCAAGGTGTACTGTAGAACAAACGTATCTCAAAGCCCCAAATGAGTACACCAAGCGTGTGATGAATGGTGTCCTGCAGAACAAACCTATCTCACAGCCCAAGATGAGTACACCAAGCATGTGATGCAAGATGTCCTGCAGAGAAAACCTATCTCAGAGTCGCAGATGAGTACACCGAGCGTGTGATGCAAGGTGTCCTGCAGAACAAACCTATCTCACAGCCCAAGAGGAGTAGCCCGAGCATGTGATGCAAGGTGTACTGTAGAAGAAACATATCTCAGAGCCCAAGAAGAGCACACCAAGCATGTGATGAAAGGTGTCCAGCAGAGCAAACGTATCTCAGAGCCCCAGTTGAGTACACCCACCGTGTGATACAAGGTGTCCTGAGGTACAAACCTATCTCACAGCCACAGATGAGTACACTGAGTGTGTGATGCAAGATATCCTGCAGAGGAAACGTATCTCAGAGCCCTCGATGAGTACACCAAGCGTGTGATGCAAGGAGTCGTGCAGAACTAACCTATCTCAGAGCCCCAGATCAGTACACCAAGCGTGTGATGGAAGGAGTCCTGCAGGGCAAACCTATCTCAGAGCCCAAGATCAGCACACCCAGCGTGTGATGCAAGGAGTCCGGCAGACCATACCTATCTCAGAGCCCCAGATGAGTACACTGAGCGTGTGATGCAAGGTGCCCTGCAGAACAAACCTATCTCGCAGCCCCAGATGAGTACTCCCAGCGTGTGATGCAAGGTGTACTGTAAAACAAACAGATCTCAAAACCCCAAATAAATACACCCAGCGTGTGATGAAAACTGTTCTGTGGTACAAACCTGTCTCACAGCCTAAGATGAGTACACCGAGCGTGTGATGCAAGGAGTCCTGCAGAACAAACCTATCTCACAGCCCAAGAGGAGTACCCCGAGCGTGTGATGCAAGGTGTACTGTAGAAGAAACAGATCTCAGAGCCCACGAAGAGCCACCAAGCATGTGATGCAAGGTGTACTGCAGAACAAACCTATCTCAGAGCCGCAAATGCGTACTCTAAGCGTGTGATGCAAGGTGTACTGTAGAACAAACGTATCTCAAAGCCCCAAATGAGTACACCCAGCATGTGATGCAAGCGGTCCTGTGGTACAAACCTATCTCACAGCCCCAGATGAGTACACCCAGCGTGTGATGCAAGGTGTCCTGCAGGACAAACCTATTTCAGAGCCCCAGATGAGTACACTGAGCGTGTGATGCAAGGTGTCCTGCAGAACAAACCTATCTCAGAGCCCCAGATGAATACTCTAAGCGTGTGATGCAAGGTGTACTGTTGAACAAATGTATCTCAAGGCCCCAAATGAGTACACCCAGCAAGTGATGCAAGGTGTACTGCAGAACAAACCTATCTCAGAGCCGCAAATGAGTACTCTAAGCGTGTGATGCAAGGTGTACTGTAGAACAAACGTATCTCAAAACCCCAAATGAGTACACCCAGCATGTGATGCAAGCGGTCCTGTGGTACAAACCTATCTCACAGCCCCAGATGAGTACACCCAGCGTGTGATGCAAGGTGTCCTGCAGGACAAACCTATTTCAGAGCCCCAGATGAGTACACTGAGCGTGTGATGCAAGGTGTCCTGCAGAACAAACCTATCTCGCAGCCCCAGATGAGTACTCTAAGCGTGTGATGCAAGGTGTACTGTAGAACAAACGTATCTCAAAGCCCCAAATGAGTACACCAAGCGTGTGATGAATGGTGTCCTGCAGAACAAACCTATCTCACAGCCCAAGATGAGTACACCAAGCATGTGATGCAAGATGTCCTGCAGAGAAAACCTATCTCAGAGTCGCAGATGAGTACACCGAGCGTGTGATGCAAGGTGTCCTGCAGAACAAACCTATCTCACAGCCCAAGAGGAGTAGCCCGAGCATGTGATGCAAGGTGTACTGTAGAAGAAACATATCTCAGAGCCCAAGAAGAGCACACCAAGCATGTGATGAAAGGTGTCCAGCAGAGCAAACGTATCTCAGAGCCCCAGTTGAGTACACCCACCGTGTGATACAAGGTGTCCTGAGGTACAAACCTATCTCACAGCCACAGATGAGTACACTGAGTGTGTGATGCAAGATATCCTGCAGAGGAAACGTATCTCAGAGCCCTCGATGAGTACACCAAGCGTGTGATGCAAGGAGTCGTGCAGAACTAACCTATCTCAGAGCCCCAGATCAGTACACCAAGCGTGTGATGCAAGGAGTCCTGCAGGGCAAACCTATCTCAGAGCCCAAGATCAGCACACCCAGCGTGTGATGCAAGGAGTCCGGCAGACCATACCTATCTCAGAGCCCCAGATGAGTACACTGAGCGTGTGATGCAAGGTGCCCTGCAGAACAAACCTATCTCGCAGCCCCAGATGAGTACTCCCAGCGTGTGATGCAAGGTGTACTGTAAAACAAACAGATCTCAAAACCCCAAATAAATACACCCAGCGTGTGATGAAAACTGTTCTGTGGTACAAACCTGTCTCACAGCCTAAGATGAGTACACCGAGCGTGTGATGCAAGGAGTCCTGCAGAACAAACCTATCTCACAGCCCAAGATGAGTACACCAAGTGTGTGATGCAAGGTGTCCTGCAGAGAAAACCTATTTCAGAGTCGCAGATGAGTAAACCAAGCGTGTGATGCAAGGTGTCCTGCAGAACAAATGTATCTCAAGGCCCCAAATGAATACACCCAGCAAGTGATGCAAGGTGTACTGCAGAACAAAACCTATCTCAGAGCCGCAAATGAGTACTCTAAGTGTGTGATGCAAGGTGTACTGTTGAACAAATGTATCTCAAGGCCCCAAATGAGTACACCCAGCAAGTGATGCAAGGTGTACTGCAGAACAAACCTATCTCAGAGCCGCAAATGAGTACTCTAAGTGTGTGATGCAAGGTGTACTTTAGAACAAACGTATCTCAAAGCCCCAAATGAGTACACCCAGCGTGTGATGCAAGCGGTCCTGTGGTACAAACCTATCTCACAGCCCCAGATGAGTACACCCATCGTGTGATGCAAGGTGTCCTGCAGGACAAACCTATTTGAGAGCCCCAGATGAGTACACTGAGCGTGTGATGCAAGGTGTCCTGCAGAACAAACCTATCTCGCAGCCCCAGATGAGTACTCTAAGCGAGTGATGCAAGGTGTACTGTAAAACAAATGTATCTCAAAGCCCCAAATAAGTACACCCAGCGTGTGATGAAAACTGTTCTGTGGTACAAACCTATCTCACAGCCCAAGATGAGTACACCAAGTGTGTGCTGCAAGGTGTCCTGCAGAGAAAACCTGTTTCAGAGTCGCAGATGAGTACACCAAGCATGTGATGAAAGGTGTCCTGCAGAACAAACCTATCTCACAGCCCAAGAGGAGTAGCCGGAGCATGTGATGCAAGGTGTACTGTAGAAGAAACATATCTCAGAGCCCAAGAAGAGCACACCAAGCATGTGATGCAAGGTGTCATGCAGAGCAAACATATCTCAGAGCCCCAGTTGAGTACACCCAGAGTGTGATACAAGGTGTCCTGCAGTGCAAACCTATCTCAGATCCCCAGTTGAGTACACCGAGCATGTGATGCAAGGTGTACTGTACAAGAAACCTATCTCAGAGCCCCAGGTGAGCACACCGAGCGTGTGAGGCAAGGTGTCCTGCAGAGCAAACCTATCTCACAGCCACAGATGAGTACACCGAGTGTGTGATGCAAGGTGTCCTGCAGAGCAAACCTATCTCAGAGCCCCAGGTGAGTACACCGAGCGCGTGATGCAAGGTGTCCTGCAGAGCAAACAAATCTCAGAGCCCAAGATGAGTACACCAAGCGTGTGATGCAAGGTGCCCTGCAGTGCAAACCTATCTCAGATCCCCAGTTGAGTACACCGAGCATGTGATGCAAGGTGTACTGTACAAGAAACCTATCTCAGAGCCCCAGGTGAGCACACCGAGCGTGTGACGCAAGGTGTCCTGCAGAGCAAGCCTATATCAGAGCCCCAGATGAGTACACCGAGCGTGTGATGCAAGGTGTCCTGCAGAATAAACCTATCTCAGAGCCCCAGATGAGTACTCTAAGCGTGTCATGCATGGTGTACTGTTGAACAAATGTCTCTCAAGGCCCCAAATGAGTACACCCAGCAAGTGATGCAAGGTGTACTGCAGAACAAACCTATGTCAGAGCCCCAAATGAGTACACCCAGCGTGTGATGCAAGCGGTCCTGTGGCACAAACCTATCTCACAGCCCCAGATGAGTACACCCAGCGTGTGGTGCAAGGTGTCCTGCAGGACAAACCTATCTCAGAGCCCAAGATGAGTACACCGAGCGTGTGGTGCAAGGTGTCCTGCAGGACAAACCTATCTCAGAGCCCCAGATGAGTACACTGAGCATGTGATGCAAGGTGTCCTGCAGAACAGACCTATCTTGCAGCCCCAGATGAGTACACCAAGTGTGTGATGCAACTTGTCCTGCAGAGAAAACATATCTCAGAGTCGCAGATGAGTACACCAAGCGTGTGATGCAAGGTGTCCTGCAGAACAAACCTATCTCAAGCCCAAGCATGTGATGCAAGATGTACTGTAGAAGAAACATATCTCAGAGCCCAAGAAGAGCCCACCAAGCATGTGATGCAAGGTCCTGCAGAGCAAACGTATCTCAGAGCCCCAGTTGAGTACACCCAGCGTGTGATACAAGGTGTCCTGCAGTACAAACCTATCTCACAGCCACAGATGAGTACACCGAGTGTGTGATGCAAGGTGTCCTGCAGAGGAAACGTATCTCAGAGCCCCAGATCAGTACACCAAGCGTGTGATGCAAGAAGTCCTGCAGGGCAAACCTATCTCAGAGCCCAAGATCAGTACACCGAGCGTGTGATGCAAGGAGTCCGGCAGAGCATACCTATCTCAGAGCCCCCGATGAGTACACTGAGCGTGTGATGCAAGGTGTACTGTAAAACAAACGTATCTCAAAGTCCCAAATAAGTACACCCAGCGTGTGATGAAAACTGTTCTTTGGTGCAAACCTATCTCACAGCCCAAGATGAGTACACCAAGTGTGTGATGCAAGGTGTCCTGCAGAGAAAACCTATTTCAGAGTCGCAGATGAGTACACCAAGCGTGTGATGAATGGTGTCCTGCAGAACAAACCTATCTCACAGCCCAAGATGAGTCCACCAAGCGTGTGCTACAAGGTGTCCTGCAGAACAAACCTATCTCACAGCCCAAGAGGAGTAGCCCGAGCATGTGATGCAAGGTGTACTGTAGAAGAAACATATCTCAGACCCCAAGAAGAGCACACCAAGCATGTGATGCAAGGTGTCCTGCAGAGCAAACATATCTCAGAGCCCCAGTTGAGTACACCCAGAGTGTGATACGAGGTGTCCTGCAGTGCAAACCTATCTCACAGAAACAGATGAGTACACCGAGTGTGTGATGCAAGGGGTCCTGCAGAGCAAACCTATCTCAGAGCCCCAGGTGAGTACACCGAGCGCGTGATGCAAGGTGTCCTGCAGAGCAAACCAATCTCAGAGCCCAAGATGAGTACACAAAGCGTGTGATGCAAGGAGCCCTGCAGTGCAAACCTATCTCAGATCCTCAGTTGAGTACACCGAGCATGTGATGCAAGGTGTACTGTAGAAGAAACCTATCTCAGAGCCCCAGGTGAGCACACCGAGCGTGTGACGCAAGGTGTCCTGCAGAGCAAGCCTATCTCAGAGCCCCAGATGAGTACACCGAGCGTGTGATGCAAGGTCTCCTGCAGAGCAAACCAATCTCGGAGCCCAAGATGAGTACACCAAGCGTGTGATGCAACGAGTCCTGCAGTGCAAACCTATCTTAGAGCGCAAGGTGAGTACACCAAGTGTGTGATGCAAGGTGGACTTTAGTAGGAACATATCTCACAGCCCAAGATGAGTACACCGATTGTGTGATGCAAGGTGTACTGCAGAACAAACCTGTTTCACAGCCCAAGATGAGTACACCAAGCGTGTGATGCAAGGTGGACTTTCGAAGAAACATATCTCACAGCCCAAGATGAGTACACCGAGTGTGTGATGCAAGGTGTACTGCAGAACAAACTTATCTCACAGCCCAAAATGAGTACACTGAGCGTGTGATGTAAGGTGTCTTGCAGTGCAAACCTATCTCAGAGCCCAAGACGAGTACACCAAGTATGTGATGCATGGTGTTCTGCAGAGCAAATGCATCTCACAACCCAAGATGAGTACACAGAGCGTGTGATGCAAGGAGTCCTGCAGAACAAACCTATCTCACAGCCCAAGACAAATACGCCGAGCGTGTGATATAAAGTATCCTGAAGAACAAACATATCTCACAGCCCAAGATGAGTACACCGAGCGTGTGATGCAAGGTGTCCTGCAGAGCAAACCTATCTCACAGCCCAAGATGAGCTACCCAAGCGTGTGATGCAAGGTGTCCTGCAGAACAAACCTACCTCACAGCCCAAGATGAGTACACCAAGCGTGTGACGCAGGGCTTCCTGCAGAGCAAACCTAACACAGAGCCACAGATGAGTACACCGAGCGTGTGATGCAAGGTGTCCTGCAGAAAAAACATATCTCAGAGCCCAAGAAGAGCACACCAAGCATGTGATGCAAGGTGTCCTGCAGAGCAAACGTATCTCAGAGCCCCAGTTGAGTACACCCAGAGTGTGATGCAAGGTGTCCTGCAGAGCAAACCTATCTCAGAGCCCCAGGTGAGTACACCGAGCGCGTGATGCAAGGTGTCCTGCAGAGCAAACCAATCTCAGAGCCCAAGATGAGTACACAAAGCGTGTGATGCAAGGAGCCCTGCAGTGCAAACCTATCTCAGATCCTCAGTTGAGTACACCGAGCATGTGATGCAAGGTGTACTGTAGAAGAAACCTATCTCAGAGCCCCAGGTGAGCACACCGAGCGTGTGACGCAAGGTGTCCTGCAGAGCAAGCCTATCTCAGAGCCCCAGATGAGTACACCGAGCGTGTGATGCAAGGTCTCCTGCAGAGCAAACCAATCTCGGAGCCCAAGATGAGTACACCAAGCGTGTGATGCAACGAGTCCTGCAGTGCAAACCTATCTTAGAGCGCAAGGTGAGTACACCAAGTGTGTGATGCAAGGTGGACTTTAGTAGGAACATATCTCACAGCCCAAGATGAGTACACCGATTGTGTGATGCAAGGTGTACTGCAGAACAAACCTGTTTCACAGCCCAAGATGAGTACACCAAGCGTGTGATGCAAGGTGGACTTTCGAAGAAACATATCTCACAGCCCAAGATGAGTACACCGAGTGTGTGATGCAAGGTGAACTGCAGAACAAACTTATCTCACAGCCCAAAATGAGTACACTGAGCGTGTGATGTAAGGTGTCTTGCAGTGCAAACCTATCTCAGAGCCCAAGACGAGTACACCAAGTATGTGATGCATGGTGTTCTGCAGAGCAAATGCATCTCACAACCCAAGATGAGTACACAGAGCGTGTGATGCAAGGAGTCCTGCAGAACAAACCTATCTCACAGCCCAAGACAAATACGCCGAGCGTGTGATATAAAGTATCCTGAAGAACAAACATATCTCACAGCCCAAGATGAGTACACCGAGCGTGTGATGCAAGGTGTCCTGCAGAGCAAACCTATCTCACAGCCCAAGATGAGCTACCCAAGCGTGTGATGCAAGGTGTCCTGCAGAACAAACCTACCTCACAGCCCAAGATGAGTACACCAAGCGTGTGATGCAGGGCTTCCTGCAGAGCAAACCTAACACAGAGCCACAGATGAGTACACCGAGCGTGTGATGCAAGGTGTCCTGCAGAAAAAACATATCTCAGAGCCCAAGAAGAGCACACCAAGCATGTGATGCAAGGTGTCCTGCAGAGCAAACGTATCTCAGAGCCCCAGTTGAGTACACCCAGAGTGTGATGCAAGGTGTCCTGCAGAGCAAACCTATCTCAGAGCCCCAGGTGAGTACACCGAGCGCGTGATGCAAGGTGTCCTGCAGAGCAAACCAATCTCAGAGCCCAAGATGAGTACACAAAGCGTGTGATGCAAGGAGCCCTGCAGTGCAAACCTATCTCAGATCCTCAGTTGAGTACACCGAGCATGTGATGCAAGGTGTACTGTAGAAGAAACCTATCTCAGAGCCCCAGGTGAGCACACCGAGCGTGTGACGCAAGGTGTCCTGCAGAGCAAGCCTATCTCAGAGCCCCAGATGAGTACACCGAGCGTGTGATGCAAGGTCTCCTGCAGAGCAAACCAATCTCGGAGCCCAAGATGAGTACACCAAGCGTGTGATGCAACGAGTCCTGCAGTGCAAACCTATCTTAGAGCGCAAGGTGAGTACACCAAGTGTGTGATGCAAGGTGGACTTTAGTAGGAACATATCTCACAGCCCAAGATGAGTACACCGATTGTGTGATGCAAGGTGTACTGCAGAACAAACCTGTTTCACAGCCCAAGATGAGTACACCAAGCGTGTGATGCAAGGTGGACTTTCGAAGAAACATATCTCACAGCCCAAGATGAGTACACTGAGCGTGCGATGTAAGGTGTCTTGCAGTGCAAACCTATCTCAGAGCCCAAGACGCGTACACCAAGTATGTGATGCATGGTGTTCGGCAGAGCAAATGCATCTCACAACCCAAGATGAGTACAAAGAGCGTGTGATGCAAGGAGTCCTGCACAACAAACCTATCTCACAGCCCAAGACAAATACGCCGAGCGTGTGATATAAAGTATCCTGAAGAACAAACATATCTCACAGCCCAAGATGAGTACACCGAGCGAGTGATGCAAGGTGTCCTGCAGAGCAAACCTATCTCACAGCTCAAGATGAGTTACACAAGCGTGTGATGCAAGGTGTCCTGCAGAACAAACCTACCTCACAGCCCAAGATGAGTACACCAAGCGTGTGACGCAGGGCTTCCTGCAGAGCAAACCTAACACAGAGCCACAGATGAGTACACCGAGCGTGTGATGCAAGGTGTCCTGCAGAAAAAACCTATCTCAGAGCCCCAGATGAGTACTCTAAGCGTGTGATGCAAGGTGTACTGTTGAAAAAATGTATCTCAAGGCCCCAAATGAGCACACCGAGCAAGTGATGCAAGGTGTACTGCAGAACAAACCCATGTCAGAGCCGCAAATGAGTACTCTAAGTGTGTGATGCAAGGTGTACTGTAGAACAAACGTATCTCAAAGCCCCAAATGAGTACACCCAGCGTGTGATGCAAGTGGTCCTGTGGTACAAACCTATCTCACAGCCCCAGATGAGTACACCCAGCGTGTGATGCAAGGTGTCCTGCAGGACAAACCTATCTCAGAGCCCAAGATGAGTACACCGAGCGTGTGATGCAAGGTGTCCTGCAGGACAAACCTATCTCAGAGCCTCAGATGAGTACACTGAGCGTGTGATGCAAGGTGTCCTGCAGAACAAACGTATCTCGCAGCCCCAGATGAGTACACCAAGTGTGTGATGCAAGGTGTCCTGCAGAGAAAACCTATTTCAGAGTCGCAGATGAGTACACCAAGCGTGTGATGAATGGTGTCCTGCAGAACAAACGTATCTCACAGCCCAAGATGAGTACACCAAGCATGTGATGCAAGATGTCCTGCAGAGAAAACCTATCTCAGAGTCGCAGATGAGTACACCAAGCGTGTGATGCAAGGAGTCCTGCAGAGCAAACCTATCTCAGAGCCGCAGGTGAGTACACCGAGCATGTGATGCAAGGTGTCCTGCAGAGCAAACCTATCTCAGAGCCCCAGATGAGTACACCGAGCGTGTGATGCAAGGTGTCTTGCAGTGCAAACCTATCTCAGAGCCCAAGATGAGTAGACTGCGCGTGTGATGCAAGTTGTCCTGCAGGACAAACCTATCTCAGAGCCCAAGATGAGTACACTGAGTGTGCGATGCAAGGTGTACTGTAGAACAAACGTATCTCAAAGCCCCAAATGAGTACACCCAGCACGTGATGCAAACTGTCCTGCAGAACAAACCTATCTCACAGCCCAATATGAGTACACAGAGCGTGTGATGCAAGGTGTACTGCAGAACAAACCTATATCAGAGCCCAAGATGAGTACACCAAGCGTGTGATGCGAGATGTCCTGCAGAGAAACCTATCTCAAAGTCGCAGATGAGTACACCAAGCGTGTGATGCAAGTGTCCTGCAGAACAAACCTATCTCACAGCCCAAGAGGAGTACACCGAGAGTGTGATGCAAGGTGTACTGTAGAAGAAACATATCTCAGAGCCCAAGAAGAGCACACCAAGCATGTGATGCAAGGTGTCCTGCAGAGAAAACGTATCTCAGAGCCCCAGGTGAGTACACCCAGCGTGTGATACAAGGTGTCCTGCAGAACAAACCTATCTCACAGCCCAAGAGGAGTACACCGAGAGTGTGATGCAAGGTGTACTGTAGAAGAAACATATCTCAGAGCCCAAGAAGAGCACACCAAGCATGTGATGCAAGGTGTCCAGCAGAGCAAACGTATCTCAGAGCCCCAGTTGAGTACACCCACCGTGTGATACATGGTGTCCTGAGGTACAAACCTATCTCACAGCCACAGATGAGTACACTGAGTGTGTGATGCAAGATATCCTGCAGAGGAAACGTATCTCAGAGCCCTCGATGAGTACACCAAGCGTGTGATGCAAGGAGTCGTGCAGAACTAACCTATCTCAGAGCCCCAGATCAGTACACCAAGCGTGTGATGCAAGGAGTCCTGCAGGGCAAACCTATCTCAGAGCCCAAGATCAGCACACCCAGCGTGTGATGCAAGGAGTCCGGCAGACCATACCTATCTCAGAGCCCCAGATGAGTACACTGAGCGTGTGATGCAAGGTGCCCTGCAGAACAAACCTATCTCGCAGCCCCAGATGAGTACTCCCAGCGTGTGATGCAAGGTGTACTGTAAAACAAACAGATCTCAAAACCCCAAATAAATACACCCAGCGTGTGATGAAAACTGTTCTGTGGTACAAACCTGTCTCACAGCCTAAGATGAGTACACCGAGCGTGTGATGCAAGGAGTCCTGCAGAACAAACCTATCTCACAGCCCAAGAGGAGTACCCCGAGCGTGTGATGCAAGGTGTACTGTAGAAGAAACAGATCTCAGAGCCCACGAAGAGCCACCAAGCATGTGATGCAAGGTGTACTGCAGAACAAACCTATCTCAGAGCCGCAAATGCGTACTCTAAGCGTGTGATGCAAGGTGTACTGTAGAACAAACGTATCTCAAAGCCCCAAATGAGTACACCCAGCATGTGATGCAAGCGGTCCTGTGGTACAAACCTATCTCACAGCCCCAGATGAGTACACCCAGCGTGTGATGCAAGGTGTCCTGCAGGACAAACCTATTTCAGAGCCCCAGATGAGTACACTGAGCGTGTGATGCAAGGTGTCCTGCAGAACAAACCTATCTCAGAGCCCCAGATGAATACTCTAAGCGTGTGATGCAAGGTGTACTGTTGAACAAATGTATCTCAAGGCCCCAAATGAGTACACCCAGCAAGTGATGCAAGGTGTACTGCAGAACAAACCTATCTCAGAGCCGCAAATGAGTACTCTAAGCGTGTGATGCAAGGTGTACTGTAGAACAAACGTATCTCAAAGCCCCAAATGAGTACACCCAGCATGTGATGCAAGCGGTCCTGTGGTACAAACCTATCTCACAGCCCCAGATGAGTACACCCAGCGTGTGATGCAAGGTGTCCTGCAGGACAAACCTATTTCAGAGCCCCAGATGAGTACACTGAGCGTGTGATGCAAGGTGTCCTGCAGAACAAACCTATCTCGCAGCCCCAGATGAGTACTCTAAGCGTGTGATGCAAGGTGTACTGTAGAACAAACGTATCTCAAAGCCCCAAATGAGTACACCAAGCGTGTGATGAATGGTGTCCTGCAGAACAAACCTATCTCACAGCCCAAGATGAGTACACCAAGCATGTGATGCAAGATGTCCTGCAGAGAAAACCTATCTCAGAGTCGCAGATGAGTACACCGAGCGTGTGATGCAAGGTGTCCTGCAGAACAAACCTATCTCACAGCCCAAGAGGAGTAGCCCGAGCATGTGATGCAAGGTGTACTGTAGAAGAAACATATCTCAGAGCCCAAGAAGAGCACACCAAGCATGTGATGAAAGGTGTCCAGCAGAGCAAACGTATCTCAGAGCCCCAGTTGAGTACACCCACCGTGTGATACAAGGTGTCCTGAGGTACAAACCTATCTCACAGCCACAGATGAGTACACTGAGTGTGTGATGCAAGATATCCTGCAGAGGAAACGTATCTCAGAGCCCTCGATGAGTACACCAAGCGTGTGATGCAAGGAGTCGTGCAGAACTAACCTATCTCAGAGCCCCAGATCAGTACACCAAGCGTGTGATGCAAGGAGTCCTGCAGGGCAAACCTATCTCAGAGCCCAAGATCAGCACACCCAGCGTGTGATGCAAGGAGTCCGGCAGACCATACCTATCTCAGAGCCCCAGATGAGTACACTGAGCGTGTGATGCAAGGTGCCCTGCAGAACAAACCTATCTCGCAGCCCCAGATGAGTACTCCCAGCGTGTGATGCAAGGTGTACTGTAAAACAAACAGATCTCAAAACCCCAAATAAATACACCCAGCGTGTGATGAAAACTGTTCTGTGGTACAAACCTGTCTCACAGCCTAAGATGAGTACACCGAGCGTGTGATGCAAGGAGTCCTGCAGAACAAACCTATCTCACAGCCCAAGATGAGTACACCAAGTGTGTGATGCAAGGTGTCCTGCAGAGAAAACCTATTTCAGAGTCGCAGATGAGTAAACCAAGCGTGTGATGCAAGGTGTCCTGCAGAACAAATGTATCTCAAGGCCCCAAATGAATACACCCAGCAAGTGATGCAAGGTGTACTGCAGAACAAAACCTATCTCAGAGCCGCAAATGAGTACTCTAAGTGTGTGATGCAAGGTGTACTGTTGAACAAATGTATCTCAAGGCCCCAAATGAGTACACCCAGCAAGTGATGCAAGGTGTACTGCAGAACAAACCTATCTCAGAGCCGCAAATGAGTACTCTAAGTGTGTGATGCAAGGTGTACTTTAGAACAAACGTATCTCAAAGCCCCAAATGAGTACACCCAGCGTGTGATGCAAGCGGTCCTGTGGTACAAACCTATCTCACAGCCCCAGATGAGTACACCCATCGTGTGATGCAAGGTGTCCTGCAGGACAAACCTATTTGAGAGCCCCAGATGAGTACACTGAGCGTGTGATGCAAGGTGTCCTGCAGAACAAACTTATCTCGCAGCCCCAGATGAGTACTCTAAGCGCGTGATGCAAGGTGTACTGTAAAACAAATGTATCTCAAAGCCCCAAATAAGTACACCCAGCGTGTGATGAAAACTGTTCTGTGGTACAAACCTATCTCACAGCCCAAGATGAGTACACCAAGTGTGTGCTGCAAGGTGTCCTGCAGAGAAAACCTATTTCAGAGTCGCAGATGAGTACACCAAGCATGTGATGAAAGGTGTCCTGCAGAACAAACCTATCTCACAGCCCAAGAGGAGTAGCCGGAGCATGTGATGCAAGGTGTACTGTAGAAGAAACATATCTCAGAGCCCAAGAAGAGCACACCAAGCATGTGATGCAAGGTGTCATGCAGAGCAAACATATCTCAGAGCCCCAGTTGAGTACACCCAGAGTGTGATACAAGGTGTCCTGCAGTGCAAACCTATCTCAGATCCCCAGTTGAGTACACCGAGCATGTGATGCAAGGTGTACTGTACAAGAAACCTATCTCAGAGCCCCAGGTGAGCACACCGAGCGTGTGAGGCAAGGTGTCCTGCAGAGCAAACCTATCTCACAGCCACAGATGAGTACACCGAGTGTGTGATGCAAGGTGTCCTGCAGAGCAAACCTATCTCAGAGCCCCAGGTGAGTACACCGAGCGCGTGATGCAAGGTGTCCTGCAGAGCAAACAAATCTCAGAGCCCAAGATGAGTACACCAAGCGTGTGATGCAAGGTGCCCTGCAGTGCAAACCTATCTCAGATCCCCAGTTGAGTACACCGAGCATGTGATGCAAGGTGTACTGTACAAGAAACCTATCTCAGAGCCCCAGGTGAGCACACCGAGCGTGTGACGCAAGGTGTCCTGCAGAGCAAGCCTATATCAGAGCCCCAGATGAGTACACCGAGCGTGTGATGCAAGGTGTCCTGCAGAATAAACCTATCTCAGAGCCCCAGATGAGTACTCTAAGCGTGTCATGCAAGGTGTACTGTTGAACAAATGTCTCTCAAGGCCCCAAATGAGTACACCCAGCAAGTGATGCAAGGTGTACTGCAGAACAAACCTATGTCAGAGCCCCAAATGAGTACACCCAGCGTGTGATGCAAGCGGTCCTGTGGCACAAACCTATCTCACAGCCCCAGATGAGTACACCCAGCGTGTGGTGCAAGGTGTCCTGCAGGACAAACCTATCTCAGAGCCCAAGATGAGTACACCGAGCGTGTGGTGCAAGGTGTCCTGCAGGACAAACCTATCTCAGAGCCCCAGATGAGTACACTGAGCATGTGATGCAAGGTGTCCTGCAGAACAGACCTATCTTGCAGCCCCAGATGAGTACACCAAGTGTGTGATGCAACTTGTCCTGCAGAGAAAACTTATCTCAGAGTCGCAGATGAGTACACCAAGCGTGTGATGCAAGGTGTCCTGCAGAACAAACCTATCTCAAGCCCAAGCATGTGATGCAAGATGTACTGTAGAAGAAACATATCTCAGAGCCCAAGAAGAGCCCACCAAGCATGTGATGCAAGGTCCTGCAGAGCAAACGTATCTCAGAGCCCCAGTTGAGTACACCCAGCGTGTGATACAAGGTGTCCTGCAGTACAAACCTATCTCACAGCCACAGATGAGTACACCGAGTGTGTGATGCAAGGTGTCCTGCAGAGGAAACGTATCTCAGAGCCCCAGATCAGTACACCAAGCGTGTGATGCAAGAAGTCCTGCAGGGCAAACCTATCTCAGAGCCCAAGATCAGTACACCGAGCGTGTGATGCAAGGAGTCCGGCAGAGCATACCTATCTCAGAGCCCCCGATGAGTACACTGAGCGTGTGATGCAAGGTGTACTGTAAAACAAACGTATCTCAAAGTCCCAAATAAGTACACCCAGCGTGTGATGAAAACTGTTCTTTGGTGCAAACCTATCTCACAGCCCAAGATGAGTACACCAAGTGTGTGATGCAAGGTGTCCTGCAGAGAAAACCTATTTCAGAGTCGCAGATGAGTACACCAAGCGTGTGATGAATGGTGTCCTGCAGAACAAACCTATCTCACAGCCCAAGATGAGTCCACCAAGCGTGTGCTACAAGGTGTCCTGCAGAACAAACCTATCTCACAGCCCAAGAGGAGTAGCCCGAGCATGTGATGCAAGGTGTACTGTAGAAGAAACATATCTCAGACCCCAAGAAGAGCACACCAAGCATGTGATGCAAGGTGTCCTGCAGAGCAAACGTATCTCAGAGCCCCAGTTGAGTACACCCAGAGTGTGATACGAGGTGTCCTGCAGTGCAAACCTATCTCACAGAAACAGATGAGTACACCGAGTGTGTGATGCAAGGGGTCCTGCAGAGCAAACCTATCTCAGAGCCCCAGGTGAGTACACCGAGCGCGTGATGCAAGGTGTCCTGCAGAGCAAACCAATCTCAGAGCCCAAGATGAGTACACAAAGCGTGTGATGCAAGGAGCCCTGCAGTGCAAACCTATCTCAGATCCTCAGTTGAGTACACCGAGCATGTGATGCAAGGTGTACTGTAGAAGAAACCTATCTCAGAGCCCCAGGTGAGCACACCGAGCGTGTGACGCAAGGTGTCCTGCAGAGCAAGCCTATCTCAGAGCCCCAGATGAGTACACCGAGCGTGTGATGCAAGGTCTCCTGCAGAGCAAACCAATCTCGGAGCCCAAGATGAGTACACCAAGCGTGTGATGCAACGAGTCCTGCAGTGCAAACCTATCTTAGAGCGCAAGGTGAGTACACCAAGTGTGTGATGCAAGGTGGACTTTAGTAGGAACATATCTCACAGCCCAAGATGAGTACACCGATTGTGTGATGCAAGGTGTACTGCAGAACAAACCTGTTTCACAGCCCAAGATGAGTACACCAAGCGTGTGATGCAAGGTGGACTTTCGAAGAAACATATCTCACAGCCCAAGATGAGTACACCAAGTGTGTGATGCAAGGTGTACTGCAGAACAAACTTATCTCACAGCCCAAAATGAGTACACTGAGCGTGTGATGTAAGGTGTCTTGCAGTGCAAACCTATCTCAGAGCCCAAGACGAGTACACCAAGTATGTGATGCATGGTGTTCTGCAGAGCAAATGCATCTCACAACCCAAGATGAGTACACAGAGCGTGTGATGCAAGGAGTCCTGCAGAACAAACCTATCTCACAGCCCAAGACAAATACGCCGAGCGTGTGATATAAAGTATCCTGAAGAACAAACATATCTCACAGCCCAAGATGAGTACACCGAGCGTGTGATGCAAGGTGTCCTGCAGAGCAAACCTATCTCACAGCCCAAGATGAGCTACCCAAGCGTGTGATGCAAGGTGTCCTGCAGAACAAACCTACCTCACAGCCCAAGATGAGTACACCAAGCGTGTGACGCAGGGCTTCCTGCAGAGCAAACCTAACACAGAGCCACAGATGAGTACACCGAGCGTGTGATGCAAGGTGTCCTGCAGAAAAAACATATCTCAGAGCCCAAGAAGAGCACACCAAGCATGTGATGCAAGGTGTCCTGCAGAGCAAACGTATCTCAGAGCCCCAGTTGAGTACACCCAGAGTGTGATGCAAGGTGTCCTGCAGAGCAAACCTATCTCAGAGCCCCAGGTGAGTACACCGAGCGCGTGATGCAAGGTGTCCTGCAGAGCAAACCAATCTCAGAGCCCAAGATGAGTACACAAAGCGTGTGATGCAAGGAGCCCTGCAGTGCAAACCTATCTCAGATCCTCAGTTGAGTACACCGAGCATGTGATGCAAGGTGTACTGTAGAAGAAACCTATCTCAGAGCCCCAGGTGAGCACACCGAGCGTGTGACGCAAGGTGTCCTGCAGAGCAAGCCTATCTCAGAGCCCCAGATGAGTACACCGAGCGTGTGATGCAAGGTCTCCTGCAGAGCAAACCAATCTCGGAGCCCAAGATGAGTACACCAAGCGTGTGATGCAACGAGTCCTGCAGTGCAAACCTATCTTAGAGCGCAAGGTGAGTACACCAAGTGTGTGATGCAAGGTGGACTTTAGTAGGAACATATCTCACAGCCCAAGATGAGTACACCGATTGTGTGATGCAAGGTGTACTGCAGAACAAACCTGTTTCACAGCCCAAGATGAGTACACCAAGCGTGTGATGCAAGGTGGACTTTCGAAGAAACATATCTCACAGCCCAAGATGAGTACACCGAGTGTGTGATGCAAGGTGAACTGCAGAACAAACTTATCTCACAGCCCAAAATGAGTACACTGAGCGTGTGATGTAAGGTGTCTTGCAGTGCAAACCTATCTCAGAGCCCAAGACGAGTACACCAAGTATGTGATGCATGGTGTTCTGCAGAGCAAATGCATCTCACAACCCAAGATGAGTACACAGAGCGTGTGATGCAAGGAGTCCTGCAGAACAAACCTATCTCACAGCCCAAGACAAATACGCCGAGCGTGTGATATAAAGTATCCTGAAGAACAAACATATCTCACAGCCCAAGATGAGTACACCGAGCGTGTGATGCAAGGTGTCCTGCAGAGCAAACCTATCTCACAGCCCAAGATGAGCTACCCAAGCGTGTGATGCAAGGTGTCCTGCAGAACAAACCTACCTCACAGCCCAAGATGAGTACACCAAGCGTGTGACGCAGGGCTTCCTGCAGAGCAAACCTAACACAGAGCCACAGATGAGTACACCGAGCGTGTGATGCAAGGTGTCCTGCAGAAAAAACATATCTCAGAGCCCAAGAAGAGCACACCAAGCATGTGATGCAAGGTGTCCTGCAGAGCAAACGTATCTCAGAGCCCCAGTTGAGTACACCCAGAGTGTGATGCAAGGTGTCCTGCAGAGCAAACCTATCTCAGAGCCCCAGGTGAGTACACCGAGCGCGTGATGCAAGGTGTCCTGCAGAGCAAACCAATCTCAGAGCCCAAGATGAGTACACAAAGCGTGTGATGCAAGGAGCCCTGCAGTGCAAACCTATCTCAGATCCTCAGTTGAGTACACCGAGCATGTGATGCAAGGTGTACTGTAGAAGAAACCTATCTCAGAGCCCCAGGTGAGCACACCGAGCGTGTGACGCAAGGTGTCCTGCAGAGCAAGCCTATCTCAGAGCCCCAGATGAGTACACCGAGCGTGTGATGCAAGGTCTCCTGCAGAGCAAACCAATCTCGGAGCCCAAGATGAGTACACCAAGCGTGTGATGCAACGAGTCCTGCAGTGCAAACCTATCTTAGAGCGCAAGGTGAGTACACCAAGTGTGTGATGCAAGGTGGACTTTAGTAGGAACATATCTCACAGCCCAAGATGAGTACACCGATTGTGTGATGCAAGGTGTACTGCAGAACAAACCTGTTTCACAGCCCAAGATGAGTACACCAAGCGTGTGATGCAAGGTGGACTTTCGAAGAAACATATCTCACAGCCCAAGATGAGTACACTGAGCGTGCGATGTAAGGTGTCTTGCAGTGCAAACCTATCTCAGAGCCCAAGACGCGTACACCAAGTATGTGATGCATGGTGTTCGGCAGAGCAAATGCATCTCACAACCCAAGATGAGTACAAAGAGCGTGTGATGCAAGGAGTCCTGCACAACAAACCTATCTCACAGCCCAAGACAAATACGCCGAGCGTGTGATATAAAGTATCCTGAAGAACAAACATATCTCACAGCCCAAGATGAGTACACCGAGCGAGTGATGCAAGGTGTCCTGCAGAGCAAACCTATCTCACAGCTCAAGATGAGTTACCCAAGCGTGTGATGCAAGGTGTCCTGCAGAACAAACCTACCTCACAGCCCAAGATGAGTACACCAAGCGTGTGACGCAGGGCTTCCTGCAGAGCAAACCTAACACAGAGCCACAGATGAGTACACCGAGCGTGTGATGCAAGGTGTCCTGCAGAAAAAACCTATCTCAGAGCCCCAGATGAGTACTCTAAGCGTGTGATGCAAGGTGTACTGTTGAACAAATGTATCTCAAGGCCCCAAATGAGCACACCGAGCAAGTGATGCAAGGTGTACTGCAGAACAAACCCATGTCAGAGCCGCAAATGAGTACTCTAAGTGTGTGATGCAAGGTGTACTGTAGAACAAACGTATCTCAAAGCCCCAAATGAGTACACCCAGCGTGTGATGCAAGTGGTCCTGTGGTACAAACCTATCTCACAGCCCCAGATGAGTACACCCAGCGTGTGATGCAAGGTGTCCTGCAGGACAAACCTATCTCAGAGCCCAAGATGAGTACACCGAGCGTGTGATGCAAGGTGTCCTGCAGGACAAACCTATCTCAGAGCCTCAGATGAGTACACTGAGCGTGTGATGCAAGGTGTCCTGCAGAACAAACGTATCTCGCAGCCCCAGATGAGTACACCAAGTGTGTGATGCAAGGTGTCCTGCAGAGAAAACCTATTTCAGAGTCGCAGATGAGTACACCAAGCGTGTGATGAATGGTGTCCTGCAGAACAAACGTATCTCACAGCCCAAGATGAGTACACCAAGCATGTGATGCAAGATGTCCTGCAGAGAAAACCTATCTCAGAGTCGCAGATGAGTACACCAAGCGTGTGATGCAAGGAGTCCTGCAGAGCAAACCTATCTCAGAGCCGCAGGTGAGTACACCGAGCATGTGATGCAAGGTGTCCTGCAGAGCAAACCTATCTCAGAGCCCCAGATGAGTACACCGAGCGTGTGATGCAAGGTGTCTTGCAGTGCAAACCTATCTCAGAGCCCAAGATGAGTAGACTGCGCGTGTGATGCAAGTTGTCCTGCAGGACAAACCTATCTCAGAGCCCAAGATGAGTGCACTGAGTGTGCGATGCAAGGTGTACTGTAGAACAAACGTATCTCAAAGCCCCAAATGAGTACACCCAGCACGTGATGCAAACTGTCCTGCAGAACAAACCTATCTCACAGCCCAATATGAGTACACAGAGCGTGTGATGCAAGGTGTACTGCAGAACAAACCTATATCAGAGCCCAAGATGAGTACACCAAGCGTGTGATGCAAGATGTCCTGCAGAGAAACCTATCTCAAAGTCGCAGATGAGTACACCAAGCGTGTGATGCAAGTGTCCTGCAGAACAAACCTATCTCACAGCCCAAGAGGAGTACACCGAGAGTGTGATGCAAGGTGTACTGTAGAAGAAACATATCTCAGAGCCCAAGAAGAGCACACCAAGCATGTGATGCAAGGTGTCCTGCAGAGAAAACGTATCTCAGAGCCCCAGGTGAGTACACCCAGCGTGTGATACAAGGTGTCCTGCAGTACAAACCTATCTCACAGCACAGATGAGTACACCGAGTGTGTGATGCAAGGTGTCCTGCAGAGGAAACGTATCTCAGAACCCCTGATGAGTACACCAAGGGTGTGATGCAAGGAGTCCTGCAGAACTAACCTATCCCAGAGCCCCAGATCAGTACACCGAGCGTGTGATGCAAGGTGTCCTGCAGAACAAACCTATATCACAGCCCAAGATGAGTACACCAAGCGTGTGATGCAAGGAGTCCTGCAGAGCAAACCTATCTCAGAGCCCCAGGTGAGTACACCGAGCATGTGATGCAAGGTGTCCTGCAGAGCAAACCTATCTCAGAGCCCAAGATGAGTAGACCGCGCGTGTGATGCAAGTTGTCCTGCAGGACAAACCTATCTCAGAGCCCAAGATGAGTACACTGAGTGTGTGATGCAAGGTGTACTGTAGAACAAACGTATCTCAAAGCCCCAAATGAGTACACCCAGCGTGTGATGCAAACTGTCCTGCAGAACAAACCTATCTCACAGCCCAATATGAGTACACCAAGCGTGTGATGCAAGGTGTCCTGCAGAACAAACCTATATCAGAGCCCAAGATGAGTACACCAAGCGTGTGATGCAAGTGTCCTGCAGAACAAACCTATATCAGAGCCCAAGATGAGTACACCAAGCGTGTGATGCAAGGTGTACTGCAGAACAAACCTATCTCAGAGCCGCAAATGAGTACTCTAAGTGTGTGATGCAAGGTGTACTTTAGAACAAACGTATCTCAAAGCCCCAAATGAGTACACCCAGCGTGTGATGCAAGCGGTCCTGTGGTACAAACCTATCTCACAGCCCCAGATGAGTACACCCATCGTGTGATGCAAGGTGTCCTGCAGGACAAACCTATTTGAGAGCCCCAGATGAGTACACTGAGCGTGTGATGCAAGGTGTCCTGCAGAACAAACTTATCTCGCAGCCCCAGATGAGTACTCTAAGCGCGTGATGCAAGGTGTACTGTAAAACAAATGTATCTCAAAGCCCCAAATAAGTACACCCAGCGTGTGATGAAAACTGTTCTGTGGTACAAACCTATCTCACAGCCCAAGATGAGTACACCAAGTGTGTGCTGCAAGGTGTCCTGCAGAGAAAACCTATTTCAGAGTCGCAGATGAGTACACCAAGCATGTGATGAAAGGTGTCCTGCAGAACAAACCTATCTCACAGCCCAAGAGGAGTAGCCGGAGCATGTGATGCAAGGTGTACTGTAGAAGAAACATATCTCAGAGCCCAAGAAGAGCACACCAAGCATGTGATGCAAGGTGTCATGCAGAGCAAACATATCTCAGAGCCCCAGTTGAGTACACCCAGAGTGTGATACAAGGTGTCCTGCAGTGCAAACCTATCTCAGATCCCCAGTTGAGTACACCGAGCATGTGATGCAAGGTGTACTGTACAAGAAACCTATCTCAGAGCCCCAGGTGAGCACACCGAGCGTGTGAGGCAAGGTGTCCTGCAGAGCAAACCTATCTCACAGCCACAGATGAGTACACCGAGTGTGTGATGCAAGGTGTCCTGCAGAGCAAACCTATCTCAGAGCCCCAGGTGAGTACACCGAGCGCGTGATGCAAGGTGTCCTGCAGAGCAAACAAATCTCAGAGCCCAAGATGAGTACACCAAGCGTGTGATGCAAGGTGCCCTGCAGTGCAAACCTATCTCAGATCCCCAGTTGAGTACACCGAGCATGTGATGCAAGGTGTACTGTACAAGAAACCTATCTCAGAGCCCCAGGTGAGCACACCGAGCGTGTGACGCAAGGTGTCCTGCAGAGCAAGCCTATATCAGAGCCCCAGATGAGTACACCGAGCGTGTGATGCAAGGTGTCCTGCAGAATAAACCTATCTCAGAGCCCCAGATGAGTACTCTAAGCGTGTCATGCAAGGTGTACTGTTGAACAAATGTCTCTCAAGGCCCCAAATGAGTACACCCAGCAAGTGATGCAAGGTGTACTGCAGAACAAACCTATGTCAGAGCCCCAAATGAGTACACCCAGCGTGTGATGCAAGCGGTCCTGTGGCACAAACCTATCTCACAGCCCCAGATGAGTACACCCAGCGTGTGGTGCAAGGTGTCCTGCAGGACAAACCTATCTCAGAGCCCAAGATGAGTACACCGAGCGTGTGGTGCAAGGTGTCCTGCAGGACAAACCTATCTCAGAGCCCCAGATGAGTACACTGAGCATGTGATGCAAGGTGTCCTGCAGAACAGACCTATCTTGCAGCCCCAGATGAGTACACCAAGTGTGTGATGCAACTTGTCCTGCAGAGAAAACTTATCTCAGAGTCGCAGATGAGTACACCAAGCGTGTGATGCAAGGTGTCCTGCAGAACAAACCTATCTCAAGCCCAAGCATGTGATGCAAGATGTACTGTAGAAGAAACATATCTCAGAGCCCAAGAAGAGCCCACCAAGCATGTGATGCAAGGTCCTGCAGAGCAAACGTATCTCAGAGCCCCAGTTGAGTACACCCAGCGTGTGATACAAGGTGTCCTGCAGTACAAACCTATCTCACAGCCACAGATGAGTACACCGAGTGTGTGATGCAAGGTGTCCTGCAGAGGAAACGTATCTCAGAGCCCCAGATCAGTACACCAAGCGTGTGATGCAAGAAGTCCTGCAGGGCAAACCTATCTCAGAGCCCAAGATCAGTACACCGAGCGTGTGATGCAAGGAGTCCGGCAGAGCATACCTATCTCAGAGCCCCCGATGAGTACACTGAGCGTGTGATGCAAGGTGTACTGTAAAACAAACGTATCTCAAAGTCCCAAATAAGTACACCCAGCGTGTGATGAAAACTGTTCTTTGGTGCAAACCTATCTCACAGCCCAAGATGAGTACACCAAGTGTGTGATGCAAGGTGTCCTGCAGAGAAAACCTATTTCAGAGTCGCAGATGAGTACACCAAGCGTGTGATGAATGGTGTCCTGCAGAACAAACCTATCTCACAGCCCAAGATGAGTCCACCAAGCGTGTGCTACAAGGTGTCCTGCAGAACAAACCTATCTCACAGCCCAAGAGGAGTAGCCCGAGCATGTGATGCAAGGTGTACTGTAGAAGAAACATATCTCAGACCCCAAGAAGAGCACACCAAGCATGTGATGCAAGGTGTCCTGCAGAGCAAACGTATCTCAGAGCCCCAGTTGAGTACACCCAGAGTGTGATACGAGGTGTCCTGCAGTGCAAACCTATCTCACAGAAACAGATGAGTACACCGAGTGTGTGATGCAAGGGGTCCTGCAGAGCAAACCTATCTCAGAGCCCCAGGTGAGTACACCGAGCGCGTGATGCAAGGTGTCCTGCAGAGCAAACCAATCTCAGAGCCCAAGATGAGTACACAAAGCGTGTGATGCAAGGAGCCCTGCAGTGCAAACCTATCTCAGATCCTCAGTTGAGTACACCGAGCATGTGATGCAAGGTGTACTGTAGAAGAAACCTATCTCAGAGCCCCAGGTGAGCACACCGAGCGTGTGACGCAAGGTGTCCTGCAGAGCAAGCCTATCTCAGAGCCCCAGATGAGTACACCGAGCGTGTGATGCAAGGTCTCCTGCAGAGCAAACCAATCTCGGAGCCCAAGATGAGTACACCAAGCGTGTGATGCAACGAGTCCTGCAGTGCAAACCTATCTTAGAGCGCAAGGTGAGTACACCAAGTGTGTGATGCAAGGTGGACTTTAGTAGGAACATATCTCACAGCCCAAGATGAGTACACCGATTGTGTGATGCAAGGTGTACTGCAGAACAAACCTGTTTCACAGCCCAAGATGAGTACACCAAGCGTGTGATGCAAGGTGGACTTTCGAAGAAACATATCTCACAGCCCAAGATGAGTACACCAAGTGTGTGATGCAAGGTGTACTGCAGAACAAACTTATCTCACAGCCCAAAATGAGTACACTGAGCGTGTGATGTAAGGTGTCTTGCAGTGCAAACCTATCTCAGAGCCCAAGACGAGTACACCAAGTATGTGATGCATGGTGTTCTGCAGAGCAAATGCATCTCACAACCCAAGATGAGTACACAGAGCGTGTGATGCAAGGAGTCCTGCAGAACAAACCTATCTCACAGCCCAAGACAAATACGCCGAGCGTGTGATATAAAGTATCCTGAAGAACAAACATATCTCACAGCCCAAGATGAGTACACCGAGCGTGTGATGCAAGGTGTCCTGCAGAGCAAACCTATCTCACAGCCCAAGATGAGCTACCCAAGCGTGTGATGCAAGGTGTCCTGCAGAACAAACCTACCTCACAGCCCAAGATGAGTACACCAAGCGTGTGACGCAGGGCTTCCTGCAGAGCAAACCTAACACAGAGCCACAGATGAGTACACCGAGCGTGTGATGCAAGGTGTCCTGCAGAAAAAACATATCTCAGAGCCCAAGAAGAGCACACCAAGCATGTGATGCAAGGTGTCCTGCAGAGCAAACGTATCTCAGAGCCCCAGTTGAGTACACCCAGAGTGTGATGCAAGGTGTCCTGCAGAGCAAACCTATCTCAGAGCCCCAGGTGAGTACACCGAGCGCGTGATGCAAGGTGTCCTGCAGAGCAAACCAATCTCAGAGCCCAAGATGAGTACACAAAGCGTGTGATGCAAGGAGCCCTGCAGTGCAAACCTATCTCAGATCCTCAGTTGAGTACACCGAGCATGTGATGCAAGGTGTACTGTAGAAGAAACCTATCTCAGAGCCCCAGGTGAGCACACCGAGCGTGTGACGCAAGGTGTCCTGCAGAGCAAGCCTATCTCAGAGCCCCAGATGAGTACACCGAGCGTGTGATGCAAGGTCTCCTGCAGAGCAAACCAATCTCGGAGCCCAAGATGAGTACACCAAGCGTGTGATGCAACGAGTCCTGCAGTGCAAACCTATCTTAGAGCGCAAGGTGAGTACACCAAGTGTGTGATGCAAGGTGGACTTTAGTAGGAACATATCTCACAGCCCAAGATGAGTACACCGATTGTGTGATGCAAGGTGTACTGCAGAACAAACCTGTTTCACAGCCCAAGATGAGTACACCAAGCGTGTGATGCAAGGTGGACTTTCGAAGAAACATATCTCACAGCCCAAGATGAGTACACCGAGTGTGTGATGCAAGGTGAACTGCAGAACAAACTTATCTCACAGCCCAAAATGAGTACACTGAGCGTGTGATGTAAGGTGTCTTGCAGTGCAAACCTATCTCAGAGCCCAAGACGAGTACACCAAGTATGTGATGCATGGTGTTCTGCAGAGCAAATGCATCTCACAACCCAAGATGAGTACACAGAGCGTGTGATGCAAGGAGTCCTGCAGAACAAACCTATCTCACAGCCCAAGACAAATACGCCGAGCGTGTGATATAAAGTATCCTGAAGAACAAACATATCTCACAGCCCAAGATGAGTACACCGAGCGTGTGATGCAAGGTGTCCTGCAGAGCAAACCTATCTCACAGCCCAAGATGAGCTACCCAAGCGTGTGATGCAAGGTGTCCTGCAGAACAAACCTACCTCACAGCCCAAGATGAGTACACCAAGCGTGTGACGCAGGGCTTCCTGCAGAGCAAACCTAACACAGAGCCACAGATGAGTACACCGAGCGTGTGATGCAAGGTGTCCTGCAGAAAAAACATATCTCAGAGCCCAAGAAGAGCACACCAAGCATGTGATGCAAGGTGTCCTGCAGAGCAAACGTATCTCAGAGCCCCAGTTGAGTACACCCAGAGTGTGATGCAAGGTGTCCTGCAGAGCAAACCTATCTCAGAGCCCCAGGTGAGTACACCGAGCGCGTGATGCAAGGTGTCCTGCAGAGCAAACCAATCTCAGAGCCCAAGATGAGTACACAAAGCGTGTGATGCAAGGAGCCCTGCAGTGCAAACCTATCTCAGATCCTCAGTTGAGTACACCGAGCATGTGATGCAAGGTGTACTGTAGAAGAAACCTATCTCAGAGCCCCAGGTGAGCACACCGAGCGTGTGACGCAAGGTGTCCTGCAGAGCAAGCCTATCTCAGAGCCCCAGATGAGTACACCGAGCGTGTGATGCAAGGTCTCCTGCAGAGCAAACCAATCTCGGAGCCCAAGATGAGTACACCAAGCGTGTGATGCAACGAGTCCTGCAGTGCAAACCTATCTTAGAGCGCAAGGTGAGTACACCAAGTGTGTGATGCAAGGTGGACTTTAGTAGGAACATATCTCACAGCCCAAGATGAGTACACCGATTGTGTGATGCAAGGTGTACTGCAGAACAAACCTGTTTCACAGCCCAAGATGAGTACACCAAGCGTGTGATGCAAGGTGGACTTTCGAAGAAACATATCTCACAGCCCAAGATGAGTACACTGAGCGTGCGATGTAAGGTGTCTTGCAGTGCAAACCTATCTCAGAGCCCAAGACGCGTACACCAAGTATGTGATGCATGGTGTTCGGCAGAGCAAATGCATCTCACAACCCAAGATGAGTACAAAGAGCGTGTGATGCAAGGAGTCCTGCACAACAAACCTATCTCACAGCCCAAGACAAATACGCCGAGCGTGTGATATAAAGTATCCTGAAGAACAAACATATCTCACAGCCCAAGATGAGTACACCGAGCGAGTGATGCAAGGTGTCCTGCAGAGCAAACCTATCTCACAGCTCAAGATGAGTTACCCAAGCGTGTGATGCAAGGTGTCCTGCAGAACAAACCTACCTCACAGCCCAAGATGAGTACACCAAGCGTGTGACGCAGGGCTTCCTGCAGAGCAAACCTAACACAGAGCCACAGATGAGTACACCGAGCGTGTGATGCAAGGTGTCCTGCAGAAAAAACCTATCTCAGAGCCCCAGATGAGTACTCTAAGCGTGTGATGCAAGGTGTACTGTTGAACAAATGTATCTCAAGGCCCCAAATGAGCACACCGAGCAAGTGATGCAAGGTGTACTGCAGAACAAACCCATGTCAGAGCCGCAAATGAGTACTCTAAGTGTGTGATGCAAGGTGTACTGTAGAACAAACGTATCTCAAAGCCCCAAATGAGTACACCCAGCGTGTGATGCAAGTGGTCCTGTGGTACAAACCTATCTCACAGCCCCAGATGAGTACACCCAGCGTGTGATGCAAGGTGTCCTGCAGGACAAACCTATCTCAGAGCCCAAGATGAGTACACCGAGCGTGTGATGCAAGGTGTCCTGCAGGACAAACCTATCTCAGAGCCTCAGATGAGTACACTGAGCGTGTGATGCAAGGTGTCCTGCAGAACAAACGTATCTCGCAGCCCCAGATGAGTACACCAAGTGTGTGATGCAAGGTGTCCTGCAGAGAAAACCTATTTCAGAGTCGCAGATGAGTACACCAAGCGTGTGATGAATGGTGTCCTGCAGAACAAACGTATCTCACAGCCCAAGATGAGTACACCAAGCATGTGATGCAAGATGTCCTGCAGAGAAAACCTATCTCAGAGTCGCAGATGAGTACACCAAGCGTGTGATGCAAGGAGTCCTGCAGAGCAAACCTATCTCAGAGCCGCAGGTGAGTACACCGAGCATGTGATGCAAGGTGTCCTGCAGAGCAAACCTATCTCAGAGCCCCAGATGAGTACACCGAGCGTGTGATGCAAGGTGTCTTGCAGTGCAAACCTATCTCAGAGCCCAAGATGAGTAGACTGCGCGTGTGATGCAAGTTGTCCTGCAGGACAAACCTATCTCAGAGCCCAAGATGAGTGCACTGAGTGTGCGATGCAAGGTGTACTGTAGAACAAACGTATCTCAAAGCCCCAAATGAGTACACCCAGCACGTGATGCAAACTGTCCTGCAGAACAAACCTATCTCACAGCCCAATATGAGTACACAGAGCGTGTGATGCAAGGTGTACTGCAGAACAAACCTATATCAGAGCCCAAGATGAGTACACCAAGCGTGTGATGCAAGATGTCCTGCAGAGAAACCTATCTCAAAGTCGCAGATGAGTACACCAAGCGTGTGATGCAAGTGTCCTGCAGAACAAACCTATCTCACAGCCCAAGAGGAGTACACCGAGAGTGTGATGCAAGGTGTACTGTAGAAGAAACATATCTCAGAGCCCAAGAAGAGCACACCAAGCATGTGATGCAAGGTGTCCTGCAGAGAAAACGTATCTCAGAGCCCCAGGTGAGTACACCCAGCGTGTGATACAAGGTGTCCTGCAGTACAAACCTATCTCACAGCACAGATGAGTACACCGAGTGTGTGATGCAAGGTGTCCTGCAGAGGAAACGTATCTCAGAACCCCTGATGAGTACACCAAGGGTGTGATGCAAGGAGTCCTGCAGAACTAACCTATCCCAGAGCCCCAGATCAGTACACCGAGCGTGTGATGCAAGGTGTCCTGCAGAACAAACCTATATCACAGCCCAAGATGAGTACACCAAGCGTGTGATGCAAGGAGTCCTGCAGAGCAAACCTATCTCAGAGCCCCAGGTGAGTACACCGAGCATGTGATGCAAGGTGTCCTGCAGAGCAAACCTATCTCAGAGCCCAAGATGAGTAGACCGCGCGTGTGATGCAAGTTGTCCTGCAGGACAAACCTATCTCAGAGCCCAAGATGAGTACACTGAGTGTGTGATGCAAGGTGTACTGTAGAACAAACGTATCTCAAAGCCCCAAATGAGTACACCCAGCGTGTGATGCAAACTGTCCTGCAGAACAAACCTATCTCACAGCCCAATATGAGTACACCAAGCGTGTGATGCAAGGTGTCCTGCAGAACAAACCTATATCAGAGCCCAAGATGAGTACACCAAGCGTGTGATGCAAGTGTCCTGCAGAACAAACCTATCTCACAGCCCAAGAGGAGTACACCGAGAGTGTGATGCAAGGTGTACTGTAGAAGAAACATATCTCAGAGCCCAAGAAGAGCACACCAAGCATGTGATGCAAGGTGTCCTGCAGAGAAAACGTATCTCAGGGCCCCAGGTGAGTACACCCAGCGTGTGATACAAGGTGTCCTGCAGTACAAACCTATCTCACAGCACAGATGAGTACACCGAGTGTGTGATGCAAGGTGTCCTGCAGAGGAACCCTATCTCACAGCCCAAGGTGAGTACACCAAGTGTGTGATGCAAGGTGTCCTGCAGAACTAACCTATCTCACAGCCCAAGATGAGTACACCAAGCGTGTGATGCAAGGTGTCCTGCAGAGCAAACCTATCTCAGAGCCCCAAATGAGTACTCTAAGCATGTGATGCAAGGTGTACTGTTGAACAAACGTATCTCAAGGCACCAAATGGGTAAGCCCAGCAAGTGATGCAAGTGGTCCTGTGGTACAAACCTATCTCACAGCCCCAGATGAGGACACCCAGCGTGTGATGCAAGGTGTCCTGCAGGAAAAACCTTTCTCAGAGCCCATGATGAGTAGACCGCGCGTGTGATGCAAGGTGTCCTGCAGGACAAACCTATCGCAGAGCCCAAGATGAGTACACCGAGCGTGTGATGCAAGGTGTCCTGCAGAGCAGACCTATCTCAGAGCCCCAGGTGAGTACACCGAGCGTGTGATGCAAGGTGTCCTGCAGAGCAAACCAATCTCAGAGCCCAAGATGAGTACACCAAGCGTATGATGCAAGGAGCCCTGCAGTGCAAACCTATCTCAGATCCCCAGATGAGGACACAGAGCGTGTGATGCAAGGAGTCCTGCAGAGCAAACCTATCTCAGAGCCCCAGGTGAGTACACCGAGCGTGAGATGCAAGGTGTCCTGCAGAGCAAACCTATCTCAGAGCCCCAGATGAGTACACCGAGCGTGTGATGCGAGGTGTCTTGCAGTGCAGACCTATCTCAGAGCCCAAGATGAGTACACCGAGTATGTGATGCATGGTGTCCTGCAGAGCAAACCTATCTCAGAGCCCCAGATGAGTACACAGAGCGTGTGATGCAAGGAGTCCTGCAGAGCAAACCTATCTCAGAGCCCCAGGTGAGTACACCGAGCATGTGATGCAAGGTGTCCTGCAGAGCAAACCTATCTCAGAGCCCCAGATGAGTACACCGAGCGTGTGATGCAAGGTGTCTTGCAGTGCAGACCTATCTCAGACCCCAAGATGAGTACACCGAGCATGGTGTCCTGCAGAGCAAACGTATCTCGCAGCCCAATACGAGTACACTGAGCGTGTGATATAAAGTATCCTGCAGAACAAACATATCTCAGAGCCCCAGTTGAGTACACCGAGCGTGTGATGCAAGGTGTCCTGCAGAACAAACCTATCTCACAGCCCAAGATGAGTACAGTAAGCGTTTGATGCAAGGTGTCCTGCAGAGCAAACCTATCTCACAGCCCAAGATGAGTACACCAAGTGTGTGATGCAAGGTGTTCTGCAGAACTAACCTATCTCAGAGCCCCAAATGAATACTCTAAGCGTGTGATGCAAGGTGTATTGTTGAACAAACGTATCTCAAGGCCCCAAATGAGTACGCCCAGCAAGTGATGCAAGTGGTCCTGTGGTACAAACCTATCTCACAGCCCCAGATGAGGACACCCAGCGTGTGATGCAAGGTGTCCTGCAGGACAAACCTATCTCAGAGCCGAAGATGAGTAGACCGTGCATGTGATGCAAGGTGTCCTGCAGGACAAACCTATCTCAGAGCCCAAGATGAGTGCACCGAGCATGTGATGCAAGGTGTCTTGCAGAGCAGACCTATCTCAGAGCCCCAGGTGAGTACACCGAGCGTGTGATGCAAGGAGTCCTGCAGAGCAAACCTATCTCAGAGCCCGAGATGAGTTCACCGAGCGTGTGATGCAAGGTGTCCTGCAGAGCAAACCAATTTCAGAGCCCAAGATGAGTACACCAAGCGTATGATGCAAGGAGCCCTGCAGTGCAAACCTAACTCAGATCCCCAGATGAGTTCACCGAGCGTGTGATGCAAGGTGTCCTGCAGAGCAAACCAATTTCAGAACCCAAGATGAGTACACCAAGCATATGATGCAAGGAGCCCTGCAGTGCAAACCTAACTCAGAGCCCCAGATGAGTACACAGAGCGTGTGATGCATGGAGTCCTGCAGAGCAAACCTATCTCAGAGCCCCAGGTGAGTACACCGAGTGTGTGATGCAAGGTGTCCTGCAGAGCAAACCTATCTCACAGCCCAAGATGAGTACACCGAGCATGTGAAGCATGGTGTCCTGCAGAGCAAATGTATCTCACAGCCCAAGTTGAGTACACCAAGTGTGTGATGCAAGTTGTCCTGCAGAACTAACCTATCTGACAGCCCAAGATGAGTACACCAAGTGTGTGATGCAAGGTGTCCTGCAGAGCAAACCTATCTCAGAGCCCCAAATGAGTACGCCCAGCAAGTGGTCCTGTGGTACAAACCTATCTCACAGCCCCAGATGAGGACACCCAGCGTGTGATGCAAGGTGTCCTGCAGGACAAACCCATCTCACAGCCCAATATGAGTACACCAAGCGTGTGATGCAAGGTGTCCTGCAGAACAAACCTATATCAGAGCCCAAGATGAGTACACCAAGCGTGTGATGCAAGTGTCCTGCAGAACAAACCTATCTCACAGCCCAAGAGGAGTACACCGAGAGTGTGATGCAAGGTGTACTGTAGAAGAAACATATCTCAGAGCCCAAGAAGAGCACACCAAGCATGTGATGCAAGGTGTCCTGCAGAGAAAACGTATCTCAGGGCCCCAGGTGAGTACACCCAGCGTGTGATACAAGGTGTCCTGCAGTACAAACCTATCTCACAGCACAGATGAGTACACCGAGTGTGTGATGCAAGGTGTCCTGCAGAGGAACCCTATCTCACAGCCCAAGGTGAGTACACCAAGTGTGTGATGCAAGGTGTCCTGCAGAACTAACCTATCTCACAGCCCAAGATGAGTACACCAAGCGTGTGATGCAAGGTGTCCTGCAGAGCAAACCTATCTCAGAGCCCCAAATGAGTACTCTAAGCATGTGATGCAAGGTGTACTGTTGAACAAACGTATCTCAAGGCACCAAATGGGTAAGCCCAGCAAGTGATGCAAGTGGTCCTGTGGTACAAACCTATCTCACAGCCCCAGATGAGGACACCCAGCGTGTGATGCAAGGTGTCCTGCAGGAAAAACCTTTCTCAGAGCCCATGATGAGTAGACCGCGCGTGTGATGCAAGGTGTCCTGCAGGACAAACCTATCGCAGAGCCCAAGATGAGTACACCGAGCGTGTGATGCAAGGTGTCCTGCAGAGCAGACCTATCTCAGAGCCCCAGGTGAGTACACCGAGCGTGTGATGCAAGGTGTCCTGCAGAGCAAACCTACCTCAGAGCCCCAGATGAGTACACCGAGCGTGTGATGCAAGGTGTCCTGCAGAGCAAACCAATCTCAGAGCCCAAGATGAGTACACCAAGCGTATGATGCAAGGAGCCCTGCAGTGCAAACCTATCTCAGATCCCCAGATGAGGACACAGAGCGTGTGATGCAAGGAGTCCTGCAGAGCAAACCTATCTCAGAGCCCCAGGTGAGTACACCGAGCGTGAGATGCAAGGTGTCCTGCAGAGCAAACCTATCTCAGAGCCCCAGATGAGTACACCGAGCGTGTGATGCGAGGTGTCTTGCAGTGCAGACCTATCTCAGAGCCCAAGATGAGTACACCGAGTATGTGATGCATGGTGTCCTGCAGAGCAAACCTATCTCAGAGCCCCAGATGAGTACACAGAGCGTGTGATGCAAGGAGTCCTGCAGAGCAAACCTATCTCAGAGCCCCAGGTGAGTACACCGAGCATGTGATGCAAGGTGTCCTGCACAGCAAACCTATCTCAGAGCCCCAGATGAGTACACCGAGCGTGTGATGCAAGGTGTCTTGCAGTGCAGACCTATCTCAGACCCCAAGATGAGTACACCGAGCATGGTGTCCTGCAGAGCAAACGTATCTCGCAGCCCAATACGAGTACACTGAGCGTGTGATATAAAGTATCCTGCAGAACAAACATATCTCAGAGCCCCAGTTGAGTACACCGAGCGTGTGATGCAAGGTGTCCTGCAGAACAAACCTATCTCACAGCCCAAGATGAGTACAGTAAGCGTTTGATGCAAGGTGTCCTGCAGAGCAAACCTATCTCACAGCCCAAGATGAGTACACCAAGTGTGTGATGCAAGGTGTTCTGCAGAACTAACCTATCTCAGAGCCCCAAATGAATACTCTAAGCGTGTGATGCAAGGTGTATTGTTGAACAAACGTATCTCAAGGCCCCAAATGAGTACGCCCAGCAAGTGATGCAAGTGGTCCTGTGGTACAAACCTATCTCACAGCCCCAGATGAGGACACCCAGCGTGTGATGCAAGGTGTCCTGCAGGACAAACCTATCTCAGAGCCGAAGATGAGTAGACCGTGCATGTGATGCAAGGTGTCCTGCAGGACAAACCTATCTCAGAGCCCAAGATGAGTGCACCGAGCATGTGATGCAAGGTGTCTTGCAGAGCAGACCTATCTCAGAGCCCCAGGTGAGTACACCGAGCGTGTGATGCAAGGAGTCCTGCAGAGCAAACCTATCTCAGAGCCCGAGATGAGTTCACCGAGCGTGTGATGCAAGGTGTCCTGCAGAGCAAACCAATTTCAGAGCCCAAGATGAGTACACCAAGCGTATGATGCAAGGAGCCCTGCAGTGCAAACCTAACTCAGATCCCCAGATGAGTTCACCGAGCGTGTGATGCAAGGTGTCCTGCAGAGCAAACCAATTTCAGAACCCAAGATGAGTACACCAAGCATATGATGCAAGGAGCCCTGCAGTGCAAACCTAACTCAGAGCCCCAGATGAGTACACAGAGCGTGTGATGCATGGAGTCCTGCAGAGCAAACCTATCTCAGAGCCCCAGGTGAGTACACCGAGTGTGTGATGCAAGGTGTCCTGCAGAGCAAACCTATCTCACAGCCCAAGATGAGTACACCGAGCATGTGAAGCATGGTGTCCTGCAGAGCAAATGTATCTCACAGCCCAAGTTGAGTACACCAAGTGTGTGATGCAAGTTGTCCTGCAGAACTAACCTATCTGACAGCCCAAGATGAGTACACCAAGTGTGTGATGCAAGGTGTCCTGCAGAGCAAACCTATCTCAGAGCCCCAAATGAGTACGCCCAGCAAGTGGTCCTGTGGTACAAACCTATCTCACAGCCCCAGATGAGGACACCCAGCGTGTGATGCAAGGTGTCCTGCAGGACAAACCCATCTCAGAGCCCAAGATGAGTAGACCGCACGTGTGATGCAAGGTGTCCTGCAGGACAAACCTATCTCAGAGCCCAAGATGAGTACACTGAGCGTGTGATGCAAGGTGTACTGTAGAACAAACGTATCTCAAAGCCCCAAATGAGTACACCCAGCGTGTGATGCAAACCGTCCTGCAGAACAAACCTATCTCACAGCCCAAGAGGCGTACACCGAGCGTGTGATGCAAGGTGTACTGTAGAAGAAACATATCTCAGTGCCCAAGAAGAGCACACCAAGCATGTGATGCAAGGTGTCCTGCAAATAAAACCTATATCACAGCCCAAGATGAGTACACCATCTCTCCAGGACTGAAATCTCTTCACTGGCTCCCAGTGGCTGCGAGGATTAAGTTCAAAACCCTCTGCATTGTCCACAAGGCCTTCTGGGGCCTGGGGCCTAAATACCTTCAACTCTCTCTTCCTAAATATCTTCCTTCACGAGCCCTTCGCTCATCCGTCTCCAACTCCCTCATGGTCAGCCGCTTCTCGAAGCAACGAGCTGGGGGTAGATCTCTCTCCGCAGCAGGGTCCTCCCTCTGGAACAGCCTTCCTGCCTCCCTGAAACTCGAGGAGAACCATCTCCGGTTCCGGAAGCACCTCAAAACCTTCCTCTTCGCTTCTGCCTTCTCTCTCCCTCTCCCCTGCTAAACCTGCTTAACTCCCCACTGAATTCTGCACTAAACCTGCATCTGGGCCACTCTCAGTGACCTCGGTCCAGGGCCCAGCCACTCTCCACTTGCACTGCCTCCCTGGCTCCCCCTGCACTGTGGGACTGTCACTGTATCCCTACAGCCCCCTTCCCAGCACTTGCTCTGCACTTACCTCGCACTTGCCACCAGCTGGCCCTTTTATTTATTATTTATTATTTTATTACGCTACTTACCTTGTACTGCACTTTCCCCCCCACCTCCTCCCCCTGCACTTTCTCCTTTTCCCCTTACCTCTGCACTTGCGCGATCTGAATGACACCTGGCCTAGTAGGATCGTTTGTCTGTCTTCCCCTTGTTTCCCTCCCTCCCTGCCTCGTCGCGCCTTGAAACACTTGTGTATAGGCGCGTTACAAATACCATATCATATCATATCATATCACCAAGCGTGTGATGCAAGATGTCCTGCAGAGAAACCCATCTCAAAGTCGCAGATGAGTACACCAAGCGTGTGATGGAAGGTTTCCTGCAGACCAAACCTATCTCACAGCCCAAGAGGCGTACACCGAGCGTGTGATGCAAGGTGTACTGTAGAAGAAACATATCTCAGTGCCCAAGAAGAGCACACCAAGCATGTGATGCAAGGTGTCCTGCAGATAAAACGTATCTCAGAGCCCCAGATGAGTGCACCCAGCGTGTGATACAAGGTGTCCTGCAGTACAAACCTATCTCACAGCACAGATGAGTACACCGAGTGTGTGATGCAAGGTGTCCTGCAGAGGAAATGTATCTCAGAACCCCCGATGAGTACACCAAGAGTGTGATGCAAGGGGTCCGCAGAACTAACCTATCCCAGAGCCCCAGATCAGTACACCAAGCGTGTGATACAAGGATTCCTGCAGAACTAACCTATCTCAGAGCCCCAGATCAGTACACCGAGCGTGTGATGCAAGGGGTCTTGCAGATCAAACCTATCTCAGAAACCAAGATGAGTACACCGAGCGTGTGATGCAAGGTGTCCTGCAGAACAAACCTATCTCACAGCCCCAGATGAGTACTCTAAGCGTGTGAGGCAAGGTGTCCTGCAGAACAAACCTATCTCACAGCCCCAAATGAGTACTCTAAGCGTGTGATGCAAGGCGTCCTGTAGAACAAACCTATCTCAGAGTCCCAGATGATCACACCAAGCGTGTGATGCAAGGAGTGCAGAACAAACCTAACCTATCTCACAGCCCCACATGAGTACACCGAGCGTGTGATGCAAGGTGTCCTGCAGAGCCAACCTACCTCAGAGTCCCAGATGAGTACACCGTGCGTGTGATGCAAGGTGTCCTGCAGAGCAAACCTACCTCAGAGCCCCAGATGAGTACACCAAGCGTGCGATGCAAGGAGTCCTGCAGAACAAACCTAGCTCACAGCCCAAGATGAGTACACCAAACGTGTGATGCAAGGTGTCCTGCACAGCAAATCTATCTCAGAGCCCCAGATGAGTACCCCGAGCATGTGATGCAAGGTGTACTGTAGAAGAAACATATCTCAGAGCCCGAGATGAGTACACCTAGTGTGTGATGCAAAGTGTCCTGCAGAACTAACCTATCTCACAGCCCAAGAGGAGTACCCCAAGTGTGTGATGCAAGGTGTCCTGCAGTCCAAACCTATCTCAGAGCCCCAGATGAGTACACCAAGTATGTGATGCATGGTGTCCTGCAGAACAAACCTATATTAAAGCCCCAGATGAGTACACCGAGCGTGTGATGCAAGGTGTACTGTAGAAAAACATATCTCCGAGCCCGAGATGAGTACACCAAGCGTGTGATGCAAGGTGTCCTGCAGAACTAACCTTTCTCACAGCCCAAGATGAGTACATCGAGTGTGTGATGCAAGGTGTCCTGCAGAGCAAACCTACCTCAGAGCCCCGGATGAGTACACTGAGCGTGTGATGCAAGGTGTACTGCAGACCAAACCTAGCTCAGAGCCCCAGATGAGTACTTCGAGCGTGTGATGCAAGGTGTACTGTAGAAAAAACATATCTCCGAGCCCTAGATGCGTACACCAAGCGTGTGATGTAAGGTGTCCTGCAGAACTAACCTATCTCACAGCCCAAGATGAGTACACCAAGCGTGTGATGCAAGGTGTCCTGCATTGCATACCTATCTCAGAGCCCAAGATGAGTACACCAAGTGTGTGATGCAAGGTGTCCTGCAGTACAAACCTATTTTATAGCCCTAGATAAGTACACAAAGCGTATGATGAAAGGAGTCCTGTGATGCAAGGTGTGAACCTATCGCACAGCCTAAAATGAGGACACCGAGCGTGTGATGCAAGGTGTCCTGCTGAACAAACCTATCTCAGAGCCCAAGATGAGTACAACAAGCGTGTGATGCAAGGAGTCCTGCAGTACCAACCTATCTCATAGCCCAAGATGAGTACAACAAGCGTATGATGCAAGGAGTCCTGCAGTGCAAACCTATCCCAGAGCCCAAGATGAGTACACCAAGCGTGTAATGCAAGGAGTCCTGCAGAACAAACCTATCTCAGAACCCAAGATGAGTACACCGAGTGTGTGATGCAAGGTGTCCTGCCCTACAAACCAATCTCAGAGCCCAAGATGTGTACACCAAGTGTGTGATGCAAGGTGTCCTGCAATACAAACATATCTCACAGCCCCAGATGAGTACACCAAGCGTGTGATGCAAGGAGTCCTGCTGAACAAACCTATCTCAGAGCCCACGATGAGTACACCAAGTGTTTGATGCAAGGTGTCCTGCAGTACAAACCTATCTTATAGCCCTAGATGAGTACAACAATCGTATGATGAAAGCAGTACTGTAATGCAAGGTGTCAACCTATCGCACAGCCCAAGATGAGGACACTGAACACTTGATGCAAGGTGTCCTGCTGAAGAAACCTATCTCAGAACCCAAGATGAGTACACCCAGCGTGTGATGCAAGGTGTCCTGCAGTGCAAACCTATCTCAGAGCCCAAGATGAGTACAACAAGCGTGTGATGCAAGGAGTCCTGCAGAACAAACCTATCTCAGAACCCAAGATGAGTACACCCAGCGTGTGATGCAAGGTGTCCTGCAGTACCAACCTATCTCAGAACCCAATATGAGTACACCGAGTGTGTGATGCAAGGTGTCCTGCCCTACAAACCAATCTCAGAGCCCAAGATGTGTACACCAAGTGTGTGATGCAAGGTGTCCTGCAGTACAAACCTATCTCACAGCCCAAGATGAGTACCCCGAGCGTGTGAGGCAAGGTGTCCTGCAGAAAAAACCTATCTCAGAACCCAAGATGAGTACACCCAGTGTGTGATGCAAGGTGTCCTGCAGTACAAACATATCTCAGAGCCCTAGATGAGTACACTGAGTGTGTGATGCAAGGACAAACCTATCTCACAGCCCAAGATGAGTACACCATGCATGTGATGCAAGGTGTCCTGCAGAGCAAACCTATCTCACAACTCAAGATGAGTACACCAAGCGTGTTATGCAAGGTGTCCTGCAGAGCAAACCTTTCTCACAGCCCAAGGTGAGTACACCAAGTGTGTGATGCAAGGTGTCCTGCAGAACTAACCTATCTCACAGCCCAAGATGAGTACACCAAGCGTGTGATGCAAGGTGTCCTGCAGAGCAAACCTATCTCAGAGCCCCAAATGAGTACTCTAAGAGTGTGATGCAAGGTGTACTGTTGAACAAACGTATCTCAAGGCCCCAAATGAGTACGCCCAGCAAGTGATGCAAGTGGTCCTGTGGTACAAACCTATCTCACAGCCCCAGATGAGGTCACCCAGCGTGTGATGCAAGGTTTCCTGCAGGACAAACCTATCTCAGAGCCCATGATGAGTAGACCGCGCGTGTGATGCAAGGTGTCCTGCAGGACAAACCTATCTCAGAGCCCAAGATGAGTACACCGAGCGTGTGATGCAAGGTGTCCTGCAGAGCAGACCTATCTCAGAGCCCCAGGTGAGTACACCGAGCGTGTGATGCAAGGTGTCCTGCAGAGCAAACCTACCTCAGAGCCCCAGATGAGTACACCGAGCGTGTGATGCAAGGTGTCCTGCAGAGCAAACCAATCTCAGAGCCCAAGATGAGTACACCAAGCGTATGATGCAAGGAGCCCTGCAGTGCAAACCTATCTCAGATCCCCAGATGAGTACACAGAGCGTGTGATGCAAGGAGTCCTGCAGAGCAAACCTATCTCAGAGCCCCAGGTGAGTACACCGAGCGTGAGATGCAAGGTGTCCTGTAGAGCAAACCTATCTCAGAGCCCCAGATGAGTACACCGAGCGTGTGATGCAAGGTGTACTGTAGAAAAACATATCTCCGAGCCCGAGATGAGTACACCAAGCGTGTGATGCAAGGTGTCCTGCAGAACTAACCTTTCTCACAGCCCAAGATGAGTACATCGAGTGTGTGATGCAAGGTGTCCTGCAGAGCAAACCTACCTCAGAGCCCCGGATGAGTACACTGAGCGTGTGATGCAAGGTGTACTGCAGACCAAACCTAGCTCAGAGCCCCAGATGAGTACTTCGAGCGTGTGATGCAAGGTGTACTGTAGAAAAAACATATCTCCGAGCCCTAGATGCGTACACCAAGCGTGTGATGTAAGGTGTCCTGCAGAACTAACCTATCTCACAGCCCAAGATGAGTGCACCAAGCGTGTGATGCAAGGTGTCCTGCATTGCATACCTATCTCAGAGCCCAAGATGAGTACACCAAGTGTGTGATGCAAGGTGTCCTGCAGTACAAACCTATTTTATAGCCCTAGATAAGTACACAAAGCGTATGATGAAAGGAGTCCTGTGATGCAAGGTGTCAACCTATCGCACAGCCTAAAATGAGGACACCGAGCGTGTGATGCAAGGTGTCCTGCTGAACAAACCTATCTCAGAGCCCAAGATGAGTACAACAAGCGTGTGATGCAAGGAGTCCTGCAGTACCAACCTATCTCATAGCCCAAGATGAGTACAACAAGCGTGTGATGCAAGGAGTCCTGCAGTGCAAACCTATCCCAGAGCCCAAGATGAGTACACCAAGCGTGTGATGCAAGGAGTCCTGCAGAACAAACCTATCTCAGAACCCAAGATGAGTACACCGAGTGTGTGATGCAAGGTGTCCTGCCCTACAAACCAATCTCAGAGCCCAAGATGTGTACACCAAGTGTGTGATGCAAGGTGTCCTGCAATACAAACATATCTCACAGCCCCAGATGAGTACACCAAGCGTGTGATGCAAGGAGTCCTGCTGAACAAACCTATCTCAGAGCCCACGATGAGTACACCAAGTGTTTGATGCAAGGTGTCCTGCAGTACAAACCTATCTTATAGCCCTAGATGAGTACAACAATCGTATGATGAAAGCAGTCCTGTAATGCAAGGTGTCAACCTATCGCACAGCCCAAGATGAGGACACTGAGCACTTGATGCAAGGTGTCCTGCTGAAGAAACCTATCTCAGAACCCAAGATGAGTACACCCAGCGTGTGATGCAAGGTGTCCTGCAGTGCAAACCTATCTCAGAGCCCAAGATGAGTACAACAAGCGTGTGATGCAAGGAGTCCTGCAGAACAAACCTATCTCAGAACCCAAGATGAGTACACCCAGCGTGTGATGCAAGGTGTCCTGCAGTACCAACCTATCTCAGAACCCAATATGAGTACACCGAGTGTGTGATGCAAGGTGTCCTGCCCTACAAACCAATCTCAGAGCCCAAGATGTGTACACCAAGTGTGTGATGCAAGGTGTCCTGCAGTACAAACCTATCTCACAGCCCAAGATGAGTACACCTAGTGTGTGATGCAAGGTGTCCTGCAGAAAAAACCTATCTCAGAACCCAAGATGAGTACACCAAGTGTGTGATGCAAGGTGTCCTGCAGTACAAACCTATCTCACAGCCCAAGATGAGTACCCCGAGCGTGTGAGGCAAGGTGTCCTGCAGAAAAAACCTATCTCAGAACCCAAGATGAGTACACCCAGTGTGTGATGCAAGGTGTCCTGCAGTACAAACATATCTCAGAGCCCTAGATGAGTACACTGAGTGTGTGATGCAAGGACAAACCTATCTCACAGCCCAAGATGAGTACACCATGCATGTGATGCAAGGTGTCCTGCAGAGCAAACCTATCTCACAACCCAAGATGAGTACACCAAGCGTGTTATGCAAGGTGTCCTGCAGAGCAAACCTTTCTCACAGCCCAAGGTGAGTACACCAAGTGTGTGATGCAAGGTGTCCTGCAGAACTAACCTATCTCACAGCCCAAGATGAGTACACCAAGCGTGTGATGCAAGGTGTCCTGCAGAGCAAACCTATCTCAGAGCCCCAAATGAGTACTCTAAGCGTGTGATGCAAGGTGTACTGTTGAACAAACGTATCTCAAGGCCCCAAATGAGTACGCCCAGCAAGTGATGCAAGTGGTCCTGTGGTACAAACCTATCTCACAGCCCCAGATGAGGTCACGCAGCGTGTGATGCAAGGTTTCCTGCAGGACAAACCTATCTCAGAGCCCATGATGAGTAGACCGCGCGTGTGATGCAAGGTGTCCTGCAGGACAAACCTATCTCAGAGCCCAAGATGAGTACACCGAGCGTGTGATGCAAGGTGTCCTGCAGAGCAGACCTATCTCAGAGCCCCAGGTGAGTACACCGAGCGTGTGATGCAAGGTGTCCTGCAGAGCAAACCTACCTCAGAGCCCCAGATGAGTACACCGAGCGTGTGATGCAAGGTGTCCTGCAGAGCAAACCAATCTCAGAGCCCAAGATGAGTACACCAAGCGTATGATGCAAGGAGCCCTGCAGTGCAAACCTATCTCAGATCCCCAGATGAGTACACAGAGCGTGTGATGCAAGGAGTCCTGCAGAGCAAACCTATCTCAGAGCCCCAGGTGAGTACACCGAGCGTGAGATGCAAGGTGTCCTGTAGAGCAAACCTATCTCAGAGCCCCAGATGAGTACACCGAGCGTGTGATGCAAGGTGTACTGTAGAAAAACATATCTCCGAGCCCGAGATGAGTACACCAAGCGTGTGATGCAAGGTGTCCTGCAGAACTAACCTTTCTCACAGCCCAAGATGAGTACATCGAGTGTGTGATGCAAGGTGTCCTGCAGAGCAAACCTACCTCAGAGCCCCGGATGAGTACACTGAGCGTGTGATGCAAGGTGTACTGCAGACCAAACCTAGCTCAGAGCCCCAGATGAGTACTTCGAGCGTGTGATGCAAGGTGTACTGTAGAAAAAACATATCTCCGAGCCCTAGATGCGTACACCAAGCGTGTGATGTAAGGTGTCCTGCAGAACTAACCTATCTCACAGCCCAAGATGAGTGCACCAAGCGTGTGATGCAAGGTGTCCTGCATTGCATACCTATCTCAGAGCCCAAGATGAGTACACCAAGTGTGTGATGCAAGGTGTCCTGCAGTACAAACCTATTTTATAGCCCTAGATAAGTACACAAAGCGTATGATGAAAGGAGTCCTGTGATGCAAGGTGTCAACCTATCGCACAGCCTAAAATGAGGACACCGAGCGTGTGATGCAAGGTGTCCTGCTGAACAAACCTATCTCAGAGCCCAAGATGAGTACAACAAGCGTGTGATGCAAGGAGTCCTGCAGTACCAACCTATCTCATAGCCCAAGATGAGTACAACAAGCGTGTGATGCAAGGAGTCCTGCAGTGCAAACCTATCCCAGAGCCCAAGATGAGTACACCAAGCGTGTGATGCAAGGAGTCCTGCAGAACAAACCTATCTCAGAACCCAAGATGAGTACACCGAGTGTGTGATGCAAGGTGTCCTGCCCTACAAACCAATCTCAGAGCCCAAGATGTGTACACCAAGTGTGTGATGCAAGGTGTCCTGCAATACAAACATATCTCACAGCCCCAGATGAGTACACCAAGCGTGTGATGCAAGGAGTCCTGCTGAACAAACCTATCTTATAGCCCTAGATGAGTACAACAATCGTATGATGAAAGCAGTCCTGTAATGCAAGGTGTCAACCTATCGCACAGCCCAAGATGAGGACACTGAGCACTTGATGCAAGGTGTCCTGCTGAAGAAACCTATCTCAGAACCCAAGATGAGTACACCCAGCGTGTGATGCAAGGTGTCCTGCAGTGCAAACCTATCTCAGAGCCCAAGATGAGTACAACAAGCGTGTGATGCAAGGAGTCCTGCAGAACAAACCTATCTCAGAACCCAAGATGAGTACACCCAGCGTGTGATGCAAGGTGTCCTGCAGTACCAACCTATCTCAGAACCCAATATGAGTACACCGAGTGTGTGATGCAAGGTGTCCTGCCCTACAAACCAATCTCAGAGCCCAAGATGTGTACATCAAGTGTGTGATGCAAGGTGTCCTGCAGTACAAACCTATCTCACAGCCCAAGATGAGTACACCTAGTGTGTGATGCAAGGTGTCCTGCAGAAAAAACCTATCTCAGAACCCAAGATGAGTACACCAAGTGTGTGATGCAAGGTGTCCTGCAGTACAAACCTATCTCACAGCCCAAGATGAGTACCCCGAGCGTGTGAGGCAAGGTGTCCTGCAGAAAAAACCTATCTCAGAACCCAAGATGAGTACACCCAGTGTGTGATGCAAGGTGTCCTGCAGTACAAACATATCTCAGAGCCCTAGATGAGTACACTGAGTGTGTGATGCAAGGACAAACCTATCTCACAGCCCAAGATGAGTACACCATGCATGTGATGCAAGGTGTCCTGCAGAGCAAACCTATCTCACAACCCAAGATGAGTACACCAAGCGTGTTATGCAAGGTGTCCTGCAGAGCAAACCTTTCTCACAGCCCAAGGTGAGTACACATAGTGTGTGATGCAAGGTGTCCTGCAGAACTAACCTATCTCACAGCCCAAGATGAGTACACCAAGCGTGTGATGCAAGGTGTCCTGCAGAGCAAACCTATCTCAGAGCCCCAAATGAGTACTCTAAGCGTGTGATGCAAGGTGTACTGTTGAACAAACGTATCTCAAGGCCCCAAATGAGTACGCCCAGCAAGTGATGCAAGTGGTCCTGTGGTACAAACCTATCTCACAGCCCCAGATGAGGTCACGCAGCGTGTGATGCAAGGTTTCCTGCAGGACAAACCTATCTCAGAGCCCATGATGAGTAGACCGCGCGTGTGATGCAAGGTGTCCTGCAGGACAAACCTATCTCAGAGCCCAAGATGAGTACACCGAGCGTGTGATGCAAGGTGTCCTGCAGAGCAGACCTATCTCAGAGCCCCAGGTGAGTACACCGAGCGTGTGATGCAAGGTGTCCTGCAGAGCAAACCTACCTCAGAGCCCCAGATGAGTACACCGAGCGTGTGATGCAAGGTGTCCTGCAGAGCAAACCAATCTCAGAGCCCAAGATGAGTACACCAAGCGTATGATGCAAGGAGCCCTGCAGTGCAAACCTATCTCAGATCCCCAGATGAGTACACAGAGCGTGTGATGCAAGGAGTCCTGCAGAGCAAACCTATCTCAGAGCCCCAGGTGAGTACACCGAGCGTGAGATGCAAGGTGTCCTGCAGAGCAAACCTATCTCAGAGCCCCAGATGAGTACACCGAGCGTGTGATGCAAGGTGTCTTGCAGTGCAGACCTATCTCAGAGCCCAAGATGAGTACACCGAGAATGTGATGCATGGTGTCCTGCAGAGCAAACCTATCTCAGAGCCCCAGATGAGTACACCGAGCGTGTGATGCAAGGTGTCCTGCAGAGCAAACCAATCTCAGAGCCCAAGATGAGTACACCAAGTGTATGATGCAAGGAGCCCTGCATTGCAAACCTATCTCAGAGCCCCAGATGAGTACACAGAGCGTGTGATGCAAGGAGTCCTGCAGAGCAAACCTATCTCTGAGCCCCAGGTGAGTACACCGAGCGTGTGATGCAAGGTATCCTGCAGCGCAAACCTATCTCGGAGCCCCAGATGAGTACACCGAGCGTGTGATGCAAGGTGTCTTGCAGTGCAGACCTATCTCAGAGCCCAAGATGAGTACACCGAGCATGTGATGCATGGTGTCCTGCAGAGCAAACGTATCTCGCAGCCCAAGACGAGTACACCGAGCGTGTGATATAAAGTATCCTGCAGAACAAACATATCTCAGAGCCCCAGATGAGTACACCGAGCGTGTGATGCAAGGTGTCCTGCAGAACAAACCTATCTCACAGCCAGAGATGAGTACAGTAAGCGTGTGATGCAAGGTGTCCTGCAGAGCAAACCTATCTCACAGCCCAAGATGAGTACACCATGGGCCTCATTACGACTCAGGCGGTAAGGGGTTTACGGCGGCGTAAACAGCGCCGACCCTTACCCCCTGATTCCGAGGTCCCTTAGCGCCATGGAGGTTTTAACACCTGCTTTTAGTAGGTGTTAAAATCCATGGCGCTAAGGGACCTTGATGTTAATTACGCCACCGTAATTTACGGTGGCGTAATTAACGCCTTCCCCACTCCCATTATGCCCTATGGGGCAAAAATGGGAATGGGGAAGGGTAAATGGGGATTGGGGACTTACCGCCCCGCCAACCTCGGAATGGTGTGGTAAGTCCGCCAACCACCATGGCATAAACATAGTTTACGCCATGGTGGTAAAGGTACGACCCAGGCGGTAACTTACCGCCTGGGTCGTAATGAGGCCCCATGTGTGTGATGCAAGGTGTCCTGGAGAACTAACCTATCTCACAGCCCAAGATGAGTACACCAAGCGTGTGATGCAAGGTGTCCTGCAGAGCAAACCTATCTCACAGCCCAAGATGAGTACACCAAGCGTGTGATGCAAGGTGTCCTGCAGAGCAAACCTATCTCAGAGCCCCAAATGAGTACTCTAAGCGTGTGATGCAAGGTGTACTGTTGAACAAACGTATCTCAAGGCCCCAAATGAGTACGCCCAGCAAGTGATGCAAGTGGTCCTGTGGTACAAACCTATCTCACAGCCCCAGATGAGGTCACCCAGCGTGTGATGCAAGGTGTCCTGCAGGACAAACCTATCTCAGAGCCCATGATGAGTAGACCGCGCGTGTGATGCAAGGTGTCCTGCAGGACAAACCTATCTCAGAGCCCAAGATGAGTACACCAAGCGTGTGATGCAAGGTGTCCTGCAGAGCAGCCCTATCTCAGAGCCCCAGGTGAGTACACCGAGCGTGTGATGCAAGGTGTCCTGCAGAGCAAACCTACCTCAGAGCCCCAGATGAGTACACCGAGCGTGTGATGCAAGGTGTCCTGCAGAGCAAACCAATCTCAGAGCCCAAGATGAGTACACCAAGCGTATGATGCAAGGAGCCCTGCAGTGCAAACCTATCTCAGATCCCCAGATGAGTACACAGAGCGTGTGATGCAAGGAGTCCTGCAGAGCAAACCTATCGCAGAGCCCCAAGTGAGTACACCGAGCGTGAGATGCAAGGTGTCCTGCAGAGCAAACCTATCTCAGAGCCCCAGATTAGTACACCGAGCGTGTGATGCAAGGTGTCCTGCAGAGCAAACCTATCTCACAACCCAAGATGAGTACACCAAGCGTGTTATGCAAGGTGTCCTGCAGAGCAAACCTTTCTCACAGCCCAAGGTGAGTACACCAAGTGTGTGATGCAAGGTGTCCTGCAGAACTAACCTATCTCACAGCCCAAGATGAGTACACCAAGCGTGTGATGCAAGGTGTCCTGCAGAGCAAACCTATCTCAGAGCCCCAAATGAGTACTCTAAGCGTGTGATGCAAGGTGTACTGTTGAACAAACGTATCTCAAGGCCCCAAATGAGTACGCCCAGCAAGTGATGCAAGTGGTCCTGTGGTACAAACCTATCTCACAGCCCCAGATGAGGTCACGCAGCGTGTGATGCAAGGTTTCCTGCAGGACAAACCTATCTCAGAGCCCATGATGAGTAGACCGCGCGTGTGATGCAAGGTGTCCTGCAGGACAAACCTATCTCAGAGCCCAAGATGAGTACACCGAGCGTGTGATGCAAGGTGTCCTGCAGAGCAGACCTATCTCAGAGCCCCAGGTGAGTACACCGAGCGTGTGATGCAAGGTGTCCTGCAGAGCAAACCTACCTCAGAGCCCCAGATGAGTACACCGAGCGTGTGATGCAAGGTGTCCTGCAGAGCAAACCAATCTCAGAGCCCAAGATGAGTACACCAAGCGTATGATGCAAGGAGCCCTGCAGTGCAAACCTATCTCAGATCCCCAGATGAGTACACAGAGCGTGTGATGCAAGGAGTCCTGCAGAGCAAACCTATCTCAGAGCCCCAGGTGAGTACACCGAGCGTGAGATGCAAGGTGTCCTGTAGAGCAAACCTATCTCAGAGCCCCAGATGAGTACACCGAGCGTGTGATGCAAGGTGTACTGTAGAAAAACATATCTCCGAGCCCGAGATGAGTACACCAAGCGTGTGATGCAAGGTGTCCTGCAGAACTAACCTTTCTCACAGCCCAAGATGAGTACATCGAGTGTGTGATGCAAGGTGTCCTGCAGAGCAAACCTACCTCAGAGCCCCGGATGAGTACACTGAGCGTGTGATGCAAGGTGTACTGCAGACCAAACCTAGCTCAGAGCCCCAGATGAGTACTTCGAGCGTGTGATGCAAGGTGTACTGTAGAAAAAACATATCTCCGAGCCCTAGATGCGTACACCAAGCGTGTGATGTAAGGTGTCCTGCAGAACTAACCTATCTCACAGCCCAAGATGAGTGCACCAAGCGTGTGATGCAAGGTGTCCTGCATTGCATACCTATCTCAGAGCCCAAGATGAGTACACCAAGTGTGTGATGCAAGGTGTCCTGCAGTACAAACCTATTTTATAGCCCTAGATAAGTACACAAAGCGTATGATGAAAGGAGTCCTGTGATGCAAGGTGTCAACCTATCGCACAGCCTAAAATGAGGACACCGAGCGTGTGATGCAAGGTGTCCTGCTGAACAAACCTATCTCAGAGCCCAAGATGAGTACAACAAGCGTGTGATGCAAGGAGTCCTGCAGTACCAACCTATCTCATAGCCCAAGATGAGTACAACAAGCGTGTGATGCAAGGAGTCCTGCAGTGCAAACCTATCCCAGAGCCCAAGATGAGTACACCAAGCGTGTGATGCAAGGAGTCCTGCAGAACAAACCTATCTCAGAACCCAAGATGAGTACACCGAGTGTGTGATGCAAGGTGTCCTGCCCTACAAACCAATCTCAGAGCCCAAGATGTGTACACCAAGTGTGTGATGCAAGGTGTCCTGCAATACAAACATATCTCACAGCCCCAGATGAGTACACCAAGCGTGTGATGCAAGGAGTCCTGCTGAACAAACCTATCTTATAGCCCTAGATGAGTACAACAATCGTATGATGAAAGCAGTCCTGTAATGCAAGGTGTCAACCTATCGCACAGCCCAAGATGAGGACACTGAGCACTTGATGCAAGGTGTCCTGCTGAAGAAACCTATCTCAGAACCCAAGATGAGTACACCCAGCGTGTGATGCAAGGTGTCCTGCAGTGCAAACCTATCTCAGAGCCCAAGATGAGTACAACAAGCGTGTGATGCAAGGAGTCCTGCAGAACAAACCTATCTCAGAACCCAAGATGAGTACACCCAGCGTGTGATGCAAGGTGTCCTGCAGTACCAACCTATCTCAGAACCCAATATGAGTACACCGAGTGTGTGATGCAAGGTGTCCTGCCCTACAAACCAATCTCAGAGCCCAAGATGTGTACACCAAGTGTGTGATGCAAGGTGTCCTGCAGTACAAACCTATCTCACAGCCCAAGATGAGTACACCTAGTGTGTGATGCAAGGTGTCCTGCAGAAAAAACCTATCTCAGAACCCAAGATGAGTACACCAAGTGTGTGATGCAAGGTGTCCTGCAGTACAAACCTATCTCACAGCCCAAGATGAGTACCCCGAGCGTGTGAGGCAAGGTGTCCTGCAGAAAAAACCTATCTCAGAACCCAAGATGAGTACACCCAGTGTGTGATGCAAGGTGTCCTGCAGTACAAACATATCTCAGAGCCCTAGATGAGTACACTGAGTGTGTGATGCAAGGACAAACCTATCTCACAGCCCAAGATGAGTACACCATGCATGTGATGCAAGGTGTCCTGCAGAGCAAACCTATCTCACAACCCAAGATGAGTACACCAAGCGTGTTATGCAAGGTGTCCTGCAGAGCAAACCTTTCTCACAGCCCAAGGTGAGTACACATAGTGTGTGATGCAAGGTGTCCTGCAGAACTAACCTATCTCACAGCCCAAGATGAGTACACCAAGCGTGTGATGCAAGGTGTCCTGCAGAGCAAACCTATCTCAGAGCCCCAAATGAGTACTCTAAGCGTGTGATGCAAGGTGTACTGTTGAACAAACGTATCTCAAGGCCCCAAATGAGTACGCCCAGCAAGTGATGCAAGTGGTCCTGTGGTACAAACCTATCTCACAGCCCCAGATGAGGTCACGCAGCGTGTGATGCAAGGTTTCCTGCAGGACAAACCTATCTCAGAGCCCATGATGAGTAGACCGCGCGTGTGATGCAAGGTGTCCTGCAGGACAAACCTATCTCAGAGCCCAAGATGAGTACACCGAGCGTGTGATGCAAGGTGTCCTGCAGAGCAGACCTATCTCAGAGCCCCAGGTGAGTACACCGAGCGTGTGATGCAAGGTGTCCTGCAGAGCAAACCTACCTCAGAGCCCCAGATGAGTACACCGAGCGTGTGATGCAAGGTGTCCTGCAGAGCAAACCAATCTCAGAGCCCAAGATGAGTACACCAAGCGTATGATGCAAGGAGCCCTGCAGTGCAAACCTATCTCAGATCCCCAGATGAGTACACAGAGCGTGTGATGCAAGGAGTCCTGCAGAGCAAACCTATCTCAGAGCCCCAGGTGAGTACACCGAGCGTGAGATGCAAGGTGTCCTGCAGAGCAAACCTATCTCAGAGCCCCAGATGAGTACACCGAGCGTGTGATGCAAGGTGTCTTGCAGTGCAGACCTATCTCAGAGCCCAAGATGAGTACACCGAGAATGTGATGCATGGTGTCCTGCAGAGCAAACCTATCTCAGAGCCCCAGATGAGTACACCGAGCGTGTGATGCAAGGTGTCCTGCAGAGCAAACCAATCTCAGAGCCCAAGATGAGTACACCAAGTGTATGATGCAAGGAGCCCTGCATTGCAAACCTATCTCAGAGCCCCAGATGAGTACACAGAGCGTGTGATGCAAGGAGTCCTGCAGAGCAAACCTATCTCTGAGCCCCAGGTGAGTACACCGAGCGTGTGATGCAAGGTATCCTGCAGCGCAAACCTATCTCGGAGCCCCAGATGAGTACACCGAGCGTGTGATGCAAGGTGTCTTGCAGTGCAGACCTATCTCAGAGCCCAAGATGAGTACACCGAGCATGTGATGCATGGTGTCCTGCAGAGCAAACGTATCTCGCAGCCCAAGACGAGTACACCGAGCGTGTGATATAAAGTATCCTGCAGAACAAACATATCTCAGAGCCCCAGATGAGTACACCGAGCGTGTGATGCAAGGTGTCCTGCAGAACAAACCTATCTCACAGCCAGAGATGAGTACAGTAAGCGTGTGATGCAAGGTGTCCTGCAGAGCAAACCTATCTCACAGCCCAAGATGAGTACACCATGGGCCTCATTACGACTCAGGCGGTAAGGGGTTTACGGCGGCGTAAACAGCGCCGACCCTTACCCCCTGATTCCGAGGTCCCTTAGCGCCATGGAGGTTTTAACACCTGCTTTTAGTAGGTGTTAAAATCCATGGCGCTAAGGGACCTTGATGTTAATTACGCCACCGTAATTTACGGTGGCGTAATTAACGCCTTCCCCACTCCCATTATGCCCTATGGGGCAAAAATGGGAATGGGGAAGGGTAAATGGGGATTGGGGACTTACCGCCCCGCCAACCTCGGAATGGTGTGGTAAGTCCGCCAACCACCATGGCATAAACATAGTTTACGCCATGGTGGTAAAGGTACGACCCAGGCGGTAACTTACCGCCTGGGTCGTAATGAGGCCCCATGTGTGTGATGCAAGGTGTCCTGGAGAACTAACCTATCTCACAGCCCAAGATGAGTACACCAAGCGTGTGATGCAAGGTGTCCTGCAGAGCAAACCTATCTCACAGCCCAAGATGAGTACACCAAGCGTGTGATGCAAGGTGTCCTGCAGAGCAAACCTATCTCAGAGCCCCAAATGAGTACTCTAAGCGTGTGATGCAAGGTGTACTGTTGAACAAACGTATCTCAAGGCCCCAAATGAGTACGCCCAGCAAGTGATGCAAGTGGTCCTGTGGTACAAACCTATCTCACAGCCCCAGATGAGGTCACCCAGCGTGTGATGCAAGGTGTCCTGCAGGACAAACCTATCTCAGAGCCCATGATGAGTAGACCGCGCGTGTGATGCAAGGTGTCCTGCAGGACAAACCTATCTCAGAGCCCAAGATGAGTACACCAAGCGTGTGATGCAAGGTGTCCTGCAGAGCAGCCCTATCTCAGAGCCCCAGGTGAGTACACCGAGCGTGTGATGCAAGGTGTCCTGCAGAGCAAACCTACCTCAGAGCCCCAGATGAGTACACCGAGCGTGTGATGCAAGGTGTCCTGCAGAGCAAACCAATCTCAGAGCCCAAGATGAGTACACCAAGCGTATGATGCAAGGAGCCCTGCAGTGCAAACCTATCTCAGATCCCCAGATGAGTACACAGAGCGTGTGATGCAAGGAGTCCTGCAGAGCAAACCTATCGCAGAGCCCCAAGTGAGTACACCGAGCGTGAGATGCAAGGTGTCCTGCAGAGCAAACCTATCTCAGAGCCCCAGATTAGTACACCGAGCGTGTGATGCAAGGTGTCCTGCAGAGCAAACCTATCTCAGAGCCCCAGATTAGTACACCGAGCGTGTGATGCAAGGTGTCCTGCAGAACAAACCTATCTCACAGCCAGAGATGAGTACAGTAAGCGTGTGATGCAAGGTGTCCTGCAGAGCAAACCTATCTCACAGCCCAAGATGAGTACACCATGGGCCTCATTACGACTCAGGCGGTAAGGGGTTTACGGCGGCGTAAACAGCGCCGACCCTTACCGCCTGATTCCGAGGTCCCTTAGCGCCATGGAGGTTTTAACACCTGCTTTTAGTAGGCTTCCCCACTCCCATTATGCCCTATGGGGCAAAAATGGGAATGGGGAAGGGTAAATGGGGATTGGGGATTTACCGCCCCGCCAACCTCGGAATGGGGCGGTAAGTCCGCCAACCACCATGGCGTAAACATAGTTTACGCCATGGTGGTAAAGGTACGACCCAGGCGGTAACTTACCGCCTGGGTCGTAATGAGGCCCCATGTGTGTGATGCAAGGTGTCCTGGAGAACTAACCTATCTCACATCCCAAGATGAGTACACCAAGCGTGTGATGCAAGGTGTCCTGCAGAGCAAACCTATCTCAGAGCCCCAAATGAATACTCTAAGCGTGTGATGCAAGGTGTATTGTTGAACAAACGTATCTCAAGGCCCCAAATGAGTACGCCCAGCAAGTGATGCAAGTGGTCCTGTGGTACAAACCTATCTCACAGCCCCAGATGAGGACACCCAGCGTGTGATGCAAGGTGTCCTGCAGGACAAACCTATCTCAGAGCCCAAGATGAGTACACCGAGCGTGTGATGCAAGGTGTCTTGCAGAGCAGACCTATCTCAGAGCCCCAGGTGAGTACACCGAGCGTGTGATGCAAGGAGTCCTGCAGAGCAAACCTATCTCAGAGCCCAAGATGAGTACACCGAGCGTGTGATGCAAGGTGTCCTGCAGAGCAAACCAATTTCAGAGCCCAAGATGAGTACACCAAGCGTATGATGCAAGGAGCCCTGCAGTGCAAACCTAACTCAGATCCCCAGATGAGTACACCGAGCGTGTGATGCAAGGTGTACTGTAGAAAAAACCTATCTTAGAGCCCCAGATGAGTACACAGAGCGTGTGATGCAAGGAGTCCTGCAGAGCAAACCTATCTCAGAGCCCCAGGTGAGTACACCGAGTGTGTGATGCAAGGTGTCCTGCAGAGCAAACCTATCTCAGAGCCCAAGATGAGTACACCGAGCATGTGAAGCATGCTGTCCTGCAGAGCAAATGTATCTCACAGCCCAAGACGAGTACACCGAGCTTGTGATATAAAGTATCCTACAGAACAAACATATCTCAGAGCCCCAGATGAGTACACCGAGTGTGTGAGGCAAGGTGTCCTGCAGAACAAACCTATCTCACAGCCAGAGATGAGTACAGTAAGCGTGTGATGCAAGGTGTCCTGCAGAGCAAACGTATCTCACAGCCCAAGATGACTACACCAAGTGTGTGATGCAAGTTGTCCTGCAGAACTAACCTATCTGACAGCCCAAGATGAGTACACCAAGTGTGTGATGCAAGGTGTCCTGCAGAGCAAACCTATCTCAGAGCCCCAAATGAGTACTCTAAGCGTGTGATGCAAGGTGGACTGTTGAACAAATGTATCTCAAGGCCCCAAATGAGTACGCTCAGCAAGTGATGCAAGCGGTCTGTGGTACAAACCTATCTCACAGCCCCAGATGAGGACACCCAGCGTGTGATGCAAGGTGTCCTGCAGGACAAACCCATCTCAGAGCCCAAGATGAGTAGACCGCGCGTGTGATGCAAGGTGTCCTGCAGGACAAACCTATCTCAGAGCCCAAGATGAGTACACTGAGCGTGTGATGCAAGGTGTACTGTAGAACAAACGTATCTCAAAGCCCCAAATGAGTACACCCAGCGTGTGATGCAAACTGTCCTGCAGAACAAACCTATCTCAGAGCCCAAGATGAGTACACCAAACGTGTGATGCAAGGTGTCCTGCAGAACAAACCTATATCCCAGCCCAAGATGAGTACACCAAGCGTGTGATGCAAGATGTCCTGCAGAGAAACCCATCTCAAAGTCGCAGATGAGTACACCAAGCGTGTGATGCAAGGTGTCCTGCAGAACAAACCTATCTCACAGCCCAAGAGGCGTACACCGAGCGTGTGATGCAAGGTGTACTGTAGAAGAAACATATCTCAGTGCCTAAGAAGAGCACACCAAGCATGTGATGCAAGGTGTCCTGCAGAGAAAACGTATCTTAGAGCCCCAGATGAGTGCACCCAGCGTGTGATACAAGGTGTCCTGCAGTACAAACCTATCTCACAGCACAGATGAGTAATCCAAGTGTGTGATGCAAGGTGTCCTGCAGAGGAAACGTATCTCAGAACCCCCGATGAGTACACCAAGAGTGTGATGCAAGGAGTCAGCAGAACTAACCTATCCCAGAGCCCCAGATCAGTACACCAAGCGTGTGATACAAGGAGTCCTGCAGAACTAACCTATCTCAGAAACCAAGATGAGTACACCGAGCGTGTGATGCAAGGTGTCCTGCAGAACAAACCTATCTCACAGCCCCAGATGAGTACTCTAAGTCTGTGAGGCAAGGTGTCCTGCAGAACAAACCTATCTCACAGCCCCAGATGAGGACTCTAAGCGCGTGATGCAAGGCGTCCTGTAGAACAAACCTATCTCAGAGTCCCAGATGAATACACCAAGCGTGTGATGCAAGGTGTCCTGCAGAGCAAACCTATCTCAGAGCCCCAGATGATCACACCAAGCGTGTGATACAAGGAGTGCAGACCAAACCTAACCTATCTCACAGCCCAAGATGAGTACACCGAGCGTGTGATGCAAGGTGTCCTGCAGAGCCAACCTACCTCAGAGTCCCAGATGAGTACACCGTGCGTGTGATGCAAGGTGTCCTGCAGAGCAAACCTACCTCAGAGCCCCAGATGAGTACACCAAGCGTGCGATGCAAGGAGTCCTGCAGAACAAACCTAGCTCACAGCCCAAGAAGAGTACACCAAACGTGTGATGCAAGGTGTCCTGCACAGCAAACCTATCTCAGAGCCCCAGATGAGTACCCCGAGCATGTGATGCAAGGTGTACTGTAGAAGAAACATATCTAAGAGCCTGAGATGAGTACACCAAGTGTGTGATGCAAAGTGTCCTGCAGAACTAACCTATCTCACAGCCCAAGATGAGTACCCCCAGTGTGTGATACAAGGTGTCCTGCAGTCCAAACCTATCTCAGAGCCCCAGATGAGTACACCAAGTATGTGATGCATGGTGTCCTGCAGAACAAACCTATATAAAAGCCCCAGATGAGTACACCGAGCGTGTGATGCAAGGTGTACTGTAGAAAAACATATCTCCGAGCCCGAGATGAGTACACCAAGCGTGTGATGCAAGGTGTCCTGCAGAACTAACCTTTCTCACAGCCCAAGATGAGTACATAGAGTGTGTGATGCAAGGTGTCCTGCAGAGCAAACTTACCTCAGAGCCCCGGATGAGTACACTGAGCGTGTGATGCAAGGTGTCCTGCAGAGCAAACCTATCTCAGAGCCCCAGATGAATACACCAAGAGTGTGATGCAAGGAGTCCTGCAGACCAAACCTAGCTCACAGCCCAAGATGAGTACACCAAACATGTGATGCAAGGCGTCCTGTAGAATAAACCTATCTCAGAGTCCCAGATGAATACACCAAGCGTGTGATGCAAGGTGTCCTGCAGAGCAAACCTATCTCAGAGCCCCAGATGATCACACCAAGCGTGTGATACAAGGAGTGCAGACCAAACCTAACCTATCTCACAGCCCAAGATGAGTACACCGAGCGTGTGATGCAAGGTGTCCTGCAGAGCCAACCTACCTCAGAGTCCCAGATGAGTACACCGTGCGTGTGATGCAAGGTGTCCTGCAGAGCAAACCTACCTCAGAGCCCCAGATGAGTACACCAAGCGTGCGATGCAAGGAGTCCTGCAGAACTAACCTATCTCACAGCCCAAGATGAGTACCCCGAGTGTGTGATGTAAGGTGTCCTGCTGAATAAACCAATCTCAGAGCCCCAGATGAGTACACCGAGCGTGTGATGCAAGGTGTCCTGCAGAGCAAACCTATCTCAGAGCCCCAGGTGAGTACACCGAGCGCGTGATGCAAGGTGTCCTGCAGAGCAAACCAATCTCAGAGCCCAAGATGAGTACACCAAGCGTGTGATGCAAGGAGCCCTGCAGTGCAAACCTATCTCAGAACCCCAGTTGAGTACACCGAGCATGTGATGCAAGGTGTACTGTAGAAGAAACCTATCTCAGAGCCCCAGGTGAGTACACCGAGCGTGTGATGCAAGGTCTCCTGCAGAGCAAACCAATCTTAGAGCCCAAGATGAGTACACCAAGCGTGTGATGCAACAAGTCCTGCAGTGCAAACCTATCTTAGAGCGCAAGGTGAGTACACTAAGTGTGTGATGCAAGGTGGACTTTAGAAGAAACATATCTCACAGCCCAAGATGAGTACACCGATTGTGTGATGCAAGGTGTATTGCAGAACAAACCTGTTTCACATCCCAAGATGAGTACATCAAGCGTGTGATGCAAGGTGTCCTGCAGAGCAAACGTATCTCACAGCCCAAGATGAGTACACCAAGTGTGTGATGCAAGTTGTCCTGCAGAACTAACCTATCTGACAGCCCAAGATGAGTACACCAAGTGTGTGATGCAAGGTGTCCTGCAGAGCAAACCTATCTCAGAGCCCCAGATGAGTACTCGAAGCGTGTGATGCAAGGTGTACTGTTGAACAAATGTATCTCAAGGCCCCAAATGAGTACACCCAGCAAGTGATGCAAGGTGTACTGCAGAACAAACCTATGTCAGAGCCGCAAATGAGTACTCTAAGCGTGTGATGCAAGGTGTACTGTAGAACAAACCTATCTCAAAGCCCCAAATGAGTACACCCAGCGTGTGATGCAAGCGGTCCTGTGGTACAAACCTATCTCACAGCCCCAGATGACTACACCCAGCGTGTGGTGCAAGGTGTCCTGCAGGACAAACCTATCTCAGAGCCCAAGATGAGTACACCGAGCGTGTGGTGCAAGGTGTCCTGCAGGACAAACCTATCTCAGAGCTCCAGATGAGTACACTGAGCATGTGATGCAAGGTGTCCTGCAGAACAAACCTATCTTGCAGACCCAGATGAGTACACCAAGTGTGTGATGCAAGGTGTCCTGCAGAGAAAACCTATTTCAGAGTCGCAGATGAGTACAGCAAGCGTGTGACGAATGGTGTCCAGCAGAACAAACCTATCTCACAGCTCAAGATGAGTACACCAAACATGTGATGCAAGATGTCCTGCAGGACAAACCTATCTCAGAGCCCAAGATGAGTACACCGAGCGTGTGGTGCAAGGTGTCCTGCAGAACAAACCTATCTTGCAGACCCAGATGAGTAAACCAAGTGTGTGATGCAAGGTGTCCTGCAGAGAAAACCTATTTCAGAGTCGCAGATGAGTACACCAAGCGTGTGATGCAAGGTGTCCTGCAGAACAAACCTATCTCACAGCCCAAGAGGAGTAGCCCGAGCATGTGATGCAAGATGTACTGTAAAGAAACATATCTCAGAGCCCAAGAAGAGCACACCAAGCATGTGATGCAAGGTGTCCTGCAGAGCAAACGTATCTCAGAGCCCCAGTTGAGTACACCCAGCGTGTGATACAAGGTGTCCTGAAGAACAAACATATCTCACAGCCCAAGATGAATACACCGAGCGTGTGATGCAAGGTGTCCTGCAGAGCAAACCTATCTCACAGCCCAAGATGAGTTACCCAAGCGTGTGATGCAAGGTGTCCTGCAAAACAAACCTATCTCACAGCCCAAGATGAGTACACCAAGCGTGTGACGCAGTGCGTCCTGCAGAGCAAACCTATCACAGAGCCACAGATGAGTACACCGAGCGTGTGATGCAAGGTGTCCTGCAGAAAAAACCTATCTCAGAGCCCCAGATGAGTACTCTAAGCGTGTGATGCAAGGTGTACTGTTGAACAAATGTATCTCAAGGCCCCAAATGAGCACACCGAGCAAGTGATGCAAGGTGTACTGCAGAACAAACCCATGTCAGAGCCGCAAATGAGTACTCTAAGTGTGTGATGCAAGGTGTACTGTAGAACAAATGTATCTCAAAGCCCCAAATGAGTACACCCAGCGTGTGATGCAAGTGGTCCTGTGGTACAAACCTATCTCACAGCCCCAGATGAGTACACCCAGCGTGTGATGCAAGGTGTCCTGCAGGACAAACCTATCTCAGAGCCCAAGATGAGTACACCGAGCGTGTGATGCAAGGTGTCCTGCAGGACAAACCTATCTCAGAGCCCAGGATGAGTACACCGAGCGTGTGATGCAAGGTGTCCTGCAGAGCAGACCTATCTCAGAGCCCCAGGTGAGTACACCGAGCGTGTGATGCAAGGTGTCTTGCAGTGCAGACCTATCTCAGAGCCCAAGATGAGTACACCGAGCATGTGATGCATGGTGTCCTGCAGAGCAAACCTATCTCACAGCCCAAGATGAGTACACCATGTGTGTGATGCAAGGTGTCCTGGAGAACTAACCTATCTCACAGCCCAAGATGAGTACACCAAGCGTGTGATGCAAGGTGTCCTGCAGAGAAAACCTATCTCAGAGCCCCAAATGAATACTCTAAGCGTGTGATGCAAGGTGTATTGTTGAACAAACGTATCTCAAGGCCTCAAATGAGTACGCCCAGCAAGTGATGCAAGTGGTCCTGTGGTACAAACCTATCTCACAGCCCCAGATGATGACACCCAGCGTGTGATGCAAGGTGTCCTGCAGGACAAACCTTTCTCAGAGCCCATGATGAGTAGACCGCGCGTGTGATGCAAGGTGTCCTGCAGGACAAACCTATCTCAGAGACCAGGATGAGTACACCGAGCGTGTGATGCAAGGTGTCCTGCAGAGCAGACCTATCTCAGAGCCCCAGGTGAGTACACCGAGCGTGTGATGCAAGGTGTCCTGCAGAGCAAACCTACCTCAGAGCCCAAGATGAGTACACCAAGCGTATGATGCAAGGAGCCCTGCAGTGCAAACCTATCTCAGATCCCCAGATGAGTACACAGAGCGTGTGATGCAAGGAGTCCTGCAGAGCAAACCTATCTCAGAGCCCCAGGTGAGTACACCGAGCGTGAGATGCACGGTGTCCTGCAGAGCAAACCTATCTCAGAGCCCCAGATGAGTACACCGAGGGTGTGATGCGAGGTGTCTTGCAGTGCAGACCTATCTCAGAGCCCAAGATGAGTAGACCGAGCATGTGATGCATGGTGTCCTGCAGAGCAAACCTATCTCACAGCCCAAGATGAGTACACCATGTGTGTGATGCAAGGTGTCCTGGAGAACTAACCTATCTCACAGCCCAAGATGAGTACACCAAGCGTGTGATGGAAGGTGTCCTGCAGAGAAAACCTATCTCAGAGCCCCAAATGAATACTCTAAGCGTGTGATGCAAGGTGTATTGTTGAACAAACGTATCTCAAGGCCCCAAATGAGTACGCCCCGCAAGTGATGCAAGTGGTCCTGTGGTACAAACCTATCTCACAGCCTCAGATGAGGACACCCAGCGTGTGATGCAAGGTGTCCTGCAGGACAAACCTATCTCAGAGCCCAAGATGAGTAACCTGAGTGTGTGATGCAAGGTGTACTGTATAACAAACGTATCTCAAAGCCCCAAATGAGTACACCCAGCGTGTGATGCAAACTGTCCTGCAGAACAAACCTATCTCACAGCCCAATATGAGTACACCGAGCGTGAGATGCACGGTGTCCTGCAGAGCAAACCTATCTCAGAGCCCCAGATGAGTACACCGAGCGTGTGATGCAAGATGTCCTGCAGAGAAACCTATCTCAAAGTCGCAGATGAGTACACCCAGCGTGTGATGCAAACTGTCCTGCAGGACAAACCTATCTCAGAGCCTCAGATGAGTACACTGAGCGTGAGATGCAAGGTGTCCTGCAGAACAAACGTATCTCGCAGCCCCAGATGAGTACACCAAGTGTGTGATGCAAGGTGTCCTGCAGAGAAAACCTATTTCAGAGTCGCAGATGAGTACACCAAGCGTGTGATGAATGGTGTCATGCAGTACAAACCTATCTCACAGCACAGATGAGTACACCGAGTGTGTGATGCAAGGTGTCCTGCAGAGGAAACGTATCTCAGAACCCCTGATGAGTACACCAAGCGTGTGATGCAAGGAGTCCTGCAGAACTAACCTATCCCAGAGCCCCAGATCAGTACACCGAGCGTGTGATGCAAGGTGTCCTGCAGAACAAACCTATATCACAGCCCAAGATGAGTACACCAAGCGTGTGATGCAAGGTGTCCTGCAGAGCAAACCTATCTCACAGCCCAAGATGAGTACACCAAGCGTGTTATGCAAGGTGTCCTGCAGAGCAACCCTATCTCACAGCCCAAGGTGAGTACACCAAGTGTGTGATGCAAGGTGTCCTGCAGAACTAACCTATCTCACAGCCCAAGATGAGTACACCAAGCGTGTTATGCAAGGTGTCCTGCAGAGCAAACCTATCTCAGAGCCCCAAATGAGTACTCTAAGCGTGTGATGCAAGGTGTACTGTTGAACAAACGTATCTCAAGGCCCCAAATGGGTAAGCCCAGCACGTGATGCAAGTGGTCCTGTGGTACAAACCTATCTCACAGCCCCAGATGAGGACACCCAGCGTGTGATGCAAGGTGTCCTGCAGGACAAACCTTTCTCAGAGCCCATGATGAGTAGACCGCGCGTGTGATGCAAGGTGTCCTGCAGGACAAACCTATCTCAGAGCCCAGGATGAGTACACCGAGCGTGTGATGCAAGGTGTCCTGCAGAGCAGACCTATCTCAGAGCCCCAGGTGAGTACACCGAGCATGTGATGCAAGGAGTCCTGCAGAGCAAACCTACCTCAGAGCCCAAGATGAGTACACCAAGCGTATGATGCAAGGAGCCCTGCAGTGCAAACCTATCTCAGATCCCCAGATGAGTACACAGAGCGTGTGATGCAAGGAGTCCTGCAGAGCAAACCTATCTCAGAGCCCCAGGTGAGTACACCGAGCGTGAGATGCACGGTGTCCTGCAGAGCAAACCTATCTCAGAGCCCCAGATGAGTACACCGAGCGTGTGATGCGAGGTGTCTTGCAGGACAGACCTATCTCAGAGCCCAAGATGAGTACACCGAGCATGTGATGCATGGTGTCCTGCAGAGCAAACCTATCTCACAGCCCAAGATGAGTACACCATGTGTGTGATGCAAGGTGTCCTGCAGGACAAACCTATCTCAGAGCCCAGGATGAGTACACCGAGCGTGTGATGCAAGGTGTCCTGCAGAGCAGACCTATCTCAGAGCCCCATGTGAGTACACCGAGCGTGTGATGCAAGGTGTCCTGCAGAGCAAACCTACCTCAGAGCCCAAGATGAGTACACCGAGCGTGTGATGCAAGGTGTGTTGCAGTGCAGACCTATCTCAGAGCCCAAGATGAGTAGACCGAGCATGTGATGCATGGTGTCCTGCAGAGCAAACCTATCTCACAGCCCAAGATGAGTACACCATGTGTGTGATGCAAGGTGTCCTGGAGAACTAACCTATCTCACAGCCCAAGATGAGTACACCAAGCGTGTGATGCAAGGTGTCCTGCAGGACAAACCTATCTCAGAGCCCAAGATGAGTAGACCGCGCGTGTGATGCAAGGTGTCCTGCAGGACAAACCTATCTCAGAGCCCAAAATGAGTACACCGAGCGTGTGATGCAAGGTGTCTTGCAGAGCAGACCTATCTCAGAGCCCCAGGTGAGTACACCGAGCGTGTGATGCAAGGAGTCCTGCAGAGCAAACCTATCTCAGAGCCCGAGATGAGTACACCGAGCGTGAGATGCACGGTGTCCTGCAGAGCAAACCTATCTCAGAGCCCCAGATGAGTACACCGAGCGTGTGATGCGAGGTGTCTTGCAGTGCAGACCTATCTCAGAGCCCAAGATGAGTACACCGAGCATGTGATGCATGGTGTCCTGCAGAGCAAACCTATCTCACAGCCCAAGATGAGTACACCATGTGTGTGATGCAAGGTGTCCTGGAGAACTAACCTATCTCACAGCCCAAGATGAGTACACCAAGCGTGTGATGCAAGGTGTCCTGCAGAGAAAACCTATCTCAGAGCCCCAAATGAATACTCTAAGCTTGTGATGCAAGGTGTATTGTTGAACAAACGTATCTCAAGGCCCCAAATGAGTACGCCCAGCAAGTGATGCAAGTGGTCCTGTGGTACAAACCTATCTCACAGCCCCAGATGAGGACACCCAGCGTGTGATGCAAGGTGTCCTGCAGGACAAACCTATCTCAGAGCCCAAGATGGGTAGACCGCGCGTGTGATGCAAGGTGTCCTGAAGGACAAACCTATCTCAGAGCCCAAGATGAGTACACCGAGCGTGTGATGCAAGGTGTCTTGCAGAGCAGACCTATCTCAGAGCCCCAGGTGAGTACACCGAGGGTGTGATGCAAGGAGTCCTGCAGAGCAAACCTATCTCAGAGCCCGAGATGAGTACACCGAGCGTGTGATGCAAGGTGTCCTGCAGAGCAAACCAATTTCAGAGCCCAAGATGAGTACACCAAGCGTATGATGCAAGGAGCCCTGCAGTGCAAACCTAACTCAGATCCCCAGATGAGTACACCGAGCGTGTGATGCAAGGTGTACTGTAGAAAAAACCTATCTCAGAGCCGAAGATGAGTACACAGAGCGTGTGATGCAAGGAGTCCTGCAGTGCAAACCTATCTTAGAGCCCCAGATGAGTACACCGAGCGTGTGATGCAAGGTGTACTGTACAAGAAACCTATCACAGAGCCCCAGATGAGTACACCCAGTGTGTGATACAAGGTGTCCTGCAGTACAAACCTATCTCACAGCCACAGAGGAGTACACCTAGTGTGATGCAAGCAGTCCTGTGGTACAAACCTATCTCACAGCCCCAGATGAGGACACCCAGCGTGTGATGCAAGGTGTCCTGCAGGACAAACCTTTCTCAGAGCCCATGATGAGTAGACCACGCGTGTGATGTAAGGTGTCCTGCAGGACAAACCTATCTCAGAGCCCAGGATGAGTACACCGAGCGTGTGATGCAAGGTGTCCTGCAGAGCAGACCTATCTCAGAGCCCCAGGTGAGTACACCGAGCGTGTGATGCAAGGTGTCCTGCAGAGCAAACCTACCTCGGAGCCCAAGATGAGTACACCAAGCGTGTGATGCAAGGAGCCGTGCAGTGAAAACCTATCTCAGATCCCCAGATGAGTACACAGAGCGTGTGATGCAAGGAGTCCTGCAGAGCAAACCTATCTCAGAGCCCCAGGTGAGTACACCGAGCGTGAGATGCACGGTGTCCTGCAGAGCAAACCTATCTCAGAGCCCCAGATGAGTACACCGAGCGTGTGATGCGAGGTGTCTTGCAGTGCAGACCTATCTCAGAGCCCAAGATGAGTAGACCGAGCATGTGATGCATGGTGTCCTGCAGAGCAAACCTATCTCACAGCCCAAGATGAGTACACCATGTGTGTGATGCAAGGTGTCCTGGAGAACTAACCTATCTCACAGCCCAAGATGAGTACACCAAGCGTGTGATGCAAGGTGTCCTGCAGAGAAAACCTATCTCAGAGCCCCAAATGAATACTCTAAGCGTGTGATGCAAGGTGTATTGTTGAACAAACGTATCTCAAGGCCCCAAATGAGTACGCCCAGCAAGTGATGCAAGTGGTCCTGTGGTACAAACCTATCTCACAGCCCCAGATGAGGACACCCAGCGTGTGATGCAAGGTGTCCTGCAGGACAAACCTATCTCAGAGCCCAAGATGAGTAGACCGCGCGTGTGATGCAAGGTGTCCTGCAGGACAAACCTATCTCAGAGCCCAAGATGAGTACACCGAGCGTGTGATGCAAGGTGTCCTGCAGAAAAAACATGTCTCAGAGCCCAAGAAGAGCACACCAAGCATGTGATGCAAGGTGTCCTGCAGAGCAAACGTATCTCAGAGCCCCAGTTGAGTACACCCAGAGTGTGATGCAAGGTGTCCTGCAGAGCAAACCTATCTCAGAGCCCCAGGTGAGTACACCGAGCGCGTGATGCAAGGTGTCCTGCAGAGCAAACCAATCTCAGAGCCCAAGATGAGTACACAAAGCGTGTGATGCAAGGAGCCCTGCAGTGCAAACCTATCTCAGATCCTCAGTTGAGTACACCGAGCATGTGATGCAAGGTGTACTGTAGAAGAAACCTATCTCAGAGCCCCAGGTGAGCACACCGAGCGTGTGAAGCAAGGTGTCCTGCAGAGCAAGCCTATCTCAGAGCCCCAGATGAGTACACCGAGCGTGTGATGCAAGGTCTCCTGCAGAGCAAACCAATCTCGGAGCCCAAGATGAGTACACCAAGCGTGTGATGCAACGAGTCCTGCAGTGCAAACCTATCTTAGAGCGCAAGGTGAGTACACCAAGTGTGTGATGCAAGGTGGACTTTAGTAGGAACATATCTCACAGCCCAAGATGAGTACACCGATTGTGTGATGCAAGGTGTACTGCAGAACAAACCTGTTTCACAGCCCAAGATGAGTACACCAAGCGTGTGATGCAAGGTGGACTTTCGAAGAAACATATCTCACAGCCCAAGATGAGTACACTGAGCGTGCAATGTAAGGTGTCTTGCAGTGCAAACCTATCTCAGAGCCCAAGACGAGTACACCAAGTATGTGATGCATGGTGTTCTGCAGAGCAAATGCATCTCACAACCCAAGATGAGTACACAGAGCGTGTGATGCAAGGAGTCCTGCAGAACAAACCTATCTCACAGCCCAAGACAAATACGCCGAGCGTGTGATATAAAGTATCCTGAAGAACAAACATATCTCACAGCCCAAGATGAGTACACCGAGCGTGTGATGCAAGGTGTCCTGCAGAGCAAACCTATCTCACAGCTCAAGATGAGTTACCCAAGCGTGTGATGCAAGGTGTCCTGCAGAACAAACCTACCTCACAGCCCAAGATGAGTACACCAAGCGTGTGACGCAGGGCTTCCTGCAGAGCAAACCTAACACAGAGCCACAGATGAGTACACCGAGCGTGTGATGCAAGGTGTCCTGCAGAAAAAACCTATCTCAGAGCCCCAGATGAGTACTCTAAGCGTGTGATGCAAGGTGTACTGTTGAACAAATGTATCTCAAGGCCCCAAATGAGCACACTGAGCAAGTGATGCAAGGTGTACTGCAGAACAAACCCATGTCAGAGCCGCAAATGAGTACTCTAAGTGTGTGATGCAAGGTGTACTGTAGAACAAACGTATCTCAAAGCCCCAAATGAGTACACCCAGCGTGTGATGCAAGTGGTCCTGTGGTACAAACCTATCTCACAGCCCCAGATGAGTACACCCAGCGTGTGATGCAAGGTGTCCTGCAGGACAAACCTATCTCAGAGCCCAAGATGAGTACACTGAGCGTGTGATGCAGGGTGTCCTGCAGGACAAACCTATCTCAGAGCCTCAGATGAGTACACTGAGCGTGTGATGCAAGGTGTCCTGCAGAACAAACGTATCTCGCAGCCCCAGATGAGTACACCAAGTGTGTGATGCAAGGTGTCCTGCACAGAAAACCTATTTCAGAGTCGCAGATGAGTACACCAAGCGTGTGATGAATGGTGTCCTGCAGAAAAAACCTATCTCACAGCCCAAGATGAGTACACCAAGCATGTGATGCAAGATGTCCTGCAGAGAAAACCTATCTCAGAGTCGCAGATGAGTACACCAAGCGTGTGATGCAAGGAGTCCTGCAGAGCAAACCTATCTCAGAGCCCCAGGTGAGTACACCGAGCATGTGATGCAAGGTGTCCTGCAGAGCAAACCTATCTCAGAGCCCCAGATGAGTACACCGAGCGTGTGATGCAAGGTGTCTTGCAGTGCAAACCTATCTCAGAGCCCAAGATGAGTAGACTGCGCGTGTGATGCAAGTTGTCCTGCAGGACAAACCTATCTCAGAGCCCAAGATGAGTACACTGAGTGTGCGATGCAAGGTGTACTGTAGAACAAACGTATCTCAAAGCCCCAAATGAGTACACCCAGCACGTGATGCAAACTGTCCTGCAGAACAAACCTATCTCACAGCCCAATATGAGTACACAGAGCGTGTGATGCAAGGTGTCCTGCAGAACAAACCTATATCAGAGCCCAAGATGAGTACACCAAGCGTGTGATGCAAGATGTCCTGCAGAGAAACCTATCTCAAAGTCGCAGATGAGTACACCAAGCGTGTGATGCAAGTGTCCTGCAGAACAAACCTATCTCACAGCCCAAGAGGAGTACACCGAGAGTGTGATGCAAGGTGTACTGTAGAAGAAACATATCTCAGAGCCCAAGAAGAGCACACCAAGCATGTGATGCAAGGTGTCCTGCAGAGAAAACGTATCTCAGAGCCCCAGGTGAGTACACCCAGCGTGTGATACAAGGTGTCCTGCAGTACAAACCTATCTCACAGCACAGATGAGTACACCGAGTGTGTGATGCAAGGTGTCCTGCAGAGGAAACGTATCTCAGAACCCCTGATGAGTACACCAAGGGTGTGATGCAAGGAGTCCTGCAGAACTAACCTATCCCAGAGCCCCAGATCAGTACACCGAGCGTGTGATGCAAGGTGTCCTGCAGAACAAACCTATATCACAGCCCAAGATGAGTACACCAAGTCTGTGATGCAAGGAGTCCTGCAGAGCAAACCTATCTCAGAGCCCCAGGTGAGTACACCGAGCATGTGATGCAAGGTGTCCTGCAGAGCAAACCTATCTCAGAGCCCAAGATGAGTAGACCGCGCGTGTGATGCAAGTTGTCCTGCAGGACAAACCTATCTCAGAGCCCAAGATGAGTACACTGAGTGTGTGATGCAAGGTGTACTGTAGAACAAACGTATCTCAAAGCCCCAAATGAGTACACCCAGCGTGTGATGCAAACTGTCCTGCAGAACAAACCTATCTCACAGCCCAATATGAGTACACCAAGCGTGTGATGCAAGGTGTCCTGCAGAACAAGCCTATATCAGAGCCCAAGATGAGTACACCAAGCGTGTGATGCAAGATGTCCTGCAGAGAAACCTATCTCAAAGTCGCAGATGAGTACACCAAGCGTGTGATGCAAGTGTCCTGCAGAACAAACCTATCTCACAGCCCAAGAGGAGTACACCGAGAGTGTGATGCAAGGTGTACTGTAGAAGAAACATATCTCAGAGCCCAAGAAGAGCACACCAAGCATGTGATGCAAGGTGTCCTGCAGAGAAAACGTATCTCAGAGCCCCAGGTGAGTACACCCAGCATGTGATACAAGGTGTCCTGCAGTACAAACCTATCTCACAGCACAGATGAGTACACCGAGTGTGTGATGCAAGGTGTCCTGCAGAGGAACCCTATCTCACAGCCCAAGGTGAGTACACCAAGTGTGTGATGCAAGGTGTCCTGCAGAACTAACCTATCTCACAGCACAAGATGAGTACACCAAGCGTGTGATGCAAGGTGTCCTGCAGAGCAAACCTATCTCAGAGCCCCAAATGAGTACTCTAAGCATGTGATGCAAGGTGTACTGTTGAACAAACGTATCTCAAGGCCCCAAATGGGTAAGCCCAGCAAGTGATGCAAGTGGTCCTGTGGTACAAACCTATCTCACAGCCCCAGATGAGGACACCCAGCGTGTGATGCAAGGTGTCCTGCAGGAAAAACCTTTCTCAGAGCCCATGATGAGTAGACCGCGCGTGTGATGCAAGGTGTCCTGCAGGACAAACCTATCGCAGAGCCCAAGATGAGTACACCGAGCGTGTGATGCAAGGTGTCCTGCAGAGCAGACCTATCTCAGAGCCCCAGGTGAGTACACCGAGCGTGTGATGCAAGGTGTCCTGCAGAGCAAACCTACCTCAGAGCCCCAGATGAGTACACCGAGCGTGTGATGCAAGGTGTCCTGCAGAGCAAACCAATCTCAGAGCCCAAGATGAGTACACCAAGCGTATGATGCAAGGAGCCCTGCAGTGCAAACCTATCTCAGATCCCCAGATGAGGACACAGAGCGTGAGATGCAAGGTGTCCTGCAGAGCAAACCTATCTCAGAGCCCCAGATGAGTACACCGAGCGTGTGATGCGAGGTGTCTTGCAGTGCAGACCTATCTCAGAGCCCAAGATGAGTACACCGAGTATGTGATGCATGGTGTCCTGCAGAGCAAACCTATCTCAGAGCCCCAGATGAGTACACAGAGCGTGTGATGCAAGGAGTCCTGCAGAGCAAACCTATCTCAGAGCCCCAGGTGAGTACACCGAGCATGTGATGCAAGGTGTCCTGCAGAGCAAACCTATCTCAGAGCCCCAGATGAGTACACCGAGCGTGTGATGCAAGGTGTCTTGCAGTGCAGACCTATCTCAGACCCCAAGATGAGTACACCGAGCATGGTGTCCTGCAGAGCAAACGTATCTCGCAGCCCAATACGAGTACACTGAGCGTGTGATATAAAGTATCCTGCAGAACAAACATATCTCAGAGCCCCAGTTGAGTACACCGAGCGTGTGATGCAAGGTGTCCTGCAGAACAAACCTATCTCACAGCCCAAGATGAGTACAGTAAGCGTTTGATGCAAGGTGTCCTGCAGAGCAAACCTATCTCACAGCCCAAGATGAGTACACCAAGTGTGTGATGCAAGGTGTTCTGCAGAACTAACCTATCTCAGAGCCCCAAATGAATACTCTAAGCGTGTGATGCAAGGTGTATTGTTGAACAAACGTATCTCAAGGCCCCAAATGAGTACGCCCAGCAAGTGATGCAAGTGGTCCTGTGGTACAAACCTATCTCACAGCCCCAGATGAGGACACCCAGCGTGTGATGCAAGGTGTCCTGCAGGACAAACCTATCTCAGAGCCGAAGATGAGTAGACCGTGTATGTGATGCAAGGTGTCCTGCAGGACAAACCTATCTCAGAGCCCAAGATGAGTACACCGAGCATGTGATGCAAGGTGTCTTGCAGAGCAGACCTATCTCAGAGCCCCAGGTGAGTACACCGAGCGTGTGATGCAAGTAGTCCTGCAGAGCAAACCTATCTCAGAGCCCGAGATGAGTTCACCGAGCGTGTGATGCAAGGTGTCCTGCAGAGCAAACCAATTTCAGAGCCCAAGATAAGTACACCAAGCGTATGATGCAAGGAGCCCTGCAGTGCAAACCTAACTCAGATCCCCAGATGAGTTCACCGAGCGTGTGATGCAAGGTGTCCTGCAGAGCAAACCAATTTCAGAACCCAAGATGAGTACACCAAGCATATGATGCAAGGAGCCCTGCAGTGCAAACCTAACTCAGAGCCCCAGATGAGTACACAGAGCGTGTGATGCATGGAGTCCTGCAGAGCAAACCTATCTCAGAGCCCCAGGTGAGTACACCGAGTGTGTGATGCAAGGTGTCCTGCAGAGCAAACCTATCTCAGAGCCCAAGATGAGTACACCGAGCATGTGAAGCATGGTGTCCTGCAGAGCAAATGTATCTCACAGCCCAAGTTGAGTACACCAAGTGTGTGATGCAAGTTGTCCTGCAGAACTAACCTATCTGACAGCCCAAGATGAGTACACCAAGTGTGTGATGCAAGGTGTCCTGCAGAGCAAACCTATCTCAGAGCCCCAAATGAGTACGCCCAGCAAGTGGTCCTGTGGTACAAACCTAGCTCACAGCCCCAGATGAGGACACCCAGCGTGTGATGCAAGGTGTCCTGCAGGACAAACCCATCTCAGAGCCCAAGATGAGTAGACCGCACGTGTGATGCAAGGTGTCCTGCAGGACAAACCTATCTCAGAGCCCATGATGAGTACACTGAGCGTGTGATGCAAGGTGTACTGTAGAACAAACGTATCTCAAAGCCCCAAATGAGTACACCCAGCGTGTGATGCAAACCGTCCTGCAGAACAAACCTATCTCACAGCCCAAGAGGCGTACACCGAGCGTGTGATGCAAGGTGTACTGTAGAAGAAACATATCTCAGTGCCCAAGAAGAGCACACCAAGCATGTGATGCAAGGTGTCCTGCAAATAAAACCTATTTCACAGCCCAAGATGAGTACACCAAGCGTGTGATGCAAGATGTCCTGCAGAGAAACCCATCTCAAAGTCGCAGATGAGTACACCAAGCGTGTGATGCAAGGTTTCCTGCAGACCAAACCTATCTCACAGCCCAAGAGGCGTACACCGAGCGTGTGATGCAAGGTGTACTGTAGAAGAAACATATCTCAGTGCCCAAGAAGAGCACACCAAGCATGTGATGCAAGGTGTCCTGCAGATAAAACGTATCTCAGAGCCCCAGATGAGTGCACCCAGCGTGTGATACAAGGTGTCCTGCAGTACAAACCTATCTCACAGCACAGATGAGTACACCGAGTGTGTGATGCAAGGTGTCCTGCAGAGGAAACGTATCTCAGAACCCCCGATGAGTACACCAAGAGTGTGATGCAACGGGTCCGCAGAACTAACCTATCCCAGAGCCCCAGATCAGTACACCAAGCGTGTGATACAAGGATTCCTGCAGAACTAACCTATCTCAGAGCCCCAGATCAGTACACCGAGCGTGTGATGCAAGGGGTCCTGCAGAACAAACCTATCTCACAGCCCCAGATGAGTACTCTAAGCGTGTGAGGCAAGGTGTCCTGCAGAACAAACCTATCTCACAGCCCCAAATGAGTACTCTAAGCGTGTGATGCAAGGTGTCCTGTAGAACAAACCTATCTCAGAGTCCCAGATGATCACACCAAGCGTGTGATGCAAGGAGTGCAGAACAAACCTAACCTATCTCACAGCCCAACATGAGTACACCGAGCGTGTGATGCAAGGTGTCCTGCAGAGCCAACCTACCTCAGAGTCCCAGATGAGTACACCGTGCGTGTGATGCAAGGTGTCCTGCAGAGCAAACCTACCTCAGAGCCCCAGATGAGTACACCAAGCGTGCGATGCAAGGAGTCCTGCAGAACAAACCTAGCTCACAGCCCAAGATGAGTACACCAAACATGTGATGCAAGGTGTCCTGCAAAGCAAATCTATCTCAGCCCCAGATGAGTACCCCGAGCATGTGATGCAAGGTGTACTGTAGAAGAAACATATCTCAGAGCCCGAGATGAGTACACCAAGTGTGTGATGCAAAGTGTCCTGCAGAACTAACCTATCTCACAGCCCAAGAGGAGTACCCCAAGTGTGTGATGCAAGGTGTCCTGCAGTCCAAACCTATCTCAGAGCCCCAGATGAGTACACCAAGTATGTGATGCATGGTGTCCTGCAGAACAAACCTATATTAAAGCCCCAGATGAGTACACCGAGCGTGTGATGCAAGGTGTACTGTAGAAAAACATATCTCCGAGCCCGAGATGAGTACACCAAGCGTGTGATGCAAGGTGTCCTGCAGAACTAACCTTTCTCACAGCCCAAGATGAGTACATCGAGTGTGTGATGCAAGGTGTCCTGCAGAGCAAACCTACCTCAGAGCCCCGGATGAGTACACTGAGCGTGTGATGCAAGGTGTACTCCAGACCAAACCTAGCTCAGAGCCCCAGATGAGTACTTCGAGCGTGTGATGCAAGGTGTACTGTAGAAAAAACATATCTCCGAGCCCTAGATGCGTACACCAAGCGTGTGATGTAAGGTGTCCTGCAGAACTAACCTATCTCACAGCCCAAGATGAGTACACCAAGCGTGTGATGCAAGGTGTCCTGCATTGCATACCTATCTCAGAGCCCAAGATGAGTACACCAAGTGTGTGATGCAAGGTGTCCTGCAGTACAAACCTATTTTATAGCCCTAGATAAGTACACAAAGCGTATGATGAAAGGAGTCCTGTGATGCAAGGTGTCAACCTATCGCACAGCCTAAAATGAGGACACCGAGCGTGTGATGCAAGGTGTCCTGCTGAACAAACCTATCTCAGAGCCCAAGATGAGTACAACAAGCGTGTGATGCAAGGAGTCCTGCAGTGCAAACCTATCCCAGAGCCCAAGATGAGTACACCAAGAGTGTGATGCAAGGAGTCCTGCAGAACAAACCTATCTCAGAACCCAAGATGAGTACACCGAGTGTGTGATGCAAGGTGTCCTGCCCTACAAACCAATCTCAGAGCCCAAGATGTGTACACCAAGTGTGTGATGCAAGGTGTCCTGCAATACAAACATATCTCACAGCCCCAGATGAGTACACCAAGCGTGTGATGCAAGGAGTCCTGCTGAACAAACCTATCTCAGAGCCCACGATGAGTACACCAAGTGTTTGATGCAAGGTGTCCTGCAGTACAAACCTATCTTATAGCCCTAGATGAGTACAACAATCGTATGATGAAAGTAGTCCTGTAATGCAAGGTGTCAACCTATCGCACAGCCCAAGATGAGGACACTGAGCACTTGATGCAAGGTGTCCTGCTGAAGAAACCTATCTCAGAACCCAAGATGAGTACACCCAGCGTGTGATGCAAGGTGTCCTGCAGTGCAAACCTATCTCAGAGCCCAAGATGAGTACAACAAGCGTGTGATGCAAGGAGTCCTGCAGAACAAACCTATCTCAGAACCCAAGATGAGTACACCCAGCGTGTGATGCAAGGTGTCCTGCAGTACCAACCTATCTCAGAACCCAATATGAGTACACCGAGTGTGTGATGCAAGGTGTCCTGCCCTACAAACCAATCTCAGAGCCCAAGATGTGTACACCAAGTGTGTGATGCAAGGTGTCCTGCAGTACAAACCTATCTCACAGCCCAAGATGAGTACACCTAGTGTGTGATGCAAGGTGTCCTGCAGAAAAAACCTATCTCAGAACCCAAGATGAGTACACCAAGTGTGTGATGCAAGGTGTCCTGCAGTACAAACCTATCTCACAGCCCAAGATGAGTACACCTAGTGTGTGATGCAAGGTGTCCTGCAGAAAAACCTATCTCAGAACCCAAGATGAGTACCCCGAGCGTGTGAGGCAAGGTGTCCTGCAGAAAAAACCTATCTCAGAACCCAAGATGAGTACACCCAGTGTGTGATGCAAGGTGTCCTGCAGTACAAACATATCTCAGAGCCCTAGATGAGTACACTGAGTGTGTGATGCAAGGACAAACCTATCTCACAGCCCAAGATGAGTACACCATGCATGTGATGCAAGGTGTCCTGCAGAGCAAACCTATCTCACAACCCAAGATGAGTACACCAAGCGTGTTATGCAAGGTGTCCTGCAGAGCAAACCTTTCTCACAGCCCAAGGTGAGTACACCAAGTGTGTGATGCAAGGTGTCCTGCAGAACTAACCTATCTCACAGCCCAAGATGAGTACACCAAGCGTGTGATGCAAGGTGTCCTGCAGAGCAAACCTATCTCAGTGCCCCAAATGAGTACTCTAAGCGTGTGATGCAAGGTGTACTGTTGAACAAACGTATCTCAAGGCCCCAAATGAGTACGCCCAGCAAGTGATGCAAGTGGTCCTGTGGTACAAACCTATCTCACAGCCCCAGATGAGGTCACCCAGCGTGTGATGCAAGGTGTCCTGCAGGACAAACCTATCTCAGAGCCCATGATGAGTAGACCGCGCGTGTGATGCAAGGTGTCCTGCAGGACAAACCTATCTCAGAGCCCAAGATGAGTACACCGAGCGTGTGATGCAAGGTGTCCTGCAGAGCAGACCTATCTCAGAGCCCCAGGTGAGTACACCGAGCGTGTGATGCAAGGTGTCCTGCAGAGCAAACCTACCTCAGAGCCCCAGATGAGTACACCGAGCGTGTGATGCAAGGTGTCCTGCAGAGCAAACCAATCTCAGAGCCCAAGATGAGTACACCAAGCGTATGATGCAAGGAGCCCTGCAGTGCAAACCTATCTCAGATCCCCAGATGAGTACACAGAGCGTGTGATGCAAGGAGTCCTGCAGAGCAAACCTATCTCAGAGCCCCAGGTGAGTACACCGAGCGTGAGATGCAAGGTGTCCTGCAGAGCAAACCTATCTCAGAGCCCCAGATGAGTACACCGAGCGTGTGATGCAAGGTGTCTTGCAGTGCAGACCTATCTCAGAGCCCAAGATGAGTACACCGAGAATGTGATGCATGGTGTCCTGCAGAGCAAACCTATCTCAGAGCCCCAGATGAGTACACCGAGCGTGTGATGCAAGGTGTCCTGCAGAGCAAACCAATCTCAGAGCCCAAGATGAGTACACCAAGTGTATGATGCAAGGAGCCCTGCATTGCAAACCTATCTCAGAGCCCCAGATGAGTACACAGAGCGTGTGATGCAAGGAGTCCTGCAGAGCAAACCTATTTATGAGCCCCAGGTGAGTACACCGAGCGTGTGATGCAAGGTATCCTGCAGCGCAAACCTATCTCGGAGCCCCAGATGAGTACACCGAGCGTGTGATGCAAGGTGTCTTGCAGTGCAGACCTATCTCAGAGCCCAAGATGAGTACACCGAGCATGTGATGCATGGTGTCCTGCAGAGCAAACGTATCTCGCAGCCCAAGACGAGTACACCGAGCGTGTGATATAAAGTATCCTGCAGAACAAACATATCTCAGAGCCCCAGATGAGTACACCGAGCGTGTGATGCAAGGTGTCCTGCAGAACAAACCTATCTCACAGCCAGAGATGAGTACAGTAAGCGTGTGATGCAAGGTGTCCTGCAGAGCAAACCTATCTCACAGCCCAAGATGAGTACACCATGGGCCTCATTACGACTCAGGCGGTAAGGGGTTTACGGCGGCGTAAACAGCGCCGACCCTTACCCCCTGATTCCGAGGTCCCTTAGCGCCATGGAGGTTTTAACACCTGCTTTTAGTAGGTGTTAAAATCCATGGCGCTAAGGGACCTTGATGTTAATTACGCCACCGTAATTTATGGTGGCGTAATTAACGCCTTCCCCACTCCCATTATGCCCTATGGGGCAAAAATGGGAATGGGGAAGGGTAAATGGGGATTGGGGACTTACCGCCCCGCCAACCTCGGAATGGTGCGGTAAGTCCGCCAACCACCATGGCATAAACATAGTTTACGCCATGGTGGTAAAGGTACAACCCAGGCGGTAACTTACCGCCTGGGTCGTAATGAGGCCCCATGTGTGTGATGCAAGGTGTCCTGGAGAACTAACCTATCTCACAGCCCAAGATGAGTACACCAAGCGTGTGATGCAAGGTGTCCTGCAGAGCAAACCTATCTCACAGCCCAAGGTGAGTACACCAAGTGTGTGATGCAAGGTGTACTGCAGAACTAACCTATCTCACAGCCCAAGATGAGTACACCAAGCGTGTGATGCAAGGTGTCCTGCAGAGCAAACCTATCTCAGAGCCCCAAATGAGTACTCTAAGCGTGTGATGCAAGGTGTACTGTTGAACAAACGTATCTCAAGGCCCCAAATGAGTACGCCCAGCAAGTGATGCAAGTGGTCCTGTGGTACAAACCTATCTCACAGCCCCAGATGAGGTCACCCAGCGTGTGATGCAAGGTGTCCTGCAGGACAAACCTATCTCAGAGCCCATGATGAGTAGACCGCGCGTGTGATGCAAGGTGTCCTGCAGGACAAACCTATCTCAGAGCCCAAGATGAGTACACCGAGCGTGTGATGCAAGGTGTCCTGCAGAGCAGACCTATCTCAGAGCCCCAGGTGAGTACACCGAGCGTGTGATGCAAGGTGTCCTGCAGAGCAAACCTACCTCAGAGCCCCAGATGAGTACACCGAGCGTGTGATGCAAGGTGTCCTGCAGAGCAAACCAATCTCAGAGCCCAAGATGAGTACACCAAGCGTATGATGCAAGGAGCCCTGCAGTGCAAACCTATCTCAGATCCCCAGATGAGTACACAGAGCGTGTGATGCAAGGAGTCCTGCAGAGCAAACCTATCTCAGAGCCCCAGGTGAGTACACCGAGCGTGAGATGCAAGGTGTCCTGCAGAGCAAACCTATCTCAGAGCCCCAGATGAGTACACCGAGCGTGTGATGCAAGGTGTCTTGCAGTGCAGACCTATCTCAGAGCCCAAGATGAGTACACCGAGAATGTGATGCATGGTGTCCTGCAGAGCAAACCTATCTCAGAGCCCCAGATGAGTACACCGAGCGTGTGATGCAAGGTGTCCTGCAGAGCAAACCAATCTCACAGCCCAAGATGAGTACACCAAGCGTGTGATGCAAGGTGTCCTGCAGAGAAAACCTATCTCACAGCCCAAGGTGAGTACACCAAGTGTGTGATGCAAGGTGTCCTGCAGAACTAACCTATCTCACAGCCCAAGATGAGTACACCAAGCGTGTGATGCAAGGTGTCCTGCAGAGCAAACCTATCTCAGAGCCCCAAATGAGTACTCTAAGCGTGTGATGCAAGGTGTACTGTTGAACAAACGTATCTCAAGGCCCCAAATGAGTACGCCCAGCAAGTGATGCAAGTGGTCCTGTGGTACAAACCTATCTCACAGCCCCAGATGAGGTCACCCAGCGTGTGATGCAAGGTGTCCTGCAGGACAAACCTATCTCAGAGCCCATGATGAGTAGACCGCGCGTGTGATGCAAGGTGTCCTGCAGGACAAACCTATCTCAGAGCCCAAGATGAGTACACCGAGCGTGTGATGCAAGGTGTCCTGCAGAGCAGACCTATCTCAGAGCCCCAGGTGAGTACACCGAGCGTGTGATGCAAGGTGTCCTGCAGAGCAAACCTACCTCAGAGCCCCAGATGAGTACACCGAGCATGTGATGCAAGGTGTCCTGCAGAGCAAACCAATCTCAGAGCCCAAGATGAGCACACCAAGCGTATGATGCAAGGAGCCCTGCAGTGCAAACCTATCTCAGATCCCCAGATGAGTACACAGAGCGTGTGATGCAAGGAGTCCTGCAGAGCAAACCTATCGCAGAGCCCCAGGTGAGTACACCGAGCGTGAGATGCAAGGTGTCCTGCAGAGCAAACCTATCTCAGAGCCCCAGATTAGTACACCGAGCGTGTGATGCAAGGGTTCCTGCAGAGCAAATCTATCTCAGAGCCCCAGATTAGTACACCGAGCGTGTGATGCAAGGTGTCTTGCAGTGCAGACCTATCTCAGAGCCCAAGATGAGTACACCGAGCATGTGATGCATGGTGTCCTGCAGAGCAAACGTATCTCGCAGCCCAAGACGAGTACACCGAGCGTGTGATATAAAGTATCCTGCAGAACAAACATATCTCAGAGCCCCAGATGAGTACACCGAGCGTGTGATGCAAGGTGTCCTGCAGAACAAACCTATCTCACAGCCAGAGATGAGTACAGTAAGCGTGTGATGCAAGGTGTCCTGCAGAGCAAACCTATCTCACAGCCCAAGATGAGTACACCATGGGCCTCATTACGACTCAGGCGGTAAGGGGTTACGGCGGCGTAAACAGCGCCGACCCTTACCGCCTGATTCCGAGGTCCCTTAGCGCCATGGAGGTTTTAACACCTGCTTTTAGTAGGCTTCCCCACTCCCATTATGCCCTATGGGGCAAAAATGGGAATGGGGAAGGGTAAATGGGGATTGGGGACTTACCGCCCCGCCAACCTCGGAATGGGGCGGTAAGTCCGCCAACCACCATGGCGTAAACATAGTTTACGCCATGGTGGTAAAGGTACGACCCAGGCGGTAACTTACCGCCTGGGTCGTAATGAGGCCCCATGTGTGTGATGCAAGGTGTCCTGGAGAACTAACCTATCTCACATCCCAAGATGAGTACACCAAGTGTGTGATGCAAGGTGTCCTGCAGAGCAAACCTATCTCAGAGCCCCAAATGAATACTCTAAGCGTGTGATGCAAGGTGTATTGTTGAACAAACGTATCTCAAGGCCCCAAATGAGTACGCCCAGCAAGTGATGCAAGTGGTCCTGTGGTACAAACCTATCTCACAGCCCCAGATGAAGACACCCAGCGTGTGATGCAAGGTGTCCTGCAGGACAAACCTATCTCAGAGCCCAAGATGAGTACACCGAGCGTGTGATGCAAGGTGTCTTGCAGAGCAGACCTATCTCAGAGCCCCAGGTGAGTACACCGAGCGTGTGATGCAAGGAGTCCTGCAGAGCAAACCTATCTCAGAGCCCAAGATGAGTACACCGAGCGTGTGATGCAAGGTGTCCTGCAGAGCAAACCAATTTCAGAGCCCAAGATGAGTACACCAAGCGTATGATGCAAGGAGCCCTGCAGTGCAAACCTAACTCAGATCCCCAGATGAGTACACCGAGCGTGTGATGCAAGGTGTACTGTAGAAAAAACCTATCTCAGAGCCCCAGATGAGTACACAGAGCGTGTGATGCAAGGAGTCCTGCAGAGCAAACCTATCTCAGAGCCCCAGGTGAGTACACCGAGTGTGTGATGCAAGGTGTCCTGCAGAGCAAACCTATCTCAGAGCCCAAGATGAGTACACCGAGCATGTGAAGCATGCTGTCCTGCAGAGCAAATGTATCTCACAGCCCAAGACGAGTACACCGAGCTTGTGATATAAAGTATCCTACAGAACAAACATATCTCAGAGCCCCAGATGAGTACACCGAGCGTGTGAGGCAAGGTGTCCTGCAGAACAAACCTATCTCACAGCCAGAGATGAGTACAGTAAGCGTGTAATGCAAGGTGTCCTGCAGAGCAAACGTATCTCACAGCCCAAGATGACTACACCAAGTGTGTGATGCAAGTTGTCCTGCAGAACTAACCTATCTGACAGCCCAAGATGAGTACACCAAGTGTGTGATGCAAGGTGTCCTGCAGAGCAAACCTATCTCAGAGCCCCAAATGAGTACTCTAAGCGTGTGATGCAAGGTGTACTGTTGAACAAACGTATCTCAAGGCCCCAAATGAGTACGCTCAGCAAGTGATGCAAGCGGTCTGTGGTACAAACCTATCTCACAGCCCCAGATGAGGACACCCAGCGTGTGATGCAAGGTGTCCTGCAGGACAAACCCATCTCAGAGCCCAAGATGAGTAGACCCCGCGTGTGATGCAAGGTGTCCTGCAGGACAAACCTATCTCAGAGCCCAAGATGAGTACACTGAGCGTGTGATGCAAGGTGTACTGTAGAACAAACGTATCTCAAAGCCCCAAATGAGTACACCCAGCGTGTGATGCAAACTGTCCTGCAGAACAAACCTATCTCAGAGCCCAAGATGAGTACACCAAACGTGTGATGCAAGGTGTCCTGCAGAACAAACCTATATCACATCCCAAGATGAGTACACCAAGCGTGTGATGCAAGATGTCCTGCAGAGAAACCCATCTCAAAGTCGCAGATGAGTACACCAAGTGTGTGATGCAAGGTGTCCTGCAGAACAAACCTATCTCACAGCCCAAGAGGCGTACACCGAGCGTGTGATGCAAGGTGTACTGTAGAAGAAACATATCTCAGTGCCTAAGAAGAGCACACCAAGCATGTGATGCAAGGTGTCCTGCAGAGAAAACGTATCTTAGAGCCCCAGATGAGTGCACCCAGCGTGTGATACAAGGTGTCCTGCAGTACAAACCTATCTCACAGCACAGATGAGTAATCCAAGTGTGTGATGCAAGGTGTCCTGCAGAGGAAACGTATCTCAGAACCCCCGATGAGTACACCAAGAGTGTGATGCAAGGAGTCAGCAGAACTAACCTATCCCAGTGCCCCAGATCAGTACACCAAGCGTGTGATACAAGGAGTCCTGCAGAACTAACCTATCTCAGAAACCAAGATGAGTACACCGAGCGTGTGATGCAAGGTGTCCTGCAGAACAAACCTATCTCACAGCCCCAGATGAGGACTCTAAGCGTGTGATGCAAGGCGTCCTGTAGAACAAACCTATCTCAGAGTCCCAGATGAATACACCAAGCGTGTGATGCAAGGTGTCCTGCAGAGCAAACCTATCTCAGAGCCCCAGATGATCACACCAAGCGTGTGATACAAGGAGTGCAGACCAAACCTAACCTATCTCACAGCCCAAGATGAGTACACCGAGCGTGTGATGCAAGGTGTCCTGCAGAGCCAACCTACCTCAGAGTCCCAGATGAGTACACAGTGCGTGTGATGCAAGGTGTCCTGCAGAGCAAACCTACCTCAGAGCCCCAGATGAGTACACCAAGCGTGCGATGCAAGGAGTCCTGCAGAACAAACCTAGCTCACAGCCCAAGAAGAGTACACCAAACGTGTGATGCAAGGTGTCCTGCACAGCAAACCTATCTCAGAGCCCCAGATGAGTACCCCGAGCATGTGATGCAAGGTGTACTGTAGAAGAAACATATCTAAGAGCCTGAGATGAGTACACCAAGTGTGTGATGCAAAGTGTCCTGCAGAACTAACCTATCTCACAGCCCAAGATGAGTACCCCGAGTGTGTGATACAAGGTGTCCTGCAGTCCAAACCTATCTCAGAGCCCCAGATGAGTACACCAAGTATGTGATGCATGGTGTCCTGCAGAACAAACCTATATAAAAGCCCCAGATGAGTACACCGAGCGTGTGATGCAAGGTGTACTGTAGAAAAACATATCTCCGAGCCCGAGATGAGTACACCAAGCGTGTGATGCAAGGTGTCCTGCAGAACTAACCTTTCTCACAGCCCAAAATGAGTACATAGAGTGTGTGATGCAAGGTGTCCTGCAGAGCAAACCTACCTCAGAGCCCCGGATGAGTACACTGAGCGTGTGATGCAAGGTGTCCTGCAGAGCAAACCTATCTCAGAGCCCCAGATGAATACACCAAGAGTGTGATGCAAGGAGTCCTGCAGACCAAACCTAGCTCACAGCCCAAGATGAGTACACCAAACATGTGATGCAAGGCGTCCTGTAGAACAAACCTATCTCAGAGTCCCAGATGAATATACCAAGCGTGTGATGCAAGGTGTCCTGCAGAGCAAACCTATCTCAGAACCCCAGATGATCACACCAAGCGTGCGATACAAGGAGTGCAGACCAAACCTAACCTATCTCACAGCCCAGGATGAGTACACCGAGCGTGTGATGCAAGGTGTCCTGCAGAGCCAACCTACCTCAGAGTCCCAGATGAGTACACCGTGCGTGTGATGCAAGGTGTCCTGCAGAGCAAACCTACCTCAGAGCCCCAGATGAGTACACCAAGCGTGCGATGCAAGGAGTCCTGCTGAATAAACCAATCTCAGAGCCCCAGATGAGTACACCGAGCGTGTGATGCAAGGTGTCCTGCAGAGCAAACATATCTCAGAGCCCCAGGTGAGTACACCGAGCGCGTGATGCAAGGTGTCCTGCAGAGCAAACCAATCTCAGAGCCCAAGATGAGTACACCAAGCGTGTGATGCAAGGAGCCCTTCAGTGCAAACCTATCTCAGAACCCCAGTTGAGTACACTGAGCATGTGATGCAAGGTGTACTGTAGAAGAAACCTATCTCAGAGCCCCAGGTGAGTACACCGAGCGTGTGATGCAAGGTCTCCTTCAGAGCAAACCAATCTTAGAGCCCAAGATGAGTACACCAAGCGTGTGATGCAACAAGTCCTGCAGTGCAAACCTATCTTAGAGCGCAAGGTGAGTACACTAAGTGTGTGATGCAAGGTGGACTTTAGAAGAAACATATCTCACAGCCCAAGATGAGTACACCGATTGTGTGATGCAAGGTGTATTGCAGAACAAACCTGTTTCACATCCCAAGATGTGTACATCAAGCGTGTGATGCAAGGTGTCCTGCAGAGCAAACGTATCTCACAGCCCAAGATGAGTACACCAAGTGTGTGATGCAAGTTGTCCTGCAGAACTAACCTATCTGACAGCCCAAGATGAGTACACCAAGTGTGTGATGCAAGGTGTCCTGCAGAGCAAACCTATCTCAGAGCCCCAGATGAGTACTCGAAGCGTGTGATGCAAGGTGTACTGTTGAACAAATGTATCTCAAGGCCCCAAATGAGTACACCCAGCAAGTGATGCAAGGTGTACTGCAGAACAAACCTATGTCAGAGCCACAAATGAGTACTCTAAGCGTGTGATGCAAGGTGTACTGTAGAACAAACCTATCTCAAAGCCCCAAATGAGTACACCCAGCGTGTGATGCAAGCGGTCCTGTGGTACAAACCTATCTCACAGCCCCAGATGAGTACACCCAGCGTGTGGTACAAGGTGTCCTGCAGGACAAACCTATCTCAGAGCCCAAGATGAGTACACCGAGCGTGTGGTGCAAGGTGTCCTGCAGGACAAACCTATCTCAGAGCTCCAGATGAGTACACTGAGCATGTGATGCAAGGTGTCCTGCAGAACAAACCTATCTTGCAGACTCAGATGAGTACACCAAGTGTGTGATGCAAGGTGTCCTGCAGAGAAAACCTATTTCAGAGTCGCAGATGAGTACAGCAAGCGTGTGATGAATGGTGTCCAGCAGAACAAACCTATCTCACAGCTCAAGATGAGTACACCAAACATGTGATGCAAGATGTCCTGCAGGACAAACCTATCTCAGAGCCCAAGATGAGTACACCGAGCGTGTGGTGCAAGGTGTCCTGCAGAACAAACCTATCTTGCAGACCCAGATGAGTACACCAAGTGTGTGATGCAAGGTGTCCTGCAGAGAAAACCTATTTCAGAGTCGCAGATGAGTACACCAAGCGTGTGATGCAAGGTGTCCTGCAGAACAAACCTATCTCACAGCCCAAGAGGAGTAGCCCGAGCATGTGATGCAAGATGTACTGTAAAGAAACATATCTCAGAGCCCAAGAAGAGCACACCAAGCATGTGATGCAAGGTGTCCTGCAGAGCAAATGTATCTCAGAGCCCCAGTTGAGTACACCCAGCGTGTGATACAAGGTGTCCTGAAGAACAAACATATCTCACAGCCCAAGATGAGTACACCGAGCGTGTGATGCAAGGTGTCCTGCAGAGCAAACCTATCTCACAGCCCAAGATGAGTTACCCAAGCGTGTGATGCAAGGTGTCCTGCAAAACAAACCTATCTCACAGCCCAAGATGAGTACACCAAGCGTGTGACGCAGTGCGTCCTGCAGAGCAAACCTATCACAGAGCCACAGATGAGTACACCGAGCGTGTGATGCAAGGTGTCCTGCAGAAAAAACCTATCTCAGAGCCCCAGATGAGTACTCTAAGCGTGTGATGCAAGGTGTACTGTTGAACAAATGTATCTCAAGGCCCGAAATGAGCACACCGAGCAAGTGATGCAAGGTGTACTGCAGAACAAACCCATGTCAGAGCCGCAAATGAGTACTCTAAGTGTGTGATGCAAGGTGTGCTGTAGAACAAATGTATCTCAAAGCCCCAAATGAGTACACCCAGCGTGTGATGCAAGTGGTCCGGTGGTACAAACCTATCTCACAGCCCCAGATGAGTACACCCAGCGTGTGATGCAAGGTGTCCTGCAGGACAAACCTATCTCAGAGCCCAAGATGAGTACACCGAGCGTGTGATGCAAGGTGTCCTGCAGGACAAACCTATCTCAGAGCCCAGGATGAGTACACCGAGCGTGTGATGCAAGGTGTCCTGCAGAGCAGACCTATCTCAGAGCCCCAGGTGAGTACACCGAGCGTGTGATGCAAGGTGTCTTGCAGTGCAGACCTATCTCAGAGCCCAAGATGAGTACACCGAGCATGTGATGCATGGTGTCCTGCAGAGCAAACCTATCTCACAGCCCAAGATGAGTACACCATGTGTGTGATGCAAGGTGTCCTGGAGAACTAACCTATCTCACAGCCCAAGATGAGTACACCAAGCGTGTGATGCAAGGTGTCCTGCAGAGAAAACCTATCTCAGAGCCCCAAATGAATACTCTAAGCGTGTGATGCAAGGTGTATTGTTGAACAAACGTATCTCAAGGCCCCAAATGAGTACGCCCAGCAAGTGATGCAAGTGGTCCTGTGGTACAAACCTATCTCACAGCCCCAGATGATGACACCCAGCGTGTGATGCAAGGTGTCCTGCAGGACAAAACTTTCTCAGAGCCCATGATGAGTAGACCGCGCGTGTGATGCAAGGTGTCCTGCAGGACAAACCTATCTCAGAGCCCAGGATGAGTACACCGAGCGTGTGATGCAAGGTGTCCTGCAGAGCAGACCTATCTCAGAGCCCCAGGTGAGTACACCGAGCGTGTGATGCAAGGTGTACTGCAGAGCAAACCTACCTCAGAGCCCAAGATGAGTACACCAAGCGTATGATGCAAGGAGCCCTGCAGTGCAAACCTATCTCAGATCCCCAGATGAGTACACAGAGCGTGTGATGCAAGGAGTCCTGCAGAGCAAACCTATCTCAGAGACCCAGGTGAGTACACCGAGCGTGAGATGCACGGTGTCCTGCAGAGCAAACCTATCTCAGAGCCCCAGATGAGTACACCGAGGGTGTGATGCGAGGTGTCTTGCAGTGCAGACCTATCTCAGAGCCCAAGATGAGTAGACCGAGCATGTGATGCATGGTGTCCTGCAGAGCAAACCTATCTCAGAGCCCCAAATGAATACTCTAAGCGTGTGATGCAAGGTGTATTGTTGAACAAACGTATCTCAAGGCCCCAAATGAGTACGCCCAGCAAGTGATGCAAGTGGTCCTGTGGTACAAACCTATCTCACAGCCTCAGATGAGGACACCCAGCGTGTGATGCAAGGTGTCCTGCAGGACAAACCTATCTCAGAGCCCAAGATGAGTACACTGAGTGTGTGATGCAAGGTGTACTGTAGAACAAACGTATCTCAAAGCCCCAAATGAGTACACCCAGCGTGTGATGCAAACTGTCCTGCAGAACAAACCTATCTCACAGCCCAATATGAGTACACCGAGCGTGAGATGCACGGTGTCCTGCAGAGCAAACCTATCTCAGAGCCCCAGATGAGTACACCGAGCGTGTGATGCAAGATGTCCTGCAGAGAAACCTATCTCAAAGTCGCAGATGAGTACACCCAGCGTGTGATGCAAACTGTCCTGCAGGACAAACCTATCTCAGAGCCTCAGATGAGTACACTGAGCGTGAGATGCAAGGTGTCCTGCAGAACAAACGTATCTCGCAGCCCCAGATGAGTACACCAAGTGTGTGATGCAAGGTGTCCTGCAGAGAAAACCTATTTCAGAGTCGCAGATGAGTACACCAAGCGTGTGATGAATGGTGTCATGCAGTACAAACCTATCTCACAGCACAGATGAGTACACCGAGTGTGTGATGCAAGGTGTCCTGCAGAGGAAACGTATCTCAGAACCCCTGATGAGTACACCAAGCGTGTGATGCAAGGAGTCCTGCAGAACTAACCTATCCCAGAGCCCCAGATCAGTACACCGAGCGTGTGATGCAAGGTGTCCTGCAGAACAAACCTATATCACAGCCCAAGATGAGTACACCAAGCGTGTGATGCAAGGTGTCCTGCAGAGCAAACCTATCTCACAGCCCAAGATGAGTACACCAAGCGTGTTATGCAAGGTGTCCTGCAGAGCAACCCTATCTCACAGCCCAAGGTGAGTACACCAAGTGTGTGATGCAAGGTGTCCTGCAGAACTAACCTATCTCACAGCCCAAGATGAGTACACCAAGCGTGTGATGCAAGGTGTCCTGCAGAGCAAACCTATCTCAGAGCCCCAAATGAGTACTCTAAGCGTGTGATGCAAGGTGTACTGTTGAACAAACGTATCTCAAGGCCCCAAATGGGTAAGCCCAGCAAGTGATGCAAGTGGTCCTGTGGTACAAACCTATCTCACAGCCCCAGATGAGGACACCCAGCGTGTGATGCAAGGTGTCCTGCAGGACAAACCTTTCTCAGAGCCCATGATGAGTAGACCGCGCGTGTGATGCAAGGTGTCCTGCAGGACAAACCTATCTCAGAGCCCAGGATGAGTACACCGAGCGTGTGATGCAAGGTGTCCTGCAGAGCAGACCTATTTCAGAGCACCAGGTGAGTACACCGAGCATGTGATGCAAGGTGTCCTGCAGAGCAAACCTACCTCAGAGCCCAAGATGAGTACACCAAGCGTATGATGCAAGGAGCCCTGCAGTGCAAACCTATCTCAGATCCCCAGATGAGTACACAGAGCGTGTGATGCAAGGAGTCCTGCAGAGCAAACCTATCTCAGAGCCCCAGGTGAGTACACCGAGCGTGAGATGCACGGTGTCCTGCAGAGCAAACCTATCTCAGAGCCCCAGATGAGTACACCGAGTGTGTGATGCAAGGTGTCCTGCAGAGCAAACCTATCTCAGAGCCCAAGATGAGTACACCGAGCATGTGAAGCATGGTGTCCTGCAGAGCAAATGTATCTCACACCCCAAGTTGAGTACACCAAGTGTGTGATGCAAGTTGTCCTGCAGAACTAACCTATCTGACAGCCCAAGATGAGTACACCAAGTGTGTGATGCAAGGTGTCCTGCAGAGCAAACCTATCTCAGAGCCCCAAATGAGTACGCCCAGCAAGTGGTCCTGTGGTACAAACCTATCTCACAGCCCCAGATGAGGACACCCAGCGTGTGATGCAAGGTGTCCTGCAGGACAAACCCATCTCAGAGCCCAAGATGAGTAGACCGCACGTGTGATGCAAGGTGTCCTGCAGGACAAACCTATCTCAGAGCCCAAGATGAGTACACTGAGCGTGTGATGCAAGGTGTACTGTAGAACAAACGTATCTCAAAGCCCCAAATGAGTACACCCAGCGTGTGATGCAAACCGTCCTGCAGAACAAACCTATCTCACAGCCCAAGAGGCGTACACCGAGCGTGTGATGCAAGGTGTACTGTAGAAGAAACATATCTCAGTGCCCAAGAAGAGCACACCAAGCATGTGATGCAAGGTGTCCTGCAAATAAAACCTATATCACAGCCCAAGATGAGTACACCAAGCGTGTGATGCAAGATGTCCTGCAGAGAAACCCATCTCAAAGTCGCAGATGAGTACACCAAGCGTGTGATGCAAGGTTTCCTGCAGACCAAACCTATCTCACAGCCCAAGAGGCGTACACCGAGCGTGTGATGCAAGGTGTACTGTAGAAGAAACATATCTCAGTGCCCAAGAAGAGCACACCAAGCATGTGATGCAAGGTGTCCTGCAGATAAAACGTATCTCAGAGCCCCAGATGAGTGCACCCAGCGTGTGATACAAGGTGTCCTGCAGTACAAACCTATCTCACAGCACAGATGAGTACACCGAGTGTGTGATGCAAGGTGTCCTGCAGAGGAAACGTATCTCAGAACCCCCGATGAGTACACCAAGAGTGTGATGCAAGGGGTCCGCAGAACTAACCTATCCCAGAGCCCCAGATCAGTACACCAAGCGTGTGATACAAGGATTCCTGCAGAACTAACCTATCTCAGAGCCCCAGATCAGTACACCGAGCGTGTGATGCAAGGGGTCCTGCAGAACAAACCTATCTCACAGCCCCAGATGAGTACTCTAAGCGTGTGAGGCAAGGTGTCCTGCAGAACAAACCTATCTCACAGCCCCAAATGAGTACTCTAAGCGTGTGATGCAAGGTGTCCTGTAGAACAAACCTATCTCAGAGTCCCAGATGATCACACCAAGCGTGTGATGCAAGGAGTGCAGAACAAACCTAACCTATCTCACAGCCCAACATGAGTACACCGAGCGTGTGATGCAAGGTGTCCTGCAGAGCCAACCTACCTCAGAGTCCCAGATGAGTACACCGTGCGTGTGATGCAAGGTGTCCTGCAGAGCAAACCTACCTCAGAGCCCCAGATGAGTACACCAAGCGTGCGATGCAAGGAGTCCTGCAGAACAAACCTAGCTCACAGCCCAAGATGAGTACACCAAATGTGTGATGCAAGGTGTCCTGCACAGCAAATCTATCTCAGCCCCAGATGAGTACCCCGAGCATGTGATGCAAGGTGTACTGTAGAAGAAACATATCTCAGAGCCCGAGATGAGTACACCAAGTGTGTGATGCAAAGTGTCCTGCAGAACTAACCTATCTCACAGCCCAAGAGGAGTACCCCAAGTGTGTGATGCAAGGTGTCCTGCAGTCCAAACCTATCTCAGAGCCCCAGATGAGTACACCAAGTATGTGATGCATGGTGTCCTGTAGAACAAACCTATATTAAAGCCCCAGATGAGTACACCGAGCGTGTGATGCAAGGTGTACTGTAGAAAAACATATCTCCGAGCCCGAGATGAGTACACCAAGCGTGTGATGCAAGGTGTCCTGCAGAACTAACCTTTCTCACAGCCCAAGATGAGTACATCGAGTGTGTGATGCAAGGTGTCCTGCAGAGCAAACCTACCTCAGAGCCCCGGATGAGTACACTGAGCGTGTGATGCAAGGTGTACTGCAGACCAAACCTAGCTCAGAGCCCCAGATGAGTACTTCGAGCGTGTGATGCAAGGTGTACTGTAGAAAAAACATATCTCCGAGCCCTAGATGCGTACACCAAGCGTGTGATGTAAGGTGTCCTGCAGAACTAACCTATCTCACAGCCCAAGATGAGTACACCAAGCGTGTGATGCAAGGTGTCCTGCATTGCATACCTATCTCAGAGCCCAAGATGAGTACACCAAGTGTGTGATGCAAGGTGTCCTGCAGTACAAACCTATTTTATAGCCCTAGATAAGTACACAAAGCGTATGATGAAAGGAGTCCTGTGATGCAAGGTGTCAACCTATCGCACAGCCTAAAATGAGGACACCGAGCGTGTGATGCAAGGTGTCCTGCTGAACAAACCTATCTCAGAGCCCAAGATGAGTACAACAAGCGTGTGATGCAAGGAGTCCTGCAGTACCAACCTATCTCATAGCCCAAGATGAGTACAACAAGCGTGTGATGCAAGGAGTCCTGCAGTGCAAACCTATCCCAGAGCCCAAGATGAGTACACCAAGCGTGTGATGCAAGGAGTCCTGCAGAACAAACCTATCTCAGAACCCAAGATGAGTACACCGAGTGTGTGATGCAAGGTGTCCTGCCCTACAAACCAATCTCAGAGCCCAAGATGTGTACACCAAGTGTGTGATGCAAGGTGTCCTGCAATACAAACATATCTCACAGCCCCAGATGAGTACACCAAGCGTGTGATGCAAGGAGTCCTGCTGAACAAACCTATCTCAGAGCCCACGATGAGTACACCAAGTGTTTGATGCAAGGTGTCCTGCAGTACAAACCTATCTTATAGCCCTAGATGAGTACAACAATCGTATGATGAAAGCAGTCCTGTAATGCAAGGTGTCAACCTATCGCACAGCCCAAGATGAGGACACTGAGCACTTGATGCAAGGTGTCCTGCTGAAGAAACCTATCTCAGAACCCAAGATGAGTACACCCAGCGTGTGATGCAAGGTGTCCTGCAGTGCAAACCTATCTCAGAGCCCAAGATGAGTACAACAAGCGTGTGATGCAAGGAGTCCTGCAGAACAAACCTATCTCAGAACCCAAGATGAGTACACCCAGCGTGTGATGCAAGGTGTCCTGCAGTACCAACCTATCTCAGAACCCAATATGAGTACACCGAGTGTGTGATGCAAGGTGTCCTGCCCTACAAACCAATCTCAGAGCCCAAGATGTGTACACCAAGTGTGTGATGCAAGGTGTCCTGCAGTACAAACCTATCTCACAGCCCAAGATGAGTACACCTAGTGTGTGATGCAAGGTGTCCTGCAGAAAAAACCTATCTCAGAACCCAAGATGAGTACACCAAGTGTGTGATGCAAGGTGTCCTGCAGTACAAACCTATCTCACAGCCCAAGATGAGTACACCTAGTGTGTGATGCAAGGTGTCCTGCAGAAAAACCTATCTCAGAACCCAAGATGAGTACCCCGAGCGTGTGAGGCAAGGTGTCCTGCAGAAAAAACCTATCTCAGAACCCAAGATGAGTACACCCAGTGTGTGATGCAAGGTGTCCTGCAGTACAAACATATCTCAGAGCCCTAGATGAGTACACTGAGTGTGTGATGCAAGGACAAACCTATCTCACAGCCCAAGATGAGTACACCATGCATGTGATGCAAGGTGTCCTGCAGAGCAAACCTATCTCACAACCCAAGATGAGTACACCAAGCGTGTTATGCAAGGTGTCCTGTAGAGCAAACCTTTCTCACAGCCCAAGGTGAGTACACCAAGTGTGTGATGCAAGGTGTCCTGCAGAACTAACCTATCTCACAGCCCAAGATGAGTACACCAAGCGTGTGATGCAAGGTGTCCTGCAGAGCAAACCTATCTCAGAGCCCCAAATGAGTACTCTAAGCGTGTGATGCAAGGTGTACTGTTGAACAAACGTATCTCAAGGCCCCAAATGAGTACGCCCAGCAAGTGATGCAAGTGGTCCTGTGGTACAAACCTATCTCACAGCCCCAGATGAGGTCACCCAGCGTGTGATGCAAGGTGTCCTGCAGGACAAACCTATCTCAGAGCCCATGATGAGTAGACCGGGCGTGTGATGCAAGGTGTCCTGCAGGACAAACCTATCTCAGAGCCCAAGATGAGTACACCGAGCGTGTGATGCAAGGTGTCCTGCAGAGCAGACCTATCTCAGAGCCCCAGGTGAGTACACCGAGCGTGTGATGCAAGGTGTCCTGCAGAGCAAACCTACCTCAGAGCCCCAGATGAGTACACCGAGCGTGTGATGCAAGGTGTCCTGCAGAGCAAACCAATCTCAGAGCCCAAGATGAGTACACCAAGCGTATGATGCAAGGAGCCCTGCAGTGCAAACCTATCTCAGATCCCCAGATGAGTAAACAGAGCGTGTGATGCAAGGAGTCCTGCAGAGCAAACCTATCTCAGAGCCCCAGGTGAGTACACCGAGCGTGAGATGCAAGGTGTCCTGCAGAGCAAACCTATCTCAGAGCCCAAGATGAGTACACCGAGCGTGTGATGCAAGGTGTCCTGCAGAGCAGACCTATCTCAGAGCCCCAGGTGAGTACACCGAGCGTGTGATGCAAGGTGTCCTGCAGAGCAAACCTACCTCAGAGCCCCAGATGTGTACACCGAGCGTGTGATGCAAGGTGTCCTGCAGAGCAAACCAATCTCAGAGCCCAAGATGAGTACACCAAGCGTATGATGCAAGGAGCCCTGCAGTGCAAACCTATCTCAGATCCCCAGATGAGTACACAGAGCGTGTGATGCAAGGAGTCCTGCAGAGCAAACCTATCTCAGAGCCCCAGGTGAGTACACCGAGCGTGAGATGCAAGGTGTCCTGCAGAGCAAACCTATCTCAGAGCCCCAGATGAGTACACCGAGCGTGTGATGCAAGGTGTCTTGCAGTGCAGACCTATCTCAGAGCCCAAGATGAGTACACCGAGAATGTGATGCATGGTGTCCTGCAGAGCAAACCTATCTCAGAGCCCCAGATGAGTACACCGAGCGTGTGATGCAAGGTGTCCTGCAGAGCAAACCAATCTCAGAGCCCAAGATGAGTGCACCAAGTGTATGATGCAAGGAGCCCTGCATTGCAAACCTATCTCAGAGCCCCAGATGAGTACACAGAGCGTGTGATGCAAGGAGTCCTGCAGAGCAAACCTATCTCTGAGCCCCAGGTGAGTACACCGAGCGTGTGATGCAAGGTATCCTGCAGCGCAAACCTATCTCGGAGCCCCAGATGAGTACACCGAGCGTGTGATGCAAGGTGTCTTGCAGTGCAGACCTATCTCAGAGCCCAAGATGAGTACACCGAGCATGTGATGCATGGTGTCCTGCAGAGCAAACGTATCTCGCAGCCCAAGAGGAGTACACCAAGCGTGTGATATAAAGTATCCTGCAGAACAAACATATCTCAGAGCCCCAGATGAGTACACCGAGCGTGTGATGCAAGGTGTCCTGCAGAACAAACCTATCTCAGAACCCAAGATGAGTACACCAAGTGTGTGATGCAAGGTGTCCTGCAGTACAAACCTATCTCACAGCCCAAGATGAGTACACCTAGTGTGTGATGCAAGGTGTCCTGCAGAAAAACCTATCTCAGAACCCAAGATGAGTACCCCGAGCGTGTGAGGCAAGGTGTCCTGCAGAAAAAACCTATCTCAGAACCCAAGATGAGTACACCCAGTGTGTGATGCAAGGTGTCCTGCAGTACAAACATATCTCAGAGCCCTAGATGAGTACACTGAGTGTGTGATGCAAGGACAAACCTATCTCACAGCCCAAGATGAGTACACCATGCATGTGATGCAAGGTGTCCTGCAGAGCAAACCTATCTCGCAACCCAAGATGAGTACACCAAGCGTGTTATGCAAGGTGTCCTGTAGAGCAAACCTTTCTCACAGCCCAAGGTGAGTACACCAAGTGTGTGATGCAAGGTGTCCTGCAGAACTAACCTATCTCACAGCCCAAGATGAGTACACCAAGCGTGTGATGCAAGGTGTCCTGCAGAGCAAACCTATCTCAGAGCCCCAAATGAGTACTCTAAGCGTGTGATGCAAGGTGTACTGTTGAACAAACGTATCTCAAGGCCCCAAATGAGTACGCCCAGCAAGTGATGCAAGTGGTCCTGTGGTACAAACCTATCTCACAGCCCCAGATGAGGTCACCCAGCGTGTGATGCAAGGTGTCCTGCAGGACAAACCTATCTCAGAGCCCATGATGAGTAGACCGGGCGTGTGATGCAAGGTGTCCTGCAGGACAAACCTATCTCAGAGCCCAAGATGAGTACACCGAGCGTGTGATGCAAGGTGTCCTGCAGAGCAGACCTATCTCAGAGCCCCAGGTGAGTACACCGAGCGTGTGATGCAAGGTGTCCTGCAGAGCAAACCTACCTCAGAGCCCCAGATGAGTACACCGAGCGTGTGATGCAAGGTGTCCTGCAGAGCAAACCAATCTCAGAGCCCAAGATGAGTACACCAAGCGTATGATGCAAGGAGCCCTGCAGTGCAAACCTATCTCAGATCCCCAGATGAGTACACAGAGCGTGTGATGCAAGGAGTCCTGCAGAGCAAACCTATCTCAGAGCCCCAGGTGAGTACACCGAGCGTGAGATGCAAGGTGTCCTGCAGAGCAAACCTATCTCAGAGCCCAAGATGAGTACACCGAGCGTGTGATGCAAGGTGTCCTGCAGAGCAGACCTATCTCAGAGCCCCAGGTGAGTACACCGAGCGTGTGATGCAAGGTGTCCTGCAGAGCAAACCTACCTCAGAGCCCCAGATGTGTACACCGAGCGTGTGATGCAAGGTGTCCTGCAGAGCAAACCAATCTCAGAGCCCAAGATGAGTACACCAAGCGTATGATGCAAGGAGCCCTGCAGTGCAAACCTATCTCAGATCCCCAGATGAGTACACAGAGCGTGTGATGCAAGGAGTCCTGCAGAGCAAACCTATCTCAGAGCCCCAGGTGAGTACACCGAGCGTGAGATGCAAGGTGTCCTGCAGAGCAAACCTATCTCAGAGCCCCAGATGAGTACACCGAGCGTGTGATGCAAGGTGTCTTGCAGTGCAGACCTATCTCAGAGCCCAAGATGAGTACACCGAGAATGTGATGCATGGTGTCCTGCAGAGCAAACCTATCTCAGAGCCCCAGATGAGTACACCGAGCGTGTGATGCAAGGTGTCCTGCAGAGCAAACCAATCTCAGAGCCCAAGATGAGTACACCAAGTGTATGATGCAAGGAGCCCTGCATTGCAAACCTATCTCAGAGCCCCAGATGAGTACACAGAGCGTGTGATGCAAGCAGTCCTGCAGAGCAAACCTATCTCTGAGCCCCAGGTGAGTACACCGAGCGTGTGATGCAAGGTATCCTGCAGCGCAAACCTATCTCGGAGCCCCAGATGAGTACACCGAGCGTGTGATGCAAGGTGTCTTGCAGTGCAGACCTATCTCAGAGCCCAAGATGAGTACACCGAGCGTGTGATATAAAGTATCCTGCAGAACAAACATATCTCAGAGCCCCAGATGAGTACACCGAGCGTGTGATGCAAGGTGTCCTGCAGAACAAACCTATCTCACAGCCAGAGATGAGTACAGTAAGCGTGTGATGGAAGGTGTCCTGCAGAGCAAACCTATCTCACAGCCCAAGATGAGTACACCATGGGCCTCATTACGACTCAGGCGGTAAGGGGTTTACGGCGGCGTAAACAGCGCCGACCCTTACCCCCTGATTCCGAGGTCCCTTAGCGCCATGGAGGTTTTAACACCTGCTTTTAGTAGGTGTTAAAATCCATGGCGCTAAGGGACCTTGATGTTAATTACGCCACCGTAATTTACGGTGGCGTAATTAACGCCTTCCCCACTCCCATTATGCCCTATGGGGCAAAAATGGGAATGGGGAAGGGTAAATGGGGATTGGGGACTTACCGCCCCGCCAACCTCGGAATGGTGCGGTAAGTCCGCCAACCACCATGGCATAAACATAGTTTACGCCATGGTGGTAAAGGTACGACCCAGGCGGTAACTTACCGCCTGGGTCGTAATGAGACCCCATGTGTGTGATGCAAGGTGTCCTGGAGAACTAACCTATCTCACAGCCCAAGATGAGTACACCAAGCGTGTGATGCAAGGTGTCCTGCAGAGCAAACCTATCTCACAGCCCAAGGTGAGTACACCAAGTGTGTGATGCAAGGTGTCCTGCAGAACTAACCTATCTCACAGCCCAAGATGAGTACACCAAGCGTGTGATGCAAGGTGTCCTGCAGAGCAAACCTATCTCAGAGCCCCAAATGAGTACTCTAAGCGTGTGATGCAAGGTGTACTGTTGAACAAACGTATCTCAAGGCCCCAAATGAGTACGCCCAGCAAGTGATGCAAGTGGTCCCGTGGTACAAACCTATCTCACAGCCCCAGATGAGGTCACCCAGCGTGTGATGCAAGGTGTCCTGCAGGACAAACCTATCTCAGAGCCCATGATGAGTAGACCGCGCGTGTGATGCAAGGTGTCCTGCAGGACAAACCTATCTCAGAGCCCAAGATGAGTACACCGAGCGTGTGATGCAAGGTGTCCTGCAGAGCAGACCTATCTCAGAGCCCCAGGTGAGTACACCGAGCGTGTGATGCAAGGTGTCCTGCAGAGCAAACCTACCTCAGAGCCCCAGATGAGTACACCGAGCGTGTGATGCAAGGTGTCCTGCAGAGCAAACCAATCTCAGAGCCCAAGATGAGTACACCAAGCGTATGATGCAAGGAGCCCTGCAGTGCAAACCTATCTCAGATCCCCAGATGAGTACACAGAGCGTGTGATGCAAGGAGTCCTGCAGAGCAAACCTATCGCAGAGCCCCAGGTGAGTACACCGAGCGTGAGATGCAAGGTGTCCTGCAGAGCAAACCTATCTCAGAGCCCCAGATTAGTACACCGAGCGTGTGATGCAAGGTGTCCTGCAGAGCAAATCTATCTCAGAGCCCCAGATTAGTACACCGAGCGTGTGATGCAAGGTGTCTTGCAGTGCAGACCTATCTCAGAGCCCAAGATGAGTACACCGAGCATGTGATGCATGGTGTCCTGCAGAGCAAACGTATCTCGCAGCCCAAGACGAGTACACCGAGCGTGTGATATAAAGTATCCTGCAGAACAAACATATCTCAGAGCCCCAGATGAGTACACCGAGCGTGTGATGCAAGGTGTCCTGCAGAACAAACCTATCTCACAGCCAGAGATGAGTACAGTAAGCGTGTGATGCAAGGTGTCCTGCAGAGCAAACCTATCTCACAGCCCAAGATGAGTACACCATGGGCCTCATTACGACTCAGGCGGTAAGGGGTTTACGGCGGCGTAAACAGCGCCGACCCTTACCGCCTGATTCCGAGGTCCCTTAGCGCCATGGAGGTTTTAACACCTGCTTTTAGTAGGCTTCCCCACTCCCATTATGCCCTATGGGGCAAAAATGGGAATGGGGAAGGGTAAATGGGGATTGGGGACTTACCGCCCCGCCAACCTCGGAATGGGGCGGTAAGTCCGCCAACCACCATGGCGTAAACATAGTTTACGCCATGGTGGTAAAGGTACGACCCAGGCGGTAACTTACCGCCTGGGTCGTAATGAGGCCCCATGTGTGTGATGCAAGGTGTCCTGGAGAACTAACCTATCTCACATCCCAAGATGAGTACACCAAGCGTGTGATGCAAGGTGTCCTGCAGAGCAAACCTATCTCAGAGCCCCAAATGAATACTCTAAGCGTGTGATGCAAGGTGTATTGTTGAACAAACGTATCTCAAGGCCCCAAATGAGTACGCCCAGCAAGTGATGCAAGTGGTCCTGTGGTACAAACCTATCTCACAGCCCCAGATGAGGACACCCAGCGTGTGATGCAAGGTGTCCTGCAGGACAAACCTATCTCAGAGCCCAAGATGAGTACACCGAGCGTGTGATGCAAGGTGTCTTGCAGAGCAGACCTATCTCAGAGCCCCAGGTGAGTACACCGAGCGTGTGATGCAAGGAGTCCTGCAGAGCAAACCTATCTCAGAGCCCAAGATGAGTACACTGAGCGTGTGATGCAAGGTGTCCTGCAGAGCAAACCAATTTCAGAGCCCAAGATGAGTACACCAAGCGTATGATGCAAGGAGCCCTGCAGTGCAAACCTAACTCAGATCCCCAGATGAGTACACCGAGCGTGTGATGCAAGGTGTACTGTAGAAAAAACCTATCTCAGAGCCCCAGATGAGTACACAGAGCGTGTGATGCAAGGAGTCCTGCAGAGCAAACCTATCTCAGAGCCCCAGGTGAGTACACCGAGTGTGTGATGCAAGGTGTCCTGCAGAGCAAACCTATCTCAGAGCCCAAGATGAGTACACCGAGCATGTGAAGCATGCTGTCCTGCAGAGCAAATGTATCTCACAGCCCAAGACGAGTACACCGAGCTTGTGATATAAAGTATCCTACAGAACAAACATATCTCAGAGCCCCAGATGAGTACACCGAGCGTGTGAGGCAAGGTGTCCTGCAGAACAAACCTATCTCACAGCCAGAGATGAGTACAGTAAGCGTGTGATGCAAGGTGTCCTGCAGAGCAAACGTATCTCACAGCCCAAGATGACTACACCAAGTGTGTGATGCAAGTTGTCCTGCAGAACTAACCTATCTGACAGCCCAAGATGAGTACACCAAGTGTGTGATGCAAGGTGTCCTGCAGAGCAAACCTATCTCAGAGCCCCAAATGAGTACTCTAAGCGTGTGATGCAAGGTGTACTGTTGAACAAACGTATCTCAAGGCCCCAAATGAGTACGCTCAGCAAGTGATGCAAGCGGTCTGTGGTACAAACCTATCTCACAGCCCCAGATGAGGACACCCAGCGTGTGATGCAAGGTGTCCTGCAGGACAAACCCATCTCAGAGCCCAAGATGAGTAGACCGCGCGTGTGATGCAAGGTGTCCTGCAGGACAAACCTATCTCAGAGCCCAAGATGAGTACACTGAGCGTGTGATGCAAGGTGTACTGTAGAACAAACGTATCTCAAAGCCCCAAATGAGTACACCCAGCGTGTGATGCAAACTGTCCTGCAGAACAAACCTATCTCAGAGCCCAAGATGAGTACACCAAACGTGTGATGCAAGGTGTCCTGCAGAACAAACCTATATCACAGCCCAAGATGAGTACACCAAGCGTGTGATGCAAGATGTCCTGCAGAGAAACCCATCTCAAAGTCGCAGATGAGTACCCCGAGCGTGTGATGCAATGTGTCCTGCAGAACAAACCTATCTCACAGCCCAAGAGGCGTACACCGAGCGTGTGATGCAAGGTGTACTGTAGAAGAAACATATCTCAGTGCCTAAGAAGAGCACACCAAGCATGTGATGCAAGGTGTCCTGCAGAGAAAACGTATCTTAGAGCCCCAGATGAGTGCACCCATCGTGTGATACAAGGTGTCCTGCAGTACAAACCTATCTCACAGCACAGATGAGTAATCCAAGTGTGTGATGCAAGGTGTCCTGCAGAGGAAACGTATCTCAGAACCCCCGATGAGTACACCAAGAATGTGATGCAAGGAGTCAGCAGAACTAACCTATCCCAGTGCCCCAGATCAGTACACCAAGCGTGTGATACAAGGAGTCCTGCAGAACTAACCTATCTCAGAAACCAAGATGAGTACACCGAGCGTGTGATGCAAGGTGTCCTGCAGAACAAACCTATCTCACAGCCCCAGATGAGTACTCTAAGCCTGTGAGGCAAGGTGTCCTGCAGAACAAACCTATCTCACAGCCCCAGATGAGGACTCTAAGCGTGTGATGCAAGACGTCCTGTAGAACAAACCTATCTCAGAGCCCCAGATGATCACACCAAGCGTGTGATACAAGGAGTGCAGACCAAACCTAACCTATCTCACAGCCCAAGATGAGTACACCGAGCGTGTGATGCAAGGTGTCCTGCAGAGCCAACCTACCTCAGAGTCCCAGATGAGTACACCGTGCGTGTGATGCAAGGTGTCCTGCAGAGCAAACCTACCTCAGAGCCCCAGATGAGTACACCAAGCGTGCGATGCAAGGAGTCCTGCAGAACAAACCTAGCTCACAGCCCAAGAAGAGTACACCAAACGTGTGATGCAAGGTGTCCTGCACAGCAAACCTATCTCAGAGCCCCAGATGAGTACCCCGAGCATGTGATGCAAGGTGTACTGTAGAAGAAACATATCTAAGAGCCTGAGATGAGTACACCAAGTGTGTGATGCAAAGTGTCCTGCAGAACTAACCTATCTCACAGCCCAAGATGAGTACCCCGAGTGTGTGATACAAGGTGTCCTGCAGTCCAAACCTATCTCAGAGCCCCAGATGAGTACACCAAGCGTGCGATGCAAGGAGTCCTGCAGAACAAACCTAGCTCACAGCCCAAGAAGAGTACACCAAACGTGTGATGCAAGGTGTCCTGCACAGCAAACCTATCTCAGAGCCCCAGATGAGTACCCCGAGCATGTGATGCAAGGTGTACTGTAGAAGAAACATATCTAAGAGCCTGAGATGAGTACACCAAGTGTGTGATGCAAAGTGTCCTGCAGAACTAACCTATCTCACAGCCCAAGATGAGTACCCCGAGTGTGTGATACAAGGTGTCCTGCAGTCCAAACCTATCTCAGAGCCCCAGATGAGTACACCAAGTATGTGATGCATGGTGTCCTGCAGAACAAACCTATATAAAAGCCCCAGATGAGTACACCGAGCGTGTGATGCAAGGTGTACTGTAGAAAAACATATCTCCGAGCCCGAGATGAGTACACCAAGCGTGTGATGCAAGGTGTCCTGCAGAACTAACCTTTCTCACAGCCCAAGATGAGTACATCGAGTGTGTGATGCAAGGTGTCCTGCAGAGCAAACCTACCTCAGAGCCCCGGATGAGTACACTGAGCGTGTGATGCAAGGTGTCCTGCAGAGCAAACCTATCTCAGAGCCCCAGATGAATACACCAAGAGTGTGATGCAAGGAGTCCTGCAGACCAAACCTAGCTCACAGCCCAAGATGAGTACACCAAACATGTGATGCAAGGCGTCCTGTAGAACAAACCTATCTCAGAGTCCCAGATGAATATACCAAGCGTGTGATGCAAGGTGTCCTGCAGAGCAAACCTATCTCAGAGCCCCAGATGATCACACCAAGCGTGTGATACAAGGAGTGCAGACCAAACCTAACCTATCTCACAGCCCAAGATGAGTACACCGAGCGTGTGATGCAAGGTGTCCTGCAGAGCCAACCTACCTCAGAGTCCCAGATGAGTACACCGTGCGTGTGATGCAAGGTGTCCTGCAGAGCAAACCTACCTCAGAGCCCCAGATGAGTACACCAAGCGTGCGATGCAAGGAGTCCTGCAGAACTAACCTATCTCACAGCCCAAGATGAGTACCCCGAGTGTGTGATGTAAGGTGTCCTGCTGAATAAACCAATCTCAGAGGCCCAGATGAGTACACCGAGCGTGTGATGCAAGGTGTCCTGCAGAGCAAACCTATCTCAGAGCCCCAGGTGAGTACACTGAGCGCGTGATGCAAGGTGTCCTGCAGAGCAAACCAATCTCAGAGCCCAAGATGAGTACACCAAGCGTGTGATGCAAGGAGCCCTTCAGTGCAAACCTATCTCAGAACCCCAGTTGAGTACACCGAGCATGTGATGCAAGGTGTACTGTAGAAGAAACCTATCTCAGAGCCCCAGGTGAGTACACCGAGCGTGTGATGCAAGGTCTCCTGCAGAGCAAACCAATCTTAGAGCCCAAGATGAGTACACCAAGCGTGTGATGCAACAAGTCCTGCAGTGCAAACCTATCTTAGAGCGCAAGGTGAGTACACTAAGTGTGTGATGCAAGGTGGACTTTAGAAGAAACATATCTCACAGCCCAAGATGAGTACACCGATTGTGTGATGCAAGGTGTATTGCAGAACAAACCTGTTTCACATCCCAAGATGAGTACATCAAGCGTGTGATGCAAGGTGTCCTGCAGAGCAAACGTATCTCACAGCCCAAGATGAGTACACCAAGTGTGTGATGCAAGTTGTCCTGCAGAACTAACCTATCTGACAGCCCAAGATGAGTACACCAAGTGTGTGATGCAAGGTGTCCTGCAGAGCAAACCTATCTCAGAGCCCCAGATGAGTACTCGAAGCGTGTGATGCAAGGTGTACTGTTGAACAAATGTATCTCAAGGCCCCAAATGAGTACACCCAGCAAGTGATGCAAGGTGTACTGCAGAACAAACCTATGTCAGAGCCGCAAATGAGTACTCTAAGCGTGTGATGCAAGGTGTACTGTAGAACAAACCTATCTCAAAGCCCCAAATGAGTACACCCAGCGTGTGATGCAAGCGGTCCTGTGGTACAAACCTATCTCACAGCCCCAGATAAGTACACCCAGCGTGTGGTACAAGGTGTCCTGCAGGACAAACCTATCTCAGAGCCCAAGATGAGTACACCGAGCGTGTGGTGCAAGGTGTCCTGCAGGACAAACCTATTTCAGAGCTCCAGATGAGTACACTGAGCATGTGATGCAAGGTGTCCTGCAGAACAAACCTATCTTGCAGACCCAGATGAGTACACCAAGTGTGTGATGCAAGGTGTCCTGCAGAGAAAACCTATTTCAGAGTCGCAGATGAGTACAGCAAGCGTGTGATGAATGGTGTCCAGCAGAACAAACCTATCTCACAGCTCAAGATGAGTACACCAAACATGTGATGCAAGATGTCCTGCAGGACAAACCTATCTCAGAGCCCAAGATGAGTACACCGAGCGTGTGGTGCAAGGTGTCCTGCAGAACAAACCTATCTTGCAGACCCAGATGAGTACACCAAGTGTGTGATGCAAGGTGTCCTGCAGAGAAAACCTATTTCAGAGTCGCAGATGAGTACACCAAGCGTGTGATGCAAGGTGTCCTGCAGAACAAACCTATCTCACAGCCCAAGAGGAGTAGCCCGAGCATGCGATGCAAGATGTACTGTAAAGAAACATATCTCAGAGCCCAAGAAGAGCACACCAAGCATGTGATGCAAGGTGTCCTGCAGAGCAAACGTATCTCAGAGCCCCAGTTGAGTACACCCAGCGTGTGATACAAGGTGTCCTGAAGAACAAACATATCTCACAGCCCAAGATGAGTACACCGAGCGTGTGATGCAAGGTGTCCTGCAGAGCAAACCTATCTCACAGCCCAAGATGAGTTACCCAAGCGTGTGATGCAAGGTGTCCTGCAAAACAAACCTATCTCACAGCCCAAGATGAGTACACCAAGCGTGTGACGCAGTGCGTCCTGCAGAGCAAACCTATCACAGAGCCACAGATGAGTACACAGAGCGTGTGATGCAAGGTGTCCTGCAGAAAAAACCTATCTCAGAGCCCCAGATGAGTACTCTAAGCGTGTGATGCAAGGTGTACTGTTGAACAAATGTATCTCAAGGCCCCAAATGAGCACACCGAGCAAGTGATGCAAGGTGTACTGCAGAACAAACCCATGTCAGAGCCGCAAATGAGTACTCTAAGTGTGTGATGCAAGGTGTACTGTAGAACAAATGTATCTCAAAGCCCCAAATGAGTACACCCAGCGTGTGATGCAAGTGGTCCTGTGGTACAAACCTATCTCACAGCCCCAGATGAGTACACCCAGCGTGTGATGCAAGGTGTCCTGCAGGACAAACCTATCTCAGAGCCCAAGATGAGTACACCGAGCGTGTGATGCAAGGTGTCCTGCAGGACAAACCTATCTCAGAGCCCAGGATGAGTACACCGAGCGTGTGATGCAAGGTGTCCTGCAGATCAGACCTATCTCAGAGCCCCAGGTGAGTACACCGAGTGTGTGATGCAAGGTGTCTTGCAGTGCAGACCTATCTCAGAGCCCAAGATGAGTACACCGAGCATGTGATGCATGGTGTCCTGCAGAGCAAACCTATCTCACAGCCCAAGATGAGTACACCATGTGTGTGATGCAAGGTGTCCTGGAGAACTAACCTATCTCACAGCCCAAGATGAGTACACCAAGCGTGTGATGCAAGGTGTCCTGCAGAGAAAACCTATCTCAGAGCCCCAAATGAATACTCTAAGCGTGTGATGCAAGGTGTATTGTTGAACAAACGTATCTCAAGGCCCAAAATGAGTACGCCCAGCAAGTGATGCAAGTGGTCCTGTGGTACAAACCTATCTCACAGCCCCAGATGATGACACCCAGCGTGTGATGCAAGGTGTCCTGCAGGACAAACCTTTCTCAGAGCCCATGATGAGTAGACCGCGCGTGTGATGCAAGGTGTCCTGCAGGACAAACCTATCTCAGAGCCCAGGATGAGTACACCGAGCGTGTGATGCAAGGTGTCCTGCAGAGCAGACCTATCTCAGAGCCCCAGGTGAGTACACCGAGCGTGTGATGCAAGGTGTACTGCAGAGCAAACCTACCTCAGAGCCCAAGATGAGTACACCAAGCGTATGATGCAAGGAGCCCTGCAGTGCAAACCTATCTCAGATCCCCAGATGAGTACACAGAGCGTGTGATGCAAGGAGTCCTGCAGAGCAAACCTATCTCAGAGCCCCAGGTGAGTACACCGAGCGTGAGATGCACGGTGTCCTGCAGAGCAAACCTATCTCAGAGCCCCAGATGAGTACACCGAGGGTGTGATGCGAGGTGTCTTGCAGTGCAGACCTATCTCAGAGCCCAAGATGAGTAGACCGAGCATGTGATGCATGGTGTCCTGCAGAGCAAACCTATCTCACAGCCCAAGATGAGTACACCATGTGTGTGATGCAAGGTGTCCTGGAGAACTAACCTATCTCACAGCCCAAGATGAGTACACCAAGCGTGTGATGGAAGGTGTCCTGCAGAGAAAACCTATCTCAGAGCCCCAAATGAATACTCTAAGCGTGTGATGCAAGGTGTATTGTTGAACAAACGTATCTCAAGGCCCCAAATGAGTACGCCCAGCAAGTGATGCAAGTGGTCCTGTGGTACAAACCTATCTCACAGCCTCAGATGAGGACACCCAGCGTGTGATGCAAGGTGTCCTGCAGGACAAACCTATCTCAGAGCCCAAGATGAGTACACTGAGTGTGTGATGCAAGGTGTACTGTAGAACAAACGTATCTCAAAGCCCCAAATGAGTACACCCAGCGTGTGATGCAAACTGTCCTGCAGAACAAACCTATCTCACAGCCCAATATGAGTACACCGAGCGTGAGATGCACGGTGTCCTGCAGAGCAAACCTATCTCAGAGCCCCAGATGAGTACTCTAAGCGTGTGATGCAAGGTGTACTGTTGAACAAATGTATCTCAAGGCCCCAAATGAGCACACCGAGCAAGTGATGCAAGGTGTACTGCAGAACAAACCCATGTCAGAGCCGCAAATGAGTACTCTAAGTGTGTGATGCAAGGTGTACTGTAGAACAAATGTATCTCAAAGCCCCAAATGAGTACACCCAGCGTGTGATGCAAGTGGTCCTGTGGTACAAACCTATCTCACAGCCCCAGATGAGTACACCCAGCGTGTGATGCAAGGTGTCCTGCAGGACAAACCTATCTCAGAGCCCAAGATGAGTACACCGAGCGTGTGATGCAAGGTGTCCTGCAGGACAAACCTATCTCAGAGCCCAGGATGAGTACACCGAGCGTGTGATGCAAGGTGTCCTGCAGATCAGACCTATCTCAGAGCCCCAGGTGAGTACACCGAGTGTGTGATGCAAGGTGTCTTGCAGTGCAGACCTATCTCAGAGCCCAAGATGAGTACACCGAGCATGTGATGCATGGTGTCCTGCAGAGCAAACCTATCTCACAGCCCAAGATGAGTACACCATGTGTGTGATGCAAGGTGTCCTGGAGAACTAACCTATCTCACAGCCCAAGATGAGTACACCAAGCGTGTGATGCAAGGTGTCCTGCAGAGAAAACCTATCTCAGAGCCCCAAATGAATACTCTAAGCGTGTGATGCAAGGTGTATTGTTGAACAAACGTATCTCAAGGCCCAAAATGAGTACGCCCAGCAAGTGATGCAAGTGGTCCTGTGGTACAAACCTATCTCACAGCCCCAGATGATGACACCCAGCGTGTGATGCAAGGTGTCCTGCAGGACAAACCTTTCTCAGAGCCCATGATGAGTAGACCGCGCGTGTGATGCAAGGTGTCCTGCAGGACAAACCTATCTCAGAGCCCAGGATGAGTACACCGAGCGTGTGATGCAAGGTGTCCTGCAGAGCAGACCTATCTCAGAGCCCCAGGTGAGTACACCGAGCGTGTGATGCAAGGTGTACTGCAGAGCAAACCTACCTCAGAGCCCAAGATGAGTACACCAAGCGTATGATGCAAGGAGCCCTGCAGTGCAAACCTATCTCAGATCCCCAGATGAGTACACAGAGCGTGTGATGCAAGGAGTCCTGCAGAGCAAACCTATCTCAGAGCCCCAGGTGAGTACACCGAGCGTGAGATGCACGGTGTCCTGCAGAGCAAACCTATCTCAGAGCCCCAGATGAGTACACCGAGGGTGTGATGCGAGGTGTCTTGCAGTGCAGACCTATCTCAGAGCCCAAGATGAGTAGACCGAGCATGTGATGCATGGTGTCCTGCAGAGCAAACCTATCTCACAGCCCAAGATGAGTACACCATGTGTGTGATGCAAGGTGTCCTGGAGAACTAACCTATCTCACAGCCCAAGATGAGTACACCAAGCGTGTGATGGAAGGTGTCCTGCAGAGAAAACCTATCTCAGAGCCCCAAATGAATACTCTAAGCGTGTGATGCAAGGTGTATTGTTGAACAAACGTATCTCAAGGCCCCAAATGAGTACGCCCAGCAAGTGATGCAAGTGGTCCTGTGGTACAAACCTATCTCACAGCCTCAGATGAGGACACCCAGCGTGTGATGCAAGGTGTCCTGCAGGACAAACCTATCTCAGAGCCCAAGATGAGTACACTGAGTGTGTGATGCAAGGTGTACTGTAGAACAAACGTATCTCAAAGCCCCAAATGAGTACACCCAGCGTGTGATGCAAACTGTCCTGCAGAACAAACCTATCTCACAGCCCAATATGAGTACACCGAGCGTGAGATGCACGGTGTCCTGCAGAGCAAACCTATCTCAGAGCCCCAGATGAGTACACCGAGCGTGTGATGCAAGATGTCCTGCAGAGAAACCTATCTCAAAGTCGCAGATGAGTACACCCAGCGTGTGATGCAAACTGTCCTGCAGGACAAACCTATCTCAGAGCCTCAGATGAGTACACTGAGCGTGAGATGCAAGGTGTCCTGCAGAACAAACGTATCTCGCAGCCCCAGATGAGTACACCAAGTGTGTGATGCAAGGTGTCCTGAAGAGAAAACCTATTTCAGAGTCGCAGATGAGTACACCAAGCGTGTGATGAATGGTGTCATGCAGTACAAACCTATCTCACAGCACAGATGAGTACACCGAGTGTGTGATGCAAGGTGTCCTGCAGAGGAAACGTATCTCAGAACCCCTGATGAGTACACCAAGCGTGTGATGCAAGGAGTCCTGCAGAACTAACCTATCCCAGAGCCCCAGATCAGTACACCGAGCGTGTGATGCAAGGTGTCCTGCAGAACAAACCTATATCACAGCCCAAGATGAGTACACCAAGCGTGTGATGCAAGGTGTCCTGCAGAGCAAACCTATCTCACAGCCCAAGATGAGTACACCAAGCGTGTTATGCAAGGTGTCCTGCAGAGCAACCCTATCTCACAGCCCAAGGTGAGTACACCAAGTGTGTGATGCAAGGTGTCCTGCAGAACTAACCTATCTCACAGCCCAAGATGAGTACACCAAGCGTGTGATGCAAGGTGTCCTGCAGAGCAAACCTATCTCAGAGCCCCAAATGAGTACTCTAAGCGTGTGATGCAAGGTGTACTGTTGAACAAACGTATCTCAAGGCCCCAAATGGGTAAGCCCAGCAAGTGATGCAAGTGGTCCTGTGGTACAAACCTATCTCACAGCCCCAGATGAGGACACCCAGCGTGTGATGCAAGGTGTCCTGCAGGACAAACCTTTCTCAGAGCCCATGATGAGTAGACCGCGCGTGTGATGCAAGGTGTCCTGCAGGACAAACCTATCTCAGAGCCCAGGATGAGTACACCGAGCGTGTGATGCAAGGTGTCCTGCAGAGCAGACCTATCTCAGAGCCCCAGGTGAGTACACCGAGCATGTGATGCAAGGTGTCCTGCAGAGCAAACCTACCTCAGAGCCCAAGATGAGTACACCAAGCGTATGATGCAAGGAGCCCTGCAGTGCAAACCTATCTCAGATCCCCAGATGAGTACACAGAGCGTGTGATGCAAGGAGTCCTGCAGAGCAAACCTATCTCAGAGCCCCAGGTGAGTACACCGAGCGTGAGATGCACGGTGTCCTGCAGAGCAAACCTATCTCAGAGCCCCAGATGAGTACACCGAGCGTGTGATGCGAGGTGTCTTGCAGTGCAGACCTATCTCAGAGCCCAAGATGAGTACACCGAGCATGTGATGCATGGTGTCCTGCAGATCAAACCTATCTCACAGCCCAAGATGAGTACACCATGTGTGTGATGCAAGGTGTCCTGGAGAACTAACCTATCTCACAGCCCAAGATGAGTACACCAAGCGTGTGATGCAAGGTGTCCTGCAGAGAAAACCTATCTCAGAGCCACAAATGAATACTCTAAGCGTGTGATGCAAGGTGTATTGTTGAACAAACGTATCTCAAGGCCCCAAATGAGTATGCCCAGCAAGTGATGCAAGTGGTCCTGTGGTACAAACCTATCTCACAGCCCCAGATGAGGACACCCAGCGTGTGATGCAAGGTGTCCTGCAGGACAAACCTTTCTCAGAGCCCATGATGAGTAGACCGCGCGTGTGATGCAAGGTGTCCTGCAGGACAAACCTATCTCAGAGCCCAGGATGAGTACACCGAGCGTGTGATGCAAGGTGTCCTGCAGAGCAGACCTATCTCAGAGCCCCATGTGAGTACACCGAGCGTGTGATGCAAGGTGTCCTGCAGAGCAAACCTACCTCATAGCCAAGATGAGTACACCGAGCGTGTGATGCAAGGTGTGTTGCAGTGCAGACCTATCTCAGAGCCCAAGATGAGTAGACCGAGCATGTGATGCATGGTGTCCTGCAGAGCAAACCTATCTCACAGCCCAAGATGAGTACACCATGTGTGTGATGCAAGGTGTCCTGGAGAACTAACCTATCTCACAGCCCAAGATGAGTACACCAAGCGTGTGATGCAAGGTGTCCTGCAGAGCAAACCTATCTCAGAGCCCCAAATGAGTAAACAGAGCGTGTGATGCAAGGAGTCCTGCAGAGCAAACCTATCTCAGAGCCCCAGGTGAGTACACCGAGCGTGAGATGCACGGTGTCCTGCAGAGCAAACCTATCTCAGAGCCCAAGATGAGTACACCAAGCGTGTTATGCAAGGTGTCCTGCAGAGCAACCCTATCTCACAGCCCAAGGTGAGTACACCAAGTGTGTGATGCAAGGTGTCCTGCAGAACTAACCTATCTCACAGCCCAAGATGAGTACACCAAGCGTGTGATGCAAGGTGTCCTGCAGAGCAAACCTATCTCAGAGCCCCAAATGAGTACTCTAAGCGTGTGATGCAAGGTGTACTGTTGAACAAACGTATCTCAAGGCCCCAAATGGGTAAGCCCAGCAAGTGATGCAAGTGGTCCTGTGGTACAAACCTATCTCACAGCCCCAGATGAGGACACCCAGCGTGTGATGCAAGGTGTCCTGCAGGACAAACCTTTCTCAGAGCCCATGATGAGTAGACCGCGCGTGTGATGCAAGGTGTCCTGCAGGACAAACCTATCTCAGAGCCCAGGATGAGTACACCGAGCGTGTGATGCAAGGTGTCCTGCAGAGCAGACCTATCTCAGTGCCCCAGGTGAGTACACCGAGCATGTGATGCAAGGTGTCCTGCAGAGCAAACCTACCTCAGAGCCCAAGATGAGTACACCAAGCGTATGATGCAAGGAGCCCTGCAGTGCAAACCTATCTCAGATCCCCAGATGAGTACACAGAGCGTGTGATGCAAGGAGTCCTGCAGAGCAAACCTATCTCAGAGCCCCAGGTGCGTACACCGAGCGTGAGATGCACGGTGTCCTGCAGAGCAAACCTATCTCAGAGCCCCAGATGAGTACACCGAGGGTGTGATGCGAGGTGTCTTGCAGTGCAGACCTATCTCAGAGCCCAAGATGAGTAGACCGAGCATGTGATGCATGGTGTCCTGCAGAGCAAACCTATCTCACAGCCCAAGATGAGTACACCATGTGTGTGATGCAAGGTGTCCTGGAGAACTAACCTATCTCACAGCCCAAGATGAGTACACCAAGCGTGTGATGGAAGGTGTCCTGCAAAGAAAACCTATCTCAGAGCCCCAAATGAATACTCTAAGCGTGTGATGCAAGGTGTATTGTTGAACAAACGTATCTCAAGGCCCCAAATGAGTACGCCCAGCAAGTGATGCAAGTGGTCCTGTGGTACAAACCTATCTCACAGCCCCAGATGAGGACACCCAGCGTGTGATGCAAGGTGTCCTGCAGGACAAACCTTTCTCAGAGCCCATGATGAGTAGACCGCGCGTGTGATGCAAGGTGTCCTGCAGGACAAACCTATCTCAGAGCCCAGGATGAGTACACCGAGCGTGTGATGCAAGGTGTCCTGCAGAGCAGACCTATCTCAGAGCCCCATGTGAGTACACCGAGCGTGTGATGCAAGGTGTCCTGCAGAGCAAACCTACCTCAGAGCCCAAGATGAGTACACCGAGCGTGTGATGCAAGGTGTGTTGCAGTGCAGACCTATCTCAGAGCCCAAGATGAGTAGACCGAGCATGTGATGCATGGTGTCCTGCAGAGCAAACCTATCTCACAGCCCAAGATGAGTACACCATGTGTGTGATGCAAGGTGTCCTGGAGAACTAACCTATCTCACAGACCAAGATGAGTACACCAAGCGTGTGATGCAAGGTGTCCTGCAGGACAAACCTATCTCAGAGCCCAAGATGAGTAGACCGCGCGTGTGATGCAAGGTGTCCTGCAGGACAAACCTATCTCAGAGCCCAAGATGAGTACACCGAGCGTGTGATGCAAGGTGTCTTGCAGAGCAGACCTATCTCAGAGCCCCAGGTGAGTACACCGAGCGTGTGATGCAAGGAGTCCTGCAGAGCAAACCTATCTCAGAGCCCGAGATGAGTACACCGAGCGTGAGATGCACGGTGTCCTGCAGAGCAAACCTATCTCAGAGCCCCAGATGAGTACACCGAGCGTGTGATGCGAGGTGTCTTGCAGTGCAGACCTATCTCAGAGCCCAAGATGAGTACACCGAGCATGTGATGCATGGTGTCCTGCAGAGCAAACCTATCTCACAGCCCAAGATGAGTACACCATGTGTGTGATGCAAGGTGTCCTGGAGAACTAACCTATCTCACAGCCCAAGATGAGTACACCAAGCGTGTGATGCAAGGTGTCCTGCAGAGAAAACCTATCTCAGAGCCCCAAATGAATACTCTAAGCTTGTGATGCAAGGTGTATTGTTGAACAAACGTATCTCAAGGCCCCAAATGAGTACGCCCAGCAAGTGATGCAAGTGGTCCTGTGGTACAAACCTATCTCACAGCCCCAGATGAGGACACCCAGCGTGTGATGCAAGGTGTCCTGCAGGACAAACCTATCTCAGAGCCCAAGATGGGTAGACCGCGCGTGTGATGCAAGGTGTCCTGCAGGACAAACCTATCTCAGAGCCCAAGATGAGTACACCGAGCGTGTGATGCAAGGTGTCTTGCAGAGCAGACCTATCTCAGAGCCCCAGGTGAGTACACCGAGCGTGTGATGCAAGGAGTCCTGCAGAGCAAACCTATCTCAGAGCCCGAGATGAGTACACCGAGCGTGTGATGCAAGGTGTCCTGCAGAGCAAACCAATTTCAGAGCCCAAGATGAGTACACCAAGCGTATGATGCAAGGAGCCCTGCAGTGCAAACCTAACTCAGATCCCCAGATGAGTACACCGAGCGTGTGATGCAAGGTGTACTGTAGAAAAAACCTATCTCAGAGCCGAAGATGAGTACACAGAGCGTGTGATGCAAGGAGTCCTGCAGTGCAAACCTATCTTAGAGCCCCAGATGAGTACACCGAGCGTGTGATGCAAGGTGTACTGTACAAGAAACCTATCACAGAGCCCCAGATGAGTACACCCAGTGTGTGATACAAGGTGTCCTGCAGTACAAACCTATCTCACAGCCACAGAGGAGTACACCTAGTGTGATGCAAGCGGTCCTGTGGTACAAACCTATCTCACAGCCCCAGATGAGGACACCCAGCGTGTGATGCAAGGTGTCCTGCAGGACAAACCTTTCTCAGAGCCCATGATGAGTAGACCACGCGTGTGATGTAAGGTGTCCTGCAGGACAAACCTATCTCAGAGCCCAGGATGAGTACACCGAGCGTGTGATGCAAGGTGTCCTGCAGAGCAGACCTATCTCAGAGCCCCAGGTGAGTACACCGAGCGTGTGATGCAAGGTGTCCTGCAGAGCAAACCTACCTCGGAGCCCAAGATGAGTACACCAAGCGTGTGATGCAAGGAGCCGTGCAGTGCAAACCTATCTCAGATCCCCAGATGAGTACACAGAGCGTGTGATGCAAGGAGTCCTGCAGAGCAAACCTATCTCAGAGCCCCAGGTGAGTACACCGAGCGTGAGATGCACGGTGTCCTGCAGAGCAAACCTATCTCAGAGCCCCAGATGAGTACACCGAGCGTGTGATGCGAGGTGTCTTGCAGTGCAGACCTATCTCAGAGCCCCAGATGAGTACACCGAGCGTGTGATGCGAGGTGTCTTGCAGTGCAGACCTATCTCAGAGCCCAAGATGAGTACACCGAGCATGTGATGCATGGTGTCCTGCAGAGCAAACCTATCTCACAGCCCAAGATGAGTACACCATGTGTGTGATGCAAGGTGTCCTGGAGAACTAACCTATCTCACAGCCCAAGATGAGTACACCAAGCGTGTGATGCAAGGTGTCCTGCAGAGAAAACCTATCTCAGAGCCCCAAATGAATACTCTAAGCGTGTGATGCAAGGTGTATTGTTGAACAAACGTATCTCAAGGCCCCAAATGAGTACGCCCAGAAAGTGATGCAAGTGGTCCTGTGGTACAAACCTATCTCACAGCCCCAGATGAGGACACCCAGCGTGTGATGCAAGGTGTCCTGCAGGACAAACCTATCTCAGAGCCCCAAATGAGTAGACCGCGCGTGTGATGCAAGGTGTCCTGCAGGACAAACCTATCTCAGAGCCCAAGATGAGTACACCGAGCGTGTGATGCACGGTGTCTTGCAGAGCAGACCTATCTCAGAGCCCCAGGTGAGTACACCGAGCGTGTGATGCAAGGAGTCCTGCAGAGCAAACCTATCTCAGAGCCCGAGATGAGTACACCGAGCGTGAGATGCACGGTGTCCTGCAGAGCAAACCTATCTCAGAGCCCCAGATGAGTACACCGAGCGTGTGATGCGAGGTGTCTTGCAGTGCAGACCTATCTCAGAGCCCAAGATGAGTACACCGAGCATGTGATGCATGGTGTCCTGCAGAGCAAACCTATCTCACAGCCCAAGATGAGTACACCATGTGTGTGATGCAAGGTGTCCTGGAGAACTAACCTATCTCACATCCCAAGATGAGTACACCAAGCGTGTGATGCAAGGTGTCCTGCAGAGAAAACCTATCTCAGAGCCCCAAATGAATACTCTAAGCGTGTGATGCAAGGTGTATTGTTGAACAAACGTATCTCAAGGCCCCAAATGAGTACGCCCAGCAAGTGATGCAAGTGGTCCTGTGGTACAAACCTATCTCACAGCCCCAGATGAGGACACCCAGCGTGTGATGCAAGGTGTCCTGCAGGACAAACCTATCTCAGAGCCCAAGATGGGTAGACTGCGCGTGTGATGCAAGGTGTCCTGCAGGACAAACCTATCTCAGAGCCCGAGATGAGTACACCGAGCGTGTGATGCAAGGTGTCCTGCAGAGCAAACCAATTTCAGAGCCCAAGATGAGTACACCAAGCGTATGATCCAAGGAGCCCTGCAGTGCAAACCTATCTCAGATCCCCAGATGAGTACACCGAGCGTGTGATGCAAGGTGTACTGTAGAAAAAACCTATCTCAGAGCCGAAGATGAGTACACAGAGCGTGTGATGCAAGGAGTCCTGCAGTGCAAACCTATCTTAAAGCCCCAGATGAGTACACCGAGCGTGTGATGCAAGGTGTACTGTACAAGAAACCTATCACAGAGCCCCAGATGAGTACACCCAGTGTGTGATACAAGGTGTCCTGCAGTACAAACCTATCTCACAGCCACAGAGGAGTACTCCTAGTGTGATGCAAGCGGTCCTGTGGTACAAACCTATCTCACAGCCCCAGATGAGTACACCCAGCGTGTGGTGCAAGGTGTCCTGCAGGACAAACCTATCTCAGAGCCCAAGATGAGTACACCGAGCGTGTGGTGCAAGGTGTCCTGCAGGACAAACCTATCTCAGAGCTCCAGATGAGTACACTGAGCATGTGATGCAAGGTGTCCTGCAGAACAAACCTATCTTGCAGACACAGATGAGTACACCAAGTGTGTGATGCAAGGTGTCCTGCAGAGAAAACCTATTTCAGAGTCGCAGATGAGTACACCAAGCGTGTGATGCAAGGTGTCCTGCAGAACAAACCTATCTCACAGCCCAAGAGGAGTAGCCCGAGCATGTGATGCAAGATGTACTGTAAAGAAACATATCTCAGAGCCCAAGAAGAGCACACCAAGCATGTGATGCAAGGTGTCCTGCAGAGCAAACGTATCTCAGAGCCCCAGTTGAGTACACCCAGCGTGTGATACAAGGTGTCCTGAAGAACAAACATATCTCACAGCCCAAGATGAGTACACCGAGCGTGTGATGCAAGGTGTCCTGCAGAGCAAACCTATCTCACAGCCCAAGATGAGTTACCCAAGCGTGTGATGCAAGGTGTCCTGCAAAACAAACCTATCTCACAGCCCAAGATGAGTACACCAAGCGTGTGACGCAGTGCGTCCTGCAGAGCAAACCTATCACAGAGCCACAGATGAGTACACCGAGCGTGTGATGCAAGGTGTCCTGCAGAAAAAACCTATCTCACAGCCCAAGATGAGTACACTAAGCGTGTGATGCAAGGTGTACTGTTGAACAAATGTATCTCAAGGCCCCAAATGAGCACACCGAGCAAGTGATGCAAGGTGTACTGCAGAACAAACCCATGTCAGAGCCGCAAATGAGTACTCTAAGTGTGTGATGCAAGGTGTACTGTAGAACAAACGTATCTCAAAGCCCCAAATGAGTACACCCAGCGTGTGATGCAAGTGGTCCTGTGGTACAAACCTATCTCACAGCCCCAGATGAGTACACCCAGCGTGTGATGCAAGGTGTCCTGCAGGACAAACCTATCTCAGAGCCCAAGATGAGTACACCGAGCATGTGATGCAAGGTGTCCTGCAGGACAAACCTATCTCAGAGCCTCAGATGAGTACACTGAGCGTGAGATGCAAGGTGTCCTGCAGAACAAACGTATCTCGCAGCCCCAGATGAGTACACCAAGTGTGTGATGCAAGGTGTCCTGCAGAGAAAACCTATTTCAGAGTCGCAGATGAGTACACCAAGCGTGTGAAGAATGGTGTCCTGCAGAACAAACCTATCTCACAGCCCAAGATGAGTACACCAAGCATGTGATGCAAGATGTCCTGCAGAGAAAACCTATCTCAGAGCACCAGGTGAGTACACCGAGCATGTGATGCAAGGTGTCCTGCAGAGCAAACCTATCTCAGAGCCCCATATGAGTACACCGAGCGTGTGATGCAAGGTGTCTTGCAGTGGAAACCTATCTCAGAGCCCAAGATGAGTAGACCGTGCGTGTGATGCAAGTTGTCCTGCAGGACAAACCTATCTCAGAGCCCAAGATGAGTACACTGAGTGTGTGATGCAAGGTGTACTGTAGAACAAACGTATCCCAAAGCCCCAAATGAGTACACCCAGCGTGTGATGCAAACTGTCCTGCAGAACAAACCTATCTCACAGCCCAATATGAGTACACCAAGCGTGTGATGCAAGGTGTCCTGCAGAGCAAACCTATCTCAGAGCCCCAGGTGAGTACACCAAGCATGTGATGCAAGGTGTCCTGCAGAGCAAACCTATGTCAGAGCCCCATATGAGTACACCGAGCGTGTGATGCAAGGAGTCCTACAGTGCAAACCTATCTCAGAGCCCAAGGTGAGTAGACCGCGCGTGTGATGCAAGTTGTCCTGCAGGACAAACCTATCTCAGAGCCCAAGATGAGTACACTGAGTGTGTGATGCAAGGTGTCTTGCAGTGCAAACCTATCTCAGAGCCCAAGATGAGTAGACCGCACGTGTGATGCAAGTTGTCCTGCAGGACAAACCTATCTCAGAGCCCAAGATGAGTACACTGAGTGTGTGATGCAAGGTGTTCTGTAGAACAAACGTATCTCAAAGCCCCAAATGAGTACACCCAGCGTGTGATGCAAACTGTCCTGCAGAACAAACCTATCTCACAGCCCAATATGAGTACACCAAGCGTGTGATGCAAGGTGTCCTGCAGAACAAACCTATATCAGAGCCCAAGATGAGTACACCAAGCGTGTGATGCAAGATGTCCTGCAGAGAATCCTATCTCAAAGTCGCAGATGAATACACCGAGCGTGTGATGCAAGGAGTCCTGCAGTGCAAACCTATCTCAGAGCCCAAGGTGAGTAGACCGCGCGTGTTATGCAAGTTGTCCTGCAGGACAAACCTATCTCAGAGCCCAAGATGAGTACACTGAGTGTGTGATGCAAGGTGTCTTGCAGTGCAAACCTATCTCAGAGCCCAAGATGAGTAGACCGCGCGTGTGATGCAAGTTGTCCTGCAGGACAAACCTATCTCAGAGCCCAAGATGAGTACACTGAGTGTGTGATGCAAGGTGTACTGTAGAACAAACGTATCTCAAAGCCCCAAATGAGTACACCCAGCGTGTGATGCAAACTGTCCTGAAGAACAAACCTATCTCACAGCCCAATATAAGTACACCAAGCGTGTGATGCAAGGTGTCCTGCAGAACAAACCTATATCAGAGCCCAAGATGAGTACACCAAGCGTGTGATGCAAGATGTCCTGCAGAGAAACCTATCTCAAAGTCGCAGATGAGTACACCAAGCGTGTGATGCAAGGTGTCCTGCAGAGCAAACCTATCTCAAAGCCCAAGAGGAGTACACCGAGAGTGTGATGCAAGGTGTACTGTAGAAGAAACATATCTCAGAGCCCAAGAAGAGCACACCAAGCATGTGATGCAAGGTGTCCTGCAGAGAAAACGTATCTCAGAGCCCCAGGTGAGTACACCCAGCGTGTGATACAAGGTGTCCTGCAGTACAAACCTATCTCACAGCAAAGATGAGTACACCGAGTGTGTGATGCAAGGTGTCCTGCAGAGAAAACGTATCTCAGAACCCCTGATGAGTACACCAAGCGTGTGATGCAAGGAGTCCTGCAGAACTAACCTATCCCAGAGCCCCAGATCAGTACACCGAGCGTGTGATGCAAGGTGTCCTGCAGAACAAACCTATATCACAGCCCAAGATGAGTACACCAAGCGTGTGATGCAAGGTGTCCTGCAGAGCAAACCTATCTCACAGCCCAAGATGAGTACACCAAGCGTGTTATGCAAGGTGTCCTGCAGAGCAACCCTATCTCACAGTCCAAGGTGAGTACACCAAGTGTGTGATGCAAGGTGTCCTGCAGAACTAACCTATCTCACAGCCCAAGATGAGTACACCAAGCGTGTGATGCAAGGTGTCCTGCAGAGCAAACCTATCTCAGAGCCCCAAATGAGTACTCTAAGCGTGTGATGCAAGGTGTACTGTTGAACAAACGTATCTCAAGGCCCCAAATGGGTAAGCCCAGCAAGTGATGCAAGTGGTCCTGTGGTACAAACCTATCTCACAGCCCCAGATGAGGACACCCAGCGTGTGATGCAAGGTGTCCTGCAGGACAAACCTTTCTCAGAGCCCATGATGAGTAGACCGCGCGTGTGATGCAAGGTGTCCTGCAGGACAAACCTATCTCAGAGCCCAGGATGAGTACACCGAGCGTGTGATGCAAGGTGTCCTGCAGAGCAGACCTATCTCAGAGCCCCAGGTGAGTACACCGAGCGTGTGATGCAAGGTGTCCTGCAGAGCAAACCTACCTCAGAGCCCAAGATGAGCACACCAAGCGTATGATGCAAGGAGCCCTGCAGTGCAAACCTATCTCAGATCCCCAGATGAGTACACAGAGCGTGTGATGCAAGGATTCCTGCAGAGCAAACCTATCTCAGAGCCCCAGGTGAGTACACCGAGCGTGAGATGCACGGTGTCCTGCAGAGCAAACCTATCTCAGAGCCCCAGATGAGTACACCGAGCGTGTGATGCGAGGTGTCTTGCAGTGCAGACCTATCTCAGAGCCCAAGATGAGTACACCGAGCATGTGATGCATGGTGTCCTGCAGAGCAAACCTATCTCACAGCCCAAGATGAGTACACCATGTGTGTGATGCAAGGTGTCCTGGAGAACTAACCTATCTCACAGCCCAAGATGAGTACACCAAGCGTGTGATGCAAGGTGTCCTGCAGAACAAACCTATATCACAGCGCAAGATGAGTACACCAAGCGTGTGATGCAAGGTGTCCTGCAGAGCAAACCTATCTCACAGCCCAAGATGAGTACACCGAGCATGTGATGCATGGTGTCCTGCAGAGCAAACCTATCTCACAGCCCAAGATGAGTACAGCATGTGTGTGATGCAAGGTGTCCTGGAGAACTAACCTATCTCAGAGCCCCAAATGAATACTCTAAGCGTGTGATGCAAGGTGTATTGTTGAACAAACGTATCTCAAGGCCCCAAATGAGTACGCCCAGCAAGTGATGCAAGTGGTCCTGTGGTACAAACCTATCTCACAGCCCCAGATGAGGACACCCAGCGTGTGATGCAAGGTGTCCTGCAGGACAAACCTTTCTCAGAGCACATGATGAGTACACCGAGCGTGTGATGCAAGGTGTCCTGCAGAGCAGACCTATCTCAGAGCCCCAGGTGAGTACACCGAGCGTGTGATGCAAGGTGTCCTGCAGAGCAGACCTATCTCAGAGCCCCAGGTGAGTACACCGAGCGTGTGATGCAAGGTGTCCTGCAGAGCAAACCTACCTCAGAGCCCAAGATGAGTACACCAAGCGTATGATGCAAGGAGCCCTGCAGTGCAAACCTATCTCAGATCCCCAGATGAGTACACAGAGCGTGTGATGCAAGGAGTCCTGCAGAGCAAACCTATCTCAGAGCCCCAGGTGAGTACACCGAGCGTGAGATGCACGGTGTCCTGCAGAGCAAACCTATCTCAGAGCCCCAGATGAGTACACCGAGCGTGTGATGCGAGGTGTCTTGCAGTGCAGACCTATCTCAGAGCCCAAGATGAGTACACCGAGCATGTGATGCATGGTGTCCTGCAGAGCAAACCTATCTCACAGCCCAAGATGAGTACACCATGTGTGTGATGCAAGGTGTCCTGGAGAACTAACCTATCTCACAGCCCAAGATGAGTACACCAAGCGTGTGATGCAAGGTGTCCTGCAGAGAAAACCTATCTCAGAGCCCCAAATGAATACTCTAAGCGTGTGATGCAAGGTGTATTGTTGAACAAACGTATCTCAAGGCCCCAAATGAGTACGCCCAGCAAGTGATGCAAGTGGTCCTGTGGTACAAACCTATCTCACAGCCCCAGATGAGGACACCCAGCGTGTGATGCAAGGTGTCCTGCAGGACAAACCTATCTCAGAGCCCCAAATGAATACTCTAAGCGTGTGATGCAAGGTGTATTGTTGAACAAACGTATCTCAAGGCCCCAAATGAGTACGCCCAGCAAGTGATGCAAGTGGTCCTGTGGTACAAACCTATCTCACAGCCCCAGATGAGGACACCCAGCGTGTGATGCAAGGTGTCCTGCAGGACAAACCTTTCTCAGAGCCCATGATGAGTAGACCGCGCGTGTGATGCAAGGTGTCCTGCAGGACAAACCTATCTCAGATCCCCAGATGAGTACACAGAGCGTGTGATGCAAGGAGTCCTGCAGAGCAAACCTATCTCAGAGCCCCAGGTGAGTACACCGAGCGTGAGATGCAAGGTGTCCTGCAGAGCAAACCTATCTCAGAGCCCCAGATGAGTACACCGAGCATGTGATGCGAGGTGTCTTGCAGTGCAGACCTATCTCAGAGCCCAAGATGAGTACACCGAGCATGTGATGCATGGTGTCCTGCAGAGCATACCTATCTCACAGCCCAAGATGAGTACACCATGTGTGTGATGCAAGGTGTCCTGGAGAACTAACCTATCTCACAGCCCAAGATGAGTACACCAAGCGTGTGATGCAAGGTATCCTGCAGAGCAAACCTATCTCAGAGCCCCAAATGAATACTCTAAGCGTGTGATGCAAGGTGTATTGTTGAACAAACGTATCTCAAGGCCCCAAATGAGTACGCCCAGCAAGTGATGCAAGTGGTCCTGTGGTACAAACCTATCTCACAGCCCCAGATGAGGACACCCAGCGTGTGATGCAAGTTGTCCTGCAGGACAAACCTATCTCAGAGCCCAAGATGAGTAGACCGCGCGTGTGATGCAAGGTGTCCTGCAGGACAAACCTATCTCAGAGCCCAAGATGAGTACACCGAGCGTGTGATGCAAGGTGTCTTGCAGAGCAGACATATCTCAGAGCCCCAGGTGAGTACACCGAGCGTGTGATGCAAGGAGTCCTGCAGAGCAAACCTATCTCAGAGCCCGAGATGAGTACACCGAGCGTGTGATGCAAGGTGTCCTGCAGAGCAAACCAATTTCAGAGCCCAAGATGAGTACACCAAGCGTATGATGCAAGGAGCCCTGCAGTGCAAACCTAACTCAGATCCCCAGATGAGTACACCGAGCGTGTGATGCAAGGTGTACTGTAGAAAAAACCTATCTCAGAGCCCCAGATGAGTACACAGAGCGTGTGATGCAAGGAGTCCTGCAGTACAAACCTATCTTAGAGCCCCAGATGAGTACACCGAGCGTGTGATGCAAGGTGTACTGTACAAGAAACCTATCACAGAGCCCCAGATGAGTACACCCAGTGTGTGATACAAGGTGTCCTGCAGTACAAACCTATCTCACAGCCACAGATGAGTACACCTAGTGTGATGCAAGCGGTCCTGTGGTACAAACCTATCTCACAGCCCCAGATGAGTACACCCAGCGTGTGGTGCAAGGTGTCCTGCAGGACAAACCTATCTCAGAGCCCAAGATGAGTACACCGAGCGTGTGGTGCAAGGTGTCCTGCAGGACAAACCTATCTCAGAGCTCCAGATGAGTACACTGAGCATGTGATGCAAGGTGTCCTGCAGAACAAACCTATCTTGCAGACCCAGATGAGTACACCAAGTGTGTGATGCAAGGTGTCCTGCAGAGAAAACCTATTTCAGAGTCGCAGATGAGTACACCAAGCGTGTGATGCAAGGTGTCCTGCAGAACAAACCTATCTCACAGCCCAAGAGGAGTACACCAAGCGTGTGATGCAAGGTGTCCTGCAGAGCAAACCTATCTCACAGCCCAAGATGAGTTACCCAAGCGTGTGATGCAAGGTGTCCTGCAAAACAAACCTATCTCACAGCTCAAGATGAGTACACCAAGCGTGTGACGCAGTGCGTCCTGCAGAGCAAACATATCACAGAGCCACAGATGAGTACACCGAGCGTGTGATGCAAGGTGTCCTGCAGAAAAAACCTATCTCAGAGCCCCAGATGAGTACTCTAAGCGTGTGATGCAAGGTGTACTGTTGAACAAATGTATCTCAAGGCCCCAAATGAGCACACCGAGCAAGTGATGCAAGGTGTACTGCAGAACAAACCCATGTCAGAGCCGCAAATGAGTACACCAAGCGTGTGATGCAAGGTGTCCTGCAGAACAAACCTATCTCACAGCCCAAGAGGAGTACACCAAGCGTGTGATGCAAGGTGTCCTGCAGAGCAAACCTATCTCACAGCCCAAGATGAGTTACCCAAGCGTGTGATGCAAGGTGTCCTGCAAAACAAACCTATCTCACAGCTCAAGATGAGTACACCAAGCGTGTGACGCAGTGCGTCCTGCAGAGCAAACATATCACAGAGCCACAGATGAGTACACCGAGCGTGTGATGCAAGGTGTCCTGCAGAAAAAACCTATCTCAGAGCCCCAGATGAGTACTCTAAGCGTGTGATGCAAGGTGTACTGTTGAACAAATGTATCTCAAGGCCCCAAATGAGCACACCGAGCAAGTGATGCAAGGTGTACTGCAGAACAAACCCATGTCAGAGCCGCAAATGAGTACTCTAAGTGTGTGATGCAAGGTGTACTGTAGAATAAAAGTATCTCAAAGCCCCAAATGAGTACACCCAGCGTGTGATGCAAGTGGTCCTGTGGTACAAACCTATCTCACAGCCCCAGATGAGTACACCCAGCGTGTGATGCAAGGTGTCCTGCAGGGCAAACCTATCTCAGAGCCCAAGATGAGTACAACGAGCGTGTGATGCAAGGTGTCCTGCAGGACAAACCTATCTCAGAGCCTCAGATGAGTACACTGAGCGTGAGATGCAAGGTTTCCTGCAGAACAAACGTATCTCGCAGCCCCAGATGAGTACACCAAGTGTGTGATGCAAGGTGTCCTGCAGAGAAAACCTATTTCAGAGTCGCAGATGAGTACACCAAGTGTGTGATGAATGGTGTCCTGCAGAACAAACCTATCTCACAGCCCAAGATGAGTACACCAAGCATGTGATGCAAGATGTCCTGCAGAGAAAACCTATCTCAGAGCACCAGGTGAGTACACCGAGCATGTGATGCAAGGTGTCCTGCAGAGCAAACCTATCTCAGAGCCCCATATGAGTACACCGAGCGTGTGATGCAAGGTGTCTTGCAGTGCAAACCTATCTCAGAGCCCAAGATGAGTAGACCGCGCGTGTGATGCAAGTTGTCCTGCAGGACAAACCTATCTCAGAGCCCAAGATGAGTACACTGAGTGTGTGATGCAAGGTGTACTGTAGAACAAACGTATCTCAAAGCCCCAAATGAGTACACCCAGCGTGTGATGCAAACTGTCCTGCAGAACAAAACTATCTCACAGCCCAATATGAGTACACCAAGCGTGTGATGCAAGGTGTCCTGCAGAGCAAACCTATCTCAGAGCCCCAGGTGAGTACACCGAGCATGTGATGCAAGGTGTCCTGCAGAGCAAACCTATCTCAGAGCCCCATATGAGTACACCGAGCGTGTGATGCAAGGAGTCCTGCAGTGCAAACCTATCTCAGAGCCCAAGGAGAGTAGACCACGCGTGTGATGCAAGTTGTCCTGCAGGACAAACCTATCTCAGAGCCCAAGATGAGTACACTGAGTGTGTGATGCAAGGTGTCTTGCAGTGCAAACCTATCTCAGAGCCCAAGATGAGTAGACCGCGCGTGTGATGCAAACTGTCCTGCAGAACAAACCTATCTCACAGCCCAATATGAGTACACCAAGCGTGTGATGCAAGGTGTCCTGCAGAACAAACCTATATCAGAGCCCAAGATGAGTACACCAAGCGTGTGATGCAAGATGTCCTGCAGAGAAACCTATCTCAAAGTCGCAGATGAGTACACCAAGCGTGTGATGCAAGGTGTCCTGCAGAACAAACCTATCTCACAGCCCAAGAGGAGTACACCGAGAGTGTGATGCAAGGTGTACTGTAGAAGAAACATATCTCAGAGCCCAAGAAGAGCACACCAAGCATGTGATGCAAGGTGTCCTGCAGAGAAAACGTATCTCAGAGCCCCAGGTGAGTACACCCAGCGTGTGATACAAGGTGTCCTGCAGTACAAACCTATCTCACAGCACAGATGAGTACACCGAGTGTGTGACGCAGTGCGTCCTGCAGAGCAAACATATCACAGAGCCACAGATGAGTACACCGAGCGTGTGATGCAAGGTGTCCTGCAGAAAAAACCTATCTCAGAGCCCCAGATGAGTACTCTAAGCGTGTGATGCAAGGTGTACTGTTGAACAAATGTATCTCAAGGCCCCAAATGAGCACACCGAGCAAGTGATGCAAGGTGTACTGCAGAACAAACCCATGTCAGAGCCGCAAATGAGTACACCAAGCGTGTGATGCAAGGTGTCCTGCAGAACAAACCTATCTCACAGCCCAAGAGGAGTACACCAAGCGTGTGATGCAAGGTGTCCTGCAGAGCAAACCTATCTCACAGCCCAAGATGAGTTACCCAAGCGTGTGATGCAAGGTGTCCTGCAAAACAAACCTATCTCACAGCTCAAGATGAGTACACCAAGCGTGTGACGCAGTGCGTCCTGCAGAGCAAACATATCACAGAGCCACAGATGAGTACACCGAGCGTGTGATGCAAGGTGTCCTGCAGAAAAAACCTATCTCAGAGCCCCAGATGAGTACTCTAAGCGTGTGATGCAAGGTGTACTGTTGAACAAATGTATCTCAAGGCCCCAAATGAGCACACCGAGCAAGTGATGCAAGGTGTACTGCAGAACAAACCCATGTCAGAGCCGCAAATGAGTACTCTAAGTGTGTGATGCAAGGTGTACTGTAGAATAAAAGTATCTCAAAGCCCCAAATGAGTACACCCAGCGTGTGATGCAAGTGGTCCTGTGGTACAAACCTATCTCACAGCCCCAGATGAGTACACCCAGCGTGTGATGCAAGGTGTCCTGCAGGGCAAACCTATCTCAGAGCCCAAGATGAGTACAACGAGCGTGTGATGCAAGGTGTCCTGCAGGACAAACCTATCTCAGAGCCTCAGATGAGTACACTGAGCGTGAGATGCAAGGTTTCCTGCAGAACAAACGTATCTCGCAGCCCCAGATGAGTACACCAAGTGTGTGATGCAAGGTGTCCTGCAGAGAAAACCTATTTCAGAGTCGCAGATGAGTACACCAAGTGTGTGATGAATGGTGTCCTGCAGAACAAACCTATCTCACAGCCCAAGATGAGTACACCAAGCATGTGATGCAAGATGTCCTGCAGAGAAAACCTATCTCAGAGCACCAGGTGAGTACACCGAGCATGTGATGCAAGGTGTCCTGCAGAGCAAACCTATCTCAGAGCCCCATATGAGTACACCGAGCGTGTGATGCAAGGTGTCTTGCAGTGCAAACCTATCTCAGAGCCCAAGATGAGTAGACCGCGCGTGTGATGCAAGTTGTCCTGCAGGACAAACCTATCTCAGAGCCCAAGATGAGTACACTGAGTGTGTGATGCAAGGTGTACTGTAGAACAAACGTATCTCAAAGCCCCAAATGAGTACACCCAGCGTGTGATGCAAACTGTCCTGCAGAACAAAACTATCTCACAGCCCAATATGAGTACACCAAGCGTGTGATGCAAGGTGTCCTGCAGAGCAAACCTATCTCAGAGCCCCAGGTGAGTACACCGAGCATGTGATGCAAGGTGTCCTGCAGAGCAAACCTATCTCAGAGCCCCATATGAGTACACCGAGCGTGTGATGCAAGGAGTCCTGCAGTGCAAACCTATCTCAGAGCCCAAGGAGAGTAGACCACGCGTGTGATGCAAGTTGTCCTGCAGGACAAACCTATCTCAGAGCCCAAGATGAGTACACTGAGTGTGTGATGCAAGGTGTCTTGCAGTGCAAACCTATCTCAGAGCCCAAGATGAGTAGACCGCGCGTGTGATGCAAACTGTCCTGCAGAACAAACCTATCTCACAGCCCAATATGAGTACACCAAGCGTGTGATGCAAGGTGTCCTGCAGAACAAACCTATATCAGAGCCCAAGATGAGTACACCAAGCATGTGATGCAAGATGTCCTGCAGAGAAACCTATCTCAAAGTCGCAGATGAGTACACCAAGCGTGTGATGCAAGGTGTCCTGCAGAACAAACCTATCTCACAGCCCAAGAGGAGTACACCGAGAGTGTGATGCAAGGTGTACTGTAGAAGAAACATATCTCAGAGCCCAAGAAGAGCACACCAAGCATGTGATGCAAGGTGTCCTGCAGAGAAAACGTATCTCAGAGCCCCAGGTGAGTACACCCAGCGTGTGATACAAGGTGTCCTGCAGTACAAACCTATCTCACAGCACAGATGAGTACACCGAGTGTGTGATGCAAGGTGTCCTGCAGAGGAAACGTATCTCAGAACCCCTGATGAGTACACCAAGCGTGTGATGCAAGGAGTCCTGCAGAACTAACCTATCCCAGAGCCCCAGATCAGTACACCGAGTGTGTGATGCAAGGTGTCCTGCAGAACAAACCTATATCACAGCCCAAGATGAGTACACCAAGCGTGTGATGCAAGGTGTCCTGCAGAGCAAACCTATCTCACAGCCCAAGATGAGTACACCAAGCGTGTTATGCAAGGTGTCCTGCAGAGCAACCCTATCTCACAGCCCAAGGTGAGTACACCAAGTGTGTGATGCAAGGTGTCCTGCAGAACTAACCTATCTCACAGCCCAAGATGAGTACACCAAGCGTGTGATGCAAGGTGTCCTGCAGAGCAAGCTTATCTCAGAGCCCCAAATGAGTACTCTAAGCGTGTGATGCAAGGTGTACTGTTGAACAAACGTATCTCAAGGCCCCAAATGGGTAAGCCCAGCATGTGATGCAAGGTGTCCTGCAGGACAAACCTATCTCAGAGCCTCAGATGAGTACACTGAGCGTGAGATGCAAGGTGTCCTGCAGAACAAACGTATCTCGCAGCCCCAGATGAGTACACCAAGTGTGTGATGCAAGGTGTCCTGCAGAGAAAACCTATTTCAGAGTCGCAGATGAGTACACCAAGCGTGTGAAGAATGGTGTCCTGCAGGACAAACCTATCTCACAGCCCCAGATGAGGACACCCAGCGTGTGATGCAAGGTGTCCTGCAGGACAAACCTTTCTCAGAGCCCATGATGAGTAGACCGCGCGTGTGATGCAAGGTGTCCTGCAGGACAAACCTATCTCAGAGCCCAGGATGAGTAGACCGCGCGTGTGATGCAAGGTGTCCTGCAGGACAAACCTATCAGCCCAAGATGAGTACACCATGTGTGTGATGCAAGGTGTCCTGGAGAACTAACCTATCTCAGAGCCCCAAATGAATACTCTAAGCGTGTGATGCAAGGTGTATTGTTGAACAACCGTATCTCAAGGCCCCAAATGAGTACGCCCAGCAAGTGATGCAAGTGGTCCTGTGGTACAAACCTATCTCACAGCCCCAGATGAGGACACCCAGCGTGTGATGCAAGGTGTCCTGCAGGACAAACCTATCTCAGAGCCCAAGATGAGTAGACCGCGCGTGTGATGCAAGGTGTCCTGCAGGACAAACCTATCTCAGATCCCAAGATGAGTATACCGAGCGTGTGATGCAAGGTGTCTTGCAGAGCAGACCTATCTCAGAGCCCCAGGTGAGTACACCGAGCGTGTGATGCAAGGAGTCCTGCAGAGCAAACCTATCTCAGAGCCCGAGATGAGTACACCGAGCGTGTGATGCAAGGTGTCCTGCAGAGCAAACCAATTTCAGAGCCCAAGATGAGTACACCAAGCGTATGATGCAAGGAGCCCTGCAGTGCAAACCTAACTCAGATCCCCAGATGAGTACACCGAGCGTGTGATGCAAGGTGTACTGTAGAAAAAACCTATCTCAGAGCCCCAGATGAGTACACAGAGCGTGTGATGCAAGGAGTCCTGCAGAGCAAACCTATCTCAGAGCCCCAGGTGAGTACACCGAGTGTGTGATGCAAGGTGTCCTGCAGAGCAAACCTATCTCAGAGCCCAAGATGAGTACACCGAGCATGTGAAGCATGGTGTCCTGCAGAGCAAATGTATCTCACAGCCCAAGACGAGTACACCAAGCTTGTGATATAAAGTATCCTACAGAACAAATATATCTCAGAGCCCCAGATGAGTACACCGAGCGTGTGATGCAAGGTGTCCTGCAGAACAAACCTATCTCACAGCCCAAGATGAGTACATCAAGTGTGTGATGCAAGGTGTCCTGCAGAGCAAACGTCTCTCACAGCCCAAGATGAGTACACCAAGTGTGTGATGCAAGTTGTCCTGCAGAACTAACCTATCTGACAGCCCAAGATGAGTACACCAAGTGTGTGATGCAAGGTGTCCTGCAGAGCAAACCTATCTCAGAGCCCCAAATGAGTACTCTAAGCGTGTGATGCAAGGTGTACTGTTGAACAAACGTATCTCAAGGCCCCAAATGAGTACGCTCAGCAAGTGATGCAAGCGGTCTGTGGTACAAACCTATCTCACAGCCCCAGATGAGGACACCCAGCGTGTGATGCAAGGTGTCCTGCAGGACAAACCTTTCTCAGAGCCCATGATGAGTAGACCGCGCGTGTGATGCAAGGTGTCCTGCAGGACAAACCTATCTCAGAGCCCAGGATGAGTACACCGAGCGTGTGATGCAAGGTGTCCTGCAGAGCAAACCTACCTCAGAGCCCAAGATGAGTACACCAAGCGTATGATGCAAGGAGCCCTGCAGTGCAAACCTATCTCAGATCCCCAGATGAGTACACAGAGAGTGTGATGCAAGGAGTCCTGCAGAGCAAACCTATCTCAGAGCCCCAGGTGAGTACACCGAGCGTGAGATGCAAGTTGTCCTGCAGTGCAAACCTATCTCAGATCCCCAGATGAGTACACAGAGCGTGTGATGCAAGGAGTCCTGCAGAGCAAACCTATCTCAGAGCCCCAGGTGAGTACACCGAGCGTGAGATGCAAGGTGTCCTGCAGAGCAAACCTATCTCAGAGCCCCAGATGAGTACACCGAGCTTGTGATGCGAGGTGTCTTGCAGTGCAGACCTATCTCAGAGCCCAAGATGAGTACACCGAGCATGTGATGCATGGTGTCCTGCAGAGCAAACCTATCTCACAGCCCAAGATGAGTACACCATGTGTGTGATGCAAGGTGTCCTGGAGAACTAACCTATCTCAGAGCCCCAAATGAATACTCTAAGCGTGTGATGCAAGGTGTATTGTTGAACAACCGTATCTCAAGGCCCCAAATGAGTACGCCCAGCAAGTGATGCAAGTGGTCCTGTGGTACAAACCTATCTCACAGCCCCAGATGAGGACACCCAGCGTGTGATGCAAGGTGTCCTGCAGGACAAACCTATCTCAGAGCCCAAGATGAGTAGACCGCGCGTGTGATGCAAGGTGTCCTGCAGGACAAACCTATCTCAGATCCCAAGATGAGTACACCGAGCGTGTGATGCAAGGTGTCTTGCAGAGCAGACCTATCTCAGAGCCCCAGGTGAGTACACCGAGCGTGTGATGCAAGGAGTCCTGCAGAGCAAACCTATCTCAGAGCCCGAGATGAGTACACCGAGCGTGTGATGCAAGGTGTCCTGCAGAGCAAACCAATTTCAGAGCCCAAGATGAGTACACCAAGCGTATGATGCAAGGTGTCCTGCAGAGCAAACCTATCTCAGAGCCCCAGGTGAGTACACCGAGTGTGTGATGCAAGGTGTCCTGCAGAGCAAACCTATCTCAGAGCCCAAGATGAGTACACCGAGCATGTGAAGCATGGTGTCCTGCAGAGCAAATGTATCTCACAGCCCAAGACGAGTACACCAAGCTTGTGATATAAAGTATCCTACAGAACAAATATATCTCAGAGCCCCAGATGAGTACACCGAGCGTGTGATGCAAGGTGTCCTGCAGAACAAACCTATCTCACAGCCCAAGATGAGTACATCAAGCGTGTGATGCAAGGTGTCCTGCAGAGCAAACGTATCTCACAGCCCAAGATGAGTACACCAAGTGTGTGATGCAAGTTGTCCTGCAGAACTAACCTATCTGACAGCCCAAGATGAGTACACCAAGTGTGTGATGCAAGGTGTCCTGCAGAGCAAACCTATCTCAGAGCCCCAAATGAATACTCTAAGCGTGTGATGCAAGGTGTACTGTTGAACAAACGTATCTCAAGGCCCCAAATGAGTACGCCCAGCAAGTGATGCAAGCGGTCCTGTGGTACAAACCTATCTCACAGCCCCAGATGAGGAGACCCAGCGGGTGATGCAAGGTGTCCTGCAGGACAAACCCATCTCAGAGCCCAAGATGAGTAGACCGCGCGTGTGATGCAAGGTGTCCTGCAGGACAAACCTATCTCAGAGCCCAAGATGAGTACACTGAGCGTGTGATGCAAGGTGTACTGTAGAACAAACGTATCTCAAAGCCCCAAATGAGTACACCCAGCGTGTGATGCAAACTGTCCTGCAGAACAAACCTATCTCAGAGCCCAAGATGAGTACACCAAGCGTGTGATGCAAGGTGTCCTGCAGAACAAACCTATATCACAGCCCAAGATGAGTACACCAAGTGTGTGATGCAAGATGTCCTGCAGCAAAACCCATCTCAAAGTCGCAGATGAGTACACCAAGCGTGTGATGCAAGGTGTCCTGCAGAACAAACCTATCTCACAGCCCAAGAGGCGTACACCGAGCGTGTGATGCAAGGTGTACTGTAGAAGAAACATATCTCAGTGCCCAAGAAGAGCACACCAAGCATGTGATGCAAGGTGTCCTGCAGAGAAAATGTATTTTAGAGCCCCAGATGAGTGCACCCAGCGTGTGATACAAGGTGTCCTGCAGTACAAACCTATCTCACAGCACAGATGAGTACACCAAGTGTGTGATGCAAGGTGTCCTGCAGAGGAAACGTATCTCAGAACCCCCGATGAGTACACCAAGAGTGTGATGCAAGGAGTCAGCAGAACTAACCTATCCCAGAGCCCCAGATCAGTACACCAAGCGTGTGATACAAGGAGTCCTGCAGAACTAACCTATCTCAGAGCCCCAGATCTGTACACCGAGTGTGTGATGCAAGGGGTCTTGCAGAACAAACCTATCTCAGAAACCAAGATGAGTACACCGAGCGTGTGAGGCAAGGTGTCCTGCAGAACAAACCTATCTCACAGCCCCAGATGAGTAGTCTAAGCCTGTGAGGCAAGGTGTCCTGCAGAACAAACCTATCTCACAGCCCCAGATGAGTACTCTAAGCGTGTGATGCAAGGCGTCCTGTAGAACAAACCTATCTCAGAGTCCCAGATGAATACACCAAGCGTGTGATGCAAGGTGTCCTGCAGAGCAAACCTATCTCAGAGCCCCAGATGATCACACCAAGCGTGTGATGCAAGGAGTGCAGAACAAACCTAACCTATCTCACAGCCCAAGATGAGTACACCGAGCGTGTGATGCAAGGTGTCCTGCAGAGCCAACCTACCTCAGAGTCCCAGATGAGTACACCGTGCATGTGATGCAAGGTGTCCTGCAGAGCAAACCTACCTCAGAGCCCCAGATGAGTACACCAAGCGTGCGATGCAAGGAGTCCTGCAGAACAAACCTAGCTCACAGCCCAAGATGAGTACACCAAATGTGTGATGCAAGGTGTCCTGCACAGCAAACCTATCTCAGAGCCCCAGATGAGTACCCCGAGCGTGTGATGCAAGGTGTACTGTAGAAGAAACATATCTAAGAGCCTGAGATGAGTACACCAAGTGTGTGATGCAAAGTGTCCTGCAGAACAATCCTATCTCACAGCCCAAGAGGAGTAGCCCGAGCATGTGATGCAAGATGTACTGTAAGGAAACATATCTCAGAGCCCAAGAAGAGCACACCAAGCATGTGATGCAAGGTGTCCTGCAGAGCAAACGTATCTCAGAGACCTAGTTGAGTACACCCAGCGTGTGATACAAGGTGTCCTGCAGTACAAACCTATCTCACAGCCCAAGATGAGTACCCCGAGTGTGTGATGCAAGGTGTCCTGCAGTCCAAACCTATCTCAGAGCCCCAGATGAGTACACCAAGTATGTGATGCATGGTGTCCTGCAGAACAAACCTATATAAAAGCCCCAGATGAGTACACCGAGCGTGTGATGCAAGGTGTACTGTAGAAAAACATATCTCCGAGCCCGAGATGAGTACACCAAGCGTGTGATGCAAGGTGTCCTGCAGAACTAACCTTTCTCACAGCCCAAGATGAGTACATCGAGTGTGTGATGCAAGGTGTCCTGCAGAGCAAACCTACCTCAGAGCCCCGGATGAGTACACTGAGCGTGTGATGCAAGGTTTCCTGCAGAGCAAACCTATCTCAGAGCCCCAGATGAATACACCAAGAGTGTGATGCAAGGAGTCCTGCAGACCAAACCTAGCTCACAGCCCAAGATGAGTACACCAAACATGTGATGCAAGGTGTCCTGCAGAGCAAACCTATCTCAGAGCCCCAGATGAGTACCCCAAGCGTGTGATGCAAGGTGTGCTGTAGAAGAAACATATCTCAGAGCCCGAGATGAGTACACCGAGCGTATGATGCAAGGTCTCCTGCAGAGCAAACCAATCTTAGAGCCCAAGATGAGTACACCAAGCGTGTGATGCAACAAGTCCTGCAGTGCAAACCTATCTTAGAGCGCAAGGTGAGTACACTAAGTGTGTGATGCAAGGTGGACTTTAGAAGAAACATATCTCACAGCCCAAGATGAGTACACCGAGTGTGTGATGCAAGGTGTCCTGCAGAACTAACCTATCTCACAGCCCAAGATGAGTACCCCGAGTGTGTGATGCAAGGTGTCCTGCTGAATAAACCAATCTCAGGGCCCCAGATGAGTACACCAAGCGTGTGATGCAAGGAGCCCTGCAGTGCAAACCTATCTCAGAACCCCAGTTGAGTACACCGAGCATGTGATGCAAGGTGTACTGTAGAAGAAACCTATCTCAGAGCCCCAGATGAGTACACCGAGCGTATGATGCAAGGTCTCCTGCAGAGCAAACCAATCTTAGAGCCCAAGATGAGTACACCAAGCGTGTGATGCAACAAGTCCTGCAGTGCAAACCTATTTTAGAGCGCAAGGTGAGTACACTAAGTGTGTGATGCAAGGTGGACTTTAGAAGAAACATATCTCACAGCCCAAGATGAGTACACCGAGTGTGTGATGCAAGGTGTACTGCAGAAAAAACATATCTCACAGCCCAAGATGAGTACACTGAGCGTGTGATGCAAGGTGTCTTGCAGTGCAAACCTATCTCAGAGCCCAAGATGAGTACACCGAGCATGTGATGCATGGTGTCCTGCAGAGCAAATGCATCTCACAACCCAAGATGAGTACACAGAGCGTGTGATGCAAGGAGCCCTGCAGAACAAACCTATCTCACAGCCCAAGACGAGTACGCCCAGCGTGTGATATAAAGTATCCTGCAGAACAAACATATCTCAGAGCCCCAGATGAGTACACCGAGCGTGTGATGCAAGGTTTCCTGCAGAACAAACCTATATAAAAGCCCCAGATGAGTACACCGAGCGTGTGATGCAAGGTGTACTGTAGAAAAACATATCTCCGAGCCCGAGATGAGTACACCAAGCGTGTGATGCAAGGTGTCCTGCAGAACTAACCTTTCTCACAGCCCAAGATGAGTACATCGAGTGTGTGATGCAAGGTGTCCTGCAGAGCAAACCTACCTCAGAGCCCCGGATGAGTACACTGAGCGTGTGATGCAAGGTTTCCTGCAGAGCAAACCTATCTCAGAGCCCCAGATGAATACACCAAGAGTGTGATGCAAGGAGTCCTGCAGACCAAACCTAGCTCACAGCCCAAGATGAGTACACCAAACATGTGATGCAAGGTGTCCTGCAGAGCAAACCTATCTCAGAGCCCCAGATGAGTACCCCAAGCGTGTGATGCAAGGTGTACTGTAGAAGAAACATATCTCAGAGCCCGAAATGAGTACACCAAGTGTGTGATGCAATGTGTCCTGCAGAACTAACCTATCTCACAGCCCAAGATGAGTACCCCGAGTGTGTGATGCAAGGTGTCCTGCTGAATAAACCAATCTCAGAGCCCCAGATGAGTACACCAATCGTATGATGCAATGAGCCCTGCAGTGCAAACCTATCTCAGAACCCCAGTTGTGTACACCGAGCATGTGATGCAAGGTGTACTGTAGAAGAAACCTATCTCAGAGCCCCAGGTGAGTACACCGAGCGTATGATGCAAGTTCTCCTGCAGAGCAAACCAATCTTAGAGCCCAAGATGAGTACACCAAGCGTGTAATGCAACAAGTCCTGCAGTGCAAACCTATCTTAGAGCGCAAGGTGAGTACACTAAATGTGTGATGCAAGGTGGACTTTAGAAGAAACATATCTCACAGCCCAAGATGAGTACACCGATTGTGTGATGCAAGGTGTATTGCAGAACAAACCTGTTTCACAGCCCAAGATGAGTACACCAAGCGTGTGATGCAAGGTGGACTTTAGAAGAAACATATCTCACAGCCCAAGATGAGTACACCGAGTGTGTGATGCAAGGTGTACTGCAGAAAAAACATATCTCACAGCCCAAGATGAGTACACTGAGCGTGTGATGCAAGGTGTCCTGCAGAGCAAACCTATCTCAGAGCCCAAGATGAGTACACCGAGCATGTGATGCATGGTGTCCTGCAGAGCAAAAGCATCTCACAACCCAAGATGAGTACACAGAGCGTGTGATGCAAGGAGCCCTGCAGAACAAACCTATCTCACAGCCCAAGACGAGTACGCCCAGCGTGTGATATAAAGTATCCTGCAGAACAAACATATCTAAGAGCCCCAGATGAGTACACCGAGCGTGTGATGCAAGGTGTCCTGCAGAGCAAACCTATCTCAGAGCCCAAGATGAGTACACCGAGCATGTGATGCATGGTGTCCTGCAGAGCAAATGCATCTCACAACCCAAGATGAGTACACAGAGCGTGTGATGCAAGGAGCCCTGCAGAAAAAACCTTTTCTCACAGCCCAAGACGAGTACGCCCAGCGTGTGATATAAAGTATCCTGCAGAACAAACATATCTCAAAGCCCCAGATGAGTACACCGAGTGTGTGATGCAAGGTGTCCTGCAGAGCAAACCTATCTCACAGCCCAAGATGAGTTACCCAAGCGTGTGATGCAAGGTGTCCTGCAGAACAAACCTACCTCACAGCCCAAGATGAGTACACCAAGCGTGTGACGCAGGGTGTCCTGCAGAGCAAACCTATCTCAGAGCCCCAGATGAGTACACCGAGCGTGTGATGCAAGGTGTCTTGCAGAACAAACCTATCTCAGAAACCAAGATGAGTACACCGAGCGTGTGAGGCAAGGTGTCCTGCAGAACAAACCTATCTCACAGCCCCAGATGAGTACTCTAAGCCTGTGAGGCAAGGTGTCCTGCAGAACAAACCTATCTCACAGCCCCAGATGAGTACTCTAAGCGTGTGATGCAAGGCGTCCTGTAGAACAAACCTATCTCAGAGTCCCAGATGAATACACCAAGCGTGTGATGCAAGGTGTCCTGCAGAGCAAACCTATCTCAGAGCCCCAGATGATCACACCAAGCGTGTGATGCAAGGAGTGCAGAACAAACCTAACCTATCTCACAGCCCAAGATGAGTACACCGAGCGTGTGATGCAAGGTGTCCTGCAGAGCCAACCTACCTCAGAGTCCCAGATGAGTACACTGTGCGTGTGATGCAAGGTGTCCTGTAGAGCAAACCTACCTCAGAGCCCCAGATGAGTACACCAAGCGTGCGATGCAAGGAGTCCTGCAGAACAAACCTAGCTCACAGCCCAAGATGAGTACACCAAACGTGTGATGCAAGGTGTCCTGCTTAGCAAACCTATCTCAGAGCCCCAGATGAGTACCCCGAGCGTGTGATGCAAGGTGTACTGTAGAAGAAACATATCTAAGAGCCTGAGATGAGTACACCAAGTGTGTGATGCAAAGTGTCCTGCAGAACTAACCTATCTCAGAGCCCCAGATGAGTACACCAAGTATGTGATGCATGGTGTCCTGCAGAACAAACCTATATAAAAGCCCCAGATGAGTACACCGAGCGTGTGATGCAAGGTGTACTGTAGAAAAACATATCTCCGAGCCCGAGATGAGTACACCAAGCGTGTGATGCAAGGTGTCCTGCAGAACTAACCTTTCTCACAGCCCAAGATGAGTACATCGAGTGTGTGATGCAAGGTGTCCTGCAGAGCAAACCTACCTCAGAGCCCCGGATGAGTACACTGAGCGTGTGATGCAAGGTGTCCTGCAGAGCAAACCTATCTCAGAGCCCCAGATGAATACACCAAGAGTGTGATGCAAGGAGTCCTGCAGACCAAACCTAGCTCACATCCCAAGATGAGTACACCAAACATGTGATGCAAGGTGTCCTGCAGAGCAAACCTATCTCAGAGCCCCAGATGAGTACCCCAAGCGTGTGATGCAAGGTGTACTGTAGAAGAAACATATCTCAGAACCCGAGATGAGTACACCAAGTGTGTGATGCAATGTGTCCTGCAGAACTAACCTATCTCACAGCCCAAGATGAGTACCCCGAGTGTGTGATGCAAGGTGTCCTGCTGAATAAACCAATCTCAGAGCCCCAGATGAGTACACCAAGCGTGTGATGCAAGGAGCCCTGCAGTGCAAACCTATCTCAGAACCCCAGTTGAGTACACCGAGCATGTGATGCAAGGTGTACTGTAGAAGAAACCTATCTCAGAGCCCCAGGTGAGTACACCGAGCGTATGATGCAAGGTCTCCTGCAGAGCAAACCAATCTTAGAGCCCAAGATGAGTACACCAAGCGTGTGATGCAACAAGTCCTGCAGTGCAAACCTATCTTAGAGCGCAAGGTGAGTACACTAAATGTGTGATGCAAGGTGGACTTTAGAAGAAACATATCTCACAGCCCAAGATGAGTACACCGATTGTGTGATGGAAGGTGTATTGCAGAACAAACCTGTTTCACAGCCCAAGATGAGTACACCAAGCGTGTGATGCAAGGTGGACTTTAGAAGAAACATATCTCACAGCCCAAGATGAGTACACCGAGTGTGTGATGCAAGGTGTACTGCAGAAAAAACTTATCTCACAGCCCAAGATGAGTACACTGAGCGTGTGATGCAAGGTGTCCTGCAGAGCAAACCTATCTCAGAGCCCAAGATGAGTACACCGAGCATGTGATGCATGGTGTCCTGCAGAGCAAATGCATCTCACAACCCAAGATGAGTACACAGAGCGTGTGATGCAAGGAGCCCTGCAGAACAAACCTATCTCACAGCCCAAGACGAGTACGCCCAGCGTGTGATATAAAGTATCCTGCAGAACAAACATATCTAAGAGCCCCAGATGAGTACACCGAGCGTGTGATGCAAGGTGCCCTGCAGAGCAAACCTATCTCAGAGCCCAAGATGAGTACACCGAGCATGTGATGCATGGTGTCCTGCAGAGCAAATGCATCTCACAACCCAAGATGAGTACACAGAGCGTGTGATGCAAGGAGCCCTGCAGAAAAAACCTTTTCTCACAGCCCAAGACGAGTACGCCCAGCGTGTGATATAAAGTATCCTGCAGAACAAACATATCTCAAAGCCCCAGATGAGTACACCGAGCGTGTGATGCAAGGTGTCCTGCAGAGCAAACCTATCTCACAGCCCAAGATGAGTTACCCAAGCGTGTGATGCAAGGTGTCCTGCAGAACAAACCTACCTCACAGCCCAAGATGAGTACACCAAGCGCGTGACGCAGGGTGTCCTGCAGAGCAAACCTATTTCAGAGCCCCAGATGAGTACACCGAGCGTGTGATGCAAGGTGTCCTGCAGAATAAACCTATCTCACAGCCCAAGATGAGTTACCCAAGTGTGTGATGCAAGGTGTCCTGCAGAACAAACCTACCTCACAGCCCAAGATGAGTACACCAAGCGTGTGACGCAGGGTGTCCTGCAGAGCAAACCTATCTCAGAGCCCCAGATGAGTAGACCGAGCGTGTGATGCAAGGTGTCTTGCAGAACAAACCTATCTCAGAAACCAAGATGAGTACACCGAGCGTGTGAGGCAAGGTGTCCTGCAGAACAAACCTATCTCACAGCCCCAGATGAGTACTCTAAGCCTGTGAGGCAAGGTGTCCTGCAGAACAAACCTATCTCACAGCCCCAGATGAGTACTCTAAGCGTGTGATGCAAGACGTCCTGTAGAACAAACCTATCTCAGAGTCCCAGATGAATACACCAAGCGTGTGATGCAAGGTGTCCTGCAGAGCAAACCTATCTCAGAGCCCCAGATGATCACACCAAGCGTGTGATGCAAGGAGTGCAGAACAAACCTAACCTATCTCACAGCCCAAGATGAGTACACCGAGCGTGTGATGCAAGGTGTCCTGCAGAGCCAACCTACCTCAGAGTCCCAGATGAGTACACCGTGCGTGTGATGCAAGGTGTCCTGTAGAGCAAACCTACCTCAGAGCCCCAGATGAGTACACCAAGCGTGCGATGCAAGGAGTCCTGCAGAACAAACCTAGCTCACAGCCCAAGATGAGTACACCAAACGTGTGATGCAAGGTGTCCTGCTTAGCAAACCTATCTCAGAGCCCCAGATGAGTACCCCGAGCGTGTGATGCAAGGTGTACTGTAGAAGAAACATATCTAAGAGCCTGAGATGAGTACACCAAGTGTGTGATGCAAAGTGTCCTGCAGAACTAACCTATCTCAGAGCCCCAGATGAGTACACCAAGTATGTGATGCATGGTGTCCTGCAGAACAAACCTATATAAAAGCCCCAGATGAGTACACCGAGCGTGTGATGCAAGGTGTACTGTAGAAAAACATATCTCCGAGCCCGAGATGAGTACACCAAGCGTGTGATGCAAGGTGTCCTGCAGAACTAACCTTTCTCACAGCCCAAGATGAGTACATCGAGTGTGTGATGCAAGGTGTCCTGCAGAGCAAACCTACCTCAGAGCCCCGGATGAGTACACTGAGCGTGTGATGCAAGGTGTCCTGCAGAGCAAACCTATCTCAGAGCCCCAGATGAATACACCAAGAGTGTGATGCAAGGAGTCCTGCAGACCAAACCTAGCTCACAGCCCAAGATGAGTACACCAAACATGTGATGCAAGGTGTCCTGCAGAGCAAACCTATCTCAGAGCCCCAGATGAGTACCCCAAGCGTGTGATGCAAGGTGTACTGTAGAAGAAACATATCTCAGAGCCCGAGATGAGTACACCAAGTGTGTGATGCAATGTGTCCTGCAGAACTAACCTATCTCACAGCCCAAGATGAGTACCCCGAGTGTGTGATGCAAGGTGTCCTGCTGAATAAACCAATCTCAGAGCCCCAGATGAGTACACCAAGCATGTGATGCAAGGAGCCCTGCAGTGCAAACCTATCTCAGAACCCCAGTTGAGTACACCGAGCATGTGATGCAAGGTGTACTGTAGAAGAAACCTATCTCAGAGCCCCAGGTGAGTACACCGAGCGTATGATGCAAGGTCTCCTGCAGAGCAAACCAATCTTAGAGCCCAAGATGAGTACACCAAGCGTGTGATGCAACAAGTCCTGCAGTGCAAACCTATCTTAGAGCGCAAGGTGAGTACACTAAGTGTGTGATGCAAGGTGGACTTTAGAAGAAACATATCTCACAGCCCAAGATGAGTACACCGATTGTGTGATGGAAGGTGTATTGCAGAACAAACCTGTTTCACAGCCCAAGATGAGTACACCAAGCGTGTGATGCAAGGTGGACTTTAGAAGAAACATATCTCACAGCCCAAGATGAGTACACCGAGTGTGTGATGCAAGGTGTACTGCAGAAAAAACTTATCTCACAGCCCAAGATGAGTACACTGAGCGTGTGATGCAAGGTGTCCTGCAGAGCAAACCTATCTCAGAGCCCAAGATGAGTACACCGAGCATGTGATGCATGGTGTCCTGCAGAGCAAATGCATCTCACAACCCAAGATGAGTACACAGAGCGTGTGATGCAAGGAGCCCTGCAGAACAAACCTATCTCACAGCAAAAGACGAGTACGCCCAGCGTGTGATATAAAGTATCCTGCAGAACAAACATATCTAAGAGCCCCAGATGAGTACACCGAGCGTGTGATGCAAGGTGTCCTGCAGAGCAAACCTATCTCAGAGCCCAAGATGATTACACCGAGCATGTGATGCATGGTGTCCTGCAGAGCAAATGCATCTCACAACCCAAGATGAGTACACAGAGCGTGTGATGCAAGGAGCCCTGCAGAAAAAACCTTTTCTCACAGCCCAAGACGAGTACGCCCAGCGTGTGATATAAAGTATCCTGCAGAACAAACATATCTCAAAGCCCCAGATGAGTACACCGAGCGTGTGATGCAAGGTGTCCTGCAGAGCAAACCTATCTCACAGCCCAAGATGAGTTACCCAAGCGTGTGATGCAAGGTGTCCTGCAGAACAAACCTACCTCACAGCCCAATATGAGTACACCAAGCGCGTGACGCAGGGTGTCCTGCAGAGCAAACCTATCTCAGAGCCCCAGATGAGTACACCGAGCGTGTGATGCAAGGTGTCCTGCAGAATAAACCTATCTCAGAGCCCCAGATGAGTACTCTAAGCGTGGGATGCAAGGTGTACTGTTGAACAAATGTATCTCAAGGCCCCAAATGAATACACCCAGCAAGTGATGCAAGGTGTACTGCAGAACAAACCTATGTCAGAGCCGCAAATGAGTACTCTAAGCGTGTGATGCAAGGTGCACTGTAGAACAAACCTATCTCACAGCCCCAGATGAGTACACCCAGCGTGTGGTGCAAGGTGTCCTGCAGGACAAACCTATCTCAGAGCCCAAGATGAGTACACTGAGCGTGTGGTGCAAGGTGTCCTGCAGGACAAACCTATCTCAGTGCCCAAGATGAGAACACCGAGCGTGTGATGCAAGGTGTCCTGCAGGACAAACCTATCTCAGAGCCTCAGATGAGTACACTGAGCGTGTGATGCAAGGTGTCCTGCAGAACAAACGTATCTCGAGCCCCAGATGAGTACACCAAGTGTGTGATGCAAGGTGTCCTGCAGAGAAAACCTATTTCAGAGTCGCAGATGAGGACACCAAGCATGTGATGAATGGTGTCCTGCATAACAAACCTATCTCACAGCCCAAGATGAGTACACCAAGCATGTCCTGCAGAGAAAACCTATCTCAGAGTCGCAGATGAGTACACCAAGCGTGTGATGCAAGGAGTCCTGCAGAGCAAACCTATCTCAGAGCCCCAGGTGAGTACACCGAGCATGTGATGCAAGGTGTCCTGCAGAGCAAACCTATCTCAGAGCCCCAGATGAGTACACCGAGCGTGTGATGCAAGGTGTCTTGCAGTGCAAACCTATCTCAGAGCCCAAGATGAGTAGACCGCACGTGTGATGCAAGTTGTCCTGCAGGACAAACCTATCTCAGAGCCCAAGATGAGTACACTGAGTGTGTGATGCAAGGTGTACTGTAGAACAAACGTATCTCAAAGCCCCAAATGAGTACACCCAGCGTGTTTTGCAAACTGTCCTGCAGAACAAACCTATCTCACAGCCCAATATGAGTACACCAAGCGTGTGATGCAAGGTGTCCTGCAGAACAAACCTATATCAGAGCCCAAGATGAGTACACCAAGCGTGTGATGCAAGATGTCCTGCAGAGAAACCTATCTCAAAGTCGCAGATGAGTACACCAAGCGTGTGATGCAAGGTGTCCTGCAGAACAAACCTATCTCACAGCCCAAGAGGAGTACACCGAGAGTGTGATGCAAGGTGTACTGCAGAACAAACTTATCTCACAGCCCAAGATGGGTACACTGAGCGTGTGATGCAAGGTGTCCTGCAGAGAAAACCTACCTCAGAGCCCCGGATGAGTACACTGAGCGTGTGATGCAAGGAGTCCTGCAGACCAAACCTAGCTCACAGCCCAAGATGAGTACACCAAACATGTGATGCAAGGTGTCCTGCAGAGCAAACCTATCTCAGAGCCCCAGATGAATACTCTAAGCATGTGATGCAAGGTGTACTGTTGAACAAATGTATCTCAAGGCCCCAAATGAGTACACCCAGCAAGTGATGCAAGGTGTACTGCAGAACAAACCTATGTCAGAGCCGCAAATGAGTACTCTAAGCGTGTGATGCAAGGTGTACTGTAGAACAAACCTATCTCAAAGCCCCAAATGAGTACACCCAGCGTGTGATTCAAGCGGTCCTGTGGTACAAACCTATCTCACAGCCCCAGATGAGTACACCCAGCGTGTGGTGCAAGGTGTCCTGCAGGACAAACCTATCTCAGAGCCCAAGATGAGTACACCGAGCGTGTGGTGCAAGGTGTCCTGCAGGACAAACCTATCTCAGTGCCCAAGATGAGAACACCGAGCGTGTGATGCAAGGTGTCCTGCAGGACAAACCTATCTCAGAGCCTCAGATGAGCACACTGAGCGTGTGATGCAAGGTGTCCTGCAGAACAAACGTATCTCGAGCCCCAGATGAGTACACCAAGTGTGTGATGCAAGGTGTCCTGCAGAGAAAACCTATTTCAGAGTCGCAGATGAGTACACCAAGCGTGTGATGAATGGTGTCCTGCAGAACAAACCTACCTCACAGCCCAAGATGAGTACACCAAGCATGTGATGCAAGATGTCCTGCAGAGAAAACCTATCTCAGAGTCGCAGATGAGTACACCAAGCGTGTGATGCAAGGAGTCCTTCAGAGCAAACCTATCTCAGAGCCCCAGGTGAGTACACCGAGCATGTGATGCAAGGTGTCCTGCAGAGCAAACCTATCTCAGAGCCCCAGATGAGTACACCAAGCGTGTGATGCAAGGTGTCTTGCAGTGCAAACCTATCTCAGAGCCCAAGATGAGTAGACCGCACGTGTGATGCAAGTTGTCCTGCAGGACAAACCTATCTCAGAGCCCAAGATGAGTACACTGAGTGTGTGATGCAAGGTGTACTGTAGAACAAACGTATCTCAAAGCCCCAAATGAGTACACCCAGTGTGTGATGCAAACTGTCCTGCAGAACAAACCTATCTCACAGCCCAATATGAGTACACCAAGCTTGTGATGCAAGGTGTCCTGCAGAACAAACCTATATCAGAGCCCAAGATGAGTACACCAAGCGTGTGATGCAAGATGTCCTGCAGAGAAACCTATCTCAAAGTCGCAGATGAGTACACCAAGCGTGTGATGCAAGGTGTCCTGCAGAACAAACCTATCTCACAGCGCAAGAGGAGTACAACGAGAGTGTGATGCAAGGTGTACTGCAGAACAAACTTATCTCACAGCCCAAGATGAGTACACTGAGCGTGTGATGCAAGGTGTCCTGCAGAGCAAACCTATCTCAGAGCCCAAGATGAGTACACCGAGCATGTGATGCATGGTGTCCTGCAGAGCAAATGCATCTCACAACCCAAGATGAGTACACAGAGCGTGTGATGCAAGGAGCCCTGCAGAACAAACCTATCTCACAACCCAAGACGAGTACGCCCAGCGTGTGATATAAAGTATCCTGCAGAACAAACATATCTCAGAGCCCCAGATGAGTACACCGAGCGTGTGCTGCAAGGTGTCCTGCAGAGCAAACCTATCTCAGAGCCCAAGATGAGTACACCGAGCATGTGATGCATGGTGTCCTGCAGAGCAAATGCATCTCACAACCCAAGATGAGTACACAGAGCGTGTGATGCAAGGAGCCCTGCAGAAAAAACCTTTTCTCACAGCCCAAGACGAGTACGCCAAGCGTGTGATATAAAGTATCCTGCAGAACAAACATATCTCAAAGCCCCAGATGAGTACACCGAGCGTGTGATGCAAGGTGTCCTGCAGAGCAAACCTATCTCACAGCCCAAGATGAGTTACCCAAGCGTGTGATGCAAGGTGTCCTGCAGAACAAACCTACCTCACAGCCCAAGATGAGTACACCAAGCGTGTGATGCAAGGTGTACTGTAGAAAAAACCTATCTCAGAGCCCCAGATGAGTACACAGAGCGTGTGATGCAAGGAGTCCTGCAGAGAAAACCTATCTCAGAGCCCCAGGTGAGTACACCGAGTGTGTGATACAAGGTGTCCTGCAGTACAAACCTATCTCACAGCCACAGATGAGTACACCTAGTGTGATGCAAGCGGTCCTGTGGTACAAACCTATCTCACAGCCCCAGATGAGTACACCCAGCGTGTGGTGCAAGGTGTCCTGCAGGACAAACCTATCTCAGAGCCCAAGATGAGTACACCGAGCGTGTGGTGCAAGGTGTCCTGCAGGACAAACCTATCTCAGAGCTCCAGATGAGTACACTGAGCATGTGATGCAAGGTGTCCTGCAGAACAAACCTATCTTGCAGACCCAGATGAGTACACCAAGTGTGTGATGCAAGGTGTCCTGCAGAGAAAACCTATTTCAGAGTCGCAGATGAGTACACCAAGCGTGTGATGCAAGGTGTCCTGCAGAACAAACCTATCTCACAGCCCAAGAGGAGTACACCAAGCGTGTGATGCAAGGTGTCCTGCAGAGCAAACCTATCTCACAGCCCAAGATGAGTTACCCAAGCGTGTGATGCAAGGTGTCCTGCAAAACAAACCTATCTCACAGCTCAAGATGAGTACACCAAGCGTGTGACGCAGTGCGTCCTGCAGAGCAAACCTATCACAGAGCCACAGATGAGTACACCGAGCGTGTGATGCAAGGTGTCCTGCAGAAAAAACCTATCTCAGAGCCCCAGATGAGTACTCTAAGCGTGTGATGCAAGGTGTACTGTTGAACAAATGTATCTCAAGGCCCCAAATGAGCACACCGAGCAAGTGATGCAAGGTGTACTGCAGAACAAACCCATGTCAGAGCCGCAAATGAGTACTCTAAGTGTGTGATGCAAGGTGTACTGTAGAACAAAAGTATCTCAAAGCCCCAAATGAGTACACCCAGCGTGTGATGCAAGTGGTCCTGTGGTACAAACCTATCTCACAGCCCCAGATGAGTACACCCAGCGTGTGATGCAAGGTGTCCTGCAGGACAAACCTATCTCACAGCCACAGATGAGTACACCTAGTGTGATGCAAGCGGTCCTGTGGTACAAACCTATCTCACAGCCCCAGATGAGTACACCCAGCGTGTGGTGCAAGGTGTCCTGCAGGACAAACCTATCTCAGAGCCCAAGATGAGTACACCGAGCGTGTGGTGCAAGGTGTCCTGCAGGACAAACCTATCTCAGAGCTCCAGATGAGTACACTGAGCATGTGATGCAAGGTGTCCTGCAGAACAAACCTATCTTGCAGACCCAGATGAGTACACCAAGTGTGTGATGCAAGGTGTCCTGCAGAGAAAACCTATTTCAGAGTCGCAGATGAGTACACCAAGCGTGTGATGCAAGGTGTCCTGCAGAACAAACCTATCTCACAGCCCAAGAGGAGTACACCAAGCGTGTGATGCAAGGTGTCCTGCAGAGCAAACCTATCTCACAGCCCAAGATGAGTTACCCAAGCGTGTGATGCAAGGTGTCCTGCAAAACAAACCTATCTCACAACCCAAGACGAGTACGCCCAGCGTGTGATATAAAGTATCCTGCAGAACAAACATATCTCAGAGCCCCAGATGAGTACACCGAGCGTGTGATGCAAGGTGTCCTGCAGAGCAAACCTATCTCAGAGCCCAAGATGAGTACACCGAGCATGTGATGCATGGTGTCCTGCAGAGCAAATGCATCTCACAACCCAAGATGAGTACACAGAGCGTGTGATGCAAGGAGCCCTGCAGAAAAAACCTTTTCTCACAGCCCAAGACGAGTACGCCCAGCGTGTGATATAAAGTATCCTGCAGAACAAACATATCTCAAAGCCCCAGATGAGTACACCGAGCGTGTGATGCAAGGTGTCCTGCAGAGCAAACCTATCTCACAGCCCAAGATGAGTTACCCAAGCGTGTGATGCAAGGTGTCCTGCAGAACAAACCTACCTCACAGCCCAAGATGAGTACACCAAGCGTGTGATGCAAGGTGTACTGTAGAAAAAACCTATCTCAGAGCCCCAGATGAGTACACAGAGCGTGTGATGCAAGGAGTCCTGCAGAGCAAACCTATCTCAGAGCCCCAGGTGAGTACACCGAGTGTGTGATACAAGGTGTCCTGCAGTACAAACCTATCTCACAGCCACAGATGAGTACACCTAGTGTGATGCAAGCGGTCCTGTGGTACAAACCTATCTCACAGCCCCAGATGAGTACACCCAGCGTGTGGTGCAAGGTGTCCTGCAGGACAAACCTATCTCAGAGCCCAAGATGAGTACACCGAGCGTGTGGTGCAAGGTGTCCTGCAGGACAAACCTATCTCAGAGCTCCAGATGAGTACACTGAGCATGTGATGCAAGGTGTCCTGCAGAACAAACCTATCTTGCAGACCCAGATGAGTACACCAAGTGTGTGATGCAAGGTGTCCTGCAGAGAAAACCTATTTCAGAGTCGCAGATGAGTACACCAAGCGTGTGATGCAAGGTGTCCTGCAGAACAAACCTATCTCACAGCCCAAGAGGAGTACACCAAGCGTGTGATGCAAGGTGTCCTGCAGAGCAAACCTATCTCACAGCCCAAGATGAGTTACCCAAGCGTGTGATGCAAGGTGTCCTGCAAAACAAACCTATCTCACAGCTCAAGATGAGTACACCAAGCGTGTGACGCAGTGCGTCCTGCAGAGCAAACCTATCACAGAGCCACAGATGAGTACACCGAGCGTGTGATGCAAGGTGTCCTGCAGAAAAAACCTATCTCAGAGCCCCAGATGAGTACTCTAAGCGTGTGATGCAAGGTGTACTGTTGAACAAATGTATCTCAAGGCCCCAAATGAGCACACCGAGCAAGTGATGCAAGGTGTACTGCAGAACAAACCCATGTCAGAGCCGCAAATGAGTACTCTAAGTGTGTGATGCAAGGTGTACTGTAGAACAAAAGTATCTCAAAGCCCCAAATGAGTACACCCAGCGTGTGATGCAAGTGGTCCTGTGGTACAAACCTATCTCACAGCCCCAGATGAGTACACCCAGCGTGTGATGCAAGGTGTCCTGCAGGACAAACCTATCTCAGAGCCCAAGATGAGTACACCGAGCGTGTGATCCAAGGTGTCCTGCAGGACAAACGTATCTCGCAGCCCCAGATGAGTACACCAAGTGTGTGATGCAAGGTGTCCTGCAGAGAAAACCTATTTCAGAGTCGCAGATGAGTACACCAAGCGTGTGATGAATGGTGTCCTGCAGAACAAACCTATCTCACAGCCCAAGATGAGTACACCAAGCATGTGATGCAAGATGTCCTGCAGAGAAAACCTATCTCAGAGCACCAGGTGAGTACACCGAGCATGTTATGCAAGGTGTCCTGCAGAGCAAACCTATCTCAGAGCCCCATATGAGTACACCGAGCGTGTGATGCAAGGTGTCTTGCAGTGCAAACCTATCTCAGAGCCCAAGATGAGTAGACCGCGCGTGTGATGCAAGGAGTCCTGCAGTGCAAACCTATCTCAGAGCCCCATATGAGTACACCGAGCGTGTGATGCAAACTGTCCTGCAGAACAAACCTATCTCACAGCCCAATATGAGTACACCAAGCGTGTGATGCAAGGTGTCCTGCAGAGCAAACCTATCTCAGAGCCCCAGGTGAGTACACCGAGCATGTGATGCAAGGTGTCCTGCAGAGCAAACCTATCTCAGAGCCCCATATGAGTACACCGAGCGTGTGATGCAAGGAGTCCTGCAGTGCAAACCTATCTCAGAGCCCAAGGTGAGTAGACCGCGCGTGTGATGCAAGTTGTCCTGCAGGACAAACCTATCTCAGAGCCCAAGATGAGTACACTGAGTGTGTGATGCAAGGTGTCTTGCAGTGCAAACCTATCTCAGAGCCCAAGATGAGTAGACCGCGCGTGTGATGCAAACTGTCCTGCAGAGCAAACCTATCTCACAGCCCAATATGAGTACACCAATCGTGTGATGCAAGGTGTCCTGCAGAACAAACCTATATCAGAGCCCAAGATGAGTACACCAAGCGTGTGATGCAAGATGTCCTGCAGAGAAACCTATCTCAAAGTCGCAGATGAGTACACCAAGCGTGTGATGCAAGGTGTCCTGCAGAACAAACCTATCTCACAGCCCAAGAGGAGTACACCGAGAGTGTGATGCAAGGTGTACTGCAGAAGAAACATATCTCAGAGCCCAAGAAGAGCACACCAAGCATGTGATGCAAGGTGTCCTGCAGAGAAAACGTATCTCAGAGCCCCAGGTGAGTACACCCAGCGTGTGATACAAGGTGTCCTGCAGAGCAAACCTATCTCAGAGCCCAAGATGAGTACACCGAGCATGTGATGCATGGTGTCCTGCAGAGCAAATGCATCTCACAACCCAAGATGAGTACACAGAGCGTGTGATGCAAGGAGCCCTGCAGAACAAACCTATCTCACAACCCAAGACGAGTACGCCCAGCGTGTGATATAAAGTATCCTGCAGAACAAACATATCTCAGAGCCCCAGATGAGTACACCGAGCGTGTGATGCAAGGTGTCCTGCAGAGCAAACCTATCTCAGAGCCCAAGATGAGTACACCGAGCATGTGATGCATGGTGTCCTGCAGAGCAAATGCATCTCACAACCCAAGATGAGTACACAGAGCGTGTGATGCAAGGAGCCCTGCAGAAAAAACCTTTTCTCACAGCCCAAGACGAGTACGCCCAGCGTGTGATATAAAGTATCCTGCAGAACAAACATATCTCAAAGCCCCAGATGAGTACACCGAGCGTGTGATGCAAGGTGTCCTGCAGAGCAAACCTATCTCACAGCCCAAGATGAGTTACCCAAGCGTGTGATGCAAGGTGTCCTGCAGAACAAACCTACCTCACAGCCCAAGATGAGTACACCAAGCGTGTGATGCAAGGTGTACTGTAGAAAAAACCTATCTCAGAGCCCCAGATGAGTACACAGAGCGTGTGATGCAAGGAGTCCTGCAGAGCAAACCTATCTCAGAGCCCCAGGTGAGTACACCGAGTGTGTGATACAAGGTGTCCTGCAGTACAAACCTATCTCACAGCCACAGATGAGTACACCTAGTGTGATGCAAGCGGTCCTGTGGTACAAACCTATCTCACAGCCCCAGATGAGTACACCCAGCGTGTGGTGCAAGGTGTCCTGCAGGACAAACCTATCTCAGAGCCCAAGATGAGTACACCGAGCGTGTGGTGCAAGGTGTCCTGCAGGACAAACCTATCTCAGAGCTCCAGATGAGTACACTGAGCATGTGATGCAAGGTGTCCTGCAGAACAAACCTATCTTGCAGACCCAGATGAGTACACCAAGTGTGTGATGCAAGGTGTCCTGCAGAGAAAACCTATTTCAGAGTCGCAGATGAGTACACCAAGCGTGTGATGCAAGGTGTCCTGCAGAACAAACCTATCTCACAGCCCAAGAGGAGTACACCAAGCGTGTGATGCAAGGTGTCCTGCAGAGCAAACCTATCTCACAGCCCAAGATGAGTTACCCAAGCGTGTGATGCAAGGTGTCCTGCAAAACAAACCTATCTCACAGCTCAAGATGAGTACACCAAGCGTGTGACGCAGTGCGTCCTGCAGAGCAAACCTATCACAGAGCCACAGATGAGTACACCGAGCGTGTGATGCAAGGTGTCCTGCAGAAAAAACCTATCTCAGAGCCCCAGATGAGTACTCTAAGCGTGTGATGCAAGGTGTACTGTTGAACAAATGTATCTCAAGGCCCCAAATGAGCACACCGAGCAAGTGATGCAAGGTGTACTGCAGAACAAACCCATGTCAGAGCCGCAAATGAGTACTCTAAGTGTGTGATGCAAGGTGTACTGTAGAACAAAAGTATCTCAAAGCCCCAAATGAGTACACCCAGCGTGTGATGCAAATGGTCCTGTGGTACAAACCTATCTCACAGCCCCAGATGAATACACCCAGCGTGTGATGCAAGGTGTCCTGCAGGACAAACCTATCTCAGAGCCCAAGATGAGTACACCGAGCGTGTGATGCAAGGTGTCCTGCAGGACAAACCTATCTCAGAGCCTCAGATGAGTACACTGAGCGTGAGATGCAAGGTGTCCTGCAGAACAAACGTATCTCGCAGCCCCAGATGAGTACACCAAGTGTGTGATGCAAGGTGTCCTGCAGAGCAAACCTATCTCAGAGCCCCATATGAGTACACCGAGCGTGTGATGCAAGGTGTCTTGCAGTGCAAACCTATCTCAGAGCCCAAGATGAGTAGACCCCGCGTGTGATGCAAGTTGTCCTGCAGGACAAACCTATCTCAGAGCCCAAGATGAGTACACTGAGTGTGTGATGCAAGATGTACTGTAGAACAAACGTATCTCATAGCCCCAAATGAGTACACCCAGCGTGTGATGCAAACTGTCCTGCAGAACAAACCTATCTCACAGCCCAATATGAGTACACCAAGCGTGTGATGCAAGGTGTCCTGCAGAGCAAACCTATCTCAGAGCCCCAGGTGAGTACACCGAGCATGTGATGCAAGGTGTCCTGCAGAGCAAACCTATCTCAGAGCCCCATATGAGTACACCGAGCGTGTGATGCAAGGAGTCCTGCAGTGCAAACCTATCTCAGAGCCCAAGGTGAGTAGACCGCGCGTGTGATGCAAGTTGTCCTGCAGGACAAACCTATCTCAGAGCCCAAGATGAGTACACTGAGTGTGTGATGCAAGGTGTCTTGCAGTGCAAACCTATTTCAGAGTCGCAGATGAGTACACCAAGCATGTGATGAATGGTGTCCTGCATAACAAACCTATCTCACAGCCCAAGATGAGTACACCAAGCATGTCCTGCAGAGAAAACCTATCTCAGAGTCGCAGATGAGTACACCAAGCGTGTGATGCAAGGAGTCCTGCAGAGCAAACCTATCTCAGAGCCCCAGGTGAGTACACTGAGCATGTGATGCAAGGTGTCCTGCAGAGCAAACCTATCTCAGAGCCCCAGATGAGTACACCGAGCGTGTGATGCAAGGTGTACTGCAGAGAAAACCTATTTCAGAGTCGCAGATGAGTACACCAAGCATGTGATGAATGGTATCCTGCATAACAAACCTATCTCACAGCCCAAGATGAGTACACCAAGCATGTCCTGCAGAGAAAACCTATCTCAGAGTCGCAGATGAGTACACCAAGCGTGTGATGCAAGGAGTCCTGCAGAGCAAACCTATCTCAGAGCCCCAGGTGAGTACACCGAGCATGTGATGCAAGGTGTCCTGCAGAGCAAACCTATCTCAGAGCCCCAGATGAGTACACCGAGCGTGTGATGCAAGGTGTCTTGCAGTGCAAACCTATCTCAGAGCCCAAGATGAGTAGACCTCACGTGTGATGCAAGTTGTCCTGCAGGACAAACCTATCTCAGAGCCCAAGATGAGTACACTGAGTGTGTGATGCAAGGTGTACTGTAGAACAAACGTATCTCAAAGCCCCAAATGAGTACACCCAGCGTGTTTTGCAAACTGTCCTGCAGAACAAACCTATCTCACAGCCCAATATGAGTACACCAAGCGTGTGATGCAAGGTGTCCTGCAGAACAAACCTATATCAGAGCCCAAGATGAGTACACCAAGCGTGTGATGCAAGATGTCCTGCAGAGAAACCTATCTCAAAGTCGCAGATGAGTACACCAAGCGTGTGATGCAAGGTGTCCTGCAGAACAAACCTATCTCACAGCCCAAGAGGAGTACACCGAGAGTGTGATGCAAGATGTACTGCAGAACAAACTTATCTCACAGCCCAAGATGGGTACACTGAGCGTGTGATGCAAGGTGTCCTGCAGAGAAAACCTACCTCAGAGCCCCGGATGAGTACACTGAGCGTGTGATGCAAGGAGTCCTGCAGACCAAACCTAGCTCACAGCCCAAGATGAGTACACCAAACATGTGATGCAAGGTGTCCTGCAGAGCAAACCTATCTCAGAGCCCCAGATGAATACTCTAAGCGTGTGATGCAAGGTGTACTGTTGAACAAATGTATCTCAAGGCCCCAAATGAGTACACCCAGCAAGTGATGCAAGGTGTACTGCAGAACAAACCTATGTCAGAGCCGCAAATGAGTACTCTAAGCGTGTGATGCAAGGTGTACTGTAGAACAAACCTATCTCAAAGCCCCAAATGAGTACACCCAGCGTGTGATTCAAGCGGTCCTGTGGTACAAACCTATCTCACAGCCCCAGATGAGTACACCCAGCGTGTGGTGCAAGGTGTCCTGCAGGACAAACCTATCTCAGAGCCCAAGATGAGTACACCGAGCGTGTGGTGCAAGGTGTCCTGCAGGACAAACCTATCTCAGTGCCCAAGATGAGAACACCGAGCGTGTGATGCAAGGTGTCCTGCAGGACAAACCTATCTCAGAGCCTCAGATGAGCACACTGAGCGTGTGATGCAAGGTGTCCTGCAGAACAAACGTATCTCGAGCCCCAGATGAGTACACCAAGTGTGTGATGCAAGGTGTCCTGCAGAGAAAACCTATTTCAGAGTCGCAGATGAGTACACCAAGCGTGTGATGAATGGTGTCCTGCAGAACAAACCTACCTCACAGCCCAAGATGAGTACACCAAGCATGTGATGCAAGATGTCCTGCAGAGAAAACCTATCTCAGAGTCGCAGATGAGTACACCAAGCGTGTGATGCAAGGAGTCCTTCAGAGCAAACCTATCTCAGAGCCCCAGGTGAGTACACCGAGCATGTGATGCAAGGTGTCCTGCAGAGCAAACCTATCTCAGAGCCCCAGATGAGTACACCCAGCGTGTGATGCAAACTGTCCTGCAGAACAAACCTATCTCACAGCCCAATATGAGTACACCAAGCGTGTGATGCAAGGTGTCCTGCAGAGCAAACCTATCTCAGAGCCCCAGGTGAGTACACCGAGCATGTGATGCAAGGTGTCCTGCAGAGCAAACCTATCTCAGAGCCCCATATGAGTACACCGAGCGTGTGATGCAAGGAGTCCTGCAGTGCAAACCTATCTCAGAGCCCAAGGTGAGTAGACCGCGCGTGTGATGCAAGTTGTCCTGCAGGACAAACCTATCTCAGAGCCCAAGATGAGTACACTGAGTGTGTGATGCAAGGTGTCTTGCAGTGCAAACCTATTTCAGAGTCGCAGATGAGTACACCAAGCATGTGATGAATGGTGTCCTGCATAACAAACCTATCTCACAGCCCAAGATGAGTACACCAAGCATGTCCTGCAGAGAAAACCTATCTCAGAGTCGCAGATGAGTACACCAAGCGTGTGATGCAAGGAGTCCTGCAGAGCAAACCTATCTCAGAGCCCCAGGTGAGTACACTGAGCATGTGATGCAAGGTGTCCTGCAGAGCAAACCTATCTCAGAGCCCCAGATGAGTACACCGAGCGTGTGATGCAAGGTGTACTGCAGAGAAAACCTATTTCAGAGTCGCAGATGAGTACACCAAGCATGTGATGAATGGTATCCTGCATAACAAACCTATCTCACAGCCCAAGATGAGTACACCAAGCATGTCCTGCAGAGAAAACCTATCTCAGAGTCGCAGATGAGTACACCAAGCGTGTGATGCAAGGAGTCCTGCAGAGCAAACCTATCTCAGAGCCCCAGGTGAGTACACCGAGCATGTGATGCAAGGTGTCCTGCAGAGCAAACCTATCTCAGAGCCCCAGATGAGTACACCGAGCGTGTGATGCAAGGTGTCTTGCAGTGCAAACCTATCTCAGAGCCCAAGATGAGTAGACCGCACGTGTGATGCAAGTTGTCCTGCAGGACAAACCTATCTCAGAGCCCAAGATGAGTACACTGAGTGTGTGATGCAAGGTGTACTGTAGAACAAACGTATCTCAAAGCCCCAAATGAGTACACCCAGCGTGTTTTGCAAACTGTCCTGCAGAACAAACCTATCTCACAGCCCAATATGAGTACACCAAGCGTGTGATGCAAGGTGTCCTGCAGAACAAACCTATATCAGAGCCCAAGATGAGTACACCAAGCGTGTGATGCAAGATGTCCTGCAGAGAAACCTATCTCAAAGTCGCAGATGAGTACACCAAGCGTGTGATGCAAGGTGTCCTGCAGAACAAACCTATCTCACAGCCCAAGAGGAGTACACCGAGAGTGTGATGCAAGGTGTACTGCAGAACAAACTTATCTCACAGCCCAAGATGGGTACACTGAGCGTGTGATGCAAGGTGTCCTGCAGAGAAAACCTACCTCAGAGCCCCGGATGAGTACACTGAGCGTGTGATGCAAGGAGTCCTGCAGACCAAACCTAGCTCACAGCCCAAGATGAGTACACCAAACATGTGATGCAAGGTGTCCTGCAGAGCAAACCTATCTCAGAGCCCCAGATGAATACTCTAAGCGTGTGATGCAAGGTGTACTGTTGAACAAATGTATCTCAAGGCCCCAAATGAGTACACCCAGCAAGTGATGCAAGGTGTACTGCAGAACAAACCTATGTCAGAGCCGCAAATGAGTACTCTAAGCGTGTGATGCAAGGTGTACTGTAGAACAAACCTATCTCAAAGCCCCAAATGAGTACACCCAGCGTGTGATTCAAGCGGTCCTGTGGTACAAACCTATCTCACAGCCCCAGATGAGTACACGCAGCGTGTGGTGCAAGGTGTCCTGCAGGACAAACCTATCTCAGAGCCCAAGATGAGTACACCGAGCGTGTGGTGCAAGGTGTCCTGCAGGACAAACCTATCTCAGTGCCCAAGATGAGAACACCGAGCGTGTGATGCAAGGTGTCCTGCAGGACAAACCTATCTCAGAGCCTCAGATGAGCACACTGAGCGTGTGATGCAAGGTGTCCTGCAGAACAAACGTATCTCGAGCCCCAGATGAGTACACCAAGTGTGTGATGCAAGGTGTCCTGCAGAGAAAACCTATTTCAGAGTCGCAGATGAGTACACCAAGCGTGTGATGAATGGTGTCCTGCAGAACAAACCTACCTCACAGCCCAAGATGAGTACACCAAGCATGTGATGCAAGATGTCCTGCAGAGAAAACCTATCTCAGAGTCGCAGATGAGTACACCAAGCGTGTGATGCAAGGAGTCCTTCAGAGCAAACCTATCTCAGAGCCCCAGGTGAGTACACCGAGCATGTGATGCAAGGTGTCCTGCAGAGCAAACCTATCTCAGAGCCCCAGATGAGTACACCAAGCGTGTGATGCAAGGTGTCTTGCAGTGCAAACCTATCTCAGAGCCCAAGATGAGTAGACCGCACGTGTGATGCAAGTTGTCCTGCAGGACAAACCTATCTCAGAGCCCAAGATGAGTACACTGAGTGTGTGATGCAAGGTGTACTGTAGAACAAACGTATCTCAAAGCCCCAAATGAGTACACCCAGTGTGTGATGCAAACTGTCCTGCAGAACAAACCTATCTCACAGCCCAATATGAGTACACCAAGCTTGTGATGCAAGGTGTCCTGCAGAACAAACCTATATCAGAGCCCAAGATGAGTACACCAAGCGTGTGATGCAAGATGTCCTGCAGAGAAACCTATCTCAAAGTCGCAGATGAGTACACCAAGCGTGTGATGCAAGGTGTCCTGCAGAACAAACCTATCTCACAGCGCAAGAGGAGTACAACGAGAGTGTGATGCAAGGTGTACTGCAGAACAAACTTATCTCACAGCCCAAGATGAGTACACTGAGCGTGTGATGCAAGGTGTCCTGCAGAGCAAACCTATCTCAGAGCCCAAGATGAGTACACCGAGCATGTGATGCATGGTGTCCTGCAGAGCAAATGCATCTCACAACCCAAGATGAGTACACAGAGCGTGTGATGCAAGGAGCCCTGCAGAAAAAACCTTTTCTCACAGCCCAAGACGAGTACGCCCAGCGTGTGATATAAAGTATCCTGCAGAACAAACATATCTCAAAGCCCCAGATGAGTACACCGAGCGTGTGATGCAAGGTGTCCTGCAGAGCAAACCTATCTCACAGCCCAAGATGAGTTACCCAAGCGTGTGATGCAAGGTGTCCTGCAGAACAAACCTACCTCACAGCCCAAGATGAGTACACCAAGCGTGTGATGCAAGGTGTACTGTAGAAAAAACCTATCTCAGAGCCCCAGATGAGTACACAGAGCGTGTGATGCAAGGAGTCCTGCAGAGCAAACCTATCTCAGAGCCCCAGGTGAGTACACCGAGTGTGTGATACAAGGTGTCCTGCAGTACAAACCTATCTCACAGCCACAGATGAGTACACCTAGTGTGATGCAAGCGGTCCTGTGGTACAAACCTATCTCACAGCCCCAGATGAGTACACCCAGCGTGTGGTGCAAGGTGTCCTGCAGGACAAACCTATCTCAGAGCCCAAGATGAGTACACCGAGCGTGTGGTGCAAGGTGTCCTGCAGGACAAACCTATCTCAGAGCTCCAGATGAGTACACTGAGCATGTGATGCAAGGTGTCCTGCAGAACAAACCTATCTTGCAGACCCAGATGAGTACACCAAGTGTGTGATGCAAGGTGTCCTGCAGAGAAAACCTATTTCAGAGTCGCAGATGAGTACACCAAGCGTGTGATGCAAGGTGTCCTGCAGAACAAACCTATCTCACAGCCCAAGAGGAGTACACCAAGCGTGTGATGCAAGGTGTCCTGCAGAGCAAACCTATCTCACAGCCCAAGATGAGTTACCCAAGCGTGTGATGCAAGGTGTCCTGCAAAACAAACCTATCTCACAGCTCAAGATGAGTACACCAAGCGTGTGACGCAGTGCGTCCTGCAGAGCAAACCTATCACAGAGCCACAGATGAGTACACCGAGCGTGTGATGCAAGGTGTCCTGCAGAAAAAACCTATCTCAGAGCCCCAGATGAGTACTCTAAGCGTGTGATGCAAGGTGTACTGTTGAACAAATGTATCTCAAGGCCCCAAATGAGCACACCGAGCAAGTGATGCAAGGTGTACTGCAGAACAAACCCATGTCAGAGCCGCAAATGAGTACTCTAAGTGTGTGATGCAAGGTGTACTGTAGAACAAAAGTATCTCAAAGCCCCAAATGAGTACACCCAGCGTGTGATGCAAATGGTCCTGTGGTACAAACCTATCTCACAGCCCCAGATGAATACACCCAGCGTGTGATGCAAGGTGTCCTGCAGGACAAACCTATCTCAGAGCCCAAGATGAGTACACCGAGCGTGTGATGCAAGGTGTCCTGCAGGACAAACCTATCTCAGAGCCTCAGATGAGTACACTGAGCGTGAGATGCAAGGTGTCCTGCAGAACAAACGTATCTCGCAGCCCCAGATGAGTACACCAAGTGTGTGATGCAAGGTGTCCTGCAGAGCAAACCTATCTCAGAGCCCCATATGAGTACACCGAGCGTGTGATGCAAGGTGTCTTGCAGTGCAAACCTATCTCAGAGCCCAAGATGAGTAGACCCCGCGTGTGATGCAAGTTGTCCTGCAGGACAAACCTATCTCAGAGCCCAAGATGAGTACACTGAGTGTGTGATGCAAGATGTACTGTAGAACAAACGTATCTCATAGCCCCAAATGAGTACACCCAGCGTGTGATGCAAACTGTCCTGCAGAACAAACCTATCTCACAGCCCAATATGAGTACACCAAGCGTGTGATGCAAGGTGTCCTGCAGAGCAAACCTATCTCAGAGCCCCAGGTGAGTACACCGAGCATGTGATGCAAGGTGTCCTGCAGAGCAAACCTATCTCAGAGCCCCATATGAGTACACCGAGCGTGTGATGCAAGGAGTCCTGCAGTGCAAACCTATCTCAGAGCCCAAGGTGAGTAGACCGCGCGTGTGATGCAAGTTGTCCTGCAGGACAAACCTATCTCAGAGCCCAAGATGAGTACACTGAGTGTGTGATGCAAGGTGTCTTGCAGTGCAAACCTATTTCAGAGTCGCAGATGAGTACACCAAGCATGTGATGAATGGTGTCCTGCATAACAAACCTATCTCACAGCCCAAGATGAGTACACCAAGCATGTCCTGCAGAGAAAACCTATCTCAGAGTCGCAGATGAGTACACCAAGCGTGTGATGCAAGGAGTCCTGCAGAGCAAACCTATCTCAGAGCCCCAGGTGAGTACACTGAGCATGTGATGCAAGGTGTCCTGCAGAGCAAACCTATCTCAGAGCCCCAGATGAGTACACCGAGCGTGTGATGCAAGGTGTACTGCAGAGAAAACCTATTTCAGAGTCGCAGATGAGTACACCAAGCATGTGATGAATGGTATCCTGCATAACAAACCTATCTCACAGCCCAAGATGAGTACACCAAGCATGTCCTGCAGAGAAAACCTATCTCAGAGTCGCAGATGAGTACACCAAGCGTGTGATGCAAGGAGTCCTGCAGAGCAAACCTATCTCAGAGCCCCAGGTGAGTACACCGAGCATGTGATGCAAGGTGTCCTGCAGAGCAAACCTATCTCAGAGCCCCAGATGAGTACACCGAGCGTGTGATGCAAGGTGTCTTGCAGTGCAAACCTATCTCAGAGCCCAAGATGAGTAGACCTCACGTGTGATGCAAGTTGTCCTGCAGGACAAACCTATCTCAGAGCCCAAGATGAGTACACTGAGTGTGTGATGCAAGGTGTACTGTAGAACAAACGTATCTCAAAGCCCCAAATGAGTACACCCAGCGTGTTTTGCAAACTGTCCTGCAGAACAAACCTATCTCACAGCCCAATATGAGTACACCAAGCGTGTGATGCAAGGTGTCCTGCAGAACAAACCTATATCAGAGCCCAAGATGAGTACACCAAGCGTGTGATGCAAGATGTCCTGCAGAGAAACCTATCTCAAAGTCGCAGATGAGTACACCAAGCGTGTGATGCAAGGTGTCCTGCAGAACAAACCTATCTCACAGCCCAAGAGGAGTACACCGAGAGTGTGATGCAAGATGTACTGCAGAACAAACTTATCTCACAGCCCAAGATGGGTACACTGAGCGTGTGATGCAAGGTGTCCTGCAGAGAAAACCTACCTCAGAGCCCCGGATGAGTACACTGAGCGTGTGATGCAAGGAGTCCTGCAGACCAAACCTAGCTCACAGCCCAAGATGAGTACACCAAACATGTGATGCAAGGTGTCCTGCAGAGCAAACCTATCTCAGAGCCCCAGATGAATACTCTAAGCGTGTGATGCAAGGTGTACTGTTGAACAAATGTATCTCAAGGCCCCAAATGAGTACACCCAGCAAGTGATGCAAGGTGTACTGCAGAACAAACCTATGTCAGAGCCGCAAATGAGTACTCTAAGCGTGTGATGCAAGGTGTACTGTAGAACAAACCTATCTCAAAGCCCCAAATGAGTACACCCAGCGTGTGATTCAAGCGGTCCTGTGGTACAAACCTATCTCACAGCCCCAGATGAGTACACCCAGCGTGTGGTGCAAGGTGTCCTGCAGGACAAACCTATCTCAGAGCCCAAGATGAGTACACCGAGCGTGTGGTGCAAGGTGTCCTGCAGGACAAACCTATCTCAGTGCCCAAGATGAGAACACCGAGCGTGTGATGCAAGGTGTCCTGCAGGACAAACCTATCTCAGAGCCTCAGATGAGCACACTGAGCGTGTGATGCAAGGTGTCCTGCAGAACAAACGTATCTCGAGCCCCAGATGAGTACACCAAGTGTGTGATGCAAGGTGTCCTGCAGAGAAAACCTATTTCAGAGTCGCAGATGAGTACACCAAGCGTGTGATGAATGGTGTCCTGCAGAACAAACCTACCTCACAGCCCAAGATGAGTACACCAAGCATGTGATGCAAGATGTCCTGCAGAGAAAACCTATCTCAGAGTCGCAGATGAGTACACCAAGCGTGTGATGCAAGGAGTCCTTCAGAGCAAACCTATCTCAGAGCCCCAGGTGAGTACACCGAGCATGTGATGCAAGGTGTCCTGCAGAGCAAACCTATCTCAGAGCCCCAGATGAGTACACCCAGCGTGTGATGCAAACTGTCCTGCAGAACAAACCTATCTCACAGCCCAATATGAGTACACCAAGCGTGTGATGCAAGGTGTCCTGCAGAGCAAACCTATCTCAGAGCCCCAGGTGAGTACACCGAGCATGTGATGCAAGGTGTCCTGCAGAGCAAACCTATCTCAGAGCCCCATATGAGTACACCGAGCGTGTGATGCAAGGAGTCCTGCAGTGCAAACCTATCTCAGAGCCCAAGGTGAGTAGACCGCGCGTGTGATGCAAGTTGTCCTGCAGGACAAACCTATCTCAGAGCCCAAGATGAGTACACTGAGTGTGTGATGCAAGGTGTCTTGCAGTGCAAACCTATTTCAGAGTCGCAGATGAGTACACCAAGCATGTGATGAATGGTGTCCTGCATAACAAACCTATCTCACAGCCCAAGATGAGTACACCAAGCATGTCCTGCAGAGAAAACCTATCTCAGAGTCGCAGATGAGTACACCAAGCGTGTGATGCAAGGAGTCCTGCAGAGCAAACCTATCTCAGAGCCCCAGGTGAGTACACTGAGCATGTGATGCAAGGTGTCCTGCAGAGCAAACCTATCTCAGAGCCCCAGATGAGTACACCGAGCGTGTGATGCAAGGTGTACTGCAGAGAAAACCTATTTCAGAGTCGCAGATGAGTACACCAAGCATGTGATGAATGGTATCCTGCATAACAAACCTATCTCACAGCCCAAGATGAGTACACCAAGCATGTCCTGCAGAGAAAACCTATCTCAGAGTCGCAGATGAGTACACCAAGCGTGTGATGCAAGGAGTCCTGCAGAGCAAACCTATCTCAGAGCCCCAGGTGAGTACACCGAGCATGTGATGCAAGGTGTCCTGCAGAGCAAACCTATCTCAGAGCCCCAGATGAGTACACCGAGCGTGTGATGCAAGGTGTCTTGCAGTGCAAACCTATCTCAGAGCCCAAGATGAGTAGACCGCACGTGTGATGCAAGTTGTCCTGCAGGACAAACCTATCTCAGAGCCCAAGATGAGTACACTGAGTGTGTGATGCAAGGTGTACTGTAGAACAAACGTATCTCAAAGCCCCAAATGAGTACACCCAGCGTGTTTTGCAAACTGTCCTGCAGAACAAACCTATCTCACAGCCCAATATGAGTACACCAAGCGTGTGATGCAAGGTGTCCTGCAGAACAAACCTATATCAGAGCCCAAGATGAGTACACCAAGCGTGTGATGCAAGATGTCCTGCAGAGAAACCTATCTCAAAGTCGCAGATGAGTACACCAAGCGTGTGATGCAAGGTGTCCTGCAGAACAAACCTATCTCACAGCCCAAGAGGAGTACACCGAGAGTGTGATGCAAGGTGTACTGCAGAACAAACTTATCTCACAGCCCAAGATGGGTACACTGAGCGTGTGATGCAAGGTGTCCTGCAGAGAAAACCTACCTCAGAGCCCCGGATGAGTACACTGAGCGTGTGATGCAAGGAGTCCTGCAGACCAAACCTAGCTCACAGCCCAAGATGAGTACACCAAACATGTGATGCAAGGTGTCCTGCAGAGCAAACCTATCTCAGAGCCCCAGATGAATACTCTAAGCGTGTGATGCAAGGTGTACTGTTGAACAAATGTATCTCAAGGCCCCAAATGAGTACACCCAGCAAGTGATGCAAGGTGTACTGCAGAACAAACCTATGTCAGAGCCGCAAATGAGTACTCTAAGCGTGTGATGCAAGGTGTACTGTAGAACAAACCTATCTCAAAGCCCCAAATGAGTACACCCAGCGTGTGATTCAAGCGGTCCTGTGGTACAAACCTATCTCACAGCCCCAGATGAGTACACGCAGCGTGTGGTGCAAGGTGTCCTGCAGGACAAACCTATCTCAGAGCCCAAGATGAGTACACCGAGCGTGTGGTGCAAGGTGTCCTGCAGGACAAACCTATCTCAGTGCCCAAGATGAGAACACCGAGCGTGTGATGCAAGGTGTCCTGCAGGACAAACCTATCTCAGAGCCTCAGATGAGCACACTGAGCGTGTGATGCAAGGTGTCCTGCAGAACAAACGTATCTCGAGCCCCAGATGAGTACACCAAGTGTGTGATGCAAGGTGTCCTGCAGAGAAAACCTATTTCAGAGTCGCAGATGAGTACACCAAGCGTGTGATGAATGGTGTCCTGCAGAACAAACCTACCTCACAGCCCAAGATGAGTACACCAAGCATGTGATGCAAGATGTCCTGCAGAGAAAACCTATCTCAGAGTCGCAGATGAGTACACCAAGCGTGTGATGCAAGGAGTCCTTCAGAGCAAACCTATCTCAGAGCCCCAGGTGAGTACACCGAGCATGTGATGCAAGGTGTCCTGCAGAGCAAACCTATCTCAGAGCCCCAGATGAGTACACCAAGCGTGTGATGCAAGGTGTCTTGCAGTGCAAACCTATCTCAGAGCCCAAGATGAGTAGACCGCACGTGTGATGCAAGTTGTCCTGCAGGACAAACCTATCTCAGAGCCCAAGATGAGTACACTGAGTGTGTGATGCAAGGTGTACTGTAGAACAAACGTATCTCAAAGCCCCAAATGAGTACACCCAGTGTGTGATGCAAACTGTCCTGCAGAACAAACCTATCTCACAGCCCAATATGAGTACACCAAGCTTGTGATGCAAGGTGTCCTGCAGAACAAACCTATATCAGAGCCCAAGATGAGTACACCAAGCGTGTGATGCAAGATGTCCTGCAGAGAAACCTATCTCAAAGTCGCAGATGAGTACACCAAGCGTGTGATGCAAGGTGTCCTGCAGAACAAACCTATCTCACAGCGCAAGAGGAGTACAACGAGAGTGTGATGCAAGGTGTACTGCAGAACAAACTTATCTCACAGCCCAAGATGAGTACACTGAGCGTGTGATGCAAGGTGTCCTGCAGAGCAAACCTATCTCAGAGCCCAAGATGAGTACACCGAGCATGTGATGCATGGTGTCCTGCAGAGCAAATGCATCTCACAACCCAAGATGAGTACACAGAGCGTGTGATGCAAGGAGCCCTGCAGAACAAACCTATCTCACAACCCAAGACGAGTACGCCCAGCGTGTGATATAAAGTATCCTGCAGAACAAACATATCTCAGAGCCCCAGATGAGTACACCGAGCGTGTGCTGCAAGGTGTCCTGCAGAGCAAACCTATCTCAGAGCCCAAGATGAGTACACCGAGCATGTGATGCATGGTGTCCTGCAGAGCAAATGCATCTCACAACCCAAGATGAGTACACAGAGCGTGTGATGCAAGGAGCCCTGCAGAAAAAACCTTTTCTCACAGCCCAAGACGAGTACGCCAAGCGTGTGATATAAAGTATCCTGCAGAACAAACATATCTCAAAGCCCCAGATGAGTACACCGAGCGTGTGATGCAAGGTGTCCTGCAGAGCAAACCTATCTCACAGCCCAAGATGAGTTACCCAAGCGTGTGATGCAAGGTGTCCTGCAGAACAAACCTACCTCACAGCCCAAGATGAGTACACCAAGCGTGTGATGCAAGGTGTACTGTAGAAAAAACCTATCTCAGAGCCCCAGATGAGTACACAGAGCGTGTGATGCAAGGAGTCCTGCAGAGCAAACCTATCTCAGAGCCCCAGGTGAGTACACCGAGTGTGTGATACAAGGTGTCCTGCAGTACAAACCTATCTCACAGCCACAGATGAGTACACCTAGTGTGATGCAAGCAGTCCTGTGGTACAAACCTATCTCACAGCCCCAGATGAGTACACCCAGCGTGTGGTGCAAGGTGTCCTGCAGGACAAACCTATCTCAGAGCCCAAGATGAGTACACCGAGCGTGTGGTGCAAGGTGTCCTGCAGGACAAACCTATCTCAGAGCTCCAGATGAGTACACTGAGCATGTGATGCAAGGTGTCCTGCAGAACAAACCTATCTTGCAGACCCAGATGAGTACACCAAGTGTGTGATGCAAGGTGTCCTGCAGAGAAAACCTATTTCAGAGTCGCAGATGAGTACACCAAGCGTGTGATGCAAGGTGTCCTGCAGAACAAACCTATCTCACAGCCCAAGAGGAGTACACCAAGCGTGTGATGCAAGGTGTCCTGCAGAGCAAACCTATCTCACAGCCCAAGATGAGTTACCCAAGCGTGTGATGCAAGGTGTCCTGCAAAACAAACCTATCTCACAGCTCAAGATGAGTACACCAAGCGTGTGACGCAGTGCGTCCTGCAGAGCAAACCTATCACAGAGCCACAGATGAGTACACCGAGCGTGTGATGCAAGGTGTACTGCAGAAAAAACCTATCTCAGAGCCCCAGATGAGTACTCTAAGCGTGTGATGCAAGGTGTACTGTTGAACAAATGTATCTCAAGGCCCCAAATGAGCACACCGAGCAAGTGATGCAAGGTGTACTGCAGAACAAACCCATGTCAGAGCCGCAAATGAGTACTCTAAGTGTGTGATGCAAGGTGTACTGTAGAACAAAAGTATCTCAAAGCCCCAAATGAGTACACCCAGCGTGTGATGCAAGTGGTCCTGTGGTACAAACCTATCTCACAGCCCCAGATGAGTACACCCAGCGTGTGATGCAAGGTGTCCTGCAGGACAAACCTATCTCAGAGCCCAAGATGAGTACACCGAGCGTGTGATCCAAGGTGTCCTGCAGGACAAACGTATCTCGCAGCCCCAGATGAGTACACCAAGTGTGTGATGCAAGGTGTCCTGCAGAGAAAACCTATTTCATAGTCGCAGATGAGTACACCAAGCGTGTGATGAATGGTGTCCTGCAGAACAAACCTATCTCACAGCCCAAGATGAGTACACCAAGCATGTGATGCAAGATGTCCTGCAGAGAAAACCTATCTCAGAGCACCAGGTGAGTACACCGAGCATGTTATGCAAGGTGTCCTGCAGAGCAAACCTATCTCAGAGCCCCATATGAGTACACCGAGCGTGTGATGCAAGGTGTCTTGCAGTGCAAACCTATCTCAGAGCCCAAGATGAGTAGACCGCGCGTGTGATGCAAGTTGTCCTGCAGGACAAACCTATCTCAGAGCCCAAGATGAGTACACTGAGTGTGTAATGCAAGGTGTACTGTAGAACAAACGTATCTCAAAGCCCCAAATGAGTACACCCAGCGTGTGATGCAAACTGTCCTGCAGAACAAACCTATCTCACAGCCCAATATGAGTACACCAAGCGTGTGATGCAAGGTGTCCTGCAGAGCAAACCTATCTCAGAGCCCCAGGTGAGTACACCGAGCATGTGATGCAAGGTGTCCTGCAGAGCAAACCTATCTCAGAGCCCCATATGAGTACACCGAGCGTGTGATGCAAGGAGTCCTGCAGTGCAAACCTATCTCAGAGCCCAAGGTGAGTAGACCGCGCGTGTGATGCAAGTTGTCCTGCAGGACAAACCTATCTCAGAGCCCAAGATGAGTACACTGAGTGTGTGATGCAAGGTGTCTTGCAGTGCAAACCTATCTCAGAGCCCAAGATGAGTAGACCGCGCGTGTGATGCAAACTGTCCTGCAGAGCAAACCTATCTCACAGCCCAATATGAGTACACCAAGCGTGTGATGCAAGGTGTCCTGCAGAACAAACCTATATCAGAGCCCAAGATGAGTACACCAAGCGTGTGATGCAAGATGTCCTGCAGAGAAACCTATCTCAAAGTCGCAGATGAGTACACCAAGCGTGTGATGCAAGGTGTCCTGCAGAACAAACCTATCTCACAGCCCAAGAGGAGTACACCGAGAGTGTGATGCAAGGTGTACTGCAGAAGAAACATATCTCAGAGCCCAAGAAGAGCACACCAAGCATGTGATGCAAGGTGTCCTGCAGAGAAAACGTATCTCAGAGCCCCAGGTGAGTACACCCAGCGTGTGATACAAGGTGTCCTGCAGAGCAAACCTATCTCAGAGCCCAAGATGAGTACACCGAGCATGTGATGCATGGTGTCCTGCAGAGCAAATGCATCTCACAACCCAAGATGAGTACACAGAGCGTGTGATGCAAGGAGCCCTGCAGAACAAACCTATCTCACAACCCAAGACGAGTACGCCCAGCGTGTGATATAAAGTATCCTGCAGAACAAACATATCTCAGAGCCCCAGATGAGTACACCGAGCGTGTGATGCAAGGTGTCCTGCAGAGCAAACCTATCTCAGAGCCCAAGATGAGTACACCGAGCATGTGATGCATGGTGTCCTGCAGAGCAAATGCATCTCACAACCCAAGATGAGTACACAGAGCGTGTGATGCAAGGAGCCCTGCAGAAAAAACCTTTTCTCACAGCCCAAGACGAGTACGCCCAGCGTGTGATATAAAGTATCCTGCAGAACAAACATATCTCAAAGCCCCAGATGAGTACACCGAGCGTGTGATGCAAGGTGTCCTGCAGAGCAAACCTATCTCACAGCCCAAGATGAGTTACCCAAGCGTGTGATGCAAGGTGTCCTGCAGAACAAACCTACCTCACAGCCCAAGATGAGTACACCAAGCGTGTGATGCAAGGTGTACTGTAGAAAAAACCTATCTCAGAGCCCCAGATGAGTACACAGAGCGTGTGATGCAAGGAGTCCTGCAGAGCAAACCTATCTCAGAGCCCCAGGTGAGTACACCGAGTGTGTGATACAAGGTGTCCTGCAGTACAAACCTATCTCACAGCCACAGATGAGTACACCTAGTGTGATGCAAGCGGTCCTGTGGTACAAACCTATCTCACAGCCCCAGATGAGTACACCCAGCGTGTGGTGCAAGGTGTCCTGCAGGACAAACCTATCTCAGAGCCCAAGATGAGTACACCGAGCGTGTGGTGCAAGGTGTCCTGCAGGACAAACCTATCTCAGAGCTCCAGATGAGTACACTGAGCATGTGATGCAAGGTGTCCTGCAGAACAAACCTATCTTGCAGACCCAGATGAGTACACCAAGTGTGTGATGCAAGGTGTCCTGCAGAGAAAACCTATTTCAGAGTCGCAGATGAGTACACCAAGCGTGTGATGCAAGGTGTCCTGCAGAACAAACCTATCTCACAGCCCAAGAGGAGTACACCAAGCGTGTGATGCAAGGTGTCCTGCAGAGCAAACCTATCTCACAGCCCAAGATGAGTTACCCAAGCGTGTGATGCAAGGTGTCCTGCAAAACAAACCTATCTCACAGCTCAAGATGAGTACACCAAGCGTGTGACGCAGTGCGTCCTGCAGAGCAAACCTATCACAGAGCCACAGATGAGTACACCGAGCGTGTGATGCAAGGTGTCCTGCAGAAAAAACCTATCTCAGAGCCCCAGATGAGTACTCTAAGCGTGTGATGCAAGGTGTACTGTTGAACAAATGTATCTCAAGGCCCCAAATGAGCACACCGAGCAAGTGATGCAAGGTGTACTGCAGAACAAACCCATGTCAGAGCCGCAAATGAGTACTCTAAGTGTGTGATGCAAGGTGTACTGTAGAACAAAAGTATCTCAAAGCCCCAAATGAGTACACCCAGCGTGTGATGCAAATGGTCCTGTGGTACAAACCTATCTCACAGCCCCAGATGAATACACCCAGCGTGTGATGCAAGGTGTCCTGCAGGACAAACCTATCTCAGAGCCCAAGATGAGTACACGAGCGTGTGATGCAAGGTGTCCTGCAGGACAAACATATCTCAGAGCCCCAGATGAGTACACCGAGCGTGTGATGCAAGGTGTCCTGCAGAGCAAACCTATCTCAGAGCCCAAGATGAGTACACCGAGCATGTGATGCATGGTGTCCTGCAGAGCAAATGCATCTCACAACCCAAGATGAGTACACAGAGCGTGTGATGCAAGGAGCCCTGCAGAAAAAACCTTTTCTCACAGCCCAAGACGAGTACGCCCAGCGTGTGATATAAAGTATCCTGCAGAACAAACATATCTCAAAGCCCCAGATGAGTACACCGAGCGTGTGATGCAAGGTGTCCTGCAGAGCAAACCTATCTCACAGCCCAAGATGAGTTACCCAAGCGTGTGATGCAAGGTGTCCTGCAGAACAAACCTACCTCACAGCCCAAGATGAGTACACCAAGCGTGTGATGCAAGGTGTACTGTAGAAAAAACCTATCTCAGAGCCCCAGATGAGTACACAGAGCGTGTGATGCAAGGAGTCCTGCAGAGCAAACCTATCTCAGAGCCCCAGGTGAGTACACCGAGTGTGTGATACAAGGTGTCCTGCAGTACAAACCTATCTCACAGCCACAGATGAGTACACCTAGTGTGATGCAAGCGGTCCTGTGGTACAAACCTATCTCACAGCCCCAGATGAGTACACCCAGCGTGTGGTGCAAGGTGTCCTGCAGGACAAACCTATCTCAGAGCCCAAGATGAGTACACCGAGCGTGTGGTGCAAGGTGTCCTGCAGGACAAACCTATCTCAGAGCTCCAGATGAGTACACTGAGCATGTGATGCAAGGTGTCCTGCAGAACAAACCTATCTTGCAGACCCAGATGAGTACACCAAGTGTGTGATGCAAGGTGTCCTGCAGAGAAAACCTATTTCAGAGTCGCAGATGAGTACACCAAGCGTGTGATGCAAGGTGTCCTGCAGAACAAACCTATCTCACAGCCCAAGAGGAGTACACCAAGCGTGTGATGCAAGGTGTCCTGCAGAGCAAACCTATCTCACAGCCCAAGATGAGTTACCCAAGCGTGTGATGCAAGGTGTCCTGCAAAACAAACCTATCTCACAGCTCAAGATGAGTACACCAAGCGTGTGACGCAGTGCGTCCTGCAGAGCAAACCTATCACAGAGCCACAGATGAGTACACCGAGCGTGTGATGCAAGGTGTCCTGCAGAAAAAACCTATCTCAGAGCCCCAGATGAGTACTCTAAGCGTGTGATGCAAGGTGTACTGTTGAACAAATGTATCTCAAGGCCCCAAATGAGCACACCGAGCAAGTGATGCAAGGTGTACTGCAGAACAAACCCATGTCAGAGCCGCAAATGAGTACTCTAAGTGTGTGATGCAAGGTGTACTGTAGAACAAAAGTATCTCAAAGCCCCAAATGAGTACACCCAGCGTGTGATGCAAATGGTCCTGTGGTACAAACCTATCTCACAGCCCCAGATGAATACACCCAGCGTGTGATGCAAGGTGTCCTGCAGGACAAACCTATCTCAGAGCCCAAGATGAGTACACGAGCGTGTGATGCAAGGTGTCCTGCAGGACAAACCTATCTCAGAGCCTCAGATGAGTACACTGAGCGTGAGATGCAAGGTGTCCTGCAGAACAAACGTATCTCGCAGCCCCAGATGAGTACACCAAGTGTGTGATGCAAGGTGTCCTGCAGAGAAAACCTATTTCAGCGTCACAGATGAGTACACCAAGCGTGTGATGAATGGTGTCCTGCAGAACAAACCTATCTCACAGCCCAAGATGAGTACACCAAGCATGTGATGCAAGATGTCCTGCAGAGAAAACCTATCTCAGAGCACCAGGTGAGTACACCAAGCGTGTGATGCAAGGAGTCCTTCAGAGCAAACCTATCTCAGAGCCCCAGGTGAGTACACCGAGCATGTGATGCAAGGTGTCCTGCAGAGCAAACCTATCTCAGAGCCCCAGATGAGTACACCAAGCGTGTGATGCAAGGTGTCTTGCAGTGCAAACCTATCTCAGAGCCCAAGATGAGTAGACCGCACGTGTGATGCAAGTTGTCCTGCAGGACAAACCTATCTCAGAGCCCAAGATGAGTACACTGAGTGTGTGATGCAAGGTGTACTGTAGAACAAACGTATCTCAAAGCCCCAAATGAGTACACCCAGTGTGTGATGCAAACTGTCCTGCAGAACAAACCTATCTCACAGCCCAATATGAGTACACCAAGCTTGTGATGCAAGGTGTCCTGCAGAACAAACCTATATCAGAGCCCAAGATGAGTACACCAAGCGTGTGATGCAAGATGTCCTGCAGAGAAACCTATCTCAAAGTCGCAGATGAGTACACCAAGCGTGTGATGCAAGGTGTCCTGCAGAACAAACCTATCTCACAGCGCAAGAGGAGTACAACGAGAGTGTGATGCAAGGTGTACTGCAGAACAAACTTATCTCACAGCCCAAGATGAGTACACTGAGCGTGTGATGCAAGGTGTCCTGCAGAGCAAACCTATCTCAGAGCCCAAGATGAGTACACCGAGCATGTGATGCATGGTGTCCTGCAGAGCAAATGCATCTCACAACCCAAGATGAGTACACAGAGCGTGTGATGCAAGGAGCCCTGCAGAACAAACCTATCTCACAACCCAAGACGAGTACGCCCAGCGTGTTATATAAAGTATCCTGCAGAACAAACATATCTCAGAGCCCCAGATGAGTACACCGAGCATGTGCTGCAAGGTGTCCTGCAGAGCAAACCTATCTCAGAGCCCAAGATGAGTACACCGAGCATGTGATGCATGGTGTCCTGCAGAGCAAATGCATCTCACAACCCAAGATGAGTACACAGAGCGTGTGATGCAAGGAGCCCTGCAGAAAAAACCTTTTCTCACAGCCCAAGACGAGTACGCCAAGCGTGTGATATAAAGTATCCTGCAGAACAAACATATCTCAAAGCCCCAGATGAGTACACCGAGCGTGTGATGCAAGGTGTCCTGCAGAGCAAACCTATCTCACAGCCCAAGATGAGTTACCCAAGCGTGTGATGCAAGGTGTCCTGCAGAACAAACCTACCTCACAGCCCAAGATGAGTACACCAAGCGTGTGATGCAAGGTGTACTGTAGAAAAAACCTATCTCAGAGCCCCAGATGAGTACACAGAGCGTGTGATGCAAGGAGTCCTGCAGAGCAAACCTATCTCAGAGCCCCAGGTGAGTACACCGAGTGTGTGATACAAGGTGTCCTGCAGTACAAACCTATCTCACAGCCACAGATGAGTACACCTAGTGTGATGCAAGCGGTCCTGTGGTACAAACCTATCTCACAGCCCCAGATGAGTACACCCAGCGTGTGGTGCAAGGTGTCCTGCAGGACAAACCTATCTCAGAGCCCAAGATGAGTACACCGAGCGTGTGGTGCAAGGTGTCCTGCAGGACAAACCTATCTCAGAGCTCCAGATGAGTACACTGAGCATGTGATGCAAGGTGTCCTGCAGAACAAACCTATCTTGCAGACCCAGATGAGTACACCAAGTGTGTGATGCAAGGTGTCCTGCAGAGAAAACCTATTTCAGAGTCGCAGATGAGTACACCAAGCGTGTGATGCAAGGTGTCCTGCAGAACAAACCTATCTCACAGCCCAAGAGGAGTACACCAAGCGTGTGATGCAAGGTGTCCTGCAGAGCAAACCTATCTCACAGCCCAAGATGAGTTACCCAAGCGTGTGATGCAAGGTGTCCTGCAAAACAAACCTATCTCACAGCTCAAGATGAGTACACCAAGCGTGTGACGCAGTGCGTCCTGCAGAGCAAACCTATCACAGAGCCACAGATGAGTACACCGAGCGTGTGATGCAAGGTGTCCTGCAGAAAAAACCTATCTCAGAGCCCCAGATGAGTACTCTAAGCGTGTGATGCAAGGTGTACTGTTGAACAAATGTATCTCAAGGCCCCAAATGAGCACACCGAGCAAGTGATGCAAGGTGTACTGCAGAACAAACCCATGTCAGAGCCGCAAATGAGTACTCTAAGTGTGTGATGCAAGGTGTACTGTAGAACAAAAGTATCTCAAAGCCCCAAATGAGTACACCCAGCGTGTGATGCAAGTGGTCCTGTGGTACAAACCTATCTCACAGCCCCAGATGAGTACACCCAGCGTGTGATGCAAGGTGTCCTGCAGGACAAACCTATCTCAGAGCCCAAGATGAGTACACCGAGCGTGTGATCCAAGGTGTCCTGCAGGACAAACGTATCTCGCAGCCCCAGATGAGTACACCAAGTGTGTGATGCAAGGTGTCCTGCAGAGAAAACCTATTTCATAGTCGCAGATGAGTACACCAAGCGTGTGATGAATGGTGTCCTGCAGAACAAACCTATCTCACAGCCCAAGATGAGTACACCAAGCATGTGATGCAAGATGTCCTGCAGAGAAAACCTATCTCAGAGCACCAGGTGAGTACACCGAGCATGTTATGCAAGGTGTCCTGCAGAGCAAACCTATCTCAGAGCCCCATATGAGTACACCGAGCGTGTGATGCAAGGTGTCTTGCAGTGCAAACCTATCTCAGAGCCCAAGATGAGTAGACCGCGCGTGTGATGCAAGTTGTCCTGCAGGACAAACCTATCTCAGAGCCCAAGATGAGTACACTGAGTGTGTAATGCAAGGTGTACTGTAGAACAAACGTATCTCAAAGCCCCAAATGAGTACACCCAGCGTGTGATGCAAACTGTCCTGCAGAACAAACCTATCTCACAGCCCAATATGAGTACACCAAGCGTGTGATGCAAGGTGTCCTGCAGAGCAAACCTATCTCAGAGCCCCAGGTGAGTACACCGAGCATGTGATGCAAGGTGTCCTGCAGAGCAAACCTATCTCACAGCCCAAGATGAGTTACCCAAGCGTGTGATGCAAGGTGTCCTGCAAAACAAACCTATCTCACAGCTCAAGATGAGTACACCAAGCGTGTGACGCAGTGCGTCCTGCAGAGCAAACCTATCACAGAGCCACAGATGAGTACACCGAGCGTGTGATGCAAGGTGTCCTGCAGAAAAAACCTATCTCAGAGCCCCAGATGAGTACTCTAAGCGTGTGATGCAAGGTGTACTGTTGAACAAATGTATCTCAAGGCCCCAAATGAGCACACCGAGAAAGTGATGCAAGGTGTACTGCAGAACAAACCCATGTCAGAGCCGCAAATGAGTACTCTAAGTGTGTGATGCAAGGTGTACTGTAGAACAAAAGTATCTCAAAGCCCCAAATGAGTACACCCAGCGTGTGATGCAAGTGGTCCTGTGGTACAAACCTATCTCACAGCCCCAGATGAGTACACCCAGCGTGTGATGCAAGGTGTCCTGCAGGACAAACCTATCTCAGAGCCCAAGATGAGTACACCGAGCGTGTGATCCAAGGTGTCCTGCAGGACAAACGTATCTCGCAGCCCCAGATGAGTACACCAAGTGTGTGATGCAAGGTGTCCTGCAGAGAAAACCTATTTCATAGTCGCAGATGAGTACACCAAGCGTGTGATGAATGGTGTCCTGCAGAACAAACCTATCTCACAGCCCAAGATGAGTACACCAAGCATGTGATGCAAGATGTCCTGCAGAGAAAACCTATCTCAGAGCACCAGGTGAGTACACCGAGCATGTTATGCAAGGTGTCCTGCAGAGCAAACCTATCTCAGAGCCCCATATGAGTACACCGAGCGTGTGATGCAAGGTGTCTTGCAGTGCAAACCTATCTCAGAGCCCAAGATGAGTAGACCGCGCGTGTGATGCAAGTTGTCCTGCAGGACAAACCTATCTCAGAGCCCAAGATGAGTACACTGAGTGTGTAATGCAAGGTGTACTGTAGAACAAACGTATCTCAAAATGAGTACACCCAGCGTGTGATGCAAACTGTCCTGCAGAACAAACCTATCTCACAGCCCAATATGAGTACACCAAGCGTGTGATGCAAGGTGTCCTGCAGAGCAAACCTATCTCAGAGCCCCAGGTGAGTACACCGAGCATGTGATGCAAGGTGTCCTGCAGAGCAAACCTATCTCAGAGCCCCATATGAGTACACCGAGCGTGTGATGCAAGGAGTCCTGCAGTGCAAACCTATCTCAGAGCCCAAGGTGAGTAGACCGCGCGTGTGATGCAAGTTGTCCTGCAGGACAAACCTATCTCAGAGCCCAAGATGAGTACACTGAGTGTGTGATGCAAGGTGTCTTGCAGTGCAAACCTATCTCAGAGCCCAAGATGAGTAGACCGCGCGTGTGATGCAAACTGTCCTGCAGAGCAAACCTATCTCACAGCCCAATATGAGTACACCAAGCGTGTGATGCAAGGTGTCCTGCAGAACAAACCTATATCAGAGCCCAAGATGAGTACACCAAGCGTGTGATGCAAGATGTCCTGCAGAGAAACCTATCTCAAAGTCGCAAATGAGTACACCAAGCGTGTGATGCAAGGTGTCCTGCAGAACAAACCTATCTCACAGCCCAAGAAGAGCACACCAAGCATGTGATGCAAGGTGTCCTGCAGAGAAAACGTATCTCAGAGCCCCAGGTGAGTACACCCAGCGTGTGATACAAGGTGTCCTGCAGAGCAAACCTATCTCAGAGCCCAAGATGAGTACACCGAGCATGTGATGCATGGTGTCCTGAAGAGCAAATGCATCTCACAACCCAAGATGAGTACACAGAGCCTGTGATGCAAGGAGCCCTGCAGAACAAACCTATCTCACAACCCAAGACGAGTACGCCCAGCGTGTGATATAAAGTATCCTGCAGAACAAACATATCTCAGAGCCCCAGATGAGTACACCGAGCGTGTGATGCAAGGTGTCCTGCAGAGCAAACCTATCTCAGAGCCCAAGATGAGTACACCGAGCATGTGATGCATGGTGTCCTGCAGAGCAAATGCATCTCACAACCCAAGATGAGTACACAGAGCGTGTGATGCAAGGAGCCCTGCAGAAAAACCCTTTTCTCACAGCCCAAGACGAGTACGCCCAGCGTGTGATATAAAGTATCCTGCAGAACAAACATATCTCAAAGCCCCAGATGAGTACACCGAGCGTGTGATGCAAGGTGTCCTGCAGAGCAAACCTATCTCACAGCCCAAGATGAGTTACCCAAGCGTGTGATGCAAGGTGTCCTGCAGAACAAACCTACCTCACAGCCCAAGATGAGTACACCAAGCGTGTGATGCAAGGTGTACTGTAGAAAAAACCTATCTCAGAGCCCCAGATGAGTACACAGAGCGTGCGATGCAAGGAGTCCTGCAGAGCAAACCTATCTCAGAGCCCCAGGTGAGTACACCGAGTGTGTGATACAAGGTGTCCTGCAGTACAAACCTATCTCAGAGCCCAAGATGAGTACACCGAGCGTGTGGTGCAAGGTGTCCTGCAGGACAAACCTATCTCAGAGCTCCAGATGAGTACACTGAGCATGTGATGCAAGGTGTCCTGCAGAACAAACCTATCTTGCAGACCCAGATGAGTACACCGAGTGTGTGATGCAAGGTGTCCTGCAGAGAAAACCTATTTCAGAGCCCCAGGTGAGTACACCGAGTGTGTGATACAAGGTGTCCTGCAGTACAAACCTATCTCACAGCCACAGATGAGTACACCTAGTGTGATGCAAGCGGTCCTGTGGTACAAACCTATCTCACAGCCCCAGATGAGTACACCCAGCGTGTGGTGCAAGGTGTCCTGCAGGACAAACCTATCTCAGAGCCCAAGATGAGTACACCGAGCGTGTGGTGCAAGGTGTCCTGCAGGACAAACCTATCTCAGAGCTCCAGATGAGTACACTGAGCATGTGATGCAAGGTGTCCTGCAGAACAAACCTATCTTGCAGACCCAGATGAGTACACCGAGTGTGTGATGCAAGGTGTCCTGCAGAGAAAACCTATTTCAGAGTCGCAGATGAGTACACCAAGCGTGTGATGCAAGGTGTCCTGCAGAACAAACCTATCTCACAGCCCAAGAGGAGTACACCAAGCGTGTGATGCAAGGTGTCCTGCAGAGCAAACCTATCTCACAGCCCAAGATGAGTTACCCAAGCGTGTGATGCAAGGTGTCCTGCAAAACAAACCTATCTCACAGCTCAAGATGAGTACACCAAGCGTGTGACGCAGTGCGTCCTGCAGAGCAAACCTATCACAGAGCCACAGATGAGTACACCGAGCGTGTGATGCAAGGTGTCCTGCAGAAAAAACCTATCTCAGAGCCCCAGATGAGTACTCTAAGCGTGTGATGCAAGGTGTACTGTTGAACAAATGTATCTCAAGGCCCCAAATGAGCACACCGAGCAAGTGATGCAAGGTGTACTGCAGAACAAACCCATGTCAGAGCCGCAAATGAGTACTCTAAGTGTGTGATGCAAGGTGTACTGTAGAACAAAAGTATCTCAAAGCCCCAAATGAGTACACCCAGCGTGTGATGCAAATGGTCCTGTGGTACAAACCTATCTCACAGCCCCAGATGAATACACCCAGCGTGTGATGCAAGGTGTCCTGCAGGACAAACCTATCTCAGAGCCCAAGATGAGTACACCGAGCGTGTGATGCAAGGTGTCCTGCAGGACAAACCTATCTCAGAGCCTCAGATGAGTACACTGAGCGTGAGATGCAAGGTGTCCTGCAGAACAAACGTATCTCGCAGCCCCAGATGAGTACACCAAGTGTGTGATGCAAGGTGTCCTGCAGAGAAAACCTATTTCAGAGTCACAGATGAGTACACCAAGCGTGTGATGAATGGTGTCCTGCAGAACAAACCTATCTCACAGCCCAAGATGAGTACACCAAGCATGTGATGCAAGATGTCCTGCAGAGAAAACCTATCTCAGAGCACCAGGTGAGTACACCAAGCGTGTGATGCAAGGAGTCCTTCAGAGCAAACCTATCTCAGAGCCCCAGGTGAGTACACCGAGCATGTGATGCAAGGTGTCCTGCAGAGCAAACCTATCTCAGAGCCCCAGATGAGTACACCAAGCGTGTGATGCAAGGTGTCTTGCAGTGCAAACCTATCTCAGAGCCCAAGATGAGTAGACCGCACGTGTGATGCAAGTTGTCCTGCAGGACAAACCTATCTCAGAGCCCAAGATGAGTACACTGAGTGTGTGATGCAAGGTGTACTGTAGAACAAACGTATCTCAAAGCCCCAAATGAGTACACCCAGTGTGTGATGCAAACTGTCCTGCAGAACAAACCTATCTCACAGCCCAATATGAGTACACCAAGCTTGTGATGCAAGGTGTCCTGCAGAACAAACCTATATCAGAGCCCAAGATGAGTACACCAAGCGTGTGATGCAAGATGTCCTGCAGAGAAACCTATCTCAAAGTCGCAGATGAGTACACCAAGCGTGTGATGCAAGGTGTCCTGCAGAACAAACCTATCTCACAGCGCAAGAGGAGTACAACGAGAGTGTGATGCAAGGTGTACTGCAGAACAAACTTATCTCACAGCCCAAGATGAGTACACTGAGCGTGTGATGCAAGGTGTCCTGCAGAGCAAACCTATCTCAGAGCCCAAGATGAGTACACCGAGCATGTGATGCATGGTGTCCTGCAGAGCAAATGCATCTCACAACCCAAGATGAGTACACAGAGCGTGTGATGCAAGGAGCCCTGGAGAACAAACCTATCTCACAACCCAAGACGAGTACGCCCAGCGTGTGATATAAAGTATCCTGCAGAACAAACATATCTCAGAGCCCCAGATGAGTACACCGAGCGTGTGCTGCAAGGTGTCCTGCAGAGCAAACCTATCTCAGAGCCCAAGATGAGTACACCGAGCATGTGATGCATGGTGTCATGCAGAGCAAATGCATCTCACAACCCAAGATGAGTACACAGAGCGTGTGATGCAAGGAGCCCTGCAGAAAAAACCTTTTCTCACAGCCCAAGACGAGTACGCCAAGCGTGTGATATAAAGTATCCTGCAGAACAAACATATCTCAAAGCCCCAGATGAGTACACCGAGCGTGTGATGCAAGGTGTCCTGCAGAGCAAACCTATCTCACAGCCCAAGATGAGTTACCCAAGCGTGTGATGCAAGGTGTCCTGCAGAACAAACCTACCTCACAGCCCAAGATGAGTACACCAAGCGTGTGATGCAAGGTGTACTGTAGAAAAAACCTATCTCAGAGCCCCAGATGAGTACACAGAGCGTGTGATGCAAGGAGTCCTGCAGAGCAAACCTATCTCAGAGCCCCAGGTGAGTACACCGAGTGTGTGATACAAGGTGTCCTGCAGTACAAACCTATCTCACAGCCACAGATGAGTACACCTAGTGTGATGCAAGCGGTCCTGTGGTACAAACCTATCTCACAGCCCCAGATGAGTACACCCAGCGTGTGGTGCAAGGTGTCCTGCAGGACAAACCTATCTCAGAGCCCAAGATGAGTACACCGAGCGTGTGGTGCAAGGTGTCCTGCAGGACAAACCTATCTCAGAGCTCCAGATGAGTACACTGAGCATGTGATGCAAGGTGTCCTGCAGAACAAACCTATCTTGCAGACCCAGATGAGTACACCAAGTGTGTGATGCAAGGTGTCCTGCAGAGAAAACCTATTTCAGAGTCGCAGATGAGTACACCAAGCGTGTGATGCAAGGTGTCCTGCAGAACAAACCTATCTCACAGCCCAAGAGGAGTACACCAAGCGTGTGATGCAAGGTGTCCTGCAGAGCAAACCTATCTCACAGCCCAAGATGAGTTACCCAAGCGTGTGATGCAAGGTGTCCTGCAAAACAAACCTATCTCACAGCTCAAGATGAGTACACCAAGCGTGTGACGCAGTGCGTCCTGCAGAGCAAACCTATCACAGAGCCACAGATGAGTACACCGAGCGTGTGATGCAAGGTGTCCTGCAGAAAAAACCTATCTCAGAGCCCCAGATGAGTACTCTAAGCGTGTGATGCAAGGTGTACTGTTGAACAAATGTATCTCAAGGCCCCAAATGAGCACACCGAGCAAGTGATGCAAGGTGTACTGCAGAACAAACCCATGTCAGAGCCGCAAATGAGTACTCTAAGTGTGTGATGCAAGGTGTACTGTAGAACAAAAGTATCTCAAAGCCCCAAATGAGTACACCCAGCGTGTGATGCAAGTGGTCCTGTGGTACAAACCTATCTCACAGCCCCAGATGAGTACACCCAGCGTGTGATGCAAGGTGTCCTGCAGGACAAACCTATCTCAGAGCCCAAGATGAGTACACCGAGCGTGTGATCCAAGGTGTCCTGCAGGACAAACGTATCTCGCAGCCCCAGATGAGTACACCAAGTGTGTGATGCAAGGTGTCCTGCAGAGAAAACCTATTTCATAGTCGCAGATGAGTACACCAAGCGTGTGATGAATGGTGTCCTGCAGAACAAACCTATCTCACAGCCCAAGATGAGTACACCAAGCATGTGATGCAAGATGTCCTGCAGAGAAAACCTATCTCAGAGCACCAGGTGAGTACACCGAGCATGTTATGCAAGGTGTCCTGCAGAGCAAACCTATCTCAGAGCCCCATATGAGTACACCGAGCGTGTGATGCAAGGTGTCTTGCAGTGCAAACCTATCTCAGAGCCCAAGATGAGTAGACCGTGCGTGTGATGCAAGTTGTCCTGCAGGACAAACCTATCTCAGAGCCCAAGATGAGTACACTGAGTGTGTAATGCAAGGTGTACTGTAGAACAAACGTATCTCAAAGCCCCAAATGAGTACACCCAGCGTGTGATGCAAACTGTCCTGCAGAACAAACCTATCTCACAGCCCAATATGAGTACACCAAGCGTGTGATGCAAGGTGTCCTGCAGAGCAAACCTATCTCAGAGCCCCAGGTGAGTACACCGAGCATGTGATGCAAGGTGTCCTGCAGAGCAAACCTATCTCAGAGCCCCATATGAGTACACCGAGCGTGTGATGCAAGGAGTCCTGCAGTGCAAACCTATCTCAGAGCCCAAGGTGAGTAGACCGCGCGTGTGATGCAAGTTGTCCTGCAGGACAAACCTATCTCAGAGCCCAAGATGAGTACACTGAGTGTGTGATGCAAGGTGTCTTGCAGTGCAAACCTATCTCAGAGCCCAAGATGAGTAGACCGCGCGTGTGATGCAAACTGTCCTGCAGAGCAAACCTATCTCACAGCCCAATATGAGTACACCAAGCGTGTGATGCAAGGTGTCCTGCAGAACAAACCTATATCAGAGCCCAAGATGAGTACACCAAGCGTGTGATGCAAGATGTCCTGCAGAGAAACCTATCTCAAAGTCGCAGATGAGTACACCAAGCGTGTGATGCAAGGTGTCCTGCAGAACAAACCTATCTCACAGCCCAAGAGGAGTACACCGAGAGTGTGATGCAAGGTGTACTGCAGAAGAAACATATCTCAGAGCCCAAGAAGAGCACACCAAGCATGTGATGCAAGGTGTCCTGCAGAGAAAACGTATCTCAGAGCCCCAGGTGAGTACACCCAGCGTGTGATACAAGGTGTCCTGCAGAGCAAACCTATCTCAGAGCCCAAGATGAGTACACCGAGCATGTGATGCATGGTGTCCTGCAGAGCAAATGCATCTCACAACCCAAGATGAGTACACAGAGCGTGTGATGCAAGGAGCCCTGCAGAACAAACCTATCTCACAACCCAAGACGAGTACGCCCAGCGTGTGATATAAAGTATCCTGCAGAACAAACATATCTCAGAGCCCCAGATGAGTACACCGAGCGTGTGATGCAAGGTGTCCTGCAGAGCAAACCTATCTCAGAGCCCAAGATGAGTACACCGAGCATGTGATGCATGGTGTCCTGCAGAGCAAATGCATCTCACAACCCAAGATGAGTACACAGAGCGTGTGATGCAAGGAGCCCTGCAGAAAAAACCTTTTCTCACAGCCCAAGACGAGTACGCCCAGCGTGTGATATAAAGTATCCTGCAGAACAAACATATCTCAAAGCCCCAGATGAGTACACCGAGCGTGTGATGCAAGGTGTCCTGCAGAGCAAACCTATCTCACAGCCCAAGATGAGTTACCCAAGCGTGTGATGCAAGGTGTCCTGCAGAACAAACCTACCTCACAGCCCAAGATGAGTACACCAAGCGTGTGATGCAAGGTGTACTGTAGAAAAAACCTATCTCAGAGCCCCAGATGAGTACACAGAGCGTGTGATGCAAGGAGTCCTGCAGAGCAAACCTATCTCAGAGCCCCAGGTGAGTACACCGAGTGTGTGATACAAGGTGTCCTGCAGTACAAACCTATCTCACAGCCACAGATGAGTACACCTAGTGTGATGCAAGCGGTCCTGTGGTACAAACCTATCTCACAGCCCCAGATGAGTACACCCAGCGTGTGGTGCAAGGTGTCCTGCAGGACAAACCTATCTCAGAGCCCAAGATGAGTACACCGAGCGTGTGGTGCAAGGTGTCCTGCAGGACAAACCTATCTCAGAGCTCCAGATGAGTACACTGAGCATGTGATGCAAGGTGTCCTGCAGAACAAACCTATCTTGCAGACCCAGATGAGTACACCAAGTGTGTGATGCAAGGTGTCCTGCAGAGAAAACCTATTTCAGAGTCGCAGATGAGTACACCAAGCGTGTGATGCAAGGTGTCCTGCAGAACAAACCTATCTCACAGCCCAAGAGGAGTACACCAAGCGTGTGATGCAAGGTGTCCTGCAGAGCAAACCTATCTCACAGCCCAAGATGAGTTACCCAAGCGTGTGATGCAAGGTGTCCTGCAAAACAAACCTATCTCACAGCTCAAGATGAGTACACCAAGCGTGTGACGCAGTGCGTCCTGCAGAGCAAACCTATCACAGAGCCACAGATGAGTACACCGAGCGTGTGATGCAAGGTGTCCTGCAGAAAAAACCTATCTCAGAGCCCCAGATGAGTACTCTAAGCGTGTGATGCAAGGTGTACTGTTGAACAAATGTATCTCAAGGCCCCAAATGAGCACACCGAGCAAGTGATGCAAGGTGTACTGCAGAACAAACCCATGTCAGAGCCGCAAATGAGTACTCTAAGTGTGTGATGCAAGGTGTACTGTAGAACAAAAGTATCTCAAAGCCCCAAATGAGTACACCCAGCGTGTGATGCAAATGGTCCTGTGGTACAAACCTATCTCACAGCCCCAGATGAATACACCCAGCGTGTGATGCAAGGTGTCCTGCAGGACAAACCTATCTCAGAGCCCAAGATGAGTACACCGAGCGTGTGATGCAAGGTGTCCTGCAGGACAAACCTATCTCAGAGCCTCAGATGAGTACACTGAGCGTGAGATGCAAGGTGTCCTGCAGAACAAACGTATCTCGCAGCCCCAGATGAGTACACCAAGTGTGTGATGCAAGGTGTCCTGCAGAGAAAACCTATTTCAGAGTCACAGATGAGTACACCAAGCGTGTGATGAATGGTGTCCTGCAGAACAAACCTATCTCACAGCCCAAGATGAGTACACCAAGCATGTGATGCAAGATGTCCTGCAGAGAAAACCTATCTCAGAGCACCAGGTGAGTACACCGAGCATGTGATGCAAGGTGTCCTGCAGAGCAAACCTATCTCAGAGCCCCATATGAGTACACCGAGCGTGTGATGCAAGGTGTCTTGCAGTGCAAACCTATCTCAGAGCCCAAGATGAGTAGACCGCGCGTGTGATGCAAGTTGTCCTGCAGGACAAACCTATCTCAGAGCCCAAGATGAGTACACTGAGTGTGTGATGCAAGATGTACTGTAGAACAAACGTATCTCATAGCCCCAAATGAGTACACCCAGCGTGTGATGCAAACTGTCCTGCAGAACAAACCTATCTCACAGCCCAATATGAGTACACCAAGCGTGTGATGCAAGGTGTCCTGCAGAGCAAACCTATCTCAGAGCCCCAGGTGAGTACACCGAGCATGTGATGCAAGGTGTCCTGCAGAGCAAACCTATCTCAGAGCCCCATATGAGTACACCGAGCGTGTGATGCAAGGAGTCCTGCAGTGCAAACCTATCTCAGAGCCCAAGGTGAGTAGACCGCGCGTGTGATGCAAGTTGTCCTGCAGGACAAACCTATCTCAGAGCCCAAGATGAGTACACTGAGTGTGTGATGCAAGGTGTCTTGCAGTGCAAACCTATTTCAGAGTCGCAGATGAGTACACCAAGCATGTGATGAATGGTGTCCTGCATAACAAACCTATCTCACAGCCCAAGATGAGTACACCAAGCATGTCCTGCAGAGAAAACCTATCTCAGAGTCGCAGATGAGTACACCAAGCATGTGATGCAAGGAGTCCTGCAGAGCAAACCTATCTCAGAGCCCCAGGTGAGTACACCGAGCATGTGATGCAAGGTGTCCTGCAGAGCAAACCTATCTCAGAGCCCCAGATGAGTACACCGAGCGTGTGATGCAAGGTGTCCTGCAGAGAAAACCTATTTCAGAGTCGCAGATGAGTACACCAAGCATGTGATGAATGGTGTCCTGCATAACAAACCTATCTCACAGCCCAAGATGATTACACCAAGCATGTCCTGCAGAGAAAACCTATCTCAGAGTCGCAGATGAGTACACCAAGCGTGTGATGCAAGGAGTCCTGCAGAGCAAACCTATCTCAGAGCCCCAGGTGAGTACACCGAGCATGTGATGCAAGGTGTCCTGCAGAGCAAACCTATCTCAGAGCCCCAGATGAGTACACCGAGCGTGTGATGCAAGGTGTCTTGCAGTGCAAACCTATCTCAGAGCCCAAGATGAGTAGACCGCACGTGTGATGCAAGTTGTCCTGCAGGACAAACCTATCTCAGAGCCCAAGATGAGTACACTGAGTGTGTGATGCAAGGTGTACTGTAGAACAAACGTATCTCAAAGCCCCAAATGAGTACACCCAGCGTGTTTTGCAAACTGTCCTGCAGAACAAACCTATCTCACAGCCCAATATGAGTACACCAAGCGTGTGATGCAAGGTGTCCTGCAGAACAAACCTATATCAGAGCCCAAGATGAGTACACCAAGCGTGTGATGCAAGATGTCCTGCAGAGAAACCTATCTCAAAGTTGCAGATGAGTACACCAAGCGTGTGATGCAAGGTGTCCTGCAGAACAAACCTATCTCACAGCCCAAGAGGAGTACACCGAGAGTGTGATGCAAGGTGTACTGCAGAACAAACTTATCTCACAGCCCAAGATGGGTACACTGAGCGTGTGATGCAAGGTGTCCTGCAGAGAAAACCTACCTCAGAGCCCCGGATGAGTACACTGAGCGTGTGATGCAAGGAGTCCTGCAGACCAAACCTAGCTCACAACCCAAGATGAGTACACCAAACATGTGATGCAAGGTGTCCTGCAGAGCAAACCTATCTCAGAGCCCCAGATGAATACTCTAAGCGTGTGATGCAAGGTGTACTGTTGAACAAATGTATCTCAAGGCCCCAAATGAGTACACCCAGCAAGTGATGCAAGGTGTACTGCAGAACAAACCTATGTCAGAGCCGCAAATGAGTACTCTAAGCGTGTGATGCAAGGTGTACTGTAGAACAAACCTATCTCAAAGCCCCAAATGAGTACACCCAGCGTGTGATTCAAGCGGTCCTGTGGTACAAACCTATCTCACAGCCCCAGATGAGTACACCCAGCGTGTGGTGCAAGGTGTCCTGCAGGACAAACCTATCTCAGAGCCCAAGATGAGTACACCGAGCGTGTGGTGCAAGGTGTCCTGCAGGACAAACCTATCTCAGTGCCCAAGATGAGAACACCGAGCGTGTGATGCAAGGTGTCCTGCAGGACAAACCTATCTCAGAGCCTCAGATGAGCACACTGAGCGTGTGATGCAAGGTGTCCTGCAGAACAAACGTATCTCGAGCCCCAGATGAGTACACCAAGTGTGTGATGCAAGGTGTCCTGCAGAGAAAACCTATTTCAGAGTCGCAGATGAGTACACCAAGCGTGTGATGAATGGTGTCCTGCAGAACAAACCTACCTCACAGCCCAAGATGAGTACACCAAGCATGTGATGCAAGATGTCCTGCAGAGAAAACCTATCTCAGAGTCGCAGATGAGTACACCAAGCGTGTGATGCAAGGAGTCCTTCAGAGCAAACCTATCTCAGAGCCCCAGGTGAGTACACCGAGCATGTGATGCAAGGTGTCCTGCAGAGCAAACCTATCTCAGAGCCCCAGATGAGTACACCAAGCGTGTGATGCAAGGTGTCTTGCAGTGCAAACCTATCTCAGAGCCCAAGATGAGTAGACCGCACGTGTGATGCAAGTTGTCCTGCAGGACAAACCTATCTCAGAGCCCAAGATGAGTAAACTGAGTGTGTGATGCAAGGTGTACTGTAGAACAAACGTATCTCAAAGCCCCAAATGAGTACACCCAGTGTGTGATGCAAACTGTCCTGCAGAACAAACCTATCTCACAGCCCAATATGAGTACACCAAGCTTGTGATGCAAGGTGTCCTGCAGAACAAACCTATATCAGAGCCCAAGATGAGTACACCAAGCGTGTGATGCAAGATGTCCTGCAGAGAAACCTATCTCAAAGTCGCAGATGAGTACACCAAGCGTGTGATGCAAGGTGTCCTGCAGAACAAACCTATCTCACAGCGCAAGAGGAGTACAACGAGAGTGTGATGCAAGGTGTACTGCAGAACAAACTTATCTCACAGCCCAAGATGAGTACACTGAGCGTGTGATGCAAGGTGTCCTGCAGAGCAAACCTATCTCAGAGCCCAAGATGAGTACACCGAGCATGTGATGCATGGTGTCCTGCAGAGCAAATGCATCTCACAACCCAAGATGAGTACACAGAGCGTGTGATGCAAGGAGCCCTGCAGAACAAACCTATCTCACAACCCAAGACGAGTATGCCCAGCGTGTGATATAAAGTATCCTGCAGAACAAACATATCTCAGAGCCCCAGATGAGTACACCGAGCGTGTGCTGCAAGGTGTCCTGCAGAGCAAACCTATCTCAGAGCCCAAGATGAGTACACCGAGCATGTGATGCATGGTGTCCTGCAGAGCAAATGCATCTCACAACCCAAGATGAGTACACAGAGCGTGTGATGCAAGGAGCCCTGCAGAAAAAACCTTTTCTCACAGCCCAAGACGAGTACGCCAAGCGTGTGATATAAAGTATCCTGCAGAACAAACATATCTCAAAGCCCCAGATGAGTACACCGAGCGTGTGATGCAAGGTGTCCTGCAGAGCAAACCTATCTCACAGCCCAAGATGAGTTACCCAAGCGTGTGATGCAAGGTGTCCTGCAGAACAAACCTACCTCACAGCCCAAGATGAGTACACCAAGCGTGTGATGCAAGGTGTACTGTAGAAAAAACCTATCTCACAGCCCCAGATGAGTACACAGAGCGTGTGATGCAAGGAGTCCTGCAGAGCAAACCTATCTCAGAGCCCCAGGTGAGTACACCGAGTGTGTGATACAAGGTGTCCTGCAGTACAAACCTATCTCACAGCCACAGATGAGTACACCTAGTGTGATGCAAGCGGTCCTGTGGTACAAACCTATCTCACAGCCCCAGATGAGTACACCCAGCGTGTGGTGCAAGGTGTCCTGCAGGACAAACCTATCTCAGAGCCCAAGATGAGTACACCGAGCGTGTGGTGCAAGGTGTCCTGCAGGACAAACCTATCTCAGAGCTCCAGATGAGTACACTGAGCATGTGATGCAAGGTGTCCTGCAGAACAAACCTATCTTGCAGACCCAGATGAGTACACCAAGTGTGTGATGCAAGGTGTCCTGCAGAGAAAACCTATTTCAGAGTCGCAGATGAGTACACCAAGCGTGTGATGCAAGGTGTCCTGCAGAACAAACCTATCTCACAGCCCAAGAGGAGTACACCAAGCGTGTGATGCAAGGTGTCCTGCAGAGCAAACCTATCTCACAGCCCAAGATGAGTTACCCAAGCGTGTGATGCAAGGTGTCCTGCAAAACAAACCTATCTCACAGCTCAAGATGAGTACACCAAGCGTGTGACGCAGTGCGTCCTGCAGAGCAAACCTATCTCAGAGCCCCAGATGAGTACTCTAAGCGTGTGATGCAAGGTGTACTGTTGAACAAATGTATCTCAAGGCCCCAAATGAGCACACCGAGCAAGTGATGCAAGGTGTACTGCAGAACAAACCCATGTCAGAGCCGCAAATGAGTACTCTAAGTGTGTGATGCAAGGTGTACTGTAGAACAAAAGTATCTCAAAGCCCCAAATGAGTACACCCAGCGTGTGATGCAAGTGGTCCTGTGGTACAAACCTATCTCACAGCCCCAGATGAGTACACCCAGCGTGTGATGCAAGGTGTCCTGCAGGACAAACCTATCTCAGAGCCCAAGATGAGTACACCGAGCGTGTGATCCAAGGTGTCCTGCAGGACAAACGTATCTCGCAGCCCCAGATGAGTACACCAAGTGTGTGATGCAAGGTGTCCTGCAGAGAAAACCTATTTCAGAGTCGCAGATGAGTACACCAAGCGTGTGATGAATGGTGTCCTGCAGAACAAACCTATCTCACAGCCCAAGATGAGTACACCAAGCATGTGATGCAAGATGTCCTGCAGAGAAAACCTATCTCAGAGCACCAGGTGAGTACACCGAGCATGTTATGCAAGGTGTCCTGCAGAGCAAACCTATCTCAGAGCCCCATATGAGTACACCGAGCGTGTGATGCAAGGTGTCTTGCAGTGCAAACCTATCTCAGAGCCCAAGATGAGTAGACCGCGCGTGTGATGCAAGTTGTCCTGCAGGACAAACCTATCTCAGAGCCCAAGATGAGTACACTGAGTGTGTGATGCAAGGTGTACTGTAGAACAAACGTATCTCAAAGCCCCAAATGAGTACACCCAGCGTGTGATGCAAACTGTCCTGCAGAACAAACCTATCTCACAGCCCAATATGAGTACACCAAGCGTGTGATGCAAGGTGTCCTGCAGAGCAAACCTATCTCAGAGCCCCAGGTGAGTACACCGAGCATGTGATGCAAGGTGTCCTGCAGAGCAAACCTATCTCAGAGCCCCATATGAGTACACCGAGCGTGTGATGCAAGGAGTCCTGCAGTGCAAACCTATCTCAGAGCCCAAGGTGAGTAGACCGCGCGTGTGATGCAAGTTGTCCTGCAGGACAAACCTATCTCAGAGCCCAAGATGAGTACACTGAGTGTGTGATGCAAGGTGTCTTGCAGTGCAAACCTATCTCAGAGCCCAAGATGAGTAGACCGCGCGTGTGATGCAAACTGTCCTGCAGAGCAAACCTATCTCACAGCCCAATATGAGTACACCAAGCGTGTGATGCAAGGTGTCCTGCAGAACAAACCTATATCAGAGCCCAAGATGAGTACACCAAGCGTGTGATGCAAGATGTCCTGCAGAGAAACCTATCTCAAAGTCGCAGATGAGTACACCAAGCGTGTGATGCAAGGTGTCCTGCAGAACAAACCTATCTCACAGCCCAAGAGGAGTACACCGAGAGTGTGATGCAAGGTGTACTGCAGAAGAAACATATCTCAGAGCCCAAGAAGAGCACACCAAGCATGTGATGCAAGGTGTCCTGCAGAGAAAACGTATCTCAGAGCCCCAGGTGAGTACACCCAGCGTGTGATACAAGGTGTCCTGCAGAGCAAACCTATCTCAGAGCCCAAGATGAGTACACCGAGCATGTGATGCATGGTGTCCTGCAGAGCAAATGCATCTCACAACCCAAGATGAGTACACAGAGCGTGTGATGCAAGGAGCCCTGCAGAACAAACCTATCTCACAACCCAAGACGAGTACGCCCAGCGTGTGATATAAAGTATCCTGCAGAACAAACATATCTCAGAGCCCCAGATGAGTACACCGAGCGTGTGATGCAAGGTGTCCTGCAGAGCAAACCTATCTCAGAGCCCAAGATGAGTACACCGAGCATGTGATGCATGGTGTCCTGCAGAGCAAATGCATCTCACAACCCAAGATGAGTACACAGAGCGTGTGATGCAAGGAGCCCTGCAGAAAAAACCTTTTCTCACAGCCCAAGACGAGTACGCCCAGCGTGTGATATAAAGTATCCTGCAGAACAAACATATCTCAAAGCCCCAGATGAGTACACCGAGCGTGTGATGCAAGGTGTCCTGCAGAGCAAACCTATCTCACAGCCCAAGATGAGTTACCCAAGCGTGTGATGCAAGGTGTCCTGCAGAACAAACCTACCTCACAGCCCAAGATGAGTACACCAAGCGTGTGATGCAAGGTGTACTGTAGAAAAAACCTATCTCAGAGCCCCAGATGAGTACACAGAGCGTGTGATGCAAGGAGTCCTGCAGAGCAAACCTATCTCAGAGCCCCAGGTGAGTACACCGAGTGTGTGATACAAGGTGTCCTGCAGTACAAACCTATCTCACAGCCACAGATGAGTACACCTAGTGTGATGCAAGTGGTCCTGTGGTACAAACCTATCTCACAGCCCCAGATGAGTACACCCAGCGTGTGGTGCAAGGTGTCCTGCAGGACAAACCTATCTCAGAGCCCAAGATGAGTACACCGAGCGTGTGGTGCAAGGTGTCCTGCAGGACAAACCTATCTCAGAGCTCCAGATGAGTACACTGAGCATGTGATGCAAGGTGTCCTGCAGAACAAACCTATCTTGCAGACCCAGATGAGTACACCAAGTGTGTGATGCAAGGTGTCCTGCAGAGAAAACCTATTTCAGAGTCGCAGATGAGTACACCAAGCGTGTGATGCAAGGTGTCCTGCAGAACAAACCTATCTCACAGCCCAAGAGGAGTACACCAAGCGTGTGATGCAAGGTGTCCTGCAGAGCAAACCTATCTCACAGCCCAAGATGAGTTACCCAAGCGTGTGATGCAAGGTGTCCTGCAAAACAAACCTATCTCACAGCTCAAGATGAGTACACCAAGCGTGTGACGCAGTGCGTCCTGCAGAGCAAACCTATCACAGAGCCACAGATGAGTACACCGAGCGTGTGATGCAAGGTGTCCTGCAGAAAAAACCTATCTCAGAGCCCCAGATGAGTACTCTAAGCATGTGATGCAAGGTGTACTGTTGAACAAATGTATCTCAAGGCCCCAAATGAGCACACCGAGCAAGTGATGCAAGGTGTACTGCAGAACAAACCCATGTCAGAGCCGCAAATGAGTACTCTAAGTGTGTGATGCAAGGTGTACTGTAGAACAAAAGTATCTCAAAGCCCCAAATGAGTACACCCAGCGTGTGATGCAAATGGTCCTGTGGTACAAACCTATCTCACAGCCCCAGATGAATACACCCAGCGTGTGATGCAAGGTGTCCTGCAGGACAAACCTATCTCAGAGCCCAAGATGAGTACACCGAGCGTGTGATGCAAGGTGTCCTGCAGGACAAACCTATCTCAGAGCCTCAGATGAGTACACTGAGCGTGAGATGCAAGGTGTCCTGCAGAACAAACGTATCTCGCAGCCCCAGATGAGTACACCAAGTGTGTGATGCAAGGTGTCCTGCAGAGAAAACCTATTTCAGAGTCACAGATGAGTACACCAAGCGTGTGATGAATGGTGTCCTGCAGAACAAACCTATCTCACAGCCCAAGATGAGTACACCAAGCATGTGATGCAAGATGTCCTGCAGAGAAAACCTATCTCAGAGCACCAGGTGAGTACACCGAGCATGTGATGCAAGGTGTCCTGCAGAGCAAACCTATCTCAGAGCCCCATATGAGTACACCGAGCGTGTGATGCAAGGTGTCTTGCAGTGCAAACCTATCTCAGAGCCCAAGATGAGTAGACCGCGCGTGTGATGCAAGTTGTCCTGCAGGACAAACCTATCTCAGAGCCCAAGATGAGTACACTGAGTGTGTGATGCAAGATGTACTGTAGAACAAACGTATCTCATAGCCCCAAATGAGTACACCCAGCGTGTGATGCAAACTGTCCTGCAGAACAAACCTATCTCACAGCCCAATATGAGTACACCAAGCGTGCGATGCAAGGTGTCCTGCAGAGCAAACCTATCTCAGAGCCCCAGGTGAGTACACCGAGCATGTGATGCAAGGAGTCCTGCAGTGCAAACCTATCTCAGAGCCCAAGGTGAGTAGACCGCGCGTGTGATGCAAGTTGTCCTGCAGGACAAACCTATCTCAGAGCCCAAGATGAGTACACTGAGTGTGTGATGCAAGGTGTCTTGCAGTGCAAACCTATCTCACAGCCCAATATGAGTACACCAAGCGTGTGATGCAAGGTGTCCTGCAGAACAAACCTATATCAGAGCCCAAGATGAGTACACCAAGCGTGTGATGCAAGATGTCCTGCAGAGAAACCTATCTCAAAGTCGCAGATGAGTACACCAAGCGTGTGATGCAAGGTGTCCTGCAGAACAAACCTATCTCACAGCCCAAGAGGAGTACACTGAGAGTGTGATGCAAGGTGTACTGTAGAAGAAACATATCTCAGAGCCCAAGATGAGCACACCAAGCATATGATGCAAGGTGTCCTGCAGAGAAAACGTATCTCAGAGCCCCAGGTGAGTACACCCAGCGTGTGATACAAGGTGTCCTGCAGTACAAACCTATCTCACAGCACAGATGAGTACACCGAGTGTGTGATGCAAGGTGTCCTGCAGAGGAAACGTATCTCAAAACCCCTGATGAGTACACCAAGCGTGTGATGCAAGGAGTCCTGCAGAACTAACCTATCCCAGAGCCCCAGATCAGTACACCGAGTGTGTGATGCAAGGTGTCCTGCAGAACAAACCTATATCACAGCCCAAGATGAGTACACCAAGCGTGTGATGCAAGGTGTCCTGCAGAGCAAACCTATCTCACAGCCCAAGATGAGTACACCAAGCGTGTTATGCAAGGTGTCCTGCAGAGCAACCCTATCTCACAGCCCAAGGTGAGTACACCAAGTGTGTGATGCAAGGTGTCCTGCAGAACTAACCTATCTCACAGCCCCAGATGAGGACTCTAAGCATGTGATGCAAGGTGTCCTGCAGGACAAACCTATCTCAGAGCCTCAGATGAGTACACTGAGCGTGTGATGCAAGGTGTCCTGCAGAACAAACGTATCTCGAGCCCCAGATGAGTACACCAAGTGTGTGATGCAAGGTGTCCTGCAGAGAAAACCTATTTCAGAGTCGCAGATGAGTACACCAAGCATGTGATGAATGGTGTCCAGCATAACAAACCTATCTCACAGCCCAAGATGAGTACACCAAGCATGTCCTGCAGAGAAAACCTATCTCAGAGTCGCAGATGAATACACCAAGCGTGTGATGCAAGGAGTCCTGCAGAGCAAACCTATCTCAGAGCCCCAGGTAAGTACACCGAGCATGTGATGCAAGGTGTCCTGCAGAGCAAACCTATCTCAGAGCCCCAGATGAGTACACCGAGCGTGTGATGCAAGGTGTCTTGCAGTGCAAACCTATCTCAGAGCCCAAGATGAGTAGACCGCACGTGTGATGCAAGTTGTCCTGCAAGACAAACCTATCTCAGAGCCCAAGATGAGTACACTGAGTGTGTGATGCAAGGTGTACTGTAGAACAAACGTATCTCAAAGCCCCAAATGAGTACACCCAGCGTGTTTTGCAAACTGTCCTGCAGAACAAACCTATCTCACAGCCCAATATGAGTACACCAAGCGTGTGATGCAAGGTGTCCTGCAGAACAAACCTATATCAGAGCCCAAGATGAGTACACCAAGCGTGTGATGCAAGATGTCCTGCAGAGAAACCTATCTCAAAGTCGCAGATGAGTACACCAAGCGTGTGATGCAAGGTGTCCTGCAGAACAAACCTATCTCACAGCCCAAGAGGAGTACACCGAGAGTGTGATGCAAGGTGTACTGCAGAACAAACTTATCTCACAGCCCAAGATGGGTACACTGAGCGTGTGATGCAAGGTGTCCTGCAGAGAAAACCTACCTCAGAGCCCCGGATGAGTACACTGAGCGTGTGATGCAAGGAGTCCTGCAGACCAAACCTAGCTCACAGCCCAAGATGAGTACACCAAACATGTGATGCAAGGTGTCCTGCAGAGCAAACCTATCTCAGAGCCCCAGATGAATACTCTAAGCGTGTGATGCAAGGTGTACTGTTGAACAAATGTATCTCAAGGCCCCAAATGAGTACACCCAGCGTGTGATACAAGGTGTCCTGCAGTACAAACCTATCTCACAGCACAGATGAGTACACCGAGTGTGTGATGCAAGGTGTCCTGCAGAGGAAACGTATCTCAGAACCCCTGATGAGTACACCAAGCGTGTGATGCAAGGAGTCCTGCAGAACTAACCTATCCCAGAGCCCCAGATCAGTACACCGAGTGTGTGATGCAAGGTGTCCTGCAGAACAAACCTATATCACAGCCCAAGATGAGTACACCAAGCGTGTGATGCAAGGTGTCCTGCAGAGCAAACCTATCTCACAGCCCAAGATGAGTACACCAAGCGTGTTATGCAAGGTGTCCTGCAGAGCAACCCTATCTCACAGCCCAAGGTGAGTACACCAAGTGTGTGATGCAAGGTGTCCTGCAGAACTAACCTATCTCACAGCCCCAGATGAGGACTCTAAGCATGTGATGCAAGGTGTCCTGCAGGACAAACCTATCTCAGAGCCTCAGATGAGTACACTGAGCGTGTGATGCAAGGTGTCCTGCAGAACAAACGTATCTCGAGCCCCAGATGAGTACACCAAGTGTGTGATGCAAGGTGTCCTGCAGAGAAAACCTATTTCAGAGTCGCAGATGAGTACACCAAGCATGTGATGAATGGTGTCCAGCATAACAAACCTATCTCACAGCCCAAGATGAGTACACCAAGCATGTCCTGCAGAGAAAACCTATCTCAGAGTCGCAGATGAATACACCAAGCGTGTGATGCAAGGAGTCCTGCAGAGCAAACCTATCTCAGAGCCCCAGGTGAGTACACCGAGCATGTGATGCAAGGTGTCCTGCAGAGCAAACCTATCTCAGAGCCCCAGATGAGTACACCGAGCGTGTGATGCAAGGTGTCTTGCAGTGCAAACCTATCTCAGAGCCCAAGATGAGTAGACCGCACGTGTGATGCAAGTTGTCCTGCAAGACAAACCTATCTCAGAGCCCAAGATGAGTACACCGAGCATGTGATGCATGGTGTCCTGCAGAGCAAATGCATCTCACAACCCAAGATGAGTACACAGAGCGTGTGATGCAAGGAGCCCTGCAGAAAAAACCTTTTCTCACAGCCCAAGACGAGTACGCCAAGCGTGTGATATAAAGTATCCTGCAGAACAAACATATCTCAAAGCCCCAGATGAGTACACCGAGCGTGTGATGCAAGGTGTCCTGCAGAGCAAACCTATCTCACAGCCCAAGATGAGTTACCCAAGCGTGTGATGCAAGGTGTCCTGCAGAACAAACCTACCTCACAGCCCAAGATGAGTACACCAAGCGTGTGATGCAAGGTGTACTGTAGAAAAAACCTATCTCACAGCCCCAGATGAGTACACAGAGCGTGTGATGCAAGGAGTCCTGCAGAGCAAACCTATCTCAGAGCCCCAGGTGAGTACACCGAGTGTGTGATACAAGGTGTCCTGCAGTACAAACCTATCTCACAGCCACAGATGAGTACACCTAGTGTGATGCAAGCGGTCCTGTGGTACAAACCTATCTCACAGCCCCAGATGAGTACACCCAGCGTGTGGTGCAAGGTGTCCTGCAGGACAAACCTATCTCAGAGCCCAAGATGAGTACACCGAGCGTGTGGTGCAAGGTGTCCTGCAGGACAAACCTATCTCAGAGCTCCAGATGAGTACACTGAGCATGTGATGCAAGGTGTCCTGCAGAACAAACCTATCTTGCAGACCCAGATGAGTACACCAAGTGTGTGATGCAAGGTGTCCTGCAGAGAAAACCTATTTCAGAGTCGCAGATGAGTACACCAAGCGTGTGATGCAAGGTGTCCTGCAGAACAAACCTATCTCACAGCCCAAGAGGAGTACACCAAGCGTGTGATGCAAGGTGTCCTGCAGAGCAAACCTATCTCACAGCCCAAGATGAGTTACCCAAGCGTGTGATGCAAGGTGTCCTGCAAAACAAACCTATCTCACAGCTCAAGATGAGTACACCAAGCGTGTGACGCAGTGCGTCCTGCAGAGCAAACCTATCTCAGAGCCCCAGATGAGTACTCTAAGCGTGTGATGCAAGGTGTACTGTTGAACAAATGTATCTCAAGGCCCCAAATGAGCACACCGAGCAAGTGATGCAAGGTGTACTGCAGAACAAACCCATGTCAGAGCCGCAAATGAGTACTCTAAGTGTGTGATGCAAGGTGTACTGTAGAACAAAAGTATCTCAAAGCCCCAAATGAGTACACCCAGCGTGTGATGCAAGTGGTCCTGTGGTACAAACCTATCTCACAGCCCCAGATGAGTACACCCAGCGTGTGATGCAAGGTGTCCTGCAGGACAAACCTATCTCAGAGCCCAAGATGAGTACACCGAGCGTGTGATCCAAGGTGTCCTGCAGGACAAACGTATCTCGCAGCCCCAGATGAGTACACCAAGTGTGTGATGCAAGGTGTCCTGCAGAGAAAACCTATTTCAGAGTCGCAGATGAGTACACCAAGCGTGTGATGAATGGTGTCCTGCAGAACAAACCTATCTCACAGCCCAAGATGAGTACACCAAGCATGTGATGCAAGATGTCCTGCAGAGAAAACCTATCTCAGAGCACCAGGTGAGTACACCGAGCATGTTATGCAAGGTGTCCTGCAGAGCAAACCTATCTCAGAGCCCCATATGAGTACACCGAGCGTGTGATGCAAGGTGTCTTGCAGTGCAAACCTATCTCAGAGCCCAAGATGAGTAGACCGCGCGTGTGATGCAAGTTGTCCTGCAGGACAAACCTATCTCAGAGCCCAAGATGAGTACACTGAGTGTGTGATGCAAGGTGTACTGTAGAACAAACGTATCTCAAAGCCCCAAATGAGTACACCCAGCGTGTGATGCAAACTGTCCTGCAGAACAAACCTATCTCACAGCCCAATATGAGTACACCAAGCGTGTGATGCAAGGTGTCCTGCAGAGCAAACCTATCTCAGAGCCCCAGGTGAGTACACCGAGCATGTGATGCAAGGTGTCCTGCAGAGCAAACCTATCTCAGAGCCCCATATGAGTACACCGAGCGTGTGATGCAAGGAGTCCTGCAGTGCAAACCTATCTCAGAGCCCAAGGTGAGTAGACCGCGCGTGTGATGCAAGTTGTCCTGCAGGACAAACCTATCTCAGAGCCCAAGATGAGTACACTGAGTGTGTGATGCAAGGTGTCTTGCAGTGCAAACCTATCTCAGAGCCCAAGATGAGTAGACCGCGCGTGTGATGCAAACTGTCCTGCAGAGCAAACCTATCTCACAGCCCAATATGAGTACACCAAGCGTGTGATGCAAGGTGTCCTGCAGAACAAACCTATATCAGAGCCCAAGATGAGTACACCAAGCGTGTGATGCAAGATGTCCTGCAGAGAAACCTATCTCAAAGTCGCAGATGAGTACACCAAGCGTGTGATGCAAGGTGTCCTGCAGAACAAACCTATCTCACAGCCCAAGAGGAGTACACCGAGAGTGTGATGCAAGGTGTACTGCAGAAGAAACATATCTCAGAGCCCAAGAAGAGCACACCAAGCATGTGATGCAAGGTGTCCTGCAGAGAAAACGTATCTCAGAGCCCCAGGTGAGTACACCCAGCGTGTGATACAAGGTGTCCTGCAGAGCAAACCTATCTCAGAGCCCAAGATGAGTACACCGAGCATGTGATGCATGGTGTCCTGCAGAGCAAATGCATCTCACAACCCAAGATGAGTACACAGAGCGTGTGATGCAAGGAGCCCTGCAGAACAAACCTATCTCACAACCCAAGACGAGTACGCCCAGCGTGTGATATAAAGTATCCTGCAGAACAAACATATCTCAGAGCCCCAGATGAGTACACCGAGCGTGTGATGCAAGGTGTCCTGCAGAGCAAACCTATCTCAGAGCCCAAGATGAGTACACCGAGCATGTGATGCATGGTGTCCTGCAGAGCAAATGCATCTCACAACCCAAGATGAGTACACAGAGCGTGTGATGCAAGGAGCCCTGCAGAAAAAACCTTTTCTCACAGCCCAAGACGAGTACGCCCAGCGTGTGATATAAAGTATCCTGCAGAACAAACATATCTCAAAGCCCCAGATGAGTACACCGAGCGTGTGATGCAAGGTGTCCTGCAGAGCAAACCTATCTCACAGCCCAAGATGAGTTACCCAAGCGTGTGATGCAAGGTGTCCTGCAGAACAAACCTACCTCACAGCCCAAGATGAGTACACCAAGCGTGTGATGCAAGGTGTACTGTAGAAAAAACCTATCTCAGAGCCCCAGATGAGTACACAGAGCGTGTGATGCAAGGAGTCCTGCAGAGCAAACCTATCTCAGAGCCCCAGGTGAGTACACCGAGTGTGTGATACAAGGTGTCCTGCAGTACAAACCTATCTCACAGCCACAGATGAGTACACCTAGTGTGATGCAAGTGGTCCTGTGGTACAAACCTATCTCACAGCCCCAGATGAGTACACCCAGCGTGTGGTGCAAGGTGTCCTGCAGGACAAACCTATCTCAGAGCCCAAGATGAGTACACCGAGCGTGTGGTGCAAGGTGTCCTGCAGGACAAACCTATCTCAGAGCTCCAGATGAGTACACTGAGCATGTGATGCAAGGTGTCCTGCAGAACAAACCTATCTTGCAGACCCAGATGAGTACACCAAGTGTGTGATGCAAGGTGTCCTGCAGAGAAAACCTATTTCAGAGTCGCAGATGAGTACACCAAGCGTGTGATGCAAGGTGTCCTGCAGAACAAACCTATCTCACAGCCCAAGAGGAGTACACCAAGCGTGTGATGCAAGGTGTCCTGCAGAGCAAACCTATCTCACAGCCCAAGATGAGTTACCCAAGCGTGTGATGCAAGGTGTCCTGCAAAACAAACCTATCTCACAGCTCAAGATGAGTACACCAAGCGTGTGACGCAGTGCGTCCTGCAGAGCAAACCTATCACAGAGCCACAGATGAGTACACCGAGCGTGTGATGCAAGGTGTCCTGCAGAAAAAACCTATCTCAGAGCCCCAGATGAGTACTCTAAGCGTGTGATGCAAGGTGTACTGTTGAACAAATGTATCTCAAGGCCCCAAATGAGCACACCGAGCAAGTGATGCAAGGTGTACTGCAGAACAAACCCATGTCAGAGCCGCAAATGAGTACTCTAAGTGTGTGATGCAAGGTGTACTGTAGAACAAAAGTATCTCAAAGCCCCAAATGAGTACACCCAGCGTGTGATGCAAATGGTCCTGTGGTACAAACCTATCTCACAGCCCCAGATGAATACACCCAGCGTGTGATGCAAGGTGTCCTGCAGGACAAACCTATCTCAGAGCCCAAGATGAGTACACCGAGCGTGTGATGCAAGGTGTCCTGCAGGACAAACCTATCTCAGAGCCTCAGATGAGTACACTGAGCGTGAGATGCAAGGTGTCCTGCAGAACAAACGTATCTCGCAGCCCCAGATGAGTACACCAAGTGTGTGATGCAAGGTGTCCTGCAGAGAAAACCTATTTCAGAGTCACAGATGAGTACACCAAGCGTGTGATGAATGGTGTCCTGCAGAACAAACCTATCTCACAGCCCAAGATGAGTACACCAAGCATGTGATGCAAGATGTCCTGCAGAGAAAACCTATCTCAGAGCACCAGGTGAGTACACCGAGCATGTGATGCAAGGTGTCCTGCAGAGCAAACCTATCTCAGAGCCCCATATGAGTACACCGAGCGTGTGATGCAAGGTGTCTTGCAGTGCAAACCTATCTCAGAGCCCAAGATGAGTAGACCGCGCGTGTGATGCAAGTTGTCCTGCAGGACAAACCTATCTCAGAGCCCAAGATGAGTACACTGAGTGTGTGATGCAAGATGTACTGTAGAACAAACGTATCTCATAGCCCCAAATGAGTACACCCAGCGTGTGATGCAAACTGTCCTGCAGAACAAACCTATCTCACAGCCCAATACGAGTACACCAAGCGTGCGATGCAAGGTGTCCTGCAGAGCAAACCTATCTCAGAGCCCCAGGTGAGTACACCGAGCATGTGATGCAAGGAGTCCTGCAGTGCAAACCTATCTCAGAGCCCAAGGTGAGTAGACCGCGCGTGTGATGCAAGTTGTCCTGCAGGACAAACCTATCTCAGAGCCCAAGATGAGTACACTGAGTGTGTGATGCAAGGTGTCTTGCAGTGCAAACCTATCTCACAGCCCAATATGAGTACACCAAGCGTGTGATGCAAGGTGTCCTGCAGAACAAACCTATATCAGAGCCCAAGATGAGTACACCAAGCGTGTGATGCAAGATGTCCTGCAGAGAAACCTATCTCAAAGTCGCAGATGAGTACACCAAGCGTGTGATGCAAGGTGTCCTGCAGAACAAACCTATCTCACAGCCCAAGAGGAGTACACTGAGAGTGTGATGCAAGGTGTACTGTAGAAGAAACATATCTCAGAGCCCAAGATGAGCACACCAAGCATATGATGCAAGGTGTCCTGCAGAGAAAACGTATCTCAGAGCCCCAGGTGAGTACACCCAGCGTGTGATACAAGGTGTCCTGCAGTACAAACCTATCTCACAGCACAGATGAGTACACCGAGTGTGTGATGCAAGGTGTCCTGCAGAGGAAACGTATCTCAAAACCCCTGATGAGTACACCAAGCGTGTGATGCAAGGAGTCCTGCAGAACTAACCTATCCCAGAGCCCCAGATCAGTACACCGAGTGTGTGATGCAAGGTGTCCTGCAGAACAAACCTATATCACAGCCCAAGATGAGTACACCAAGCGTGTGATGCAAGGTGTCCTGCAGAGCAAACCTATCTCACAGCCCAAGATGAGTACACCAAGCGTGTTATGCAAGGTGTCCTGCAGAGCAACCCTATCTCACAGCCCAAGGTGAGTACACCAAGTGTGTGATGCAAGGTGTCCTGCAGAACTAACCTATCTCACAGCCCCAGATGAGGACTCTAAGCATGTGATGCAAGGTGTCCTGCAGGACAAACCTATCTCAGAGCCTCAGATGAGTACACTGAGCGTGTGATGCAAGGTGTCCTGCAGAACAAACGTATCTCGAGCCCCAGATGAGTACACCAAGTGTGTGATGCAAGGTGTCCTGCAGAGAAAACCTATTTCAGAGTCGCAGATGAGTACACCAAGCATGTGATGAATGGTGTCCAGCATAACAAACCTATCTCACAGCCCAAGATGAGTACACCAAGCATGTCCTGCAGAGAAAACCTATCTCAGAGTCGCAGATGAATACACCAAGCGTGTGATGCAAGGAGTCCTGCAGAGCAAACCTATCTCAGAGCCCCAGGTAAGTACACCGAGCATGTGATGCAAGGTGTCCTGCAGAGCAAACCTATCTCAGAGCCCCAGATGAGTACACCGAGCGTGTGATGCAAGGTGTCTTGCAGTGCAAACCTATCTCAGAGCCCAAGATGAGTAGACCGCACGTGTGATGCAAGTTGTCCTGCAAGACAAACCTATCTCAGAGCCCAAGATGAGTACACTGAGTGTGTGATGCAAGGTGTACTGTAGAACAAACGTATCTCAAAGCCCCAAATGAGTACACCCAGCGTGTTTTGCAAACTGTCCTGCAGAACAAACCTATCTCACAGCCCAATATGAGTACACCAAGCGTGTGATGCAAGGTGTCCTGCAGAACAAACCTATATCAGAGCCCAAGATGAGTACACCAAGCGTGTGATGCAAGATGTCCTGCAGAGAAACCTATCTCAAAGTCGCAGATGAGTACACCAAGCGTGTGATGCAAGGTGTCCTGCAGAACAAACCTATCTCACAGCCCAAGAGGAGTACACCGAGAGTGTGATGCAAGGTGTACTGCAGAACAAACTTATCTCACAGCCCAAGATGGGTACACTGAGCGTGTGATGCAAGGTGTCCTGCAGAGAAAACCTACCTCAGAGCCCCGGATGAGTACACTGAGCGTGTGATGCAAGGAGTCCTGCAGACCAAACCTAGCTCACAGCCCAAGATGAGTACACCAAACATGTGATGCAAGGTGTCCTGCAGAGCAAACCTATCTCAGAGCCCCAGATGAATACTCTAAGCGTGTGATGCAAGGTGTACTGTTGAACAAATGTATCTCAAGGCCCCAAATGAGTACACCCAGCGTGTGATACAAGGTGTCCTGCAGTACAAACCTATCTCACAGCACAGATGAGTACACCGAGTGTGTGATGCAAGGTGTCCTGCAGAGGAAACGTATCTCAGAACCCCTGATGAGTACACCAAGCGTGTGATGCAAGGAGTCCTGCAGAACTAACCTATCCCAGAGCCCCAGATCAGTACACCGAGTGTGTGATGCAAGGTGTCCTGCAGAACAAACCTATATCACAGCCCAAGATGAGTACACCAAGCGTGTGATGCAAGGTGTCCTGCAGAGCAAACCTATCTCACAGCCCAAGATGAGTACACCAAGCGTGTTATGCAAGGTGTCCTGCAGAGCAACCCTATCTCACAGCCCAAGGTGAGTACACCAAGTGTGTGATGCAAGGTGTCCTGCAGAACTAACCTATCTCACAGCCCCAGATGAGGACTCTAAGCATGTGATGCAAGGTGTCCTGCAGGACAAACCTATCTCAGAGCCTCAGATGAGTACACTGAGCGTGTGATGCAAGGTGTCCTGCAGAACAAACGTATCTCGAGCCCCAGATGAGTACACCAAGTGTGTGATGCAAGGTGTCCTGCAGAGAAAACCTATTTCAGAGTCGCAGATGAGTACACCAAGCATGTGATGAATGGTGTCCAGCATAACAAACCTATCTCACAGCCCAAGATGAGTACACCAAGCATGTCCTGCAGAGAAAACCTATCTCAGAGTCGCAGATGAATACACCAAGCGTGTGATGCAAGGAGTCCTGCAGAGCAAACCTATCTCAGAGCCCCAGGTGAGTACACCGAGCATGTGATGCAAGGTGTCCTGCAGAGCAAACCTATCTCAGAGCCCCAGATGAGTACACCGAGCGTGTGATGCAAGGTGTCTTGCAGTGCAAACCTATCTCAGAGCCCAAGATGAGTAGACCGCACGTGTGATGCAAGTTGTCCTGCAAGACAAACCTATCTCAGAGCCCAAGATGAGTACACTGAGTGTGTGATGCAAGGTGTACTGTAGAACAAACGTATCTCAAAGCCCCAAATGAGTACACCCAGCGTGTTTTGCAAACTGTCCTGCAGAACAAACCTATCTCACAGCCCAATATGAGTACACCAAGCGTGTGATGCAAGGTGTCCTGCAGAACAAACCTATATCAGAGCCCAAGATGAGTACACCAAGCGTGTGATGCAAGATGTCCTGCAGAGAAACCTATCTCAAAGTCGCAGATGAGTACACCAAGCGTGTGATGCAAGGTGTCCTGCAGAACAAACCTATCTCACAGCCCAAGAGGAGTACACCGAGAGTGTGATGCAAGGTGTACTGCAGAACAAACTTATCTCACAGCCCAAGATGGGTACACTGAGCGTGTGATGCAAGGTGTCCTGCAGAGAAAACCTACCTCAGAGCCCCGGATGAGTACACTGAGCGTGTGATGCAAGGAGTCCTGCAGACCAAACCTAGCTCACAGCCCAAGATGAGTACACCAAACATGTGATGCAAGGTGTCCTGCAGAGCAAACCTATCTCAGAGCCCCAGATGAATACTCTAAGCGTGTGATGCAAGGTGTACTGTTGAACAAATGTATCTCAAGGCCCCAAATGAGTACACCCAGCAAGTGATGCAAGGTGTACTGCAGAACAAACCTATGTCAGAGCCGCAAATGAGTACTCTAAGCGTGTGATGCAAGGTGTACTGTAGAACAAACCTATCTCAAAGCCCCAAATGAGTACACCCAGCGTGTGATTCAAGCGGTCCTGTGGTACAAACCTATCTCACAGCCCCAGATGAGTACACCCAGCGTGTGGTGCAAGGTGTCCTGCAGGACAAACCTATCTCAGAGCCCAAGATGAGTACACCGAGCGTGTGGTGCAAGGTGTCCTGCAGGACAAACCTATCTCAGTGCCCAAGATGAGAACACCGAGCGTGTGATGCAAGGTGTCCTGCAGGACAAACCTATCTCAGAGCCTCAGATGAGCACACTGAGCGTGTGATGCAAGGTGTCCTGCAGAACAAACGTATCTCGAGCCCCAGATGAGTACACCAAGTGTGTGATGCAAGGTGTCCTGCAGAGAAAACCTATTTCAGAGTCGCAGATGAGTACACCAAGCGTGTGATGAATGGTGTCCTGCAGAACAAACCTACCTCACAGCCCAAGATGAGTACACCAAGCATGTGATGCAAGATGTCCTGCAGAGAAAACCTATCTCAGAGTCGCAGATGAGTACACCAAGCGTGTGATGCAAGGAGTCCTGCAGAGCAAACCTATCTCAGAGCCCCAGGTGAGTACACCGAGCATGTGATGCAAGGTGTCCTGCAGAGCAAACCTATCTCAGAGCCCCAGATGAGTACACCAAGCGTGTGATGCAAGATGTCTTGCAGTGCAAACCTATCTCAGAGCCCAAGATGAGTAGACCGCACGTGTGATGCAAGTTGTCCTGCAGGACAAACCTATCTCAGAGCCCAAGATGAGTACACTGAGTGTGTGATGCAAGGTGTACTGTAGAACAAACGTATCTCAAAGCCCCAAATGAGTACACCCAGTGTGTGATGCAAACTGTCCTGCAGAACAAACCTATCTCACAGCCCAATATGAGTACACCAAGCTTGTGATGCAAGGTGTCCTGCAGAACAAACCTATATCAGAGCCCAAGATGAGTACACCAAGCGTGTGATGCAAGATGTCCTGCAGAGAAACCTATCTCAAAGTCGCAGATGAGTACACCAAGCGTGTGATGCAAGGTGTCCTGCAGAACAAACCTATCTCACAGCGCAAGAGGAGTACAACGAGAGTGTGATGCAAGGTGTACTGCAGAACAAACGTATCTCACAGCCCAAGATGAGTACACTGAGCGTGTGATGCAAGGTGTCCTGCAGAGCAAACCTATCTCAGAGCCCAAGATGAGTACACCGAGCATGTGATGCATGGTGTCCTGCAGAGCAAATGCATCTCACAACCCAAGATGAGTACACAGAGCGTGTGATGCAAGGAGCCCTGCAGAACAAACCTATCTCACAACCCAAGACGAGTACGCCCAGCGTGTGATATAAAGTATCCTGCAGAACAAACATATCTCAGAGCCCCAGATGAGTACACCGAGCGTGTGATGCAAGGTGTCCTGCAGAGCAAACCTATCTCAGAGCCCAAGATGAGTACACCAAGCATGTGATGCATGGTGTCCTGCAGAGCAAATGCATCTCACAACCCAAGATGAGTACACAGAGCGTGTGATGCAAGGAGCCCTGCAGAAAAAACCTTTTCTCACAGCCCAAGACGAGTACGCCAAGCGTGTGATATAAAGTATCCTGCAGAACAAACATATCTCAAAGCCCCAGATGAGTACACCGAGCGTGTGATGCAAGGTGTCCTGCAGAGCAAACCTATCTCACAGCCCAAGATGAGTTACCCAAGCGTGTGATGCAAGGTGTCCTGCAGAACAAACCTACCTCACAGCCCAAGATGAGTACACCAAGCGTGTGATGCAAGGTGTACTGTAGAAAAAACCTATCTCAGAGCCCCAGATGAGTACACAGAGCGTGTGATGCAAGGAGTCCTGCAGAGCAAACCTATCTCAGAGCCCCAGGTGAGTACACCGAGTGTGTGATACAAGGTGTCCTGCAGTACAAACCTATCTCACAGCCACAGATGAGTACACCTAGTGTGATGCAAGCGGTCCTGTGGTACAAACCTATCTCACAGCCCCAGATGAGTACACCCAGCGTGTGGTGCAAGGTGTCCTGCAGGACAAACCTATCTCAGAGCCCAAGATGAGTACACCGAGCGTGTGGTGCAAGGTGTCCTGCAGGACAAACCTATCTCAGAGCTCCAGATGAGTACACTGAGCATGTGATGCAAGGTGTCCTGCAGAACAAACCTATCTTGCAGACCCAGATGAGTACACCAAGTGTGTGATGCAAGGTGTCCTGCAGAGAAAACCTATTTCAGAGTCGCAGATGAGTACACCAAGCGTGTGATGCAAGGTGTCCTGCAGAACAAACCTATCTCACAGCCCAAGAGGAGTACACCAAGCGTGTGATGCAAGGTGTCCTGCAGAGCAAACCTATCTCACAGCCCAAGATGAGTTACCCAAGCGTGTGATGCAAGGTGTCCTGCAAAACAAACCTATCTCACAGCTCAAGATGAGTACACCAAGCGTGTGACGCAGTGCGTCCTGCAGAGCAAACCTATCACAGAGCCACAGATGAGTACACCGAGCGTGAGATGCAAGGTGTCCTGCAGAGCAAACCTATCTCAGAGCCCCAGATGAGTACTCTAAGCGTGTGATGCAAGGTGTACTGTTGAACAAATGTATCTCAAGGCCCCAAATGAGCACACCGAGCAAGTGATGCAAGCTGTACTGCAGAACAAACCCATGTCAGAGCCGCAAATGAGTACTCTAAGTGTGTGATGCAAGGTGTACTGTAGAACAAAAGTATCTCAAAGCCCCAAATGAGTACACCCAGCGTGTGATGCAAGTGGTCCTGTGGTACAAACCTATCTCACAGCCCCAGATGAGTACACCCAGCGTGTGAAGCAAGGTGTCCTGCAGGACAAACCTATCTCAGAGCCCAAGATGAGTACACCGAGCGTGTGATCCAAGGTGTCCTGCAGGACAAACGTATCTCGCAGCCCCAGATGAGTACACCAAGTGTGTGATGCAAGGTGTCCTGCAGAGAAAACCTATTTCAGAGTCGCAGATGAGTACACCAAGCGTGTGATGAATGGTGTCCTGCAGAACAAACCTATCTCAAAGCCCAAGATGAGTACACCAAGCATGTGATGCAAGATGTCCTGCAGAGAAAACCTATCTCAGAGCACCAGGTGAGTACACCGAGCATGTTATGCAAGGTGTCCTGCAGAGCAAACCTATCTCAGAGCCCCATATGAGTACACCGAGTGTGTGATGCAAGGTGTCTTGCAGTGCAAACCTATCTCAGAGCCCAAGATGAGTAGACCGCGCGTGTGATGCAAGTTGTCCTGCAGGACAAACCTATCTCAGAGCCCAAGATGAGTACACTGAGTGTGTGATGCAAGGTGTACTGTAGAACAAACGTATCTCAAAGCCCCAAATGAGTACACCCAGCGTGTGATGCAAACTGTCCTGCAGAACAAACCTATCTCACAGCCCAATATGAGTACACCAAGCGTGTGATGCAAGGTGTCCTGCAGAGCAAACCTATCTCAGAGCCCCAGGTGAGTACACCGAGCATGTGATGCAAGGTGTCCTGCAGAGCAAACCTATCTCAGAGCCCCATATGAGTACACCGAGCGTGTGATGCAAGGAGTCCTGCAGTGCAAACCTATCTCAGAGCCCAAGGTGAGTAGACCGCGCGTGTGATGCAAGTTGTCCTGCAGGACAAACCTATCTCAGAGCCCAAGATGAGTACACTGAGTGTGTGATGCAAGGTGTCTTGCAGTGCAAACCTATCTCAGAGCCCAAGATGAGTAGACCGCGCGTGTGATGCAAACTGTCCTGCAGAGCAAACCTATCTCACAGCCCAATATGAGTACACCAAGCGTGTGATGCAAGGTGTCCTGCAGAACAAACCTATATCAGAGCCCAAGATGAGTACACCAAGCGTGTGATGCAAGATGTCCTGCAGAGAAACCTATCTCAAAGTCGCAGATGAGTACACCAAGCGTGTGATGCAAGGTGTCCTGCAGAACAAACCTATCTCAGAGCCCAAGAGGAGTACACCGAGAGTGTGATGCAAGGTGTACTGTAGAAGAAACATATCTCAGAGCCCAAGAAGAGCACACCAAGCATGTGATGCAAGGTGTCCTGCAGAGAAAACGTATCTCAGAGCCCCAGGTGAGTACACCCAGCGTGTGATACAAGGTGTCCTGCAGAGCAAACCTATCTCAGAGCCCAAGATGAGTACACCGAGCATGTGATGCATGGTGTCCTGCAGAGCAAATGCATCTCACAACCCAAGATGAGTACACAGAGCGTGTGATGCAAGGAGCCCTGCAGAACAAACCTATCTCACAACCCAAGACGAGTACGCCCAGCGTGTGATATAAAGTATCCTGCAGAACAAACATATCTCAGAGCCCCAGATGAGTACACCGAGCGTGTGATGCAAGGTGTCCTGCAGAGCAAACCTATCTCAGAGCCCAAGATGAGTACACCGAGCATGTGATGCATGGTGTCCTGCAGAGCAAATGCATCTCACAACCCAAGATGAGTACACAGAGCGTGTGATGCAAGGAGCCCTGCAGAAAAAACCTTTTCTCACAGCCCAAGACGAGTACGCCCAGCGTGTGATATAAAGTATCCTGCAGAACAAACATATCTCAAAGCCCCAGATGAGTACACCGAGCGTGTGATGCAAGGTGTCCTGCAGAGCAAACCTATCTCACAGCCCAAGATGAGTTACCCAAGCGTGTGATGCAAGGTGTCCTGCAGAACAAACCTACCTCACAGCCCAAGATGAGTACACCAAGCGTGTGATGCAAGGTGTACTGTAGAAAAAACCTATCTCAGAGCCCCAGATGAGTACACAGAGCGTGTGATGCAAGGAGTCCTGCAGAGCAAACCTATCTCAGAGCCCCAGGTGAGTACACCGAGTGTGTGATACAAGGTGTCCTGCAGTACAAACCTATCTCACAGCCACAGATGAGTACACCTAGTGTGATGCAAGCGGTCCTGTGGTACAAACCTATCTCACAGCCCCAGATGAGTACACCCAGCGTGTGGTGCAAGGTGTCCTGCAGGACAAACCTATCTCAGAGCCCAAGATGAGTACACCGAGCGTGTGGTGCAAGGTGTCCTGCAGGACAAACCTATCTCAGAGCTCCAGATGAGTACACTGAGCATGTGATGCAAGGTGTCCTGCAGAACAAACCTATCTTGCAGACCCAGATGAGTACACCAAGTGTGTGATGCAAGGTGTCCTGCAGAGAAAACCTATTTCAGAGTCGCAGATGAGTACACCAAGCGTGTGATGCAAGGTGTCCTGCAGAACAAACCTATCTCACAGCCCAAGAGGAGTACACCAAGCGTGTGATGCAAGGTGTCCTGCAGAGCAAACCTATCTCACAGCCCAAGATGAGTTACCCAAGCGTGTGATGCAAGGTGTCCTGCAGAACAAACCTATCTCACAGCTCAAGATGAGTACACCAAGCGTGTGACGCAGTGCGTCCTGCAGAGCAAACCTATCACAGAGCCACAGATGAGTACACCGAGCGTGTGATGCAAGGTGTCCTGCAAAAAAAACCTATCTCAGAGCCCCAGATGAGTACTCTAAGCGTGTGATGCAAGGTGTACTGTTGAACAAATGTATCTCAAGGCCCCAAATGAGCACACCGAGCAAGTGATGCAAGGTGTACTGCAGAACAAACCCATGTCAGAGCCGCAAATGAGTACTCTAAGTGTGTGATGCAAGGTGTACTGTAGAACAAAAGTATCTCAAAGCCCCAAATGAGTACACCCAGCGTGTGATGCAAATGGTCCTGTGGTACAAACCTATCTCACAGCCCCAGATGAATACACCCAGCGTGTGATGCAAGGTGTCCTGCAGGACAAACCTATCTCAGAGCCCAAGATGAGTACACCGAGCGTGTGATGCAAGGTGTCCTGCAGGACAAACCTATCTCAGAGCCTCAGATGAGTACACTGAGCGTGAGATGCAAGGTGTCCTGCAGAACAAACGTATCTCGCAGCCCCAGATGAGTACACCAAGTGTGTGATGCAAGGTGTCCTGCAGAGAAAACCTATTTCAGAGTCACAGATGAGTACACCAAGCGTGTGATGAATGGTGTCCTGCAGAACAAACCTATCTCACAGCCCAAGATGAGTACACCAAGCATGTGATGCAAGATGTCCTGCAGAGAAAACCTATCTCAGAGCCCCATATGAGTACACCGAGCGTGTGATGCAAGGTGTCTTGCAGTGCAAACCTATCTCAGAGCCCAAGATGAGTAGACCGCGCGTGTGATGCAAGTTGTCCTGCAGGACAAACCTATCTCAGAGCCCAAGATGAGTACACTGAGTGTGTGATGCAAGATGTACTGTAGAACAAACGTATCTCATAGCCCCAAATGAGTACACCCAGCGTGTGATGCAAACTGTCCTGCAGAACAAACCTATCTCACAGCCCAATATGAGTACACCAAGCGTGTGATGCAAGGTGTCCTGCAGAGCAAACCTATCTCAGAGCCCCAGGTGAGTACACCGAGCATGTGATGCAAGGTGTCCTGCAGAGCAAACCTATCTCAGAGCCCCATATGAGTACACCGAGCGTGTGATGCAAGGAGTCCTGCAGTGCAAACCTATCTCAGAGCCCAAGGTGAGTAGACCGCGCGTGTGATGCAAGTTGTCCTGCAGGACAAACCTATCTCAGAGCCCAAGATGAGTACACTGAGTGTGTGATGCAAGGTGTCTTGCAGTGCAAACCTATCTCACAGCCCAATATGAGTACACCAAGCGTGTGATGCAAGGTGTCCTGCAGAACAAACCTATATCAGAGCCCAAGATGAGTACACCAAGCGTGTGATGCAAGATGTCCTGCAGAGAAACCTATCTCAAAGTCGCAGATGAGTACACCAAGCGTGTGATGCAAGGTGTCCTGCAGAACAAACCTATCTCACAGCCCAAGAGGAGTACACCGAGAGTGTGATGCAAGGTGTACTGTAGAAGAAACATATCTCAGAGCCCAAGATGAGCACACCAAGCATATGATGCAAGGTGTCCTGCAGAGAAAACGTATCTCAGAGCCCCAGGTGAGTACACCCAGCGTGTGATACAAGGTGTCCTGCAGTACAAACCTATCTCACAGCACAGATGAGTACACCGAGTGTGTGATGCAAGGTGTCCTGCAGAGGAAACGTATCTCAGAACCCCTGATGAGTACACCAAGCGTGTGATGCAAGGAGTCCTGCAGAACTAACCTATCCCAGAGCCCCAGATCAGTACACCGAGTGTGTGATGCAAGGTGTCCTGCAGAACAAACCTATATCACAGCCCAAGATGAGTACACCAAGCGTGTGATGCAAGGTGTCCTGCAGAGCAAACCTATCTCACAGCCCAAGATGAGTACACCAAGCGTGTTATGCAAGGTGTCCTGCAGAGCAACCCTATCTCACAGCCCAAGGTGAGTACACCAAGTGTGTGATGCAAGGTGTCCTGCAGAACTAACCTATCTCACAGCCCAAGATGAGTACACCAAGCGTGTGATGCAAGGTGTCCTGCAGAGCAAACCTATCTCAGAGCCCCAAATGAGTACTCTAAGCGTGTGATGCAAGGTGTACTGTTGAACAAACGTATCTCAAGGCCCCAAATGGGTAAGCCCAGCAAGTGATGCAAGTGGTCCTGTGGTACAAACCTATCTCACAGCCCCAGATGAGGACACCCAGCGTGTGATGCAAGGTGTCCTGCAGGACAAATCTTTCTCAGAGCCCATGATGAGTAGACCGCGCGTGTGATGCAAGGTGTCCTGCAGGACAAACCTATCTCAGAGCCCAGGATGAGTACACCGAGCGTGTGATGCAAGGTGTCCTGCAGAGCAGACCTATCTCAGAGCCCCAGGTGAGTACACCGAGCGTGTGATGCAAGGTGTCCTGCAGAGCAAACCTACCTCAGAGCCCAAGATGAGTACACCAAGCGTATGATGCAAGGAGCCCTGCAGTGCAAACCTATCTCAGATCCCCAGATGAGTACACAGAGCGTGTGATGCAAGGAGTCCTGCAGAGCAACCCTATCTCAGAGCCCCAGGTGAGTACACCGAGCGTGAGATGCAAGGTGTCCTGCAGAGCAAACCTATCTCAGAGCCCCAGATGAGTACACCGAGCTTGTGATGTGAGGTGTCTTGCAGTGCAGACCTATCTCAGAGCCCAAGATGAGTACACCGAGCATGTGATGCATGGTGTCCTGCAGAGCAAACCTATGTCACAGCCCAAGATGAGTACACCATGTGTGTGATGCAAGGTGTCCTGGAGAACTAACCTATCTCAGAGCCCCAAATGAATACTCTAAGCGTGTGATGCAAGGTGTATTGTTGAACAACCGTATCTCAAGGCCCCAAATGAGTACGCCCAGCAAGTGATGCAAGTGGTCCTGTGGTACAAACCTATCTCACAGCCCCAGATGAGGACACCCAGCGTGTGATGCAAGGTGTCCTGCAGGACAAACCTATCTCAGAGCCCAAGATGAGTAGACCGCGCGTGTGATGCAAGGTGTCCTGCAGGACAAACCTATCTCAGATCCCAAGATGAGTACACCAAGCGTGTGATGCAAGGTGTCCTGCAGAGCAGACCTATCTCAGAGCCCCAGGTGAGTACACCGAGCGTGTGATGCAAGGAGTCCTGCAGAGCAAACCTATCTCAGAGCCCGAGATGAGTACACCGAGCGTGTGATGCAAGGTGTACTGTAGAAAAAACCTATCTCAGAGCCCCAGATGAGTACACAGAGCGTGTGATGCAAGGAGTCCTGCAGAGCAAACCTATCTCAGAGCCCCAGGTGAGTACACCGAGTGTGTGATGCAAGGTGTCCTGCAGAGCAAACCTATCTCAGAGCCCAAGATGAGTACACCGAGCATGTGAAGCATGGTGTCCTGCAGAGCAAATGTATCTCACAGCCCAAGACGAGTACACCAAGCTTGTGATATAAAGTATCCTACAGAACAAATATATCTCAGAGCCCCAGATGAGTACACCGAGCGTGTGATGCAAGGTGTCCTGCAGAACAAACCTATCTCACAGCCCAAGATGAGTACATCAAGCGTGTGATGCAAGGTGTCCTGCAGAGCAAACGTATCTCACAGCCCAAGATGAGTACACCAAATGTGTGATGCAAGTTGTCCTGCAGAACTAACCTATCTGACAGCCCAAGATGAGTACACCAAGTGTGTGATGCAATGTGTCCTGCAGAGCAAACCTATCTCAGAGCCCCAAATGAGTACTCTAAGCGTGTGATGCAAGGTGTACTGTTGAACAAACGTATCTCAAGGCCCCAAATGAGTACGCCCAGCAAGTGATGCAAGCGGTCCTGTGGTACAAACCTATCTCACAGCCCCAGATGAGGAGACCCAGCGTGTGATGCAAGGTGTCCTGCAGGACAAACCTATCTCAGAGCCCAAGATGAGTACACTGAGCGTGTGATGCAAGGTGTACTGTAGAACAAACGTATCTCAAAGCCCCAAATGAGTACACCCAGCGTGTGATGCAAACTGTCCTGCAGAACAAACCTATCTCAGAGCCCAAGATGAGTACACCAAGCGTGTGATGCAAGGTGTCCTGCAGAACAAACCTATATCACAGCCCAAGAGGCGTACACCGAGCGTGTGATGCAAGGTGTACTGTAGAAGAAACATATCTCAGTGCCCAAGAAGAGCACACCAAGCATGTGATGCAAGGTGTCCTGCAGAGAAAACGTATTTTAGAGCCCCAGATGAGTGCACCCAGCGTGTGATACAAGGTGTCCTGCAGTACAAACCTATCTCACAGCACAGATGAGTACACCAAGTGTGTGATGCAAGGTGTCCTGCAGAGGAAACGTATCTCAGAACCCCCGATGAGTACACCAAGAGTGTGATGCAAGGAGTCAGCAGAACTAACCTATCCCAGAGCCCCAGATCAGTACACCAAGCGTGTGATACAAGGAGTCCTGCAGAACTAACCTATCTCAGAGCCCCAGATCTGTACACCGAGTGTGTGATGCAAGGGGTCTTGCAGAACAAACCTATCTCAGAAACCAAGATGAGTACACTGAGCGTGTGAGGCAAGGTGTCCTGCAGAACAAACCTATCTCACAGCCCCAGATGAGTAGTCTAAGCCTGTGAGGCAAGGTGTCCTGCAGAACAAACCTATCTCACAGCCCCAGATGAGTACTCTAAGCGTGTGATGCAAGGCGTCCTGTAGAACAAACCTATCTCAGAGTCCCAGATGAATACACCAAGCGTGTGATGCAAGGTGTCCTGCAGAGCAAACCTATCTCAGAGCCCCAGATGATCACACCAAGCGTGTGATGCAAGGAGTGCAGAACAAACCTAACCTATCTCACAGCCCAAGATGAGTACACGAGCGTGTGATGCAAGGTGTCCTGCAGAGCCAACCTACCTCAGAGTCCCAGATGAGTACACCGTGCATGTGATGCAAGGTGTCCTGCAGAGCAAACCTACCTCAGAGCCCCAGATGAGTACACCAAGCGTGCGATGCAAGGAGTCCTGCAGAACAAACCTAGCTCACAGCCCAAGATGAGTACACCAAACGTGTGATGCAAGGTGTCCTGCACAGCAAACCTATCTCAGAGCCCCAGATGAGTACCCCGAGCGTGTGATGCAAGGTGTACTGTAGAAGAAACATATCTAAGAGCCTGAGATGAGTACACCAAGTGTGTGATGCAAAGTGTCCTGCAGAACAAACCTAACTCACAGCCCAAGAGGAGTAGCCCGAGCATGTGATGCAAGATGTACTGTAAAGAAACACATCTCAGAGCCCAAGAAGAGCACACCAAGCATGTGATGCAATGTGTCCTGCAGAGCAAACGTATCTCAGAGACCTAGTTGAGTACACCCAGCGTGTGATACAAGGTGTCCTGCAGTACAAACCTATCTCACAGCCCAAGATGAGTACCCCGAGTGTGGGATGCAAGGTGTCCTGCAGTCCAAACCTATCTCAGAGCCCCAGATGAGTACACCAAGTATGTGATGCATGGTGTCCTGCAGAACAAACCTATATAAAAGCCCCAGATGAGTACACCGAGCGTGTGATGCAAGGTGTACTGTAGAAAAACATATCTCCGAGCCCGAGATGAGTACACCAAGCGTGTGATGCAAGGTGTCCTGCAGAACTAACCTTTCTCACAGCCCAAGATGAGTACATCGAGTGTGTGATGCAAGGTGTCCTGCAGAGCAAACCTACCTCAGAGCCCCGGATGAGTACACTGAGCGTGTGATGCAAGGTTTCCTGCAGAGCAAACCTATCTCAGAGCCCCAGATGAATACACCAAGAGTGTGATGCAAGGAGTCCTGCAGACCAAACCTAGCTCACAGCCCAAGATGAGTACACCAAACATGTGATGCAAGGTGTCCTGCAGAGCAAACCTATCTCAGAGCCCCAGATGAGTACCCCAAGCGTGTGATGCAAGGTGTACTGTAGAAGAAACATATCTCAGAGCCCGAGATGAGTACACCAAGTGTGTGATGCAATGTGTCCTGCAGAACTAACCTATCTCACAGCCCAAGATGAGTACCCCGAGTGTGTGATGCAAGGTCTCCTGTTGAATAAACCAATCTCAGAGCCCCAGATGAGTACACCAAGCGTGTGATGCAAGGAGCCCTGCAGTGCAAACCTATCTCAGAACCCCAGTTGAGTACACCGAGCATGTGATGCAAGGTGTACTGTAGAAGAAACCTATCTCAGAGCCCCAGGTGAGTACACCGAGCGTATGATGCAAGGTCTCCTGCAGAGCAAACCGATCTTAGAGCCCAAGATGAGTACACCAAGCGTGTGATGCAACAAGTCCTGCAGTGCAAACCTATCTTAGAGCGCAAGGTGAGTACACTAAGTGTGTGATGCAAGGTGGACTTTAGAAGAAACATATCTCACAGCCCAAGATGAGTACACCGATTGTGTGATGCAAGGAGTATTGCAGAACAAACCTGTTTCACAGCCCAAGATGAGTACACCAAGCGTGTGATGCAAGGTGGACTTTAGAAGAAACATATCTCACAGCCCAAGATGAGTACACCGAGTGTGTGATGCAAGGTGTACTGCAGAAAAAACATATCTCACAGCCCAAGATGAGTACACTGAGCGTGTGATGCAAGGTGTCTTGCAGTGCAAACCTATCTCAGAGCCCAAGATGAGTACACCGAGCATGTGATGCATGGTGTCCTGCAGAGCAAATGCATCTCACAACCCAAGATGAGTACACAGAGCGTGTGATGCAAGGAGCCCTGCAGAACAAACCTATCTCACAGCCCAAGACGAGTACGCCCAGCGTGTGATATAAAGTATCCTGCAGAACAAACATATCTCAGAGCCCCAGATGAGTACACCGAGCGTGTGATGCAAGGTTTCCTGCAGAACAAACCTATATAAAAGCCCCAGATGAGTACACCGAGCGTGTGATGCAAGGTGTACTGTAGAAAAACATATCTCCGAGCCCGAGATGAGTACACCAAGCGTGTGATGCAAGGTGTCCTGCAGAACTAACCTTTCTCACAGCCCAAGATGAGTACATCGAGTGTGTGATGCAAGGTGTCCTGCAGAGCAAACCTACCTCAGAGCCCCGGATGAGTACACTGAGCGTGTGATGCAAGGTTTCCTGCAGAGCAAACCTATCTCAGAGCCCCAGATGAATACACCAAGAGTGTGATGCAAGGAGTCCTGCAGACCAAACCTAGCTCACAGCCCAAGATGAGTACACCAAACATGTGATGCAAGGTGTCCTGCAGAGCAAACCTATCTCAGAGCCCCAGATGAGTACCCCAAGCGTGTGATGCAAGGTGTACTGTAGAAGAAACATATCTCAGAGCCCGAAATGAGTACACCAAGTGTGTGATACAATGTGTCCTGCAGAACTAACCCATCTCACAGCCCAAGATGAGTACCCCGAGTGTGTGATGCAAGGTGTCCTGCTGAATAAACCAATCTCAGAGCCCCAGATGAGTACACCAGGCGTGTGATGCAATGAGCCCTGCAGTGCAAACCTATCTCAGAACCCCAGTTGTGTACACCGAGCATGTGATGCAAGGTGTACTGTAGAAGAAACCTATCTCAGAGCCCCAGGTGAGTACACCGAGCGTATGATGCAAGGTCTCCTGCAGAGCAAACCAATCTTAGAGCCCAAGATGAGTACACCAAGCGTGTAATGCAACAAGTCCTGCAGTGCAAACCTATCTTAGAGCGCAAGGTGAGTACACTAAGTGTGTGATGCAAGGTGGACTTTAGAAGAAACATATCTCACAGCCCAAGATGAGTACACTGATTGTGTGATGCAAGGTGTATTGCAGAACAAACCTGTTTCACAGCCCAAGATGAGTACACCAAGCGTGTGATGCAAGGTGGACTTTAGAAGAAACATATCTCACAGCCCAAGATGAGTACACTGAGCGTGTGATGCAAGGGTTCCTGCAGAGCAAACCTATCTCAGAGCCCAAGATGAGTACACCGAGCATGTGATGCATGGTGACCTGCAGAGCAAATGCATCTCACAACCCAAGATGAGTACACAGAGAGTGTGATGCAAGGAGCCCTGCAGAACAAACCTATCTCACAGCCCAAGACGAGTACGCCCAGCGTGTGATATAAAGTATCCTGCAGAACAAACATATCTAAGAGCCCCAGATGAGTACACCGAGCGTGTGATGCAAGGTGTCCTGCAGAGCAAACCTATCACAGAGCCCAAGATGAGTACACCGAGCATGTGATGCATGGTGTCCTGCAGAGCAAATGCATCTCACAACCCAAGATGAGTACACAGAGCGTGTGATGCAAGGAGCCCTGCAGAAAAAACCTTTTCTCACAGCCCAAGACGAGTACGCCCAGCGTGTGATATAAAGTATCCTGCAGAACAAACATATCTCAAAGCCCCAGATGAGTACACCGAGCGTGTGATGCAAGGTGTCCTGCAGAGCAAACCTATCTCACAGCCCAAGATGAGTTACCCAAGCGTGTGACGCAGGGTGTCCTGCAGAGCAAACCTATCTCAGAGCCCCAGATGAGTACACCGAGCGTGTGATGCAAGGTTTCTTGCAGAACAAACCTATCTCAGAAACCAAGATGAGTACACCGAGCGTGTGAGGCAAGGTGTCCTGCAGAACAAACCTATCTCACAGCCCCAGATGAGTACTCTAAGCCTGTGAGGCAAGGTGTCCTGCAGAACAAACCTATCTCACAGCCCCAGATGAGTACTCTAAGCGTGTGATGCAAGACGTCCTGTAAAACAAACCTATCTCAGAGTCCCAGATGAATACACCAAGCGTGTGATGCAAGGTGTCCTGCAGAGCAAACCTATCTCAGAGCCCCAGATGATCACACCAAGCGTGTGATGCAAGGAGTGCAGAACAAACCTAACCTATCTCACAGCCCAAGATGAGTACACCGAGCGTGTGATGCAAGGTGTCCTGCAGAGCCAACTTACCTCAGAGTCCCAGATGAGTACACCGTGCGTGTGATGCAAGGTGTCCTGTAGAGCAAACCTACCTCAGAGCCCCAGATGAGTACCCGGAGCGTGTGATGCAAGGTGTACTGTAGAAGAAACATATCTAAGAGCCTGAGATGAGTACACCAAGTGTGTGATGCAAGGTGTCCTGCAGAACAAACCTATCTCAGAGCCCCAGATGAGTACACCAAGTATGTGATGCATGGTGTCCTGCAGAACAAACCTATATAAAAGCCCCAGATGAGTACACCGAGCGTGTGATGCAAGGTGTACTGTAGAAAAACATATCTCCGAGCCCGAGATGAGTACACTGAGCGTGTGATGCAAGGTGTCCTGCAGAGCAAACCTATCTCAGAGCCCCAGATGAATACACCAAGAGTGTGATGCAAGGAGTCCTGCAGACCAAACCTAGCTCACAGCCCAAGATGAGTACACCAAACATGTGATGCAAGGTGTCCTGCAGAGCAAACCTATCTCAGAGCCCCAGATGAGTACCCCAAGCGTGTGATGCAAGGTGTACTGTAGAAGAAACATATCTCAGAGCCCGAGATGAGTACACCAAGTGTGTGATGCAATGTGTCCTGCAGAACTAACCTATCTCACAGCCCAAGATGAGTACCCCGAGTGTGTGATGCAAGGTGTCCTGCTGAATAAACCAATCTCAGAGAACCAGATGAGTACACCAAGCGTGTGATGCAAGGAGCCCTGCAGTGCAAACCTATCTCAGAACCCCAGTTGAGTACACCGAGCATGTGATGCAAGGTGTACTGTAGAAGAAACCTATCTCAGAGCCCCAGGTGAGTACACCGAGCGTATGATGCAAGGTCTCCTGCAGAGCAAACCAATCTTAGAGCCCAAGATGAGTACACCAAGCGTGTGATGCAACAAGTCCTGCAGTGCAAACCTATCTTAGAGCGCAAGGTGAGTACACTAAGTGTGTGATGCAAGGTGGACTTTAGAAGAAACATATCTCACAGCCCAAGATGAGTACACCGATTGTGTGATGGAAGGTGTATTGCAGAACAAACCTGTTTCACAGCCCAAGATGAGTACACCAAGCGTGTGATGCAAGGTGGACTTTAGAAGAAACATATCTCACAGCCCAAGATGAGTACACCGAGTGTGTGATGCAAGGTGTACTGCAGAAAAAACTTATCTCACAGCCCAAGATGAGTACAGTGAGCGTGTGATGCAAGGTGTCCTGCAGAGCAAACCTATCTCAGAGCCCAAGATGAGTACACCGAGCACGTGATGCATGGTGTCCTGCAGAGCAAATGCATCTCACAACCCAAGATGAGTACACAGAGCGTGTGATGCAAGGAGCCCTGCAGAACAAACCTATCTCACAGCCCAAGACGAGTACGCCCAGCGTGTGATATAAAGTATCCTGCAGAACAAACATATCTAAGAGCCCCAGATGAGTACACTGAGCGTGTGATGCAAGGTGTCCTGCAGAGCAAACCTATCTCAGAGCCCAAGATGAGTACACCGAGCATGTGATGCATGGTGTCCTGCAGAGCAAATGCATCTCACAACCCAAGATGAGTACACAGAGCGTGTGATGCAAGGAGCCCTGCAGAAAAAACCTTTTCTCACAGCCCAAGACGAGTACGCCCAGCGTGTGATATAAAGTATCCTGCAGAACAAACATATCTCAATGCCCCAGATGAGTACACCGAGCGTGTGATGCAAGGTGTCCTGCAGAGCAAACCTATCTCACAGCCCAAGATGAGTTACCCAAGCGTGTGATGCAAGGTGTCCTGCAGAACAAACCTACCTCACAGCCCAAGATGAGTACACCAAGCGCGTGACGCAGGGTGTCCTGCAGAGCAAACCTATCTCAGAGCCCCAGATGAGTACACGGAGCGTGTGATGCAAGGTGTCCTGCAGAATAAACCTATCTCAGAGCCCCAGATGAGTACTCTAAGCGTGGGATGCAAGGTGTACTGTTGAACAAATGTATCTCAAGGCCCCAAATGAATACACCCAGCAAGTGATGCAAGGTGTACTGCAGAACAAACCTATGTCAGAGCCGCAAATGAGTACTCTAAGCATGTGATGCAAGGTGTACTGTAGAACAAACCTATCTCAAAGCCCCAAATGAGTACACCCAGCGTGTGATGCAAGCGGTCCTGTGGTACAAACCTATCTCACAGCCCCAGATGAGTACACCCAGCGTGTGGTGCAAGGTGTCCTGCAGGACAAACCTATCTCAGAGCCCAAGATGAGTACACTGAGCGTGTGGTGCAAGGTGTCCTGCAGGACAAACCTATCTCAGTGCCCAAGATGAGAACACCGAGCGTGTGATGCAAGGTGTCCTGCAGGACAAACCTATCTCAGAGCCTCAGATAAGTACACTGAGCGTGTGATGCAAGGTGTCCTGCAGAACAAACGTATCTCGAGCCCCAGATGAGTACACCAAGTGTGTGATGCAAGGTGTCCTGCAGAGAAAACCTATTTCAGAGTCGCAGATGAGTACACCAAGCATGTGATGAATGGTGTCCTGCAGAACAAACCTATCTCACAGCCCAAGATGAGTACACCAAGCATGTGATGCAAGATGTCCTGCAGAGAAAACCTATCTCAGAGTCGCAGATGAGTACACCAAGCGTGTGATGCAAGGAGTCCTGCAGAGCAAACCTATCTCAGAGCCCCAGGTGAGTACACCGAGCATGTGATGCAAGGTGTCCTGCAGAGCAAACCTATCCCAGAGCCCCAGATGAGTACACCGAGCGTGTGATGCAAGGTGTCTTGCAGTGCAAACCTATCTCAGAGCCCAAGATGAGTAGACCGCACGTGTGATGCAAGTTGTCCTGCAGGACAAACCTATCTCAGAGCCCAAGATGAGTACACTGAATGTGTGATGCAAGGTGTACTGTAGAACAAACGTATCTCAAAGCCCCAAATGAGTACACCCAGCGTGTTTTGCAAACTGTCCTGCAGAACAAACCTATCTCACAGCCCAATATGAGTACACCAAGCGTGTGATGCAAGGTGTCCTGCAGAACAAACCTATATCAGAGCCCAAGATGAGTACACCAAGCGTGTGATGCAAGATGTCCTGCAGAGAAACCTATCTCAAAGTCGCAGATGAGTACACCAAGCGTGTGATGCAAGGTGTCCTGCAGAACAAACCTATCTCACAGCCCAAGAGGAGTACACCGAGAGTGTGATGCAAGGTGTACTGCAGAACAAACTTATCTCACAGCCCAAGATGGGTACACTGAGCGTGTGATGCAAGGTGTCCTGCAGAGAAAACCTACCCCAGAGCCCCGGATGAGTACACTGAGTGTGTGATGCAAGGAGTCCTGCAGACCAAACCTAGCTCACAGCCCAAGATGAGTACACCAAACATGTGATGCAAGGTGTCCTGCAGAGCAAACCTATCTCAGAGCCCCAGATGAATACTCTAAGCGTGTGATGCAAGGTGTACTGTTGAACAAATGTATCTCAAGGCCCCAAATGAGTACACCCAGCAAGTGATGCAAGGTGTACTGCAGAACAAACCTATGTCAGAGCCGCAAATGAGTACTCTAAGCATGTGATGCAAGGTGTACTGTAGAACAAACCTATCTCAAAGCCCCAAATGAGTACACCCAGCGTGTGATGCAAGCGGTCCTGTGGTACAAACCTATCTCACAGCCCCAGATGAGTACACCCAGCGTGTGGTGCAAGGTGTCCTGCAGGACAAACCTATCTCAGAGCCCAAGATGAGTACACCGAGCGTGTGGTGCAAGGTGTCCTGCAGGACAAACCTATCTCAGTGCCCAAGATGAGAACACCGAGCGTGTGATGCAAGGTGTCCTGCAGGACAAACCTATCTCAGAGCCTCAGATGAGTACACTGAGCGTGTGATGCAAGGTGTCCTGCAGAACAAACGTATCTCGAGCCCCAGTTGAGTACACCAAGTGTGTGATGCAAGGTGTCCTGCAGAGAAAACCTATTTCAGAGTCGCAGATGAGTACACCAAGCGTGTGATGAATGGTGTCCTGCAGAACAAACCTATCTCACAGCCCAAGATGAGTACACCAAGCATGTGATGCAAGATGTCCTGCAGAGAAAACCTATCTCAGAGTCGCAGATGAGTACACCAAGCGTGTGATGCAAGGAGTCCTGCAGAGCAAACCTATCTCAGAGCCCCAGGTGAGTACACCGAGCATGTGATGCAAGGTGTCCTGCAGAGCAAACCTATCTCAGAGCCCCAGATGAGTACACCAAGCGTGTGATGCAAGGTGTCTTGCAGTGCAAACCTATCTCAGAGCCCAAGATGAGTAGACCGCACGTGTGATGCAAGTTGTCCTGCAGGACAAACCTATCTCAGAGCCCAAGATGAGTACACTGAGTGTGTGATGCAAGGTGTACTGTAGAACAAACGTATCTCAAAGCCCCAAATGAGTACACCCAGTGTGTGATGCAAACTGTCCTGCAGAACAAACCTATCTCACAGCCCAATATGAGTACACCAAGCGTGTGATGCAAGGTGTCCTGCAGAACAAACCTATATCAGAGCCCAAGATGAGTACACCAAGCGTGTGATGCAAGATGTCCTGCAGAGAAACCTATCTCAAAGTCGCAGATGAGTACACCAAGCGTGTGATGCAAGGTGTCCTGCAGAACAAACCTATCTCACACCGCAAGAGGAGTACAACGAGAGTGTGATGCAAGGTGTACTGCAGAACAAACTTATCTCACAGCCCAAGATGAGTACACTGAGCGTGTGATGCAAGGTGTCCTGCAGAGCAAACCTATCTCAGAGCCCAAGATGAGTACACCGAGCATGTGATGCATGGTGTCCTGCAGAGCAAATGCATCTCACAACCCAAGATGAGTACACAGAGCGTGTGATGCAAGGAGCCCTGCAGAACAAACCTATCTCACAACCCAAGACGAGTACGCCCAGCGTGTGATATAAAGTATCCTGCAGAACAAACATATCTCAGAGCCCCAGATGAGTACACCGAGCGTGTGATGCAAGGTGTCCTGCAGAGCAAACCTATCTCAGAGCCCAAGATGAGTACACCGAGCATGTGATGCATGGTGTCCTGCAGAGCAAGTGCATCTCACAACCCAAGATGAGTACACAGAGCGTGTGATGCAAGGAGCCCTGCAGAAAAAACCTTTTCTCACAGCCCAAGACGAGTACGCCCAGCGTGTGATATAAAGTATCCTGCAGAACAAACATATCTCAAAGCCCCAGATGAGTACACCGAGCGTGTGATGCAAGGTGTCCTGCAGAGCAAACCTATCTCACAGCCCAAGATGAGTTACCCAAGCGTGTGATGCAAGGTGTCCTGCAGAACAAACCTACCTCACAGCCCAAGATGAGTACACCAAGCGTGTGACGCAGGGTGTCCTGCAGAGCAAACCTATCTCAGAGCCCCAGATGAGTACACCGAGCGTGTGATGCAAGGTGTCCTGCAGAATAAACCTATCTCAGAGCCCCAGATGAGTACTCTAAGCGGGTGATGCAAGGTGTACTGTTGAACAAATGTATCTCAAGGCCCCAAATGAGTACACTCAGCAAGTGATGCAAGGTGTACTGCAGAACAAACCTATGTCAGAGCCGCAAATGAGTACTCTAAGGGCCTCATTACACGGATGGCGGTAAGGATTTACCGGTACCGGTAAAATAACGGTACCGGTAAATCCTTACCGCCTTACTACGAGGTCCCTTTGCGGGTTGGGGGATTTAACGCCTGCTTTTTGCAGGCGTTAAAAACCAACCCGCAAAGGGACCCAGGGAGCTAATTACGGTACCGCAATTTGCGGTACCGTAATTAGCGCCTTCCCCATTCCCATTAAGCCCTATGGGCCAAAAATGGGAATGGGGAAGGGCAATGGTGGAAGGGGGAATTACTGCCCCGCCAACCTTGGAATGGGGCGGTAATTCTCCTTTCCGCCAAGGCGGTGCCGGTATTTTACCGGCATGAACCATGGCGCTAATAGCGCCATGGTTATCCGCCATCCGTGTAATGAGGCCCTAAGCGTGTGATGCAAGGTGTACTGTAGAACAAACCTATCTCAAAGCCCCAAATGAGTACACCCAGCGTGTGATGCAAGCGGTCCTGTGGTACAAACCTATCTCACAGCCCCAGATGAGTACACCCAGCGTGTGGTGCAAGGTGTCCTGCAGGACAAACCTATCTCAGAGCTCCAGATGAGTACACTGAGCATGTGATGCAAGGTGTCCTGGAGAACAAACCTATCTTGCAGACCCAGATGAGTACACCAAGTGTGTGATGCAAGGTGTCCTGCAGAGAAAACCTATTTCAGAGTCGCAGATGAGTACAGCAAGCGTGTGATGAATGGTGTCCTGCGGAACAAACCTATCTCACAGCCCAAGATGAGTACACCAAACATGTGATACAAGATGTCCTGCAGAGAAAACCTATGTCAGAGTCGCAGATGAGTACCCCGAGCATGTGATGCAAGGTGTACTGTCGAAGAAACATATCTCACAGCCCAAGAGGAGTAGCCCGAGCATGTGATGCAAGATGTACTGTAAAGAAACATATCTCAGAGCCCAAGAAGAGCACACCAAGCATGTGATGCAAGGTGTCCTGCAGAGCAAACGTATCTCAGAGCCCCAGTTGAGTACACCCAGCGTGTGATACAAGGTGTCCTGCAGTACAAACCTATCTCACAGCCACAGATGAGTACACCAAGTGTGTGATGCAAGTTGTCCTGCAGAGGAAACGTATCTCAGAGCCCCCGATGAGTAAACCAAGCGTGTGATGCAAGAGGTCCTGCAGAACTAACCTATCTCAGAGCCCCAGATCAGTACACCAGGCGTGTGATGCAAGGAGTCCTGCAGGGCAAACCTATCTCAGAGCCCAAGATGAGTACACCGAGCGTGTGATGCAAGGAGTCCGGCAGAACAAACCTTTCTTAGAGACCCAGAGGAGTACACCAAGTGTGTGATGCGGAGTCCTGCAGTGCAAACCTATTTTAGAGCCCCAGATGAGTACACCCATTGTGTGATACAAGGTGTCCTGCAGTACAAACCTATCTCACAGCCACAGATGAGTACACCTAGTGTGATGCAAGGTGTCTTGCAGAACAAACCTATCTCAGAAACCAAGATGAGTCCCCCGAGTGTGTGATGCAAGGTGTCCTGCAGAGCAAACGTATCTCAGAGCCCCAGTTGAGTACACCCAGCGTGTGATACAAGGTGTCCTGCAGTACAAACCTATCTCACAGCCACAGATGAGTACACCAAGTGTGTGATGCAAGTTGTCCTGCAGAGGAAACGTATCTCAGAGCCCCCGATGAGTAAACCAAGCGTGTGATGCAAGAGGTCCTGCAGAACTAACCTATCTCAGAGCCCCAGATCAGTACACCAGGCGTGTGATGCAAGGAGTCCTGCAGGGCAAACCTATCTCAGAGCCCAAGATGAGTACACCGAGCGTGTGATGCAAGGAGTCCGGCAGAACAAACCTTTCTTAGAGACCCAGAGGAGTACACCAAGTGTGTGATGCGGAGTCCTGCAGTGCAAACCTATTTTAGAGCCCCAGATGAGTACACCCAGTGTGTGATACAAGGTGTCCTGCAGTACAAACCTATCTCACAGCCACAGATGAGTACACCTAGTGTGATGCAAGGTGTCTTGCAGAACAAATCTATCTCAGAAACCAAGATGAGTCCCCCGAGTGTGTGATGCAAGGTGTACTGCAGAACAAACTTTTCTCACAGCACAAGATGAGTACACTAAGCGTGTGATGCAAGGTGTCTTGCAGTGCAAACCTATCTCAGAGCCCAAGATGAGTACACCGAGCATGTGATGCATGGTGTCCTGCAGAGCAAATGCATCTCACAACCCAAGATGAGTACACCGAGCGTGTGATGCAAGGAGTCCTGCAGAACAAACCTATCTCACAGCCCAAGACGAGTATGCCGAGCGTGTGATATAAAGTATCCTGCAGAACAAACATATCTCAGAGCCCCAGATGAGTACACTAAGCGTGTGATGCAAGGTGTACTGTTGAGCAAATGTATCTCAGGGCCCCAAATGAGTACACCCAGCAAGTGATGCAAGGTGTACTGCAGAACAAACCTATGTCAGAGCCGCAAATGAGTATTCTAAGCGTGTGATGCAAGGTGTACTGTAGAACAAACGTATCTCACAGCCAAAAATGAGTTACCCAAGCGTGTGATGCAAGGTGTCCTGCAGAACAAACCTATCTCACAGCCCAAGATGAGTACACTAAGCATGTGACGCAGGGTGTCCTGCAGAGCAAACCTATCTCAGAGCCCCAGATGAGTACACCGAGCGTGAGATGCAAGGTGTCCTGCAGAACAATCCTATCTCAGAGCCCCAGATGAGTACTCTAAGCGTGTGATGCAAGGTGTACTGTTGAACAAATGTATCTCAAGGCCCCAAATGAGTACACCCAGCAAGTGATGCAAGGTGTACTGCAGAACAAACCTATGTCAGAGCCGCAAATGAGTACTCTAAGCGTGTGATGCAAGGTGTACTGTAGAACAAACGTATCTCAAAGCCCCAAATGAGTACACCCAGCGTGTGATGAAAACTGTTCTGTGGTACAAACCTATCTCACAGCCCAAGATGAGTACACCAAGTGTGTGATGCAAGGTGTCCTGCAGAGAAAACCTATTTCAGAGTCGCAGATGAGTACACCAAGCGTGTGATGAATGGCGTCCTGCAGAACAAACCTATCTCACAGCCCAAGATGAGTACACCAAGCATGTGATGCAAGATGTCCTGCAGAGAAAACCTATCTCAGAGTCGCAGATGAGTACAACAAGCTTGTGATGCAAGGTGTCCTGCAGAACAAACCTATCTCACAGCCCAAGAGGAGTAGCCCGAGCTTGTGATGCAAGGTGTATTGTAGAAGAAACATATCTCAGAGCCCAAGAAGAACACACCAAGCATGTGATGCAAGGTGTCCTGCAGAGCAAACGTATCTCAGAGCCCCAGTTGAGTACACCCAGCGTGTGATACAAGGTGTCCTGCAGTACAAACCTATCTCACAGCCACAGATGAGTACACCGAGTGTGTGATGCAAGGTGTCCTGCAGAGGAAACGTATCTCAGAGCCCCCAATGAGTACACCAAGCGTGTGATGCAAGGAGTCCTACAGAACTATCCTATCTTAGAGCCCCAGATCAGTACACCAAGCGTGTGATGCAAGGAGTCCTGCAGGGCAAATCTATCTCAGAGCCCAAGATCAGTACACCGAGCGTGTGATGCAAGGAGTCCGGCAGAACAAACCTATCTCAGAGCCCCAGATGAGTACACTGAGCGTGTGATGCAAGGTGCCCTGCAGAACAAACCTATCTCGCAGCCCCAGATGAGTACTCCCAGCGTGTGATGCAAGGTGTACTGTAAAACAAATGTATCTCAAAGCCCCAAATAAGTACACCCAGCGTGTGATGAAAACTGTTCTGTGGTACAAACCTATCTCACAGCCCAAGATGAGTACAAAGAGCGTGTGATGCAAGGAGCCCTGCAGAACAAACCTATCTCACAGCCCAAGATGAGTACACCAAGTGTGTGATGCAAGGTGTCCTGCAGAGAAAACCTATTTCAGAGTCGCAGATGAGTAAACCAAGCGTGTGATGAATGGTGTCCTGTAGAACAAACCTATCTCACAGCCCCAGATGAGTAGCCTGAGCATGTGATGCAAGGTGTACTGTAGAGAAAACCTATCTTAGAGTCGCAGATGAGTACTCCAAGCGTGTGATGCAAGGTGTCCTGCAGAACAAACCTATCTCACAGCCCAAGAGGAGTAGCCCGAGCATGTGATGCAGGATGTACTGTAGAAGAAACATATCTATGAGCCCAAGAAGAGTACACCAAACATGTGATGCAAGATGTCCTGCAGAGAAAACCTATCTCAGAGCCCCAGATGAGTACCCCAAGCGTGTGATGCAAGGTGTACTGTAGAAGAAACATATCTCAGAGCCCGAGATGAGTACACCAAGTGTGTGATGCAATGTGTCCTGCAGAACTAACCTATCTCACAGCCCAAGATGAGTACCCCGAGTGTGTGATGCAAGGTGTCCTGCTGAATAAACCAATCTCAGAGCCCCAGATGAGTACACCAAACATGTGATGCAAGATGTCCTGCAGAGAAAACCTATCTCAGAGTCGCAGATGAGTACACCAAGCGTGTGATGCAAGGTGTCCTGCAGAACAAACCTATCTCACAGCCCAAGAGGAGTAGCCCGAGCATGTGATGCAAGATGTACTGTAAAGAAACATATCTATGAGCCCAAGAAGAGCACACCAAGCATGTGATGCAAGGTGTCCTGCAGAGCAAACGTATTTCAGAGCCCCAGTTGAGTACACCCAGCGTGTGATACAAGGTTTCCTGCAGAACAAACCTATCTTGCAGCCCCAGATGAGTACACCAAGTGTGTGATGCAAGGTGTACTGCAGAGAAAACCTATTCCAGAGTCGCAGATGAGTACACAAAGCGTGTGATGAATGGTGTCCTGCAGAACAAACCTATCTCACAGCCCAAGAGGAATAGCCCAGCATGTGATGCAAGATGTACTGTAGAAGAAACATATCTATGAGCCCAGGAAGAGCACACCAAGCATGTAATGCAAGGTGTCCTGCAGAGCAATCGTATCTCAGAGCCCCAGTTGAGTACACCCAGCGTGTGATGCAAGGAGTCCTGCAGGGCAAACCTATCTCAGAGCCCAAGATGAGTACATCGAGCGTGTGATGCAAGGAGTCCGGCAGAACAAACCTTTCTTAGAGCCCCAGATGAGTACACCGAGCGTGTGATGCAAGGTGTACTGTACAAGAAACCTATCACAGAGCCCCAGATGAGTACACCCAGCGTGTGGTGCAAGGTGTCCTGCAGGACAAACCTATCTCAGAGCCCAAGATGAGTACACCGAGCGTGTGGTGCAAGGTGTCCTGCAGGACAAACATATCTCAGAGCTCCAGATGAGTACACTGAGCATGTGATGCAAGGTGTCCTGCAGAACAAACCTATCTTGCAGACCCAGATGAGTACACCAAGTGTGTGATGCAAGGTGGCCTGCAGAGAAAACCTATTTCAGAGTCGCAGATGAGTACACCAAGCGTGTGATGCAAGGTGTCCTGCAGTACAAACCTATCTCACAGCCACAGATGAGTACACCGTGTGTGTGATGCAAGGTGTCCTGCAGAGGAAACGTATCTCAGAGCCCCAGATGAGTACACCAAGCGTGTGATGCAAGAAGTCCTGCAGAACTAACCTATCTCAGAGCCCCAGATCAGTACACCAAGCGTGTGATGCAAGGAGTCCTGCAGGGCAAACCTATCTCAGAGCCCAAGATGAGTACACCGAGCGTGTGATGCAAGGAGTCCGGCAGAACAAACCTTTCTTAGAGCCCCAGATGAGTACACCGAGCGTGTGATGCAAGGTGTACTGTACAAGAAACCTATCACAGAGCCCCAGATGAGTACACCCAGCGTGTGGTGCAAGGTGTCCTGCAGGACAAACCTATCTCAGAGCCCAAGATGAGTACACCGAGCGTGTGGTGCAAGGTGTCCTGCAGGACAAACCTATCTCAGAGCTCCAGATGAGTACACTGAGCATGTGATGCAAGGTGTCCTGCAGAACAAACCTATCTTGCAGACCCAGATGAGTACACCAAGTGTGTGATGCAAGGTGGCCTGCAGAGAAAACCTATTTCAGAGTCGCAGATGAGTACACCAAGCGTGTGATGCAAGGTGTCCTGCAGAACAAACCTATCTCACAGCCCAAGAGGAGTAGCCCGAGCATGTGATGCAAGATGTACTGTAAAGAAACATATCTCAGAGACCAAGAAGAGCACACCAAGCATGTGATGCAAGGTGTCCTGCAGAGCAAACGTATCTCAGAGACCCAGTTGAGTACACCCAGCGTGTGATACAAGGTGTCCTGCAGTACAAACCTATCTCACAGCCACAGATGAGTACACCGAGTGTGTGATGCAAGGTGTCCTGCAGAGGAAACGTATCTCAGAGCCCCCGATGAGTAAACCAAGCGTGTGATGCAAGAAGTCCTGCAGAACTAACCTATCTCAGAGCCCCAGATCAGTACACCAAGCGTGTGATGCAAGAAGTCCTGCAGGGCAAACCTATCTCAGAGCCCAAGATGAGTACACCGAGCGTGTGATGCAAGGAGTCCGGCAGAACAAACCTTTCTTACAGACCCAGAGGAGTACACCAAGTGTGTGATGCGGAGTCCTGCAGTGCAAACCTATTTTAGAGCCCCAGATGAGTACAACGAGCGTGTGATGCAAGGTGTACTGTACAAGAAACCTATCACAGAGCCCCAGATGAGTACACCCAGTGTGTGATACAAGGTGTCCTGCAGTACAAACCTATCTCACAGCCACAGATGAGTACACCTAGTGTGATGCAAGGTGTCTTGCAGAACAAACCTATCTCAGAAACCAAGATGAGTCCACCGAGTGTGTGATGCAAGGTGTACTGCAGAACAAACTTTTCTCACAGCACAAGATGAGTACACTGAGCGTGTGATGCAAGGTGTCTTGCAGTGCAAACCTATCTCAGAGCCCAAGATGAGTACACCGAGCATGTGATGCATGGTGTCCTGCAGAGCAAATGCATCTCACAACCCAAGATGAGTACACCGAGCGTGTGATGCAAGGAGTCCTCCAGAACAAACCTATCTCACAGCCCAAGACGAGTATGCCGAGCGTGTGATATAAAGTATCCTGCAGAACAAACATATCTCAGAGCCCCAGATGAGTACACTGAGCGTGTGATGCAAGGTGTCCTGCAGAACAAACCTATCTCACAGCCCAAGATGAGTACACTAAGCATGTGACGCAGGGTGTCCTGCAGAGCAAACCTATCTCAGAGCCCCAGATGAGTACACCGAGCGTGTGATGCAAGGTGTCCTGCAGAACAAACCTATCTCAGAGCCCCAGATGAGTACTCTAAGCGTGTGATGCAAGGTGTACTGTTGAGCAAATGTATCTCAAGGCCCCAAATGAGTACACCCAGCAAGTGATGCAAGGTGTACTGCCGAACAAACCTATGTCAGAGCCGCAAATGAGTACTCTAAGCGTGTGATGCAAGGTGTACTGTAGAACAAACGTATCTCACAGCCAAAAATTAGTTACCCAAGCGTGTGATGCAAGGTGTCCTGCAGAACAAACCTATCTCACAGCCCAAGATGAGTACACTAAGCATGTGACGCAGGGTGTCCTGCAGAGCAAACCCATCTCAGAGCCCCAGATGAGTACACCGAGCGTGTGATGCAAGGTGTCCTGCAGAACAATCCTATCTCAGAGCCCCAGATGAGTACTCTAAGCGTGTGATGCAAGGTGTACTGTTGAACAAATGTATCTCAAGGCCCCAAATGAGTACACCCAGCAAGTGATGCAAGGTGTACTGCAGAACAAACCTATGTCAGAGCCGCAAATGAGTACTCTAAGCGTGTGATGCAAGGTGTACTGTGGAACAAACGAATCTCGAAGCCCCAAATGAGTACACCCAGCGTGTGATGCAAGCGGTCCTGTGGTACAAACCTATCTCACAGCCCCAGATGAGTACACTGAGCGTGTGATGCAAGGTGTCCTGCAGAACAAACCTATCTCGCAGCCCCAGATGAGTACTCTAAGTGTAACGCTCACCTGATTCCCGCAGAGGCGCCGGTCTTGACTGGGTGAATGCCGTATCTTCAAAGGTGATGTGTAACACACAGTTGGCTCTTTGGGCTGGACCTCTGTGCACTGTATGTCTGACTTGAAGAGTAAGATGTCTGCAGATAGAAAATATGGGATTAATGAACTGGGGTTATTGGGTGCCTCTCTCCTCTTCCCTTTCTCTTCTCCTGTAGAATCCCAAAGGTTAACGCCCTCACCTTAGGTAAGTGAACGCCGAGCTCTCCATCTGCCTCGGGGCAGGGTGCCGTAACCAGTTTCTTCACTGGATAAGGGTGCAGGCCTCTTGACCTCAGAGGACTGCTGTCCGTCGTTAACTGCACGAACGGTAAGTTCTGGGCACTTCAAATGTCTTAAAAGTCTTTTGTAATGATATCTCTTGTTTTGCAGGGTTCCGGCGATGGCGGATGGCGGGCTGATGAGAGTTGAGGATCGAACCCGCGTGAGGAATAGAAGCGCCTGGAAGCACGTAAGTAAGCGCTTGTAGCCTGCTTCACGATGTGCACTAACTGTCCCTTTTATCTTGCAGGTATAAGTTCGGAGCTTTAGAGAAGCTGAAGGGTGCTGGAATACCCACTGGATTCGGCGTGGGAAGGAGTAATGGCACGTGAGTAATAAAGTTGCCCAATGTCTTTAAACGCACCTTCTTTTGTCTTTCAGATGCGGGATGCAGCGCCGAAGGCCTCCGGAGCGTGCAAAGAGCTGGTAAGCTTTTGTCTTTCAGATGCCGGAATGCAGTGCGAAGACCTCCGGAGCATGCGAAGAGTAGGTAAGCCTTTGTCTTTCAGATGCCAGAATGCAGCGCGAGGCGTTGGTGACAGCCGATGGACCAGGTAAGAGATGCGCTGCCACTGAAGACCGTAGTGCTAACCTGTTCTTTCTTTGTCTTTACAGGTGCTGCTGAAGACTGGATTCCAGGATGGTAAGCCTTTGTTCCCTTAGGGCCAGGATCAGAAGCAGAAGACACGATGAGCGTTCTGCTGCAGAGAATGCAGAATAACACAAAGCAAGATTCATCCATCGGGTGTGGTTTAAATAGCCTCCTGTAGTGCTTAGGTGTCTCCTTCCACAGCCACGCCTAGGTAAGAAAAGAGTTCCTGCTTTCCAGAAGAGTTCCAGTGTTCTGAACCTAGGGAGTGGCTCCTGCCCCACCCAACAGGAAAAGTAGTCCCAAACAGAAGAGGATCAGGGGTTCAACTGGCAGGTAAGTAAGCAGCATGGTCTGCTGCAGGTAAGTCCACCCAAGCATTATGAGCCCGGCGCTTCCAGCGCTGGGACTGGGCATCTTTATGAGCCTGGTGCCACTGGCGCCAGGACAGGGTCCAAAAGGTCTCAATTGGGACTGGCTGGCACTCGGAACCGGGGTTATGGGTCTGCTTCCAAGGGAGTCGGGCAAGTCCTGATCTTTTGGAAGCAGAGATCATGACAGCACCCCCCCTCAAGGCCCCTCCCAAACCATGCTTCTCCGGGGGTTTGGGCTTGTTAGGAAATGTTCGATGAAATCTTTTGATTAGACGAGGCGCGTGGACATATTCTGCAGGTTCCCAGGATCTTTCTTGGGGACCGTAGCCTTTCCAGTCAATCAGGTAAAATAGTTTAGATTTGGAGATCTTGGAATCCAGGATGCTTTTGACTTCAAACTCGAGTTCTCCATCAACTAGAGTAGGTTTTGGAGATGTAGTTAGTCGGGTTTGAGGTTGCACGGGTTTTAATAGAGAGACGTGGAAGACCGGATGTATCTTCATGTGAGGGGGCAAGTCCAACTTGACCGCTACTGGATTTACTATGGTAGTGATGGAATAGGGACCAAGGTATCTTGGGTTGAATGTGCGTGGTCCTTTTAGAGGTAGATATTTGGTGGATAACCAGACTTGATCTCCTACTTGATATTGGGGGGCTTCCTTCCGATGTTGGTCTGCTCCTTTCTTGTATTGTTCTTTAGCCCTTTGAAGGTGAGAAACGGCTTCCTTAAAGGCTTGGGTGATTGTAGAATGCAGGTGGTCTACTGCTGGTGTTCCAAGATCTTGGAGTGGATCCAACTCCGAGGTTCGAGGGTGACTACCGTATAAAAGAAAAAACGGGGTCTTCCCAGTTCCCGAGTGGACAGAGTTATTGTAGGCCTATTCGGCTATCCAAAGGATATCTTTCCAAGTTTTTTCAGTTTGTTGTAGCATGCAGCGCAAATACTGTTCCAGAGTTTGATTGGTCCTCTCGGTTTGTCCGTCGGTTTGAGGGTGGTGGCTGGTCGAAAGTCTCACATCAATTTGAGCCGACCGACAGCAACTTCGCCAAAAATGAGAAATAAATTGACTACCTCGATCCGAAATTAGAACTGAAGGAAAACCGTGCAGTCGGACGATGTTTTCGAGAAATTCTCGGGCCAGAGTTGCTGCTGTTGGTAAGCCTTTGAGTGGAATGAAATGCGCCATCTTGGAGAATAGGTCCACGATTACTAGGATCGTATTGTATCCGGAGCATGGAGGTAGATCGGGGATGAAGTCCATAGAAAGCGTATGCCAAGGGCGAGGCGGGATGTCAATAGGGCGTAAGAGGCCGGCTGGTTTTTCCTTTTGACTCTTGTTTTGGGCGCATACTCCACAGGACATTATAAAGTCTCTGATATCTTTTTTCCAAGACGGCCACCAGAAGTAGCGCTTGATCTTTTCCGAGGTCTTGGTCATACCGGGATGTCCTTCCATTAAAGAATCGTGATAACAAGAGATTACCTTTTTCTGTAAATCTGTGCTGGGCAGGTATAACCGTTCTTGGAAATATAATAGGTTGTCCTTCACCGTAAAGTCCTTTCCCTGCAGATGCCAATTCTGTATGTCTGCTGGAGTTACCAGTAGCCTGGCTTTATCCTTAACTTCCTCTATGGATTGTGTGGCGATTACACCTAGAATTCTTTGTTCGGGAATGATAGGTACAGGTTTAGGATTGATCAAATGTTCTTCCACTCCCATCCGAGAAAGGGCATCAGCTTTATCGTTTTTTGTACCAGGTCGATAGGTAATTATGAAGTCAAACTCGGCAAAGAATAGTGCCCAACGGAGTTGCCTAGAGGATTGAGCTTTTGCGGTTTTCAAATATTGCAGGTTTCGGTGATCTGTAATCACAGTAACGGTGTGTCGGGCCCCCAGAAGATAATGCCGCCAAGCCTTAAAGGCGGACTTGATAGCTAGAAGTTCCTTATCAGTAATAGTGTAATTGATTTCAGGAGGCGAGAATTTGCGGGACCAAAATGCCACGGGATGCAACTGATTGGTTACTGGGTCCTTTTGTGATAGAACTGCCCCCATGGCAAGGCTCGAAGCATCAGTTTCAACGATGTAGGGGAGTTCTGGGCGAGGATGTTTTAAGATCGGTGCAGAGATAAATCTAGTCTTCAAATTCTGGAAAGCTTGTTCCGCCTCGGTAGACCATTCAAAACGTTTGTTTTTCTTTAACAAGGCGGTGATGGGCTGGACTATTCGAGAGAATTCGGGGATAAACCTGCGGTAAAAGTTAGCGAAGCCTAACATGCTTTGAACACCTTTTACGGAGGATGGCGATGGCCATTTGAGAATTGCATCGACCTTCTTTGAATCCATACACACTCCGCTAGGTGATAATATGCATCCCAAGAATTCAACTTCAGTCACGTTGAAAACACATTTTTCCAACTTAGCGAAAAGTTTGTGTTGACGCAATCTCTCGAGGACCATTTTCACGTGTTTCCGATGTTCAGTTCCCGATGAAGAATAAACGAGGATGTCGTCAATGTAAACAACAACACACACATCTATGAGCTCTCTGAGGACATCGTTCATAAAATATTGAAAGGCGGCCGGGGCATTGCAAAGTCCGAAGGGCATGACCTGATATTCAAATAGCCCATACTTGGTGCGGAAGGCCGTCTTCCATTCATTGCCCTCTTTTACTCGTACCAAGTGGTAGGCTCCTCTAAGATCCAGCTTGGTATATATGCATGCTTTTCTGACTTGGTCCAGGAGTTCAGGGATCAAAGGTAACGGATATCTATTCTTAACGGTGATCTGGTTCAGGGCATGATAATCTATACAAGTTCTAAGGTCCCCTTCTTTTTTTGGAATGAAGAACAAAGCTGAGGAAGCAGGGGACTTGGAAGGACGAATAAACCCATTCGCTAGGTATTGATCCAGGTATTGTCGGAGGTGAAGATTCTCAGGCTCGGTGAGGGCATAAATTCTACTACAAGGAGGAGTAGATCCAGGTATCAGGTTTATCTGGCAGTCATAAGACCTATGAGGAGGTAGAGAGTTAGCCTGATCCTCCCGGAAAACATCTTGGAATGCTAGGTATTCAGGAGGTAACTGGGGAGCCTCCGAGGAAATTGCTGCCAGTGCAACACCAGGTCGAGGGTGACAAGTAGAGACACATTCTGGAAACTGAACCGTTCTTGCTCGCCAATCGATCTGAGGATTGTGCTTCTCTAACCAAGGAATTCCTAGAATAATCTGGAACTGAGGGGCCTTGATCACATCGAACACGATCTTCTCATGGTGTCCATCTTGACTTACTAGAGTCACTTCTTGGGTGGTATGCGTTACTGGTCCGGAGGCTAGCTCTGTACCATCCACCGTAGTAATGACGTCCTTTACAGCCTTTGGACAAAGAGTCAGATTCATCCTCAAAACCATTTCATGATCCACATAATTGCCGATGGCACCGCTGTCGACGTAAGCTTCAATCGCATGTAATCGATCCGGATGTTCAGGGCTAATGAGGACCATAGGTATCACGAAATGCGAGGTCACGGAACTGGTTTTAACGCTCGGCAAGAGGACCTCTATTCTTGTCGGGCGAGGTCGTTTCCCTGCTCAGAGTTTGTGACCCTGGTAACTGCAGCTCCAACTGCCTTCTTGGCTGGTTTCACCGGACAGTCTCGAAGAAAGTGCCCCGAGTTTCCGCAATAGAGGCATAATTGCAGGTGTTTTCTCCTTTCCCGCTCCTTTTGTGTTAGTGGTCCTTTCAGGCCCCCTATTTGCATGGGTTCCCCGGAGTCTACTCCTTTGGTAGGAGTTGGTGGTTTGGAAAATACTCGAGCATCAAACTTGGAACGATCGGCCTTCCTGTTCTGCAGTCTGTGGTCAATTTGAACGACTAAGTCAATATAGTCCGAACAGTCTTGCGGGGGATTCACTACTTGGGCTAACACATCTTTGAGCTCTCCACATAGACCTCTATAAAACAGCGTAATCCTTTTGTCCTCAGGCCATCAAGTTTCCACTATCAGTCTGTTGAAAGACGCAATATAAGCCAAAAGGTCTTGATTACCCTGTCGCAATGAAAGGAGCTCATTGTCCAAGGCCTGCCCCTGTGAATGTCTTGCAAACAGTTTTTCCATACTGAGCTGAAAAGCTTGAAAATCATGGAGAACCGGATCATCTTGATTAACCAGAGGGATCGACCAGTCTGCCGCTTTGCCACTAAGGTACGAAAGCACGAAAGCTACCTTAGCTTGATCAGTTGGAAAGGCTGCTGGCCGGCATAAGAAGTGCAACCGGCACTGATTAATAAATACTGCAAACCTCTTTGGGTCACCAGAAAATCGTTCGGGCGGAGCCAGAGGTACATTCCCAGGTAGGTTGATCTGCACTCGGTTCGTAGAGGATGCTGAAGGAAGATTTGCCCCTGATGCGGGTAACGGAGTTTGTCCGGCTTGTGACTGTAGCAATTGTCTAGCGAGATCGTCTGTTCGCTCCTTGGAAATAATCAGTTCCCTTCTTAGAGCATTCGTTTCCTGACGGGCTGCATGCACTTCTGCTCTTAGTTCCCCAAGTAACTGGGCTAGCTGGTCGGTATCCGAGGTTTCCATAGCGCCTGGGTGGGAGTTTTGCAGTAGGCTTTGTGTTCTGTAACGCTCACCTGATTCCCGCAGAGGCGCCGGTCTTGACTGGGTGAATGCCGTATCTTCAAAGGTGATGTGTAACACACGGTTGGCTCTTTGGGCTGGACCTCTGTGCACTGTATGTCTGACTTGAAGAGTAAGATGTCTGCAGATAGAAAATATGGGATTAATGAACTGGGGTTATTGGGTGCCTCTCTCCTCTTCCCTTTCTCTTCTCCTGTAGAACCCCAAAGGTTAACGCCCTCATCTTAGGTAAGTGAACGCCGAGCTCTCCATCTGCCTCGGGGCACGGTGCCGTAACCAGTTTCTTCAATGGATAAGGGTGCAGGCCTCTTGACCTCAGAGGACTGCTGTCCGTCGTTAACTGCACGAACGGTAAGTTCTGGGCACTTCAAATGTCTTAAAAGTCTTTTGTAATGATATCTCTTGTTTTGCAGGGTTCCGGTGATGGCGGATGGCGGGCTGATGAGAGTTGAGGATCGAACCCGCGTGAGGAATAGAAGCGCCTGGAAGCACGTAAGTAAGCGCTTGTAGCCTGCTTCACGATGCGCACTAACTGTCCCTTTTATCTTGCAGGTACAAGTTCGGAGCTTTAGAGAAGCTGAAGGGTGCTGGAATACCCACTGGATTCGGCGTGGGAAGGAGTAATGGCACGTGAGTAATAAAGTTGCCCAATGTCTTTAAACGCACCTTCTTTTGTCTTTCAGATGCGGGATGCAGCGCCGAAGGCCTCCGGAGCGTGCGAAGAGCTGGTAAGCTTTTGTCTTTCAGATGCCGGAATGCAGTGCGAAGACCTCCGGAGCATGCGAAGAGTAGGTAAGCCTTTGTCTTTCAGATGCCAGAATGCAGCGCGAGGCGTTGGTGACAGCCGATGGACCAGGTAAGAGATGCGCTGCCACTGAAGACCGTAGTGCTAACCTGTTCTTTCTTTGTCTTTACAGGTGCTGCTGAAGACTGGATTCCAGGATGGTAAGCCTTTGTTCCCTTAGGGCCAGGATCAGAAGCAGAAGACACGATGAGCGTTCTGCTGCAGAGAATGCAGAATAACACAAAGCAAGATTCATCCATCGGGTGTGGTTTAAATAGCCTCCTGTAGTGCTTAGGTGTCTCCTTCCACAGCCACGCCTAGGTGAGAAAAGAGTTCCTGCTTTCCAGAAGAGTTCCAATGTTCTGAACCTAGGGAGTGGCTCCTGCCCCACCCAACAGGAAAAGTAGTCCCAAACAGAAGAGGATCAGGGGTTCAACTGGCAGGTAAGTAAGCAGCATGGTCTGCTGCAGGTAAGTCCACCCAAGCATTATGAGCCTGGCGCTTCCAGCGCTGGGGCTGGGCATCTTTATGAGCCTGGTGCCACTGGCGCCAGGACAGGGTCCAAAAGGTCCCAATTGGGACTGGCTGGCACTCGGAACCGGGGTTATGGGTCTGCTTCCAAGGGAGTCGGGCAAGTCCTGATCTTTTGGAAGCAGAGATCATGACACTAAGCGTGTGATGCAAGGTGTACTGTAAAACAAACGTATCTCAAAGCCCCAAATAAGTACACCCAGCGTGTGATTAAAACTGTTCTGTGGTACAAACCTATCTCACAGCCCAAGATGAGTACACCAAGTGTGTGATGCAAGGTGTCCTGCAGAGAAAACCTATTTCAGAGTCGCAGATGAGTACACCAAGCGTGTGATGAATGGCGTCCTGCAGAACAAACCTATCTCACAGCCCAAGATGAGTACACCAAGCATGTGATGTAAGATTTCCTGCAGAGAAAACCTATCTCAGAGTCGCAGATGAGTACAACAAGCTTGTGATGCAAGGTGTCCTGCAGAACAAACCTATCTCACAGCCCAAGAGGAGTAGCCCGAGTATGTGATGCAAGGTGTATTGTAGAAGAAACATATCTCAGAGCCCAAGAAGAGCACACCAAGCATGTGATGCAAGGTGTCCTGCAGAGCAAACGTATCTCAGAGCCCCAGTTGAGTACACCCAGCGTGTGATACAAGGTGTCCTGCAGTACAAACCTATCTCACAGCCACAGATGAGTACACCGAGTGTGTGATGCAAGGTGTCCTGCAGAGGAAAAGTATCTCAGAGCCCCCGATGAGTACACCAAGCGTGTGATACAAGGAGTCCTACAGAACTATCCTATCTCAGAGCCCCAGATCAGTACACCAAGCGTGTGATGCAAGGAGTCCTGCAGGGCAAATCTATCTCAGAGCCCAAGATCAGTACACCGAGCGTGTGATGCAAGGAGTCCGGCAGAACAAACCTATCTCAGACCCCAGATGAGTACACTGAGCGTGTGATGCAAGGTGCCCTGCAAAACAAACCTATCTCGCAGCCCCAGATGAGTACTCCCAGCGTGTGATGCAAAGTGTACTGTAAAACAAACGTATCTCAAAGCCCCAAATAAGTACACCCAGCGTGTGATGAAAACTGTTCTGTGGTACAAACCTATCTCACAGCCCAAGATGAGTACACCGAGCGTGTGATGAAAGGAGCCCTGCAGAACAAACCTATCTCACAGCCCAAGATGAGTACACCAAGTGTGTGATGCAAGGTGTCCTGCAGAGAAAACCTATTTCAGAGTCGAAGATGAGTAAACCAAGCGTGTGATGCAAGGTGTCCTGCAGAACAAACCTATCTTACAGCCCAAGAGGAGTAGCCTGAGCATGTGATGCAAGGTGTACTGTAGAGAAAACCTATCTTAGAGTCGCAGATGAGTACTCCAAGCGTGTGATGCAAGGTGTCCTGCAGAACAAACCTATCTCACAGCCCAAGAGGAGTAGCCCGAGCATGTGATGCAGGATGTACTGTAGAAGAAACATATCTATGAGCCCAAGAAGAGCACACCAAGCATGTGATGCAAGGTGTCCTGCAGAGCAAACGTATTTCAGAGCCCCAGTTGAGTACACCCAGCGTGTGATACAAGGTGTCCTGCAGAACAAACCTATCTTGCAGCCCCAGATGAGTACACCAAGTGTGTGATGCAAGGTGTACTGCAGAGAAAACCTATTTCAGAGTCGCAGATGAGTACACCAAGCGTGTGATGAATGGTGTCCTGCAGAACAAACCTATCTCACAGCCCAAGAGGAGTAGCCCAGCATGTGATGCAAGATGTACTGTAGAAGAAACATATCTATGAGCCCAAGAAGAGCACACCAAGCATGTGATGCAAGGTGTCCTGCAGAGCAATCGTATCTCAGAGCCCCAGTTGAGTACACCCAGCGTGTGATACAAGGTGTCCTGCAGTACAAACCTATCTTGCAGCCCCAGATGAGTACACCAAGTGTGTGATGCAAGGTGTACTGCAGAGAAAACCTATTTCAGAGTCGCAGATGAGTACACCAAGCGTGTGATGAATGGTGTCCTGAGAACAAACCTATCTCACAGCCCAAGAGGAGTAGCCCAGCATGTGATGCAAGATGTACTGTAGAAGAAACATATCTATGAGCCCAAGAAGAGCACACCAAGCATGTGATGCAAGGTGTCCTGCAGAGCAATCGTATCTCAGAGCCACAGATGAGTACACCGAGTGTGTGATGCACGGTGTCCTGCAGAGGAAACGTATCTCAGAGCCCCCGATGAGTACACCAAGCGTGTGATGCAAGAAGTCCTGCAGAACTAACCTATCTCAGAGCCCCAGATCAGTACACCAAGCGTGTGATGCAAGGAGTCCTGCAGGGCAAACCTATCTCAGAGCCCAAGATGAGTACACCGAGCGTGTGATGCAAGGAGTCTGGCAGAACAAACCTTTCTTAGAGACCCAGAGGAGTACACCAAGTGTGTGATGCGGAGTCCTGCAGTGCAAACCTATCTTAGAGCGCCAGATGAGTACACCGAGCGTGTGATGCAAGGTGTACTGTACAAGAAACCTATCACAGAGCCCCAGATGAGTACACCCAGTGTGTGATACAAGGTGTCCTGCAGTACAAACCTATCTCACAGCCACAGATGAGTACACCTAGTGTGATGCAAGGTGTCTTGCAGAACAAACCTATCTCAGAAACCAAGATGAGTCCCCCGATTGTGTGATGCAAGGTGTACTGCAGAACAAACTTTTCTCACAGCCCAAGATGAGTACACTGAGCGTTTGATGCAAGGTGTCTTGCAGTGCAAACCTATCTCAGAGCCCAATATGAGTACACCGAGCATGTGATGCATGGTGTCCTGCAGAGCAAATGCATCTCACAACCCAAGATTAGTACACCGAGCGTGTGATGCAAGGAGTCCTGCAGAACAAACCTATCTCAGAGCCCAAGACGAGTACGCCGAGCGTGTGATATAAAGTATCCTGCAGAACAAACATATCTCAGAGCCCCAGATGAGTACACTGAGCGTGTGATGCAAGGTGTTCTGCAGAACAAACCTATCTCACAGCCCAAGATGAGTACACCAAGAGTTTGATGCAAGGTGTCCTGCAGAGCAAACCTATCTCACAGCCCAAGATGAGTTACCCAAGCGTGTGATGCAAGGTGTCCTGCAGAACAAACCTATCTCACAGCCCAAGATGAGTACACTAAGAATGTGACGCAGGGTGTCCTGCAGAGCAAACCTATCTCAGAGCCCCAGATGAGTACACCGAGCGTGTGATGCAAGGTGTCCTGCAGAACAAACCTATCTCAGAGCCCCAGATGAGTACTCTAAGCGTGTGATGCAAGGTGTACTGTTGAACAAATGTATCTCAAGGCCCCAAATGAGTACACCCAGCAAGTGATGCAAGGTGTACTGCAGAACAAACCTATGTCAGAGCCGCAAATGAGTACTCTAAGCGTGTGATGCAAGGTGTACTGTAGAACAAACGTATCTCAAAGCCCCAAATGAGTACATCCAGCGTGTGATGCAAGCGGTCCTGTGGTACAAACCTATCTCACAGCCCAAGATGAGTACACCAAGAGTTTGATGCAAGGTGTCCTGCAGAGCAAACCTATCTCACAGCCCAAGATGAGTTACCCAAGCGTGTGATGCAAGGTGTCCTGCAGAACAAACCTATCTCACAGCTCAAGATGAGTACACTAAGCATGTGACGCAGGGTGTCCTGCAGAGCAAACCTATCTCAGAGCCCCAGATGAGTACACTGAGCGTGTGATGCAAGGTGTCGTGCAGAACAAACCTATCTCGGAGCCCCAGATGAGTACTCTAAGCGTGTGATGCAAGGTGTACTGTTGAACAAATGTATCTCAAGGCCCCAAATGAGTACACCCAGCAAGTGATGCAAGGTGTACTGCAGAACAAACCTATGTCAGAGCCACAAATGAGTACTCTAAGCGTGTGATGCAAGGTGTACTGTAGAACAAACGTATCTCACAGCCCCAGATTAGTACACCCAGCGTGTGATGCAAGGTGTCCTGCAGGACAAACCTATTTCAGAGCCCCAGATGAGTACACTGAGCGTGTGATGCAATGTGTCCTGCAGAACAAACCTATCTCACAGCCCCAGATGAGTACTCTAAGCGTGTGATGCTAGGTGTACTGTAAAACAAACGTATCTCAAAGCCCCAAATAAGTACACCCAGCGTGTGATGAAAACTGTTCTGTGGTACAAATCTATCTCACAGCCCAAGATGAGTACACCAAGTGTGTGATGCAAGGTGTCCTTCAGAGAAAACCTATTTCAGAGTCGCAGATGAGTACACCAAGCGTGTGATGAATGGTGTCCTGCAGAACAAACCTATCTCACAGCCCAAGATGAGTACACTAAGCATGTGATGCAAGATGTCCTGCAGAGAAAACCTATCTCAGAGTCGCAGATGAGTACAACAAGCTTGTGATGCAAGGTGTCCTGCAGAACAAACCTATCTCACAGCCCAAGAGGAGTAGCCCGAGCATGTGATGCAAGGTGTACTGTAGAAGAAACATATCTCAGAGCCCAAGAAGAGCACACCAAGCATGTGATGCAAGGTGTCCTGCAGAGCAAACGTAACTCAGAGCCCCAGTTGAGTACACCCAGCGTGTGATACAAGGTGTCCTGCAGTACAAACCTATCTCACAGCCACAGATGAGTACACCAAGTGTGTGATGCAAGGTGTCCTGCAGAAGAAACGTATCTCAGAGCCCCCGATGAGTACACCAAGCGTGTGATGCAAGGAGTCCTGCAGAACTATCCTATCTCAGAGCCCCAGATCAGTACACCAAGCATGTGATGCAAGAAGTCCTGCAGGGCAAATCTATCTCAGAGCCCAAGATCAGTACACCGAGCGTGTGATGCAAGGAGTCCGGCATAACAAACCTATATCAGAGCCCCAGATGAGTACACTGAGAGTGTGATGCAAGGTGCCCTGCAGAACAAACCTATCTCGCAGCCCCAGATGAGTACTCCCAGCGTGTGATGCAAGGTGTACTGTAAAACAAACGTATCTCAAAGCCCCAAATAAGTACACCCAGCGTGTGATGAAAACTGTTCTGTGGTACAAACCTATCTCACAGCCCAAGATGAGTACACCGAGCGTGTGATGCAAGGAGTCCTGCAGAACAAACCTATCTCACAGCCCAAGATAAGTACACCAAGTGTGTGATGCAAGGTGTCCTGCAGAGAAAACCTATTTCAGAGTCGCAGATGAGTAAACCAAGCGTGTGATGAATGGTGTCCTGCAGAACAAACCTATCTCACAGCCCAAGAGGAGTAGCCCGAGCATGTGATGCAAGGTGTACTGTAGAAGAAACATATCTCAGAGCCCAAGAAGAGCACACCAAGCATGTGATGCAAGGTGTCCTGCAGAGCAAACTTATCTCAGAGCCCCAGTTGAGTACACCCAGTGTGTGATACAAGGTGTCCTGCAGTACAAACCTATCTCACAGCCACAGATGAGTACACCGAGTGTGTGATGACAGAGGTCCTGCAGAGGAAACGTATCTCAGAGCCCCCGATGAGTACACCAAGCGTGTGATGCAAGGAGTCCGGCAGAACTAACCTATCTCAGAGCCCAAGATGAGTACACCGAGCGTGTGATGCAAGGAGTCCGGCAGAACAAACCTTTCTTAGAGACCCAGAGGAGTACACCAAGTGTGTGATGCGGAGTCCTGCAGTGCAAACCTATCTTAGAGCCCCAGATGAGTACACCGAGCGTGTGATGCAAGGTGTACTGTACAAGAAACCTATCACAGAGCCCCAGATGAGTACACCCAGCATGTGATACAAGGTGTCCTGCAGTACAAACCTATCTCACAGCCACAGATGAGTACACCTAGTGTGATGCATGGTGTCTTGCAGAACAAACCTATCTCAGAAACCAAGATGAGTACACCGAGCGTGTGAGGCAAGTTGTCCTGCAGAACAATCCTATCACACAGCCCAAGATGAGTACTCTAAGCGTGTGATGCAAGGCGTCCTGCAGAACAAACCTATCTCACAGCCCCAGATTAGTACACGGAGCGTGTGATGTAAGGTGTACTGTAGAACAAACCTATCTCAGAGCCCAAGATTAGTGCACCCAGCGTGTGATGCAAGGTGTCCTACAGAAAAAACCTATCTCACAGCCCAAGATGAGTACACCGAACGTGTGATGCAAGGTGTCCTGCATTGCATACCTATCTCAGAGCCCGAGATGAGTACACCAAGTGTGTGATGCAAGGTGTCCTGCAGTACAAACCTATCTTATAGCCCTAGATAAGTACACCAAGCGTATGATGAAAGGAGTCCTGTGATGCAAGGTGTCAACCTATCGCATAGCCTAAGATGAGGACACCGAGCGTGTGATGCAAGGTGTCCTGCTGAACAAACCTATCTCAGAACCCAAGATGAGTAAACCCAGCGTGTGATACAAGGTGTCCTGCAGTGCAAACCTATCTCAGAGCCCAAGATGAGTACAACAAGCGTGTGATGCAAGGAGTCCTGCAGTACCAACCTATCTCATAGCCCTAGATGAGTACAGCGAGCATGTGATGAAAGGAGTCCTGCAGTGCAAACCTATCCCAGAGCCCAAGATGAGTACACCAAGCGTGTGATGCAAGGAGTCCTGCAGAACAAACCTATCTCAGAACCCAAGATGAGTACACAGAGTGTGTGATGCAAGGTGTCCTGCCCTACAAACCAATCTCAGAGCCCAAGATCTGTACACCAAGTGTGTGATGCAAGGTGTCCTACAGTACAAACCTATCTCAGAGCCCACGATGAGTACACCAAGTGTTTGATGCAAGGTGTCCTGCAGTACAAACCTATCTTATAGCCCTAGATGAGTACACCAAGCGTATCATGAAAGGAGTCCTGTGATGCAAGGTGTCAACCTATCGCACAGCCCAAGATGAGGACACCGAGCGTGTGATGCAAGGTGTCCTGCTGAACAAAACTATCTCAGAACCCAAGATGAGTACACCCAGCGTGTGATGCAAGGTGTCCTGCAGTGCAAACCTATCTCAGAGCCCAAGATGAGTACATCAAGCGTGTGATGCAAGGAGTCCTGCAGAACAAACCTATCTCAGAACCCAAGATGAGTACAGCCAGCGTGTGATGCAAGGTGCCCTGCAGAACAAACCTATCTCGCAGCCCCAGATGAGTACTCCCAGCGTGTGATGCAAGGTGTACTGTAAAACAAATGTATCTCAAAGCCCCAAATAAGTACACCCAGCGTGTGATGAAAACTGTTCTGTGGTACAAACCTATCTCACAGCCCAAGATGAGCACACCGAGCGTGTGATGCATAGAGTCCTGCAGAACAAACCTATCTCACAGCCCAAGATGAGTACACCAAGTGTCTGATGCAAGTTGTCCTGCAGAGAAAACCTATTTCAGAATCGCAGATGAGTAAACCAAGCGTGTGATGAATGGTGTCCTGCAGAACAAACCTATCTCACAGCCCAAGAGGAGTAGCCCGAGCATGTGATGCAAGGTGTACTGTAGAGAAAACCTATCTCAGAGTCGCAGATGAGTACACCAAGCGTGTGATGCAAGGTGTCCTGCAGAACAAACCTATCTCACAGCCCAAGAGGACTAGCCCGAGCATGTGATGCAAGATGTACTGTAGAAGAAACATATCTCAGAGCCCAAGAAGAGCACACCAAGCATGTGATGCATGGTGTCCTGCAGAACAAACCTATCTCACCGCCCAAGAGGAGTAGCCCGAGCATGTGATGCAAGGTGTACTGTAGAGAAAACCTATCTCAGAGTCGCAGATGAGTACACCAAGCGTGTGATGCAAGGTGTCCTGCAGAACAAACCTATCTCACAGCCCAAGAGGACTTGCCCGAGCATGTGATGCAAGATGTACTGTAGAAGAAACATATCTCAGAGCCCAAGAAGAGCACACCAAGCATGTGATACAAGGTGTCCTGCAGAACAAACCTATCTTGCAGCCCCAGATGAGTACACCAAGTGTGTGATGCAAGGTGTCCTGCAGAGAAAACCTATTTCAGAGTCGCAGATGAGTACACCAAGCGTGTGATGAATGGTGTCCTGCAGAACAAACCTATCTCACAGCCCAAGATGAGTACACCAAGCATGTGATGCAAGATGTACTGCAGAGAAAATCTATCTCAGAGTTGCAGATGAGTACACCAAGCGTGTGATGCAAGGTGTCCTGCAGAACAAACCTATCTCACAGCCCAAGAGGAGTAGCCCGAGCATGTGATGCAAGATGTACTGTAGAAGAAACATATCTATGAGCCCAAGAAGAGCACACCAAGCATGTGATGCAAGGTGTCCTGCAGAGCAAACGTATCTCAGAGCCCCAGTTGAGTACACCCAGCGTGTGATACAAGGTGTCCTGCAGTACAAACCTATCTCACAGCCACAGATGAGTACACCGAGTGTGTGATGCAAGGTGTCCTGCAGAGGAAACGTATCTCAGAGCCCCCGATGAGTACACCAAGCGTGTGATGTAAGAAGTCCTGCAGAACTAACCTCTCTCAGAGCCCCAGATCAGTACACCAAGCGTGTGATGCAAGGAGTCCTGCAGGGCAAACCTATCTCAGAGCCCAAGATGAGTACACCGAGCGTGTGTTGCAAGGAGTCCGGCAGAACAAACCTTTCTTAGAGACCCAGAGGAGTACACCAAGTGTGTGATGCGGAGTCCTGCAGTACAAACCTATCTTAGAGCCCCAGATGAGTACACCGAGCGTGTGATGCAAGGTGTACTGTACAAGAAACCTATCACAGAGCCCCAGATGAGTACACCCAGTGTGTGATACAAGGTGTCCTGCAGTACAAACCTATCGCAGCCACAGATGAGTACACCTAGTGTGATGCAAGGTGTCTTGCAGAACAAACCTATCTCAGAAACCAAGATGAGTCCCCCGAGTGTGTGATTCAAGGTTTACTGCAGAACAAACTTTTCTCACAGCCCAAGATGAGTACACTGAGCGTGTGATGCAAGGTGTCCTGCAGAACAAACCTATCTCACAGCCCAAGATGAGTACACCAAGCGTTTGATGCAAGGTGTCCTGCAGAGCAAACCTATCTCACAGCCCAAGATGATTACACCGAGCATGTGATGCATGGTGTCCTGCAGAGCAAATGCATCTCATAACCCAAGATTAGTACACCGAGCGTGTGATGCAAGGAGTCCTGCAGAACAAACCTATCTCACAGCCCAAGACGAGTACGCCGAGCGTGTGAAATAAAGTATCCTGCAGAACAAACATATCTCAGAGCCCCAGATGAGTACACTGAGCGTGTGATGCAAGGTGTCCTGCAGAACAAACCTATCTCACAGCCCAAGATGAGTTACCCAAGCGTGTGATGCAAGGTGTCCTGCAGAACAAACCTATCTCACAGCCCAAGATGAGTACACTAAGCATGTGACGCAGGGTGTCCTGCAGAGCAAACCTATCTCACAGCCCCAGATGAGTACACCGAGCGTGTGATGCAAGGTGTCCTGCAGAACAAACCTATCTCAGAGCCCCAGATGAGTACTCTAAGCGTGTGATGCAAGGTGTACTGTTGAACAAATGTATCTCAAGGTCCCAAATGAGTACACCCAGCAAGTGATGCAAGGTGTACTGCAGAACAAACCTATGTCAGAGCCGCAAATGAGTACTCTAAGCATGTGATGCAAGGTGTACTGTAGAACAAACGTATCTCAAAGCCCCAAATGAGTACACCCAGCGTGTGATGCAAGCGGTCCTGTGGTATAAACCTATCTCACAGCCCCAGATGAGTACACCCAGCGTGTGATGCAAGGTGTCCTGCAGGACAAACCTATTTCAGAGCCCCAAATGAGTACACCCAGCGTGTGACGCAGAGTCCTGCAGTGCAAACCTATCTTAGAGCCCCAGATGAGTACACCGAGCATGTGATGCAAGGTGTACTGTACAAGAAACCTATCACAGAGCCCCAGATGAGTACACCCAGTGTGTGATGCAAGGTGTCCTGCAGTACAAACCTATCTCACAGCCACAGATGAGTACACCTAGTGTGACGCAAGGTGTCTTGCAGAACACAGAAACCAAGATGAGTACACCGAGTGTGTGATACAAGGTGTACTGCAGAACAAACTTATCTCAGAGCCCAAGATGAGTACACCGAGCATGTGATGCATGGTGTCCTGCAGAGCAAATGCATCTCATAACCCAAGATGAGTACACCGAGCGTGTGATGCAAGGAGTCCTGCAGAACAAACCTATCTCACAGCCCAAGACGAGTACGCTGAGCGTGTGATATAAAGTATCCTGCAGAACAAACATATCTCAGAGCCCCAGATGAGTACACTGAGCGTGTGATGCAAGGTGTCCTGCAGAACAAACCTATCTCACAGCCCAAGATGAGTACACCAAGCGTGTGATGCAAGGTGTCCTGCAGAGCAAACCTATCTCACAGCCCAAGATGACTTACCCAAGCGTGTGATGCAAGGTGTCCTGCAGAACAAACCTATCTCACAGCCCAAGATGAGTACACCAAGCGTGTGATGCAGAGTGTCCTGCAGAGCAAACCTATCTCAGAGCCCCAGATGAGTACACCGAGCGTGCGATGCAAGGTGTCCTCCAGAACAAACCTATCTCAGAGCCCCAGATGAGTACTCTAAGCATGTGATGCAAGGTGTACTGTTGAACAAATATATCTCAAGGCCCCAAATGAGTACACCCAGCAAGTGATGCAAGGGGTACTGCAGAACAAACCTATGTCAGAGCCGCAAATGAGTACTCTAAGCGTGTGATGCAAGGTGTACTGTAGAACAAACGTATCTCAAAGCCCCAAATGAGTACACCCAGCGTGTGATGCAAGCGGTCCTGTGGTACAAACCTATCTCACAGCCCCAGATGAGTACACCCAGCGTGTGATGCAAGGTGTCCTGCAGGACAACCCTATCTCAGAGCCCAAGATGAGTACACTGAGCGAGTGATGCAAGGTGTCCTGCAGGACAAACCTATCTCAGAGCCCCAGATGAGTACACTGAGTGTGTGATGCAAGGTGTCCTGCAGAACAAACCTATCTTGCAGCCCCAGATGAGTACTCTAAGCGTGTGATGCAAGGTGTACTGTAAAACAAACTTATCTCAAAGCCCCAAATAAGTACACCCAGCGTGTGATGAAAACTGTTCTGTGGTACAAATCTATCTCACAGCCGAAGATGAGTACACCCAGCGTGTGATGCAAGGTGTCCTGCAGGACAAACCTATTTCAGAGCCCCAAATGAGTACACCCAGCGTGTGATGCAGAGTCCTGCAGTGCAAACCTATCTTAGAGCCCCAGATGAGTACACCGAGCGTGTGATGCAAGGTGTACTGTACAAGAAACCTATCACAGAGCCCCAGATGAGTACACCCAGTGTGTGATACAAGGTGTCCTGCAGTACAAACCTATCTCACAGCCACAGATGAGTACACCTAGTGTGACGCAAGGTGTCTTGCAGAACACAGAAACCAAGATGAGTACACCGAGTGTGTGATACAAGGTGTCCTGCAGTACAAACCTATCTCACAGCCACAGATGAGTACACCTAGTGTGACGCAAGGTGTCTTGCAGAACACAGAAACCAAGATGAGTACACCGAGCATGTGATGCATGGTGTCCTGCAGAGCAAATGCATCTCATAACCCAAGATGAGTACACCGAGCGTGTGATGCAAGGAGTCCTGCAGAACAAACCTATCTCACAGCCCAAGACGAGTACGCTGAGCGTGTGATATAAAGTATCCTGCAGAACAAACATATCTCAGAGCCCCAGATGAGTACACTGAGCGTGTGATGCAAGGTGTCCTGCAGAACAAACCTATCTCACAGCCCAAGATGAGTACACCAAGCGTGTGATGCAAGGTGTCCTGCAGAGCAAACCTATCTCACAGCCCAAGATGACTTACCCAAGCGTGTGATGCAAGGTGTCCTGCAGAACAAACCTATCTCACAGCCCAAGATGAGTACACCAAGCGTGTGATGCAGAGTGTCCTGCAGAGCAAACCTATCTCAGAGCCCCAGATGAGTACACCGAGCGTGCGATGCAAGGTGTCCTCCAGAACAAACCTATCTCAGAGCCCCAGATGAGTACTCTAAGCATGTGATGCAAGGTGTACTGTTGAACAAATGTATCTCAAGGCCCCAAATGAGTACACCCAGCAAGTGATGCAAGGGGTACTGCAGAACAAACCTATGTCAGAGCCGCAAATGAGTACTCTAAGCGTGTGATGCAAGGTGTACTGTAGAACAAACGTATCTCAAAGCCCCAAATGAGTACACCCAGCGTGTGATGCAAGCGGTCCTGTGGTACAAACCTATCTCACAGCCCCAGATGAGTACACCCAGCGTGTGATGCAAGGTGTCCTGCAGGACAAACCTATCTCAGAGCCCAAGATGAGTACACTGAGCGAGTGATGCAAGGTGTCCTGCAGGACAAACCTATCTCAGAGCCCCAGATGAGTACACTGAGTGTGTGATGCAAGGTGTCCTGCAGAACAAACCTATCTTGCAGCCCCAGATGAGTACTCTAAGCGTGTGATGCAAGGTGTACTGTAAAACAAACTTATCTCAAAGCCCCAAATAAGTACACCCAGTGTGTGATGAAAACTGTTCTGTGGTACAAATCTATCTCACAGCCGAAGATGAGTACACCGAGCGTGTGATGCAAGGAGTCCTGCAGAACAAACCTATCTCACAGCCCAAGATGAGTACACCAAGCATGTGATGCAAGAAGTCCTGCAGAGAAAACGTATCTCAGAGCCCCAGTTCAGTACACCCAGCGTGTGATACAAGGTGTCCTGCAGTACAAACCTTTCTCACAGCCCAAGAGGAGTAGCCCGAGCATGTGATGCAAGGTGTACTGTAGAAGAAACATATCTCAGAGCCCAAGAAGAGCACACCAAGCATGTGATGCAAGGTGTCCTGTAGAACAAACCTTTCTCACAGCCCAAGAGGAGTAGCCCGAGCATGTGATGCAAGGTGTACTGTAGAAGAAACATATCTCAGAGCCCAAGAAGAGCACACCAAGCATGTGATGCAAGGTGTCCTGCAGAGCAAACGTATCTCAGAGCCCCAGTTGAGTACACCCAGCGTGTGATACAAGGTGTCCTGTAGTACAAACCTATCTCACAGCCACATATGAGTACACCAAGTGTGTGATGCAAGATGTCCTGCAGAACAAACCTTTCTCACAGCCCAAGAGGAGTAGCCCGAGCATGTGATGCAAGGTGTACTGTAGAAGAAACATATCTCAGAGCCCAAGAAGAGCACACCAAGCATGTGATGCAAGGTGTCCTGCAGAGCAAACGTATCTCAGAGCCCCAGTTGAGTACACCCAGCGTGTGATACAAGGTGTCCTGCAATACAAACCTATCTCACAGCCACATATGAGTACACCAAGTGTGTGATGCAAGGTGTCCTGCAGAGGAAACGTGTCTCAGAGCCCCCGATGAGTACACCAAGCGTTTGATGCAAGGAGTCCTGCAGAACTAACCTATCTCAGAGCCCCAGATCAGTACACCAAGCGTGTGATGCAAGGAGTACTGCAGGGCAAACCTATCTCACAGCCCAAGGTGAGTACACCAAGTGTGTGATGCAAGGTGTCCTGCAGAGAAAACCTATTTCAGAGTCGCAGATGAGTACACCCAGCGTGTGATGAAAACTGTTCTGTGGTACAAACCTATCTCACAGCCCAAGATGAGTACACCGAGCGTGTGATGCAAGGAGTCCTGCAGAACAAACCTATTTCACAGCCCAAGATGAGTACACCAAGTGTGTGATGCAAGGTGTCCTGTAGAGAAAACCTATTTCAGAGTCGCAGATGAGTACACCAAGCGTGTGATGAATGGTGTCCTGCAGAACAAACCTATCTCACAGCCCAAGATGAGTACACCAAGCATGTGATGCAAGAAGTCCTGCAGAGAAAACCTATCTCAGAGTCGCACATGAGTACACCAAGCGTGGGATGCAAAGTGTCCTGCAGAACAAACCTTTCTCACAGCCCAAGAGGAGTAGCCCGAGCATGTGATGCAAGGTGTACTGTAGAAGAAACATATCTCAGAGCCCAAGAAGAGCACACCAAGCATGTGATGCAAGGTGTCCTGCAGAGCAAACGTATCTCAGAGCTCCAGTTGAGTACACCCAGCGTGTGATACAAGGTGTCCTGCAGTACAAACCTATCTCACAGCCACATATGAGTACACCAAGTGTGTGATGCAAGGTGTCCTGCAGAGGAAACGTGTCTCAGAGCCCCCGATGAGTACACCAAGCGTTTGATGCAAGGAGTCCTGCATAACTAACCTATCTCAGAGCCCCAGATCAGTACACCAAGCGTGTGATGCAAGGAGTCCTGCAGGGCAAATCTATCTCAGAGCCCAAGATCAGTACACCGAGCGTGTGATGCAAGGAGTCCGGCAGAACAAACCTATCTCAGAGCCCCAGATGAGTACACTGAGCGTGTGATGCAAGGTGCCCTGCAGAACAAACCTATCTCGCAGCCCCAGATGAGTACACCCAGCGTGTGATGCAAGGTGTCCTGCAGGACAAACCTATCTCAGAGCCCAAGATGAGTACACTGAGCGTGTGATGCAAGGTGCCCTGCAGAACAAACCTATCTCGCAGCCCCAGATGAGTACACCCAGCGTGTGATGCAAGGTGTCCTGCAGGACAAACCTATCTCAGAGCCCCAGATGAGTACAAAGAGCGTGTGATGCAAGGTGTCCTGCAGAACAAACCTATCTTGCAGCCCCAGATGAGTACTCTAAGCGTGTGATGCAAGGTGTACTGTAAAACAAACTTATCTCAAAGCCCCAAATAAGTGCACCCAGCGTGTGATGAAAACTGTTCTGTGGTACAAATCTATCTCACAGCCGAAGATGAGTACACCGAGCGTGTGATGCAAGGAGTCCTGCAGAACAAACATATCTCACAGCCCAAGATGAGTACACCAAGCATGTGATGCAAGAAGTCCTGCAGAGAAAACGTATCTCAGAGCCCCAGTTCAGTACACCCAGCGTGTGATACAAGGTGTCCTGCAGTACAAACCTTTCTCACAGCCCAAGAGGAGTAGCCCGAGCATGTGATGCAAGGTGTACTGTAGAAGAAACATATCTCAGAGCCCAAGAAGAGCACACCAAGCATGTGATGCAAGGTGTCCTGTAGAACAAACCTTTCTCACAGCCCAAGAGGAGTAGCCCGAGCATGTGATGCAAGGTGTACTGTAGAAGAAACATATCTCAGAGCCCAAGAAGAGCACACCAAGCATGTGATGCAAGGTGTCCTGCAGAGCAAACGTATCTCAGAGCCCCAGTTGAGTACACCCAGCGTGTGATACAAGGTGTCCTGCAGTACAAACCTATCTCACAGCCACATATGAGTACACCAAGTGTGTGATGCAAGGTGTCCTGCAGAACAAACCTTTCTCACAGCCCAAGAGGAGTAGCCCGAGCATGTGATGCAAGGTGTACTGTAGAAGAAACATATCTCAGAGCCCAAGAAGAGCACACCAAGCATGTGATGCAAGGTGTCCTGCAGAGCAAACGTATCTCAGAGCCCCAGTTGAGTACACCCAGCGTGTGATACAAGGTGTCCTGCAATACAAACCTATCTCACAGCCACATATGAGTACACCAAGTGTGTGATGCAAGGTGTCCTGCAGAGGAAACGTGTCTCAGAGCCCCCGATGAGTACACCAAGCGTTTGATGCAAGGAGTCCTGCAGAACTAACCTATCTCAGAGCCCCAGATCAGTACACCAAGCGTGTGATGCAAGGAGTCCTGCAGGGCAAACCTATCTCACAGCCCAAGGTGAGTACACCAAGTGTGTGATGCAAGGTGTCCTGCAGAGAAAACCTATTTCAGAGTCGCAGATGAGTACACCCAGCGTGTGATGAAAACTGTTCTGTGGTACAAACCTATCTCACAGCCCAAGATGAGTACACCGAGCGTGTGATGCAAGGAGTCCTGCAGAACAAACCTATTTCACAGCCCAAGATGAGTACACCAAGTGTGTGATGCAAGGTGTCCTGTAGAGAAAACCTATTTCAGAGTCGCAGATGAGTACACCAAGCGTGTGATGAATGGTGTCCTGCAGAACAAACCTATCTCACAGCCCAAGATGAGTACACCAAGCATGTGATGCAAGAAGTCCTGCAGAGAAAACCTATCTCAGAGTCGCACATGAGTACACCAAGCGTGGGATGCAAGGTGTCCTGCAGAACAAACCTTTCTCACAGCCCAAGAGGAGTAGCCCGAGCATGTGATGCAAGGTGTACTGTAGAAGAAACATATCTCAGAGCCCAAGAAGAGCACACCAAGCATGTGATGCAAGGTGTCCTGCAGAGCAAACGTATCTCAGAGCTCCAGTTGAGTACACCCAGCGTGTGATACAAGGTGTCCTGCAGTACAAACCTATCTCACAGCCACATATGAGTACACCAAGTGTGTGATGCAAGGTGTCCTGCAGAGGAAACGTGTCTCAGAGCCCCCGATGAGTACACCAAGCGTTTGATGCAAGGAGTCCTGCAGAACTAACCTATCTCAGAGCCCCAGATCAGTACACCAAGCGTGTGATGCAAGGAGTCCTGCAGGGCAAATCTATCTCAGAGCCCAAGATCAGTACACCGAGCGTGTGATGCAAGGAGTCCGGCAGAACAAACCTATCTCAGAGCCCCAGATGAGTACACTGAGCGTGTGATGCAAGGTGCCCTGCAGAACAAACCTATCTCGCAGCCCCAGATGAGTACTCCCAGCGTGTGATGCAAGGTGTACTGTAAAACAAACGTATCTCAAAGCCCCAAATAAGTACACCCAGCGTGTGTTGAAAACTGTTCTGTGGTACAAACCTATCTCACAGCCCAAGATGAGTACAAAGAGCGTGTGATGCAAGGAGCCCTGCAGAACAAACCTATCTCACAGCCCAAGATGAGTACACCAAGTGTGTGATGCAAGGTGTCCTGCAGAGAAAACCTATTTCAGAGTCGCAGATGAGTAAACCAAGCGTGTGATGAATGGTGTCCTGTAGAACAAACCTATCTCACAGCCCAAGATGAGTACACCAAACATGTGATGCAAGATGTCCTGCAGAGAAAACCTATCTCAGAGTCGCAGATGAATACACCAAGCGTGTGATGCAAGATGTCCTGCAGAACAAACCTATCTCACAGCCCAAGATGAGTACACCAAACATGTGATGCAAGATGTCCTGCAGAGAAAACCTATCTCAGAGTCGCAGATGAGTACACCAAGCGTGTGATGCAAGGTGTCCTGCAGAACAAACCTATCTCACAGCCCAAGAGGAGTAGCCCGAGCATGTGATGCAAGATGTACTGTAAAGAAACATATCTATGAGCCCAAGAAGAGCACACCAAGCATGTGATGCAAGGTGTCCTGCAGAGCAAACGTATTTCAGAGCCCCAGTTGAGTACACCCAGCGTGTGATACAAGGTGTCCTGCAGTACAAACCTATCTCACAGCCACAGATGAGTACACCGAGTGTGTGATGCAAGGTGTCCTGCAGAGGAAACGTATCTCAGAGCCCCCGATGGGTACACCAAGCATGTGATGCAAGATGTCCTGCAGAACTAACCTATCTCAGAGCCCCAGATCAGTACACCAAGCGTGTGATGCAAGGAGTCCTGCAGGGCAAACCTATCTCAGAGCCCAGAGATGAGTACACCGAGCGTGTGATGCAAGGAGTCCGGCAGAACAAACCTTTCTTAGAGACCCAGAGGAGTACACCAAGTGTGTGATGCGGAGTCCTGCAGTGCAAACCTATCTTAGAGCCCCAGATGAGTACACCGAGCGTGTGATGCAAGGTGTACTGTACAAGAAACCTATCACAGAGCCCCAGATGAGTACACCCAGTGTGTGATACAAGGTGTCCTGCAGTACAAACCTATCTCACAGCCACAGATGAGTACACCTAGTGTGATGCAAGCGGTCCTGTGGTACAAACCTATCTCACAGCCCCAGATGAGTACACCCAGCGTGTGGTGCAAGGTGTCCTGCAGGACAAACCTATCTCAGAGCCCAAGATGAGTACACCGAGCGTGTGGTGCAAGGTGTCCTGCAGGACAAACCTATCTCAGAGCTCCAGATGAGTACACTGAGCATGTGATGCAAGGTGTCCTGCAGAACAAACCTATCTTGCAGACCCAGATGAGTACACCAAGTGTGTGATGCAAGGTGGCCTGCAGAGAAAACCTATTTCAGAGTCGCAGATGAGTACACCCAGCGTGTGATGAATGGTGTCCTGCGGAAACAAACCTATCTCACAGCCCAAGATGAGTACACCAAACATGTGATGCAAGATGTCCTGCAGAGAAACTTAGAGTCGCAGATGAGTACACCAAGCGTGTGATGCAAGGTGTCCTGCAGAACAAACCTATCTCACAGCCCAAGAGGAGTAGCCCGAGCATGTGATGCAAGATGTACTGTAAAGAAACATATCTCAGAGACCAAGAAGAGCACACCAAGCATGTGATGCAAGGTGTCCTGCAGAGCAAACGAATCTCAGAGACCCAGTTGAGTACACCCAGCGTGTGATACAAGGTGTCCTGCAGTACAAACCTATCTCACAGCCAAAGATGAGTACACCGAGTGTGTGATGCAAGGTGTCCTGCAGAGGAAACGTATCTCAGAGCCCCCGATGAGTAAACCAAGCGTGTGATGCAAGAGGTCCTGCAGAACTAACCTATCTCAGAGCCCCAGATCAGTACACCAAGCGTGTGATGCAAGGAGTCCTGCAGGGCAAACCTATCTCATAGCCCAAGATGAGTACACCGAGCGTGTGATGCAAGGAGTCCGGCAGAACAAACCTTTCTTACAGACCCAGAGGAGTACACCAAGTGTGTGATGCGGAGTCCTGCAGTGCAAACCTATTTTAGAGCCCCAGATGAGTACAACGAGCGTGTGATGCAAGGTGTACTGTACAAGAAACCTATCACAGAGCCCCAGATGAGTACACCCAGTGTGTGATACAAGGTGTCCTGCAGTACAAACCTATCTCACAGCCACAGATGAGTACACCTAGTGTGATGCAAGGTGTCTTGCAGAACAAACCTATCTCAGAAACCAAGATGAGTCCACCGAGTGTGTGATGCAAGGTGTACTGCAGAACAAACTTTTCTCACAGCACAAGATGAGTACACTGAGCGTGTGATGCAAGGTGTCTTGCAGTGCAAACCTATCTCAGAGCCCAAGATGAGTACACCGAGCATGTGATGCATGGTGTCCTGCAGAGCAAATGCATCTCACAACCCAAGATGAGTACACCGAGCGTGTGATGCAAGGAGTCCTCCAGAACAAACCTATCTCACAGCCCAAGACGAGTATGCCGAGCGTGTGATATAAAGTATCCTGCAGAACAAACATATCTCAGAGCCCCAGATGAGTACACTGAGCGTGTGATGCAAGGTGTCCTGCAGAACAAACCTATCTCACAGCCCAAGATGAGTACACTAAGCATGTGACGCAGGGTGTCCTACAGAGCAAACCTATCTCAGAGCCCCAGATGAGTACACCGAGCGTGTGATGCAAGGTGTCCTGCAGAACAAACCTATCTCAGAGCCCCAGATGAGTACTCTAAGCGTGTGATGCAAGGTGTACTGTTGAGCAAATGTATCTCAAGGCCCCAAATGAGTACACCCAGCAAGTGATGCAAGGTGTACTGCCGAACAAACCTATGTCAGAGCCGCAAATGAGTACTCTAAGCGTGTGATGCAAGGTGTACTGTAGAACAAACGTATCTCACAGCCAAAAATTAGTTACCCAAGCGTGTGATGCAAGGTGTCCTGCAGAACAAACCTATCTCACAGCCCAAGATGAGTACACTAAGCATGTGACGCAGGGTGTCCTGCAGAGCAAACCTATCTCAGAGCCTCAGATGAGTACACCGAGCGTGTGATGCAAGGTGTCCTGCAGAACAATCCTATCTCAGAGCCCCAGATGAGTACTCTAAGCGTGTGATGCAAGGTGTACTGTTGAACAAATGTATCTCAAGGCCCCAAATGAGTACACCCAGCAAGTGATGCAAGGTGTACTGCAGAACAAACCTATGTCAGAGCCGCAAATGAGTACTCTAAGCGTGTGATGCAAGGTGTACTGTGGAACAAACGAATCTCGAAGCCCCAAATGAGTACACCCAGCGTGTGATGCAAGCGGTCCTGTGGTACAAACCTATCTCACAGCCCCAGATGAGTACACTGAGCGTGTGATGCAAGGTGTCCTGCAGAACAAACCTATCTCGCAGCCCCAGATGAGTACTCTAAGTGTAACGCTCACCTGATTCCCGCAGAGGCGCCGGTCTTGACTGGGTGAATGCCGTATCTTCAAAGGTGATGTGTAACACACAGTTGGCTCTTTGGGCTGGACCTCTGTGCACTGTATGTCTGACTTGAAGAGTAAGATGTCTGCAGATAGAAAATATGGGATTAATGAACTGGGGTTATTGGGTGCCTCTCTCCTCTTCCCTTTCTCTTCTGTAGAATCCCAAAGGTTAACGCCCTCACCTTAGGTAAGTGAACGCCGAGCTCTCCATCTGCCTCGGGGCAGGGTGCCGTAACCAGTTTCTTCACTGGATAAGGGTGCAGGCCTCTTGACCTCAGAGGACTGCTGTCCGTCGTTAACTGCACGAACGGTAAGTTCTGGGCACTTCAAATGTCTTAAAAGTCTTTTGTAATGATATCTCTTGTTTTGCAGGGTTCCGGCGATGGCGGATGGCGGGCTGATGAGAGTTGAGGATCGAACCCACGTGAGGAATAGAAGCGCCTGGAAGCACGTAAGTAAGCGCTTGTAGCCTGCTTCACGATGTGCACTAACTGTCCCTTTTATCTTGCAGGTACAAGTTCGGAGCTTTAGAGAAGCTGAAGGGTGCTGGAATACCCACTGGATTCGGCGTGGGAAGGAGTAATGGCACGTGAGTAATAAAGTTGCCCAATGTCTTTAAACGCACCTTCTTTTGTCTTTCAGATGCGGGATGCAGCGCCGAAGGCCTCCGGAGCGTGCAAAGAGCTGGTAAGCTTTTGTCTTTCAGATGCCGGAATGCAGTGCGAAGACCTCCGGAGCATGCGAAGAGTAGGTAAGCCTTTGTCTTTCAGATGCCAGAATGCAGCGCGAGGCGTTGGTGACAGCCGATGGACCAGGTAAGAGATGCGCTGCCACTGAAGACCGTAGTGCTAACCTGTTCTTTCTTTGTCTTTACAGGTGCTGCTGAAGACTGGATTCCAGGATGGTAAGCCTTTGTTCCCTTAGGGCCAGGATCAGAAGCAGAAGACACGATGAGCGTTCTGCTGCAGAGAATGCAGAATAACACAAAGCAAGATTCATCCATCGGGTGTGGTTTAAATAGCCTCCTGTAGTGCTTAGGTGTCTCCTTCCACAGCCACGCCTAGGTAAGAAAAGAGTTCCTGCTTTCCAGAAGAGTTCCAGTGTTCTGAACCTAGGGAGTGGCTCCTGCCCCACCCAACAGGAAAAGTAGTCCCAAACAGAAGAGGATCAGGGGTTCAACTGGCAGGTAAGTAAGCAGCATGGTCTGCTGCAGGTAAATCCACCCAAGCATTATGAGCCCGGCGCTTCCAGCGCTGGGACTGGGCATCTTTATGAGCCTGGTGCCACTGGCGCCAGGACAGGGTCCAAAAGGTCCCAATTGGGACTGGCTGGCACTCGGAACCGGGGTTATGGGTCTGCTTCCAAGGGAGTCGGGCAAGTCCTGATCTTTTGGAAGCAGAGATCATGACAGCACCCCCCCTCAAGGCCTCTCCCAAAGCAGGCTTCTCCGGGGGTTTGGGCTTGTTAGGAAATGTTCGATGAAATCTTTTGATTAGACGAGGCGCGTGGACATATTCTGCAGGTTCCCAGGATCTTTCTTGGGGACCGTAGCCTTTCCAGTCAATCAGGTAAAATAGTTTAGATTTGGAGATCTTGGAATCCAGGATGCTTTTGACTTCAAACTCGAGTTCTCCATCAACTAGAGTAGGTTTTGGAGATGTAGTTAGTCGGGTTTGAGGTTGCACGGGTTTTAATAGAGAGACGTGGAAGACCGGATGTATCTTCATGTGAGGGGGCAAGTCCAACTTGACCGCTACTGGATTTACTATGGTAGTGATGGAATAGGGACCAAGGTATCTTGGGTTGAATGTGCGTGGTCCTTTTAGAGGTAGATATTTGGTGGATAACCAGACTTGATCTCCTACTTGATATTGGGGGGCTTCCTTCCGATGTTGGTCTGCTCCTTTCTTGTATTGTTCTTTAGCCCTTTGAAGGTGAGAAACGGCTTCCTTAAAGGCTTGGGTGATTGTAGAATGCAGGTGGTCTACTGCTGGTGTTCCAAGATCTTGGAGTGGATCCAACTCCGAGGTTCAAGGGTGACTACCGTATAAAAGAAAAAACGGGGTCTTCCCAGTTCCCGAGTGGACAGAGTTATTGTAGGCATATTCGGCTATCCAAAGGATATCTTTCCAAGTTTTTTCAGTTTGTTGTAGCATGCAGCGCAAATACTGTTCCAGAGTTTGATTGGTCCTCTCGGTTTGTCCGTCGGTTTGAGGGTGGTGGCTGGTCGAAAGTCTCACATCAATTTGAGCCGACCGACAGCAACTTCGCCAAAAATGAGAAATAAATTGACTACCTCGATCCGAAATTAGAACTGAAGGAAAACCGTGCAGTCGGACGATGTTTTCGAGAAATTCTCGGGCCAGAGTTGCTGCTGTTGGTAAGCCTTTGAGTGGAATGAAATGCGCCATCTTGGAGAATAGGTCCACGATTACTAGGATCGTATTGTATCCGGAGCATGGAGGTAGATCGGGGATGAAGTCCATGGAAAGCGTATGCCAAGGGCGAGGCGGGATGTCAATAGGGCGTAAGAGGCCGGCTGGTTTTTCCTTTTGACTCTTGTTTTGGGCGCATACTCCACAGGACATTATAAAGTCTCTGATATCTTTTTTCCAAGACGGCCACCAGAAGTAGCGCTTGATCTTTTCCGAGGTCTTGGTCATACCGGGATGTCCTTCCATTAAAGAATCGTGATAACAAGAGATTACCTTTTTCTGTAAATCTGTGCTGGGCAGGTATAACCGTTCTTGCAAATATAATAGGTTGTCCTTCACCGTAAAGTCCTTTCCCTGCAGATGCCAATTCTGTATGTCTGCTGGAGTTACCAGTAGCCTGGCTTTATCCTTAACTTCCTCTATGGATTGTGTGGCGATTACACCTAGAATTCTTTGTTCGGGAATGATAGGTACAGGTTTAGGATTGATCAAATGTTCTTCCACTCCCATCCGAGAAAGGGCATCAGCTTTACCGTTTTTTGTACCAGGTCGATAGGTAATTATGAAGTCAAACTCGGCAAAGAATAGTGCCCAACGGAGTTGCCTAGAGGATTGAGCTTTTGCGGTTTTCAAATATTGCAGGTTTCGGTGATCTGTAATCACAGTAACGGTGTGTCGGGCCCCCAGAAGATAATGCCGCCAAGCCTTAAAGGCGGACTTGATAGCTTGAAGTTCCTTATCAGTAATAGTGTAATTGATTTCAGGAGGCGAGAATTTGCGGGACCAAAATGCCACGGGATGCAACTGATTGGTTACTGGGTCCTTTTGTGATAGAACTGCCCCCATGGCAAGGCTCGAAGCATCAGTTTCAACGATGTAGGGGAGTTCTGGGCGAGGATGTTTTAAGATCGGTGCAGAGATAAATCTAGTCTTCAAATTCTGGAAAGCTTGTTCCGCCTCGGTAGACCATTCAAAACGTTTGTTTTTCTTTAACAAGGCGGTGATGGGCTGGACTATTCGAGAGAATTCGGGGATAAACCTGCGGTAAAAGTTAGCGAAGCCTAACATGCTTTGAACACCTTTTACGGAGGATGGCGATGGCCATTTGAGAATTGCATCGACCTTCTTTGAATCCATACACACTCCGCTAGGTGATAATATGCATCCCAAGAATTCAACTTCAGTCACGTTGAAAACACATTTTTCCAACTTAGCGAAAAGTTTGTGTTGACGCAATCTCTTGAGGACCATTTTCACGTGTTTCCGATGTTCAGTTTCCGATGAAGAATAAACGAGGATGTCGTCAATGTAAACAACAACACACACATCTATGAGCTCTCTGAGGACTCCGTTCATAAAATATTGAAAGGCGGCCGGGGCATTGCAAAGTCCGAAGGGCATGACCTGATATTCAAATAGCCCATACTTGGTGCGGAAGGCCGTCTTCCATTCATTGCCCTCTTTTACTCGTACCAAGTGGTAGGCTCCTCTAAGATCCAGCTTGGTATATATGCATGCTTTTCTGACTTGGTCCAGGAGTTCAGGGATCAAAGGTAACGGATATCTATTCTTAACGGTGATCTGGTTCAGGGCATGATAATCTATACAAGTTCTAAGGTCCCCTTCTTTTTTTGGAACGAAGAACAAAGCTGAGTAAGCAGGGGACTTGGAAGGACGAATAAACCCATTCGCTAGGTATTGATCCAGGTATTGTCGGAGGTGAAGATTCTCAGGCTCGGTGAGGGCATAAATTCTACTACAAGGAGGAGTAGATCCAGGTATCAGGTCTATCTGGCAGTCATAAGACCTAGGAGGAGGTAGAGAGTTAGCCTGATCCTCCCGGAAAACATCTTGGAATTCTAGGTATTCAGGAGGTAACTGGGGAGCCTCCGAGGAAATTGCTGCCAGTGCAACATCAGGTCGAGGGTGACAAGTAGAGACACATTCTGGAAACTGAACCGTTCTTGCTCGCCAATCGATCTGAGGATTGTGCTTCTCTAACCAAGGAATTCCTAGAATAATCTGGAACTGAGGGGCCTTGATCACATCGAACACGATCTTCTCATGGTGTCCATCTTGACTTACTAGCGTCACTTCTTGGGTGGTATGCGTTACTGGTCCGGAGGCTATCTCCGTACCATCCACCGTAGTAATGACGTCCTTTACAGCCTTTGGACAAAGAGTCAGATTCATCCTCAAAACCATTTCATGATCCACATAATTGCCGATGGCACCGCTGTCGACGTAAGCTTCAATCGCATGTAATCGATCCGGATGTTCAGGGCTAATGAGGACCATAGGTATCACGAAATGCGAGGTCACGGAACTGGTTTTAACGCTCGGCAAGAGGACCTCTATTCTTGTCGGGCGAGGTCGTTTCCCTGCTCAGAGTTTGTGACCCTGGTAACTGCAGCTCCTACTGCCTTCTTGGCTGGTTTCACCGGACAGTCTCGAAGAAAGTGCCCCGAGTTTCCGCAATAGAGGCATAATTGCAGGTGTTTTCTCCTTTCCCGCTCCTTTTGTGTTAGTGGTCCTTTCAGGCCCCCTATTTGCATGGGTTCCCCGGAGTCTACTCCTTTGGTAGGAGTTGGTGGTTTGGAAAATACTCGAGCATCAAACTTGGAACGATCGGCCTTCCTGTTCTGCAGTCTGTGGTCAATTTGAACGACTAAGTCAATATAGTCCGAACAGTCTTGCGGGGGATTCACTACTTGGGCTAACACATCTTTGAGCTCTCCACATAGACCTCTATAAAACAGCGTAATCCTTTTGTCCTCAGGCCATCGAGTTTCCACTATCAGTCTGTTGAAAGACGCAATATAAGCCAAAAGGTCTTGATTACCCTGTCGCAATGAAAGGAGCTCATTGTCCAAGGCCTGCCCCTGTGAATGTCTTGCAAACAGTTTTTCCATACTGAGCTGAAAAGCTTGAAAATCATGGAGAACCGGATCATCTTGATTAACCAGAGGGATCGACCAGTCTGCCGCTTTGCCACTAAGGTACGAAAGCACGAAAGCTACCTTAGCTTGATCAGTTGGAAAGGCTGCTGGCCGGCATAAGAAGTGCAACCGGCACTGATTAATAAATACTGCAAACCTCTTTGGGTCACCAGAAAATCGTTCGGGCGGAGCCAGAGGTACATTCCCAGGTAGGTTGATCTGCACTCGGTTCGTAGAGGATGTTGAAGGAAGATTTGCCCCTGATGCGGGTAACGGAGTTTGTCCGGCTTGTGACTGTAGCAATTGTCTAGCGAGATCGTCTGTTCGCTCCTTGGAAATAATCAGTTCCCTTCTTAGAGCATTCGTTTCCTGACGGGCTGCATGCACTTCTGCTCTTAGTTCCCCAAGTAACTGGGCTAGCTGGTCGGTATCCGAGGTTTCCATAGCGCCTGGGTGGGAGTTTTGCGGTAGGCTTTGTGTTCTGTAACGCTCACCTGATTCCCGCAGAGGCGCCGGTCTTGACTGGGTGAATGCCGTATCTTCAAAGGTGATGTGTAACACACGGTTGGCTCTTTGGGCTGGACCTCTGTGCACTGTATGTCTGACTTGAAGAGTAAGATGTCTGCAGATAGAAAATATGGGATTAATGAACTGGGGTTATTGGGTGCCTCTCTCCTCTTCCCTTTCTCTTCTCCTGTAGAACCCCAAAGGTTAACGCCCTCATCTTAGGTAAGTGAACGCCGAGCTCTCCATCTGCCTCGGGGCACGGTGCCGTAACCAGTTTCTTCACTGGATAAGGGCGCAGGCCTCTTGACCTCAGAGGACTGCTGTCCGTCGTTAACTGCACGAACGGTAAGTTCTGGGCACTTCAAATGTCTTAAAAGTCTTTTGTAATGATATCTCTTGTTTTGCAGGGTTCCGGCGATGGCGGATGGCGGGCTGATGAGAGTTGAGGATCGAACCCGCGTGAGGAATAGAAGCGCCTGGAAGCACGTAAGTAAGCGCTTGTAGCCTGCTTCACGATGCGCACTAACTGTCCCTTTTATCTTGCAGGTACGAGTTCGGAGCTTTAGAGAAGCTGAAGGGTGCTGGAATACCCACTGGATTCGGCGTGGGAAGGAGTAATGGCACGTGAGTAATAAAGTTGCCCAATGTCTTTAAACGCACCTTCTTTTGTCTTTCAGATGCGGGATGCAGCGCCGAAGGCCTCCGGAGCGTGCGAAGAGCTGGTAAACTTTTGTCTTTCAGATGCCGGAATGCAGTGCGAAGACCTCCGGAGCATGCGAAGAGTAGGTAAGCCTTTGTCTTTCAGATGCCAGAATGCAGCGCGAGGCGTTGGTGACAGCCGATGGACCAGGTAAGAGATGCGCTGCCACTGAAGACCGTAGTGCTAACCTGTTCTTTCTTTGTCTTTACAGGTGCTGCTGAAGACTGGATTCCAGGATGGTAAGCCTTTGTTCCCTTAGGGCCAGGATCAGAAGCAGAAGACACGATGAGCGTTCTGCTGCAGAGAATGCAGAATAACACAAAGCAAGATTCATCCATCGGGTGTGGTTTAAATAGCCTCCTGTAGTGCTTAGGTGTCTCCTTCCACAGCCACGCCTAGGTGAGAAAAGAGTTCCTGCTTTCCAGAAGAGTTCCAATGTTCTGAACCTAGGGAGTGGCTCCTGCCCCTCCCAACAGGAAAAGTAGTCCCAAACAGAAGAGGATCAGGGGTTCAACTGGCAGGTAAGTAAGCAGCATGGTGTGCTGCAGGTAAGTCCACCCAAGCATTATGAGCCCGGCGCTTCCAGCGCTGGGACTGGGCATCTTTATGAGCCTGGTGCCACTGGCGCCAGGACAGGGTCCAAAAGGTCCCAATTGGGACTGGCTGGCACTCGGAACTGGGGTTATGGGTCTGCTTCCAAGGGAGTCGGGCAAGTCCTGATCTTTTGGAAGCAGAGATCATGACACTAAGCGTGTGATGCAAGGTGTACTGTAAAACAAACGTATCTCAAAGCCCCAAATAAGTACACCCAGCGTGTGATGAAAACTGTTCTGTGGTACAAACCTATCTCACAGCCCAAGATGAGTACACCAAGTGTGTGATGCAAGGTGTCCTGCAGAGAAAACCTATTTCAGAGTCGCAGATGAGTACACCAAGCGTGTGATGAATGGCGTCCTGCAGAACAAACCTATCTCACAGCCCAAGATGAGTACACCAAGCATGTGATGTAAGATTTCCTGCAGAGAAAACCTATCTCAGAGTCGCAGATGAGTACAACAAGCTTGTGATGCAAGGTGTCCTGCAGAACAAACCTATCTCACAGCCCAAGAGGAGTAGCCCGAGCATGTGATGCAAGGTGTATTGTAGAAGAAACATATCTCAGAGCCCAAGAAGAGCACACCAAGCATGTGATGCAAGGTGTCCTGCAGAGCAAACGTATCTCAGAGCCCCAGTTGAGTACACCCAGCGTGTGATACAAGGTGTCCTGCAGTACAAACCTATCTCACAGCCACAGATGAGTACACCGAGTGTGTGATGCAAGGTGTCCTGCAGAGGAAACGTATCTCAGAGCCCCCGATGAGTACACCAAGCGTGTGATACAAGGAGTCCTACAGAACTATCCTATCTCAGAGCCCCAGATCAGTACACCAAGCGTGTGATGCAAGGAGTCCTGCAGGGCAAATCTATCTCAGAGCCCAAGATCAGTACACCGAGCGTGTGATGCAAGGAGTCCGGCAGAACAAACCTATCTTAGACCCCAGATGAGTACACTGAGCGTGTGATGCAAGGTGCCCTGCAAAACAAACCTATCTCGTAGCCCCAGATGAGTACTCCCAGCGTGTGATGCAAGGTGTACTGTAAAACAAACGTATCTCAAAGCCCCAAATAAGTACACCCAGCGTGTGATGAAAACTGTTCTGTGGTACAAACCTATCTCACAGCCCAAGATGAGTACACCGAGCGTGTGATGCAAGGAGCCCTGCAGAACAAACCTATCTCACAGCCCAAGATGAGTACACCAAGTGTGTGATGCAAGGTGTCCTGCAGAGAAAACCTATTTCAGAGTCGAAGATGAGTAAACCAAGCGTGTGATGAATGGTGTCCTGCAGAACAAACCTATCTCACAGCCCAAGAGGAGTAGCCTGAGCATGTGATGCAAGGTGTACTGTAGAGAAAACCTATCTTAGAGTCGCAGATGAGTACTCCAAGCGTGTGATGCAAGGTGTCCTGCAGAACAAACCTATCTCACAGCCCAAGAGGAGTAGCCCGAGCATGTGATGCAGGATGTACTGTAGAAGAAACATATCTATGAGCCCAAGAAGAGCACACCAAGCATGTGATGCAAGGTGTCCTGCAGAGCAAACGTATTTCAGAGCCCCAGTTGAGTACACCCAGCGTGTGATACAAGGTGTCCTGCAGAACAAACCTATCTTGCAGCCCCAGATGAGTACACCAAGTGTGTGATGCAAGGTGTACTGCAGAGAAAACCTATTTCAGAGTCGCAGATGAGTACACCAAGCGTGTGATGAATGGTGTCCTGCAGAACAAACCTATCTCACAGCCCAAGAGGAGTAGCCCAGCATGTGATGCAAGATGTACTGTAGAAGAAACATATCTATGAGCCCAAGAAGAGCACACCAAGCATGTGATGCAAGGTGTCCTGCAGAGCAATCGTATCTCAGAGCCCCAGTTGAGTACACCCAGCGTGTGATACAAGGTGTCCTGCAGTACAAACCTATCTTGCAGCCCCAGATGAGTACACCAAGTGTGTGATGCAAGGTGTACTGCAGAGAAAACCTATTTCAGAGTCGCAGATGAGTACACCAAGCGTGTGATGAATGGTGTCCTGAGAACAAACCTATCTCACAGCCCAAGAGGAGTAGCCCAGCATGTGATGCAAGATGTACTGTAGAAGAAACATATCTATGAGCCCAAGAAGAGCACACCAAGCATGTGATGCAAGGTGTCCTGCAGAGCAATCGTATCTCAGAGCCACAGATGAGTACACCGAGTGTGTGATGCACGGTGTCCTGCAGAGGAAACGTATCTCAGAGCCCCCGATGAGTACACCAAGCGTGTGATGCAAGAAGTCCTGCAGAACTAACCTATCTCAGAGCCCCAGATCAGTACACCAAGCGTGTGATGCAAGGAGTCCTGCAGGGCAAACCTATCTCAGAGCCCAAGATGAGTACACCGAGCGTGTGATGCAAGGAGTCTGGCAGAACAAACCTTTCTTAGAGACCCAGAGGAGTACACCAAGTGTGTGATGCGGAGTCCTGCAGTGCAAACCTATCTTAGAGCCCCAGATGAGTACACCGAGCGTGTGGTGCAAGGTGTACTGTACAAGAAACCTATCACAGAGCCCCAGATGAGTACACCCAGTGTGTGATACAAGGTGTCCTGCAGTACAAACCTATCTCACAGCCACAGATGAGTACACCTAGTGTGATGCAAGGTGTCTTGCAGAACAAACCTATCTCAGAAACCAAGATGAGTCCCCCGAGTGTGTGATGCAAGGTGTACTGCAGAACAAACTTTTCTCACAGCCCAAGATGAGTACACTGAGTGTTTGATGCAAGGTGTCTTGCAGTGCAAACCTATCTCAGAGCCCAAGATGAGTACACCGAGCATGTGATGCATGGTGTCCTGCAGAGCAAATGCATCTCACAACCCAAGATTAGTACACCGAGCGTGTAATGCAAGGAGTCCTGCAGAACAAACCTATCTCAGAGCCCAAGATGAGTACGCCGAGCGTGTGATATAAAGTATCCTGCAGAACAAACATATCTCAGAGCCCCAGATGAGTACACTGAGCGTGTGCTGCAAGGTGTTCTGCAGAACAAACCTATCTCACAGCCCAAGATGAGTACACCAAGAGTTTGATGCAAGTTGTCCTGCAGAGCAAACCTATCTCACAGCCCAAGATGAGTTACCCAAGCGTGTGATGCAAGGTGTCCTGCAGAACAAACCTATCTCACAGCCCAAGATGAGTACACTAAGCATGTGACGCAGGGTGTCCTGCAGAGCAAACCTATCTCAGAGCCCCAGATGAGTACACCGAGCATGTGATGCAAGGTGTCCTGCAGAACAAACCTATCTCAGAGCCCCAGATGAGTACTCTAAGCGTGTGATGCAAGGTGTACTGTTGAACAAATGTATCTCAAGGCCCCAAATGAGTACACCCAGCAAGTGATGCAAGGTGTACTGCAGAACAAACCTATGTCAGAGCCGCAAATGAGTACTCTAAGCGTGTGATGCAAGGTGTACTGTAGAACAAACGTATCTCAAAGCCCCAAATGAGTACATCCAGCGTGTGATGCAAGCGGTCCTGTGGTACAAACCTATCTCACAGCCCAAGATGAGTACACCAAGAGTTTGATGCAAGGTGTCCTGCAGAGCAAACCTATCTCACAGCCCAAGATGAGTTACCCAAGCGTGTGATGCAAGGTGTCCTGCAGAACAAACCTATCTCACAGCTCAAGATGAGTACACTAAGCATGTGACGCAGGGTGTCCTGCAGAGCAAACCTATCTCAGAGCCCCAGATGAGTACACTGAGCGTGTGATGGAAGGTGTCCTGCAGAACAAACCTATCTCAGAGCCCCAGATGAGTACTCTAAGCGTGTGATGCAAGGTGTACTGTTGAACAAATGTATCTCAAGGCCCCAAATGAGTACACCCAGCAAGTGATGCAAGGTGTACTGCAGAACAAACCTATGTCAGAGCCACAAATGAGTACTCTAAGCGTGTGATGCAAGGTGTACTGTAGAACAAACGTATCTCACAGCCCCAGATTAGTACACCCAGCGTGTGATGCAAGGTGTCCTGCAGGACAAACCTATCTCACAGCCCAAGATGAGTTACCTAAGCGTGTGATGCAAGGTGTCCTGCAGAACAAACCTATCTCACAGCCCAAGATGAGTACACTAAGCATGTGACGCAGGGTGTCCTGCAGAGCAAACCTATCTCAGAGCCCCAGATGAGTACACCGAGCGTGTGATGCTAGGTGTCCTGCAGAACAAACCTATCTCAGAGCCCCAGATGAGTACTCTAAGCGTGTGATGCAAGGTGTACTGTTGAACAAATGTATCTCAAGGCCCCAAATGAGTACACCCAGCAAGTGATGCAAGGTGTACTGCAGAACAAACCTATGTCAGAGCCGCAAATGAGTACTCTAAGCGTGTGATGCAAGGTGTACTGTAGAACAAACGTATCTCAAAGCCCCAAATGAGTACATCCAGCGTGTGACGCAAGCGGTCCTGTGGTACAAACCTATCTCACAGCCCAAGATGAGTACACCAAGAGTTTGATGCAAGGTGTCCTGCAGAGAAAACCTATCTCACAGCCCAAGATGAGTTACCCAAGCGTGTGATGCAAGGTGTCCTGCAGAACAAACCTATCTCACAGCTCAAGATGAGTACACTAAGCATGTGACGCAGGGTGTCCTGCAGAGCAAACCTATCTCAGAGCCCCAGATGAGTACACTGAGCGTGTGATGCAAGGTGTCCTGCAGAACAAACCTATCTCAGAGCCCCAGATGAGTACTCTAAGCGTGTGATGCAAGGTGTACTGTTGAACAAATGTATCTCAAGGCCCCAAATGAGTACACCCAGCAAGTGATGCAAGGTGTACTGCAGAACAAACCTATGTCAGAGCCACAAATGAGTACTCTAAGCGTGTGATGCAAGGTGTACTGTAGAACAAACGTATCTCACAGCCCCAGATTAGTACACCCAGCGTGTGATGCAAGGTGTCCTGCAGGACAAACCTATTTCAGAGCCCCAGATGAGTACACTGAGCGTGTGATGCAAGGTGTACTGTAAAACAAACGTATCTCAAAGCCCGAAATAAGTACACCCAGCGTGTGATGAAAACTGTTCTGTGGTACAAATCTATCTCACAGCCCAAGATGAGTACACCAAGTGTGTGATGCAAGGTGTCCTGCAGAGAAAACCTATTTCAGAGTCGCAGATGAGTACACCAAGCGTGTGATGAATGGTGTCCTGCAGAACAAACCTATCTCACAGCCCAAGATGAGTACACCAAGCATGTGATGCAAGATGTCCTGCAGAGAAAACCTATCTCAGAGTCGCAGATGAGTACAACAAGCTTGTGATGCAAGGTGTCCTGCAGAACAAACCTATCTCACAGCCCAAGAGGAGTAGCCCGAGCATGTGATGCAAGGTGTACTGTAGAAGAAACATATCTCAGAGCCCAAGAAGAGCACACCAAGCATGTGATGCAAGGTGTCCTGCAGAGCAAACGTATCTCAGAGCCCCAGTTGAGTACACCCAGCGTGTGATACAAGGTGTCCTGCAGTACAAACCTATCTCACAGCCACAGATGAGTACACCAAGTGTGTGATGCAAGGTGTCCTGCAGAAGAAACGTATCTCAGAGCCCCCGATGAGTACACCAAGCGTGTGATGCAAGGAGTCCTGCAGAACTATCCTATCTCAGAGCCCCAGATCAGTACACCAAGCGTGTGATGCAAGGAGTCCTGCAGGGCAAATCTATCTCAGAGCCCAAGATCAGTACACCGAGCGTGTGATGCAAGGAGTCCGGCATAACAAACCTATATCAGAGCCCCAGATGAGTACACTGAGAGTGTGATGCAAGGTGCCCTGCAGAACAAACCTATCTCGCAGCCCCAGATGAGTACTCCCAGCGTGTGATGCAAGGTGTACTGTAAAACAAACGTATCTCAAAGCCCCAAATAAGTACACCCAGCGTGTGATGAAAACTGTTCTGTGGTACAAACCTATCTCACAGCCCAAGATGAGTACACCGAGCGTGTGATGCAAGGAGTCCTGCAGAACAAACCTATCTCACAGCCCAAGATAAGTACACCAAGTGTGTGATGCAAGGTGTCCTGCAGAGAAAACCTATTTCAGAGTCGCAGATGAGTAAACCAAGCGTGTGATGAATGGTGTCCTGCAGAACAAACCTATCTCACAGCCCAAGAGGAGTAGCCCGAGCATGTGATGCAAGGTGTACTGTAGAAGAAACATATCTCAGAGCCCAAGAAGAGCACACCAAGCATGTGATGCAAGGTGTCCTGCAGAGCAAACTTATCTCAGAGCCCCAGTTGAGTACACCCAGTGTGTGATACAAGGTGTCCTGCAGTACAAACCTATCTCACAGCCACAGATGAGTACACCGAGTGTGTGATGACAGATGTCCTGCAGAGGAAACGTATCTCAGAGCCCCCGATGAGTACACCAAGCGTGTGATGCAAGGAGTCCGGCAGAACTAACCTATCTCAGAGCCCAAGATGAGTACACCGAGCGTGTGATGCAAGGAGTCCGGCAGAACAAACCTTTCTTAGAGACCCAGAGGAGTACACCAAGTGTGTGATGCGGAGTCCTGCAGCGCAAACCTATCTTAGAGCCCCAGATGAGTACACCGAGCGTGTGATGCAAGGTGTACTGTACAAGAAACCTATCATAGAGCCCCAGATGAGTACACCCAGCATGTGATACAAGGTGTCCTGCTGTACAAACCTATCTCACAGCCACAGATGAGTACACCTAGTGTGATGCATGGTGTCTTGCAGAACAAACCTATCTCAGAAACCAAGATGAGTACACCGAGCGTGTGAGGCAAGTTGTCCTGCAGAACAATCCTATCACACAGCCCAAGATGAGTACTCTAAGCGTGTGATGCAAGGCGTCCTGCAGAACAAACCTATCTCACAGCCCCAGATTAGTACACGGAGCGTGTGATGTAAGGTGTACTGTAGAACAAACCTATCTCAGAGCCCAAGATTAGTGCACCCAGCGTGTGATGCAAGGTGTCCTACAGAAAAAACCTATCTCACAGCCCAAGATGAGTACACCGAACGTGTGATGCAAGGTGTCCTGCATTGCATACCTATCTCAGAGCCCGAGATGAGTACACTTAGTGTGTGATGCAAGGTGTCCTGCAGTACAAACCTATCTTATAGCCCTAGATAAGTACACCAAGCGTATGATGAAAGGAGTCCTGTGATGCAAGGTGTCAACCTATCGCATAGCCTAAGATGAGGACACCGAGCGTGTGATGCAAGGTGTCCTGCTGAACAAACCTATCTCAGAACCCAAGATGAGTAAACCCAGCGTGTGATACAAGGTGTCCTGCAGTGCAAACCTATCTCAGAGCCCAAGATGAGTACAACAAGCGTGTGATGCAAGGAGTCCTGCAGTACCAACCTATCTCATAGCCCTAGATGAGTACAGCGAGCATGTGATGAAAGGAGTCCTGCAGTGCAAACCTATCCCAGATCCCAAGATGAGTACACCAATCGTGTGATGCAAGGAGTCCTGCAGAACAAACCTATCTCAGAACCCAAGATGAGTACACAGAGTGTGTGATGCAAGGTGTCCTGCCCTACAAACCAATCTCAGAGCCCAAGATGTGTACACCAAGTGTGTGATGCAAGGTGTCCTACAGTACAAACCTATCTCAGAGCCCACGATGAGTACACCAAGTGTTTGATGCAAGGTGTCCTGCAGTACAAACCTATCTTATAGCCCTAGATGAGTACACCAAGCGTATGATGAAAGGAGTCCTGTGATGCAAGGTGTCAACCTATCACACAGCCCAAGATGAGGACACCGAGCGTGTGATGCAAGGTGTCCTGCTGAACAAAACTATCTCAGAACCCAAGATGAGTACACCCAGCGTGTGATGCAAGGTGTCCTGCAGTGCAAACCTATCTCAGAGCCCAAGATGAGTACATCAAGCGTGTGATGCAAGGAGTCCTGCAGAACAAACCTATCTCAGAACCCAAGATGAGTACAGCCAGCGTGTGATGCAAGGTGCCCTGCAGAACAAACCTATCTCACAGCCCCAGATGAGTACTCCCAGCGTGTGATGCAAGGTGTACTGTAAAACAAATGTATCTCAAAGCCCCAAATAAGTACACCCAGCGTGTGATGAAAACTGTTCTGTGGTACAAACCTATCTCACAGCCCAAGATGAGCACACCGAGCGTGTGATGCAAAGAGTCCTGCAGAACAAACCTATCTCACAGCCCAAGATGAGTACACCAAGTGTGTGATGCAAGTTGTCCTGCAGAGAAAACCTATTTCAGAGTCGCAGATGAGTACACCAAGCGTGTGATGAATGGTGTCCTGCAGAACAACCTATCTCACAGCCCAAGATGAGTACACCAAGCATGTGATGCAAGATGTCCTGCAGAGAAAATCTATCTCAGAGTTGCAGATGAGTACACCAAGCGTGTGATGCAAGGTGTCCTGCAGAACAAACCTATCTCACAGCCCAAGAGGAGTAGCCCGAGCATGTGATGCAAGGTGTACTGTAGAGAAAACCTATTTCAGAGTCGCAGATGAGTACACCAAGCGTGTGATGAATGGTGTCCTGCAGAACAAACCTATCTCACAGCCCAAGATGAGTACACCAAGCATGTGATGCAAGATGTCCTGCAGAGAAAATCTATCTCAGAGTTGCAGATGAGTACACCAAGCGTGTGATGCAAGGTGTCCTGCAGAACAAACCTATCTCACAGCCCAAGAGGAGTAGCCCGAGCATGTGATGCAAGATGTACTGTAGAAGAAACATATCTATGAGCCCAAGAAGAGCACACCAAGCATGTGATGCAAGGTGTCCTGCAGAGCAAACGTATCTCAGAGCCCCAGTTGAGTACACCCAGCGTGTGATACAAGGTGTCCTGCAGTACAAACCTATCTCACAGCCACAGATGAGTACAGCCAGTGTGTGATGCAAGGTGCCCTGCAGAACAAATCTATCTCGCAGCCCCATATGAGTACTCCCAGCGTGTGATGCAAGGTGTACTGTAAAACAAATGTATCTCAAAGCCCCAAATAAGTACACCAAGCGTGTGATGCAAGGAGTCCTGCAGGGCAAACCTATCTCAGAGCCCAAGATGAGTACACAGAGCGTGTGTTGCAAGGAGTCCGGCAGAACAAACCTTTCTTAGAGACCCAGAGGAGTACACCAAGTGTGTGATGCGGAGTCCTGCAGTGTAAACCTATCTTAGAGCCCCAGATGAGTACACCGAGCGTGTGATGCAAGGTGCACTGTACAAGAAACCTATCACAGAGCCCCAGATGAGTACACCCAGTGTGTGATACAAGGTGTCCTGCAGTACAAATCTATCTCAGCCACAGATGAGTACACCTAGTGTGATGCAAGGTGTCTTGCAGAACAAACCTATCTCAGAAACCAAGATGAGTCCCCCGAGTGTGTGATGCAAGGTTTACTGCAGAACAAACTTTTCTCACAGCCCAAGATGAGTACACTGAGCGTGTGATGCAAGGTGTCCTGCAGAACAAACCTATCTCACAGCCCAAGATGAGTACACCAAGCGTTTGATGCAAGGTGTCCTGCAGAGCAAACCTATCTCACAGCCCAAGATGACTACACCGAGCATGTGATGCATGGTGTCCTGCAGAGCAAATGCATCTCATAACCCAAGATTAGTACACCGAGCGTGTGATGCAAGGAATCCTGCAGAACAAACCTATCTCACAGCCCATGACGAGTACGCCGAGCGTGTGAAATAAAGTATCCTGCAGAACAAACATATCTCAGAGCCCCAGATGAGTACACTGAGCGTGTGATGCAAGGTGTCCTGCAGAACAAACCTATCTCACAGCCCAAGATGAGTACACCAAGCATGTGACGCAGGGTGTCCTGCAGAGCAAACCTATCTCAGAGCCCCAGATGAGTACACCGAGCGTGTGATGCAAGGTGTCCTGCAGAACAAACCTATCTCAGAGCCCCAGATGAGTACTCTAAGCGTGTGATGCAAGGTGTACTGTTGAACAAATGTATCTCAAGGTCCCAAATGAGTACACCCAGCAAGTGATGCAAGGTGTACTGCAGAACAAACCTATGTCAGAGCCGCAAATGAGTACTCTAAGCATGTGATGCAAGGTGTACTGTAGAACAAACGTATCTCAAAGCCCCAAATGAGTACACCCAGCGTGTGATGCAAGCGGTCCTGTGGTATAAACCTATCTCACAGCCCCAGATGAGTACACCCAGCGTGTGATGCAAGGTGTCCTGCAGGACAAACCTATTTCAGAGCCCCAAATGAGTACACCGAGCGTGTGTTGCAGAGTCCTGCAGTGCAAACCTATCTTAGAGCCCCAGATGAGTACACCGAGCGTGTGATGCAAGGTGTACTGTACAAGAAACCTATCACAGAGCCCCAGATGAGTACACCCAGTGTGTGATACAAGGTGTCCTGCAGTACAAACCTATCTCACAGCCACAGATGAGTACACCTAGTGTGACGCAAGGTGTCTTGCAGAACACAGAAACCAAGATGAGTACACCGAGTGTGTGATACAAGGTGTACTGCAGAACAAACTTATCTCAGAGCCCAAGATGAGTACACCGAGCATGTGATGCATGGTGTCCTGCAGAGCAAATGCATCTCATAACCCAAGATGAGTACACCGAGCGTGTGATGCAAGGAGTCCTGCAGAACAAACCTATCTCACAGCCCAAGACGAGTACACTGAGCGTGTGATATAAAGTATCCTGCAGAACAAACATATCTCAGAGCCCCAGATGAGTACACTGAGCGTGTGATGCAAGGTGTCCTGCAGAACAAACCTATCTCACAGCCCAAGATGAGTACACCAAGCGTGTGATGCAAGGTGTCCTGCAGAGCAAACCTATCTCACAGCCCAAGATGACTTACCCAAGCGTGTGATGCGAGGTGTCCTGCAGAACAAACCTATCTCACAGCCCAAGATGAGTACACCAAGCGTGTGATGCAGAGTGTCCTGCAGAGCAAACCTATCTCAGAGCCCCAGATGAGTACACCGAGCGTGTGATGCAAGGTGTCCTCCAGAACAAACCTATCTCAGAGCCCCAGATGAGTACTCTAAGCATGTGATGCAAGGTGTACTGTTGAACAAATGTATCTCAAGGCCCCAAATGAGTACACCCAGCAAGTGATGCAAGGGGTACTGCAGAACAAACCTATGTCAGAGCCGCAAATGAGTACTCTAATCGTGTGATGCAAGGTGTACTGTAGAACAAACGTATCTCAAAGCCCCAAATGAGTACACCCAGCGTGTGATGCAAGGTGTCCTGCAGGACAAACCTATCTCAGAGCCCAAGATGAGTACACTGAGCGAGTGATGCAAGGTGTCCTGCAGGACAAACCTATCTCAGAGCCCCAGATGAGTACACTGAGTGTGTGATGCAAGGTGTCCTGCAGAACAAACCTATCTTGCAGCCCCAGATGAGTACTCTAAGCGTGTGATGCAAGGTGTACTGTAAAACAAACTTATCTCAAAGCCCCAAATAAGTACACCCAGCGTGTGATGAAAACTGTTCTGTGGTACAAATCTATCTCACAGCCGAAGATGAGTACACCGAGCGTGTGATGCAAGGAGTCCTGCAGAACAAACCTATCTCACAGCCCAAGATGAGTACACCAAGTGTGTGATGCAAGGTGTCCTGTAGAGAAAACCTATTTCAGAGTCGCAGATGAGTACACCAAGCGTGTGATGAATGGTGTCCTGCAGAACAAACCTATCTCACAGCCCAAGATGAGTACACCAAGCATGTGATGCAAGAAGTCCTGCAGAGAAAACGTATCTCAGAGCCCCAGTTGAGTACACCCAGCGTGTGATGCAAGGTGTCCTGCAGTACAAACCTTTCTCACAGCCCAAGAGGAGTAGCCCGAGCATGTGATGCAAGGTGTACTGTAGAAGAAACATATCTCAGAGCCCAAGAAGAGCACACCAAGCATGTGATGCAAGGTGTCCTGTAGAACAAACCTTTCTCACAGCCCAAGAGGAGTAGCCCGAGCATGTGATGCAAGGTGTACTGTAGAAGAAACATATCTCAGAGCCCAAGAAGAGCACACCAAGCATGTGATGCAAGGTGTCCTGCAGAGCAAACGTATCTCAGGGCCCCAGTTGAATACACCCAGCGTGTGATACAAGGTGTCCTGCAGTACAAACCTATCTCACAGCCACATATGAGTACACCAAGTGTGTGATGCAAGGTGTCCTGCAGAACAAACCTTTCTCACAGCCCAAGAGGAGTAGCCCGAGCATGTGATGCAAGGTGTACTGTAGAAGAAACATATCTCAGAGCCCAAGAAGAGCACACCAAGCATGTGATGCAAGGTGTCCTGCAGAGCAAACGTATCTCAGAGCCCCAGTTGAGTACACCCAGCGTGTGATACAAGGTGTCCTGCAGTACAAACCTATCTCACAGCCACATATGAGTACACCAAGTGTGTGATGCAAGGTGTCCTGCAGAGGAAACGTGTCTCAGAGCCCCCGATGAGTACACCAAGCGTTTGATGCAAGGAGTCCTGCAGAACTAACCTATCTCAGAGCCCCAGATCAGTACACCAAGCGTGTGATGCAAGGAGTCCTGCAGGGCAAACCTATCTCACAGCCCAAGATGAGTACACCAAGTGTGTGATGCAAGGTGTCCTGCAGAGAAAACCTATTTCAGAGTCGCAGATGAGTACACCCAGCGTGTGATGAAAACTGTTCTGTGGTACAAACCTATCTCACAGCCCAAGATGAGTACACCGAGCGTGTGATGCAAGGAGTCCTACAGAACAAACCTATTTCACAGCCCAAGATGAGTACACCAAGTGTTTGATGCAAGGTGTCCTGTAGAGAAAACCTATTTCAGAGTCGCAGATGAGTACACCAAGTGTGTGATGAATGGTGTCCTGCAGAACAAACCTATCTCACAGCCCAAGATGAGTACACCAAGCATGTGATGCAAGAAGTCCTGCAGAGAAAACCTTTCTCACAGCCCAAGAGGAGTAGCCCGAGCATGTGATGCAAGGTGTACTGTAGAAGAAACATATCTCAGAGCCCAAGAAGAGCACACCAAGCATGTGATGCAAGGTGTCCTGCAGAGCAAACGTATCTCAGAGCCCCAGTTGAGTACACCCAGCGTGTGATACAAGGGCCCTCATTACGACCCTGGCGGATTTTTTCCGCCATCGGCGGACTTTTCCGCCATGGCGCAAAGTCCCTTTACGCCATGGCGGATGGCGGACTTACCGCCCCATTCCGAGGTCGGCGGGGCGGTAAGTCCCCATTGACCCATTTACCCTTCCCCATTCCCATTTCGGCCCCATAGGGCTCAATGGGAGTGGGGAAGGTGTTAATTACGCCACCGTACACTACGGTGGCGTAATTAACACCGAGGTCCCATAGCGCCATGGATTTTTACGCCCGCAAAAAGCGGGCGGAAAAATGACCATGGCGCTATGGGAACTCGTAGTTGGCGGTAAGGGGTCGGCGCAGCTAACGCTGGCGCAAACCCCTTAGCGCCAGGGTCCTAATGAGGGCCAAGGTGTCCTGCAGTACAAACCTATCTCACAGCCACATATGAGTACACCAAGTGTGTGATGCAAGGTGTCCTGCAGAGGAAACGTGTCTCAGAGGCCCCGATGAGTACACCAAGCGTTTGATGCAAGGAGTCCTGCAGAACTAACCTATCTCAGAGCCCCAAATCAGTACACCAAGCGTGTGATGCAAGGAGTCCTGCAGGGCAAACCTATCTCACAGCCCAAGATGAGTACACCAAGTGTGTGATGCAAGGTGTCCTGCAGAGAAAACCTATTTCATAGTCGCAGATGAGTACACCAAGCGTGTGATGTAAGGTGTCCTGCAGAACAAACCTATCTCACAGCCCAAGAGGAGTAGTCCGAGCATGTGATGCAAGGTGTACTGTAGAAGAAACATATCTCAGAGCCCAAGATGAGTACACCAAGTGTGTGATGCAAGGTGTCCTGCAGAGAAAACCTATTTCAGAGTCGCAGATGAGTACACCCAGCGTGTGATGAAAACTGTTCTGTGGTACAAACCTATCTCACAGCCCAAGATGAGTACACCGAGCGTGTGATGCAAGGAGTCCTGCAGAACAAACCTATCTCACAGCCCAAGATGAGTACACCAAGTGTGTGATGTAAGGTCTCCTGCAGAGAAAACCTATTTCAGAGTTGCAGATGAGTACACCAAGCGTGTGATGCAAGGTGTCCTGCAGAACAAACCTATCTCACAGCCCAAGAGGAGTAGCCCGAGCATGTGATGCAAGGTGTACTGTAAAAGAAACATATCTCAGAGCCCAAGAAGAGCACACCAAGCATGTGATACAAGGTGTCCTGCAGAGCAAACGTATCTCAGAGCCCCAGTTGAGTACACCCAGCATGTGATACAAGGTTTCCTGCAGTACAAACCTATCTCACAGCCACAGATGAGTACACCAAGTGTGTGATGGAAGGTGTCCTGCAGAGGAAACGTATCTCAGAGCCCCCGATGAGTACACCAAGCGTGTGATGCAAGGAGTCCTGCAGAACTAACCTATCTCAGAGCCCCAGATCAGTACACCAAGCGTGTGATGCAAGGAGTCCTGCAGGGCAAACCTATCTCAGAGCCCAAGATGAGTACACCGAGCATGTGATGCAAGGAGTTCGGCAGAACAAACCTTTCTTAGAGACCCAGAGGAGTACACCAAGTGTGTGATGCGGAGTCCTGCAGTGCAAACCTATCTTAGAGCCCCAGCTGAGTACACCGAGCGTGTAATACAAGGTGTACTGTACAAGAAACCTATCACGGAGCCCCAGATGAGTACACCCAGCGTGTGATACAAGTTGTCCTGCAGTACAAACCTATCTCACAGCCACAGATGAGTACACCTAGTGTGATGCAAGGTTCCTTGCAGAACAAACCTATCTCAGAAACCATGATGTGTACACTGAGCGTGTGAGGCAAGTTGTCCTGCAGAACAAACCTATCTCACAGCCCCAGATTAGTACACGGAGCGTGTGATGCAAGGTGTACTGTAGAACAAACCTATCTCAGAACGCAAGATGAGTACACGGAGCGTGTGATGCAAGGTGTACTGTAGAACAAACCTATCTCAGAATGCAAGATGAGTACACCCAGTGTGTGATGCAAGGTGTACTGTAGAATAAACCTATCTCAGAGCCCAAGATTAGTGCACCCAGCGTGTGATGCAAGGTGTCCTACAGAACAAACCTATCTCACAGCCCAAGATGAGTACACCGAAGGTGTGATGCAAGGTGTCCTGCATTGCATACCTATCTCAGAGCCCAAGATGAGTACACCAAGTGTGTGATGCAAGGTGTCCTGCAGTACAAACCTATCTTATAGCCCTAGATGAGTACACCAAGCGTATGATGAAAGGAGTCCTGTGATGCAAGGTGTCAACCATTTGCACAGCCCAAGATGAGGACACCGAGCGTGTGATGCAAGGTGTCCTGCTGAACAAACCTATCTCAGAACCCAAGATGAGTTCACCCAGCGTGTGATGCAAGGTGTCCTGCAGTGCAAACCTATCTCAGAGCCCAAGATGAATACACCAAGCGTGTGATGCAAGGAGTCCTGCAGAACAAACCTATCTCAGAACCCAAGATGAGTACACCCAGCGTGTGATGCAAGGTGTCCTGCAGTACCAACCTATCTCATAGCCCTAGATAAGTACACAGAGCATGTGATGAAATGAGTCCTGCAGTGCAAACCTATCCCAGAGCCCAAGATGAGTACACCAAGCGTGTGATGCAAGGAGTCCTGCAGAACAAACCTATCTCAGAACACAAGATGAGTACACAGAGTGTGTGATGCAAGGTGTCCTGCCCTACAAACCAATCTCAGAGCCCAAGATGTGTACACCAAGTGTGTGATGCAAGGTGTCCTGCAGTAGAAACCTATCTCACAGCCCCAGATGGGTACACCAAGCGTGTGATGCAAGGAGTCCTGCAGAACAAACCTATCTCAGAGCCCACGATGAGTACACCAAGTGTTTGATGCAAGGTGTCCTGCAGTACAAACCTATCTCATAGCCCCAGATGAGTACACAGAGCGTGTGACACACGGTGTCCTGCAGTACAAACCTATCTCACAGCCCGAAATGAGTACACCTAGCGTGTGATGCAAGGTGTCAACCTATCTCACAGCCCAAGATGAGTACATTAAGCGTATGATGTAAGGTGTCCAACAGAACAAACCTAACTCACAGCCCAAGATGAGTACCCCGAGCGTGTGAGGCAAAGTGTCCTGCAGAACAAACCTATCTCAGAACCCAAGATGAGTACACCCAGTGTTTGATGCAAGGTGTCCTGCAGTACAAACCTATCTCATAGCCCTAGATGAGTACACCGAGTGTGTGATGAAAGGAGTCCTGCAGTGCAAGCCTATCACAGAGCCCAAGATGAGTACACCAAGCGTGTGAGGCAAGGTATCCTGTAGAACAAACCTAACTCACAGCCCAAGAGGAGTACCCGAGCGTGTGAGGCACAGTGTCCTGCAGCACAAACCTATCTCAGAGCCCAATATGAGTACACCAAGCGTGTGATTGAGCATATGGTCCTTTGGATATCGTGCATGCAATGGATGGGGAAGCAGAATAACTCTTAGACACCAAATAAACAAACCAACTCAGGAAGATGGCTTACTGTTTTAATATCAATTATCTAAAACAGAGTTACAACAGACATCCACAGACGTTAGCGCGAGCTCTCAATGCATTTCACATAAAAACACATTTATATACTTGAAATTCGTCATATGTGACGTCATACTACATGATAAATGAGAAAAACCTACGAGGGAGTGTGATAGGCTCAAGGGGAACATCTAAGTACACTTTCTATAAGGGGTGAGATTGTGATTGGATATCTACTGTCAGGTGGACAACTTATGCCTATGTTTAAAACATGTCATCTTCAACACTATTAAGTACACAGTATATCATTGGTCTTCAAACTATAAGGCCCTTCATTATACGGCACTCGACAATTGGTTGGCACTCTCGTCATGTCGGGAACATTCGGTCCACTTAGCAGCACGTAAGCTCAGACTCAGGAGCCAGGAGGTGGACTTGACTTTACCTCCCCACCCAATTAGCCCAACGTCTCTCATCACCCTTGCCTTCTACCATGTGAAGATTGTCTTTGAACTCGACCTTGCAGTATATTCTTGTCTATGGGAATATAAGGGAGTTTGAACACACACTATCGCTGTTCTAGAACTCCAAGCTCAACTCTATTTCCATCCTTGGCTCATGTGACAGGAGACCACGATCCCGTCCATTTTGCAGCATTTAATTTTCTTAAATGAATAAAACTTGGCACAAATGGTATTTTTTCTTCACACCTGAACAAGGGATGATTCAGCTTCTCACATTCACTGCCTTTGAGAATAGATAACCAGCCTCGGCTGCTTCAGCTTTTCATACCAGGCCAAGCAGCCGCCATTTATTTCGACAAACTCCGCTTATTCTTGCTGCAAAACAGTTCTCTGCCTTTCCTCTCCATAGGTCCGGGCTTACTAAATTCATGACACCGTTGTCCAGCTTCTATACAATGGTGGCTTTGCCTGCAGTCTATTCACTACATATGGCCAGCTTCTAAGATTACTTAATCTACTTGCATTGCTGCATCTGTAAAAACGTTATTGAATGGCTTGTATTTTCTGCAGTGATTGGCACACATGCACTCTTCTCTTCGCATATGAAAGTTTACTTGATTCTTAACTTCGTCCTCAGTTTCTATAAGGTCCATGTATTCTCTTCAGCCAGTATTATCAGTCTGTCACGCTTGTCTCTCGTGACGTCACCAGCTCTTCTTTCACTCATTTTCATATTCCTTTAGGGAGTTCCTCCTTCAGATTATCGTCTCTTCATGAATACATTTGATAGCGTTTTCTCAGTGGGTATCTTCTTTCGAATATTCGCTGTGGTATGGTCCCAACTGCTGGTATCAAGCATGACAGAATCTCAGGCTTCCAACATACAGGAGGTGGGGGCAGGATTTCCTACAGAAGCATGTTACTGCTCCTCTACACTACCCCCTCTGGTTGAGTCCTCGACCACCTCATCATTTGTCTCCACATGTTGATATTTTCTCTTGAATAAGTGCTTCTTTGGAGTCCAGATCTTCATCCCCCCTCAGGGTGCCAGCTAATTTGACATGTTTGTCTACACTCCAGGTCATGTAGTTGCACTGTCCATTCAGATTACAATAGACCCATCGGCCCACGGACTTCTTATGATTCTTTAGATACAGGAATGTGTTCCTTCAGGTGCTATGATGCTGGCCTCTGTGTATTTTCAGACATCTTCATCCATCAATTCCTTGGGTCCAAACCCTAATTCGACATCGATCATGATCTTCATTCCTACTGCTTTCTTTGCTGTCATCTTACACTGTGATTGTTATTTTTATCACACAGAATCCAAACATCACCATCACCAACACTGCTCCAAGAAACTTGAAGATGTTTGCCATCCATTGCGGAATCCATGAGAATATGAATGCAAACCAACTGTCATCTATGATGCCCTCTGTCTCGTCTTCCAATAGGTTATGCAGGTTCGTTAGCAATGTTATGGCCTCTCTCAAGGACCGATTGTTGTCATCATGAGAAGGTGTGAATGTGCAACAATTTTGGTGCAAACTCCTCCTTCCATTGCTGTGATCATGTCAAGAACATATCTTTTCTGTTGGGTCATTAGTCATATGGCCCTCAGCTCTTCCTTTATACCATTGAATCCTTTTATGGTGATGTTGATCGTCTGCAGAAGCTCCCATCTGGTAACCTGCAACCATTTGGCATTGGCCATCGTCAGGAGCCCAGTCATGAATATAGTCGTAAATACTGAAGCAGTCTTGCTGAACGACCTATGCTCATTCAGAATGGAATCATATGCTTCTACTGACTTGGCTGAAAAGTCATTCCCTCTTCTGTTACGGATGAGAAATTCAAGCGATGGTCTCATTCTGAAATGCGCATCAACTTTTGGAAATTCTCCAATGTTCAAGTCACTATGAGAATCACCAATGCTGGAACATGAATGAGCACCAAGGAACACGTTCCTCCCCAATCCTTGGGCAGGTTCATGTAGGCTCTAGGTCCACAAGCCTAATATTGATCCATCAGAACAGCTATTCCTGCTTTCATCCTGGAAACATTAACTGTAGTTTTGCAGCCTATGTTGTCTCCCACCTGCTTCTTTCCTTCCCTTCAGAAACACAATGTCGCATTCGCCAATGGGAGCACAATCATTTCACCCAATTCATCTTCTACGCATGTCAGTCATTTGGCATGCTTAGCCCATGACTTTAAACACCCATAATTTACTCTCTGTACCTCTTGCACATATTCTGACTTCAGTAGATGAGCTGCACAGGACATCAGTCCTCCTTCCCATCCTTTCTTGGATTTCACTCGTCCATAGACTAAGGGCCTCATTCCGACCCAGGCGGTAAGTTACCGCCTGGGTCGTACCTTTACCACCATGGCGTAAACTACGTTTACGCCATGGTGGTTGGCGGACTTACCGCCCCATTCCGAGGTTGGCGGGGCGGTAAGTCCCCAATCCCCATTTACCCTTCCCCATTCCCATTTTTGCCCCATAGGGCATAATGGGAGTGGGGAAGGCGTTAATTACGCCACCGTAAATTACGGTGGCGTAATAACAACAAGGTCCCTTAGCGCCATGGATTTTAACACCTGCTAAAAGCAGGTGTTAAATCCTCCATGGCGCTAAGGGACCTCGGAATCAGGCGGTAAGGGTCGGCACTGTTTACGCTGCCGTAAACCCCTTACCGCCTGGGTCGGAATGAGGCCCTAAGACTTGAGTTTGTTCCCAACATCCAGGTGATCCAGCTATCCCTATATCAGGGCATTCCCTTCTCTTCATGTCTTTTATGACTTCCTCTTCCTGTCCTGCAGGATACAAAAGCATCTTGCTCTCCCATCCAGGTTCTTTTTCCATCTGTGTAGTCTTGATATAATCATCCTGGAATGGAAACAACCTTTCCGATCTCCATCGTAAAGTGGCCCAACTTCCTTGAAATGATCCTCTGGTCATGCAGGCTGCAAGATGAACGAGACATCTGGCACTGTGTTCTGGAGCTTCTCTGGAGATAAATGTTTGCACTGTATTCAAGGCATAGGGTATCAGAGCGTTGACGTGCAACTCTCCTTAGATGTTCTCTCTGCTACCTTTCTGATGTGCTGATACCACATGTTATTACCCAAGTATGCTGCATTGTCTGGATAGGTATTTATCCCCTCATTATCTTCTTCTGAATTTCTCTTATGTCTCCCAAATGTAAAGGTTGTGTAATACTCATGAAGCAAATCAAAAGCAGATCTCACAGTGGGGAGAACCATATAAGCCTCTACCTCAGTGGAAGTAAGCAAATCAAAAGTTTTCACAGTTTGGGTAACCATTGGGGCCTCTGCCTTAGTTGGAGTACTAGTATGATAGAGACTGTGAAAAAGAAGTAATAGAAAGGCAAAGAGTGTAATCGTGCAGGCATATAATATGCGGCAAAACATTGGCATCCACCTTTTGCACCATCCTGGTACTCGCTGCACTTGCTCATTCTCTAGATCCGTGCCAGCTTCCAGATTTCTCTTTTTTATTTTTTTAAAAATCTTTTCTTTATTGGCATTCAGTAGTGGCAGGTACACAACACAGTACATAAACAGTTACAATCTTATAATTAGCTCTTACAGTGCGTTTGCGAAGTATTCAGTGGTGTGGGCTGTCAGCCCAGTGTGTTTTCCACAGTGCAGGTTCAATGTTTGTCTTGGGGGAGCAAAGTCTGGTTCAATATCTTCTTTGCTGTTAAGATAGCTACAAAAATCTGTCCATACATTTTTGGGCGGCAATGCATTGGGAGGGAATTGATATATTCCTCTTCACATGTCTGCGTCCATGTGACATCTGAAATGTAGGGGGGGGGGCGGCATTTCCAGCATTGCAATATGCATTTTTTAGCCACCATGGCACTCACATTAAAAAATGTTGACATTTTCTTCACATCATCCCCGTTCCACATCCCAAACAGTATGGCTAACGGATCCAGGCCCACTGTGGTCCCATCTATTTCTGAGAGGGCATCAGTCACTGCTTTCCAGAACTCGCCAAGCACATTGCAGGACCAGAACATGTGTATGTGGTCAGCATTTTCGCATCTGCATCTGGTAGTACAGTCGTTTGAAGAGTTTATATTGCATGCAGCGGAATCTAAAGTTAAGGGAGATTTTGCGTGTGTGTAAACACATTCTCTTCCATGTGCCATCAGTGATTTCCAGGCCTAGCTCCTCCGCCCACTCGTCGGGTGGACTGGAGGGTGCGTCCTCAGATTTTTCCAGCAGTATCTTGTGTAGAGAGGAGGACGTTATGCCCCTGCTGTTAGCTGAGTTGGCTTTGTAGTGAATCTTGGGTGAGTCTGGGGGCTCATTCGGGTAGGAAGGCCACATACCACGGACTGCAGCTCTTAATCTGAAGTATTGCAACAGCTCTAGTGCCGATCCCGAGAGGTCCGGGCGCCATATAGGTCTGTTAGTGCCTGGTATCCCAGGTCTAGCCAGTGTCGCGAGAGGTGTTTGTCGTGAGTGGAGGTAAGACCCAGGAATTACCAGATGGGTAGCCACTTGTAGTATGGTCGGTGCTCAGGCTGGGAGTGTAGTAATCGATTCCATGCCATGAATGTGGCAGCCACGGGATCTGACGGGGCGTCCGTGTGGTACGTACGCTGGAGAATTAGGGACATGACATTTACTTCCTCTACTGCTAGATTTTCAAGTTTTACATGAGGAGGTGCAGTTGGATGCGTGTTCCAGTGTGTAGCGTGCTTGGCTTGTGCAGAAATCCAATATCAAGTTAGATCGGGGCCTCAAAGCCCCCTTTCTCGTAGGGGAGGGTCATATGTTGCCACTTCTTACGGACCGCACCAGAGTGCCAAAGGAATTGGGTGCACGTGGAATGCAGCTTTTCTAAGTATTGCTTCCTGGGCCAAATCGGGACATTAGCGAAAATGTAAAGGTGTTTGGGGACCACTATCATCTTTATTAGTGAGAGTCTGCCCGCCAAAGAGAGTGGGAGATTGCGCCATCTTGCTATTTTGGAATCTATGAGCTGCGCTTTAGCCGTGTAGTTGTCAGGTAGCAAGGAGGATCTAGATAGTGACACTTGAACCCCCAGATATTTGATACCGCCTGGGGACCAGCGGAGAGGGAATTCGCATGTCGGCTGTTGAGTTGCCGCAGTGAGTGGGAATATCTCCGATTTAGAGTAGTTGATGGCGAAGCCCGAGAATGTGCCTATTTTCGTTATGTCGCAGATGATAGGGTCTAGATGTGTAGATGGGTTCCTGATGTACAGCAGTACATCATCAGCATATAGCGATAGCATTTCCGGTGTATCCTGCAGACATATGTTCTTGCGGCAAGCTCTGACATTGTCGGCCATTGGCTCGTTGGCCAGCGCAAATAGAATAGGGGAAAATGGGCAGCCCTGACGAGTGTCCCTGTGCAGCGTGAAGGGTGGGGACATTAAGGAATTGACCAGAACTTTAGCTAAATGACCTGTGTATAATAGTTTAATGTAGGATGTCATATTTGGGCCAACCCCCATTTTCTCCAAGACTGCCCACATATATTGCCAGGACACCATGTCGAATGCCTTCTGGGTGTCCAGTGTGACCGCAACTGCGTCAGCTTTTTGATCAATCCTGGACATTACATTGAAGAGCCGTCAGATATTAAGGGCTGTTGAGAGACTGGGGACGAAGCCGCTTTGGTCTTCATGGACAAGGTGTGGCATAATTGGAAGGATTCTGCTTGCTATTACCTTAGCGAATATTTTTGTGTCTGTGTTTATAAGTGATTGGGGCCTGTAGGACCCACACTTGTCGCAGGGTTTACCCGGCTTGGGAATAACCGTTATGGGAGACTCCCGTAGGGATTGGGGGAGGGTGGATAGGCAGAGTGATTCATCGAAAAATTCAAGTAGTTTCGGCGCTAGGAGGGTTATATGTTCTTGATAAAATTCTGAGGTGAGTCCATGCGGCCCCGGGGCCTTGCCTTTTAGGAGATCTGAGATGGCTGTAACTATCTCATCAAGGGTGATCGGGTTTCGAGTAGTTCTCTAATGGTTTGGGAGATATGGGTCATAGGGATTTGGTCCAATAGTTCATTTATGTCTTGGGCAGTGTGCTCATGGTGGGGCACATATAAGGCAGCGTAAAATTCCGAGAAGGTGTCAAGGATTTGCTATGCAGACCAGTGTTGTGTGCCTCTCGCGTCTATGATGCTATCTATATGGGTCCTGCCCCCTTCGGTGCGTACCAGCCTGGCTATGGTTCTCCCTGGTCTGTCCCCTTCTTCGTATTTCCTTGCCACTAGTGGGCGCGTGTAGTACCGTACCTCTCTCATGGCATGGGACTCAAAGATGTCCAGCTCCGATCTTATCTGTTCCAACTTTGCTGGGGTAGACAATGTAGCGCATTCACGCTATAGCTCCTTGAGTCTAGATTCAGAGCGGTGTAAATCGAGTTTTATGACCTTTAGTACTCCCGCTTCCCTTGAGATACACATACCTCTGATGTAAACCTTAAATGCCTCTCAGAAAATTCCCTCGGTGTGTCTTGCTGTTTATTGCAGTCAAAGAAGGTATTTATAGCGGATAAAATCTCAGCTTTGAACACAATATCGTGCAGTGCCTCTGATTTGAAGCGCCAGGCAGAGCGGGTGGGTGAGTCCGTCCCTAGCTTAAACTGCATCGTCACCAGGGAGTGGTCTGAGAGTGTGCGTGCCAGTATCTGGATGACCTTGCCCATCAGTCCACAACACAGTAGAAACAGATCTATCCTGGACAAGCTGTCGTGTACTGATGAGTAATAGGTGTATTCCTTCATGTGTGGGTGAAGTGTCCTCCAAGTATTGCGTATGCCCAATGAGCTCATTTGTGTGTGCAATCGGCAGGCAGCCCGGGACATAGCTCTGCGGGTTGCCCCTGTTCTGTCGAGATCGCTGTCTAGTATCAAGTTCATGCCCCCCCCCCCATAGAGTAGGGACTCCGATATACCCCATGAGTAAGGTGCCTCGTCGAAGAATTCGGGGGTGTCAATATTCGGACCATATGTGTTTACAAGCAAGCATTCCTCATTGGCTAACATACAATGGATGACAACATATCTGCCCTCGGGGTCTATGTGACTCGTTTTAAGTGAGAATTCCAACGATTTATGGATTAAAGTCAGCACTCCCTTGGATTGAGTGGAGTATTTTGTATATAACCTATTGGATCCCCAGGATGGTGCCGGGCATGATGCAAGGTGCCCCAGGGCATGCGTCTCCTGCAGTAGGAGTATTTTGATTCCGTGTCTCTGGGCGTATGCTGTGATTCTGCGGGCCTTTGTAAAATTACTTAACCCCCGAACGTACCATGTCATCAGTTTTATGGTCATGGTGTGGATTTATGGAACATCCCAGCAGTAGGATCCGTCTCCGTTCAGCACTGTGCGTGTCGCCGTGGTGTGTCTGTGACACGCCCCAAACCAGGCCATAACTTTCCCACCATTTTCCTTTTAACATTCCCCAACTTTGCCACACCCCGCCCTCACTGCCAACCCCAACCAGCAGTGTAATGTATACCCCCCCCCCATAGATCGGACTCCAGCGTGCCATCCCCAACTCAGCACAGCCAGTCCGCAAGCCCAACTGGGGCACAACCTCAAAAATGTTGCCTGAGTAAATATTACAGCTGCAGAGGGGGTCACCGCTGCCGTGTGACCAACTTTTGCTAATGACTCGGTGTGAGAGACTCCATAGTTGTCTCAACGCCAGTTGATGGTCTGAGTTACAAGAGAAGCCACAGAGTGCATCATGAAAAACCATAACAGTTGAGATATAAACTTTAGGGCCTGCAGACGTTCCAATTAGACGGTGGGGCCACTCTGGCCCGTGCAGTGATAACGATCGGGGTCAGGGATGTCCCTCAGCCCGAGTGTGGGTGAAACAAAGATAATTTTGTCGGGGCTCAGTCATCCCGCAGTGATATGCATCCAGGGTAAGGGTGAGCCATAGGCCGGAGAATAGAGTTCCACCTGAGGAGGCCCAGCATCAAATGGCAGGTGACGTTGGCCTCAGTCCTGGATCTCAAAGTGGGATATGTGCCTCTATGAATTTCACTACTTCATCTGGGACCGTGAAGAAGTAGAGTTTGTTGCGGTGGATACATTTTGGGTGAGCGGGGAAAAGCATTGCATAATCGATTTTCCTTTCTCTGAGCATTTTGTTCACTCCATTGAATTGCCGTCGCTCCATTTGCACCCCTGTGGAGAAGTCCGGGAAGATCCTGATGACTTGTGATTCTAGCCTTAGTTCCCTTTTTCACGTGCCAGTCGGAGTATGTGATCCCTACCTCTGTAACTCAGGATCTTTGCAATTATTGGCCTGGGGAAGTCGCCCTGTTTGGGGTGAGGAGCTTGTGCGTGGTGTGCGCGGTCAACGGCAAAGAACGGGGAAAGTTCAAGGTTGTCGAGTAGGTCCTTGAGTAGGTTTTCGGTTGCAAGCTCCATGCGGCTATGAGTGCAGATTCAGGAACGCCCATGATGCAAATGTTTTTTCTGCGTAACCTAGATTCTTAGTCATCACACTTGGATTTGACAAATTTCATGTAACGGGCGAGCTCTGTGACTGTGTTCTGCATTGCGTGAATACCATCCTCATTAACACCAATTCTGGTTTCCGCTTCAGAAATCCTGGTTCCGTGTTGGTCGAGCTTGGTTTTTAGCGATGCTACTTTCGCATTTATGTCGTCAAGTTTTTCATGGAAGGATGCAAAATTCTTGGCCATGGACTCCATCATTGCTGTTAAGTCAGGGTGAGGAGGATCTGATGGTACGTCCATATCTTCCTGACCTGTGGAAGGGCCCCCTTGCTCAGGCCTGGGTGCCGCCTTGGTGAACTTATCCATAGCTTCGACCTTGTTGGCACCACGAGATCTGTTAGACATTGTAGAGGTGGATGGTTGTGCACCCTGGGGCGGTCAAGTGTTGCGTGTGCACCTTTGGAATGCCCAATACTTCAGCTCCCGTGCTGCAACCTCAGTAGACGAGGTAGTATGGTATCAGTGTTTTAGATGTTCGAACAGCATACAGCCCCACGTCCTCCTGGAAAGTCCCAGTGAGCCCCCAACGTAGTCTGGGCTGTCAGAGAGACCCTGTGGCTCTCCCTAGGTTCCACCCGAGGGGCCAGGAGAACCAGGGCAGTCAAGGCAGAGTGCCACAGCAGGACCAAGAGAGGGCTGTGTTTTCTGTCCAATACACAGCGCCTTAGGTGACCAGGCCAGCTGTGTTCCGTTTCTGCATAGGAGAATATGCCAGGTAGAGACCAGCGGGACTGTAATGCATTTGCAGGGGGCCAGTCGTGCAATTGAGGGGCAGCAGCTACCTGTGCAGCATTAGTGCGGGTATTGTTATCGGGCCACCGAGGAAGTGGCTGCATTGGCAATGAAACGTGGATGGAGCATAGGTGCCGGTCGTGGGCCAGTGTTCTATGTTTCTGCTGTGGTTTGGAGAGGGAGCGGGATGGCATATACTACTGTGTCCAGCCAAGTCATCCGGAGAGTGCGTGGCGAGATGGTAGGGGCTCCAGTGATGTGGCCTTCAGGCAGCCCCATTCGAATTCTACTCAGGGCGTGGTGGATTCTGTGGCAGCCGGTTCCCGGCCGGAGAGAGGCAAGTATATGCAGCAGCGATGTGGGCCGGTGCCAGCAGCTGCAGCGTTTCTGATAGATAGGTTCCCAAATTAAGCCCCAGAGGCTGGGTGAGCATGGAGGAGCGGGATCTGTGCCCCGCCAATAGCAGGAGGATGGGTGTGCAGCCGCAACCTCACGGTGTGTTCTGGCCGCTGGGGCGACCGCGTCCACTCCGCACCATAGCTGCATTCTGGGGAGGTGCAGGCAGGGGGCCGGCCAGCTGCGATCAGATCGAAGCCCAGCTGTAGCGACGCCCCCCCTCGCCTCACTGGCGCACTTACTTGAGTTTAGGTCGGCCGGCCTCAACACGCGGGGATCCAGGCTAGATATTGCAGGCCAGTTGCTGGGGCGCGCAGTCTGTCACAGGCCACCCGCCGCGCACAGCGGGGTCACTCAGGCAGATGCGGCATGCGCGCCCGGGGACACTCAAGTCGCCTATCTTTGGTTCAGGATCCCCGGCCCCAGGGTAGTGTGCGGAGCCCGGCTCCACGAGTCTCCAACCAGCACCTGGCTCGACAACCCCGACAGGAGAGAGCAGCTGTAGTCACTTCACGTCCAGTCCGCCTGTACCTGGAGTTCACAGCTGGAGCCGGATGCAGGGCCCGGCCGCCTAGCTCCAAGCAGTCCCGGGGGCAGGCCCACCGCTGGCACAGCTGCCCAAGTTCAAGTGGCTGTATCTCAGTCACGGGCCTCCGATTCTCATTGATGTCAGAGATGAGTGTGCCTCGCACTCTTGGCAACGTGTGTAGGCAGTTACAGGGCACAGCATACAGAGAATCCGCCGTTGTTGTCGGATTGATGTCGGCAGCACACAGAGCTTCCCAGCTAGGCAGCCATCTTGCGGGCTGCTCAACAGAGCCCCCCACCCCCAAACTTCTACTTTTTAATACAATTACCAAATTTCTTTACACCTGCAACGGTAACATTTGCTCAATAAAGAAGCCTTCTAATCACAGGGCCATGCTTCGGATCCTGTAAAAAATTGTGAAATCAATGTCTCTTCTGACAAGAGCAGGATAAGCTTGAAGTATAAATACAAAAACAGCAAGTACAAGCTGATGCACATCACTGTCAGTAAGAACCATATGTTTGACTGCTTAGAACATGCATGCACCACTAAAGGAATCTGGATACTGATCTTGTTTCCAATTTCTGATTAAGAACTGACGTTTATGTATAACTTTGATGCTTCAATGCGTTTCTAAAGTTCATGTTCGGACTATTAAAATTATCAGCAAGTCTCTGGGTTCCTGCTTAAGTATCGATAAAGAGTGTCCACCGAATTTAAGTTCAAGCTAAATCTGTCTCATCCACTGGTTGTTGCTTTATCATCCTTCTTCTTTGTCATCGATCGAGTCTGCGCATGCTGAAATTCTTCTTGTCTTGCTTCTGGATCAGCAATGCTGGGAGGGCGGGTCTCACCTTGGTAGACTTTTACATCTTCTAAGTGAAGCCAGGCTCGTGTCCCTTGGACCTTGGAAAGGGGTGGGGTTTGAGCACCTAGCACAGAGAGGTGGGGTGAGGGAGTTCCACCATCAGGATTTCTGTTAGGGCTCTCTACCTCTTCCTGTCATCCCCTTTGCTGTAGGCAGTGAATGCTCAGCGTGATGCTAGGTTAGAAGCCAAAGGGCACTTGTTGCAACAGCCTGGATTGGAACCCTTGCAGCAGGCTGGATTTGAGCCACCGTCCTGTGAAATTTTGCCTTATAAGGAGCGGGGGACCTCTCGCTCCAAAAATCCTCTGCCAGCTTGGTGAAGATAGAATGCAGAAGACATAAGGCATCCAAGAAGGCAGGGTGGGGGCTATGCCCCCAACCACCTCCAGGGAACATTGGGAGAGGGGGTTATGTGTACCAAGGCATCTCTGCTGGGTGTGCACTGGAACCAGGATCCCATTCACTGGAGGTGAAGGAACCGCTGTAGGTGTCCGAAAACGTCCTGGAGTGGAAGTGCAGTACTAAGGACACTCCTTGTCCTTGGAGACCTTAAATTGGGCCTCACAGTGATCCAGAAGCCAAGACAAGTTCTTCAACCCGATTCCTGCATTAAATCACAGGGGAGCTACACCAACCTGGACATGGCCTGCCTGTCCCAAGCTTCTATGTGCCATGTGTTGCTGCTGCTTTGACCACACTGTGTTGGACCCAGTCGTCCAGCTCATCAATGCCACGCCAAACCAACCATTTGCATGGGCCGAGTGCACATGCGAGTCCCATTATACACATGAGGCCCACTGCACAGGTGTGGCTCAGTCCATATATGAAGCACAGGCATCACATCTGTCAATGGCTATTCCTTGAATATACACATGTGCTAGAGAACCAAATTTGGAATAAAAAGATCAAATGTTGGCTAAGATATATTGATAATATCTTTGGTATCTGGCTGGGCACAGAGGAGGAATTACAACAATATTGGCAGTGTCTTAATGAGTGCAATGAAAGGATAGAGTTCATAATGGAAGTTGGAAAACCAACAGTTAATTCTTTGGACGTCACAATTGAAATTACAGAAACTGGGTTCAATACAAAAATCTACAGAAAACCGACCGACGTAAACAGTACTTTACACTACAACAGCTTTCACCCAAAGCACTTGAAAGAAAACCTACCCTACAGACAAATGTTAAGGCTTAAGAGAATTACATCTAATGCAGAAAGACTTCAAGAGGACTATGACGACATGAAGTCCAGGTTCACCAACAGGGGATTCCCTGAGGAGATACTCAACAAAGCTGTTCTAAGACCGGAGGGACAAAGTCGTGAGGAACTTCTGGGATCTGGTACAAAAAAGACAAACAGAAATTTTATCCACACACTAAGATATTCCAGTCAGAGTTTCAAATAAAACGCATCATCCATAAAAATTGGGACCTGATTAGATCAGACCCTAACCTCAATCAACTTTTTCCAAAACCCCTGATGCTGTTTTACAAACAAACAAATGTATTAAAGTGGAGAAACCAAAACAACTATCTCAAACTCTTTTCAGTTATCAGAAATGTGGCACCTTCAGTTGCCTGAACTGCCGACACTGTTCAAGTATAATCAAGTATAATCAAGTATAATCAAGGGGGACCACATACACCATCCGAATACTGGCAAAAAATACCACTCAGACATTTTGACACTTGTGAATCCAAGAACATCATTTATGCACTAGGCTGTCCCTGCGGCAAATATTGCGTAGGCCAAATCTCAAGAAGAGTGAAGGACAGGTGGACAGAGCACAAGTCAAATATCAGGACACGCAACATCAAATCACCATCTTCACCATCTTCAGACATTTTCGAGACAATCACAATGGCCCTCATTATGACCCTGGCGCTAAGGGGTCTGCGCCAGCGTTAGCTGCGCCGACCCCTTACCGCCAACTACGAGTTCCCGGAGCGCCATGGTCATTTTTCCGCCCGCTTTTTGCGGGCGGAAAAATCCATGGCGCTCTGGGACCTTGGTGTTAATTACGCCACCGTAATTTACGGTGGCGTAATTAACTCCTTCCCCACTCCCATTATACCCTATGGGGCCGAAATGGGAATGGGGAAGGGTAAATGGGTCAATGGGGACTTACCGCCCCGCCGACCTCGGAATGGGGCGGTAAGTCCGCCATCCGCCATGGCGTAAAGGGACTTTGCGCCATGGCGGAAAAGTCCGCCGATGGCGGAAAAAATCCGCCAGGGTCGTAATGAGGGCCAATAACATTTCACAAATGAGGGTAGTGATTCTAGAAGTCCTACACCCACTCCCTAGGGGAGGTGATTTGCAAAAGATATGGTCCGAGCAAGAGCTGTTTTGGATCCATAGACTGGATGCCATGACACCGCTAGGCATTAATGAAGACTACTACCTAAGTCCTTTTTTGTAAACAGAGAACTTTGGTAACAAGTCTACCTATTTTTCTAAAAACCAATCCACACGCTACAGATATGGATTGAGTGTGAACCCTAGTAGGACCGATTCTTACTAACATAAGATATTTTTCTAATTAGAAAATGGTAAAACTGTCCTTAGATCCTAAGTCTACATAAATGTATCATGTAGTGAGTAAATACCCACTATGTATACAAACTTTTCGTGACCACTTGATAACAAATTGTGAACCCTCAAAGGGACTATTCGGCATGTAACTATGTTGAAAAGTCACAAAAATGATATATGCAGCATGGGAATATCAACTATGCATATAATTTGGTAGTGATTCTTTTTTTTAATTAGATTGTGAACCCGTTGAGGGACAGTCTTCATCCACAGTTTTACAAGGTGTTAGCCCTAAATGCAGAATACACCTGTTTTTTTTTTGGACTTCGTACCCAGCACATAGCGAATCAATGAAATATGATTTAATTGACAACACCTACAATTCTGTAATTGGATATCATTCACTAAAAATATTTCTTTTGGCTGCTCTTTAAGAATTCGTGTTCCACATTAAAAACTAATTAGCAAAATTCATAACCTAAATGACGTCATCGGCGCACGCACGGAATGATATCACTACTACCTATTTTTAATATTATCTAGACCGGGGCTCACAACCCCCTGATACGCTCGGATACTAGTCTCACCCATAGCTTGAAATCATCCATATCCTCGAGATCTGATTTAACACTGCTGTTCACATTGCACCAATTCGTTATAGCACAGTAGTCGTCCGACAGTTTTCATGGCGCACGGAAGACTCCACTTTATTTAGCAGGGCACAGACTACCGAAGTAAGTTTCCTCTTACTCTCCTGAAACAGTCTTTCTCCTGTGAATTACCAGGACCATAATATATTACATTTCCTGACTCTACAGAGCAGTCTCTATTGGGCTAAGAAACATAGCGCACTAGCAATAGAGGGACAAGGACGGCTCCTAAACTACTTCAAAAGCATCTGGAGCAAGTCTTAGTAAGTTATTTCAATTACTATCAGTGTTTTTTGGTACATGATCAATTAGTATTTACAACTATTATCAATCTAATTTTCTAGAAACAAGGACCAGACTTGATGCCTAAAGGGGTGTGTAACACAACTCTTACTTCACTTGGCGATCCAAGGATCCCCATCTAGACTAAGCAGCAGTCTCCATTGGTAAGGAACGGACGTATACTTACTGAATAGGTCACCCTATGAGATACTATTCTCAGTTAACACATATCTGGTCCCAACAGATCCACAGTCGAAGACCTAAGGTGGCACTACATTGCCAGCAGGGATTCAAGCTAAGCATATAAAAAGCCGAACCTGTCCCTCATTGAAATTTTCGGTAGTCTAGTGTATCGTACCATCCATAATTTACTGGTAGGATAACTGTGTACCCACTGATTTGAGTTCACTATAACTGCTGAGAATACCTACTACTAACCTCTCAGCAATACTTAATATGTTCACTTACGTGTTTTTTTAGAAATTAGAAGTCTGTACAAGACAAGATAGAGAATTCTAGGGAATGATCCCTCACTGTGATATTCCAAACACAGCGAAAACTTATCACAAGGTTAGCATGCTCAGAAAATACTTATTGTCTTTGTTCTTACATAGAATTGATTTTCAAACATACTTCTGGACAGTCGAGTTGCTATATTCCTCCCCAATGGCCAAGAAACACTCATTCTAAAAGAGTCCTCCTCTTCCCTCCTCTCCCCCCCTTTTTATAACTAAGTTGACATCCAAAGACTGATTAAGTTTGCCCTTTATAGGAATGGGCAACATCAGTTTATCTAATTTCCAATTTAATATTCATTTGTGGTAAAACCATAGCGAGCACCTGGTTGTTGAATTGATCAAGAGAAATATGTCCAGTATTCAATGTATCTGAAGGTTGATAAACCTTTGTTTTAGGCATAAACATCAGTATCCACAATGAGTTTACTTTAAGTTGTCTGTATTATTATCATTATTATTATTATTATTATTCTCTAAAAGCAATTTTTTCTAATGTTTTTTGTAGAAATAATTAAGAAACGGTCCACCCCTAATCAAGAGTGAAACACTCGAAACGCATTGGGCCAATTCAAGAATAAATATTATTTTCTTGTGAAAATTTTGAACTTGTCATTTGAATTACTAATGCCATAAATTGTTATTTATTGAGTATACATACTTCATTTTGCAGTGTATTCCCACCAGAAGGGATGGCACGACAGGCTAATCAGTGACACTAGTCCGTAGCCCAAATTGCTTGTTTGTCCGATGTACTCAGACTATAGATGGTGTGCAGGCGACGGGAGTTCCCCAACAGGGAACACTTTTCCTGTATGTATTATTACAACCTAGATGCCAAGGTTGTCTTTTTCTCCTCCGCACTTAAAACTTCTCTTAGAAACTTAACCACAACGTTTATTACTATAACCTTAAATAACTAGAAATAAATATATAACTAGGTGTGGTTAGTGTTTCCTCCATTTTGCTGCGCTAATGCCACCATTCTGGCCCCCCACCCTGCCTTAGCCCTCATTCTTTGTCCCCTGTCTCCATCTGCCCACACCCTCCCACCCCCTCTTATTTTTCATTCTTGCTCTATCACAGCAGCCCCCTGCTGTGGAAGCTGGTTTGTTTTAAGACCCTGGACACGTGGCACTCTGGGGGGATGGTTCTTGAAGGAAGCTCTTGAATCCGTCAGCTCGAGATGCAGCGTTCCCGTCATCCTCCGGGGCACGCATCACGTGAGAGATTTACAGTGAGAAATGGCCACTAGAGCCTTTCGTCCAGGCCCGGCCTCGCTCTCTGTCAGCACATTCCTTTCTCTCCACAGGCAGTGCTAGATTTTCTGGCCCCCTCTCGTTGCCTGTGGGGCATCGCGCTCTCTAGCGCTTCATTCCCCAGTCCCTCCGCTCTCTGCATCTTGCGCTGTCTCTTTGGAGCTATACATCTCCCCTTCCTGTCTCTGCTCCCTCACGATTTCATCAGCCCTGTCTCTCCCTATGCGCCTCCTCCTATACTTTCCTGCTCTCTTTTCCTGCCACTCCCTCAGTTTGCCTATCTATCTATCTATCTATCTATCTATCTATCTCTATCTATCTATCCATCTATCTATCTATCTATCTATCTATCTATCTCTCTATGCATCTATCTATCTATCTATCTATCTATCTATCTATCTATCTATCTATCTATGCATCTATCTATGCATCTATCTATCTATCTATCTATGCATCTATCTATGCATCTATCTATCTCTATCTATCTATCTATCTATCTATCTATCTATGCATCTATCTATCTATCTATCTATCTATCTATCTATCTATGCATCTATCTATGCATCTATCTATCTATCTATCTATCTATCTATGCATCTATCTATCTATCTATCTATCTATCTATCTATGCATCTATCTATGCATCTATCTATCTATCTATCTATGCATCTATCTATGCATCTATGCATCTATCTATCTATCCATCTATCTATCTATCTATGCATCTATCTATGCATCTATCTCTATCTATCTATCTATCTATCTATCTATCTATCTATCTATCTATCTATCTATCTATGCATCTATGCATCTATCTATCTATCTATCTATCTATCTATCTATCTATCTATCTATGCATCTATCTATCCATCTATCTATCTCTATCTCTCTATCTATCTATCTATCTATCTATCTATCTATCTATCTATCTATCTATCTATCTATCTATGCATATATCCATCTATCTATCTATCTATCTATCTATCTATCTATCCATCTATCTATCTATCTATCTATCTCTCTATGCATCTATCTATGCATCTATCTATCTATCTATCTATCTATGCATCTATCTATCTATCTATCTATCTATCTATGCATCTATCTATGCATCTCTATCTATCTATCTATCTATCTATCTATCTATCTATCTATCTATCTATCTATCTATCTA